>NC_140419.1:6739504-8009504 GCF_965140295.1 Lepidochelys olivacea
TTGCAACGCTGACATTTGCCAGCTGCCGGCGGGAAGGAGCGCGCCGGGCCCCTGGGGACGCCAGGCCGAGCGGAGGGGGGGTGGGTGTGGAAGGGGGGGGGGTTGTGCTTTTCTGAGGACATGACGAAGGCTTCAAAGGACGCTCGTCCCCTTTGGGTCTTTTATTGATTGGGAGCCGTCCGCCTTCGTGCGCATCAGCCTGCCCCGCTCCAGCGCCGTCCAGACACAGCAACCCCCCCCCGTCCCCCCCCAGGGCCTACGCGCGCCCTGATGCCTCTCGGCGTGGGCTCCCCCGCCCAGGGGGTGACTCTCCCCGCTCCCCCCATTTCCAGGGGCATGCGCAGGAAATCCTCAGGCGTGGGGGGGGGGATTCCAAGGGAAAACCAGGGCGCGGCTGGAGGCTGCTGTTCAGCACGGAGCGCCCTCCCTGCCATGTCTGTACTGAGCCAAAGCCCCGCCCATGCCCCCGGGTGCTAGGGGGCGCCCTGCTGCAGGGAGCGGTGGGGGGGTTCAATGGGGGCGCCGTGCTGCAGGGAGCGGTGGGGGGTTCAGGAGGGGGCGCCGTGATGCAGGGAGCAGTGGGGGGTTCAGGAGGGGGCACTGTGCTGCAGGGAGCGGTGGGGGGTCAGCAGGGGGCGCCGTGCTGCAGGGAGCGGTGGGGGGCTCAGCAGGGGGCGCCGTGCTGCAGAGAGTGGTGGGGGGTTCAGTAGGGGGCGCCCTGCTGCAGGGAGTGGTGGGGGGTCAGGAGGGGGCGCCGTGCTGGAGGGAGCGGCGGGGGGGTTCAGCAGGGGGCGCCGTGCTGTAGGGAGCAGTGGGGGGTTCAGGAGGGGGTGCCATGCTGGAGGGAGCGGCGGGGGGTTTAGGAGGGGGCGCCGTGCTGCAGGGAGCGGTGTGGGGTTCAGGAGGGGGCGCCGTGCTGCAGGCAGCAGCCGGGGGGGGTTCAGGAGGGGGCGCTGTGATGCAGGGAGCGGTGGGGGGTTCAGGAGGGGGCACTGTGCTGCATGGGTTGTTGGGGGGTTCAGGAGGGAGCACCGTGGTGCAGGGAGCAGTGGGGGGGTTCAGCAGGGGGTGCCGTGCTGCAGGGAGCAGTGGGGGGGGTTCAGGAGGGGGCGCCATGCTGCAGGGAGCGGTAGGGGGGGTTCAGGAGGGGGCGCTGTCCTGCAGGGAGCGGTGGGGGGGGTTCAGGAGGGGGCGCCGTGCTGCAGGGAGCGGTAGGGGTTCAAGAGGGGCGCTGGGCTGTATGGGTTGTTGGGGGGGCTCAGCAGGGGGCGCCGGGCTGCAGGGAGCCATGTGGATTGCTTCGAGGTGGGCTGTTACCAGTGTGTCGCACTGAACTCATTCTGGGCTGCTCGCAGGAGAGGGCAAAGCAAGAGCCCGATTGCTCGTTGTCATTAATGACCCCGTGGCACTTGTCGGAAGAGCCCACTTCTCCAGGCCAGATGACAGCTCATTGCCTTTCACTCTCCTCATGTCTGTTGGATGCTTCCTCACTTCCTGTCCTAAGCTGCCTTGTAACCTTGATGTGCGGCTGTTAAACAGCTGCTGCGTTCCACCCCAGCAGTGGCTGCATTTCAGTGGTGGGAGGAGAGATTCCTCCCTATACCACTCGTGGCATTTCCTTGGCACCGCTGGGTGGAAAGCGCTCTATGAACCTCAGCCATCCAGGTCCTGAGCTCCAGGAGCTGTTCGGGAGGGGCTTCGTACTATGGTCTTAGACTGAGTCGTTGCTCCTCTGGCATCTCGGCCTCTACTCCCAGAGCCTCCCTCTGGCTGGCCCCGGGGGAGCTGAGCCGACCAGAGCCCTGCAGTGTTCACCTCCTTGTGCCCTGCCAGCTGTGGGCATCAGCTGGGTGAGTGGCCGGGGGCATGCCGCCCAGCTGGGGAAGCAGGCTTTGTGAGCGTCAGGCTGCTGCAGCCCCGGGCAGGAGGCATCATTCAAACGCGGGGCCTGGTTCTCGGTGATGCGGACGCAGCCCCCTGAGAATGCAGCCAGCTGGTGCAGCGCTGGTGTAAGGCTCCGCAGCCGCCCCTTTCCCTCCCTCGGTGCAGCGTGGCATGCTGGGGGCATGGCCAGATGCAGGGCACTGTGGCTTGTCTCTGCTTCCTGGGGCCAGTAGTGGCCCATGGGCCATCAGAAACCAGGAGGGCCCAGAACACAGGAAGCACCGAGGGGGCTTAAAGCTACCCTTTGCCTCCATTGTCAGCCTGCTCCTTCGCCCCGGCCCTGGCCCCAGATGCAGGCACAGAGCAAATGGGGGTCAGGCCGGTTGGTTCAGCCAGGTCTGCAGCTGGGGGGGCAGGTTAGCTGGTTGGGCCTGGGGGATATTGCTCATTGATGGGCCGGCTGCTGCAAACACCCTGCTGTGGGACCCATGGGAGCTACGCACACCGCGGTCCTGGGGCCGTCCCCTCGAGGCAACCGTTCCACCTGGCCACTGATGTTCCCCCAAGGAGCCCAGCTCCTTCGTCCCCAGGTACCCCCCGCCCCCGCGCACACCCCCTTTGCAGCCCAGGGTACGCTGGCAGCCAGGCCTCCAGAGGCAGGGCGCTCCCGGGGCTCGTCAGCTGGGGGACAGCAAGGCGGGAACGGCGGGGTGGGGTTCTGCCTCCATTCCCATCGAGGAAGCCGCAGTTCCCAGTGAAATCGGCTGGCAGATGGGAGTCTGGCAGATGGGGGCCTGGCAGGGCCCTGATCTCACCCCATCGCTGGGCTGTATGAGCGTCTGGCCTGTAGTTCATTTCCCTGATACTGTCAAGAGTGCAAGACCAACCCCCCTTTTTATTCAAGGAAACCCCAAGAACCCCGGGCATTTGATGCTGCGCTGCTCGATGGGCTGGATAAAGCCAGGCACCAGGTACTGCGCACCTGCCACGCTGCTGAGCTGCGCGTGTCAGGTACACAGAGGTAGAAATCACCTGCTGGGCTGCTTAGTGTAGGAGGTGCATCAAAGCAGAACCATGCACTGTGCCACTGAACGTACCAGGGAAAGGCAGGCCGAGGGCACCTGCCATGTGCCATGCGTGCCACGTCCGTGCAGGCCGAGCGCCCCTGCCATGGTGTCGTGCGTGCCACGTCCGTGCAGGCCGAGCGCCCCTGCCATGGTGTCGTGCGTGCCACGTCCGTGCAGGCCAAGCGCCCCTGCCATGTGCCATGCGTGCCACGTCCGTGCAGACCGAGGGCACCTGCCATGTGCCGTGCGTGCCACGTCCGTGCAGGCCGAGCGCCCCTGCCATGTGCCGTGCGTGCCACGTCCGTGCAGGCCGAGGGCACCTGCCATGTGCCGTGCGTGCCACGTCCGTGCAGGCCGAGGGCCCCTGCCATGGTGCCGTGCGTGCCACGTCCGTGCAGGCCGAGTGCCCCTGCCATGTGCCGTGCGTGCCACGTCCGTGCAGGCCGAGGGCACCTGCCATGTGCCGTGCGTGCCACGTCCGTGCAGCCCGAGGGCACCTGCCATGTGCCGTGCGTGCCACGTCCGTGCAGGCCGAGCGCACCTGCCATAGTGCCGTGCGTGCCACGTCCGTGCAGCCCGAGGGCACCTGGTTTGTTGTGCAAGGTCCTAGATAGACCCCTGAGAGGACACCTGCTCCACTGCAGGCTATGCCTGGTGCATCACGGAGAATGAGATTGGGTCGTAGGTACTCGTTTGGGATGGCGGTGGCAGTCCCCACATCCCCCAGCTGGCTCCTTCACCGTTCCTGCAGTGGTCTGTGGATGGGGGAGGGGGGGTTGGCCATGCTGCCCCTGCAGAAATGGTCCCGGCCCCCGGCAGGTTCGGGGTGGTGTGTGCAGTGGGATTCGGCAGGGCTGGGCTCAGCCCTGACTGTAGGTCACACAGTATAAGCAGAGTGCCATGAAATCAAGGTGCACATTTCTGGCCATCACAGCCAGTGAGCCTGTGGGGCGGTCCTGTGGGGGGACTGCCATCACCCCAGTCATTCCTGGGGGACTCTCCGGGGGCCCTGGGGCAGAGTGCTCGCACCCTGGTCACTTGGGTCATTGCATAACTGAGCAGACTACAGGCTTAATTCGAGGCAATTACCTTTATGGGGGAAATTGTTGACCCTTGGGAGCAATGATGGGGCTCATGAGGTAATTAGCTCAATAAAAATAGAGATAATTGGCAGGGGCAGGAACAGAAAGTAAGGTGGGGAGGATGCGTGCGAGTGAGCTAGCTGCGTGTGGTAGAAACAGCTTCTTCCTGACACAGGCCTGGGCTATGTTCTGTGATGTTGGGAATCTGGAGCTGAAAGATACGCTGCAGGAAAGAAATGGACTGTGTGTATATGGTAAGAGACTCACCGAACGGGCCAGGCGGTGTGGCACACTGGGTAGCAGCCTGTGAGGGTGGCTGGCAGGCTGGCACTAACCGGCCGGGGGCTGCCCAACAGGCCATGGTGGGTAGAGCAGGCTAGAGATGAGGGCTCAGGAACCTTCGTCCCGGGCCTGGGCCTGAGTGTGGAAGTGGTTCCGGGTCAGTCACCAGGGGGCAGGGGAAAGAAGCGGATGGTGATGGGCACTGCCCGCTCTAGGTGCCTTCAGGGGGCCCTGTTCCAACAGCCATCACCACCAGCCAATGCCCCATCCCAGCCTGCTGCAGCTCCCTCTCCCCACCCGGCGAGACTCAGCTGGGCTTTACTAGACCTGCAGGGATAACTGTCCTGAGCTCCCACCTACCCCTGCCAACACCCCCAACTCTCCAGAGTGTCCCAGGAATGACCCCCTGCTTCCCCTCCTCCCCTAACCAGACCTTCCACTCCAGCCCTGGAGGGTCCTCCCACGGCCCAGGGCTCTGCAAACCCTGGGGCTTGGCATAGTGGAGGTAAAACAGTCCTGGCATGGTGGGTGGGTGGGCGGCTTGTCTTACAGGGGTGGCTTTGCCAGTCTCACAGCCTCAGGGCGTGGCACAGCTACGCTGGCATGACCCCAGACCGTGCACGCAGCCTATGCCGGTGGACGGGTTTGTGCATCGCTGTAGGAACCTCACCTCCCCGAGCGACTGCTTCTGCCGACCTGGCTGCCGCCTTCCATCAGCCCGGCTGCGTCTGCTCCGGGGGTGCGGCTGGCACGGCTACGGTCCTGGATCGGTCACCCCTCGAGCGCTGTCCTCAGTGTCAAGAGCAGACCTGGCCAGGTTCTCTCCATCCCTGCTCGCCTAACCCCCGTACCTCTGCTCCGCCTGCCGTACCCCCAAAGTGTCACAAGAGGGCAGCCTTTCCGAGCCTTCCTGTTACGAGCAGGCAGCCCCGGTCAGAGTCATTTAGCTCCTGGCGGGGTAAAGGGGACCCCCCCAACCCCCCATGTCTGCTACGACTCAGCAGGCTGCAGCCACGCTAGGGTGCAGCCAGGCCAGATGGGGTGGCAATGGATCCAGACGCTGCCAATGTTCGGGGCCGGTGGGGTGTGCGATGTCGGTTTAGCCCCGTCTGCCGTCGAAGCTGCTCCAAATCTCTGGAGTTTGTGGAAAGGAATCCCCCCACCTCCCGGGATGGTGTTTCCGAAATGCCGCCGGCCTGATTCTGAGCAATGCAGCCCTGGAGTCCTGGGGTGGGGAGATGCCCATGAAGCCACATTTGTGTCCTCTGAATGCTGGGCCCTGCCTGGTCCCCGGGGCGACATACAGGTGCCGCAGCTGTCCATGGACTGTTCCGCTGTCCCAGAATAGCTGGCACAGGGAGCACACTGGCAGGAGGCAGTGGGAGAGGTGAGCTAGTGGGCTGGGACCGTCACCACGCTCTGGGGCTGCCCTCTTAGAACCAGCAGGAAGGACCAAGCCTGCCTTAGCCACCACGGTACCTGGTCTGGAGAGGGGCGGTGATCGGGGCCTGTAAGACTGAGCAAGGGGCCGGGCGCCAGGATCCGCAGAGCTGATACCAACTGCTCAGCCTGGGACCAGTCACTGCACCTCTCTGGATTTTCACTCCATGCCCCTGAAGAAGTGAGGTTTTTTTACCCGCAAAAGCTTATGCCCAAATAAATCTGTTAGTCTTTAAGGTGCCACCAGACTCCTCGTTGTTTTTGTGGATACAGACTAACACGGCTACCCCCTGATACTTTGCACCTCTCTGGGCATCTGTCTCCCCATCTGTACCGTGGTGAGATTGGGGCTGACCCGCCCAGCGGGGGGGGGGGGGCTAATGGAAACCCCCAGGTGCAGCGGGAGGGGACATCCCAGGCTCCCACTGCCGGAGGGGCAGGGAAACAGGGCCCCCAGTGCAGCCAGGACTCCCCAAGGTTGGATCCTTGCCCACACAGGCCCTGGTTGCTGGGCTTCTCTGGTCTGTGCCAGCGGGGGGATGGGAGATTACCTGGATTCGAGAACCTGGCTGCTTGTGCCCAGGGGCCAGGGGCTTAGAGCCCGTCCTGGAGCTCTGCTGGCTGTTTAGCAGGAGGATCCCATCCGTGGCCACTGGAGGGCGTCAGAGGGCTGGGAATGAGGGCAAGCCGAGCAGCCGCAGGTGCCAAGGCCAGATGCTTGAGTGGGGTCTCCCAAGGCCTTTTACTGCTGTGGCCCCATCAGCTCGTGGCGCTTACCACGGGCAGTGACCGCAGGATCTCAGCCTGCCGGGGCCTGAAGCTCGGCGCCTGGTACCCAGGTCACGGACATGCACAGCCCCACTCCTAGGAGCACAGTACTGGCCACGGTGGATCAGCCCTGAGGTCCCTTTAGCCTCTGACAGTGACCAGAGGAAGGTGCACGAGCCCTGCAGCAGCAGATGTGGGAGAAGCTACCCCCTATACTCAGATCATCCATCTATAATAGCAACTGGCTGCCGCCCCGAAGCACAAGGGGCCCTGTCTGGTCACTAACCGTAACAACGCTGCAGGTTCGGAGACACGTCCAATCCTGTTTCTGAGTCTTGCTGAGTTCTTGGCCTCAACACCTTCCTGTGTCAGGGATTTCCACATGCTACTTGCACGGTGGGTGGAAAACTTTTCCTTTGATCGGTTTGGATCCCAGCCCCCAGATGTCCCCTTGTCCTTGCGTTATGACAGGGAGAACAGACGCGCCCCATCTTCCTTCTCTATCCCGCTCATTATCTCGGATACCCATCTAGCCTGGCAGCTCTTCTCCAAGGTAACAAGTCTTGTCATTTCAATCTCCCTTCCTAGGAGAGTTTTCCCAGGCCCGTGATTCCTCTTGTCTCTGCACTCTTCTTCATTGCCCCTTCCTGTGGCACCCACGCATCTTGTTCGCCCTTTGGCAGCACGTTGTCTATGCTCACGATCCTATGCGCCCGGCGCCACCCATAGGCAGCTGGTCCCTCCATCCCTGCTGCTGAGTGGCCCCGAGTTGGAACTGGAGTCGGTCAATGCAGCAGCCTTGAGTGTGTGGCTCACAGGCCCAAGGCATCAGCAGCAAAGCCAGGGCTGGGGGAATCTAAGACCTCTGCAACCCCAGGGCCTCTCAACTGGAGCCTCCCCTGTGGGGCCGGAGTGGGGTGGGGAGCCCCATGCTTTTGGGACCCCACAGACCATCTGACCAGCCCTGAGCAGGTCATTGAATGGGATGGGGCAGGGCTGGGCTCGGCTGCCCCACTTGGGAAGGAGATCAAAGATGCCTGAGTGGGAAGAAAGAAAGGCCTACTGGGGGGCTGAGAGAGTCCATCCCTGTAGGGGAAGGTCCTGCACTGGGGAGACGGCTCTGCCGGCGGTTCCTGAGGCTGTCTATGAAGAGAGGGACTCCCCCACTGCCTCCCGCATCGCACCCTCAGCTCCAGCACCCCCCACCCCCCACCACTAGGGGGCTCTGTGCACTGAAGTCAGAAACTGTATCTGAAGCTAAAGGTCCAAAGATTGCACCTGTCTCTGCTCCCAGTGGCATCGGCAGAGCCCTTGGGGGGCCGGGAGGGGGTTGCATGGGGGAGATAAATCAGAGAGCAGGGAGCCCAGAGGTCTTAGATTCCCACAGGCATTTCCCTGCCGCCTCCTGCAGACACCGTTCTCGAGATGACACCCGCTCTGCAGGGGTGTGTGCACGTCCTGGTGCCTGGGTACGGGTGGGCGTGTGCATATCCTAGGAGAGGAGTGTACATTGCGTGGGGCGGGGTGAGGAAGGGGTGTAAGTGTGCAGGTGCTCCTCAGCAGGTTTAACTGAGAGGGTGCTATAACCACCCGAAGGCGCCAGAGCCTTGTCTACACTAGGGCTCCCATCAGTGCAACAGCACTCAGAATAGTCCTGGGGCAATTTCCCCTTACTGCTTCCTAGCGCAGGCATAGCCCTGGTTTCCTCCCTTGGGATAGTCCTTGATCCTGCCGCTCCGCTCTCTGTAAGTGGCTGCTCCTCCCCAGAACCCAAGTCTGGCCTTACGGTTGAACCCTGCTCAGCGCCAGGCCAGCTAACCAGGCCTTGTTCTGCGCTGTAGCCATGGCCTCTCTGAATCGGGGGAGCTCTGCAGGCCTCAGCAGGGGAAGGGGTAATGGGGTGGGGTTGGGATGGCAGGGGTCTTGTGGGGTGAGACAGGACCAGCAGGCGACATTGGGGAGGGAGGGGGAGGGAAGCCAAGCCCATTCCCCTGTATTTCAGCCTCAGTTTGTCTCCATCCATCGAGCCTAGACCAAAAGCTGGGTGAACAGGACCCGAGCGCCGGACGTTGTCTCCCCTGGGCCGAGCAGCTCTCGCTGCCTCTTGTCTTGTGGGATTATTGCTGGATGAGATCTCAGCCCCTGGCTCCAGGCATGGTGGGGGGGTTTGAAATTGACCCCTGAGCAGAGGGACCGCACATGTTAACTCGCGACTCCCCCCAAAGCTACGGGGGATTCACCGGAGCGTGGGCGAGTGAGGCTTTCGTCCAGGGAGGGCGGCACCGCTGGGCAGGGCTGCTGGCTCGGATGAAGGCCGGCTGGGTGGAGGCCGAAGCCCCACTAAGGCACTTCACCAAATAGTGCCAGCAGAGTGACCGAGGGCTGGATGGACCATGGCAGCTGAGCTCCCCTCTGCCCCCTAGAGGGGATCCGTCTGGGACAGAGCTGCAGCCCCTCCGTGGGGCAGGGGAGGAGGTGCCTAGCCGTCCTGCCAATCCCCTAAATTTCCCCAGGGGAAGACAAAATCTTCCCTTCACCTGGGCTAGCCAAGCCGTGCCAGAGCAAGCATGAGGCTTTTAAAGGAGAGGTAAGCAGAATCCATCGCGCTGCTGCATGCAGAGGGTGGCTGTCGGCCTCTGGAGAGTGGGAGTGAGAACAAAGCTAACGCAACGGAGCAGCATGAGAAGGCTGCCTGGCTCTCTGCCACCGCTGCACGCAGTTTATATTGAACCTCTTCGTCCCATGACACGAAAACAAGTCTGGCCTGGCAGCTGGCTTGCAAATGGGCCAGACGCAGCCCCTCCTGGCCTGCCGGGGGCTAGACCCTCACAGCCTTGCTCTGCAGTCCAGGGAGCATGGGAGACACAGACTGGACATTCAAGGGGGCAGGGGCCATGCAGTGGGGGCCTGGTGTGGTGGGTGATTTTTTACAAACCCGTGCCATGTAAAGAGCAGTGCCCAGACAATAGCCCTTACACCAGGGAGCTTTTGTCGAACGAGCCATTAGCCAAGCATCTAGTCGGCAGAGCTCTCTGCTTAACAGGGTGCTGTCCGCTTTCAGAGCGAGCACCATTGCAACCCCTTGCCATGCTGTTCCTAGTGATTTCATTGAGCCAAGTCTCTGATTACACCTATTTAACAGACCAGGCATGTCTAGCAAATGGTCATATTCCAAAAAATTGGCCCGGTCAGCTGGGGCCTTTTTGCAGGTGAATGTGCTTTGTCTGGGTGTTGAATAGAAGGTAACCAGATAGCCTAGTGTCTATTTTACTGGGGAGGTAACTGGCCTGTTCATTTTCCTGTAACAACCACCTCCCCTGGGGTTTTTTTAGAACCATTCCTCAACGGCTGGACTATATTTCTTTTTCCAGTCACAGGCTATTTCCTTTTGCATGTCCATTTCCGCTAGCAAGCCTCCCGGGTGTGACCAAAGGCTATTTTTAACATGCATACACACCCCACCTAAAACACACCACACACATGCTGCCAAGCGGCTCTGATGGTCAGCCACCTGCATCTTTCGTTGCTGGATGGAGCACAGGGCCTGAATTGATGGGCAGAGGATAACCGCTGAATTAATTTTGCCCAGAGCTGCAGAATTTGCACGATGTGGCCAGAAAATGCAGCAGGAGGTTGGTGCACTCTGCATGCTGGCTGATTGGTCTCACCCAGATGCTCAACCCTGGCAAATACGAATAGGAACGACCCTGTGCTCTTCCATATTCAAGCCAGGTCTCCATAGCCCCTGTCCCAGGGGATTGGATCACCTTCCAGCAGCACACTGAGTGACATGACTAGCATCTGTTGCATGTGGTTCCATCTCCCTTCCCTTCCCTTCGCCAGTGCCTTCTATCCAAGGATGTCAAGGCACTTTGCAGGCACCAAATAATCACTCCCCTTCCCCGGAAGCGCCCTGTGACGTGGATCAGCATTGCAGTGAAGGAGCCAGTCTGTGTGTGTCTGTGTTGGGGGAAGAATATCACTTCCCCCGCATACGTCCTTGCTGACTGGGGAGCGATTCTCCTTGAGCAGAGCAGCAGGGACCATCGGCAGCACAGCAACATCCCGGAGTCCTACGTGGCCGCCAATCTGTGACACTGTCATTCTCTCCATTTACAGATGGGGAAACTGAGGCAAAGGGCGGTGACTTGCCCAACGTCACAGCACGGGTCAGTGGTGTGGGTGGGAATAGAACCCAGGCACCCCACTCCACTCCCACTCCAGACAGAGCTATGCCTAAATCTCAGGGAAAGAGATAGAGTGCTTCTGTGGCCAGGGGAATCAAACCCCACCCCAGACCAGGGCCTGCTGCAGTACTAGCCACAAATGCTTCAGTCAGGCTGCTGACCCAGCCCTTCCCTTCCAGCCACACAGCAAAATCTCCCAGCCGGGCCCTCATCCTCTCCCACCAGGATTGTGTCCTCTCCCCTCCCATGTCACCGCCCCCTCTGTACAAACCAGTGTAGCCCAGCTCTCTTCTGGCCCACTGTTGTGGCCACATGGCTCCCTTCCTTCAATCCCCCACATTGGCCGTTCCCCATCCCATAAGGTCTAAGCTGTTTGTCCTCCCCTCCAAAGCCCCACTGGACTCCTCCCTCCTTGCTGGCTTGTCTCCTCCTGTCACATCCCCGTCCCCTGCACACCGATCACCCTTCCAGAGCTTTCCCACGCTCAGATCCCTCTGCTGCCAGGCCTCCTTCAAGAAACCTGCTGATTCTGTCAAGTGCTTACCTATTTTAGTTACTTATCCAGTGCGTGGCTTGCCCCATTTATGGGGAGGAGGGTGAATTTTGAGAGGGACATAAGGACACTGGGAACTAAATTAATAATAATCATTAATACTGATGCAACATGTCTGTGATGTCTTGCTTCTTGGTTTGTTCCACACAGAGGATAACAGCTTACTACTGCTGCTAGCTAATGGAGCTGCTCCTTTAGCCTGTGCTTTGGTAGGAAGGGTCTGATGGCCTATCCCTGCTGTGGTAGAGGTCTTTGCAATTTCAAGCCACACTGGCTTTCAGCCATCACTGGGGTACTCCTCTTTTTGCCTAGCACCATATGGTCCTGGTCTATAACTATGGCTCCTTGGTGCTACAGCCATACAAATACATAATGAGAGTGATATTTTTAAGCTTTGAATTGAACGTTGCTCATCCAACTTACAAGGGAAACTACAGAATCATAAAAAGAAAAGGAGGACTTGTGGCATCTTAGAGACTAACCAATTTATTTGAGCATGAGCTTTCGTGAGCTACAGCTCACTTCATCGGATGCATTCAGTGGAAAATACAGTCTGAATGCATCCGATGAAGTGAGCTGTAACTCACGAAAGCTCATGCTCAAATAAATTGGTTAGTCTCTAAGGTGCCACAAGTCCTTCTTTTCTTTTTGCGGATACAGACTAACACGGCTGTTACTCTGAAACTTGTCATTATAGAATCATAGGGCTGGAAGGGACCTCGAGAGGTCATTTAGTCCAGTCCTCTGCACTGAGACAGGACCAAGTTCTAGACCATCCCTGAGAAGTGTTTTCTAACCAGCTCTTAAAAATCTCCAATGACGGAGATTCCACAGCCTCCCTGGCTAATTTGTTCCAGGGCTTAACCACCCTGAACAGTTAGGAAGTTTTTCCGAATGTCTAACCTAAATTTCCCTTGCTGCAGTTTAAGCCCGTTGCTTCTTTTCCTGACCTCAGTGGTTAAGGAGAACAACTTATCACCCTCCTCTTTATAACAGTCTTTTACATACTTGAAGCCTGTTATCATGTCCTCCCTCAGTCTTCTCTCCTCCAGACTAAACTAACTAGTTTTTTCAATCTTCCCTCATAGGTCATGTTTTCTAGACCTTACGTCATTTTTGTTGCTCTTCTCTGGACTTTCTCGAATTTGTCCACATCTTTCCCATAGTGTCTTCTTGTGTCTTGCTTACAACACTCCTGTTGATACAGCTCAGAACGATGTTCACCCTTTTTGCGACAGAGTTACACTGTTCACTCATATTTAGTTTGTGATCTGCTATGACCCCCAGATCCTTTTCCACAATGCTCCTTCCTAGGCAGTCATTTCCCATTTTGTATGTGCGCAATTGATTATTCCTTCCTTGGCATTTGTCCTTATTGAATTTCATCCTATGTAATTCAGACCAATTCTCCAGTTTGTCAAGATCATTCTGAGTTCTAATCCTGTCCTCCAATGCTCTTGCAACCCCTCCCAGCATGCTGAGCTCTTTAGGAAAATCTGGCCACTTATTTTGGTTGCTGAGTGCTCCAAAATCATGAGTCAGGTCCAAACATTCAAGAGATTTGCTTAAAAACCATGAGATTTATGAAAAAAAGAATAGATTTGGGATTCTTTTTCTTCGCCTGTTGGGCTTTGAGCCTTTAAGTCGTGTTTTCAAACTTTTCTCTGCAGCCATGAAAGAGCTAGAAAGTTACTATTTTTTAGAAAGAAAGCTCTGAGATTCCCCCATAATCATGGGGCTCCAGGAGCTTGGGCTTTAAGAAAAACACTAAGACTCACAACGAGACTGGGGGTAAAATAATGGAAGTTGCCAGCACTAATAGGTGCTGAGTGCTCTAGAAAGTCCAGCCCCACCTTTGGGTGCTGAGACCACTGGAAATCTTGGACCTGCTCCTGTAAGGGGAGGGGAGGGGTGGTGGCACTGGACACCTCCTGTAGTGGGAGTGGAGGAGCTCAGCACCTGGTAGGATAGGGCCAAAATAGCCCTGCTTTTCTTCAGCGCTCTTCTGAGGTCTGCTGGCCAGTGCACCAGGACAGACCCCACCAGAAGCAGAATAGGAAACAAACATGGCACTGCTTGGCCATCGTGTG
Organism: Lepidochelys olivacea; assembly: GCF_965140295.1. Classification (NCBI taxonomy): domain Eukaryota; kingdom Metazoa; phylum Chordata; order Testudines; family Cheloniidae; genus Lepidochelys; species Lepidochelys olivacea. The sequence goes on from NC_140419.1 coordinate 6,752,858, forward strand.
GCTGAGCCCCATGCAATGGGACCTGCAGAGTCTCACTCCTGAGTGGGAAAACATCCCCGGGTTAGATGCAAAAGCAGGATGCGTGCGGCAAACAGCGTTAGCCACTCACAGGGTCCGTGCGGTTCTGTGTCGTGGCAGTGGCTGCTTCATTGTCCTGTAGGGCACAGCAGGGCATTCCTCATGCCCACCCGCCTCATCCCCACACAGCCGGGCCAGCCCAGAGTGCAAAGCTAGAGGACTTTCTCCAGGGTGTCTCTTGCTCCTACCCCTTGTCCTCGGGCCCTCTCAGCTACTGTTCGCCCCCTGAGCTGAGTGAAAGTGGGCAGCCTGCCACCCCATTTACACTGAATAGCATCATAATTTTACATCATGCCCCTGGAATAATTGGAACCGGGCTCCCTGCCAGCCAGACGAGATAACTCAATCCAGCCGCTCCTGGCGGGATCCAATAAGGGGCACAGTACATTAAACACCGTGCTGTCAACCGGCCTTCGCCGCTTATGCCCCCGTCATGGAAAATGTCATCCACAGACTGAGGCCTGCACTGCAGACGGTGGGCGACCAGAGAGCATAAATCCGCCACAGATCTCGGACGTGCTGCGGGAAGAGCAAAGCTAAGGAGGGGTGGGGCGCACCAAGGGGGATTGCTGCTGCTGCTGCTGCAGCCTCTTGGCACGTCAGGACAACAGCAAGGATAGAACTCGGACACCCTCCTAATGTACAGGCCCTGCCACTTGAGCTGAAGGAAACTTGCTGAGAGCAGTATGGGGCCTATGACACACAGCTGAGCAGTTCTGATTTCACTCAGTAGGGGGCAGAGGTGACACAGCCACACCAGCCTGGCTCGTTACCATATTCTTGCTAATTCACCCCCCTAATATCTTCTCTCTGCTAAGAAAGAGAAACACCACTGGCAAGTGCTTATCTTCCACCTCCTTTCTGGGAAGGTGCGGCGCTGGAGCAGGGAGAGCTGATTGCCCGGAACGCCACCTCCTGCGAGGGGGACGGGGCCTGTGGGCAGCAGTCAGTGGTTTGCACTATAAAAGGGACTGCAGTGGGCAGCAAGTGGGATAAAGGATCCCACAATGCACTGGGCTGCTCCTAAAAGCAGAGCTCTCTGGCTATGTCCAAGCCAGCCCTGGGGTCACTCAGCCCTATGACTAGCCCTGCAGCCCTACTGAATATAGTGGCCTGTGTGCATCTGACCCCAAAGCCCTGGCCATGCTCCCAGCCAGGCCCCATAATGTGTCTTTTCCTGGCTGAGATCTGTGTGAAGCCTGGCGCCCGACCAGCCAGCGAGCACGTGCCCCCCAACTCATCAGACAGTGGCTGGCATCACTGTGTTGGCAGGTCATGTCTGTGGGGTGGGAAGGAAGGTGAGGGAGACTGTGTGTGTATAACAATGTGTGTGTGTGTGTGTGTGTGTCTTTGCAAAGCGGGCAGCGGTGAAGATGTGCAGCCAGACGTGTGAGTGCGGGTGTGTAAGATACATGGCCCCCCTGAGGATTTTTCCAAGGCCTTGTGAAATCACAAGCCATAAATAACTCATGACTCGGGGGGTGGCTCCCCCACGGAGCCAAAAGCCAGAGAAAAATCCAGAGCAAGGAAGGAATCGCATCACCATTTGTATTTGGCTTTCAGAGATTAGCTAACTGTGCTGGTGAGAATTACTGGAGCTGAGCACATGCTCAGGGTTTAGCTGATCGCTATATTTGGGGTCGGGAAGGAATTTTCCTCCAGGGCAGATTGGCAGAGGCCCTGGAGTTTTTTGCCTTCCTCTGCAGCGTGGGGCACGGGCCACTTGCTGGAGGATTCTCTGCACCTTGAAGTCTTTAAACCACGATTTGAGGACTTCAGTAGCTCTGACATAAGTTAGGGGTTTGTTACAGGAGTGGGTGGGTGAGATTCCGTGGCCTGCGTTGTGCAGGAGGTCAGACGAGATGATCGTAATGGTCCCTTCTGACCTTAAAGCCTATGATATCTATGAAGCTGCTTGAGGAAAAAGTTAAACCCACCCTGTAAGCATTTGTGCTATCAAACAGCTGCAGGGCTTTGTCACAGGCAGGCCACGGTTGGTGGCATTTTAGGAGCACTGTCTGTCGATAGAGCTCAATCCTGCGAACCCCCACTGGTTTCAGTGGGAGTTACAAGTGCTCAGCACCTCTCAGGATCAGGCCCACAGAGTCCTGTTCCCATTAAAGTCAATAAAAGTTTTGTCATTGACTCCACCGGATACAGGGTTGGGCCCTTAATTTGTTAGAGGGCTCTGAGACGGAAGATGTGGGATCTATGTAATTACCAGAGATTACTGACTAATCACCTTCCAGCCCCTTCTCATTACCGAAGACACCAGACGGCCCCTGGCCCCATCGCTGCTCCTGAACATCAGCAGAACGGAAAGACCTGCAAAACACCAAGAGAGGGCAGCGGCGCGAGGGCCAGCGTCCCAGCGGGAGCCCGCATTTATTTTTCTGTTGACCACCCAGATATGGTGCCATACACGGCAGCCAAGCCCGGGTAGGGGGCGGATGCATGGATGGCTAGATAACAATCCAGGGAAACATCTCAGGCCCATCTCCCTGGTTCTTTAAATTACTCCCCGCTCTTGCCTGCCAGCCCAGGTGTCCCGGACACCCAGAAGCCGTCTGTGGGCTCCTCAGGTTCTGAGGCTCTGGCCCTCTGGGAGACTTCCCAGCACTAAGTGGAGTCTTCTTCCTCTCCCCTGGAGGGGAAGCCTCAGGCTAGACAAGAGAGGAGCTGGACCAGTGAACCCATAGGGACAGCAAACAGATCCTGAGCTGGCTGCCTGGGTTATGGAGAGAGGCAGGATTCGGTCACAGCCTGTAAATCAGCTTCAGGACCCTCGCTTTCCCCTGGATTATGGAAAATGGAGCTGGCACTTCCTTTGGGGCTGCAGGTGGTTTGCCTGTGATCACAGGACAAGGGAGCCGTTGGAAGGAACCACGTGATGTTCTCCTGTCCTGTGTATGTCCCCATCCCCAGCTGATGCTGGAGAGAGACATGGCTGTGTTCGCCTCCAGCCCTAGCTAGTAACCTGCAGGGTACCTTGCCTGGCTGGCTGGGGAGAGGGGAGGAGGGCGGATCCAGGCAGGGAGGAACAGACTTGGCATGTCTGCTCCAGGCTGGCCAAGGAGAGGCTCCCATGGCCATGAGGATCCTGGTTTGATTCCGGTGGAGGGCCAACTCCACTCCCGGAGGCTGCTCAGCTGGCCGGGGGAAAAGACGCTCTCGGACACTGGTTCCAAGCTATGTACTCTAGGCTACCCATCCCAGCGCACGGCTGGGCAGACCGGGGTGCAGCCAAGGGCTCATCTGCACTGGGGATTTTAGGGGCTGGTGCAGCTAGGCCAGAGCAAACCCCAGGAGGACCCGCCTGGGGTAAATCCAGAGAGACTCCACTGAAGCCAGCTCCGGTGAGTGCCACAGATGCCAGTCTCCACATACAGCGGTTTTACCTGTTTACACTGGGGCTCTGATCCTCCAGAGAATTGGCGCCCTCATGTAGACAGGCAAAGCCACTATACGCCAAGCCTGGCGCCCTGGGTGTACTTACCCCGGCCTGAGCAGCACTCTGGCTGGCTCTGCCCGTCAATGCCATGGATCTGTGCCACCGCACTGGCTGGCATTAGGGCACATCCCCAGTGCAGATGCGACGGCCACCATCTTGGCTGAAGCCAGGGGATTGAACCGACGACCTTCGGCACTGAAACTAAGCATGAGCTGCTCCAGCTGGAGCTAAAGCGTCAGGGCTCCGTAGGTGGGGCCGTAACGAACTCCTGTGCTCTGCAGATCAGCATGGAGGGGCCCTGTGCCAGACACTGATCGGTGGGCTACAGAGACACGGCCGCCACCGCCTGGCATAGGGCCCCCAGGAGGCTGGAGGCCGCTGTCCTAGGGCAATAAACCAGCAGCATCCCGCATCTCTACGCCTGCCCTCCTGTGCCCACGTGGCTCAAAAAGCAGCTGCCTGAGCCAGCTCTCGCCCATCCCATCTGCAGAGCACAGCCCGCCTCTGGGCTCCCTCAGCCACAGATTGTGGGGCTCTGGGAGGTTCTCTCTCCTAGAGGGTGGGGAGGAGGTGGGAGAATCTCCCGCTGCTCTGCGGTTGTGCAAGGCTGGCTCCTTAGCGTGGAGGGAGGTGCAGTCCAGGCCTGTGCATCCGTTATCAGGCACCAGGCAAGCTTGGCGCAAGCGTCCCCACGTTCCTACTGCAGATCAGGCCAGCCTTCTGCCCGCTGCCCTCTCCGTACGTGCCTGCCCCCCCGCTGACCTGTCCGGCTCTGCAGCAATGAGTCGTCAGGGAAGGGGGAGGCACCAGGCAGGCTGCATCCTCCAGCTAAAGCTACTGGATCCCGGTGCCCAGACAAGCAGGGCTGCTCTGGGCGGGCAAGGGTGGCCATGCATCAGCAGGAAGAGAGTGAAGGCGGGGAGGGGGTGAATCAAGGGGGGTGTCTGCCATGGCCTAGGGCCCACCACAGCCTTGGGGCAATTGCCCATTGACTCAGCAGTGGCCATGGGCCCCTCTGAATGGCAGGTGGGTGGCCAGGGTCCCGTCAGGCCAAGGCTCCGGGCATGGATCTCCCATACAGCGAGGGCCTGCAGCTGGCTGCCTTTATGGCCCACCAGGGTGATGGGCTGGGGGTGGGGGAGGGCGCACGGTGGGATGGAGGTTGCTCATGTGCTGAGCCGCCCTGCTGAGAGGACATGACAGTCGCCAAGTCCTGAGCACGCCAGGCTTGACACACGTAGCATCACGTGGGAAAGGTGTGGCCTGGGGACAGTGGTTTGCTCCCCAGAGGAGAAGGGCTTCCCCATCCTGCCTGTGATGGGGAACCGGGGCTGTAAAGGGCTCAAGCCCCAGCAGTGGCTGGCGCCTGGCTTCGGGCATTGTGGGTCCAAGTGACTGCAGGCCGGAAGCCGGCACCCGCTGTCAAAGGGGCAGCCTTTCCCTGGCTGGAGCGGCCAGGGTTGTGGTAGGGCATGGGGTGTGCGTCTCTGTCTGTCTCCCCTGCCCATGGTAATCAGGAGGCCTGGCCCTGGAGCCACAAGAGGTCTGGGCAGAGTCTAGGAGGAAGCGTTTTGAGCGAGCCGAGGAAGAGCTAGGGGGGAGGCCACCAAGCGGGGGAAGATGGCACAGCAATGTGCCTGGGTGAGGCTGGCATCGTGGATGTTGTATTAGGCAGGGCATTGGGGCTGGAGCCTGGGGCAAAGGCAGGGGCTCCCCTACACCTTGGCCATGTCTAGTACAAGGCTGAAGAACTGTTAGCCGATTGGGGAAGGGCTACAGGACCACTGAGACCGGCCTCTGATTCACCCCCTGAAAGGGAGGCCTATAGCATTTGACCAGAGGACCAAGAGCCCCACAGCGGCTTAAATCCCGTGGGGAGACATTGACCAAGGGGGAAAACTGAGGCAGAGAGCACCAGCTGCAGGGATGGAGCAAGCTGCCTCTGAGGCCCTCTTATGATGCCACCTGCGAGCCCTGCCCCATCCTGAGAGGGCTGAAGGCACAAGCTGTCTGCATCCTAAACTTCACGGCGTCAGGGAAAGGTGTATGCTCCAGCCTGGTCCTCACGCCCACCAGTCAGACAGGATTGCTCCCTGTGGCATCCCTGGGCTTGCTTTTTACGTGGGAGGCAGCTGCCGTCCAGCACCCAGACTGGGGTGCTGAGTTCTAGTCCTGCCTCACTGCGTGACAGTGGGCAGCTCCCCTCCCTGTGCCTCAGTTTCCCCCTGTTGTAACTTGACTCTAGTACTGTCCATACCTAATTAATTAACTAATGGGGAAGACAGGCCGAGATGGAGTCTCGAGACCTCTGCTGAGATTGTCAGCCAGGGTAACAATTGGTGTCCATTTGGCTTTGGCAGACCAGTGACGGAGTCAAAGGCAGGTCTAGGATCGAGGTCTCATGAACCCCAGCTCCTCACCCTCTGGCCTATGCTGCCTCAATAGTGGTGGTAGCTATCGGGATGTAGTTTAACTGCTTCCCTTTTTTTCAGAATAAAATATTGTTCATTTTAAAGCTGAGGGGACAGGAGGTGAGGGAAATGTTTTGTGATCCTTGGGCAGAAGGTAACTCCCCAAACTTTGCAATAAAACTCTGGAAGTTCCCACTCCCTCCCCGCCCAATCTCCTGCTTCTTCCATTCCTAATTATTCCACAGCTGTGCAAAGACATTGCCAGCTGTACCCAGGCCAGGACAGTGCCATGCTGAAGCGGACTGGGGGAGTCCTCTCTGAGCCCGCTGGAGATGCAGCCACTCTGCTTAACACCCTGAACGTCACCCGCAAAGTCCTGGGTGTGGATTGCCCCTTTAAGCTGCCGGGGGGAGGGGAAGAGGGGGGCCTGGATGGCTTTGTGCTTCAGGGCTAGCATGTGAGCCATGCCCAAGAATGTCCATGCACCAGAGCTCTCGATGCCCAGGCATGCCTCCGAGCGGGGATAAGTCACCGCGGCTGCTGCTGGCCAAAGGCACCCTTGGAGACGAGAGGAGTGGCCCCCAGATGGCTCCCTGCACTGGGCTTGCAGCTGGGAATGGTGACGGGTGAGCTCCCTCTCTCACCCGCTCCTGCTGCCAGGTGGGCAGAGCAGGTGCTGAGTCACCTTCCTCTGCCGATGCTCCTGCAAGAGGGGGAGACCGGGCAGTGAAGTCACCCCTTCCTCAGACCCGCAGGCGTCCCTTCTTCACTGGCCCCGGAAGGTGGGGTTCCCAGCCCAGCCCATGAGTGGCAAATCTATGCACGGTTCCCAAAAGGGACCTCCCCTGCCTGTGCCTAAGGGCGACCCCTGCTCCCCGACCCCCGAGACAAACTCTGCTCCCCTCCCTAGCATTCATGGCAGGCAGAAATGGGGTCAGCTTACATCGAACTCGATCCCTTTTCATCTGGAGAAGGGAAGACAGGGTCAAAAGCACAGGAACACCCAGACCTGTAACCGGAGCCTGGCTTTCACCAGTCGATTTCCCCCAGCCTGGGACCTTTGCTTGCTTCTGTTGCATCAGCGGCAGGGAGTACAGCTGGCAGCCACTGGGTCCCAGGGGACATGATTAGCAGGTGCTGGGATGAGTCACAGGCACAGGGAAATGCTAACATGGCAACCGCCCTTTCTGCAGCTAAGCCTTGGCTGTGAGGAAGCTGGCCCCCAATTTTAACCCTCCAAGTGCTGGCACACCAGACAGGTGCAGTCTGGGAACTCGCAGCCCCCTGCCAGAGTGCTGGGGGGCGGGGCAAGCTTGGGCAGACGGACAGCAGCTTCAGGGGCTGCCCACCGTGTCTTCAGTGGCTGGAGCAGGGCTTGAAAATTCCGCTTGTTGCACATGAAAGGGATGTTTTCCCTGGGCAGTGGCAGGGGGGAGAGCAGGGTTAGGGTGGGGACAGAGGGACTGAGCCATCCATATCTGCAGAATTTACTCTCTTATTTTAAAAGATTGGTATTATGGTGGCAAAGGAAGCCCTCCTGCTGTGAGCAATCAATGCAGGGTCGTCTGCCTGAGTCTGCAGGCAGGCAGCTACAGTGCCTCTGCTGCTGCTCAGAGCTTTGCCAAGCAGCAGCAGAGGCGGGAACTGCAACGGTTCTGATCCCTTCTGCCACTGCTTTTCAGGATCCCGAGGCAGGGGCAAACACCGGGTCCCAGTCACTCTGTGGCCAGCTGCAGCACAGTTCTGTGGTAGCTCGCCTTGGTTCTGCATGGGAATACTGCAGCAGCTTGGAGTAAATTCCACAATGGAGGGTTTTGTTGAATTAAATATGCGAATAAATAATTCAGTCCAGCGTCCCCTATGGCAATCATTTTCACAGGGACGTGTTTAATGACACCTCATAGTTGTGCTGCTGGAGTTTGTCATTGGGCAAGCAGGAGGATTTGGCAGCTGGGGCTTTGAGGGAGATGTGGAAGGCAGCTTGGGATTGTGGGACAAACACAGTAGCTGGCATTTCTGAGGCACCATCACCTCTGGGTGGTCATTGTTAGGTTTCAGGGTCAACACATGAGATAAATGAGGGCCAGTCACACTTATGATCTATTGTGCACTACAGCCAACCAGACTCTGGGCGCGGATCTCCCCACCAGAGGCAAGAAGCAGAGATCCCTGGCTCTCAGCTCCATACACTGTCCCTCTTCAGTCAGTGGAAGTGCTCTGGGTGAGGATGCGCACCACCGATAGAAGGAGGGTTGGAATGGGTAGGTCCCAGCTACAAAATGTAATCTTCTGGGGGTTTTAAATGAAAGCCCAGATTCCAGAGCCCCGACCCACAGGGATGGCGGAGCCTGTGGCAAATTCTCCTCTGCAAGTCCCCTGTCTGTAGCTGACCATCCCATCTGAAACAAACACAAACAATCCGGGCCTTGGGAAAGGAATGACTGCTAATCAGCGCCTGATTCTCCAGTGCCCTGCACTGTCTGCAGCCAAGGACACTGGTGCCAAGGCAGTGCGAAATGCCCCCAGATCAGAAGGGTAGCACTTTATTCCCAATCTGTGACTGAACAAGGGGCAGGGCCCCAAGGACTCCAGCCCCGTGGGATTATTATTAATTATTTATGTTACCGTAGTGCCTACAAGCCCTGATCGTGGAGCAGGACTCCATTGTGCTGGGCGCTGTACAAACAGAACAAAAAGACAGTCCCTGCCCCAGGGAGCTCACAATCTAAGTATAAGACAAAAGACAACAGATGATATGGGCGGACTGGGGGGGGGGGGGTGACAGGGTGTTCACTCCACACCTGCCCTGAAAGCGTTAAGGAAGTGGAGAAAGGGCCCTAGCGTGATAGGCCCCACCATGAGGAGGTTTTAGGCTGGAGAAGTGACCCCTGATGGGAAGATGAAGCTCAGTTAGGCTAGTCTGAAGCATTCTCTCTGCTGCCCGCACCATCAAAGGCTGGGGAGAGCTTGGCTCGGTTCAGGGGCTGGGCCCGGTGCTGGGTTCCAGAGCCAGACAGCAGCTCCAGGTTCAACCTCTACCCCTCCGCCCCCCAGTAGGTGGTCAGGCGACTCTGGAGACTCCAGCGCAGGCCTCAGGGGCGGAAAGCCGCTTGGCCACCCACATGGCGCCCCTGCAGATGTGGCAGGGCACCATGGCAGGCGGTAGATTCTTCCTTTCCCTTAGAGCGGGCTTGCCAAGGGCACGTTAAGGTGAAGTGCCTGCTGCAAGGAGCCGAGGGGCGGGGCCACGGCGGGTTTGAAGCACAGGATCGCTTTCAAAGGAAGCGGGACGCATTTAAAAAAAAAAAAAAAAATCAGTGAGGAAGTGACCAGCCCAGCTGACTTCCAGCATGTGGCTCCTTCACCGGCTGCTCAGCAAAGGCTTGGGCCCTGGTCTATTCCCTTCTCCTAACGGCAAGCTGAAGCTGCTACTGCTGCAGCAACCCCATATCCGGCCAGAATCCAATCTGGTGATTATCTTAATTAGATTCCAACCACGCTGCTGGCCACGCTCTCCCCCACCCCCGGCACGTGTTTACAAGGTTGGAGCACAGGAAATGCACCTAGCCAGGGCAAAAATATGGCCCCAAAACAGCCAGAGGGGCTGGCGCTGTGCGGACATGGCACAGCTGCGCAGGGGGCATGAAAAGGGGTGATGATTTCATGCGTAAATATAGTTAATTAACAGGGCCGTTAATTATTGATGATCGCCTCTTGGGAGGGGCTGAATGCCCTCCATTCCCAGGCCTGGCTGAAGGGGCTTAGCCCCTTGCAAAGATCCCCTTTATTTAGCGCGTCATGCCCTCTCTCATAATCAGTGATCAAAAGGCTGGCCCACGTGGTGTGTTACTATGTAACATGTCTATTTCGGTAGGAGCTAGAGGCCCCATTAGGCCAGGCACCGTGCAAACATAGGGAACGGCAGTCCCTGCCCCGGAGAGCTCACAGTCCACGTCAATGTCTACACTGCAGTCAAAGTAGGGTTGCCAGGTGTCTGGTTTTTGACCGGGTGTTCTGGTTGAAAAAGGGACCCTGGCGGCTCCGGTCGGCACTGGCGGCTCTGGTTGGCAGTGCTGACCGGGCCATTAAAAGTCTGGTTGGTGGCACAGCATGGCTAAGGCAGGCTCCGTGCCTGCCGAGGCTCTGGGAAGCAGCAGCATGTCCCCGCTCCGGGTACCACACATAGGGGCAGCCAAGGAGCTCTGTACGCTACCCCCACCCCAAGCCCCAGCTCTGCAGCTCCCATTGGCTGGGAACCATGGCCAATGAGAGCTGCAGGGGTGGTGCCTGCAGATGGGGCCGTGCGCAGAGCCACCTGGCCATGCCTCCATGTAGGAGCTGGAGGAGGGACATGCCGCTGCTTCCGGGAGCTGCTTGAGGTAAGCGCCCCTGGAGCCTGCACCCCTGCCCCCCTCCTGTGCCCCAACCTTGGGACCAACATCACTCCCCACCTGAGACCCAAGCTGCCACCAGAGGTTCCCTGATTGTACTGGCTGGGACAGCATGTGGGAGAGGGGAGCATAGTGTGTGTGTGGGGGGGCATGCAATTGCTCTCTACTGCTGACTCCAGCCAGGTGTTTCCTCTTAGACCCCCAGGTTGCTTGGTGGTCGCGATGCCTTCTGTGGAGCACATGGTGCAGGTCGAGGATGGGAGAGATCCTGCCCCCCACGCCTCCACTCCGCTGCTCTTCAGGGATGGACGCCACAAGCCCCATCTGTTCCAAAGCCAAGAGGACGCATTGCTTTAATTACAAGGGCAGGCTGCCTGTGCTCTGCCAGCCGCAATCCAGGAAAGGGGAGGGTGGGCAGGCGATGGGAGAGGGGGCAGAAGGAGATCTCCCCGGGGCCCCTCATATCCTGACTTGTGCAGGGGGGAAGCCTCTGATCTCCAACTTCCTCCTGGCATCCCGCGAAGGACGGTGTTCTTGTGCATCCACAAGACGGGGGCCGAGCTGGATGAGCCGGGCCAGTTTCTGACACACACCCGCAAGCTGGAGGGACACCCATCAAGAGGGGAGCTCAGTCTCCGTGGCCCATGCAATCCGTGGCCCCTCTGAGGCTGCCAGGGGGTGGGGGTGATGATCGTACCGATGGACATGTGGACGCCGCACTCCTAGCTGGGCTGCGACCTTCCGGGTCCCGTCGCCTGGGCCCGTCCCTCCTGTCAAGCCTGGGCCAGGAGCCCAGTCTAGCTTCTGAGCTCACGCGTCCAAGCAGCCTCCCCTCCTGCCATCACAGCCGCCTTTCTTCTGGCCAAAGGGGCATGGACCGGACTCCCTGCCCAGCTCACCCCTGCTGCTCTGTAATAGAGAGACATGGGGTGTCCCTATTCCTCCTTGTCCGTTCCCTGCCCCTGGGGCTGGGCTCCATGCCTCCACACCCCCACAAGGCCCCCCGGCGCTCTGCTAGGCAGGTGCCCTTTAATGTATTTGCAAGGCCAGCCGAGCCGATGGGGCTGAGTTTTCTCTGCTGAGCCTGGAGCAGCTCATCCCTTTGCAGCCAGCCTCCTTCCCCGGGCCAGCCAAGCACACCACCTAGACTTCCGAAAGCAGCCCGAAGAACAGGCTGGGTCATAACCAAGGATTAACTGACCCCCCGGTGGCCCAAAGCAACTAACTCCTCCTGCGTTCCCCAGAGCCTGCATGCATGCTGCCCGCCTCGGCCTCTGCACAACGGCAGCCAGGCATACGGGGCGCCACCCAGTGGACGAAGAGCCTCCAGCGCAGGCTGCTTCTCAGCTGGGCACAGTGGGGTGTTTGGCTCCTCTCTCCCGCTGTTGCACAGGAGGGGAGCACAGACCCCAGAGAGGCAGGGCCTGATTTCTTTCCAGGGTTGGGCAAGGGGCTTCAGTGCCATGCCAGCGTGGGGCGGAGCTGGTGACAGAGCCTGGGGTGTTTCCCAGCCCAAGGGAGCTCTCTCCCCTCGGCCCCGGTCGTGCTAACTCCGCAGGTGTAATTCAGGCCCCATGAGCTCCACCATGCCAGGGCAAAGTGGCCACAGGACAGCCGCAAGGCCCCCGGGATTACCCGCCTCCCCAGCAGATGCAGGGCTGGGTCTATGCCTCTCCCCAGGCAGGAGGGCCTGGCATAGGAGTTATGCCAGCAGCAGGTGTATCCTTGGCCGTTTGGGAGGAGGTGAGGCCGGGGCCATCCTCCACCCCAGCTAGCCCTCAACTGCCACAAGGCCCAAAGGGGGCGTCACTGGGACTGTGTTGATCCCAGCAGCCCGGCTGGGAGGAGCGGGGGGCAGTTTCGTCCCAGGGCCAGCACAGGGAGTCCATCCATCCCAGACCGCATCTGCCCCGTCCCTGTCTGACCCCAGAGAGCACGCTCCATTCCCAGATGCTTCTGTCAACAAAGACAGCGCAGGTAGCCGTGGCAAAGCCCCGTGGCCTCTGCTTCTCCATAGAGGAGGCAGAGCAGAGACGGCAGTCAGGCGACCCTCCCCTGGCCTGGGTGTCATCCCCTGAACACCCCTGCCAAGGGATCAGCCACAGAGCTCCCTGTAGTGAGAGCAGCACCAGCATTAACGTGGGGGCCTATTGCTACCCTAGAATCCCAGGGCCCTGGCACAGCGAAGTCCTGGCAGCAGCAGATGCCCAGAAAGACCAAGCCGACATGAGCTGCCAGGCCAGAGTAGCTGCCTGCCACGTGGCACTCTGCTCCCTGTGCAGCGCCTCCTGCTGGGTGCCATGTGTCTGCAGGACTCCATGGAGCTAAGCAAGCTTTTGCTGTGTAAATGTCAGTTTTCTTTGCCATATAAATTGGAGGCGGGGGGTGGGCGGGAAGGCACCTGCACGCAGTGAAACCAGGAAAGGGACAGGGAATGGAGTATGGCAGTATCCCACATCCATTCTCTCTGCCATCCCATACAGCTCAGGTCACAGATCCAATGAGCATTTTCCGCCAGCTCCCCGTGGCATCTGGGGTTCTCGCTGCCTCCGGCCTCATCCCCGGTCAGAAGGATTTTCCAGCAAGAACAGAGCTGACGGGTCTGTTGATGACGTGCGAGTCGGAATAGAGCCTGGCTGGCTCTCCCAAAGCTGCGTATTACTGTGAGTGTCAGCTCTTTGGGCAAGGGACTGTCTGTTGTTCTGCATCTGCGCCTCGTACAACAGGGTCCTGCTCCAGGAGTGGGGGCCCTAGGCCCGAGGGTAACACAAGTAATAATGAATGTGGGTGTCGCGGTAGCACCAAGTTCAATCACCTTCTCTTCCCTGCAGAAGAATTAATAACGTACCAACACCCCACAGATCTTCCTATAACCTGAAATGGAAGAAAAGCCAGAAACTCCACTCAGGGCCAGTCTATCTTATGTGGACAGTGCTCAGAGACTACATGATGGGCAGCAGGACCACATCCTTAGACCTAAAGATCCCAGCTGAGACCAGCGCCCCGTTGTGCTGCACAGACCCGTGTATGTCAAAACGATCTGGACAAACTGGAGAAATGGTCTGAAGTAAATGTGATGAAATTCCATAAGAACAAATGCAAAGTACTCCACTTAGGAAGGAACAATCAGTTGCACACACACAAACTGGGACATGACGGCCTAGGAAGGAGTACTGTGGAAAGGGATCTGGGGGTCATAGTGGATCACAACATAAATATGAGTCAACAGTGTCACTCTGTTGCGAAAAAAGCGAAGATCATTCTGGGATGTATTAGCAGGAGAGTTGTAAGCAAGACGTTGGAAGTAATTCGTCCACTCAACTCCGCGCTGATTAGGCTTCAACTGGAGTACTGCGTCCAGTTCTGGGTGCCACATTTCAGGAAGGATGTGGACAAATTGGAGAGAGTCCAGAGAAGAGCAACAAAAAGGATTAAAGGTCTACAAAACATGACCTCTGAGGAAAGATTGAAAACATTGGGTTTGTTTAGTCTGGAAAAGAGAAGACTGAGAGGGGACATGATAACAGTTTTCAAGTATGTAAAAGGTTGTCATAAGGAGGAGGAAGAAATATTGTTTTTCTTAACCTCTGAGGATAGGACAAGAAGCAATGGGCTTAAATTGCAGCAAGGGAGATTTAGGTTGGACATTAGGAAAAACTTCCTAACTGTCAGGGTGGTTAAGCCCTGGAATAAATTGCCTAGGGAGGTTGTGGAATCTCCATCATTGGGGATTTTTAAGAGCAGGTTGGACAAACCCCTGTCAAGAATGATCCAGATAATTAGTCCTGCCCTGAGTGCAGGGGACTGGACTAGATGACCTTTCGAGGTCCCTTCCAGTCCTACGATTCCATGTCTATGCTGGATTCCCAGCTTGGGTAGGTGTAGCCACCCTAGCTCTGACTGAGCTAACTCGCTGCCAGGGAGGTGTGCGCAGCGGGACGGCCTAGCCGCCCGAGTATGTGCAGACATACCCACAGCGAAAACGCTCCCGGGCCTAGAAGTGCTCTCAGCCTAAATAGACAGGGCAGGAGGAAAGGCAGGTCTGCCCGAGGTTTAGGCTCAGGCAAGCCTAATGGGTGTTGAAACAGTACTTCTTTGGGTCAGGAACGTCAGAGACACGTGGTGGGGCAGAGAGGGGAGTTTCGGAGTCACTTCTCAGTCCTGAAGGGGCCTTTGACTTATTTCCTGGCTTTGGTAGATCTGTGTCACTGGGGCAGTAGGGGGAGTTTTGAAGGCGTGTGTGTGAACCCAGCAGCCACGTCTGCGAGCTCCTGTGGTCAGCGCAAAGCTCTCCCCACCTGTCGGGAACAGCAACGGAAGCAGCTTTTTAAAACACCCATGCCTGAAATGCTCGTTTTAAGGGGCTCCTTGAAAGGGGGGAGGTGTTCACACTCACCCCCACCCCCCGCAGACCTGGGTCCTGCTTCAGCACTACCGTGCGCTTCTAGCAGCCTCTAGGAATAACCTCGGGGGCGTTTCTTCCCATTACAGGGGTTCTTGGACCTTCCCCTGCAGTGTCTGCAGCTGGGTACTGTGGGAGACAGAAGCCAGGACTGGATGGACCATGGGTCTGACCCCATCTGACAAGCCCTGTGTTTCCAAGTAGCTCACGCCCCCCACCCCCCTTACACAAGAGACCTGCGTTCGAGAGTGTGTGGCATGCTGCTGGTGTATTAACGCTTAGAAACGATGACGGCTGGTGCCTGCTAAACGCCTCGAATGAGACAGGCAAACAGATCAATACGGGGGCCCTGGACTGGAAGAACTACAGCCCGCAAATGCTGCTGCTGAGGAGTGAGTGGCATCGGCAGAGCGGAGGGGGCTGGGCTCCAGACTAGCTGGGGACGCTGTGGGTCAGGGCACAGTTGTACTGAGCGGGGCTGTGCTCGGTACCTAGCCATGTTCCCCCTGGCTCTAGTCCACGCTGTTAGTCTCCCGGGGGATGTCTACACTGCAGCTGGGAACGAGCTCCCCAGGCCAGGTAAACAGACCGGTACTAACTCAGCTTACGATAGCGAGTGTGCTAGAACTGTCAGGGTGGCCATGGCCGCTCCGGCATAGTTGGGCTCACCCCCCGAGCCCGGATCCAGGGGGTCGGGCAGGCTGGGGAGCACGGCTGGGTTAGCACGCTAGCTCAAGTCACTCCCCAGCTGCAGTGCGGACATCTCTGGTGGTAGGGGCGGTTCATTTGCTCACACGGTCGCGGCACAACACGGAGCTCTTTGCCGAGGCCCGGGTGAGACAGTCGCACGCCGTGGCTGCAGTCACGTTGCCAGGGCAGAGCTCTCCTTGGCAGGCTGTAAGGGCGTCAGATTCCCTTGGGGTTTGCTGGGCGATTGCCTAGAGTTAGGGCAGAGCTGTTTGTACTGCAAAGGTCAGGCTTCAATGTACCTGCCTCTCTCATGAACCCCAAAGCACCTCCTGGAGGGGGGGGGAAATCACACAACACCCCATTCACTGTTATATTTCTTGAGTCACAGGGCCGGGGATCTTCGTGATCCCATGCCTCAGTTTCCCCCTAGGATCCTGCGTTTTAGTGGCCAGATGCTCAGTATAACAAGCCAGACCTGTTGAGCTTAGAGCTGTGTAAATCAGTTGGCTCAGTGTCAACTTGGTCATCTCAGTTTAGCCCTCCACTCCCCAATCTAAAATGTGTCCTCCCCCACCTCATTTTACAACACCGCAGGCCCAGGTAGCAAGGGATGAAAATTAACCCACTGGCAGCTGTCCCATTTGGAAGCAAATTAACTTTGTAGTTACACTGACGCTCAAGGGACAGCAAGAGAGTTACAGGGCTGGATGCTGGCCTCAGGTCCCTGGCTGTAAATCAGGAGTCGTTCCATTGATTTCGGAGGAGTGAGGCTGGATTTACACCAATGTAACAGGGAGCAGAATCTGGCCTGCCAAGCCTTTCATTTCTTAGTCACGGGGCAGATCCAGCCCAGCTAGGCAGCAGCCAACAATCAGAGGGCAACCTCAGTGAGCCAAACCTGGCATCCCAACCAGCCGTGTCCCCTGATGCCTCATTACTCTGAAAACCCACCAAGTCCCCCCAGACCTCCATTAGCCAAAGAGGTGGTGTCTCTGTGACAACCAGCCTGGGGGGGCTCTGGAGCGAAAGCAATGCTCGGGGCTGCTCTAGAGCTTTTCATTAACTAGCCTTCACACACACCTGGGGAGGCAGGTAAGTGGGGGGAAACTGAGGCACAGAGTGGGAACCTGACTTGCCCCAGGCCATAAAGGCAGAGCTGGGATTGGAACTCGGGCGTTCTGGGATTCCCAGTCCTGTGGTCAGGCCACTGCTCTCCTGGTCATTACCCTCTCCTGAAAGTCACCTTGCCCTCCGACCATTGCCCAGACCTTTGCTTCCTGCTCCCATGAGCCTGGCCCTGTCGGGCCCTCGCTGTGCCCAGCAGCCAGTCCTCTCAGTAAGAGCAAAGGACAGCGCTGCCAGCAGTCACCTGGGAGGCAGAGCAGGGCGCAAATCACCTGGTGGGACACTTGGCCTGCATGTGCTACTGACCAGCCTGGGCCTGTATTCGATCCAGCACCCTAGCTGCAGCAGACCCCTCTGCCACTCCTCTAGGGACCTCCACCCACCTGAGGGTGGCGCTGTGGTTTGAGTGGCTGGGAAGCCAGCCCTGGTGCAAGGAGCTGGATTAATCCACAGAGCCAGTGTGGGCAGTGGGGTCCCGCAGCCCACCCCAGTGCCCGGCTCTGGCGAGCGGGATCCCGCCTCTAGGAAGATGTGGCCGGTTCATCCACCGGCCTCTCTATGGAGGCCGCCACGAGGAGGTCAGTCAGCCCCCGTAAGGATGAGGACACCACTCCCCTGACCTAGACAGAGCCCCCCACAACTCCGTTCACGCAGGCCACCCAACACGCAAAGGCTGGCAAGCGCTTCTCGTCACTGCCAGCCTGGGCTGGGAGAAGGGGCAGTCTAGCTACCAAAGGCTCCGCTTCCCCCCCCTCCAGAGCCCTGAGCCAGCTCCCCTTCCCCTCTGATGAGCCATCGCTCTTCCTGGTACACGTCTGGAGGACACGACAGTGCAATGGAGGGAGGACACGTGTGGCTAGGGGAGGGATACCATCGGACGCAGCACATCTGCCTCTGGAAAAGCAAGCTCTGGGGGCTGGAGAAGGAACTAGAGAGCTAGGACAGGGGAGGTTCTGAAGGGAACCCCAAGGGCCAGCCAAGCTCAGCTTAGAGGGAGGTCTGAGTCCCCAGGGAAGCTAAAGCCCCGGGGCAGGATACGTTTGACGCTAGCTCACAGTCTATCTGCTCTGCGGAGGGCAGGGGAGGGACTCTGTGGCTTCTTCTCTGGTGTCATTCCCAGGGCACGGCTGACTGTGACTTGTATTGGTGGGCTACTGCCCACATGCCTCCATGGGTGCGTTGCAGGCTGGGAAAGACAGCGCCACCTCCACCCCTGTGCGATGGGGACATTCGCTCCCTGGAAAGGGAGGCCGTAGCCTGCAGCAGGCAGTGGATCAGGCATTGCAACATTACAGGGGCCGGCAGCATTACCAGTCCTGTTGGACCATTCTGTGGGTTGGCTGGGGGAGGGGCTGGGGAGACAGAGCTGCTGTCAGGGCAGCTGCTTGGCCAGGTCATTGCATACCCCGTGGCTGATGGCAGGTCCGGCTCCCCTCCCACACGATGTTCAACAGACGTGGAGCCGGAGGAGCTACGCAGTGTCTTCGTTAGGGTGCTGAGATCTTAACAGACAATACAAAACAACAGCAAACAAGGACCCGGGGCATGGCCACACATCCCTGGCACTGCCGGCCACTGGGCATGCATACTGGCTTGCAGAGGGGCTGTAGCAGACGGCGGCGAGCCAGTGATTTTCAGACAAGTGCTTCAGTGCAGAAAGTCAATGTCAGCAGCCTTGTGGTGTGATCCTCCAACAACAAAATCCCTGGGTGCGTCCCCCACCCCCCGCAGAGAGCCCCTACAATAACAGCTGTTCGTAGAGCCGCCAACGCTTCTGGAATTACCCTGCCCAGCCCCAGCGCCCCCGGGCGCCCACAATCAGAATGGAAACGGTCATTTAAAAATTAAGCGCGCCAGTGCATGGCCCTGTCATTTGTTGATTGCCTGCCAAGTGCCATGCACCCATGGCTGCATAAATAACAACAACGCAGGGCACAGACAATCCGAGCACGGCCGAGCAACCCTACAGTAACAAGCCAGCTGCCCAGCTCTCACAAAAGCCCCTGCAATGCCCCCCTGGCTGCCCAGCCCTCTTGACCAAGCCTACGGTAACGAGACAACGTCCCCAGCCCTCTCCCTCCAAAAAAGACCCTACAATAACAAGCATCTGCCTGGGCAATGGATGAAGAAAAAGACAGCTAGCCACTAAAGAAAGAGATTGGCGAGCCAAACTTCCCACTATTTATTTGGGGAGGGGGGGGAAGAGGGGGGATTATGAGAAATACCTGCAGAGAGCTAGTGTCCTTTCTAAAGCCACAAGAGCAGAGGTAGAGATGTCTGTCCTTCGAGCGCTTTGCAATCGCGTTAATTCCCGGGCAGCTTGCCAGCAGCCCCCCTTTGTGCATTGTCCTCCCAGGGCCGGTGATCTGTCCTCTCCAGTGAGCTGGGTCCAGACCTGTCCCCGGGCTGCCCATCAGCCCCGGCACAGGAGCCAGCTACCGGCAGAGGCATCTCCCAGTGCTGTACAGGCTCATGTTCATTACCCGGCAGGGCTTTGCCAGACAAAAGGCTCTGGTTTTAAAGGCACATGTTCCAATTCCCCCGGCCCTGCTGTGTTCTGATTGGCTGGGCCAGGGCAGGGCTGATCCTTCTTGCTGGCTCTGTGGAGCCGCTCAGATTGGAAAAAAAGGGAAAGGCGTGAAAGAAAGGGGTGGGTGAAAATGCACACCACACACACACACGTGCGTGTGCACCTGGAACCCCACACACCTGCAGGCACCTGTGGAGAGAGACACGCACAGAGCCATGCACTGCTGCGTACACACACGCAGGATCAGACAGGAAAGGCCTCTCCAGCTTGGAAACCACAAACCTCCTGTGGAAAAAGCTAGCTAATGCCGGGCCAGACGGGGCGCTGACGTGAGGACAAATACTTCCTTACTCACGGACTAGAGAGACATTTAGCCAGTCAGCCTGTGGCTCCCTTGTTCTGCCCCGGGCTTTCCTGTCCCCTGCTTCTGTCCCAGTCCTCCCCTTGGCCACCCCTTCACCCTAGTTCTTATCCACACCTCTCTCCTGTGAAAAGAAAAGGAGGACTTTTGGCACCTTAGAGACTAATTATTTCCAGTAGGGTGTGCGGGGGGGCTGCTATCTTCCAGCTGGCCAGCAGGGGGTGCTTTTGTACTGATTAATCCATCCTTTTGGCTGAGGCTGCGGGACCCCCCCGCCCTGGCCTCCCTCGCCCTGTCTCTGCCAATTCTTTATTTGGGACCCAGAGAGCGGGTCTGGCAGACGCTGAGCGAGGTAGCCCTGGTGCTCCTATGCCAGTGGCTGAGAACACACCATTGATCTTAAACAGGGCTTTAAACCCCCAAATAAATAGGCAACAACAGGCCGGGCAGCCATGGCACAGGGCACTTAGGATGAAGGTCTGATGATGGAATATCCATCAGCTTTGCCTCGGGTCATTGGCTCGTCCAGCCCAGCCCTGATCCCCCATACCCTGGGCCTCAGCCCACGCTGCTTAGGCAACCAAGTAAAATCATGGGCACCAGGAACCTGGGAAAGATCGGGGGCCAAACCCAGCCATGGTGTGACTCCAGGTGGGTGAGTGGAGTTATGCCAGCAGTGCAGCCAGCTGCTAGTATGCAGCGCCTAGGTACTACGGTGATGGGCACTGGCTGGACAGTGAGCAGAGGGAGCCCCTGTGAGCTGAACATAAGAATATAAGAACGGCCAGACTGGGTCAGACCAAAGGTCCATCTAGCCCAGTTTCCTGTCTGCCGACAGTGGCCAGTGCCAGGTGCCCTAGAGGGAATGAACAGGACAGGGAATCATCAAGTGATCCATCCCCTGTCACTCACTGGCTGGCTTTACTCTTTGCCCACAACTCAGCAGAGAGAGGAGCCCCGTGCTCGCCCAGCATGGGAAACTGAGGCACATGGCAGGCAAGCGGCCTTCCCAAGGGTACACAGAGTCAGTGGCAGAGTCAGGAATAGAACCCGGGAGTCACACTCCCTGCCGGAGTTGGGAGAAAACCCCAACAGAGCTGTGATTTTTGGCCTGGCCCAGGCATGCCCCTGCTCTAAGCACTCCTGTCTGCCTTTAGCAGGTGTTCTTCATATAACAGGGCTGAGTCCCTTTGACAGGCATTCATGTGAGGGAAGGGAAACATCACCCTCAATGTAGACCCTGCAGGAAAAATGGTTGGTTTGAGTCTTCTAATGAGATGGGACACTCCTCAGCTTCAGAGCCCCATGGCACGGCCAAGCACCGGGGCTGGGCCGCTGCAGGGGGCTTGTTCAAAACGTTATTCCTATTACCTGGGCAGGAGGGACCGTCACAGAAACTCCTTCACTGCCTGCCGGGCTCTGGCTGTCCTCTCGCTTGGATGGCAGGGTCTGAAAAGCCAGTTCCCCTGGGGAAGCAAAGGGTTAATGCCAGGGATACTCAGCGCTTGTGAAACCCCCAACTTAAAAATAAACAAAGAACTGAAAAAGATCCGGGTTGGGGGGCAGAGGTAGAAGAAATCCCTCCCCTCGGTGCCCCACCCAAATCTGCAGCCCATGTCCCTTTAACAGGTATTCATGGCCTGCCTTGGACTCAGGGCCAGGCATGGGCTGTTCTCTGTGAACCACATTCCTGCGTGCCTGGTGTGTGTTTGCCTGGCTGGGGTTGCTGTGGCCTGGCTCCTTTAGTGCCTCGCACAGGGCAGGGCGAAATTACAGGCTACAGGTCGCTGGCGCAGTGAGTCTGTTTGAACAGGAACCGGCTAATTATACCCATGCGTCTGTGGCTGCCTGCGGATGGATGTGAATGTGGTTGTGCACACGAGGGGTGTGTGTTTAGGAGTGAGTGTGTGTGTGTAGGTGCATTGGTGAGTCAGTGCTCTTGTGCGGAGGAGGGAGGGTGGTTAGGAGAGCCTGTGTGCATTTGTCAGTCGTTGCTTTTGTGTGTGTGCCTTTGAGTGTGGGTGTACATTTTTGGTCAGCACTTGTGTGTGCATTTGTGAGTCAGTGTTTGTGTGTCCATTTGTGAGTCAGTGCTTGTGTGTGTGTGTGTGTCCCAAACCTTCATGAAGGAAGCACTTCTTACCTGATCTCTCTCGTTACAGTGTGTATGGTAACATCCACTGTTTCATATTCTCTGTGTATATAAAATCTCCCCCCTGTATTTTCCACTGCATGCATCCAATGAAGTGAGCTGTAGCTCATGAAAGCTCATGCTCAAATAAATTTGTTAGTCTCTAAGGTGCCACAAGTCCTCCTGTTCTTCTTAGAGAGCGAGGCCTTCCCTCCACGCCTCCATCCCCCCACCGCTGCCCCTGCAGCAGGCAGGAAGGGGAGGGTCCTGAGGCAATGTGAGGGGTCTCTGTTGCTGGCAGGGGAGGTGGAGACCAGGCCAGATGTTGGCAGACGTGCTGGCTCCTGCCTCCCAACCAATCCCAGGCGTCTCTTCCACTTTGAACTTCTGAAAAGGCCTTGGCTGATCAGGTCCCCTTTGTTACCCAGGGCCAGGTTTGTTACCCAGGGCCAGGTCCCTTCAGCTGGCAGGTCTTGGCCTCACTTTGTCAGACCCCCAGGTCTCTAGCCAAGGGGCCTAGTTCTTATCTCTCATGCTGAGTTGAATCTCAGACCCAGTAGGGATGTTCTCAGATGGTTTGACAGCTGTCGCACGTACGGGGCAGCATGCATTCAGTCCAGCTCAGCGACCAGCTTCTCTCCCCCTTACGTGGCACTGTGTGACCGTATGGCCCATAATCTCACACCCACGTGAACAATTCCCCCTAACTAGCGCGAGGAGCACAGAGTGCTCTGCACCGTATTGGGTGGACACTAGGGCCTGGATCTTCAAAGCTAACATCCACTGAAGTCAAGGGGAGTTAGATGCCTAAATGCCTTTTAGGATTTGGGCCTAGGAGCCACGATAGCTGTTGGTACTGGGTGTCCTTCAGTGGAATCGCCCTTAGCACGTCTAAAGCCCTGTCTGACTCCAGTGGTGCCAACTTCCATGGTGCCTCACAAGATCTGTGGGAGCGGGTCTGGTGGTTGCGATCATCCCCATTTCACAGATGGGGAAACTGAGGCGTGGTAAAGTTAAAGGGCCAGGTCTGCTTCGAAAAGCAACCCTGCCCCAATGGTGTTGTGGGCTCCTGGCCAAGTCTGCTCAGCTGACCCCTGGAGAAGATGTCTTTCCTTCCAAGTGTCACCCCTGCCAACTCCCCACGCGCTCTCACAGTCAGGCTGGGTCTCTCCAGCCTGTGCATTGCCCCCCCACCCCCGTCCACACCCAGTGAGGATCCAGCCCTCACCTAGGCCAGGTCCCTGAGCTGATGACCCAAGCTATATTCCTGGGATCTGTACTTGGCCCCAAGTTCTCTGTGGAGATTGGGACCAGGCACCGCAACCCCTTTGGGGTTCCCTAGGGTGGCGTGAAATTGTTGCTTGAGTATTCTTCTCGGGCGGTCTCACGCTGCCATCTCCTTGGATGGGCCTGGGACTGGCACAGCAGGGCCCCTGCCCTAGCACTCCCTGGGAGTTGCTAAGCAACCCCTGCCACCCTTGGAGTCGGCACATTCAGCGGGCACCCAGGACAAAGCCTCCGTCTTCCCCAGCCCACTGGATGCCAATCACCGGCATGGGCTGTTAGTGCTGAGAATGCCGCCCCGTGATCCCAGCACCCCGACGCAGCTGGAAAGCAGACACAGGCAGATGCGAATGAAAGGGACCAGGAAGGAAGGAGGTGAACGGACAGCAGGGTCGAACAGGGATCCTTTATCCACACCTGGGGAGCAGAGAGGGCAGGGCACAGAGATTACAGTGCTGGCAGCAGGCTGCAGCCTGTGTATGGGGCTTCAACCCCAAATGAGGTCCAAAAGCATTAATGCTACAGCTTGAGCTAAAGGGGAACAATTAATAAAGTTGAAAATACCATCAGAGGTTTTGTTCGGATACATGTTCACAGACGCTTGGCTGCAGGATTTCCCCAGTTCTGTTAGGCACTTAAAGAAATGGCCCGTTATCTAAAAGGGCCCAATAACCACCAGTGCCTATTGGGATTCTTCTCAATGGGAGCTGCTGGGAAGGAAGCACTTTGAAAATCTGGCCCAGCTGCAGGTGCTGCGCATTGTTTTCTGTTATACAGAGTCTTCCCTTGGCTTTTTCTCAGTGTGCGAGCAAATGTTCACTCTTGGGAAGACATGCTGTGGGTTAGTTTTAGTTTTGCTGTCCAAGATTCTGTGTAGAGAGAGGTGGGGGAGCAGTAGAAGAGTTTGCTCCCTGTCTTGATCTTTGACTGGAGTCAGATCTTGAGGCAGAGCAGCTGTCTGGGAACTGAGCATTGGCGTTGAGCTGAGAGTCCTGAAAAACAGGCTATCCTGCATGCTGTTTGACCATCTCTGGTCCAGGCCTGGGGTATATAGTGTAAATGAGGAACAAGTTACACTTAGACCCCACGTTATGGATTTCTTCTCTATTGGGTAGCCAACCTGCTCACCACTGGAGAAAGGTAGACAAGAAATAGCCCCCTCAATACAGGGAGGCAGAGGGATAGCTGTTGGGAATTTCTGAGTAGCCTGTAGAATCACAGAAATTGAAGATGGAGAAGACCTGTTAGCAGATCACTGAGTCAGGGTAGGCTTGTTCTCTCCATTGTATTGACATGTGTCTGATCTGGTTTTAAGTAGTGCAAGCAGTGAGGTTTCCACCATCCTCTTCAGAAACTCTCCTAACTGCTAAGAGAAGTCACAGTTTGAACAGCCCCCCTTGACAGTCAGCTTACATTTTCCAGTTCTCACTTGCATCTTTTTATTCCTATTTGCTCCCTATTGGTCCTCTCTAAACAACTGCTCTCTGTCCTTAGTGTTGAAATATCCTGGCTAATGTGTCTGTGCCCTACTTCCCTCTAGTGGATGAAATCAGAATTGCCAGGCTGTGTGTCATAGGCCCCGTATCAGTAAGAGTGAGTCTCTTTTACCTCAAGAGTTAGGACCTGAGCTTTTAGAGCAAGGGGACAAAAGTTCTGTCCTGCAAAGTTCTGACTGGCCCCTGCAAGCAGTAAAGTGACATCCTATCTGGCCATGGATTTATGACAGTATGTATATCATCCCGATGCTGGTGGAAAGTCATTGCATCCCCCTTAGTCATCACTCAGCCAAGTCGCGCAGATTGGGTGCTTTTCATCTTGCTGCGTGGTAGCTGGAGGCACTGAGAGGAGTGCTAGTGAAACCAGACACCCTGCCCTTCAGTGCGTCAAATCTGCTGCAGTTCCCATCGCAGCATGGAGGAAATGATCATAAACACTGGTCAGGGAAAGTTATGCTGGGTCAGCCCGGAACATCCTTCCACGGCTCCGATCAGCTCTTATTTTACAGCTCGGTTTATGAAGCAGGGTTCTGAGATTCTGTTTTGAAACATGTAAGAATGAGCCATGTGCTCACACCCAGATGCCACAGTTGCGGGTCATTTTTCACAGAGCCAGCCTTTGTAGGGCTGGAATTTGGAGTGCCAACACATAGCTGCCTGTCTGGAGGGCTCTGTTAACTCAGCTGACACAGAGAACTGAGATAGCCCCAGCAAGTTCACCCTAATCCACCAGGGGGCAGTGCAGTACACACACAAAGGCTGGGTCAGTACAACCCTGTTTTGGGGACCTTACCATCTAGGGACCTGATCCAAAGCCCTCTGAAATCACTGGGAGTTCCTCCATTGACTCGTTTGGGAACTGGATCAAGCTCTACTGGTGATAGAAAGGGCAGAAGCACTAGTGTAGACAGGACAATTTGAATCCTGCTCAGAGCAGGTCTGAAACGGGTTAAAACCACCTGAGCTCTGTCTACATTAGGGCTCCCACTGCTGCTACTGTTCACTGCATCAGGGCTAGTGCGACGGTGGGAGATTTCAGAAAAGGCACCACACACGCACACTCACGCACACAGACACACAGACACACACACACACACACTCTTTCACAAGCACACTCACACGCTGTCTGGAGAAGAATAACGTGGAGAAACTGGCAGACTGGCTTCCTGTCCTGATTCAGCCAGGAGAACAGGAACTAAATCGGAGGCGTCTATCACTGTGGGGACTGAGTTGTGGATGGCTTCCTCATTGATGATAATAACCTCACTTTGCCGATCTGCAGTACCATTTGCCCAAGGAGCCCAAACTGCTTCATATACGTGCACCAGGCCTTGCCATGCACACAACCACAAATGCCCCTGAGACCAGGACATGGGATGGCTTCCTTTATTTCAGGACCGAGCACTGCATGAGAGGGTTCCCCTTTTTTATTCCTCCCACTATTACTGGAGATATTAGATCCTGGGAAAACGGAGGGCCCAGTCTAGCAGGTGAGAAGCTCTCTCTCAAATCCTGCCGGAGGGGAGTTATTTTACAGCTTGACTGGCGTGCACAACTTGGGCATTCGTTCGCAGGCATGTAGCTGTATAATTATTGCTCTAATAGGGCATAATTCTCCTCTCCGGCGCACTGCAGTCAAGTCACATGGGCGAAATGTGTGGTCTTGGTTTTGTACTAAGATCATTTGCGTCAGATGTTAAAGAAAAATGGAGTCAACATCAGCCCTTCAGAACACTCCCAAAGCAGCTGGGCCAGACAGAACTGGTGAGTGTCTATCTGTGGGACCGCTGGCCAGGACCCAAGTCAACTAAAGCTTCTCATTGCTCGATTCTAGTGGGATTTGGGCTCACACCGCTCGGCCGGCCGATAACGTTTAGTTTAGAGACCGTGTTTTAGGCCCAACACAGTTTTTAAGCTTGGATCCGTCCCTGACTTGGCATGAAATTTCAGCAAACCTGGCTGGTTTAAAACTCTGTGTGGGGGGACCTTTGTGTGCGGACAGGAAGCTGGGGATTGATGGTGAACCTAGGCATACTGCCCTGCACACACACACACGTATCTTCTCCGTTCCTTGTCGGCTCTTTGCACAGGAATGGAAGCCACTCCCTAAGGAGCTGCTGCAGATCTAGGGGCCCACAGTTCACCTGCAGTGTGTGTATGTACATGTGTATGCATATACGTGTATATGCACAGGCATATTGGTGTTTGTGTGTGTGGTTGTACATGCATGGGGGGGTATATATGCGTGCGTGTGTGCACAGGGTCCAGTCCTTCTGTTGCCGGTTGCTTGTCTGGGTTGTCTTTGCGTGGCACTGTTTGACCACCAATGTCCTTGCAGCAGCCTGTGCGTCTGTAACCCATGCACAGGTGTGCATATGTGGGTGTGCACGCACAGGCGTTTGCGTGTGAACCTGGCAACAGCTTCTCCTGGGCTTTCCTCCTGCTCTATTTAATTAGGCACCAGGGGACAGGGACAATAACCAGCAATTAGGTGAGCTGGATAAATGCCCTGGTTTCACAGCCTCTGTGCTCTGAGACCTTAGAAACCTCTTTCCACTGAGAAAGGAGAGGGAGAGGGAGGGGTGAGAGGAGAGATGGTTTGGGAAGAGATGGAAAGAAGCCACTGTCAGCTGGGAGAAGCAGGGCAGGGAAGGTCCTATGGGTTAAACTGTACTCAGAGGCTGTGGTCAAAATGCAGAGCAAGTCCCTTACTCTAGTTTCACCCCTATAGAGCAGCCAGCAGAGTCTGGATCACTCTATTTAATAGTCAGAAAATTCCTGCCACTACCCAGAGAGGAAAAGCCCCATCTCAGAACAATGCCATCATCCCAGGGCAACAGTCACATGCGGCAACATTCCCTAGCAAGGGCTCCAGCATTTCACCCAATAAGGCTGCAGCCTGTAAAGGGATTAAAGCCCATCTGGAGACTGATTGGCAGCTAGCTCTGAAGTCACGGTCGCTCCACCCAGCAGTGAGCTGTTCCCCCACTGTCCTGAAAAAGCCAGAGGGCTGGCCTTAAAAAAGGACCAGGTGAGGGTCCATTGGGCCGGGTGCACCGCATGTTGTTTTGATAGGAAATAAGAGCAGTTCCATACTGTCTGTGCTAAGAGGCAGATTCTGCCCCTTGTTCCGTACACCCAGCCCCGCTGGGACCAGAGAGATCATATGGTGTGATATTCAGACCGTATGGTGATCTCATAGCGTAACTCAAAGATCTGGATTCTGGGTTCAAATCCCAACTGACCTGGTGCATTGGGTGCCAAGCAGCCTCCTTAAGCAGCCAACCTGAAAACTGGAAACTCTCAGTGAGGAGTGGATTCACTCACCGATGCGCTTTGTCATGGCATCAGGGTCACTAGCTTCTCTAATAAGAAATAGGCCAATGCTAGTTATACAGACCGGCCCTGCGGGGGGACAGGCCTACACTGGCTCCAAGGCTGTTTCCATTGCCAGTTCCAGGCCTTGGTCCTGCTCTCCAAGGCCACCAATGGGGTCAGGACTCAGCAACACTGTGCATGTACCCTCAAGACAGCTGAATGAGAGTCTGAGATAGATCCTACTGGGTCAAGGACCCTCAGTTGTGGAATGAGCTTCCAGGGGAGATGCAACTGAGCCAGAGCACACATGGTCTGACCACTTCCAGGATGTGCTCCAACACTATGGGGCTGGGAAGCAGTGTGAGAACCTGGATACATATGCAGAAGACCTCATGATATGCTACTACATGGGCCCAATTCCCCCCTCAGTTATATCAGGGCAACTTCATTGAAGCCAACCTAGGCTGTAACTGAGAGGGTAGCACTGCTTTAGAGAACCCTGTTACACAAGAGGACTGGCCTGCATCGCGTGGAATAGTAGAAAATTGTCAGCATCCCACTGGAGCTACCAGTCAGCCTGGGCCGAAGAGCTCGGAGATTTTCTGCTCAACTCCCTACTGACTATCCAGCTGGGATGGTCATTGCAGAGACAACAGAAGGGCTGTCAGTTAACGAAGAAACCTTCCCCAAGTGCCACAGGAAGCGGAAATATTCCATCTCAGCTCTTCCAAAATGAAATTTTTCTTTTCAATCCGGATTTTAATATTTCCTCCCCACGCTGGGATGAGACTTTTCTTCTCAAAACTGTGAATATTTTTACAGGGAGGGATCCCCCCTTTTCAGACAGCTCTGCTCCTGTGATGGCCCCTTTGAAATTCGCAGCCTAAGCCTTGACAAGGCCGGGGACTCGGGCAGGGCTCTCTATGTCTGGTGAAGTGAATGCTGCCAGGATTCTGGAGACGGGACCAACTGGGAGTGATTTGCACAATGGAAGTGGTTCCTACCTGGGTCCCATTATCCCCAAATCCCCTTCGCTCGAGGTAATTTGAACAGATGCTCCCTGTTCTGGCTCACCCCTCTCCCAGATTCAGCCTTGTATTTCAGAGGCTACCCATACAAGTGTGTGAGCTGAGCCTTTAACAGAAGTTCAAGTCCCAGTTCTGAACTGTCTGTTCCCCTCTGCCCCCATCAATGGAATTCTGGGACTTGTAGTGTAGTCATTAGAACTGTGGGCTGGAAGCAAGGTATTCTGGGAAAGGAGGAAGTGGAATAAAAGGCAGCCCACTTTCTCAGTGGGGAGAGAAATCTGGGGAAAGCAGCCTAGGGAGTCTGCAGCTTGGAAAGCTTTGGCCCAAGAGGGTTCCCAGTTGCCTGGAGCCCCTGCAAGCTAAGGGTGCAACTTGAGAATCTCTGATACAAGGAAAGAAGAGCTATCTGTAAACCAGTAAGAAGCTGGGGAAGTCCAAGGAGAAGTTGTGGACAGTTTCCTATCCAAGTGTTGAGAGGTACTGTGTGTGGAAGGGAGAGTGTGTCCAGAAGGATAGTTATTTGGTGTGTGTTTGCACCATATCCAGGAGGGAAACTGAGGCACGGCTGCAACTGGATGCCAGAGAGTGCCATGCCATGCCCCAAATGCCACTTCTTAAAAAGCTAAACACAGCCGTAGTAACTGCCCTTGCCGGATCAAGATTCACCCTCCAATACCCCCTGCAAATCAGAGTAGCCTTTTCTCTAACTCCGGATGGATAGGTCTGGTGTAGCTACACATTCAGTGGGCTCAGTCCTGATGCCCTTCACTCAGTTCTGCTCAGGCAGATGTTTTAAGGTCTGAGTTTGCTGTCCGGACTGCTGAGATCAGCCCGTTCGCAGGTGAATGCTAGAGCGTGTTCATGGAAAGAGCTCTGATCCACAAAATTCCTGCCAGAAACCTGATCTGAAGAGTTAACCCTTATCTGATCAATGAACAGAAGCAATAGCATGTAGCCAAATGCAGCCGGTCATAACTCCTACTGGATTTGTGATCTCAGTTCCTCAGGACAGACTGCCTGCCAATAAGCCGCAGGCCAAGAATGATCCAGCAGCGCTCGAATAACAAATACAAGGACACAAGCTTGTGGATTGGAAGGTTGCTCAGACCCCTCACATAAATTATTCATTAGCAATCATTGGCTCGTCTCTGAGTAATGCAGCTAAAGTGGTGATCGTGGCCAGAGGAGAGTGATGCGCTTGTTTTAGAAAGTACGAGTGAACTCCAGAGGTTACTGGGTTAGGGAATGCACCCTCCGTCCAGGGGCGAGCCAGCAGCAGCCAGTTCAAAAGAAAGAAGCCAAGGATCTGGACTCTGAGCGGGAGGAAACTCTAGGGTCTGAATCCTGTGATTGAACCGAAAAATACGTCTCCCCTAAAGCCAAGCAGAGCGTGTTGTGCCGCAGATTGTGACATCCCAGCTGCCCGCTCATCACGGCCCCTTAGCTCCTGTGGTGTGGGGAGGTCCTTGCTGGAAGTAGCTGGTCAAGAAGTACCCTGAGGAGTCATCAGAAGCTGTTGCATGTGCATTGCTGTGACAGTCAGTGTGACGGACAAACCGCGCAGATAGTAATGGAGAGGGAGTCCTCTCTCGCCACTGGGGACTGTGACTCTCAAACACTTGTGCGTGGCTGAGACAGAGAGGGAACATGGCGTGTTGGGACCTGCAGTCTCTTCTGAGGGCCACGGCTCTCTGATAGCGATGAGCTGGGCAGGCTGGGACCTGCAGTCTGTGCCGTGGGATGCACAGCGCTCAGATCGAGAGGGAGCGTTGGATGCTGGGATCTGCACGTGGGAAGAGAAGAAGTGCCAGGCCATCTAGTCCAGCATCCTGTCTCTGCCAATGGCCAGGTGCAAGATGAGCAGCTATGGAATAGGCAGCCCCTGAGGTAAGTTTTTTCTTTCCAGTCCTTTCTGTGGCCCTGAAGCATGAGGGCTTAAATCCCACTTAACTTTTGTTTTTACAGTAGATGCCCTTGCTAGTCATACAACGGGCTGATCTTTCGGAGCTCTTGACCTCAGTGTTCTCAAGTGGCAGTGAGTTCCACAGGTTAATCGTGCCTTGCACAGAGCTTATTTCCGTGTATCCATTTTAAACGTGTTGCCATTCAGTCTCGCCGAATAGCCCCTCGTTCTTGTACCATGGCTGCCGGCTCTTTTAAAAGAGCTCTTCTAGATCAATCACAAGCTATGGGCTGGATAGAGGAGTCACTGGGCAAGCTCCTGCAGCCTGTGCTAAGCAGGAGGTCAGACTGGATGCTCAGAATGGTCCCGTCTGGCCTTGAAACCTGGGTATCTATGAAAACGAAGGAGGGGAACTATCCATGCCCCAGGCACTTCTCCCAAGCTGTTTGTTATTCTGTGTCCCTCTGCTCTCTCCCCCTTATCTGTTGCTTCAAGCTTTTCAAGCCTCTCTTGAAAGCTCACCATGCAGAGAAACCAGCTTTCTAACAAGCCGGGGGCAGGAGGTGGTGCTCGACGCCAGCTCTGCCCCAGGCCCCAACTCCGCCCCTTCCCCCACGGCCCCAACCCTGCCCTGTCCTCTTCCCACCCCCATCCCACCTTTTGCCGCCCTGTTCCCCCCCCTTCCCTGAGCGCACCCCGCCCCTACTCCTCCCCTGAGCCCCCAGTGCCTCCTGCCCGCCGTGGAACAGCTGATCAGCGGCAGGTGGGAGGGCAGGGAGGTGCTGATCTCTTTTTTTTTCTCTTGGCACCCAGGGAGTTGGCGCCTGTGTGGCCCTGTTCTGTCTCTTCCAGTCAGAGCAGCAGGATTGTTCACTGCCGCGGGGCAGATGTACCCCGTCACCTTCACTAAACCCCCTTCCCCTTTGCCTGGAAACATAGTCTTCGGGTGACCGCATGCATGGCACTGTGCTTGAAATGGTGGGACACTACCAAGTGCATGCACCAAGAAACCCATCGAGGCAGGGTATTGCCCCGCACCGAGACCTTTCCCCAGCCCACCGCTATCTGCCCTACAGCTGTCCAGAGTGACTCGGGATTTGGGGTGGCTGATTCGAGACGCCATAGACACCTTCTCAAACTGGCCTTGATCTCCTGATCCCCCTATTCCGCGCTCTGTCTGTTTCTCTCTCACCCACACAAAAGAATCCCCTTTGATCCTGCACATCAAAGGCAAGCGAATGCTGGAACTGCAGCTCCGGAAGGGTTAGGCCAGAACTGAATGGGGAACATTTGCAAACATGGTGGGGTGGGAGTTCTGCGGAGGAGACCTCGCCGCGGGAGGAAGCATGGCTGGACGCATTCTGCTGCAGAGGCCCAAAGCAGAGGAACCTCCGTTGCACACCAGCCATGGACGGATGTTTGTTCTCTTCTGCTAACGGGAATTCCTTATCCTCGGTGCCTTTGGGGGCCCCTTCAGGGTGGCTCATTGTCCCCTGGGGCGGAGAGTCAGGGGTTGACTCAGTGTCACCAGGTTTGGGCAACACTTGGGTTAGAGGAAGACCCAGCTGTGGGTCAGCTGATCTCTCTGCCAGCTTACTCCACGGCCCGTCCACCCTTTTCCCGTTTGGCCACAGGGGGTCGCTCCAGAGTGGCTGAGTCATGATGAGGAGAAAAGCAAGGGAGAAGGACCTGGAGGGGGTTGGCCAGTCAAGTGGCTTGGAGGGAGCTGATGGGGACCGAGTGAAGGGGAGCAGCGGGTGCAGAGAGGTGCGAGGGAGCCAGGCAGTTCAGGGCCTGAGAGGCCAGGCCAGGGAGTCTGGGTGAGAGGGGAACGGCTGGAGGTGGTCAGAGGCACGGCAGTGGTATGGACAGAGGGGAGCGAGCCAGGGCACAGGCATGGGGAGGATGGCGGGGGATGGTCAGGACCTGGGTGAGGGGCGGAGAGGAACAGGCAGGTTGGGGGAGGACGTAGGAGGGATCCTCACCCAGCGGGATCAGACTGGCTGGGAGGCAGAGAGGGGCGCTGACGGTGATGCCGAGTGGGCACCAGCCCAAGGGACTGGCTCCTCCTAAACAGGCCAGGAGTCCTCGGGCAACACAAGTGTCCAGGGCCTTGCTGGAGTGGGGCAGGTTTGGTTTCCATTCAAGCACTGCTGGCTCTGCCCGGTGGCCATTGTCCCAGCTCCCCCCTGCCGTTCACTGGGCATGCGGAGGAAGATGCAGGGCAGAGCTGCCCTTGCTAGAGTCCGTTCCAGGAAGACACAGGAATCCATGTCACATTTTTCTCCACTTTACTTGGGGGGCAGACAGAGGGCCAGAGCTGGAGCAGCTGGCTCGGGGTTCAGATGCGTACCCTGATACCTGGAGCAGTGCTTCGTGCTACCAAGGGCCCTACCCCCCACTGCTCTGCTGGCCTTTTCCGGCATCTCCTGCCCTCCCCTACACTCCTCTTGTCGGATCCCCGCCTAGTGCTCCACTGACCCCTACCCACAGCGCCTCCCCACACCCTCTTCACCGGCACATCTGGCTGTCCTGGCCTAGCTCACCAGTGGAAATTAATTGGGCGACTCCTAACCTGGTCCCAGTGCAGATATGTCTACACTGCAGAACCACTGCGCAAACAGCCAGATGGACATCTCTGCTCAGGGAGGCCCAGGGCTGGGGTAGCAGGGCCCCCCGGGGGCTGTGGGTCAGGACTGTCGGGCACTGGCAGAGCTGTGGGTGGGGACCTTAGCCAGCACCTGCTCACACTCTGCCTGCCTGCTCCTAGCCCCTCACTTCCCTTAGCCTCAAACCGTATAAAATGAAGGAAAATTCGCACCAGGGGTAGGGGAAGGGCAGGGGAGGGTGGGCCCAGCAGTACCAGGAAAACCAAGGCCCCGGCACCAGTCAGATGAGGAGAGAAGGGCGGCTGGGGGTGGAGGGAGAGGAACACAGCTGGAGATGGGCCTGGCTGGGGGAGCCCAAGATTTATCACTAAAACCAAACTCTAGTGACAGAGTGGAGCCCTCTGCCTGTGACTGGCAATAGCTGGACCTGGGTGGAAGCATGTCCTGCTGCCAGTGGGACGCGGACCGCCTGGCTAGAGGGGAATGGACACCTACCTAGGTCTTTATACCACCCTCGTCACCATGGCACCCTGGGAACAGGGTTAAGGCCACCCGTGCACTACAGCTACCGTCCTTCTCTTAGAGACTAACCAATTTATTTGAGCATAAGCTTTCGTGAGCTACAGCTCACTTCATCGGATGCATTCAGTGGAAAATACAGGGGGGAGATTTATATACATAGAGAACATGAAACAATGCGTGTTACCATACACACTGTAAGGAGAGTGATCGCTTAAGGTGAGCTATTACCAGCAGAAGAGCGGGGGTGGGGGGGTTGGGGGTTTCCGGTTTAGGGTGGTGTTTATGTGACCATCACTTATTAGCACCGTAGTGTCCAGGAAGTGGATCTCTTGTGTGGACTGGTCCAGCCTGAGGTTGATGGTGGGATGGAAATTGTTGAAATCATGGTGGAATTCCTCAAGGGCTTCTTTTCCATGGGTCTAGATGATGAAGATGTCATCAATGTAGCGCAAGTAGAGTAGGGGCGTTAGGGGACGAGAGCAGAACGCCACTAGCCGTCACCTTCAGCCCCCAACTTAAACCTCTCCAACGCATCATCAAGGATCTACAACCTATCCTGAAGGACGACCCATCACTCCACAGATCTTGGGAGACAGGCCAGTCCTTGCTTACAGACAGCCCCCCAGCCTGAAGCAAATACTCACCAGCAACCACACACCACACAACAGAACCACTAACCCAGGAACCTATCCTTGCAACAAAGCCCGTTGCCAACTGTGTCCACATATCTATTCAGGGGACACCATCATAGGGCCTAATCACATCAGCCACACTATCAGAGGCTCGTTGGCCTGCACATCTACCAATGTGATATATGCCATCATGTGCCAGCAATGCCCCTCTGCCATGTACATTGGTCAAACTGGACAGTCTCTACGTAAAAGAATAAAAGGACACAAATCAGACGTCAAGAATTATAACATTCAAAAACCAGGTTTCAGAGTAACAGCCATGTTAGTCTGTATTCGCAAAAAGAAAAGGAATACTTGTGGCACCTTAGAGACTAACCAATTTATTTGAGCATGAGCTTTCGTGAGCTAGAGCTCACTTCATCCTGCATCCGATGAAGTGAGCTCTAGCTCACGAAAGCTCATGCTCAAATAAATTGGTTAGTCTCTAAGGTGCCACAAGTACTCCTTTTCTTTATTCAAAAACCAGTTGGAGAACACTTCAGTCTCTTTGGTCACTCAATTACAGACCTAAAAGTTGCAATTCTTCAACAAAAAAACTTCAAAAACAGACTCCAACGAGAGTCTGCTGAATTGGAATTAATTTGCAAACTGGATACAAGTAACTTAGGCTTGAATAGAGACTGGGAGTGGATGGGTCATTACACAAAGTAAAACTATTTCCCCATGTTTATTGCCCCCCCCCACCCCCCAACACACACACACACTGTTCCTCAGATGTTCTTGTCAACTGCTGGAAATGGCCCACTTTGATTATCACTACAAAAGGTTCCCCCCTCCTCCCTTCCCCGCTCTCCTGCTGGTAATAGCTCATCCTACCCGATCACTCTCCTTACAGTGTGTTTGTAACACCCATTGTTTCATGTTCTCTATGTACATAAATCTCCCCACTGTATTTTCCACTGAATCCATCCGATGAAGTGAGCTGTAGCTCACGAAAGCTCATGCTCAAATAAATTTGTTAGTTTCTAAGGTGCCACAAGTACTCCTTTTCTTTTTGCGAATACAGACTAACACGGCTGCTACTCTGAAACCCATCCTTCTCTTGTTCCCCTCACCCTGCTATCTGATCGCCCCTGGATCCTCTTGTACATTGCACCCATCAGTGTCTTGCAAAGGGATGCAATTGTCATCTAGGCTCTGGGAGGATCCCTGGAGTTACATCCTCCTTAGCACACACACACCCCACCATAAAAGGGGAGGCATCTGACCCCAAGAAGCTGCAAGTAACTGCCTGATTTCCCCTCTGGGAACGCCACTGCCATATTTCCGAGCAGAGAACAGCTTAATTCCACGTGGATTTGGGCCCCAATGTGCTCAGGCTTGCGTCTCGTACTCGGTGCAATATGGTAATGTGCTGCCCAGCACCGGGTGCTTGGGGATTAGCTCCTGCTTTATTAGCTGAGCCTAAAGAGGCAGCATTTGAGGCTTGTGGGCAGATGGCTGATGAGCTCTGCGCTGGGATTGGAGACTTCCTAGGAGCCAGGTGATGGCTCATGCGAGCTGCAGTCTGTGAGAGACCAGGGCACTGTGTTCAAACAGCAGCCGAACCCAGCATCTCCTCAAATGCCAGGGGATGAGTGGGGAGGGCAGGTGGGCGGGGGGAACCACCTGGGTACTAGGGCAGCTGCATTGTCTGGGCACCCTCAGCATGGCTCTGGTTTGACTGAGAATCGACCCCTACCAAGCGCGGGCAGGGAGAAGACTAAGGGCCCGGCCCTGTTTGTGAGTGCCTGGATCAGAGCTGGCAAGGACTCCGTGCCAGGCTGGGTGGATGCCCGTGCTGGGAGACTCACTGCTGGCAGAGGCACGGAGCTACATCAAAGGAGCACTTTCCTTGCCTGACTGCAACCGGCACAAAATGGACATTGGGGAGAGCATCTGAGGCGGGCAGCGCGGATGCTGGGATTGGCAAAGCCCGGCCGCGTCTTAGAGCCGAAGAAAGAAACCCCACTCTCTGCTCTGAGCACAGGCAGAAGCAGCCCCTGGCAGGGCATGGCTGTGAGAGGAGCTCTGAGCTTGGGCACAGCCTGCGGTGCCGGGGGTTCTGCACAGAGCCCATGAGTCGTCAGAGGCTCCTCTTCCCCCCGCTCAGTGCTCACCCCAGCGTCCTTGCATGTAGTTACGGGGATTGGTGCGGATGACACCAGCGGGGGCGCTGTCCTGGCAGAGTCAGTACCGACGCTAGGGGCCCGGTGCTGCTGCAGCTGCCATTGGTCAGTGGCCCCGTGTGACGCTCCGATGGTTTGTGGTTCTTAAAGAGCCCCGGGTGCTTGTTGTAAGTGATGGTGTTATCTCTGGCGCCCGGCCAAATACCACCTTATCTGAGTCCAACCACCTCAGCCCCCCTTGCAGTTTCAGTTGCACAGAGAATTGTGCTTCCCTTCCTGTCCATAACCCCCCCTCTCCCCAATGTGGATGTCTTGCCATGGTGGGGGAAGTGATTTCTTTGTACGTGTGGCCTTGTTTACACAAAGAAGTTGCTTAGGTTTAGTTTCAACTGGTTTTAATCTGGATCAGTGTAACTGGCGCAAAGAGCAGTGTGGACCCTCTTCATTCGGGTTAAGAGCATCTTAATTTGGTTCAGTTTAAGCCAACCCATAACCGACTGAAGCCGCACCGAAACAAACCTGCTTTAAACTGCATGAAGTGGGCCCACGTAGCCTCTGGCACCGGTTTAATGAGATCGGTTTGCGCTCACACCTGGCGTTCGGCCTGGATGGCGCTGTGTGTAGCAGTGCTCCAAGTACTCCGGGACCCACGGAAACGAAAGGTGCTAGAGACAGTAAATGGAAGATCGTTCTCATAACAGCCTCCTGATTGCCAGAAATCGCTTGCCCAAACACGCCTCTCTCAACCTGCCAAAAGGCTCCATTTGCTAAAAGCATCAGCTAAAAGGTTCTTTCAGGAAGCGCCGTGGGTTACGCGCGGAGAGATGGACTCCAGCATCTGCGCCTGGCCCTGCGCGGCTGGAGGTGGTCTGACAGGCTGACCCATAGCCCTAGTAGGGGGGTGGGTGGGTTAAGCCAACTCCAGGGAGGAGACTGAGAGAAGGAAGCACAAAAAGGGAAACCTGGCTATGGTGTTTTAACTACCAATGTTCCCAAGCCGGGATGCAGGATGCCAAGTTCTCCTTTGTACAACAGGGGGCGGCCTGCCCCACAGAAGGCTGCTTCCCCGCCCCACCAGCATCCTAAGCGCCTGCCTACAAATGCAATGGGGTGATTGCCAGCGGCCGCCCCGCCCACCCCATGCCTGCTCTTGTCTTATCTTGGGTGAACAAAAGGGTGGGACCTGTCTCGCAGGTGGATAGGAGACTGAGGATCCCAGGGTGTGGGGGTGCATGTGCGTCTGGCGCTCACGCTGCAGGGGGCACCCTCCTCCACGCTGGTGCAGGGGTCCTGGCAGCCGAGAGCGCCTGTCTGGTAGGGCAGAGAGCCCACCCTTCAGCGGGAGTGTGCTTACATGCCAGGGCTCCGCGCAGGGTGACGCATGGCATGCGGGGCCTGTGCTGTCCTGGGGCCAGCCCTTTGAATTAAGTTTTCATGCCACTTCACTGCAGCCTCCCCCTCCCTGGGACCCTTGGGTTGTCATAGCTTGGACATCTCGACTGGCTATGTCATGCCAATCAGGGTGGGGTTCAGAGCCCCAAAAGCCATGGTCTATGTTAAGGGTTAAAATAATTTCCTCATAGTCAGGACTAAGCCATTTGTCACCAAGAGATGCTCAGAGCCCATGTCCAGGAATTACCCGCAACCGTTCCCCCCTACCTCCCCTCGGCCCAAAGTCTGAGCAACCTCTGCTTAAGAGACCAAGAAACAGACTCACGAAGATAACAGCCTCTTCCAAGGATGCCAGTTATAACAGCTGCAGTCTAAAAAGAGCCATGTTGATAACAGAGTGTGTGGAATAGATGCACTTAGTAAGAACACTGCAAAGAGCTGGCTGCTGTGAGTGTTTCATAGACCCTATACTGCAAGCAGTTTAGGGTGATTCTCCTTTAGCTCAGGCAATATAAGCCTGTCTTCTTGCAGCTCCGAGCTCTAACCCCACTGACACCCTGAAGTTCTAGGAGGCAGTGGAGTGCAGCAAACCTGGGAAATCCTGGGGCGTTGTGGATTTGTTGTGACCTAAAGAATTGGCTTTAGGATGCTCAGGGAAACTGGAGCTGGCGTGTCTGCATTGCTATGTTTAGCCCCATAGCGCAAGCCCTGCGAGCCCCAGTCAGCCTCTGAGAGTCGCTGCCACGTGGGGGTTTTTACGGTATAGATGTGCCCTATTGAAACACCGCTTGAGGGTCTCACCTCAGGTGTCCCAAAATGTAAAAGGTGAATTGGGGGGGTTGGTGAGACAGGGCTACTTATTGCCCCTGGGCTCCTCTCCCTTCTTTGCGCTATAGCGTATCGGGAGCAGAAAGACAAGAAAGCCGCGTCCGTGGCCGGGGGATCTCAGGGCACTGAGCCAGTGT
This sequence comes from Lepidochelys olivacea, assembly GCF_965140295.1. Taxonomy (NCBI): domain Eukaryota; kingdom Metazoa; phylum Chordata; order Testudines; family Cheloniidae; genus Lepidochelys; species Lepidochelys olivacea. Next base: position 6,791,745 of record NC_140419.1, read on the forward strand.
GGCCCGGCGCCCTATGAATGGGGCCAGATAACACCAGCGTCCCAGCCCAGGGAGAGTCACTTTGAAGAAGAGGCTTCACACCAGCAGCGAGCACTCTCAGATCGGCCCTGTCAGTGAGGGCGGATGGTGTTAATGTCACTGCGGGGCCATGCACCAGGCCAGGCCTTCTGTCCCTGCGTGGTTAGGAGTAGAGGTGGTCATGGGTGGTGGGTGAACGCCCCCTTTGGGGAGACTAGCCCCCAGCCCCGTCCCTTCCCCCTGCTCACCCTTTCCCCCTCCTTGACCAGCGGAGCCGTGAGCGCGCCCTCCCACCCCCCCCACAGCTGGAGGAGCCGCAGCTGAACCATCCTGACCCACTGTCCTGAGCTGAGCCCCTGCTGACTTCGGGGAGAGGGGGAGTCCCGTCCATGGGGCGGAGCGTGGGAGGAGCCATGGCTTGGCCTATGACACCCACTGCCCATGGAGGTGGCGAGTGGTGTCAAACAGGCCTCAATACTGCCTGTGTATTGTCTGTAAGCCCCCCCCCCAATGCATTGCCACACCCTGACTGGACTTGTTTCACATACCCCAGTGCTGGTAATGGAGGGGGGGGTCAGGATCACCATGGGATTAAGTGACACAGAGCAGAGGGAGACAGTAACCTGTGTCCTCCTGCTAGGTCTCCTCGAAAGCTACAAAAGAAGAGGGGGGTCACTGCTTGGTTGAAGGGCCTCTGAGGACTGCAGAGGCTGCTGCTGAGTCAGCAGAGGGCGCTCGTCTCTCTGTCATTACTCACCCCGATGCCCCAGCGTCCTGGAAGGGGGTGGGGCGGTGCTGCCTTTCGGATGAGATACACAGGTGAGAGCTTAACCACTTCCGGTCATGAAAGGTGCCGTGACCCTTTGTGCAAGGGGTGAAACCCTGGCCCTGCCGAAGGCAGTGGGAGTTTTGCCCCGCACTTCAGTGGGATCAGGACATTTATCCTGGCCAAGTCCCATTCTGTAGCTGCAATGGGGGCTTTCTATCCTACCCTGTTCTCGGGGACAAGGACTGTGTCTTCTTCTATGTTCGTGCCGCACCAAGCACAATCAGGATTGAGGCCTTTACTTGCTACCATAATATGTCACAGTGTTATTGAGTGTGGTTAAATCGCTGCTGCGCCTCACCCCAGAGGTGGCTGCATTTCAGCCGGGGATGACACACTCCCTATGTATTCTCTAAGGTGCCACAAGTACTCCTTTCCTTCCCTGTGTATTGTTCGTGAAGGAGCCTGGGAACGAAAGGCACTATAGAAATCCCTTGTGTTATTAAAATCCCACTGGGGTGGAATCTGCAGCTTCAGCGAGTGGGTCTGCTCCGGGTGCAGTTTTACCCACTGAGCCGAGGGTCACGGGTGCCAGCCACCAGTGGTACTTGGAGGGAACTGAGAGCTGCCCGGGCAGGGCTGCAGCACAGCACACGGGCATCGAGCACTGGAGGGGCGTCGGTCCCACACAGGGCTGGTTGGCCAAGAAAATAAAGAAGAGCATAAAAGGGCAAATAAAACGCCTCTTGACTGCTGGAGCCATTGTGTGGCGGATCCCAGCGCCTCAGGCTGCCGCCTCCTGTCTGCAGGCTACAGGCCAGCCAAGGGGGCCCTGCAGGACTCCCCACGGAGCTGCAGTAAAATCTGGGCCGGCTGCTCTCTGCATCACAATGGCATTGCTCTCTTCCTGTGCAGCCAGCCCGGTGTGAACACAGGAAGCTGCTCCGCTTTCCCCAATCCCTGCTGTGCCTGGGCCCAAGCAAGGAGCCCCGAGTGAGGGGCACTCCGGGCATCGCCTGTCCCCCCTTCCCAAACTGCCAGGGAGTCACCCACCCCCCTCAACCGCTGAGGCTGGCTGCCAGGTTGCCACGGCTCAGGAAGGCCCCTTGACAGGCCGGGGCTGGAAGGCAGGCCCAAGCCGTGGTCCCTTGCTAGCTGCCTGCTGTCCCCATCCCCTTTCCGTCTGAAAAGAGTGCACAGCTGTAACCGCACGTTCCACGCCTGCGAGCGTCTGCACCGCCCCCCCCCCCCGCCCCGGCCTGCGTGCGGCTTGGTCCTGCTGCCGTTACACACTGCTCTGGCAGCATCTAAAGAGCTGGGCTTGACCTGAGCGCGGGGAAACCCAGCCACCCATTGCACAGCCCCTTCCCTTTCCTGCCGGGGGGCGGAGGGCGGGGGGATGACCTGCGGGCGCCCTCAGGGGGTGTGGTTTGATCTGGAGGCTTCTTCCCTGCCCCCTTCCCTCCCCAGCGTCTGTTAAGGACACCCCAAGCGACACTACTCAAGGGCTCAGCCCAGGTCTGGGGTAGCCCCGGGGGAATCGGTGGGGTGGGGGGACCCTGAATTGCCATGGGAAAAGTTTGCAGCTCCAGGTGCAGGGATGTTGCACGTGCCCCAGACCCAGAGCTGAGGGCCTTGGAGCAGACTGAATGGGGGATTTCTTATAGGAGGATGAATGTTTGTGGCCTGCTTCCCTAAGGATCTGGCAAGGTGGTCAGGGCCAGCGGGAGGGGACCCAGTGGAGACTGAGCCGGCAGGACCCCAAGCAGCTTGGCTAAGGGGCAGTGATTCCTTCCTACCTGCTCGGCCAGGGGGAGGTAACCCCAGCCAAGACCACTCCGTGGTGAGTCTGAGCAGCTTGGCTAGCAAGAGGAGATGCCCAGCTCTTCAGGGATCCCTACGGGAGGGAAGCCGCTCTCTGGCTGACCCAGCCAAGCTGCTTCCTCCAGCCCATAAGTGGGTCTGCTGGTATCTCAGCTGCAGTAACTGGGTGCTGAGCACCAGCCAGCAGACACGTCCCCACGGTAATGTCAGCAGGAGAGCCGAAGGCTCTTCTGCCTCCAAACACCCTCTGCCTCCAAACACTGTCCCATCAACCCGGTGCATGGCCCCATCAGCCCCAGGACAGGGTCGGCAGGGCTGTTACACTGCACAGCTGCTGACTGCAATGGGGGGAACGAATGGGGAAAAGGACAGAGTGCTTAAGGAGGGAGACAACTAGCAAGGACTGCGTCAAAGGGGGCGGCAGGTCAGCTCCCACTGAGCCCCGGCAGCTCTGCTCTTTGCTCCCAGCAGGGAATCCTTTCCATGTGAACACCACGCTTCAGGGGCTTTGCTGGAGCTTGCAGGGAAGAAGCAGGACGCCAGCCAGATGCGGGCAGCATGTTCGCATCCAAGGGCAGAATTCACTCCTGGGATGGCTGGGGGTATCTGGGACGCGTGAATAGAATTTAAGGCCAGAATATCCATTAGAATCATCCAGTCTGGCCTCCTGCTGAATTCCACCCGCTGAGCCCGTAACTCCCAGGTGAGCTGGAGCGTTTTCCTGGAGAGACATTCTGCTGGGCTTCGTGCAGCGTCAGGCGGTAGCGGGGTTTCTGAAGCAGGTGAAAGGACAGGCCCAACCGGGGCTGTGCTGATCTCCCCCTGACAAAAGGGATTGTGCGTGGGGATGGATGTAAGGAGCTAGAGCTGGGAATTGCTTTGGGGAGGGGTGGAAGGAGGATGTGGGGGAGGGGAACTTAGTGTGTTTAACTGAAAACCCGGAAAGCAAAGGAGTAACTACCAAGCTATGCATCAACCAGCACTCTGCCTGGATGGTGCATCCCGTTCCCCCAGTCTATCCAGTGCTGTACGGCCGGCTCTTTGGGGTGGAGACTGTGTCTCCCTCAGTGTTCGGAAGTGCCCAGTCCATGGTGGGTGCTGCTGCTTTCTAAATAACACAATTAGCGTAACATACACAGACCGCAGTGAGCAGCCAAACACAAGGCCATGGTTTCCAGACGTGATGACAGATCTGACATTCCTTCCAGAAGTCTGGTTTTATCAGCTAGTGCCAAACACCTGCCTCTGAGGATCAGGCCCCTTCAGCTTGTCTCAGTTTTGGCACCCAAAATCCCTTGTCATGTCTTAAGGTCTTGGCCCGTGGACCTGATTCTTCAAACTCTGCCTCACTAGAGCGGCCCCATGAAGTCAGTAGGGCTACTCATGTACATAAGGACTACTTGTGCGAGTCAGGATCGGGCCCCCAAGAGCGAGAGAGGGCTGGCATGTCAGCTGAGTGCACCTTTAAATTTTTAATTAATAAATATCTGTGGATATAAATTTCCTAGGCCTGATCCTGAGCTTGCTCATGCTAATGTAGATGAAGAGCGGAAGTCACCCACGGAAGTCATAAGAGCGGCCATACTGGGTCAGACCAAAGGTCCATCTAGACCAGTATCCTGTCTTCTGACAGTGGCCAGTGGGGAATGAACAGATGCCGGGGAATGAACAGATGCCAGGGAATGAACGGAACAGGTCATCATCAAGTGATCCATCCTGTGTCTCCCATTCCGAGCTTCTGGCAAACAGAGGCTAGGGACACCATCCCTGCCCATCCTGGTTAATAGCCATTGATGGACCTATCCTCTGTGAATTTATCTAGTTCTCTTTTGAACCTTGTTATAGTCTTGGCCTTCACAACGTCCTCTGGCAAAGAGTTCCACAGGTTGACTGGGCGTTGTGTGAAGAAATACTTCCTTTTGTTTGTTTTAAACCTGCTGCCTGTTAATTTCATTGGGTGACCCCTGATTCTTGTGTTATGAGGAGGAGTAAATAACACTTCCTTATTCACTTTCTCCACACCAGTCGTGATTTTATAGACCTCTATCATATCCCCACTTAGTCGGCTCTTTTCCAAGCTGAAAAGTCCCAGTTTTATTAATCTCTCCTCATATGGAAGCTATTCCAAACCCCTAATCATTTTTGTTGCCCTTTTCCATATCTTTTCCAATTCCAATATATCTTTTTGGAGATGGGGCGACCACATCTGCACGCAGTATTCAAGACATGAGTATACCACCGATACACAGTCAATATGATATCGTCTGTCTTATCATCTATCCCTTTCTTAATGATTCCCAACATTCTGTTCGCTTTTTTGATGGCCGCTGCACACTGAGAGGATGTTTTTCAGAGAACTATCCATAGTGACTCCAAGATCTCTTTCTTGAGTGCTAACAGCTAATTTAGACCCCTTCATTTTGTATGAACAGCTGGGATTATGTTTTCCAATGTGCATTACTTTGCATTTATCAACACTGAATTTCATCTGTCATTTTGTTGCCCAGTCACCTAGTTTTGTGAGATGCCTTTGTAACTCTTTGCAGGCTGCTTTGGACTTAACTCATTAACTTACCTTAAGTCACTGCGGTTGTGCCAGGGTGAAAGGAGCCTCCACGAGATCAGAATCAGACCTGCTTTGCTTGTAGCGTATTTGCAGAGAGTGCTTTGATAAGCTCATTGAGAGGTCGTCTGGTTTCATTACAGCTCTTTTAAGAATCTCTGCAGCCTGTGCCGAAATGCCGGCTTGTTATTTCTTAAGGGAAGGCATCAGCCAATGAATCAGAAGAGATATCCCTTGACCCACTCCCACCTCTTGCAACAGGAAAAGTGGGCATGGGGGACTACTTTCTGTTCCTTCACAGTGGAAGGACCCCTAGTGTCATAGAGCTGTGCTAAATCCTGACACTGGCCCTTAAAGTGCATCCCGAGAGCCTTATCAAACTTAAGTAGAAGTTGGGGCAAACGGAGCCTCTTGTGGGCAGCCCCAGCACAGAGACCAAGGAGCAAACTATATGCAGTTGCCTTCTCACCCCCGAAAGTGGTGCCTTCCAGGGAGGGCTCTGCAGGGTGCATGTGGAGCTGCGTGGATGATTGTGCGTGTGCGTGTGTGTGTCTGAGTGTGCACGTGTCTGTGTGTGTAGGTGAGCATGCACGTATGTGAGTGTGCACGTCTCTGTGTGTGTGTGTATCTGAGTGTGCACGTGTCTGTGGGTGGGTATCTGAGTGTGCACGTGTCTGTGGGTGTAAACGTGAGTGTGCACGTGTCTGTGTGTGTCTCTGAGTCCGCATGTGTCTGTGTCTCTGGGTGTGTATGTCTGTAGGTAGGTATTTGAGTGTGCACGTGTACACATGGGCAGGTGAGGGTGTGTCTGTGAGCACCAAGCATGGCACATGTAAGCAGCACTAAATTTACATACACCCAAATGAAAAAGGGGGGACAATCCCCCCTTAGACGGGTTTCAGAGGAGCAGCCGTGTTAGTCTGTATTGGCAAAAAGAACAGGAGGACTTGTGGCACCTTAGAGACTAACCAATTTATTTGAGCCTAAGCTTTCATGAGCTACAGCTCGTAGCTGCTGCTGCAGCTGGGAAACACAGGAGCCATTGTTTAAAGTCCGTTAAAGTTTGCCTTGTGGATTTAATTGCCTGCAATATTTTATCATTCTGAATGAAGCTGTTTATTGCTCTAAAACGGGACAAAAGAAGCGTCTGAAATCCTGCAACGCACGCTGGCGTGTGTGTACAAGCGTGTGCACGCACGTGTGTGTGCATCTATATTCATTGAGACCCTAACCGCCCAACCAAACTGAAAGACTGCTCGGAATGAAACGCCTGTGGTCGCATGTTGTTCCAGGCCTTTACCAAGGGGGGACGTTCAGACCGAGGCCTCTGCTAGAAAGGCTGCCAGCCACTTAGGGGCTGCGTTTTTCGGGTCACCAAAATAAGCAGCTGGATTTTCCAGCCGGTTCAGCACATTGGGGGCCGAGCGCTCTGGGAAATCCATGCCGAAATGTCGCAACGGGAGCTGCTGGGGGCTGAACTGTTCTGCCACTCTGGCAGGTGCTGAGCACTTGAAAGTCAGGCCCTGAGCTCTTTGGGAACCGGGGCTGAGTCCCCGAATTGTGTGCACCAGGCCAGTGATGATGTTCAACCCCTGGGGTTAGGCTTAGGCCAGAGCCAGGCATCAGGCTCCGTGACGCCTCAGCCCTGGTTGTCTTCACCGCGCCAACAGAAAGGAACACAGTGTGCAGACACTGATGACGTCGTGCTGGTGGGACGTCTTTTAGCCGGATCCTGCTCCCGCTGGAGTTGTGAGCAAAGCTCACACATGGACTTCAGCGAGGCAGGAGCAGGCCTTTGAGCCCCAAAGGAGCCAGAAACTCCAGTTCCAGGCTGACGGAGAAGCTGCTCATTGTGTTGTGCTTTGGGAGCCTATTCCCTTATTCTGCCTTCTCAGGTAGCGCCCAGACGCGGCAATCAGGAGCCTGCCCCGCTGTGCTCGGGAAACTGAGGCACAGTGATGTGTCTAAGGTCAGCCAGCAGGGCAGTCGCAGAGCTGGGACCAGAACGCAGGTCTCCTACTCAGGTCACCTGCCCCCTGGACCATGCGGCCTCTCCAGGTAACGTGTGCTTTGGCATCGCCCAACCCCTGTAGCCCTGATGTCATATGGACTCGTTCAGAGCCTGGGAGGAGTGCCGAGGAGCTCCACTCTGCTCCTGCCTGGCTGCTAGATGGAACTGTGCACCTTCTGCAGGAGGCCTGCTCAGGACCGGCGTGACCTGCATCCAGCTGGTGGGCAGGAGACTGAAAACTGAGCTACAGCTGTGGCTCGAGAGCACCCCCTTCTGTCAGGGGGCCCTAATGGACACGCTGCCCATACCCCAAAGCACAGTGCATCTGCAGGGCGATCAGATGGTCCTATCGAAGCCTGGGTAATGGCTATTAATGTTGTTTTCCTCCACTCTGCTTTGCTTCAAGTGAATTACCTGGGGCTCCCTGGGAATTATCCTGCAATTACTGCGGCTCTCTGGGTAGCCGCCAGTGATTTATTTAACGTGGAGCAGCACAAGGAGCTGGGCCTGGCAAGTACTGCACAACCAGACAAGCCCTGGAAGACCCAGCAGAAGAGGCGGAAGGCAGAAGGGAACCAGTGTAATGACAAGGAGGTCACTGCTGTCCCCTCCGCCAGAGAACCGATTGCAGGCCCAATGGCCGAGCAAGCAAACAGCTGAATGAAACCAAGCTTAATGACAGCATCTGTCCCGATCTCCCCTTACCCAGCACAGAGAGGGCCAAATACAGACCTAGACAACACCAGTGCCATTTGGATTTGGTTTCTTTCTCCATCTATCACTGCAGCTTTAATACACCCATCTCCCTCCAGACTTCAGTGTTAACATCTTCAATGGCCAGAGGGTGAATAACATCCCTGCCCCCAGAGTGTCCCAGCAACGCTAAGCACTGTGTGGCGGAAGGCCCGTCAAATCAGGCCAGGCAAAGCACTCGAAGAGCATATGCGGGGTTACAATCCTGTCTTGGGAGGCAGTTTAAATGGTACCTAGCTTCTTCACCACTGATTTCACCTGTTCTGTGACCGCTTGGGCTGAGCCAGGGTCAAAGTGGAAAGAGAACAAGTGAATCATAGAATCTCAGGGTTGGAAGGGACCTCAGGAGGTCATCTAGTCCAACCCCCTGCTCAAAGCAGGACCAATCCCCAATTTTTGCCCCAGATCCCTAAATGGCCCCCTCAAGGATTGAACTCACAACCCTGGGTTTAGCAGGCCAATGCTCAAACCACTGAGCTATCCCTACCCCCCTTCGGTCGCGTTGTTTTAGTGGCTCGCAGGGTGTTTCCAGACACGTGTTTATACCTCACGGTGACCACGTAGGGTGTGTCCGCACTGCAGTTGGGAGCCAGCCTGGCAGCCCGGGGAGACAGACTCGTGCTCGTAGGAGCCCGCCCGACCCGGTAGGCTTCAGAGCCCAAGCTCCACATCCACACTGCTCTTTTTGGCGTGTTAGCTTGAGCCCCGCGACCTCAAGCCTGCCTGCCTGGTCCAGGAGGCTCGCTCCCAGCCGCAGTGTAGACGTCCCCTGGGGAGTGCTGGGTGGGGCGACAGTCCTGGCGTTGGTGCATCAGAGAGAGCACCACATCGCCACGAAGCTGACTGGCTGAGTTTGTCGCTCGTGGCATCGCTGGCTATTCGCCGTGAGTTCTTATACCACCCCCATCACTCAGCTCCTTCCAGCCGGGCACTGGGCGATGTGACTAACGTCTGTCCCATCCTCGCCCCGGGGGTGAGACGCGTGGGTCTTGTTATGGTAAAGTCTCCGCTCCAGGGACCATGCAGGGAGCAGCCCACAAACAGCCAGTGCCAGCAGCTGGGAGGCTCCTGTGGGGTTCAGTGGCTAGGGATTGTGCCCGCTATGCCATGTGCTCGTTCATGGCATCCCTGCAGTCTTGCAAGGTGCTGCATACACCCAGTCTGCTGTGCGCTAGGGAGGAGAGGAAGGTTTTGTGGTGGCACTGAAGGAGGGGAAGTGTCTCTCTCTCTCTTTTTCCTGTCACCCATCCAGCCAAGTTTCCATACCACGCCCATCACCACAGGATGTGAGCACCTCCCAACCCCCACAGATTCACCTGGTGGTTTGAATTGAACAAACGGGGGAGCGTCATGTCCCCCAGCTGCCTTCTCCTCCCCCACCAGCAAGCCCCAAGCCTCCTTTGGAGGGTCAGCTGGGGGCTGTGAGGAGGGAGGTTTGCTGGCTTCCCAGCTGCCAAGCACCTCAGCCATAACTTCGGGAGCCTGACCCCGAGGGCTCTTTGAGTAGGTCTCAGGGTCAATGCAAATATTTGCCATGGCTTTAATGACCCCCTCTGTGCAGAGTCCTGGGCGGGGAACAGAGACCAAGGTCAGAGAGCTTTTCAGGGTGTAAGCCACCCTCTGACTATTAGGGGGAGGAAGAAATGCCCCCTGGGGGCAAGTTACCCCATAACTGCCTCCTGTGGGGCCCCTTCCTCTGAAGCAGGTGATGCTGGCTAGCGTCAGAGACAAGATGCTGGGCTACATGGGCCCTGGATCAGATCTAGACGGGCATTCCCTATGGCACTAGTGAGTAGGCTGCGGGAGAAAGCCTTCCGGGTAGTTCCCAAGTGTATGAGGCGTTGGAGAGGACGATGGCAGTGGAGGACAGGGGCCTATGCTCCAGCTCCTGGAACCAGAGATGAGCCAGGGTGCCGCAATCCAGGCCTCCTGAACGAGGGTGGGTAATGGCAGGGAGTGATTAAGGGCTGTGGATCTCAGCTCAGACGAGATCGAGGCCATGGGGGAATTCTGCTCCTGCTTCGAGGAGGTGACCCCAAGATCTCTGGCTCGGGGAGCAGGGGCAGGGCGAGTGGCCATGAGAGAAGGGATTGGAACAGGGTCAGGAGTCATTGAAGGATTCAGTGCTGCGGCCACGAGCTACCGGGGTCCAGACAGGCTGAGAGCCCAAGCCGAGGGCGTAAGAGAGAGGGCCTGGGGGGAGGCAGAGCTGTTGTGATCACGGGACCAGTGGGACATCCCAGAGGCAGACGACAAAGAGAGGAGGACAGAGCCTGGCAGCTGCATGCGGGGAAGAGGCATGCGGAAGGCGTGAGCCCAGGGCTGGTGGGGACAGAGAGAGAGGAGAGTGCTGGAGTCACCTGCTCCTGGAGGGCCGGCAACGACCAGGAGCCCACTTAGGACAGGTGGAGGAGGAAGCCTGTGGCCTTAGCCTAGAAGCAGGTCACTTACCGCCTTACCGCCTTACGGCGGTCCCAATGGGCTGGAGGGGTCAACACCGGGCTGCTAGTGGTGGACGGGGCTGGGCTGGGAGAGGCGAGCAGAGGAGATCTCTGTCTCCAGGGTGTCGAGCAGGAAAGGGCGGCTGGTGCTGAGAGGATAGGGAAGCAAGGAGGGGCCACCCTTATGTCCAGTAACCCAGTCTCTGCAGTCTTCCCATGGCGGGCGGGAGACCCATTTGGCCTGGTTTGGAGCAGGGACTGGACTCCCACGGGAGCGCCCAAGACACGGGGATAGTGGGAACAAGGGGGAAGGGGACACAACCTCCCCTGGCTGGCTCTGTGTGTGTTAGGCATGCTCAGAGCACACCTACTGGATTGGGCCCCGCAGGCAAGACAGACAGGGGAACACGGCCTTTGCGAATCTGCTGGGGCTCAGGCATGAGCTTGGTGATGTCAAGCAATGTAACTGCCTGGGGGGCTTGACTGAGGGAAACGGGGGCACCTGCCGGGCTGAGCAGCAGCTGAGCACCGATTCTGTGAATGTCACTGGTGCCTAAATGTTGGAGTTAGGCGCCTAAGTCCCGCTTGCGACTCTAGCTGCGCCGGCAGCCATCTGGGGTGCTCTGAAGTGAGCCAGGAAGGGGAGAGGGGAGCAGACCGGTGGCCAGGGCAAGGAGACAACTGGAGCTGATGCCGGGATGGCAAATCTCCATACTCCTCAATAGCTGCAGAGCCCGGCTGGGTCTGTTCTGGGTGGGGTGACCAGATGTCCCGATTTTATCGGGACAGTCCTGATTTTGGGGTCTTTTTCTTACATAGGCTCCTATTACCCCCACCCCCGTCCCGATTTTTTCACATTGCTGTCTGGTCACCCTAGTTCAGGGGGTATGGGATGAGCAAGGAGGCACTTCCTGCATCCACCGGACCTTCCGGGGCACATGGCAGGATATTCTCGAGAGCAGCGGGGCTGGGGGTCAGGATTGAGAGGTGTGGAGAGAGCTGTATGCGTGGGGAGTCCAGGACTGGACTAGCAGGGGGCTGAGGGTCTGGATTGAGGACCACGGGCAGGGAAGAGTGTGGGAAGCTGGCCTGCCTCTCCCTGCATGGTGCCCTGCTCTAGCCAGCACTTGTAACCGTTCGCTTTCATGAACACTAAATTCAGGCAAGAGCAAAAAGGGCCTGGGGGTTCCCAGCTGCGCGGTTGGGGAGGGTTCTCGCAGCGTCTAGACTTTGTCACTTTCACCCCAGCGGCAGCGCCCGTCCCACTCCTCTCTGTGTGGCGCAGACAATGCAGCGGGCTGGGGCAGTAATGCAGCGTGAAGCCCCCGGGAGGGGCGCTCAGAAAGAGCCCAGCCCCGGGAAAACAAAGAGCCCCTGAAAGGGAACGAGAGAGCCTGTCCTGCGAAGCCGGAGCACTTTCCTCCAGGGGCCAGCTGGCCCGGCGCAGACACGACGGGGGAAAAAACCTGCCTGGCCAGGTGCCCGTGATGAGGTTACTGCTCCCTGGGCAGCAGAGATCTCAGAGGAGCCCAGGCGACCAGCCGGGCTGAATGTCAATGAAACCAGCACGAGCCAGACGCAGGCCCTGCCGGGTGCTCGCAGTCACACAGGGGGTGCTCTGCTCGCCCGGCACCGGCCCCTCGAGAGGCTGCCTGGCAGGCTCAGCAGAACGCTCCAGGCCACCCTGTTCTCGGGCAAGGGCCTGGCTTTGTGTGCGGGAGGCTGCCCTCTAATGGCGAGCCCGTTGGGATGGCGCGGGACCCACGGCCGCTCCTCTGAGCCCCAGTGGCAGAGGCCTGTCCGTGTGGAGCTGACGGATGAGGGTCCCCCCCTCCCTGCCTCGTGACGTGCTTGTGTCTGTGACGGTGACACACCCGGGCCCCGCTCCTGCTCCCACCCCCACCCTGATCGGCCCAGGGTTGTTGGGCGGTGGATGAATCGGGTAGCTCCACACACGGACCTCTCACCCCTCCCCTGCGCACAGTCCCTGGGCCCTGTGGATGAGGTCTGTCCTCAGTTGCTCTGCTGCGGCCACAATCTGGGTAGCACCTGGAGGAAGATCCAGGCTTTGGAGCGTGTTTCAGCTGCCTCTGCTCTTTCCAGGCCTTCCCCCACCTGAGACTGTCCGCAGCCCCCAGCATCTCTGCAGGATGGGGACGCTGTTCAGTGCATCAGAGAGGATGGGGCCGGGCTGCTGGGGAGGAGATGCAGGGGAGCAGATGGGGCCAGGGAGGAGGTGTGGGGTGGGAAGAGGCAATGGAGCACAGGTCTGACCCCAGCTTGTGCCGCGCATCATTAATCTCCCGTAGAATCTGTTCCCATGTGTGCTGGGGAAGATAGCAGCTGATGGGGAAAATCCTCCGCTCAGCAGTTATTGTGTAAGTTGCAACACAGAGTCAGGGAAATACTGAGTTATAGCAAGGCCCGAGAGAGGCAGAAGCAGACAGGCCAGGAGGACGGAGCTACATGGCAGTGAGGCTCACAGGTCCACCCCTTGATGTCCATCTCCTTCACACAGGGCCTGATGTACAGGAACAGATCATTAGTCAGTGAAGCTGCAGCCCCACGGACTGTATCTGGCCCAGCAGCGTGTGATGCTGCAAGTGAAGAAAAATCCCTTCCTGACCCCTGCAGTGAGCAGCCAGCACCTTGAAGCATGAGGGTGGAGCTCACTATTGCTAGCAGTGCACAGCAACTACAGACACTGCATCCCACAGTGATGGGTCTGGGATGACAGACAGCAGTGGGGGTGGGAGGTACAGCCCCATGCTTTGAACACAGGGAGCCAGGAACACCAGAGTTCTGACGCCAACGCACTGGGAGACCTTGCACAAGTTGCTCCCCCGCTGTGTGCCTCAGTTCCCCTCCCCCCCCATCCCCATGGAGTAGAGTTAATGATCCTGAGCCCAGTGTGTTGTGGGGATCAGTCACTCAGTGTTTGCAACGTGTAATTAATTCACGAAATATTATAGCCAATCCTCGTCCTCTTCCTCCTGCCTCATTGTGGCTTCTCCTCTGAGCCTTGCTGGGTTGGGCAAGGAAAGGTCCAAGCAGTACAGGGCAAAGCAGCCTCCCTAGCATGCACCCACGCTGGGCCGTTTTACTGCCAGTCACTTTAGCGGATCCAATGTGTACAACTGTCAAGTGCTGTCCTGCCGCGGGGCTGCTAACCCAGCTGTCTGGGGCCACCTGAAACCGAACATCTCCACCCAGCAGGGATCCCACCAACACACACACAAAGACACCCCATCACAATCCACACATAGCCCATGATTTATACACCCCCACCATACACACACATGCCACAATGCACCATGCTCCTCATATACACCCCCCCCCATGATACATATGATCCACCCACACACCACACTACACCATGATCCTCCTCATACACAGCCACACATACATAGACTCCAGGATGCATCTGATCCATGCACACACCCCCTTGCTACACACTGTTTGTACACCGTGGGAGAAGGATGTGCACTTCGGGGTGTTACAGAATTTTACAGCTCTGAGCCCAGAACCACCACATTACTCATCGGTCTGTTTTTAGTGTGTGTGTGTGTTTTTCCCCCCTCCATCTCAAGTACATTAGCTACTATGGAAACAGTGATGTCGTCCCTATGGGCGGAGCTTAGCAACATCCACAAATGCAGTATATAAAGTCCTGTGGCCACATTCAGATCTCAGTTCGCCTGGCTTCAATCTGCAGCGACTACTTTGGAGGCAACGGAGTGACTCTGGATTGACTCTGGAGCAGAGTCTGGCGCCTGGTTTGCAGTGCTGGCCAGGGCTTGTGGTTGGCTGGAGGGCCAGGGGTGATCCGATTATCCCGTATGTGGTATAAATAGAGAGTATGGTGTGGATCTACTGAACACATGAAATAGATCTCATATGTCTGTCCAGGGTGGCTGGGTTATTCGTCACCAGCAGGAGATGAGGGCTCCCCAGTTGGTGAGCCGATAAATGGCCGGTCCACAGTGCACTTGATCACTCCTGGCTATTTAGACTGTGTTTGAAAGTGTCCTGGGAGCCGAAACCCAGAGGCTGCTGCTGCCTGCTCAGTGATTTATCTGCAAAAGTCAGAGGAGGGTGGAAGTCACACAAAGGGCTCGAAGCTGTAGCCGCAGCCAAGGGCATCTGCTGAAAGGCTGAGCGAATATCGGGCCAGATCCACTGTGTGTGTAGCAATACCCATCTGCTACTCCAAGGGTGAATTTTGGCCAGGAAATCAAACCCCGGAGAAAGAGGCAATGTTCATTCCCAGGAGTTATTAAACCTGTGAGGCCAGAGTATCCAATGCTAAGTACCCACAATCGGGGCTGGATTCCCCAGGGCTCAGCACCCACAATCGGGGCTGGATTCCCCTGGGCTCAGCACCCGCAATCGGGGCTGGATTCCCCAGGGCTCAGCTCCCGCAATCAGGGCTGGATTCCCCTGGGCTCAGCTCCCGCAGTCGGGGCTGGATTCCCCAGGGCTCAGCATGCGCAATCAGGGCTAGATTCCCCTGGGCTCAGCACCCATAATCAGGGCTGGGTTCTCCAGGGCTCAGCACCCGCACTTGGCACCAGGTTCCCCGGGGCTCAGCACCCGCAATCAGGGCTGGATTCCCCAGGGCTCAGCTCCCGCAATGAGGGGCCAGATTTTCAAACGATACCAGCACCCAGGGGAGGCCCCTTAATAAGTTCTGACTTTTCGAAGTGCTCAGCCCCCAGAAGCTCGCACCGTGACCCCTCTAGCCAGCTTTTCAGATGGGCGCAGCACCCAAAATGTTGAGATCTCTGGAAAATCTGGCCCCCGATAGTGAGTGCTGAGCCCCTTGGAAGAGCTGGCTCTGAGAAGCAGTGAACAGGGAAGGCGCATTGGGAGGAGGGAGAGAGGAAAGTTCACAGCCTACAGAGGAGGCTGGTCTGGACTAGGAATTAAAGGTGTGTCGCTAGCATGTGTTAGCTGACACATTTTAATGCTAGTGTAGACGAGGCAGTGTGTTCACATGTGTTAGTTAGCTTGTGTGGGCCAATGTGGGCTAAGAGCACAATTTAAATCCCAGCCTAGGCAAGGCCTCAGTCAGTGATTGCAGCCTCCAGGCCTTTGTGGAGTGGGCTTGAGTGGGAGAAAAGAGAAAAAAAGATCTGGAAAGAAGAGAAGTGATACGTGGAGGTGAACAGGGGTCATGGGAGAGGTGCT
The DNA here is from genome assembly GCF_965140295.1 of Lepidochelys olivacea. Lineage (NCBI taxonomy): Eukaryota > Metazoa > Chordata > Testudines > Cheloniidae > Lepidochelys > Lepidochelys olivacea. The sequence continues at coordinate 6,807,311 of NC_140419.1, forward strand.
AGCTGCATTGCGCTTCTATAGTTCTAGGGGCACAGACAACCAAAACCAATGTCACTGTAGCTAGAGCGATTCACACAGGAGCTGCCTCACTGTAAAGTCAACCTTTGGAACTCACTGATGCAAGAGGTCTCAAAAACAGATTTTCTGGAGCGATTTTGAAATGGGGGTGGATGGTCTGACTTCTAATAACATTTTCAGCCACATGTGTTAAAAGGATGGTCTCTCTTGTTTATATAGTGTCTTGCATTTCTCTAGTGCTTGTCCTCTTGAAAGATCCTAGTTATTACTATGCTGCACGATGGGGCCAGTGAGAAGTTTATAGAGGCAGCTGGATTAGAATTCGGATATTCCTCTCCAAAACCACAGGTCCCATCCACTTGAGCTAAAGGAGAATCTCCATTAATAGTTAGCAGTATGGGACCCATGACACACAGTTGAGCAGTTCTGATTCTCTCCGATAGAGGGCCATGGTGCACATACATAGTAGCCAGTTCATTACACTCTATACAGAAGTCACTTCGTCAGTGAGATGCAGCCACCTCTGAAATGTGAAATGTGGCAGCTGTCAAACAGTACAGAGCAAGCTACAAAACAGCTTAGCACATGGGTATAAAAAAACAACCCCTCACCACTTCAGGCGTTTATACTGATCACCTGTGGGGCTGAGGAAGGAATCCTGCTTTCTCCCCTAACCCTACCCTACCACATATAGTATGGGGCAATGGGCTTGGTGCATTATGGGTTCCCCACCACCACCTTCGTCTGTATCATCGGGTGCTAGCTACTTCCAGAGGCAGGATGCAGGACTAGGTGAATAAGTGGTTTGTTCTAGTGCGGTGAAGCCTTTTAAGAACTGATCGGTTGATGCTTTTTTACAGGGAGAAGAGGGGTTCTGCTCACTGATCTTACAGCCAGAAGGGACTGTTACGACAATCTGTTCTGGCTTCCTGCTTAACACAGGCCAGGGGACCTCAGCCAGTGATCCCTGCCTCCAACCCAACTCCTTGTGGTTGAGCACGAGTGTGTCTTTTAGAAAGAGGCGTCCAATCTGGATCTAAAGTCACCAAGCAATGGAAGAAACCACCATGTCCCTCACTAGGTTTTCCCAATGCTTAGTTTCCCTCCAAGCACCGGAGAAGCTCCCACGCCCCATGGTAACTTGTCCCAATGGTTAGTTCCCCTTGCTGTTAAAAATGTGCATCTTACTTGCTGCCAGCCACTGGATCTTAGTCAGCTTTTGTCTGCTAGGTTAGAGAGCAGAGCGGGGATGCCAGTGTGCACAGCTGATTGTCTGGGGAAATGATCAGTACCACGGTTTCTTACAGAGATACTAAAAACTGGGCTGGCAGTTAACTGATGGGGTTACCTGCCTAGGGCTCCTCAGCACTGGAGGGCTGCAAAAATGAACCTGGCTCCACCGCAGATCATAGCCATAAGAAGCGAATGATTACTTGAGTGTCTCGTTTCACGGAGGGATTCGAAGTGACTGCACCACTGTTCACCAGAGCTGGATACCGGATAAACTCCCTACCCACTCAGCTTTCAGTTGGATCCTTCCCTTTGCAAGGTGGGATTAAGGATTATTAATGAATTACTTGTTGTTATTTTTGTATCTGTATTATACCAGTCCCTGGAATTTTAGACCCAGATCCAAAGCCTACCACAGTCAATACAAGTCTTTCCAGTGACTCTTGGGCTTTGGATCAGGCTTGGTTGTACAGTTCTTTGTATTTCATTATTATTGTGCGTTAGCCGGAGGGTTCCCACCATGTTTCTTTTCCTGTTCTTGGGTGGGTGAGAATCAAACCATTTTTATTTCCAATAAAGCCTGAACTTGCTCTCCATTCCCACCCCCCGGTGCATTAACCCAAGAGGGCCCTGTCGAGATGGCGGCTGGCCGAGAAGCGAGCAGAGGTGGCAGCGGTGCTTTAGGGCACCGTCTGCAGCCTCAGTGAGACTTGCTGCAGGGTGGTGAAACTGTTCCCTGTGCAAAGGCCCGTGCACCGGTTATGTCACACCAGGGCCATGCCTGTAAGTCTACACTGGGGTGTAATGGAGCATAAGCCTTGAGTCAGACCTTTGCACTAGAGTCAGTTTCATCCTGGAGGATTCATGACCCTGAGAGTTCAGGGTGGTTTGACTGAGCTCAATTTCACTGCAAATTGTGTCAGTGACGAGGTGTTAAGCTCTGTATTCAGGGTCCCCGTCACTCCCTCGTGCTCTCTGTTGTTACCGTTCCATCTCTGCTCATTGCATGCACATGCCTACATGCCCCCTGCCCTTTTGGCTGCTTCTGGAATTCTTCCCTGCTGTGTGTGGGTGCTGGGTTCTGGTAAACAGCCACTGTGCTCCACCCCAGAGGTAGCTGCAATTTCAGTGATTCCCTATGCACCCCTAACCTGCTTCCTGGGGATGTCACAGGGGTTACTTAGATAATGAGAGTGGAATGCACTATAGCAGCACACAGTGCAGAGATTGTGACCTTATGAGGGAGCCCCCCTAGATACTACCAGAGTGGGAGGTACCTCTCGGCTTTGGCCTCCTGCAGGTGCCCCAGAAGCAGGGCTGAGGAATGAAGGACCAGTCATGCACTCAGACTAGCAATTGCTGCACTAGCTCCTGTATGGGATGGGGGGGAAAGAGCTGGAACCAGCCCCCCCCCCCTCGGCCCCCAACAACAGGGAGCAGCCCAGCAGCCAATAAACTTGCCTCCCAGCAGCTGTGCAAGTCCCATCTCTGTCATGCATTCAGACATTGCGCTGCTTTCCCTGAGCCCTGGACTGTGCCATCCAGATGCCTGGGGAAACTGGCAGCCCCAGCTAAGATGTACCAGCATCACAGTAGAGTGTGAAATGGAGACAGGGAATATTTCTTCTGGGAATGCTTGTTTCAGGCACGTATTATTAGGGAGTAGATGTTTATTGAACTCTTTAACATACTGGGATTAATCTCCTGAAGCTGATCTAGGCTATGATGATCCCTTCAACAGCATCTCTTACAACCCTAATTAATAGAGCTTTTGGGAAAGAACTTATTGGAAAACCGAAGAGCTACAAATCCACTAGCCTGGGCGCTTTGCACCCTGCAGGGCTGGGGCCCCGATCCAGTAAGGCATGTCAACACATGCTTAACGTCAGCCATGAGAACAGTCCCATTGACTTCCGTGGAGCTACTCACATTAAAGTCGAGCACATGACATGCTGAAGTGCTTTGTCGGGGCAGGGACTAGGGGAGTTAACGCATGAAAGTGACAGTCATTTCTGAAAAATCATGCTTGATTGCATGGCGGGAAGAGATCAAAGGGAAGCAAATGTGGTACCAGCTTTCAAGCAAGCCAAGCAAAGTGATCCTGGTAATTACTGTCTTATAAATCTGAATTCTGACCCTGATAAATAATGGAGGAAATACCACGAGAGAAAAATTGCCAGACATCTAGAGAATAATAGAAACATGCAATGAATGGCCAGGGTTTTATAAATCTGGCGAGATGGTTATTTTTTGGTTTCCTTTTTTTTGTATAGAATTTTTAAAATATGAGAGGGTAGTATATTTGGAGCCTCGTAAAGAATTTGATACAGTGTTTCATACAACCTTACTCTGACAATTAATTCAGACCAGCTTAGGTGTAAATATTGGGGCATGGACGGAACACTGGCTCAAAGGATGTAAATTCAAGGTAGTAAGAAACAGCAAAGCACTGAGTTGTGGAGGGAAGGGCTTGGTGTCACAGGGACTGGTGTTAAGTCAGGACAGCTTGTTTATTACCTTCTTAAATGAAAAAATGACAAAGTGAACTAGCTTGGAAAAGCACAGCTAGTACATTCAGCACTCTTACAACCTTGCTATTTACCGATAGAACCGCTTAAATGTTGTTTGTGATGGTTCTCTATTCTGTGTACCAAACTGCACCATAGGGTCTCTGTGGATAGAAATTCCAGGCTTGAATAATAGGAGTATAGTGGTAGGAATATGCTACTGACCACCTGGCCAAGACGGTGACAGTGACTGTGAAATACTCAGGCTGATTAGAGAGGCTACGAAACCGAAACACTGCCTCTTTATTGACTGGGTCCATGTCACCTCAGGATGGGACGCAGAGATAAAATTTCTAGACACCATTAATGACGGCTTCTTGGAGCAGCTAGTCCTGGAACCCACAAGGGGAGAGGCAATTCTTGATTTAGTCCTAGGTGACGCATAGGATCTGGTCCAAGAATGAACTGCTTGGTAATAGCAACCATAATGTAACTAAATTTAACATCGTTGTAGGGGGAAAATACCAAAGAAACCCACCACTGTAGCATTTAACTTCAAAAAGGGAAACTACACAAAAATGAGGAGGCAAGTTAAACGGAAATTAAAAGAAACAGTCACAAGAGTGAAATGCCTGCAAGCTGCATGAAAATTCTTTTTAAAACATCATAAGAGAGGCTCAATTTAAATGTATACCCCAAATAAAAATAAGCAGCAAGAGGACCAAAAATATGCCACCATGGCTAAACAACGAAATAAGAGAGGCAGTTAGAGACAAAGAGACATCCTTTACAAATTGGAAGTCAAATCCTACTGAGGAAAATAGAAAGGAGCATAAACTCTGGCAAATCAAGCGTAAAAGTATAATTAGGCTGCCCAAAAAAGAATCTGAAGAGGAACTAGCAAAAGATACAAAAACTAACAGCAAAAAGTTTTTTATGTACATCAGAAGCAGGAAGCCGGCCAAACAAACAGTGGGGTTACTGGACGATTGAGGTACTAAATCAAGTCAAGGAAGACAAGGCCTTTACGGAGAAACTAAATGAATTCTTTGCATCAGTTATCACTGCAGAGGATGTGAGGGAGATTCCCACACCCGAGCCATTCTTTTTAGGTGATACATCTGAGAAACTGCCCCAGACTAAGATGTCAGTAGAGGAGATTTTGGAACAAACTGATAAACAGTAATAAGTCCCCAAGCCCAGATGGGATTCACCCAAGAGTTCTGAAGGAACTCAACTATGAAATTGCAAAACTACTAACTGCAGTATGCAACCTACTGCTTAAATGAACTTCAGTACCAGGTGACTGGAGGGTAGATAATGTAACGCTGATTTTTTTAAAAATGGCTCCAGAGGTGATCCTGGCAATTACAGGCCAATAAGCAAAACTTCAGTACCAGGCAAACTGATTAGAACTACAGTAAAGAACAGAATTATCAGACACAGAGATGAACATGATATATTGGGGAAGAGTCAACACGGCTTTTGTAAAGGTAAATCAGGCCTCACTACTCTATTAGAATTCTTTGAGGGGGTCAACAAATGTGGACAAGTGGGATCCAGTGGATATAGTGTATTTAGATTTTCAGAAAGCCTTTGACAAGGTCCCTCATCAAAGGCTCTTAAGAAAAGTAGGCAGTCATGGGATAAAAGGGAAGGTCCTCTCATGGATTAAAGTTAAAAGATAGGAAACAAAGGGTAAGACTACATAGTTTTCACAGTGGAGAGAGGTAAATAGTAGGGTTCCCCAGGGATCTGTACTGGGACCAGTGCTGTTCAACATATTCATAAGAAAGGGGTAAACAGTGAGGTGGCAAAATTTCCAGACAATACAAAATTACTCAAAATAGTTAAGTCCTAAACTGACTGCAGAGAATTACAAAGGGATCTTACAAAACTGGGTGACTGGGCAACAACATGGCAGATGAAATTCAGTGTTGATAAATGCAAAGTAATGCACATGGGAAAACATAATCCCAACTGTACATACAAAATGAAGGGGTCTAAATTAGCTGTTACCACTCAAGAAAGAGATCTGGGAGTCACTATGGATAGTTCTCTGAAAATATCTGCTCAATGCACAGCAGCAGGCAAAAATGCTAACAGAATGTTAGTAACCATTCGGAAAGGAATGATAAGCTAGAAAACATCATGGTGCCACTGTATAAACTAATGGTACATCCACACCTTGAATATTGCGTGCAGTTCTGGTCACCCCATCTCAAACAAGATAAATTAGAATTGGAAACAGTACAGAGAAGGGCAAGAAAGATGATTATGGCTATGGAACAGCCTCCATACAAGGAGAGATTAAAAAGACTGGAACTCTTTACCTTAGGAAAGAGACGACTAATGGCGGATATGATAGAGGTCTGTGAAATCATGAACGATGTGGAGAAAGTGAATAGAGAAGAGTTATTTACCCCCTTCATATAACACAAGAACTAGGAGTCATCCAATGAAATTAATAGGTAGCGAGCTTAACACAAACATAAGGGACTACTTCGTCACACAATGCCCAGTCAGCCTGTGGAACTCGTTGCCTGGGGATGTTGTGAAGGCCAAAAGCATAACTAGATCCAAAAAAGAACTAGATAAGTTCCTGGAGGATAGGTCCATCGACATGTATTAGCCAAGATGGTCAGGAACACAGCCCCATAGTCTGGGTGTCCTTAAGCCTCTGACTGCCAGAAGCTGGAACTGGACGGTAAGGGATGGATCACTCAATAAATTGCCCTGTTCTATTCATTCCCTCTGAAGCATCTATCACAGGCTGTTGTCGGAAGTCAGGATACTGAGCTAGATGGACCATTGGTCTGACCCTGTCTGGCCATTCTTATGTGGTCAGGAATTATGGTAAGTGTCAGAAATAACAGTCGAAGTGGTAAATGGTAGGTCTGCATCTTCACCAGTAATCAGCTGAAATGTGGTGGGCTGAAGGGTCCTGGAAAGCAGCAATGGCTGAAAGGGACCCAGGGGTGACCATGGACAGCAAATGCAACGTGCGCCTGCAGTGGGAGGAGGCAGCTGCACTGAAGCACCATGTCATGGAACAGGCAGGTGATGGAGCTCTCTCTTGGCTTAACACTGTTGTCAGTCGGATTGCATCTAGCACACTGTATGCAGCCTGGAGAAAAGCTGGGGCAAACTGCAGCCAGAGAAGCCATTTGCACAAGTTTTATGGTGTTACAACCCCAGGATCTATGCTGCATATTCTTCAGCGCCATCTACTGGCACTTTATCTACTAACTACCTATCTCCAGAAAGAGAGGGCGCACTCCTGGACCAGGGCCTCCTTAGCAGAGGGATATTGACAAATCAGAGGGGCTGATTAAGAGAAGAATGACAGTAACGAACAAGGAGCTGGAGAGACTGAATTATGAGATGAGACTAAGGATTTTCAAATAAGTCTAAAGGAGCTAGGTGCCCAGCTTCTGCTGAATTTCAAACGCCCTCCGTTGAAGCCCCAATCCTGCAAAGGCTTATGCACATTCTTAATTTTAAGCATGCAGGTAAATATTTGCAGGACCAGGGCCTACCAGAGCTTGGCCAAGTGACCAGCTGATGACAAGGTGAGGACATGATAGTACTCTGCAAGTACTCAAAGCATGTTAACAGCAAGGAAGGGGATGAATTGTTTCGGGTGTAAAGTATAACTACAAGTGGTGGGAAGAAATCAAGAAAGGGAAAAGTTTAGGCTGATTATTGGCTGCGGGCAGAGGTGACGCGAGGGGGCGGGTGTTATGTGGAGTCACGTGCCCCCCCCACCCCACCCCCAGATTTCTGCCAGGGTTTATATACCCTGCCCTGAACGCTGCTGCATACCACCAGAACCTTTAAATTGTGCCTCCCCACTGTCAACAGTCAGGCATTATCCCTGGCTGTGGGGAGAGAAGGGACAGCTTCTTAGAAGATTTGAAGCGGTGAAATGATATAAGCCATATTAGTTGAAAACGCACTGGGCCAAACAGTGGGGGAAAATTGTGCCGGACTCAAGAACAATCCTGCCCCCAGAGACTGGATTAGAAGCTGGATTCCCCTCTTATGTCTCTGCAAATCCAGAATATCTCCACTGAAGTCTTGCCAGCATAAAATAGGTATGAGTAGAAGGAGAATCCAGCCTGCTTGTTTCTGTTCATCTCTCACATCTGTGGTAATTACTGGAGCTGGCCAAACAGAACCAACAAAGTGCCACAAATCTGAGTTTGCATTTGGTATTTGCTGTGGTCACTGCTGGGCTCCTTTCGCCTCTGCTTTGCGCGGGCGTTTGTGAGGTTGAGTTTCACTGGCAGCAGCATCTGCAGGGAGTATGTTGCAAGATCACCAATGGAAGTGTTGTGTTTGCACAAAATGAATCTTACATGGGAGGCCCCGAGCATTTGCCAGCTCTTCCAGTGAAGGGAAGCGGTCCAACCTGCATATTATAGCTGTGCAAAATCCCATGTTTGGTGAGGAAAGCAGGCACGAGTTCTCTGTTTGCTTGAAGCTACGGGGAGGTTTGGAATGCTAGAAATAGGGCCAGCAGAGACGAATTGATGGGCAGAGTGCAGGTGAGGCAGTCAAAGGTGCATGCTAAACTATTAATCATCATTCTTTGTATTGCTTTCTCGACACTGGCCCCAAACACGATGTTACAATCCCTGGCCCGAACAGCTTGTGCAGTTTATCAGCTGGATATCAACACCACGTGAGTGTCTGGTGTGTATTATTTATTATTCATTATTATTATTGTTACTGGATGTTCTCCATCTGTCTATTAACAAGCTCTGTGTTGTGTTGATCACTAAACATGGACCCAGGGTGAGAAATTTTCCAAATTATATTTTCATGACCTCCGTCGCTGGAAAGGCTTTTCTCCCCAGCCTCAAACACTTTCAAATGTTTGATCTAGAGCAGGTTGGAGGAAAATGAAAAAAATAGTTTTCTGAAAAATGTTAAATTTTTTTTGTCATTTCAGAGGCTCCAAACTGAGCCAGTTTTTTTGCAGTTTTTTAAAATAAATATTGTGGGAACTATTGATGCTTATCGAAATTACTCATTTGCTGGAATTGCAGGTTTTGGGAGATTAAAAATGTCAATAATACAAATAAACAGTAATAAACATCCGCCTTTATTTGCAGACAGCAAGAATTGTTGACAAAATCAACAATTTTTCATTCTTTTTTAAAGTGTATTTTTCATCGCTGAAAACTTTTTCTTAAAAAAAAAAAAAAAGTCAACCAGCTGTAGTTTAATCCAGGTGAAGTGGAATAAAATATTTACTCTATTTTAGGCAACAATATAAAAGGCAGATTAAATACTGAAAAGAAAAACATGTCTAATGTGGGAAGACGCGCTATAGTGCAACCTTAAAAAGTGATTGGACTGGAATATCTCTTCCTCAACACTGTCTTTCTCTTGTTGGCCTCCTCCCTCCACCAATCATGTCTCCTAGTGGCCCTGCCTCCTGGTGGATGTCCTTCACGCACCATGTTCTTAATGTCCCACATGGAGCTCTGAAGACCATTCTCTTCCCCCTTAATGCTCTGTGCAGGCCCCTAGGAAGTCCCATGTCACAGCCCCAGCCATGAAAGAGTGGGTGGGACTCATATCTGCACTGCTCCTTTTACTTGGATGTGGATCACTTGGTGAGGTCCAGTTTGCTTTCAAGGTCTACTGCTGGCATTTCAAAATTTGCATGGGCGCCAGTGCGTCACACTTGGGTTAACTTATCACTGTATATGATATGCCTTCTGGTGGATGGCTGAATCGTACAGGAGTCCTCCAGTATGTCACAGAAGCCAGACCACACCCGGTAGAACCCCTGTGCTAGGGTGATGCCAAGTGTGTTCGGTTATTCAGGGGAGAGGTGAGACGTGCTGGTAGCACATCAGAAAAATGTGTTTATTTGTGCATTTGGGGTTCTCGAGTGGTCCTCGTGGCAATTCTGTAGGACTTTGGGGCCCTCAATTACTGAACTGCCTACAGCCACATGGCGTTCAGTCCTGAGTGCTATCCTTGCATATGACCTTCTGCTCCAAACGTAGTGGTCCCTTACTGCTGGAGCTAACAGGCATGTGTAGATAAATTTTAGGACATGTATCTTCTATTGGTTGCAGCCAGTAGAGGGTGACATAAAATACACATTTGAACACGTGGCACTCCAGCAGTGGGCAGTGCTCCTGCTCACACGCTCCCTACATTCATTGCAACTTCCATCACTGAGAGATACCCGGCGAAAGGTGGTGTAATGCTGGTGGCTTTGGGATGACAGCATTGAACCGAGAGAGGTGGCTTCTATTTCTATCTCTGCAATACACTTCCTGTGTGACCATGGACAAGTCGTTTAACCCCCTTTGTGCCTCAGTTTCCCCATCTGCGAAATGGAGCCAACTGCTTCAGAGGGGCGTGAGGAGGATGATTTCATCAGTCTGTGAGGTGCCCAAACACCATGGTGATGGGAGCCACAGAAAAACCAGATATGGCATTAAACAGGTACCTTGTAGAGAGGGAGCTCCTAGCTACACTAGGTGTTTCTGTGCACATTGAATGTATATCAAATGATCATTGTTAAAATTAACGAAGGCTATTTGGGCCCTTTTCTTACTCCTTGTGCCCAATCTTGCCACCCTCTGCACTTCCAAGCTAAAGCCATGAGGCACGATGGGACACGCACTATGTTGTAATAATGACACGCTGAAGCAAGTTGTGAAGCAGGAGGCTGGAGCATTGCGGGTGTGTCATTGTTACACAATAAACAACACATGCCCTAGAGCATCCCATTGTAATTATATGGGGCCCTGGTTGTGTGTAAAGGGAAAAGGAAAGGAAAACTTCTTTCAAATGAGGCACCGTTTCGCAGGAAAACAGTTCAGGGAAGAACGGATCCATATCTTTCCAATGACGGTGTTTGAACTGCTGCCCCAGGCCTGGAGTTCCCACAAGTTCTAAAAGATTGTCAAGTGTGAATATTAATTAAATAATTAAATGTCTTAGATAATTAGTCAGACTCGTTTTCCCGCTCGTGGGCATATTGATACGGCATGCGGAGACATAGGTGCCGACTCCGTGGGTGCTCCAGGACTGGAGCTCCTATGGGGAAAATAGTGAGTGCTCAGCACCCACCAGCAGGCCCCACCAATCAGCTCCCCCCTCCCGCCCCCCGCCAGCGTCTCTCGCCCACCATGGATCAGCTGTTCAGTGGCATGCAGGAGGCGCTGGGGGAAGGAGGCGGAGCGAGGGTGGGCACACTCGGGGGAAGGGGTGGGCAGGGGCAGGAAAGGGCGGGGCAGGAGTGGGGCCTTGGGTGGATCAGGGGTCGAGAACTTCCGGGGAAATGGGAAAGCCGGTGCTGGTGTGCGGAGATGTGATTAAAGAGTTCCAAGTCCTGGCCCTATCACCCAGTAAGAACACTGCTCATCACGTTCATCAGTCAATCAGCTAGGTCAAATGGAAACAGCTTGAGACCTAAGGCTCAGGAGACCTGGGCCTGATTCCCAGCACTGCCATTTACTTGCTGTGTCACCTTCCGTACATCACTGCCCTGTTGTGTGCCTCAGTTTCCCCATCGCTTACATTGGAATGTAGAAGCTACGAGCTGATCACCTAGTTGTCCATGCCAGGGTAGGTGTTTGGGCATGTTCTGCTGGCACGTTTGGAGCCCCTGCTGCATCGGAAGAGTTGCCCACAACGGTCGGGCTTTATGAGGAACAGATCCACGTTAAAAGAAAAGGAGTACTTGTGGCACCTTAGAGACTAACCAATTTATTTGAGCACAAATGGGTTAGTCCCTAAGGTGCCAGAAGTCCTCCTTTTCTTTTTGCGAATACAGACCAACACGGCTGTTACTCTGAAACAGGTCCACGTTAGATGCCATTTTGGCCCTCCGCTCGTTTTCGGAGATACACCGCGCGTTCAAGAAACCCCTGCACGGGGCGCATGTCAATCGCAAGGCTGCGTTTAATTCCGTTGACCGAGTCGCGCTATGAAAGGCCTTAAAAGGATGTAGGGTGTCCCAGCCATTCTGCCGGACTTGATTAGCAAGCTGTGTAATGGAACCACTGCCCGTGTACCTCTTGGGAATCAGATGTTGGCACCTTTTAAATCAGTATCTGGTGTCAGGAAGGGCTGCGGCTGGGCCCCTGCGCTCTTGGGTCGGGCAGTGGATTTCACAATGCAGCATTCCGTCAGGTCCATGGGCATTAAGACCAGTGATCTCTCGCTCTCAGACCTTGACTATGCTGATGACATTGTTCTTCTAGTACAGAGCCCCGACAGGTTTCCCAAGGCATTCTAGCAAATGGAAGAGGCGTCGGCCAAGGTCAGCCTCCATATTTGGTGGTCAAAGACAAAGCTGCAAAACCTAGAACCAGGCCCCCCGCCATAGGCGCCAACTTCTGCTAGACCTCCCCCCAGCCCCTGCCCCGACTCCACCCCTGCCCCGCCCCGTCCTGCCCCTGCCTCGCCCCCATTCCAACCCCTTCCCCAACTCCACCCCCCTCCCTGCCCCTATTGCAGCGGCGTATTAATGCCTAGGCCGACAAGGCCTGGGCCAGCAAATTTGCAGGGGCAGCAAATTTATAATAGCAGCCAGAGGCTGCTTCCCTCGGTGTCGGTTCGCACTCTCCGCCCCTGGCCCCGCCCCAACTCCACCCCTTCTCTGCCCCCATTCTCTGCCCCCTCCCTGCCCCTATTGGTCCCCTTCCCCAAATCCCCACCCCGGCCCCGCCTCCTCTCCTGAGCATGCCGCGTTCCCCCCTCTTCCCACCTCCTTCGCGAAGCTGTTTCACGCACAAGGACTGGCAGGGAGCAGGGAGAAGCAGGACCCGGCGGAGGCAGAGCAGAGGTGAGCTGGGGCGGAGGGCGGGCAACAATTATTTTAGGGCCTAGGGGCGGCAAAATCTTTAATCCGCCACTGCCCTAGTGGATTCCTTCCCCAAATCCCGGTCCCAGCCCGCCTCTTCCCCACCTCCTCCCCTGAGTGCGCCACATTCCCACTTCTCCCACCTCCCTCCTGGAGCTTGTTATGTCACAAAACAGCTGTTTTGTGGCGGCAGGTGCTGGGAGGTTGGCAGAGGAGCGGGGACGCGGTGCGCGCAGGGGAGGAGGCGGAGGTGAGGTGAGGCAGGGGGGCGGGGAGGGGAGCTTGGATGCCAGTGGGTGCAGAGCACCCACTAATTTTTCCTCGTGGGTGCTCCAGCCCCAGCGCACCCATGGAGTTGGTGCCTATGCCACCCGCAACTCCAATCTCCAGTCTCCAGCTTGTGCTATTTGGGTTCTATACTCGCCAGTCCCTCCAGCTCTCACACGGGGATTCGTCACCAGATTGGCATCGCAGCCATGGGTCATTTACAACGAATATGGAATCCACCTTGTCTCGGCACGACAACCCAGTTCAGGATCTGTACGGTTGTGAACATGGACACTCAAACGGGGCAAAGCTGGAGGCTTTCCACACAAAATGCCAACCTCGAATAAGGGGGCATAAAATGGAACAACTTCAATCGTAATGCAGACGTTTATGGTCGCTCTGACCTACTGGCTCCTGGGGCCACTGTCCGCAGAGGGCATCTTATGCTTTTTGGACATGTCACCAGACTGCCGCAAGATGGGTGACTTGTAAAATCTGCGAGGGTGTTGTGACGGCTGATGTGTGAGAGCCTGGGAGGAGAGAGACTGTAACCTCCCATCCTTTAATATTTTTGTTGAGCGTGTGTGTCATTTTAGTCCTGGTGAAAGGTACTGGAACGACAGCCCTGGGAAATAAAACCACCTCTCCAGCCGCAGAACAGGCGTAGCAGAGGGAATAATGGCTCTTCAAGTGTAATCCACTGGCCGCTGTGTATTGCGCCCTCCCACCCCATGCAGATCCACAGGGGATGTGACTCTGTTACAGCTCTTGCGCTGTAGAGATTCATGCCTGTGGCTCTGAAGGTCCTCGGTTCAGTAACTGGTGTGTCAGTCAAGATGGTGGCCAGCGTTCAAACGTCCCCCTTCCAGCTCCTCCTAGAGGGCAGCTCAGTCTTGATGGCATCTCTGCTAAGACTGCCATCCCAGGAGGCCAGTTCTGAGCGGTGGCTTTCCAGATGCTGACTTCTGTCCACTGGAAGTAAATGCTTTGGAGCCCCTGACCCAGTGACTGAGCCAAGCAGATAGTTTTCTCTGGATAAAGTTCTTCTCACAGTGCTTCTGTTTTGAGAGCTCTCAGGCAGCTGAGATTGGGGAATGTTAGTAGAAGAGGGCCGTGTGCTGATTTGGGCATCACAGGGCTTTCTGCAAAGCAGGAGGCTAGCAGCGTGTCTGTGACGTCGCTGGGAAGAGGAGAGCATCTCTGGTATCTGCACACTGATGCAAGTATTAATTTTAATACCGACAAGCTGGATTTCCACTGGGCTGAGACGTTTCAGGGACTCATAATGACGCCTTTGTAACCCGGCGGATAGTAGTTCTACCTAGAGCAGTGGTTTTCAAACTGCAGGTCACAACCCAGTACCGGGTCGCAGAAGGTAAGGCACTGTGTCACGGCAGCTCTGGTCAGCACCGGCAACCGGGCCGTTAAAAGTCCCATCGGTGGTGTGCCTGGCTAAGGCAGGCTAGTCACTAGCTGATCTGACAGCGCACTGTGCCCCAGAAGTGGCCAGCAGCAGGTCCATCTCCTAGGCGGTGGGGCCATGGGTCTCTGCGTGCTGCCCCTGCCCCGAGCACCAGCTCCACACTCCCGTTGGCTGGTTCCCAACCAATGGGAGCTGGGGGGGGGGGCGGTGCCTGTGGGCAAGAGCCACATGGAGCCGCTTGCACGCCTTCGCCTAGGAGCCAGACCTGCTGCTGGCCGCTTCTGGGGTGCAGCGCAGTCTGCCTTAGCACCCCTGCTGCACCGCTGCCTGGGAGCTGCCCGAGGTAAGCCCGCGCCCCAACCCTGTGCCCCAATCCCCTGCCCCAGCCCTGAGTCCCCCTGGAGCCCCTTCCTGCACCTCAAACCCCTCATTCCCAGCCCCACCCAAGAGCCTGCACCCCCAGCCCAGGACCTGACCCCCTCCCGCACCCCAACTCCCTGCCCTAGCCCAGAGCCCCCTCCCACACCCTGAACCCCTCATTCCCGGCCCCACCCCACAGCCCTTACCCCTCTGCCCCAGCCCTGAGCCCCTCTCACACCCCAAACCCCTCATCCCCAGCTCTGTCAGGTCGCGAGCGTCAATAATTTTCTTCAACTGGGTCCCCAGAAAAAAATGTTTGAAAACCACTGACCTAGAGTGCGTGTAGGAACACGGCTGGTGACTGGAGAATGCAGAGCCCCTTCTTGGGGCTTGCAGTACTTATAGGGAATTGACAGTTGCCTGCCCATCACCCTTGGTTTCTGTTTACACTGTGAGCGCTGGTGGAAGGAGCCAGACTGAGATCCTCAAGGAATGAGAGCTTCTCTCTGCCTGCAGGATGGGGAGCAGGCCACCAGCACATCTCAGAGTTGCCCTGGAGGGGATGCTGCCTGGGGCCAGAAACATGGGCCAGGGTGGATAAAATTCAATGATTTTTTTAAAAATTGTTTAAAAAAAATCAGATTTTTTTTATTTAAATCAGATTTTTTGATAAAAAGGTTTTTTTCCTCAAAAAGCAATCTAAACATCGTTTTAATTAAGATACATTATAGCTCAAAGATATCTCATCATGGAATAGGGATTTTAAATTCTAATTCTATAGTATGAGACAATATATTTGTGTAACGGTTAAGAAAAGTTTGTAAATGAGTTCCAATAGTTCATGGATTAGGACCTAATCTTATGAGGTTCCAGGCAGGGGCTTCTGTACAGATTATTTAGGTTAATCTTTCTATCTACTCAGTGCTAAATCTAGAAGATCCCATCAGAGATGCTTAGTTTTGCAGTTCTCAAAATGTGGATTTGTGTCTCCAGAGATAACATGCTTGTTAACAGAATAAAATAAATAAATAGAGGCGAGAAATAACAGACCTCAACCCTATTGTCCCTCTGCAAAGTTGTGTACACAGAGTCAATCCCTTACGTCTCTCTAAAAGTGCAAAGTTTCAAAAAGTTCAATGGATAGAAGATTGTTGGGGGCGGAATAGATCTGGACAAGGAGAAGAAGTCTGGAGATAGAAGTGAGAAGGGAGGGACAGGCAGTAGAAACAAAAGTGAAACTGTTTGAGCAGCATATTCCAGAAGTCTTGAGGTCTTTCTGAGTGTAGCCTTCATTGATCTGAGATCTACCATACCATTCTCTCACTAGAAGGGAAAACCTATAATGGCAGCAGGCCGTAAAAGAGACCCAGTTTGGGTCTCATCTATCTTTGAGTTGTGAAGAATATTTATTAAGGTTATAACAACCAACAAGAATGCACTTTTATGTAGAAATCCATGATTAAATCGAGTCTTCCTGACTTGTGATTTAAATCAAATCCACCCTGACAGGGGCCCACCGTTCCTTCACCCCTCTGCTGAGGCTGCGCCATGTAGCCGTGGGAAGTGGACACCAGGCTGGAAGCCATCCATTCGTTTCAGAGGTCATCCTTACTGGGTGTGAGAGATGGCCCCTCCTAACCTGGCCTGGATGCGAACTGGTGATCTAGAGGTGAAAGGCTCCATCCCCCATTGCCAGCCAGTCATTCTCCACCATTATCAGACTAGTCGTTCTAGAGCCGTTAGCCATTCAAGAATTGAAACAAAGAATGTGGGTGGATTACTCCATAGCTCCGTTACCTTTGCTAGGCTATTTTTAAACACCTGGGTTTGCTTCCCCCCCTCCCCATCACCATGGAAATAATTCCATTGTTTTGCATGTTCCGTTCAGCACATTCAGGGCAATGGAATCAGTTCAATGCGTGTTCCAGATTGATTTTTGCATTGAACCTCCCACCCATAACCCACCCCCCGCCGGCTCCCTTTTACAACCCGGGCCAACACTCCGAAGAGAAGCAAAGCAGAGCCCGGACACCCATAGGACGCCCCTCCCGCATGGCCAGAATGTCACCTCTGCTGGCTTCGAGTCCTACCCCACGGGGCTGACCTAGAAACGGTAACGGGAGCCCGGGGATGCTCAAGGCTCATCCCTCTGTTTTCCAGAGCTGCTGAGTGACAGTCGCCCCGCCCCGGCTGCTCCAAAGAGCGCAATGAGAATTTCCTACTAGAAGCAGCTCATTGCCATGGAATAAATCGCTCTAGCAGCAGGATCTTTGCAGAGGATTAGAGAGAGGCCAACTTGCTGAGCTAGTGAAATGCTCCCCCCCCCCCGCTACACACACACACACCACCCTTTGCTGAAGAGGAGGTGAAACTCCTACTGCCTCTTTTGCCTCCTTAATTAATTTGCCAAATTTATCGCCTACCACGGAAGAGCAGCCCAGCCGTCGCTCAGCAGTTCCAAGCAAAGTTCAGCCCTATAAACTTCGGTTTTGAAGCTCCCCCTCCTTTGCACACACTCCTACCCCCTCTCACTAGCATCCTCATTCCTCTCTGTCACTCGTCTCTCCTGGCGCAGGCTAGATAGAGGGGTGGGGAAGCAGTAAAAGAGCAGCTGCCTTTTACAGGCAACAGTTTTGTTGTTGTTGTTCCTCTTTGGACTGCTGAGGCATAAAATGTCAAGCTCCGTCTGTTTCTCTCTGACACACATGGGTCAGGTCATCCCATCCCACTGAGCTGGACGACTGTAACTAACCGACGTGAAACACAGGTGGGTTTCTCGCTTGGCTTGTTCTAAGGTGGCCTTCGTTTTAGTCATCAGTCCCACGCGGGGTTATTTTAAAAGTGTCCTGGTGGGAATGTCATTTGCAATTTCATATTTTTCTTTCCCAAATATTCAAAGTTTCGATTTTAATCTCTCCTCTCTCTCTCTCTCTCTCTCTATATATATGTATCAAAGTGTTCTACAGACATAGACGTCTCACCCTGAAAGAGCCTCCCCTGCCGGAGAAGGAGACACGCATGAAATGTTAACGTGAAGTTCAGCAAAGGAGCGTTATTTTCCTCAGAGTATTTGGAGAATCCCCAGAAGCAATCTCCAGGCTTTGCTACTGCGCTCAAAATTCCAGCTGCACTGACCACCCGCTACAACCCCAAAACCACAGTCACTGCCATGATCGGAACCGACCACTCCTCTTGGAATGTAAGAGGGGCAGCCTGCGGAGACCACAGATCCTTGTATGCGCTGTGCCATCTAAATCCAACGTGTAGAGATAACTACACCTGCTCTGCAGTGCCCCCGGTCCGAGTGGTCACACTTTGCACCATCCTCTGCTCAGATCAATAGGGAGCATCACATTCCGGGATCTGTTGTCTGAGCAGGCTACTCATAATTAACTGTTTGTATGACAGTCACCCCTCGAGGCTGAGAGCACGGTGCCATTGGGTGAGACACCGTACGTACACACAGCGACAGAGTCCCTGCCTCGGAGCGCACAGACAAGGTGCGAGTGGGGAAACCGAGCAGAGGCACAGAGAGGTGACGTATACACTAGGGCAGGGGGTCCTCAACCTTTTCCTTTCTGAGACCCCCCCAACAGGCTATAAAAACTCCACGGCCCCCCTGTGCCATCACAACTGGTTTTCTGCATATAAAAGTCAAAACTGGCATTAGGGGGTAACAAGCAGGGCAATTGCCTATGGCCCCACGCCACAGG
Organism: Lepidochelys olivacea; assembly: GCF_965140295.1. Taxonomy (NCBI): domain Eukaryota; kingdom Metazoa; phylum Chordata; order Testudines; family Cheloniidae; genus Lepidochelys; species Lepidochelys olivacea. The sequence goes on from NC_140419.1 coordinate 6,825,671, forward strand.
GGGCCCCGCAAAGCTGAGTTGCTCAGGCTTCATCTTCAGGCCCGGGTGGCAGGGCTCAGGGCCCCAGTCTTCAGCCCCATGCGGTGGGGCTTCGGCCTTCTGTCCTGGGCCCCATTAAATCTAATGCCAGCCCTGTTTGGCAGCCCCCCTGAAACCTGATTGCACCCCCCCAGGGCCTCAGACCCCTGATTGAGAACCACTGCACTAGGTCACACAGCAGTCATGGAGCTTAAAAGAGAATCCAGGTCTCCTGACCCCTAGTCCAGTGCCCTGCCCACTAGACCGTGCTGCCTTCTCTAAGGCCACCTCCTTATTCAAGGTGAGACAACCATGCTGTTGTGGGCTGAACACCACAGGGGGTCATTTGCCCACCCTATTTTAACAGTCTGTCACACCTAACCCCAATGTTGAACATTCAAGTCCCATGGGCACAATAAGGCAAAGTGGAGATGAGCACAACATTTCCAGCTAGAGGCGAAGATGCTGGGAATCTGGGGCATGTTTGCATCTTGTTGTGAACCTGCAGTCAGGACTCAGGTCATCAACAGAGCTACTGCATTTGGGGAATGTTCCCCTGAAACAGAAGCTCTTTTCCAGCCGAAAATTCAAAGTGAGTTGTTGAAATATTTAAACTTAAAACATAGTTTTGAAGTTGGCTGTTGTGTGGGATGGGTATATCGGAAAGCCTAAAATCCATGTTAAAATAGCTTCTTTGGCAAATTTAACAGAGACAAGGAAACTGGGGGAGCAAAAGAATGCCAGACGTAAAAAGTGCTAAAAAATTCCATACCATTTTTTCTCTTCTTAAACAGCTTTGCTGAAGTTTGGGCAGAGATGAATGTCAGGGTCTAATCGCAGCAAATCAGAATGAATAACCATCCAAAAATAAACACAGCAGGAATCATAGAAATGCAGGGCCGGATGGGACCTCGAAAAGTCAGCAAGCCCGGCCCCCTGCGCTGAACGATTCATACTTTGTAACGGGCTAGCAGCAAAAAACTCCATTAACAGGGCTACCTGGTTCCTTTCCCCTCTTCTCTGTACAGCCCAGTAGCCGCTGAGTCCATTCCACACTGCTACTGCGATCTTGTATCCGGGTTTTCGCAACCACTCTATCGAAGACGGACAGGAGCGTCGCCCAATAAGGGGCCGCAAAGCGTCAACACAGCGTTCGCTCGGGGCTGCTAGCCAATCCGCGTCGCCTGGATCCTATATCCCGCCTTCCGAGGACAGGCACTGCTCCGGCCAAACGGCCATGTTGAGTGTGGCAGAAGCGCTGCTCCGCCCGGGGCTGCTCGTTCGCCCGCTCCCATCGCCCCATTCCTGCGACGGGCACCGGGAATTGCCTTATGAAGGTGCTGCGGTGGCGGCTCGGCCAGATCCGGCCTTCTAGAGCCCCTGGCTGGGAGGGAAAGCCGAATGGTTGCCCCATGAAGGGCTCCGGGCGCCATCTTGAGTGTGGCACTTTCCTTCCCCCCCCCCCGTTTCCATGCCCAGCTGCCTCCATTGAACTCAATTGCAGCTTGAAACGGGACTTTCTGCCGGTCCGACTGCACCCGGCCCAGATGGGCCGGGGCCGGGGCCGGGGCCGGGCCGGGGCGTGTGACACAGACGCAGCTTCGTGCAAAACGTGGGGAATTGCGCAAAAAAAAGAAAGAGAAAAAAAAAGGGGGGGTGGTTTTCAAACAAAAATTGCAATGTGGCTTTTAAAAAAAATGCAAAAAATCCTATTTTGATTTATTCCATTGTATGATATTAAGGCGGGGGGGGTCTCTCTCTCTTTCCCCTTTGCACCCCATTTGCAAAGTTACGGGGGGGGGAATGGTAGGGCTCTAGCAAAAGGGGGAAAAATCCTCGATGCAGGTGGGTTGGGTTTTTTTGTTTTGTTTTTTTAATTATTCTTCACCGATTATTTTGTGCAAATTTCTTGCTTTTGGGAAAACTGAGTTTTGGGTTTAAAATGAGATTTACAAGGCTAAGGCGGGATGAGAGCGTTGATACCCAGGTGGGAAAGATGCTGGATCCTCCCCTCCCCCCCCCCAAAAAAAAGTGTGAAATTGGGGGGAAATCGGATCTGTTTTTTTAAACTGTAATTTCCTGGTTTTTTTAGGAGGGGGGGAGGTTTTGTGAATGGTGGGGCTGGATCGTAAAAGGTTCACTCAGTACTGAGAGAAAGGGAGCGTGTGGAGTGGGGAGGGATCGCTTATTCGATCGTGGATTGAAACCCCGACCGCCTCTCCCGTGAGTTGGAAAGTCCCAGCCCCGTGCGAGGTTTTTCATAGGGACGAACGCGGCTCTTGGGTTTTAATCAGCGAAAGGCGGAATAACTCCCCCCCCCCTCCCCCGCCGCTTGCACGCGTGTAAAACGCGCAGCGGCTCTTTGCAAAGGGGCGGGGGGGGCGATTAATGTAGAAGCGGATTTCTTTTGCATCAACTTTTAAAATCCCCCCTCCCCTTACAGAGTGTGGGTCCCTTCTCTAATGGCAGCGGAGACTTGCTGAAGTCGGCGGCGGCGGCGGCACCGCGGCTGCAGGAGAGAGACGCAGGCAGAGACTGGGGCCGGGGTGGGAGGGGGTCGGTTTCTCCTCCGGCTTAGGGCCTCTGTTCCCTTCCAGCCTCGGCTCAGCGCTAACAATGCAACCCAGGGCTCTGCGTTTTGCACGCGGGGCGACTTCCCTGCGGAGGGAGGGAGGGAGGGAAAGGAGCAGCCATGCCGTTGCCGCGCTTTGCTGCCTCTCGCAGCGCTCCGCATGCTGAGGCCGGGCGCAAACTCATTGCACCCATGGGGGGGCTCTGCCGCTTTAAGCAGCCTTGCCCATTGTTCGCCCCCCGACCAATGACCGGGCCCATCTCCCCTCCGCCCGGCCAATGGGGATCGCGCAGGGGAGTGAGCGCGCCGCCCACTAATCTATATTAAAGGTAGTGGCGCCGCGTGAGTTCTCCACTGGCTCTGTCCAAAGCCATCTTTGCATTGTTCCTGCCCTGCTCCGCGCCGCCGGACCTGCACTTTGCTTATTTTTATAGCAGAAATATTTTCTATACCCCGCTCCCCGCGCACCATGTCAGACGCAGCCGTGGACACCAGTTCTGAGATCTCCACCAAGGTGAGGCTCCAGACCCCGCTCTCCTCCGCGCCCCCCCCTCCTCCGCGTTTTTTCCGCTGTATGTATTTTTTTTTTTTTTTTTACTTTGTGTGCCCCCCAAGTACCGTTTTGTCTTGCGGGGAGGGGGAACCTGCTGTGGTTTGTTTGTTTTTTCTCTACGAGGGGTGGGGGAAGGGAGAGTGATTTGTCTCGTAAAGGTTGCAAACCTAGAGTGGCTTTTTTTGGGGGGGGGGGAGTTTTGTAAAGTCTTACGCTGGAGGGGTTTTGCTAGGTGTGTTTCAAGGAGGCATTGGGCTGATGTTGCCTGTCTAGGAATCTTTCTCTCCATTCAAATCGCCTCGCAGCTTGACAGCCCCCTCCCCCCATCAAACTTGGATCCCACTTTAGTCCCCCTGCCCTAAAGAGGGGAAATAACCTGCCTGGAAAGTGGTGGGAACGGATCCGGCACGAAACACCCACTTTTTAAGGGGGATTGATCGCAGCCCCCTTGCTTTTGAAATGAAGCGTTTGTTGGTGGGTTCGGCTGGGTTGGGCATTTAAAAAAAACAAACCATCACCCAAACAAACAAACAGCCCGATCACTTTAATTGCACGGAAATAACTTTACAACTTGGCGGAGGCGAATAATCGGAAGCGATTTCGTTGGATGGCCGGCGGGGGGGCGAGCCTTGACTTTGATGGGAAACGCTTGGATTTGACTGCGAATGTTTGTGGTGATCTGCGCGGGTTCTTTGTTTAATGATGCCAGGAAGCGAGCACGCCGGGCCGGCGAAATAGCGTGGCTTTCCCTCTCGGGGATCGCAGCCCCAGATACCTGCCCGGATCTCCCCCCTTCCCCAAGCCCCGCCACTTTCAGTGTCAGCCTGGCTCCCCAGCTGAGGACGGAGCCCGGTTTCTCTCCCCCCCCTTTTTTTTTTCTTTTTCTTTTTAAGCGGGTTAAGATCCCCATCAGGCTGCAGGGTTTTTAACTCCAGTTAAAGACCGATTAACCTTGTGGGGCAAAAGGAGGGAGGCGAAGGGAGGGACCCCGCACTGTTTTAATCGGAAGCTTAATATCGCTTGCGCTTTGTCCCCCTTTCCCCGCTGGCGTTTGCCCTCTGAGCTGGGCTCCCCCGTGGCGGGGGGAGCTGGCGAGCAGCGGGTATCCCATCCCGAGAGGTGAAGCCTCAGGACAGAACACGGCTCGAGCGAGGGGAGATTGTCAGGGAGCCCACGCGTGCGAGTGGGTGGGAGTCCCGTGGGGAGGGGTGGGGGTGAAACTTCCAGCCACAGCTGGGGGGGGGGGGGAGAGAACCTCCGGCCCCGCCTGGCAGCTTCCGAAGTGGCCGGGCTTGGATACAGCGTAGCGAGCGGTGGATACAATGTAGCGAGGGTCACCCCACGCGGTACCAGCCCCGCTTTCCTTGCGGGGTCGCGGCTTCTCCCCGCGCTCCGGGCCGATCACTGCGGGGGGTGGGGGAGTTGCGGCCATGATCCTCCAGCCCCATCGGGCGCGGGGGCGGGGGGGTTTCCTCTGCCCCCCGGCAGGGAAGTGTGGGGAGGACGCCGCTCTGCTCTGAGCATTGGTCTGGGTTTCCAGGTGTTCCGCCCGCCGCCCTACCCCCACCGGGGCTGGGGAGTAGGTCAGCGCCCCCCGCCCCCGACAGGCGCGACAGCCGGTTTCGGGCTGCGGGGCTCAGCGCCGAGCCGCCACCGGGCTCAGCGGCCCAGAATCCGGCTTGCAAATTTCGTTTTCACTTCTGTTTTCCCGCTTCTGCGATTCGAGAGTCCCCGGACCCCAGCCCCCGGTCTGCGGGGGCTCTTCCCGCCCCCCGCTTCCCTTCTGCCCCCCCCCTTGCTGAACTTTGGCTCGCTCGGGTCCCAGCCGCGGGCCAGGGGGTCCCGCCCAGCGGATGCAGGGGGGGTGGCTTTGCTCCCTCGCTCGCCCTCCCCCTCCAGCAGCCTGTTTCGGAGGGATCTGGGGGCGGGGGGGGGTGAGAATCTAATTAACCTTCTCCTGCCCTTTGGGGGCGGGGGATCTTTCCCCGCTGCGCCCCCCCCCTCCCCGGATTTGTGTAGCAGCCCCCTACGCTTCCCCCGCAGGAGTGCACTTGGGCGCGGGGGGGACGGGGGTAGACCAGTGTCGCCCCCGCTGTGCGAGCTGCCCCTAGTGCCCGGGGGAGGAAGGCTCGGGCGATGCACCCCCAAACCTTGCAGGGAGCCGGCTCTGGAGCGGGCGGCGGCGCTTTGCACCTTTCCCAGTCCGGGTGGGGCGTTGAGTCCACCTCCCGCCCGCCCCCGTGGTGACTGCTGCGGCCCTGGCCAGCAGGACCCCGCCCCCATCCCCGTGGGGGTCCGGCGGGGGAGCACACCAAGGGCGCGGGTCCCGCCCGCTTCACGTCGGGACACTGAAATAAACAAGACACTGAAGATTTATTCCGCCGGGTGGGGGGAGGGGTCCCAGAGCTGCCGCCTCGGCTCCCGGGCGGTGGCTCCTCCTGCGCGGCTCGGCACCGCCCAGCTTCGCAACAGCTCGCTCATCACCACGTGCTGCCGCCTCTGCGCGCTCCGCCCGCGCGGGGCCCCATGGGAGTTGGAGTTCTCTCCCCGCGGGCGGCCTTGCGCCGGAGGGCCCCGCGGAGACTACAGTTCCCGGCAAGACGCGAAGGGCGGGGCCGGCGCGCCGGCGCTGGGCCAATCAGAAGGCGCGGAGAGTGGCGCGCGGTTTGAAATAGGGCAGGGCGCGTGGCGCTGAGGAGCCGGCGCCCCCTGCTGGCGGGAGGGTTGCTGCAGCCCACAACCTGGCCCTTTGAAGCCAGAGTGAGCCCCATTGACTGACTGGGAGCACTGGGGGGTTGCAGTTGGGATTTGGGGTCGCAGCAGACTGGCAATAAATAAAATAAATGCAGCTGCCAGTTCCCTGAGAATCCTGGGAGCGTTCAACTTTCTTTTGCAAACTGCTGATTTTACCGAAAATTGCAGCCCCTTAAAATGCATCGCACCTTGGAGTCCATGCAAACTGAGTGACTGAATGGTGTGGCTAGAACTAAGGGGGCAGGGGAGTCCCCTGCAGCAGGGCAATAAATCACATAAATAGTCCAGAAGTACCTGGGACTGGACCAATCCTCACAGTTTGTGGAGCATATTTTTTACCCCACTTTTAAATGATCAGTCCTGATTGTTTTATTTGATCTGTCTGTCCTGGGGTCTAGCTATGACATGGCCTATGAATGCAGTTGGTTTTGATGGTTTCTAGTATCTGTTACTACTATGTCAAATGGAATATTCGAGTTCACTTTTTGGGAGTAGGAGAAGGTGGAGGCTAGAGCTTCCCTATGACTAAACATCACTGCTGTTTTATGGACAAACAGCCCTGCCACACCTATAACTGAAGGCTCCATCAAAGCATTAAAACTAAAGTAATACTGCTACCTTGACTCCTCATCTGAAGGCTGGTACAAATTTATCTATTTGCATTGGATTCGTTCTTAGGAATGGAAAAAATAGTAGTATTTCTAGCAGAGCACTGTCTCTATGCAAATAAGCATGGCCTGGTAAGTCAATTATAATCTAACTGAAAGTATCTTAAATGGAACACTGATGGCTGGTGCCTCGGATTTATTAAACTAAAATTAGTCATAACATTACTGCTCCTCCTTAGCCATAAGAACCACTTGTGTTTTACGCATAACTTCTCAAAAAGGATTATGAACATAGTAACTGGTGACTTGGAAATTTTGACTATTTTTCATTTCTTCTGTGTTAAACTTGGGGTATCTTAGAATTTTCTTGTAGGTCAGTTTAAAACTGTGTGCTGGCTCTAACTAGTTATGGCATGGCAGCGAATAAGAGTGAGGTTAAATGCGAGCATCTCACTCATCCAGTAATGAGTCGGAGATGGTGTAAAAACTGATGGAGTGGGTCAGTTCAGAGAAACTGCAATTTGCATGGGATTCAAATGTTAGTGGAAGGAGGAAGTAGATCTGCACTTCTGTGAGCCATGAACAGAATATTTACTTGACTAAGTGATGTCTCAGTAACAGGTGTAGTAAACCCCAGTGCTTTCAAGCTGTTCAGGGCTAGGTCGTAGGCTTGGTGCCTTGGGATAATGCAGTCAGACTTTATTAATCCTTGCTTGGTTTATCCAGATGCCTGGGTATCTGAAAGGCTTAAGTAGTTCACTGTTCTAATACGCCAGTGCTGTTGACCGAATAATCCAAAGGTTATTTTAATCCAAATAAAAAGAGAGAGGTGGCCACAGTAATCAGGGCTGGCCATGCTGTGACACTGACTTGGGTGACACGAGGAAGTGACACCAACTCTGAGAGTGAAAGTGACACGCTTCCCTCCAGGCTGGGGGGCTTGCGGAGATGCCGACAAAAAAAGCCAGGTTTGCTGCTGCAGCAGAGGGAGGAAGCTGCCAAAAAGTTTCCAACACCTCATGGTCTTTGTTCAAGGCAGACTGCGTGGCTGCCCTGCATCCCTGGTGAAAGGCCTCTTAACTTTCCTTGGCAGGGGCAATAACTTCTCTTGTGGCGAGCAGGATCTAGCTGCAGCTGATGCAGTCACATAAAGGGAGGATGATGCAGACTCGGGTGCCAGAGCGTTCTTTTTAGCCATGTGCAGGAACAAAAAGTTGGATCCGTTCAGCCTGTTTGCCGAGTGACTTGGCATGACATCTTGACAGTGATCAACAGCAAAAACATATGGGCGCTTGCTCTCTCCTGCCTGTGCTTGCGGTTCAGATTTGAACTGATCTAGCAGTGTTGAACCTAACGGCGCCATGTTCCTTGGAGTAATGTGGAAAAAATCGCTGTCTCCCTGCTGTTTGACTAAGAGTCTTGAGATTTATCCTGGATTTCCACTCTGTGACTACAAGTAAGAGCAAGCTGGTTGGGAGAGACACCACAGGCTCTGCTAATAACAATTTGGGCTCAGTTCTCTACCCTTCCCTGTTGTGAAGGCAGCAAGTGGCTGTGTGAGTCTGCAGACCCTGGGGTGACTGATTCTGTAATTCAGCACACTGATAGCCAAAGGGCTATCAGTGGGAATGCAGCCGTTTCCCCTGAACACGATAAGGTGGGAAATGAGCCAATGCTTTGGCTGAAAAGCAGATGCAGGGGACCAGCTCTTTATGTTTGGAAGATCCTGGGAGTTCCTAAGTTAAATGTAGCCACCTTTTGCTTTAATAAAGTGTAGTAATACACACTTAAAATCTCTCTCTCTCTTTCTCTCTTCCCGCCGGTTCCAACCCCTGCAACAACTGCCCAGAACAAGTTGCTTGTGCAAGGGATGTGAAGGGGAATTGTCTCCCAGACCTTCCCCCCCCCCACCCCTTTTAACTTTCCTACCGTGAGGACTGTAGGCTGGAATCCTGGTGACTCATTGGTTATTTTTGTTCCTTTAAGGATCTAAAAGAGAAGAAGGAAGTTGTGGAAGAGACAGAAAATGGCAGAGATGCACCAGCCAACGGCAATGCTGTAAGTATCGCTAAACCAGTCTTGGGAGATGGCCCTTTGCTTGCTGATGTTCCTGCAGACTCCTTCTTTGACGTCCTCTGGGAGGAGGAAACGTTCCATACAGCAGCACTTGGCTGTGTAACCCCATTGTGAAAGCAACATGCTGGTGCAGTTTCAGAGTCAGTGAAAGCCTCCAGCCCACAGGCGATTTCCAGGTGTACGGGAGGGGGAGGAGAGGTGTGGTGGGAGCTCTTGGGCTGACTCTTACATCCCTCAGAGAATGCTTGTCTTCAGTGCCGCCTCCTTCTAGAAGCCGTCGTTTGGGTTGAAAATGTGGCAAACAGATGGGTGGGAAAAGCCTTGTACACAAGGAAATGTGGGGTTTGCTTGTTTGGTTTTTTTTTGTTTTTCTTAAAACTGCCAGAGGGAAACTGACAATGCTGCCTTTTAATCTGACACGATGTCACAATAGACTTTAGATTCCTGTCTGAGGCTCAAGATGCAGCCGCCACATTACCATAAAATTTAAGTCCTTCATCTTTGTTTCTGCGTGAAGCGTAGACGGAATGGGGAACAGCCTTGAAGTGAAAACACATGTAGCTTGCATGTCAGCCAGTGGGCACCTGCTACGAGAGCTGAGGGAGGGAGCCAGGCAGGGGCCTGTCTCCTCAACTTGCACTTGCTGGATGGGTTCCTAGATCGCTTGATCTCAGGCTGCGGCTCTGTGTGTGTGTGGGGGTGGGGGGGTGGGAATGGGAATGGGATGGGGAGGCGAGCCATTTCCCTCCATGCATTTTTTTTTTTTAAGTGAGTGTCTTGTCTTGACAAGGAGAACGAGGAAAATGGAGAGCAGGAGGCTGACAACGAAGTAGACGAAGAGGAAGAAGAAGGTGGCGAAGAAGAGGACGAGGAGGAAGAGGGTGATGGTAATTTTTCACCCTGCTTTCTCACCTTAGAGCAGCCAAATCCGGCCCTAAAACGGAGCCCTTTAGCAAGAGGCTTGAGTTACCGCACGTGGCCGGCGAGTGCCAGGAGCAGCATCTCCCCCTTGTGGCTGCTCTGGGGCAGTTCTCTGCCTGCTGCCACTGAGGGTCTAGCCAGCCTTGTATTGTCCTGCCCCTTCCTCCTAGCGGCCCCGATCCACCAGCCCGGGTTTGGATTGGTTTCCAGTGAAATCAGCCCCGCAGTTGGTTCTAACAGGCTGAGGACCGATCGCTCCCCATTCTGGCCGTGCTGCGTAGCGCAGAGGCCCTGAGGAGATGCTCTAGCTCATAGCGCGTAGTTGAAAAACCTGCCCTCAATCCCAGGAGCTGTGCAGGTACCAGCGAAACGGCACACCGACGGGCGAAGGCGCAGTCTGACTGGCCTGACCTGGCCGGGGAATGAGCCAGGTCTCCAGGGGGTCTCCCTTTGCAAGGCAGGCGAAGAGCAGAGTGCATAGGAGGTCGATGCCACTCTCGTGCAGTCCGCACAATCATACTCCCTTCCCAGGCTAATGATTCATGCTAAGCAATTGGTTCCAGTTAAGCAGATGCATGAGCCTTTAGCTCTTTCCTGCAGTGCGTCTTATCTGCAGCTAGAACAGGAGCAAATGGCTCATTTAAACTTTTTCAGACTGTCTCCCCTTGCAGCTCCTGCCTCCCTCTGGTTTCCTAGCGTAAGCCAGCCTGCAGGCAGGCGTCAGTGGACCACCAGTCACTTCCCTACCTGCTTCCCTTTTCAGCCTCCTTGTCCAAGACCCACTTGGCTGAAAAACACCATCTATTTTTATACCCCATTAAGGCTGGGAGGAGGTTGCGAACCATTATTAGCAAGCCATGCCCCTTGAGCTCAACCTGAAAAAAGTCCTTTGATTAGCTATTCCTGGTTAATCCCCTGCAATCTTGGGCGGCAACACTTGGGTTGTGCTGGGCGTGGGGTTTTGAGGCCAGGAATTGAAGGCCTTTAAGCAAGCCCCTGTTTGAATAGAGGAAAGTCTGGGCTCCTGGCAGCAGCCCCGGGAGGATAAGGGGGACATGGCGCTCTCAGTATAGGAACTGGTTCTTGGATAGCTCACTGGAGATACACGGGCAGCCTCGGCCTTGCAGGATGGAGGTTTAACCCTTGAAGTTGAATTTCACCCCAGCCTCGTGGGAGCCTGGGCCATATGCCTTTTCCATGAAACCCATGAAGGGCTGTCTGCTACTTCTGGGTGGTTTGCAGAACTGGGCTTCGCTGCGGGTGTGGGGCGTTGATTAGATACCTTGGTGGTGAGCATGATGCAGCCCCCTCTGCCGTCACCCCCACCCCTCAAAGAAGAGCATGGATACGATGCGGAGCACTGAGCCATCTGCGCCCTGCTCGATGGTTAACGCCTGGCATGGGGAGGGGAGGGGGAAGAGGGAGGCGCTCTTTGAGGAGGGGTTAAGTCATGTCTTTCCAGCCTAACCCCGGGTAATCTCTGCGTGGAGGAAGTTCCTAAGGGGCTGGTCTGAGCAGTCTAGGCATTGCATAGGAGAGAGAAAAGCCAGTAAGGGCTGCCAGTGACCCTCTTGCCTCCTGCTGGTTTGAAACATTGGGAACTAAACTTCAGCCCAAAGTCATCAAATCTGTTTTTAAAGACCCCCTCCATCCTCCTTAGCCCTCTCCCCCCCATCCTATCATTTGCTTTGCTGAAAGAAGCTCAGGCAGCTAAGTGTGCCCCCAATCAGCTTGACTGCAGTCACGTGATCCATCCAAGTAACCCGGTGCGTGAGCTCGCGGGCGAAGTGTTGAGCCATCACTTGCAGCTAATCTGGCAGCTCCAGAAGCTCGGGCAATGCTGGGTCTGAGCGTCTGCTGGCAGGGGGCAGGCGGGTGGGTGTGCCAGGTGGATGACCCTAATCCCCAGCTGTCTATACGTGCAGCTCGTGGGGACATTTAAAGCCAGCTTACTGGCCTGAACGCTGTCAGTTTAGCTGGGCCTCCCGTTATGCAAAGGACTTAGGTTGGTCTGCAACCAGGCTTTCCTCTCCCAAGTCTCACGCCCCTCCCGGTTGGACTCGGGCGCCGTAGACAACATTGTTCTGATCCACTGGCCTATTTGAGCTCAAAGTGGGTCACGTCTGACTCTCTCCCTAGAAGGCTGTGGCCTGTCAGCAGAATTTGTTGGCCGCTCTGATAATTAGAATGTGTTCTGACTCAGAACTAATGCGTTCTGGCTCTCTTAACTCATTAAAGATGGACTAATAGCTGCAAAGAGAAGCAGAAGTAATCTGGAGTAGTTAGAGCAGCCGCTAGGAAAGGCTTTTCTTTTTCTTTTTTCTTTTTTTTTAAAGCGAATTTGATGCTGGTCGCTCTATTTATCCACACAAGGAGGGGGGGGAGAGGTGGCCAAGCCTGGGGCTCCCGCCCCTGCCAATGCACCCCACTCCAGATGCGGAGGGGACCATCTCTAGTGTCCAGGTGGCCCACTCAGCTCTTGGCCCCTCTGCTGAGGCCCCCCTACCCCTAGAAAAGGGTCGCGTGGTGACGATTTTGCAGCCCAGGAACCTGCAGCGATGGGCATCAGGGCCCCAAGCAGCTGTCAGGCGGTAACTGCTCAGCTAGGATGCAGCTGGCTTTGAACTAGTCGGATAGCGGCCCCGTCTCCTATTCCCAGCTGCCATCTTTTGTAATCATCCCCACCCTTCTCGTCCCACCCCTGCACGGCGGGCGTGTTGATCTGGTGTCTGGCTGCACAAGCCAGAGCCCGAGGGTGTCTGATGCCAGCCGAGTGCGGCGTATGCCAGACCTTGCAGCGGGGGCAGGAGGGCTGTTCTGGGCGTTGCAGGGGAGCTGCGCCGCGAGCCGCTGGCTGTCTGGAGGGGGGCCCCGCGCAGCCCGGCGCTGGGCAACGTGCACGAAGAGCTGGCGCTGCCCTTGAACGTCTGAGGAGCAGAAGGACAAGCCCTGAGCTTGTCCCCGTAAGGGTCAGGTTCCCGTTCCAGCGGGTCTCGGCCTAGTCGGGCGCTTTGCTCGACCGCCTGCCCGCCCGGTGTCCTTTCCACGTCAGGCTGGACCAGCGTGAAGCTGCCACCAAAGGCTCACGTTCCTTGTTCTCCCCGCCCCCCCCCCAGGTGAGGAAGAGGACGGCGATGAAGATGAGGAAGGCGACGCACCCACAGGCAAACGGGCAGCTGAGGATGACGAGGTAGGTGGGCTGCCTCAGGCTGTGAACCAAGGAGAACAACCAGCGCTGCTGCTCCTGGACTCTCTAGCTAGCCGGGAGCCCTCACAGCTACTCGAGGGCTGGGAGAGGAGGGGGATTGGCAACAGTGCTGGGTGCTCGGGGAAACCCTGGGGTGGATTAGAGAGGGCTGGGCAGCCAGCTCCCAGCATTGTCCTCCATTTGTCAAGTCCTGATGAGCGTGGGAGCTGCAGTGCTCTGCTAGAGAGGAGTTTGTGTGTCCGTCCGTCCCCGTGCGCGCTTGGCTCTGCACACAGCCAGGCTGCGCATGGGGGAGGCGGGCGCTTGCTGAACTCTGGGTCCCTTTCCACACTGCACCTGCTCCCCTCGCGCTTGGCTCCGGCGTCTGCGCTGACTATTCGGTGCGCACTTGGTTTCCAGCCACACACCAGAAGGAAGGAAATGCTGGGAGCCTGTGGGGGGGGGGGGTGAATAGGTACTTCCTGGCAAGGAGGGGGGTCTCACTTGGTATCCAGGGGTATGTCTACACTGCATGTTAAGCCTGGGTTCTGATTCAGATTTGAGCCTAAGCCCCTCTTCCGTTACACACAAGTCAGTTCAACTCTCGGCAAGCAGCCAGGTCCTAGCACCCTGCTGTGGGGCGGGGAGGGGGTGGGTGGGTCAGAGCCTGATTCCCACTCCCGGGGGGCCAAGCCCTGTCATTTTGCCGTGTGGACGCCGCTCGAGCCGCAGACCCGGGAGTCAGGAGGTCCGCAGGGGGCAGGCTTGTGTTTCAAAGGGACCTGGTCACTGGTGGGGGACGTGGGTTGGAGGGGCACAGGCAGGCAAGGAAGATAATTGGGCTATTAACTCCTTATCCCTGGGGGGAGAGGAGACCTAAATGCCAAATCCCTTATTGCTGGCCCCAGCTCCACGGGGCATGTGCAGGGGAGTTTAGCTTCCAAGAGTCCTAATGGTGCCCATAAGGGCCCTCCAAAACACACACACCTATTGCTGAGAAGCCCTGATTCACTACACAAACGTCCTAGTGCTTCTTCCCACGCTGGCCCGAGCTGGGCAGATCCAGCCAGCGATGTGTTGGTGGCCCTGCAGGTCTCAAGCTCCCTAGCAATGCCAGCAGGAGCTGCTGGGTGAAAGAGAAGCCAGGCTGGCAGGGATGAGCCCCCTGCCTGAAACAAGGCTAGGCTGCAAATCGTGGCTTTGCCGGTCTACCCATGCAGTTGCCGGGCTGACCCCAAGTATAGCCACTCCCGAAGGGATGAGCGCTCCTTACGCGCTTCAAGGGGCTCTGGCAGGATTTCCCCGGGGCAGCGCCCGGCAGACCGTGGAATCCGCACTTCCCCTGGGCCGCCTGGCCAGGCTTGTCGCCGGCACCCACCCAGCCCCCTAACGCCTCTGCTCTTCCCCAGGACGAGGACGTCGATCCCAAGAAGCAGAAAACCGACGAAGATGACTAGGCAGCACATATGTATAATTTTTTTTTTTTTTAAATAAGGAGAAAAACAAAACAAACAAAAGGCCAGCGCGACCTGTTCACTTTCAACGTCCCGTCGCAACCCCCCGCCACGGTCACCCTCCCCAAGTAGAGCGAACCTGCCTGCAATGCCGACGCCACTCGGAACGAATGCCCGAAAAGATTCCCCCCCGCCCCCCGTCAGTGGGGCGAGAACCCCTCTTTCCCCAGCACCAAAACTTCAAGGCCCTGCTTTCTTTCTTAAAAATACTTTAAAGGAGAATTTGTTTGTATTTTTTATTTACATTTTATATTTTTGTACATATTGTTAGGAGGTCAGCCATTTTTAAGTGATCTCGGATTGACCAAATGGGGGGGCTTTGAAGTGTGTCTCTCTCTCGTTACCCATCTCTGACTTTACTTGTGGTGTGACCGCGTCCCAACAAACCATTCTCCCGAAGGAGGAAAAACGACCTTGTAAAAAAACAAAAACGCAAAAAAAAAAAAAAAAAATTTACAATCTTATTCCGAGCATTCCAGTAACTTTTTTTGTGTATGTCCTTTAGCTGTACTATAAGTCGTGGGTTTGTATGAGATGGCAAGGCCAAAGATAAAAGGTTTTTTTTTTCTCTGTCTATGAAGTTGCTGTTTGTTTTTTATTTTATTTTATTTTATTTTTTTTTGGCCTGTTTGATGTATGTGTGAAACAATGTTGTCCAACAATAAACCGGAATTTTATTTTGCTGAGTTGTTCTAACGAAGCTGGCTCCCAATCGCTGGTTTGTTTTTTGGTTTTATTTTTTTTTAAGTTGATTTGATTTGTCTGATCAGAAGCTGGGCCAGGCCGGAGAGGGAATTTGATGTTGGGATTTTGCTGGGCGCTCCAGGCCTTCCCTGTATGCAGTAGGCTTCCTAGATTCCAAGACCAGATGGTGGTCTAGTCTGAGCTGTATAACGCAGGTCCAGAGAACCTCCCAAATTCCTAGAGCAGATCTTAGCGAAACATCCAATCTTAAATTAAAAATGGCCAGTGAGGAGAATCCACCACCTTGGAAAATTGTTTCAGTGGTTAGTTATCCTTCTTGTTAAACATTTATGCCTTATTGCCTGTCTGAGTTTGTCTGGTTACAACCTCCAGCCTTTAGATCATGTCAGATACCTTTCCCTGCTAGCATGAAGAGCCCATTATGAAATATTTGTTCCCCAGGTAGGTACTTACAGGCTGACCAAGTCACCCCTTAAACATCTCTATACGAGCCCTTCCCTTCTGCGAGTGTCTCCCGGCTGAGGATCCTAGCATCTAAACGCTAGCCACTCCCTGGGAGGGAGAAACCCTGGAATGGCTGTGGAGGCTAAATACCCTCTTGATGGGAAAGAGACATGATTTCAGAGGTACTCCTCTGCGGACTTAGGCCTAGCTCCTCAAAGCTATTTAACTCCCAGGGGAATTAGATCCTGAAGTACCTTTCAGGAACTGCTCCTCAGCTGCCCCAAAGGATGAGCAAGTATATGCACTGCAAGGGCTCTGGTCTTTCAGCCGAGCAGCCTGCTTGTTTATGCCTCTTCCAGCTGGTTTCTGGGTTAGTAGGACAGCGAGTCATCAGGGGACTCACCAGGAGCGGTGCTAGAAGAACGTCTGGGTGAGTGTTTAGAGCAGGGGGTCTCCTGCAGAGGTTGTTCAGCAATTCCCGGCCACGGGAGCTGGTAGCTCCGAGAGCGGGAAGGCTCTGCAGGCTGGCCATTACGGACATGTGAATCCCAGCAAAGCTGCCATTTTCTCCAGGGTAGTTTCTTCGGCAATTGCAAGAGGCCTGGCTGTGGGCGAGAGCATATTTAAAGGTATGGACACCATCCATCCACCTAACCCTGCCTGTGGTTTGCATTCGGTTTAATCTGCCTGTCGCTGCAGTGTTGGACTCCCCAGCGGCATCTGGCTAGGGTTATTTCTCTAAGGTCCCAGTGTTTCTATAGGGCGCAGCGGCTGGGGGTGGGAATAGCACTCAGCCCATTCTGGGAGGGGCACAGAGCTGTATGTGGTAGGGGAGAAGCAGCTGGAGTGCGATGGGGAGGCAGAATCGGCCGCAACAGGTCTTTGAGCACTTTCATGGGCTCATGTCCTAGAGTGGATTTCTGAATGACTTTGTAGGACAAGGGAGGAGTTTTAAAAAACCCCCAGCAATCCCTAACCTGCGGCCTATCTCTGCTGCTTTGCTCTAACTTCCCTCCTCCGGGGTTTTACAGCTAGGAATCACTCAGCCTCCATCACCAGCTGAGCTTAACCAGGTGGGCCGAGCGGTCGTGAGAACTCTCCCCAACGGGGAAACACTGTTCTCCGTCTGAACTGGGCCGAGACAAAACTGGGAGGTGTCCCCCCTGCTGTGTAGTCTTAGTTCCTGGAGTTGTATTGCATCCCCAAGAGTCGGTGAAAAAGCCCATGTAGGATGGAGCATGCTGCAGCGGTTTTAGCTGGTTGCAAGGGTCACTACCTCCTGTTAGTTTGAAGGCATCCAGCCCACCAATGCTCTGCACCTGAGTCGCTCTGCACTTACACTGATGTTACTGAGCTCAAAGTCTGGACCATTGTCCTGAATCACCTGCCTAATTGCACTAGCAGCTGGTATGCAGCATTGTGGCCGTGTCCATTCCAAGATAGGAGACAAAGTGGGGAAGGACTGACTTTATTGGACTGACTTCTGTGGGTGAGAGGCAAGCTTTTGAGCTTACGCAAAGCTGGTCTTCAGGCCTGTCTTTCTCACTCAGCGGGATTTGCAATAGCTGGTTTTCATACCAGCTTTGCAGGCTTCTTCCTCTCAGGCTGCGCTGGCTGTGTCCAGCCACATTAGACTCTAAGGTGTCACAAGGACTGTTTTTTTTACTTACTACCCTGGCTCTTTGAAGGATGATTAGCAGGAATGAAGGGTGATTGATCGATTGGTGGGTTTTCCACTCTCCACCTGAATGGCTGCTTTGACCTGATTATGGCTTGCATCAGCAATCGGGGCAGGGGGACAAAACTATGCACCACAATGGACCTGGCAAACAAGGAGCGTAGGGACCACCACTTTGTCCCTTGAAGTAGCTGGGAGCTTACTTCAAAGACTTGGGCTGGGGAAGATGTGTTGGAGGTGGAAGTGCTAAACAGAGGCAGGAATAATAGATGTTGAAAGTGAGTAACGGAGAGCGCATCCCGTGCACAGCAGAGCGTCCCCACAGCACGATCAGCCAGCCAATGGCTCCTCCTGATGCCCCGCTGAAGGCTCTGACTTTTGGTGGGTGACCAGCCTAACCCAGATCTTCTGTTTCCTGATAGAGCCGGGGAGAGACTAACCATCTTAACCCTTTGGAGACTGCAGACAGAGGGAGCAGCTGGTGGACACCTGGCTCGAGGCTGGGCTAGCTCTAGCCTTGTCTGTCAGTGCCTTGGCCGTCCTGCCTCTGACAAAAAGCGGGTCTTACCTTTGAGGGCCTTGGCTGTGTGCACAAGAGGAATAAAAGATGGGGGCAGGGCTCCTGAACCCAGCCCTGACGCTAGGCTGGCAGCAGCGGGCCCCAGACCAGTTTAAGGCAAAGTCTGAGCTGCCCAAAGGATCTTGCCCGTCTCTAGGCCTTTAAACGCTGCAGTGAAAGAGAAGGCAAAGTCAGACCATGGGGCAGCTTTCGGGCAACGACCCTGGTTTCTAATGCTTCAGCCCCCTCAAGCTCAGGGACTGCTGGGGCTTCCATCACTGGCAGCTGAGCTCCACCCAAGCTGCAACGGGTTTCGCCTCATCGCACCCTGGAGAAGGGGCCTTATCTCCATTTTAGCGATGGGGAACTAAGGCCCAGATCTTCAAAGGGGCCTAACTTCTGCTGACCTCAGTGACTAGCCAAGGGTTGGCCAGAGTGGGAACTCAACAGAGGTCTCCCATGCCCATGGCTGGTGCTCTAACCACTGAACTGTCCTCCCCCTGCCATTTGCACAAGGATCTCTCTTTACAAGTGTGGGTGAGTTTAACCCCCGGCAGTACGTCGGTACCACCCACCCCAAGAACAGAGGCAGAGTGAGGGGCTCAAGGCCACACCATGACAGAGGCAGGAGTGGAACCCAGGAGACCTGCTCCCCAGTCCTGTGCTTTTAGGGACCGTGCTTCTCTAGGGGGGGGATTCCCGCTAGGGCTGCGTGGACGGTGTTTACAGCGAGGCCAGTCCTGGCCCCGCAGGAGGTTTGAACTCATGGCTCTGTGCACGGAGCAGGCACAGCCAGTGTTTATGGATGTGCAAGGTAAAATATGCCCATAAGCTCCCGGCGCTATAGGGCGTGGGCGGAGTGAAGCGCTGGTGCCCCACAGAGCCCCCATGGTCCTGCCGCTTCCCTGCAAGGGGTTAAATGGGGGCTGGGAACCTGAGCTGGCATAGAGCCCGCGCCTGGCCAGGTTACTGTCCAAGGTCGCCCTTGCGAAAGGGAGGCTTTGTCTGCATGGTGAATTTGCCCAGATCCCATCGATCCATGACCAGCCCCCCGTGCAGCTGCCCTCCTGTAAACCCGCATTGTGGAGAAAGGAAGCGGTATTTACCCCAGGGGAGCGCCGCAGGCATAAATCCTGGCTTGGCCGGCCTGCAAAGGGGTTTGTCCCAGTGTAGCTACCCCAAGGGCTGGAATCAGGGCAAATCCCCCGTGCAGCCAAGGCACAAGACATGGTCCTAGGGCGTCGACAACTGGGGAGGGAGGGGAGACCGTAGCGGCTGCGACGAAACCGCTGAGTTTATGAACCTCTGGGAGAAAGGGGGAGTGAAACAGTCCTGTGAGAGTGAGAGCGGGAACGTCTGCTCGAGCCCAGCCTGCAGGCCAGCTGCCCCTGGTCCACCGCTTTTGCCTAGCCCGCCCACTGTCCCCAGCTCATCGCCCTGCCAGCCAGCTGCCCTCGGCCCACCACCCTCGCCCTGCCAGCCCACCAGCCTCATCCAGCCAACCAGCTGCCCACCACCTTTGCCCTGCCCCCCCAGCCCCCACTGCTGTCCCCTCCCAGGCTCACAGTCAGGCTCTTTTGGCCACAGCTGCCTTGTATGCGAGGGGCTAACGGCCCCCGGGGGGTGCGTACTGCAGGGCAGACTTGATGTTGCTCATTGCCATGAGGGGGGAGCTCTACTCCCTCAGCCCTTCCCCTCAGTCCTACCCCACCCCAGCCAGGACCAGCAGGAGGTAATCGGGGGGGGGGACCTCTTGACACCCCCCACACCAAGCCCCCTGGCAGTACTTCCAAGGCAGCTGGGCCAAGCTGTAACCATAACAGCTTGTGCCTCTTTCCCAGCCAAGCGCAATGGCCGGGCAGCTTAGGAAGGCTCCTCTCCCCACATGTGTGTCCCTCATGGGGGGGTTGGGAAACACATGCAGACCAGCCCTTTGCACGCCACGGGCAGGGAGAAGCCCTGAGATGAAAGGACCCAGAGGAAGCCTCCGTTAAATTGGTGGCAGGGGACTCTCCTTCTGCTCTGCCCCTCCTGCCACGGATCTCCAGGTGCTTCACTGAGCCTCACGGCCCCGTGGAAGGGAAGCAAGCGTTTGAATTGCCATCCTACTGATGGGGAAACTGAGGCACACCTCAGCAAGGTGACTCGCCCAAGTTCACAAAAGAAAAAAAAGGGGCAGAGTCGGGAATAGAACCCAGGCATCCTGACTGCCCCTCCCCCACGCCGTTTCAATCACAGGGGCCTGCCCAGCTGGCCACGGGCAGTGGCCCTTGCCACAATCCTGGGCTTTTCCAATGAGGCTGGGTGCAGTGATAACAACAGCCACAAGGGGGCATAGGGGGCCTGACCAAGGCTCTGAGTCTAACGTCTCAAGGGGGGGCGTGAGGAGGGCACCGTGCCCCTGCCAGGTTAGCAGAACATTACGTAGCCACAGCTTCTGTACGCAGAGCTCAGTGCACGCATAGCAAGCTCCCAGCATCCCTCCAGTCCCCGCTCCGGGCCACCCTCCCATCCCCCCCTCTTTCAGGGACTCCATACAACCCCCTGCGCCCACCCCAACCCTCATACCAGGGGTTCTGTGTGTCCCCCATGCCCCCTCCCCCAGTGCCATTCATCCCTCTCCCCCCCAGGGCAGAGTGTCCCATTGTCCCCTTCACCCCATGCCCAGGGCCCTGTATGCCCCCCCTCATGCCCTTTCCCCATCTTCATTC
The DNA here is from genome assembly GCF_965140295.1 of Lepidochelys olivacea. Classification (NCBI taxonomy): domain Eukaryota; kingdom Metazoa; phylum Chordata; order Testudines; family Cheloniidae; genus Lepidochelys; species Lepidochelys olivacea. The sequence goes on from NC_140419.1 coordinate 6,845,971, forward strand.
CAGCCCTCCTTCCAGGTCCCTGTTTTCCCCTCCCTGTCTACCCTGCCTCCCCAGGGCCCTGCATCCCTATGCACCCACCAAGTCCCCCCAACCCAGTCCCTGTTCCCGTATCACCGCGACTCCCCATCACCCCAGTCCCTTGTGGGTTCCTGCTTTCCCCACCACCCCATTGGATCCCTGCAGGCTGTCGAGTTGAGTTCAGACCTCTTTTTGTTCAGCCAATAAATCTTCCGGGGGGGGGGGGGGAATTTCCACCCCAAAAACACAGGAGAGCCAGGGGAATGGATGGAGTTCCTGGAGGATAAAGGGTGAGACCTGCAGGCCCAGCAGTGACAGTCTGGCTTTCCCCACTGGCATGTCAGTGAGCAATATTGATAAAGCACCTTCCATCCAAAGTATCCAACCAATTGATTGCAAACTCTAGACACAGAATAAGGTGATTTAACCCACCCCTGAAATGCAGCCACCTCTGGGGTGGAATACAACAGCTGTTCAACAACCACAGGGCGATGCTCCACAGCAGAATTTAGTGCAGAACATCCAATGAGAGCTGCAGGGGAGAAATAGGTCAGCAGAATAGAACCACCTTCTTCTCCGTTTCCATCCTATCTGGCCCCCTTGCCAGTTTCATTCCCACCTGTTCTGTTTTTCCACTTGCCTGGGGGCCATGTTCCCGATGGATCTCCTGTAGTTTGTCGTCTGTCTCAGAGCAGCAGACAATCTAGACAACCCCGGTGCTGGGCTGGGAGGAGTGGCTAATGTTACTGACATGAGTTAGTATCCCTTTGCCGTAGCCTCTTTCTCCGCCAGAAGACTGGTGTCCCATTCCCTTTCAGTCTCCAGCTCTGTCTTCATGAGCAGTCAATCTGGACAAGGCCCTCCCTCGCCTTCCCCACCATTAAACAGACACGGGGTGCTCAGACTCTCCATCCACGGGCTGCACGGCCTCCTTGCCACAAACCAAAGGGCTGTATCAAGTGGAAAACCTCCCCACCAATGGCGCATACCCTCCTGGTCCGTACAAGGGTGCAGGCCACAGAGACTACATGTCCCAGCCTGCAATGCTCCTCAAGCCAAGCCACCTGGCCACCTTGCATTCCAAGACCTGTTGCTTCCACGGGCCAGGCCTCTGTATTAAAGGTGTGGGCCTCCGCCGGATCGAAGGGAGGCCTCCGTAGGACGAGGACAGGCTACACTGTGCAGAGCAGTGGGGGATAGATTATGGTCCCTGTGCCAGCCCCACACGTAGGGGACACGGCCTTCCTTGAAAACCCTGGCATCGGGGGCAGAGATGGAAACATCTTAGGTGGGCCGGTAGCGGGGCCATAAAGCCGCCTTTGCCCCCATTGCCCTGGGCTGTGCTTCCAGGACGGGCAGCAGAGAATCACACCTTTGCTGTACATTGGGGTTGCTCATTACTTGGCCGGGGGTCCCTTTGTGAAGGGCCCTGCAATCAGAGACGCTTACAAGTACAAATTAGGCTTTGAAGCAGCGCTTCGCCCGACAAGCCCAGAGACAGGGACCTGGTCTAGCGAGCTGCCCACGGCCAGGGGGGTCTGCTCAGCTGCTGAGGAAAGGCAGCAGTTTTCCCCTTTGGAGTGGAGTGAGAGACATGCTCCTGAGATCCGCCGATGCCCAGCATGGATCAGCCGGCGGCCTGGGTATGTTATGCAGAGGCCCCAGATGTCGGAGAACAACAAAGAGCAAGGAGACCACCCAGCCTGAGACTCGAGCCTTCCTAGTCACGTTAGCCCATAGAATAAAGCGATACAAGTGCTTGCAATTAAACACCCTGGGCTGGAGCCCCCGCAGTGCCGCTTGCCATGGAGTGGGTGGAGCTGGGCTGGTTTACATCAGCAGAGGGCCTGGCCCTAAGGAAGTAGCAACAGGCAGAGCTTGGGTTGGAGTGAAGAGTGGAAGCGGGGTGATAGCCTGGCTCCAAAACAGGGGAACCTGGGCCACCCTGGCTCCGCCTGGAGATGGTGTAAAGATGGCTCCTGTGCTGGAGAGGGACCCAGCTGCTTTCACCAATACTGGCCTCTTCAGAGAGGCTGATCCTGGGCAGACGTTCGGTGGGGCCGTGATCTGCGCTCCAGGAGCTCCAGCTGGGTTCTAATCCCGCCGCAGGCCCCGATTCCCTCTGCAGACTTGGGCGAGTCACTTATCCACTGTACCACTCAGTTTCCTGCTCTAGGAAACGGGGGACAATGGCAGTTAATTACCCCCCTCCGGGGAGGATTCGGGAGGTGCTCTGAAGACAGAGTGAGGAGGCTGCACTAAAGAGGAGCGGGGAAAACAGAGGGGAAAGGCAGGAGGCTACCGGGCACCGTGATTGCATCGGAGGAAATACACAAGACAGCACCAATAGCCCCAGCACCTGCAGCGCGATTTGTGGAAGCTGAAGTACAATAGCTGCTCAGAGGCCACGGTGATGGGCAGGGTGTGAGTACCTAGAACAGAACGATCCAGAGCACTGAAATCTGCCAGGCTTTGGAGTGTCACGGGGCGGTCAAGTGGGGGAAGGGACGGGATGAGGAATCTGGCAAGCTGGGTTCTGTTCCTGACGCCGACATGGGCTTCTTGGCTGTGTCTCGAATTCTCTGTGCCCCATTTGCCCCTGTCTGTGTAACAGGGCTACCAGTGACTTACCTGGGAGGGACGTGGCAATGCTCAGCCGCTACGAGGCACTTAATGTCGTACACGGCTGTGACGCTGTTGCAAATGCATCTACACATCAGCAAGGCCCTGGCACTGACCCCGGGAAGCATCGTCTCTTTGCTCCACCCCACCGGTCCTTGACTGCAGCAGCCACGGCCCCAGGTGGTGCTGGCAAGCCAGGGCTCGCTGGGTGGGGTTGTAGCAGGCACCTTCAGTCGTGTGTGGATTGGCACAGCAGGGCCGTCACACACTCCCCAGGGCGACACCGTTGCTCTTTGGCTGCGCTGTCAGGGGCCTGGGGCAGGGGAACCTGTCCCTACTCTGAGGTGCTCCGGGGAAGAGAAGGCCGAGCCCCTGGGCATGTCCAGGGAGATGTCTAGGGTGAGGGAGGTGCCACTCTGTTTCAAGGCCCATCAGCACCATCGTCACAAGCCCCCCTGTGCACACTCATCCTGGTGCTTTGGATCTAACCCCTCCTCCCCTTTCTGGGGGCAAAAGACCTATCTGGCTTCAAGACTAAGCTTGATAAGTTTATGGAGAGGATGGTATGATGGGATAGCCTAATTTTGGCAATTAATTGATCTTTGACTATTAGCAGTAGATATGCCCAATGGCCTCTGATGGGACGTTATATGGGGTGGGATCTGAGTTACTATAGAGAATTCTTTCCTGGGTGTCTGGCTGATGACTCTTGCCCACATGCTCAGGGTTTAGCTGATCGCCATATTTGGGGTCGTGAAGGAATTTTCCTCCAGGGCAGATTGGCAGAGGCCCTGGGGGTTTTCGCCTTCCTCTGCAGCGTGGGGCACGGGTCGCTTGCTGGAAGAGTCTCTGCACCTAGAAGTCTTTAAACCACGATTTGAGGACTTCAAGAGCTCCGACATAAGTTAGGGGTTTGTTACAGGATTGGGTGGGTGAGATTCCATGGCCTGCGTTGTGCAGGAGGTCAGACGAGATGATCATAATGGTCCCTTCTGACCTTAAAGTCTGTGAGTCTATGATTCTGGGTGGAAGCCAGCAAGGAAAAGCCTTCGCATCCCTGGTGACAGTGACACAGAGCAGAGAGGAGCGCAGGCACCAGAAGCCTCCCCTCTCCGGGATTAGCAGCCAGTGCCAGATGGAAATTCCTTTGACTGCGCCGAGACACCCTGGGGACTGGAGCAGCAGGAGCACAGCAGCTAAATTAGGGCGTGCCAGGAGCTGGATATGCCTTTACCAGGGGAGACATGGGCCCCAAGCCTCCTTCCTCCTTGAGCTGCCAGCCCCTCCACCCTGGAACCTCTGGCTTCAAGTCCTGTGAGTTTCTCAGCCTGTTGGGCCCAGTAGGAGCGAGATCAGAGCCAGGCCCCCAGGCTTGTCTAGGTGGGGATCATCAGCTGCAAGGCGGCACGTGCTTTATCCGTGCCGAGCGGGTGCCCCTCACACCTCGTTCGTGGGATCGTGGAGCCCGTCTGCTCGGTGCTGCCTGTGTTAGCGCCGTAACTGGGGGAGCGGGGAAGCGCCCCCTGTGTTTATCGAGCCCCAGGGGGATGGGCTGGGGGGCCAGTGCGTGGCTTTGCTAGCTGTGAGCCAGCGGGCAGTGCCACGCTGGGGGGTGATGCTCTGAGGCCTCTCCCTCTTGGACTGCAGACCTCCCGCCTCGCCAGGGCAATAAGCGATGTGAGCAGGTGGGATCCAAACTTGCCCACAGTCATGGACTGGGACCCCACTGCGCTAGGTCCCGTAGAAACCCAGAACACAACCATGGTCCCTGCCCCAAGGAGCTTCCCATCTATGTACAAGACAAGAGACAACAGATGGATACAGGCAGACCAACGGGGCAGTACCAGGAAGCAGTGAGACACTATTGGTGAGCGGCCGTGGTCACAGCACAGACACAGCTTCCCTGGTGTCCATTTGTTTGGCAGCTTTCCCAGCAAAGGACAGTTCTGAAGAACGATTTGAAGGTGGCTAACGAGGTGGCTTTGCAGATGTTTATGGGGAGCTTCTTCCCAGCATGAGGGGCAGCCCTGGAGAAAGTGTAAAGGGGGTTATTTGAACATTTAACAAACGGGCAGAAGTGGCTGAGATCATGGGCCGACGGGAGCCAGGAGCCCACATCTTGATAGCGAAGGCGAGATGCTCCGTGGTTTGAGCCTTGGCCTGCTAAACCCAGGGTTGTGAGTTCAATCCTTGAGGGGGCTATTTAGGGATCTGGGGAAAAAAATTGGAGATTGGTCCTGCTTTGAGCAGGGGGTTGGACTAGATGACCTCCTGAGGTCCCGTCCAACCCTGAGATTCTATGATTCTATGACGGGTCGGGTGGGAATTCGCCTGGACAGCGAAGACAAGCAGCTTTGGTTGGATGCGACAGAGAAGGAGGGATGAAACAAGAGGGGTGACGGGCAAGGAGAAGTGACGAGTGATCCTGGGGATCTTAGACACAAGGAAGGGCCCTGACTTTTAGAAGATGGGTGCTTAGCACTTTCTGAAAACCAGGTCCCTTTAAGGCATCTCATGCCGGGAAGCCAAACATTGAGGCCGGGGCCAGGTCACTGGTCACTACTGAAAATGTAGGTCTTAGTGACCGTGTAATGCCTGTAACGTGGGGCTGGATCTCCTGCTGGCTGGTTCCCAGAGGAGATAAGAGCCTACACACCATGTCCATGCAGTTCTGCTGACCTCCACGGGTCAGTGCGTTGCCCGAGGACAGCGCTTTACCAAGAGACCTGACTGCAACCTGAAACGCAGCCCCGGGGCAGGGTGAGCTGGATTTCTGAAGAAAGGGAGATCTCTGGTGGAAAGCAGGAGAGTTGCAAGAGGACTGCAAAACGGCAGATTTTCTAACGCTGCCTCTGCTAGCCCAGGGGGCACAGGCAGGGAAGCGGCGGGCAGGGAGCTGCCCCTCTCCTGTGTGCCCTCAGCTGGGGTGGTCTGAAGGAGGAAGGTTGCCAGTGGAGACCAGACCCCCTTGCCTTGCAGGGACACAGGTGTGAGCATGTAATGTACAAGCCCCAAACAGCTTGTAGCTTCCTCCCAAAGATTGGTTTGCTACCAGACAAGCTGCCCTAAAAGGATGCGGGGGCACCAGATGCTCGGGACTAAGTTTTCCAAGGGACACTGTTTCAAACAGCAGCCGCTCCAGTGGGCCAGCTGCTCTGCCAGCAGTCTGCATGGCCAGGTACCGCGGTGGTGGTTTCTGATCACGTGTTACTAAGTGTCTGGCTAGTTCCTCTTCGGCGGCCAAGCCAGGGGACGATGGGTGAAGTAACTCGCAATGAGCCTCCTTCTGCTGCTGGGCCTTCTTCTTGCCCCTTAGGTAGCCTAGCCTTGCTACAGTGGGGCCAGGGGGAGGGGAGGTTTACTTGACTGGTGGGGCTGGGGAAGGATTCTGACCCCTCTGGGCACAGGCTGTATTTGACACAAGCAGGAGAGAGATGGGACCAGAGGCTGGAGTTGGCTCCCCCAGGCAAGGTCAGCTGGAGACCTCTAGCCATTGATCTCTGATGTGCGAGTCTGTGTAGCTAGGCCCACAGCCTCCTACTGCAGGGGGACAGACCTGACCTTCAGCTCATTTTCATTGTTCTTCTGAGATTCCAGTGTGAGGATCCTTCCTCCGTAGGTCTGCCAGCACCCCTCAGTCCCAGCCCGCAGCCCCCCGGTACCAGCCCCGGGCTCCCCACACCCAGCTCTGCCAGCGCCCCTCAGTCCCAGCCCGCAGCCCCCCGGTACCAGCCCCGGGCTCCCCACACCCAGCTCTGCCAGCGCCCCTCAGTCCCAGCCCGCAGCCCCCCGGTACCAGCCCCGGGCTCCCCACACCCAGCTCTGCCAGCGCCCCTCAGTCCCAGCCCGCAGCCCCCCGGTACCAGCCCCGGGCTCCCCACACCCAGCTCTGCCAGCGCCCCTCAGTCCCAGCCCGCAGCCCCCCGGTACCAGCCCCGGGCTCCCCACACCCAGCTCTGCCAGCGCCCCTCAGTCCCAGCCCGCAGCCCCCCGGTACCAGCCCCGGGCTCCCCACACCCAGCTCTGCCAGCGCCCCTCAGTCCCAGCCCGCAGCCCCCCGGTACCAGCCCCGGGCTCCCCACACCCAACTCTGCCAGCGCCCCTCAGTCCCAGCCCGCAGCCCCCCGGTACCAGCCCCGGGCTCCCCACACCCAGCTCTGCCAGCGCCCCTCAGTCCCAGCCCGCAGCCCCCCGGTACCAGCCCCGGGCTCCCCACACCCAGCTCTGCCAGCGCCCCTCAGTCCCAGCCCGCAGCCCCCCGGTACCAGCCCCGGGCTCCCCATACCCAGCTCTGCCAGCGCCCCTCAGTCCCAGCCCGCAGCCCCCCGGTACCAGCCCCGGGCTCCCCACACCCAACTCTGCCAGCGCCCCTCAGTCCCAGCCCGCAGCCCCCCGGTAGCAGCCCCGGGCTCCCCACACCCAGCTCTGCCAGCGCCCCTCAGTCCCAGCCCGCAGCCCCCCGGTACCAGCCCCGGGCTCCCCACACCCAGCTCTGCCAGCGCCCCTCAGTCCCAGCCCGCAGCCCCCCGGTACCAGCCCCGGGCTCCCCACACCCAGCTCTGCCAGCGCCCCTCAGTCCCAGCCCGCAGCCCCCCGGTACCAGCCCCGGGCTCCCCATACCCAGCTCTGCCAGCGCCCCTCAGTCCCAGCCCGCAGCCCCCTGCTGTTCCACCACAGCCCTCTTCCAGTGGCATGTCGTCATTGTACGCCCCCCGCCAGGGCCGGCTCTGCCAATGGGACGATTCCATCCAGCCCCCCGAATGCACAAACAATATGGTGTCGGCCGCACAGCGTGACCTCGCACACACCATCCAGGCCAGGTCACACTGCCTGGAGGACGCCCGTTTGTAGAAGACATTGGCGTCCTCCACACGGGGTGACCTCGGACAGTCGGTGTGGATGAGGCCCCGCTGGGCGGGGGACACCCTTGTGCATGAAGGGGTACGGCTGTGAGCACACCCCTGCCATCTTCTAAGCAGCCCTTGCCTATTGTGTTGTGCTAGATGGTCCAAAGGTTTAAGGAATGCCCCTCGGCTGTGCTGGGAGAGGCCTTCCCAGATGTATGCCCCTCTGGTTAGAGGCCAACTACCTTCCTTCCCTGGAAGAAGAAATGTATGAAGAGCTGTAACTGGGTGGGATGTCAGGCCTCCCTCCTCGTCCAGCAGGGCCTTGGGTTCAACCTCAGGACGGGCGTGGGGGTCAGGAGCTGGGTTAGTGTCTCTTCCTGCCTCTGCCGTGGAGCCACTGCATGGCTGTGGGCCACCATGTCCCCTCCCACTGCCTCAGTTGTACTTCACATCCTCACTTCATAGGCACTGGATCTGCTGTTTATTCGGTGCGTTGAGAAGGCTCTGCAGGGATGGACCTGGGGAAGTACAGGCTTGTTGATAACAGGTGACCGGGCTTTCTGCCCAGTTCCACAGCCCTGGGTTGGATCAGCCAAACAGCACCGAATCAATAGAGTGCAATGCAATGGCTCCTGGCACACACAGGCCAGGCGGCCTTAGCCTGTGGCTCTGTCCGAGAGCACGCAGGGTGGCGCCCACCACGAGGGACAGCCCAAGCTGAATCAAGGCCAATATCCACTCTGAGCCCATGAGACTGAGGCCATCTGACAAGCCCGGGGCCCAGTCCACTGCTCTGGGACAGCCCACCAGCAGCTGATAAGGGGAGCAGGGGGAGCACGGCCTGCAGCACACACAAGGACACAGTGCAGAGCAGTAGGTGGATCCCCAAGACCAAGACGGAAAGTGGTGGGGAGAGGCCAGTGGGGCCGTCGCTGCGGGGGATGGGGATGGGTTGCCTTGCTAGTGCGTGTGTGTAGCCAGGGGCAGGTGGCTTTCCCCCGCTGATCCACAGTGCTGAGCTCCTCGGGGAGGCAAGGGATGGAACTGGGCTGGCAGCTCTCTGGGCCGCTTGCAGGTGAAAGGCGCTGACTCAGACAGGGCGCGTTTGTGAAAGGATGTAAGACAATGGCATGCAAACCAAGCCCTCCATCCCCTCCAGCTCGGTCACTGCTCCCGGGGGGGTATGCAAAGAGCCATGTGTGACTGGCCCTGGGGCCAGCGCCGAGAAGAGCCAGCTAGCGCCCTTAGCTCAATGCACCCTGCTCCTTTTGTCCAGAAGATTCAGGAATTGCATTTCAGCCAGGATCTGCCTTTGGGTTTATTGGCCTTTCACCCCGGCCACTGCTCCCACTGCCAGTCTCATGCTGAGGGGCAAGGACGCATGGCTGGCAGCTGGAGCCGAAGATTTACAAGCTGGCCAGCAAGTCGAGGGCATTCAGCTGGGAATCCCAGCCGGGCCTGGCAACTTGAGTCTTCTCTTCCTCACTCAGAAATCTAGCGGAGCCCGGAGTTCTCTCCTCCATCTCCTGGTTTGACTTTTTTGGCCAAAGATTTCTGGAGCTGATTAGAACCCTGGGGCCCACTCCAGCCCTGCTGTCACAGCACGGCCAGGCGTTCGTACCAAGATCTGTGAACTGTCCGAGGTGTCCACCGGCCTCTAAATATCCGAACGGATCTCGCTGTCTAGTCGGGAGGTGGCTCTGCTTGGCGGCTTATCAGCTGCGTTTCCTGGCTGGTTGACCCACTGGGCGAAGGATCATGTCCTCTCCGGGAAGGGACGAGCCCGTTTCTGTCTCCTGGGTGGTTTGGGTACGGAGCTCTCTCTCGCAGCTGTTGGTAGCTGGGCAGGCGGCTGATTCTTTGCTCTGCGCGCTCGCAGGATCCCACGCGGCTTGCTCATCCTCAGACCTCCCACATGGGGACTTGCAGGGGCGTGAGACTGAAGGCTGGTATCTAAGCCTCCCTTCCGTCCCGCTCTGGACTGGGCTCCCAAGGGGTTGGAAGCATTGTTGTGGTACAGCGCCATCTGGTGCCCCCGCAGGAGAAGTGGCAAAGCTAAGGATGAAAGGCCAGCCCTAAAGTTACTGTCATAAATCATGGGCTATCACCAGCAGGAGAGTGAATTTGTGTGGGGGGGTGGAGGGTGAGAAAACCTGGATTTGTGCTGGAAATGGCCCAACCTGATGATCACTTTAGATAAGCTATTACCAGCAGGACAGTGGGCTGGGAGGAGGTATTGTTTCATATTCTCTGTGTATATATAAAGTCTGCTGCAGTTTCCACGGTATGCATCCGATGAAGTGAGCTGTAGCTCACGAAAGCTCATGCTCAAATAAATTGGTTAGTCTCTAAGGTGCCACAAGTCCTCCTTTTCTTTTTGTCATAAATCGGAGGCCACCCCCAATTCCACAGCTGTTCTGGGTGCACACTAGGACAGCAGCGGAGAAAGAGTCCCAGCCTCCCGCTCCATCAACACAGGCTGGGGGAGGCTGTGTCGCCCAGTGGAAAGATCACTGCCCGGAGACTCAGGAGCAGGCGGTGGTGTGCGCACACCCGTATGACAATATTCCGGCCACTGCATCCAACTGCAAATTTACAAAGAGTAAATCACTAAAAAAAAAAAAAAAAAGGGGTGTCTTAGAATAAAGATGAATGCAAAATAAAACAGGGAGCTTCCATTTTGACAGACTGGGGCACAGAAAGCAGATCCAGTTAATATGGGAAGAAGCTGGGGGTCTCAGCTCCCTTTTCAGGCCCATAGCCTGGGGCTCTTACACTCTGGGAGTGTACAGACAGCTCCTTCTGGGTGACCATGGGCCAGCAGGGACGGTTACACCCATTCCTGTTGCTCCTGGATCTGTCGCGTTCCCCTGCTGACGCGATATCAATTTGTCCTGATTTTTGAAAAGATCATCGCACTTTAGCGGGCATTGGAAAGTTCCCGCTCTCTTGTGCATTCCCATGGATGCTCCAGGCTTTGTGCCCCTACCCTTCATTACCCATCCGGCCGCGATCTCTGACAGACGCACCATCATGGCTCGCAGCTGTGGGGACAGGGAAGTAGGCGCTTGTGTTAGAATACCTCCTGGCTGAAGATTGCCACCTGGGAATTCTGCTCTTGGCATCGGGTCACGCTTTCCCCCTGCTTTCCGTGAGATCACAGAGCCTGAACGAGGGAAATGTCCTGGACAGGGTGAAAGGGAGGTGCTGGGAGTGTAATCCCAGCCAGCTCCTGCACTCCTCGGCCACACCAGAGTCCCCTGAAGAGGGAGACGAACTGTAAAAGGCTAGGTCCTGGTGCTGGTTTATGGGTCATCACCTCCAGCTGGAGAGCCAAAATGAGCTCAGTGGTGAAGCTAAAGTCTCCCGCTACAGTGAAAAATATTCAGGGTTTGAGGCTTTTTAGAGATGAGGGATGTTAGTAGGAGAAGGCAGCTGGCTGGGATTCTGGAGACTGGGGTTCAGGTCCTACCTCTTTGTAAAGCAGGGCTGGGGAACCGTTTTTCTGTCACGGGCCATTGACCCACAGAAAAAAATCAATCGCGGGCCACTCACCCTCCCAGGGTTGCACGGGGGCTCGGGGCTTCCCCCGCAGCGGGGAGAGGCGACGCTTACAGCTCCAGACCCGCAGGGGGGACGCCCCGGGCCAGATGAAATTAACCAATGGCCTGATCTGGTCTGTGGGCCATAGGTTCCCCACCCCTGGTGTAAAGGGATTCACACACTGCAGGAGAACTGCCTTGTGGCCAGGCATGGCATAGCAGCTCTTGCCCCATATGGCACCCCTTACCGACGGTTACACCATGACTGCGCTGGTCTCTTTTCTCACAACTTGGCCCTCAGGCCAGGTCACACTTTAGTCCACCCCTTCCAGGGTGACAGAGCATCCGACACAGCTGTGGTCCAATGACCTACAGCAGGTCTTGCCCCGGTCTTTGGGCTGCGTGGTCCTCACACCCCTTACCTCCGTGGGATTCATCCCCCCATCCTCGGTGGCTGGAAGAGGAACCCAGCCTCCCTCTGCTCTGGGGTCCAGCCCAGGGACCCTGTGGCTGGCAGCCAAGATCTGCTCCCTCAGACTGCGTCCTGCCTCCCTGGATGGCTTCCTCCCTCTTCTATCGCCCAGAGAGTGGCTGCCCTGTCTCTTGCTGCAGCCACTTTCTGCTACAAACTCCCTGGCTTTCTAATTACCATCCAGCCCCTCCCCAGCTGGGCTTCATTATCAGTGCAGCCTGGCTTCTTTTTCTTCGGCAGACGCTGCCAGGTATCTCAGGCCCACATTCACCACCCCCACCCCCCTCCGGGCCTGTGTGTGGTACACACCCCAGCACCCTCTGCCTTGCACTCACTTAGGCAAGTCACTTAACCTCTCAGTGGCTCAGCCCCGCAATCTGTAAAGCGGGGACGATCCTTCCTTTGACTTGTCTATTTGGATAGTAAGCTCTGTGAGGCAGGGGCTTTCTCTTGCTTTGTGTCTGGGCAGCGCCCAGCAAATGGGGCCCCTGGTCCCAAATTTGGCTTGGAGCCGGAGATACTACGTAAAACTACTGATAAGGAGTGATAGAGACGTCACTCAGAGATCTCCGCTCTTTGTGGATTGGCTTTTGGACACCGCGCTCTCTAGCCCTTCTTCATGACTAGAGCTGGTCGGGAACTTGCCGATGAAACTTTTTGTGGTGGAAAATGCGGAGTCATCGAACCCGAACCCATTCAGGGGAAAGTGTCGGGGTTAAGGCCTTTGGTTTTTTAACTGATTGAAAAATTTTTGAGAACAGTAGCTGTGAAATGTTTTGTCTTGACATTATTGGAACAAAAAAACTCCATTTTGCCGATTCCAAACGGGTTTTGGGTTAGAAAGTTAAGATAATTATAGTAAAAAAAAAAGTCAAAAAATTAATCAGTGGCCAGACTGAAAATAAAACATTGTGTTTGACCTGAACTGATGTGTGATGCCGATTGTTGTTGTTTTGCAAAAAAAAATTGAGATTTAAACTTTTTGTTCCAATTTGGGATGGGAAATTTTTTAGATATCTCAAAACCCTTTGTGGGATGAGAAACCTGTTTCCCACCCTGCTCTAATCCTGAATCCAAACAATTCGACTGCCCTCCCTGGACTTGCTCCAGCTTGTCTCACAAACAAGCTCGTTGCTCTTTCCCCTAGTTCATCTAGCCCCACCTCTCTCTGAACCCATTCCCATTCACTGCAGCAGGGCAAAACTCCATCTCCGCCCTGCCTCCTGGTCCCTGGCATTCATAGATTCATAATGTTTAAGGCCAGAAGGGACCATTAGATCATTTAGTCTGACTTTCTGTATAACATCGACCATTACATTGCACCCAGGTAGCCCTGTATTGAGCCCAATAACTTGCGTTTGGCTAAAACGTCTTCCAGAAAGAGGGAGAGACTCCACCACTTCCCTTGGTAGCTTGTTCCAAATGTTAATCACCCTCACTGGTAAAAATTGGTGCCTTATTTCTAATCTGAGTTTGTCTGGCTTCAGCTTCCAGCCATTGCTTCTCGTTGTGCCTTTCTCCGCTAGCTTAAAGAGCCCTCGGCTTCCTGGAGGTCTTCGTGCCTTGACCATCACTGGTAAGAACACTGGGACTTGACTTGACCGGGTGGCACATGCCAAATAAATAAATAGTATCCAGTGTTTTCTCCCTGTGTACACACTTCTATACTGTGATCAAGCCACCTCTCAATCTTCTTTCTGTAGACTAAATGGATTGAGTTCTCTACGTCTCTCCTTGCGTGGCATTTTCTCCAGCGTTGGAATAATTTTTGGGGCTCTTTCCTGCCCCCTCGAGTCACCATGCGGACAGCAGAACTGGAGGCAGTGTTCCAGTATCGGTCTCACCCATGCCCTGTACAGAAGTAAACTCACCTCCCTGCTCACTACTCCCCTGTTTATACATCCCAGGATCACAGCTCCCCTTTTTTGCTGCCGCATCCCACTGGTGCCAGAGAGCCTTCTGCGCAGCTGCTGGCCTCTGGACCCGCCAGCCTCTGTGCCTGGCCTCATGGATTCTCCATCTCATCTCAGAGCATGGTCCCTCAGCTGGGTGTTAGAGATTTCCCCTTTCCCTCTCCTGTGATTGGATACGAAGCTCCATAGAGTGTTTGGAGGATAGAAGATGCTGTTCACATGGCACTGGGCAGCAGGGGACATCGCCCTTCACTCATTTCCGGGGTTATTTTTCTACAAACACCCATAAAAATAAAAATCCCTGATCCCCAGCCGGCCTCTGCGTTTGCCCTGCTTCTGCCGGTAGCCAGCGAGTCTCCAGCAGGAGGCCAAGATCAGCCGGGCACCGCCTGTGGGAGTAGCTCAATATGGCTTGCTCTCCAAACCATCCTCTCCCAGCACCGCCTCTCCCCACCAGGCCAGGAGTAGGGTTGCGGTGACAAGGTGGAGGGGGTTGCCATGGGCGGTCAGTGCCCCGTTGGCGGGCAAGGAGCAGGATGCAGCAGTGGCAGAGGAGCAGGACACTGGCCTATGATTCCTCCCCCGAGAAATTTGCCTTAGTAAAATGTTTGGAAACTATAATCATGTGACATCGATACATGGTTGCAATTCATGTTCTAGTCTGCAGCTGCTGTCAGGCATGGACATGAATGGCTTAGGTTTAGGGCTTCTGATGTTTTGTTTTAACCAATAAAACTCCCATAGGGCACCCCACAACAGAGCCTTTTAAAAAAAAGCCGTTTATCCAATAAACCCCAGAAACGGTTGCTTGGATCTAAGGGCTTGTCTGCGTGGAGCAGTAGGGCAGACCAAGGGGGTGTGATTTCTAAAGCACACTAACATGTTGCGAATAAATTGGTCCATGTAGACCCTGCGGGTGTGCACTAAGGGTTCCCTAGCACACTTCCGCACAGCGCAGTTTGAAACAGTTTTACGTTAAAAACACATGAGGGAAAGTTACCAAGAGATGACTCATTCCGGTATGTACTACTGCAATGAACAACAGACATAAATCACAGCAATACATACAAAGAGAAAGCCTCGAAGGACCCCGATTTTTGGACAACTACATAAAACTCAAAAATTGCTAAAAATAAACTCCAAAACCTGAAACAAAGAAACCCTGAAAAGCCAAAGCCCTAATTATGTTCCAGCTTTACAAAGAACAGTTTCTGTGTTGGGCAGGCATCTTACCTGGGGATCTCCAGACCCACAGGGTATTTTGTAAATGGGGAAGGAGAGGTTTAGGGGTTCCCATGGGAAAAGGCTAGTAACAATGGGATTGCGCCTGTGGCTGCCTTCACAGATGCTTAAACCCCCTTCCGCTCCATGGCAGGCTTCCCTCTGTCTAATCTCCAGCTTCCACTTCCTGTGTTCATCTAATACAACCCTCTTCTTCGTCTCTCTTTGGGTGCAAGAGTCTTCTCCTTTTGCAGCTCTGGAAATAACTTCTCCTATCATTCACCCACGTTGACATCTCCAGCTTGTTTCAAATCTCAGTGGAAAATAGCACAGGAAACATACAGAGAGCTCAGAAGACAGTTACATTTTCCGTAACTGGTGTTCTTCGAGATGTGTTGCTCATGTCCATTCCATATTAGGTGTCTGGGCTTGCCACATGTACCAGTGCTGGAAGTTTTTCCCTCAGCAGTATCCGTAGAGGACCAGCTCTGGCACCCTCTGGAGTGGTGCCCACATGGCGCGGTATAAGGGACACCGCCGGCTCCCCCCAACCCTCAGTCCCTTCATGCCGGAAACTCCAACCTTAGGGAAGGAGGGCAGATCGTGGAATGGACATGAGCAACACCTCTCGAAGAACACCAGCTACGGAACAGGTAACTCTCTTTTCTTCTTCGAGTGCTTGCTCATGTCCATTCCAGATTAGGTGACTCCCAAGCAGAACCATGGCAAATGTTTTGTGCCCCTGCCAAGCCGTAACAGGTCCTTATGCATGAGGTGATCCAACTGGAAATCCTCTGCGAGTCACCGGAAGTCCCTTCACCCCATCTGCTGTAGTGATGAAGAGCTGAGTTGATTTAATGAAAGGCTTGGTACGTTCTAAGTAGAAAGCCAAGGCCTTCCGGATGTCCAGCACGTGGAGACACCTTTCTTCAGTGGTCTTGTGCAGTTTGGGACAGAATACCAGGAGGAAGATGTCCTGGTTCATATGGAAGGTGGAGACCACCTTTGGCAGGAAGACCGGGTAGGGCCACAGCTGAACCTTGTCTTTGTAGAAGACCGAGTACGGTGGTTCTGAGGTCAAGGCTTTAAGTTCAGAGACCTGTCTCGCCAATGTCACTGCCACCAGGAATGCGACCTTCCATGACAGGTGGGAAAAGGAGCAGGAACCAGCGGCTCAAAGGGTGGGCCGGTGATCCTAGAGAGGACCAAGTTAAAATCCCACTGCGGGACAGGAGCCCACTGCGGGAAGAGTCTCTCGAGCCCTCTCAAGAATCCGACCATCAAGTCATGGGAAAACACTGTCTGTCCTTGGATCGGCGGGTGAAAAGCGGAGATGGCTGTGAGATGCACTCTAATGGAAGAGTGTGCCAGGCCCTGGTTCCTCAAATGGAGCAGGTAGTCCAGGACAGCCTGTATAGAGGAATACGAGGGAGAGATGCCCAGCCCGAGCAATTCAGATGCTTCCTGACCGGCTTCCTGGCACTGCATTATTTCTGGCCACCCAGCAAGTATGAATGATACATCCCCTCCATCCCCCAGCTCCAATCGCTGCAATGTCTTTGCCTCCCTCCAGATCAGGTGGTCCCAGGGGGAGCTGGGCCTTTGAGGGGTTCAGGTGCCATTTCCCCTGCCATGACAGAGCAGGTGACGGAAAGCCAGGCTGCTGGGGATACATGAGGCTGCAGGATGTGCAGGAGCTAGCCAAGAGCCAGAGCAGAGGTGACCAAAGGCCCTGGGGAGCCAGAGGAGATGCCTACCCGGAAGTAGGCACCATAGGGGGTGGCCTAGTGGAGCAGGGTGGGCTTGGGGCTAGGGCAGGGCTGCTGCCTAGGTTGTGGAGCACAAGGACTGGGGTCCGCCGCAGAGAGAGGGCAGAGGTCCCTCCTGTGATGCCATCTGCAGAGGGGAGCCGTGATGGGCATCTTGCCTTTTACTGGACTCTCCTTTTGCCCCGGATTGAGGGGCAAATCACCAGCAATTCCCAAATCCTCTGTCCAGCCAGAGGAGACATGGAGGCAGCAGGTGTACCCTGCTACCAGCCCAGGTACGCCCATGGTGGGCCAGGCATTTCCACAGGGCTGCATTTCACCCCAGCTCCAGCCTCCTCTCCATGCCAGTGCAGCGTGAGCAATTGGAGAGGAGGCAAGAGTTGCAACGCAGGCACTGAATGTAACGTGCCCTCAGGCCACCTGTGCACCATTTGTTTGCCTGAGTCAGATAATTAACTTCTTTAAGAGGGCTCAATTGAACCAGCTGAGCGTTAGCAGACAGAACAGATCCAGGGCACCCAGCCAGGAGGAAGGCCGATTTCGCTTTTCAGGGAGTTGAATGAGCTCCCGACTTTCCCAGCGGTCAGGGATAGAAGGTCCAGCCAGAAACATGGCCAGCCATGCGAGATACAGCGTGAGTGGCATGCTTGCAGTGCCTGGCTGGCTGGATAGACAGTGCAGGAGAGGGGAGGGATAGCTGGGGTGGATCTAGCTATTCTCCACTTCGCTAGTGCCAGGGGAATGGTTTGACTTCCTTCCCCTCCAAGCCAGCTGGAGCCCTCCTCCCCCATTCATCAGTATGGGAAGGACAAGGTGACTGCGATGGCTGATGAATCTCAAACCAGCACCTCTCCCCACAGTTGAAAACCTCTGGCCTAAAGGACCTGGGAGCAGGAACTCTGCACAGCCCCAGGCTCTGTGACTCAACTCCAATCCGAGGGTAGCTTAATCTTCATCCCATTCAGCCCACAGCACCTGGGCTAGATTCCCCACCAGTGGTGCCTCTTCCTGGTTATGGCTTTGACGTTAGGAATGCCGGTCTTTCCTGGAAAACTCACCTGGGGATCCAGCGGGTCTCTTGCATCACAAGCACCAAGTAAAGGATTCTTAGCCCAGCTGCTTAAGAAAACGGTGTTAGCCCTTAGGTAACTCGAAGGCCCAATGTACTGTTCGGAGAAAAGGCCTTTCTGTTAAAGACCCGACCATTTTCCTTTGATTGCTCCCAATGCCCACTTCAAGGAGGCTTCAGGAAATAGATAAGGAGGATGAGACATGATATGTATAAACAAACACACAAACCCACATTTAGGAGGGGGAAAAGAAAGCTTTTAGGCCTCATCTTTAAGAGAAAAGAAGCACAGAGATTTGCAGGTAGGGTTGCCAGGCATCCAGTTTTCGGCCGGAATGCCCAGTAGAAAAGGAGGAGGAATGCCCAGTAGAAAAGCTCCGGTCAGGTCCGCTCACCAGGCCATTAAAAGTCCAGTCAGCGGCGCGGGTGGGGGTGGGGGTACGCCCTGGTACGGCATACCGGTAAGAGCCGGCGCGCCATACCGGGACCGGCTTTCCCAGGCGGCAATTTAAAGCCCTGGGGTAGCGGTGGCAGGGCTGCGGTGGGGATTTAAAGGGCCCCGGAGCTCCAGCCTCCGCTACCGCCCCAGGCCTTTAAATCCCCGCCGTCGCCCTGCTGCTGAAGCCCTGTGGTAGCAGCGGCCCGGGGCTCTGGAGGGGATTTAAAGGGCCGGGGCAGTAGCGGCGGCTGGAGCCCCGGAGACCTTTAAATCCCCGCCAGAGCCCGGCCGCCGCTACCCCAGGGCTTTAAGGCCCTGCCTCTTCCGGTTGAGGCCACGTCCCCTGCTCAGGACTCCGGTAAGTCCTCTAACTTACTTTCACCCCTGCCCACGCTGCAACCCAGAGCCCCCTCCCGCACCCAGACTCCCTCCCAGAGCCCACACCACTCAACCCCATGAAGCCCCAACCCCCTGCTCCAGCCCAGAGCCCCCGCCTGCACCCCAAACACCTCATCCCTGGCCCCACCCCAGAGCCCGCACCCCCAGCCAGAGCCCTCACACACCCCTCCTGCACCCCAAGCCCCTACCCCAGCCTGGAGCCCTCTCCTGCACCCTTGACCCCTCATTTCTGGCCCCACCCAGAGCCTGCACCCCCAGCCCAGAGCCCATACCACCCCCGCATCCCAAACCCCTCATCCCCGGCCCCACCCTAGAGCCCACACCCCCAGCCGGAGCCCTCACCCCCCCTGCACCCCAACCTCCTGCCCCAGCCCGGTGAAAGTGAGTGAGGATGGGGGAGAGCGAGCAATGGAAGGAGGGGGGATGGGGCGAGCAGGGGGTGGGGCCTCAGAGAAGGGGCGGGGCAGGACCGGGGCGTTCGGTTTTAGTGCGCTTAGAAAGTTGGCAACCCTACTTGCTGGTCCCTGTCCCACCTGCCTCACCGGCCCTCAACCCCTCGTCAGGGCTCAGAGCCACTGCCAGGTTTGGGCAGGAGCCCTTTCCCTTTGGAGGAACCCTTCTGGCCCCTCAGGCACATTTGAGCCCCAACTCCCAGCCCTCGGCTGCCTCTCCCTCCCTCCCCAGCTTCCTGTTTTGACTCTGCAGCCTTTGGTTTGCTTTCCATGCCCAGCACTGGCTGCTTGGCATAACAAGTTCACCAGCCAGCAGTTGCTGTCAGGAGCAGCTCCAAGCCCCCAGCCCTCGCTAACCAGTGACCCTCCAGGCGCGTCCCAGCAGGTCGGCTAAGGCACCCTGGGCTTCTGAAGAAAGGAGGGCTCCTAGCAGCTGGCCTGTGGGAAGGGAATCGCCTCCCCGGCAGAAATGTAAGGGCCAGCATCTGATTGGGAGCAATTAGCAGGAGAGTCATTTACTGTCCGCTGGGATTCTTCAGAGCAGCTGCTGCTGACCCAGGGCGAAGCCCTCCCCCACCCACAGCTCCTGGACAGGCTGGGCCCTGGCCTGAGCGTATCCGGACACCAGCTGTACCAGCCAGTGCAGGGACACGCCCGCTCTCAGCATCTCCAAATCAGCCCATTACCTGGAGAGTAATATTTGCTGGTTGTGGGGAACGGGCCACACGGGATGGGCAGGTCCCAGTAGAACGGAGGCATGGCCGGGGTGCAGGTGGGGGGAGGCTCCGACCCACACATTAGCCAGTCTCTCTGAATCAGGGCTGGCCCTTCCCTTCTGGGAAGCAAAGCCTTCAGCCCCGGCCTGTGGTGCTAGGCTCCTTCCCGTGGCCATGGTCACCCCAGGAGGAGCTGGTGCCCAAAGCATGGTGCCTAGGTCTGGCTGGGGAGCACAGACTGTGACCCACCCCTGGCTCCATCGTTGGGCTTTGGTCCTGCACCCACATGTCCGTTAGAGGCGCTGTGTGAGCTGGGGCTTGAGTGGGAAGCTGCTTCGCTCCACCAAACGCAGGGGGATCTTGGTGCTCTCCGGGGCTCAGTCTTGCGCAATGCGCTCACCCTTCCCCATTGGTCCACAAGTCCCTGCCCTGCGCCCCTCCCCGTGGGCTGGTCTGCTCTGGTTCATGCAGGTCCATGCCTGCTGGCCCATCACACAAGCCACCTGCTATATATGTCTGTATCTGGTGACCCCTGGCAGCAATAGCAACCTACCAGCAGTGGGGCTTCCTCCCCCTAACCAGCAGCCAGGCCTGCTCTCTGCATGGTGTTCCCCTTGGTCCATGAATCCACAGACTTGGCGGATGGGTTTCTGCTCCCATGTGGCTGGGTCAGATCTGGGTTCCCTGGCCTGCAGAAGGGTGCTCCTCCATCTGTGACTGGCCAGAAACTTGCAACAGGTCCTCAGGGAGAGGTCTCCATCTTGCTGAGCCACCTCAGCCCTGTGTCTTCTTCTAAAACTCACCACGGGAGTTCATCAGACCCCAGCACGGGGACGTACCCAGCACGTAGCTCAGAACTCTGAAGCCAGCTGCCAGTGGAGGGTTATAAAAACCTTACCTGGGCAAGGCAGCAGGGCTTCGCAGAGCATTTAAGTCCACTCAGGGGGCAGGTGTGGCAATCAAGGCCAGCCACAGGCAGGAGAGAGAACGCTTACTCATGGCGAGTTGGCCTCACTTGGCTTGTGCAGGAAATCCAGCAGCAGAGTCACTTGGGCAGCAAGATGGTAGAAAGTGCTTGTGGGTGGGCTTCACAAATCATTGGAAGTTAGGTGCCTAAATACCTTTGTCAATTGCACTCTGTCTGTCTATAGCACCTTCCACCCAAGGATCTCCAAAGTACTTCACAAACGTCTCTCAAATATGCTGCCCGAGCGTTGTTCTCACTGCTCTGAGTGCTTCCGTGAAGCCCATCAACAAAGCAAGGGATTTCTTCCTCTTCTTTGCAGCCACGAAGAAATGTTTGCAACCATGTGTCATCCTCAATGTCTCCTGCCAACAAGAGAACCTCAGAGTTACGAACACCTCGGGAATGGGTTGTTTGTAACTCTGAATAAGACACGATGGCTGTTCTTTCATAAGGTTACAGCTCAACATTGACTGAACACAGCTTTGAAACTTTACTATGCAGAAGAAAAATGCTGCTTTCCCTTGATTTGTAGTAGTTTATTTAACACAGCACTGTACTGTAAAAAGGACAGGAGGACTTGTGGCACCTTATAGACGAACAAATTTATTAGAGCATAAGCTTTCGGTCTCTGCTGCTGCCTGATTGTGTACTTGCGGTTCCAAATGAGCTGCGTGGTTGACTGGTCAGTTTGTAACTCTGGTGTTTGTAACTCCGAGGTTCTACTGTATTTGAATTTAGCCATATAGCACGGCCAGGTCTCAGTCTGTCCAGGAAAGGAGAGATCCAAACACCCTGGATGAAATCCTGGCCCTCTTGAAGTCATGGTCAAAGCTCCCACTTTAGTGGGGCCAAGAGTTCACTCTGTCAGTGGTTGGTGCACAGGCTGGCTCTGCATTCCCATCAGCCCTTTGCTACGTTCTCACAGCCAGTGACGCAAGCTGGCAGCAGGCAGAGGATCACCCAGTTCAACAGCAAGAGACCACAATGAGCAAATGGTGGGGGAGGGAACTTATTTGGCCTGGCTTCACCTTTGTCATGCAGGAACCTGGTAACCAGAGAACTACAAATCTCTCTCTCAAGCCATCGTTGTCTTGGGGGAAGGAGCTGAACAGCCCTGTTCGGGACAAGACAGGTTCTGTGGGAACGGACCAGGACATGCATGAACACAGTTATATCTTCCGCAGGACTGGATACACCGAGGGTTGTTACTACAAACGGAGCTCACAGCAGTTAATCCGAGATGCACCCAGAGCCCTGACCTTGCTAGTCAAGACCTCCCCCTTTCCTCTAGCAGCTCTGCCAATGCACCTTGATCCTGAGCTTCTGCATTCTCTGCTATTCCAGTCACAGGCCGCCCACACAGACAGCTCCTCAACGCTGACCCGTACCCTGGAAGAGAAGGGGAGGGCTTCTCTGAGTCCTGGTCCGAAGCACCAGCTGCTAGTCTAGTCTTGAGGGCTTGCCGGGCAGCTCTGTTGCGTTGGTTGGGGCGGGGTGAAGATGACCACCCCAGGAAAGTCCATCCCCAACCCTTCCATCTCTGTCCTCAGACCGTGTTTGAATCCAGCTGTCCAGAAACTAAAGGCCAAGGGAATTCCCATTACACAGTAGTTAGCTCCGATCTCTGGCCCGCTGAGTCGCTGCCCAGCTCTGCAGAGCTTTTCTTAAAGGCTTTCAGTTGGGTCTCCCCCCTGTATTGTTTGCGTGCTGAAGAGGAAGCCGAAAGCAGCATGCTTTGATCAAGGTGTGGCTAGTCATGGGTCCCTCCGATAGTATAAATAGACACTGTGGTGACAGGTGCTTCAGAAATGCAGCTAGAAGGAGAGATTAAAATCAAAGTGTGACACCGGGGAAGAGAGCAACGCAGGCAAATGGCCTGAAGGGACAGACCGGTCAGCGCTAGCCTGTTGGTCCACGCACTGGGCGCTGTTCTACGCTCCATCCGTCTCGCTCCACCTCAGGGTCAAAGGCACTTAAGAGCTGCAATGAGGCTGGTGACGCACCTGTCATCAGGGCCTTGCGGAGCTCGGCTGCTAGCGTCCCATGGGCAGAAACTATTCCTGGTCTTGAAGCTCCTTTGGCAGAAAGCGAAGGCTGACCCCACTCAGGCTGACCCCACTCAGGAGACCTTTGGTCACAGTCAGCGTGGGGTAGCACTGAGCAAGCCTTTTGCAGCCATTGGTGACCGTCGGGAGACTTAGGACCCCACCAAGCAACTTAAAACAATGCAGCAGCATCCCTCTAATTGGGGTGTGTGTGACAGATCAGTTATCAAAGCATCTCACTCGCAGTCCTTGGTAAAGAACCAGCAGGCGTCTCTCTCTGGTGGCTTGTCCCACCCATGTCAAATGCATTCTGACTAGGGCTGTCAAGCAATTAAAAAAATTAATCGTGATTAATCGCACGGTTAAACAATAATAGCATATCATTTATTTAAATAATTGTGGGTGTTTTCTACATTTTCAAAGATATTGATTTCAATTACAACACAGAATACACAGTGTACAGTGCTCACTTTCCATTTATTTTTATGACAAATATTTGCACTGTAAAAAACAAAAGAAATCGTATATTTCAATTCACCTCATGCAAGTACTGTAGGGCAATCGTTTATCATGAAAGTTGAACTTACAAATGTAGAGTTATGTACAAAAAATAACTGCATTCAAAAATAAAACAATGTAAAACTTTAGAACCTACAAGACCACTCAGTCCTACTTCAGCCAATCACTCAGACAAACAAGTTTGGTTACAATTTGCAGGAGATAATGCTGCCCTCTTCTTATTTGCAATGTCACCTGAAAGTGAGAACAGGTGTTCACATGACACTGTTGTAGTCCATGTAGCAAGATATTTATGTGCCAGATGCGCTAAAGATTCATATGTCCCTTCATGCTTGAACCACCATTCCAGAATATATGCGTCCATGCTGATGACGGGTTCTGCTCAATAACAATCAAAAGCAGTGCGGACAGACACGTGTTCATTTTCATTATCTGAGTCAGATGCCACCAGCAGAAGGTTGGTTTTCTTTTTTGGTGGTTTGGGTTCTGTAGTTTCCGCATTGGAGTGTTGCTTTTTAAAGACATCTGAAAGCCTGCTCCACACCTTGTCCCTTCATATTTTGGACAGCACTTCAGATTCTTAAACCTTGGGTCGAGTGCTGTAGCTATCCTTAGAAATCTCACATTGGTACCTTCTTTGTGTTTTGTCAAATCTGCAGTGAAAGTGTTCTTAAAACAAACGTGATGGGTCATCACCCGAGATTGCTGTAACATGAAATATATGGCAGAATGCAGGTAAAACAGAGTAGGGGACATACAATTCTCCCCCAAGGAGTTCAGTCACAAATTTAATGATAGTGTTATTTTTTTAACGAGCATCGTCAGCATGGAAGCATGTCTTCTGGAATGCTGGCCGAAGCACGAAGGGGCATATGAAGGTTTAGCATATCTGGCACATAAATACCTTGCAATGCTGGCTACAAAAGTGCCCTGCGAATGCCTGTTCTCACTTTCAGGTGACATTGTAAATAAGAAGCTCACAGCATTATCTCCTGTAAATGTAAACAAACTTGTTTGTCTTAGCGATTGGCTGAACAAGAAGTAGGACTGAGTGGACTTGTGGGCGCTAAGGTTTTACATTGTTTTGTTTTTGAGTGCAGTTATGTAACCAAAAAAATCTGCATTTGTAAGTTACACTTTCACGATAAAGAGATTGCACTACAATACTTGTACGAGGTAAATTGATATATACTATTTCTTTTATCATTTTTACAGCGCAAATATTTGTAATAAAAATAATATAAAGTGAGGACTGTACACTTTGTATTCTGTGTTGTAATTGAAATCAATATATTTGAAAATGTAGAAAAACCATCCAAAAATATTTACTAAATTTCAATTGGTATTTTAGTGTTTAACGGTGCGATTAATCGTGATTCATTTTTTTAATCGCAGTTAATTTTTTTGAGCTAATCGCATGAGTTAACTGCGATTAACCAACAGCCCTGATTCTGACCCGAGTCCATGTGGGTTGGAAGCAGGATGTGGTATTGTTGATTTCATCTATATTCTTGCCATCTCCAGAAAGACTTGTGAGCACCGCCCTCCAGGATGTGTCACTTACTGGCCTAACAAGAATCTTTGATGATAATGCTCAGTTGAGAGGACTTCCTGGCAGCTGGTCCAGTGGCTGGAGAATCAGAGTTAGGAAAGGGGTGACCATCCCAGACTGAACAAGACTAGTCTGGGTGGGAGAAGCATAGGACTGGATGTCATGATCTTTGCTCTCTACCAATCACCACCACAGAAGTGCCATGTGATCAATTTCTCTTGCTGGAAAATGGGCCCATGCATGGGGATGGGTTGTGAGGCTCCATCAGTTAACATTTCTCTAAACTCCTGCCAGCTATTCCCGTCCCAGAGTGCCCGCCCTACTGCTACAATTGCTTGGATTCAGACCAAGGTGAGTCACATCTGCAAGAGCAGATCCTGCCAGAGGCGAGAAGGGGGACAAGCCCAGCTGATCTACTTGGATCTGGGTCAGCGTTCCACCCCGAAGTTCTGAAAGTGTCTGGCACATTTGTACCCATCCCCTGAGCAGCTAAGATCTTGAGGGGAGACACTGGTATACAAAGGTGCCTAACGATGTAGCTAGGGACCTAGTGGGGTTTACGAAAGCACCTAAACAGGTTAGGCACATAAGTATTTAGGTGCCCAATGCCCACTGATTTCAAGGCACCTGAGGATCTGGATCATAACTCCTGTTGAGACTGTCTGGCTACAGTTCTGTGCGCTGTCCTGGTCTCAGCGCCTGATTGGATTAGGGATGTGCTCACCTTGCGGCTACTCCCAAACCAGACTCAAACATCAGGGGGTGTCAGATGCAGCTGCTGGTGATCGTTCCATCACCGTGCACGTCATGCTGTGCTCTAGAGACCATGTGGCCTTTTCTTGGTGGATTACAGCATACTGGTATTTGACACACAAAACCCTGTCTACTCTGAGGCTTGCAGAGGCTCGACACCTCCCCGCCCCATTGGGCTCAAGTGTGAGCCTCATGCTTAGGTCTGTATGGCTCAGGAAAGAGTCATTGAATCCTACTTGCTGCCAGACCTCGCATTGGACGTACTGAAAGGCTCGGCTCTTGGCTTGGGTTTTTGCAGCTGGGTGAGAGGAGGAGTTTGGTTGGACACTTTTTTTATTGGTCACTGAAAAATATGTTAAAAAAACCCAAAAAACCTTACTGTAAGTGCCCCCAGAAGGCTCCCTAGTGGGCACTGTTTCCAGCAGAATACACAAATGGGGGTTTACCCTCACTGATCATTGTAGTACAGAGTACTAGGAAAGAAAGTGCTGTTGTAAGCTATTTTCCATGGTACCACAAGAGGGCAGCAGTAACACACACAACACAAAAAGAGGGGGCTATCACCAGCAGGAGAGTGAATTTGTGTGGGGGGGTGGAGGGTGAGAAAACCTGGATTTGTGCTGGAAATCACTTTAGATAAGCTATTACCAGCAGGACAGTGGGGTGGGAATAGGTATTGTTTCATATTCTCTGTGTATATATAAAGCCTGCTGCAGTTTCCACGATATGCATCTGAGGAAGTGAGCTGTAGCTCACGAAAGCTTATGCTCTAATAAATTGGTTAGTCTCTAAGGTGCCACAAGTCCTCCTTTTCTTTTTGCGAATACAGACTAACACGGCTGCTACTCTGAAACCAGTCCTTGCAAGGACACTGTTAATTGTCTTTTTAATGCCAAGGCCAGACTGAAGGCAGAAGCAGCATGGGGTGTGCAGTTCAACGAGAATGCACCAGAACATGGGGCCTGCCAACACACACACTTTCCTGAGAAGCCTGGCTCGCAGCAGGCATGCCACATTGGACTGGAAAGGGGTGAAGAAGATTCCAGGCTGAAGCCTTTTTGAGCTCAGAAAGGGGGGCCCTGATAATGTGATAGAACCTCCCCCCAGCCTGGCATAACAGCCGCCTCTCTGACTAGGAGGAGTTTAAGCCCAGGCTCGTGCTTAGTGGCCATTTACTGATGGACAGCCCTCCCCATCGCATCAACCCTCCAGGACAACTGGCCTGCTTGAGAGCAGTCACAGACAGCTGTGATTCCAAAGCTGAAGATCCCCGTAAGGCAGGGATCTAGCTTCTGCCCAAAGCTAGCAAATGACCCAGCACCAAAATTCCTAATGACGCCAGTGGGACCTTTCCCTTTAACTAGGATGCTCCTAGGCTAAAGCAGCCAGCCAGTTTTGCAGTATGAGTTGAAGGTCAAACTCAGCCTTTAGTGCAGAGGGAGGAGGCGATCTGACTCCCCGAGAAGCGCTGCCCCTGGAACGCGGGTAGGCTTGAGGTAGTGTGGTATGCAGCGAGCTTGGACCACCACCGCCTGTTGGTAGCTAAAGCAGAGGTTTCAATCGTGCGGCTCACAACCGTCCCCTTCCCATAATGCTAAGTAGGAGGTGTCTGGCTAGATGGACAAGGGGAAGAGGATGAGAACCCCTGGGCTATAAGCTTGTCTCCAGGGCTGTCAATGAAGCATCATTCACCAGCATTCCACTCACCTAGAAACCATGCCCTGCACGCTGCCAGTGCAATTACATTACTCTGGTACCCTGAGGCCCCAGCCAAGATTGGGGCCCCATCGTGTTGGGTGCTATCTACTTGCCCCAAAGAGCTTCACCAGGATGGGCAGGAAAACGGGGGCACAGGGCGGTACAGTGGCGTAATCACTGCCTCCAGCAGGTGACAAAATGTCACCTTGGTTAAGATGGATAAGCTGAAGGCCTTTTGGAATACATCCTGGGCCAGCTCCTCCTCGGCGATTGCACCGCCCAGTACGCTGTATTAGGAACGGTGCAGGTGTAGAGGGTGCCAGGCTTGCTGTGCCCTGTGCTGCTGGAGCCTAGTCTAATCAGCCTCTATTTCACACCTCAGTTACAGAGAAACAAAGTCAAAACCTCAGGCCTACCTCCCCACCCCCTTGTCTTGCTGCATTTCCAGCATGGGCATCGCAGAACCCTCGACCACAGGGACAGCTCACATTCAAGAGCATGCTAGCACCTGATGCCAGTGGGACGCTACCTAAAAGCTGCCATCATAGCAACAGGTTGGAAGAGGTGCAATTCTCCAAGGAGGTAATCACAAACGAAGACCGGTTCAACAGAAGCAAGCATAGGCTCAAGGGTGTAAAAATTAATATCCCAGGTATTACAGGCCCCCACAAACTGAGAGGCTTTTTTAAAAATCATGCATTCCTCTTTTATTAATCTGAAAAACGCACCCTGCTACTAGGTTGTAGCTTTTCTTGTTGACAAGAAGCCGCCTCTGCAGCGTGTCACTGGCTAACTCTGCCTGAACTGCCAGTTGGAGGCATAGTGGTAAACATCAGAATGTAGCTCCATGTAAACACTGAAATGAGCTAAAACTGTTTACCAGGACAGTCGAGAGCAGCCCTGTGCTGTAACTTTACCTGGCGTATGTAGGTTATTTTGGGTTTGAAAAGCAGTTTGAAAATAGGAGGCCATGCTATAAAGCTGGGTAATTTACATGCGACTTACCTGGCGCATTCGGACTGTGCTGGCTTTGGGGCATGTGCGCCTGAATTTTGACCTGGCCCCAGGCCACGAGCCCGCTTGGCACAGGGTTTACATTTCATGGGTTAAAGTGACTCTCCTTCCAATTTGCCAACTGCTTCCAAATGGAGATTCTCACCCCCAACCACACACATAGCCCCACCTCTCCTCTCCCGGTCGCCCACTGTATGATTCTCGGGACTTGTCTACCCGGTGATTTAGTGTACAGCAAGCCGAAGTGTGAATCTACAGCGCAGTAGCATGTGGGCCATGTGGACCCAACTACCGCACACTGGAAGTTTCATAGAGTGCTTTGACGTACTAGTGTTTCAAACAGTCGTGGTCCCCTCCTAAGAGATTGCCTAGTTGGGGCATGATGCTGGGAATGCTCTGCCCCATATATCCGGCAGGCACAGACACATTAGGAGGAAGCTGCTGCTGGGGATAATGCACTTTCTTCTCCCAGATTAACAATCCAGCATCAATTCAGGCACTGAAATGATGCATTTCCCTTATTCCCTATCATTTTCTTTTGCATCAGTCCCCATTCACAGGATGGTTTGATCTCACAATCCTCCTAGTTAAGTTCATCAATGTCCACTAATCATAAAATTGCCAGTGATGTCTGAGAACAGAAACTGAAGGCACGGTCTGTGCAAGATTTAAGTTTACTAAGGGAATGAAGATTGCTAATGATAAGAAATGTAACAGGAGCTGTGAATGAGTGTGTGTGTGTTTGGAAAAGCCCTTTGCAGCAGAAGCGCCCTGTGGACAGTAGATAGGCCCACACAGAGGAAGAAGGCCCCAGACAGGAACAGTGTGTGGGGCTAGCCCTGCCCCTCTGGCCCTATCAATCATGTATGGTAGAGAAGAGGTCTTTAAAAAGAAGGAAATGGCTGCAGTCAGCTATGGAGAAGATCACCCTGGGTAGTAAATGGGTGGAGTGATTCCTTAAGCCACAGGCGGAGCTCCCAGCCAGAAGATTTCCACCCAGACTCTACAGGGAGTGCAGCAGACTCCCAGGGTAAGCCCCACAGAGAAAGCCCCATTCAACCACCCAGCCAGAAGGACTCCTTGAAAACAGCTACACAGACAGCCCTGAAGTATGAAAGTACTGTTGGCCTCTTTCCCTTTCAGTTGGCTCTGGGAAGTCATTCTTGGGTGTGCTGGGACATTTAACTTCCTTTGGATCCCCATCAAAAGAGACTTAAGAAGGCCCACAAGGGCAGGGTCCCCCTTGCAAGAAATAAAAAAAAGTGAGGCATGTGTATAAGCCACCTAGTGGAAATAACTGGCTGTGGCCAGGGTCTCCTGTGGCCTGGGAGAAAAGCTTAAGGTCACTCTCTTACACTTGATGTTAGCCACTGTAGCCCAAACAGAGCCCCAAATACAGCATTTTAGTCTCTAGTAAACTCAAGAAAGAGACATCTTTAGTGATCATAGCTAATGCCTCTCTTCCTGAAGTTTGTGAACACGGTGGACTATGTTAAGTGCTAGTCTATTCAGTATAACTCCCATTTTCCAGAGGGTTTTGGACATACCCAGTGGAGTCTGGATAAACTAACGTCTGTGCATTGCTACCCAGGGAAATGAGTAAGCTTAGGTTAACCACTGGTTGAATGAACAGAGACAATCCTAGTGTGGAGGGGGGAATCTGAAGGAAGACCTGGTCATCAGCTATAGTTTTCACCTTATTTGGAGGAAGCCTTGAGGATCAAAGAGTCCAGAGAGAATTTAGTATGGCAGTGCTGATGAGACCTTTGTTCTGCTGCCGTTGGCTTGCTGGCAATGGGCTTTTACACTGCAATCTGTCACTTGCTCACATTTTTAAAATAAGAGGGGAAAAACACAGCTAAAAGCGTTTCCATCCTTTGGACGGTACGAATGTTTTAATTCAGAAATTTGCTTTAATTACATTATGTAATATCAGACTATTTTACAAGTTTAGGATATGAGAATGTATAGACCACTACACAGAAATCCAGAGAAAGCATAAAAACTAAACATGGGAAAGGAAAAAGTTAACTTAATCCAAAACAAAGTGCCGAGAGAAGGTGCAAGTGGAAATGAGTGATTACTTACCAAGATCCAGAGAAGTACAAAGGATGAAACTAACATAATTTACAGTATTGGTTCTGCACAACCATTTTTTGCCCATTTTTACAGAGTCTTTATTTCCCCCCATCACTGAGCTGATGGTTGCGTCTCTCAGGGTTGGGTTTGGTCGTAGGGGAAAACCAAATAACTGATGGGCAAACGTCACAACCCCCGGTGAGCTGGTCCCCAGGCTCACACCTACAGGAAGAGTCTTCCACTGGATAGGCAAGGGGTTCTGCACCAAGAACTGTACGGAGGAAAACTAAAAACAGCCCCCAAAAGCCCCCTTATCTCAAACGTAGAAAAGTCTCACTCTGGAAGTGCTTACAAGGAGGTCATCATCGAAGAACTTGGTTTCTATAATAACGTTACCACTGTGGAGGGAAATTGAAAGGAAAGCAAGGAGATATTAGACAAAAGCAATTACAGAATACTACAGCTAACAGTGCTCTTGCTGGCTTGAGCTAACTCCCTGTCCCCACAATACCCGCTGCCTTTTATTTAAGAATATTTATTGCAAGCATTGAATAATGCAAACGGTAGCAGCACTGTAACCCGACGCCATCAGCAATGGACTATAAGGGAGGGCTGTTCTTTACAAAGTGCTATCAGCCTTATTTTCCACAGACAATGAGACTTGCCCATTGCATTCCTACAGGGAGCTGCTCCCCCATGTCAAGATGAACCGTTTCTGTTCACTGGGTTGAATGGCACACTGGCTGTGTCACAGGGCAGAGCAGGGAGGGGATGTATATGACACCCATGAATGGTTAACTTCTGCACAATGTTTTTGAAGCCATAGGTAAAGTTGTAGCGTGGCTGGTCACCTTGTATTACTCATTCTCTACTGGGAGACATGAAAAGCAGCACCACACTTCCTACGCTGTTATTCCTCTCCATGTCCCCATATGCCCTCTAGCAGTCGATGTGATTCTCCCAAGAAATGCTTAAAAGCAAGTGTCTTGTCTGAACCACAGTGGAAAGATCTAGTGTCCCACATGGAATATAGACTTTGGGTATGACTGCACACTTTGCTGGTCCAAGTTGGTTTTCTGTGTTCTGTATACTAAAGCAGAAGCATAGTATACTAATGCTGGGTGTGCTGCAGAGTGAGAGATGCTGCTACTCATCAGCGTATCCAATGCAGCGAGGCGGTGGTGGTCGGCAAGAGCTGGGATGCAGCTGCTCTGCCAGCCCCACTGGCAGGAGGAGGTGATAGTCTACTCACCCCACCCCAGAGAGGGTTGGGTTGTTTTCAGACCTGACCTGACACTTGAAGTTGGGTCCAGCTGGGTTTGGCTCAGGTTTCAAGGCTCTAATTTTAGGAGGCCTTTGGAGAGTGGAATGGAGAACTGAGAGGCCTAGTAAGATTGGTGAATCTGGAACCTACAGAGAACTGGGGGGTGGAAAATGCTCGTGTACCCTTGCCACCCTCAGTAGGGCTCAGTCCTGAAAACTTTCTGCTTCCTGAGGTGGGGAGAATTGTGTCTCATCCAGTGAGCTTTTGTCTTTATTCTGGATTTTGTAGTCTGGCTTCCCCGGTGCTCACTGGGAGCTGGGTTTGCTTGCAGTGCCCACAAAAAGGGCTCCCAGGTAGCACTGCTCTAACCACTTCACTTATTGTTCCCTCTTCATAGTCTTTCCTCTTTCTGAAAAGTGCTGTCAAAGACTTTTGTGACATCAAAGATGGCAGCTGCAACCAAAGCTCCCTCACTGTATGTCTAGTTTCCACCAGGGCAGGGAGGGAGCAAGGGGAAGTTTGACAAGAAGGATCTTCTAGGAGCACACCAATCTTGGTGTGACCAGGTTCCCGCTATCTGCCTAAACTCCTCCTGGCTCTGCTGGTTACAGACAGAGAGAAATGTTTTGCCAGCACATATCTAGCCTGGGGACAGCTCCTATAGGGATGCTGGCCTTTTTCAGGGATTTACTGCTTGCCAAGGGTCTGCCTCTAGGCTTCTCTTCCATCAAACCTCCCATTCAAAGTGACGCCCTGGTACTCACTAGCCTGATCTAAGTCCATAAATTGCTGATTTCCTCTGACATAAACGTGTAAGGAGTCAATTAGAGGGCTTTTATTTTGTTCACATGCTATTTTGCATAACTACGTTATTTTATATCCAAAAGAGGGTAACATATTTGAAGCCTGGCAAAAGAGTATAGTGTTAAACGAGCACCAGAAGCCAACTTCAGGTCACAGAGGTCCCCTGCGTGACACCACCTGAATAAGGTCTGCAGGGATCTCAGAGCAAGAGCCAGTCAGTAACAGCTGGCTTTATGGGAATGCACTGAGTAGCTGCTTAGCCTGGATGTTGAGGGCATTAGAACAGAATTTTTAAAACTCCTTCATATAGTCACCTTTAAAGGCAGCTCCAGTATTTAACATAGAATCAATTCCAGTTTCTCAAAAGTCTTAGCAGCTCTATTAAAGCAAATTAGACCTATGGGAAAGAGGGAAATGGGGAAGTCCCTCAAGAGCTGGCAGTATGGAACGTGAAAAAGTCAATATCAACTCCCCTCCTCTTTCACATTTTGAACAATCCTCCAATTTTACTCTTCTGCACCCATGGAAATGCCAAGACCTGCTTCCCCCTTCCCTGTTCCTCCCCCAACCTCCTGCCCCCGAGTGTTCAGATTCTCTAACCCTAAGCAACTCACGTTAAAACATTAGCTGGCATCATCTGTGATTCTGGTGCTGCCTCTATCAAGGACTGCCAAGTGTTTGTGGAGTTAGGGATCACAAAGCCAAATTCAAAGAACCATTCTGTGAAGTGAAAAAGAGATCCAAAAGCTTTTTATGAAAACCACATTGGTCCTATTGCTCTTTACCTGACTGCACACCCAACTCCTAAAGCGGTCAGTAACTGACACACCTTATGCTCTGTCAGCAGGTTGTATGTAAACTCAGAAGAAGGGAAATGCTATGTAAAAACTAGGATTGTACAACTCAACCCGCACTAAACACCCTCCCTGCCTCCACTATGCCCTTGAGGAACAGATCGGAAGAGCAATGGCACAGTCATGCCACTTTTCTTGCGATTAACTCAGCAGAAATTGGGCCAAGTTAGATTTCATTGTTTCTAACCAATCTTTAGAGTGTTCTAAATCCTCCCCCTCTTCAAAAAACTTCCCCGTGTAAGAAAGCTCAAGGTAGGGGCCTAATGAATAAAACAAGGCAGCAAGGTTCTGAACTCTTATACCCCCTAGATTAAGTGTAATATTACAACAAGGCATTCTAGATCATGCTGTCACATGTACAAGTCGTGCTTGCGTAAGCGTTAATACGCTTCTGAAATGGTCTCTTTAATGCTCTGGCCCATTAGGTCCGACTAACACTCCACCTCCACGTTACTCTTAAAAATTAAAAAAATGGTCAGCCCATCTCATTACCCACAATCCCAGCATTTTACAAAGTTTCAGTTCACCACATTCTAGTACAGACTGTGTCCAGAGAATGGAGCGATACCTTCTAGACACTGCCCTTTGAAATAAACTTTCTGTTCCAGTCGGAATTTTTCCATTTGTTCTGCTGAGGAGAAGTTTAGCTCCCGAGACACGGCTTTGCATTTCAGAATTTTCTTAGGAACTCGAGCTGTGGAAGTAAATCAGACAACCATTACTCTGACGAATAATAAAACAAACCCTGCGCTATTCTGGCACGCTCTGAAATGCTAACCCAATGCAGAGGCTCTGAGCACAGTTCAGGCCAAAAAAGCAACTAAAAATGTGAGTTCCATTTTACAGAAGTGAACACTAAGGCACAGATAGCTTTAACCTAATCCCTTGCCCAGAATCTCAAAGCAAGACTGTGGCACAGCCAGAAAAATACCCAGGTCTCTTGACTCCTCATTCCTGGTAATGTAGTACTGAAGCCCTGTTACCTCAGACTAAAATGTGACCTGCAACATTACAAATTACTTAAGAAAATGTGCTAAACATGGCAAATAGGCAGAGGGATACTCTGCCCATTAAATAGTACCCTTTCCTCCTTCGGCTCCCCTTTTCAGGCTGTGTGTCGTGATCAAACCCCAAACTCCCATTTCCCAACCCAGCAAGTGCAATTCGGGTGATTTCACATGGACCCTGGGAGCCATTCTGTAAGTGCACAGGAAGTGTCTGGTTCACAAAATACCTATCCCAATAAGGGCAATACAACTGTACATTTTTAGAGACAAAATGGATTTGGCATGCTCATGTGGCTGGGCTCCCATGGTGGGTATGACACCACCAGCAAATGGAAAACTGTAGCTGATTTTGTAAGATCTTTAGGGGAAGAGGAGGTAGTCTGGGAGCATCAGTTATTGTGCTGAAATGTCCCAATAACAAGGATAAAAGGGCATATTCAGTACACTAACACGCTACCAAGCCCTTCACTCTTAAGTGGTGTGATTATATATCCTTACAGTGTACTAGAAAGTGTTTTCATGTAAATTTCTATTTTATGAGCAGAACTGCTCCTAAACAGAAAGCCTATCAAAATGTCCATGAGCAGACAGCAAGTTGCTCTTTAATAACAGGAAAAGCCCATCAAACCCCAGGTAAATCCATTTAATGTGCAATAGTTTAATGGACTGGGACTTTGATATGATGCTGATCTAGAGAGCTACAGGGGACCATGATGTAAGCTACCACTTTGTCCCAGGGAGGAGCACCGATCCCATGATTTAAAAAACAGAACCACAATGGAGCTGCTTGAAGTTTTACCCCCCTAATCCACTAATAGTTTTAAGCTATTTTCACTGCATAACACCAACATCCACCTCTGTTCCTTGCAAGTACAGACTGCAGCCTATTGTGAATATGGCCTGCCCATTTAATGATATAGTACTTCATTAAATCATTGT
This sequence comes from Lepidochelys olivacea, assembly GCF_965140295.1. NCBI lineage: Eukaryota > Metazoa > Chordata > Testudines > Cheloniidae > Lepidochelys > Lepidochelys olivacea. The sequence goes on from NC_140419.1 coordinate 6,880,945, forward strand.
GCATTGTATTTATTTGGGCCTTAAGACATAGGGTGTTTTTCTGTTAATGACTGTAAATGTCTTAAAATTACTCAACAGTCTGTATTTTGCACAGCTGACCTTTGGAATCTTTTGCTATATATCTGACTCTATGGTCATCATGACCAGGCTGTGACTTGCTGTGAAGTGCCAAGACAAAATAATAGCTGTAATGATATTAGTACTATACACTTCTGACGCAGGATAGTCTGAAAGACATCGGAGACTCTGTTTTAATTAAGTCCCAGTTTACCTGTGAAGTAGGCAAATATTATTGCGGTTTTATACAGCAGGGAAATCTAAGGTACAGAGAGGCAATAGGACTTGCCCAAGTGATAGAGCGGGGAATAGAACTCATGAGTCCCAATCTTCTCTTCTATCCACAAGAAAAAAAAAACACTCCACCCTGTAGTCTACAGAAGGTACATAGAGCCAGGGAAGTGTAACAGTCTGTCTATATACAATGAAGGAAGAAGACTCAAAAGCTATCAGTGCCTCTAGGGAGAAGTTGTAAGAGGAAGTCAGAGAACAATGGGAACAAATGCCTCAGGGTTTACATTTTCTGCTTCCTGCAGCCCAGTGTCTTACTTCTCCCTGGGCTGCTATTAGCTACTCTCCTCTCTTTCGTGCTCCTTTCTTGCCTTCACACCCAATATTACACAGTGGCTAAAAAGAGGGCAAAGCAGCACTACCCCATAGTTTAAGCAACAAAGCACCAGGCTGCAGAATTACCTTGTTTTATTTAAAGCTGTGTTTCAATTATTTTACTACAGTTGTATTTAAAATTGCTGGAAACTTTCAGGCATCTGAATAAACCCTGTTCTACAGAGTTCTGATGTATTGTTAAATATTTCCTTGGTTTCAGAACCAGACCCGTATATGTTCAGTTGTGTTTGTAATAATGGCATTTCCAGTTTTTTCCTAGGTGTGCAATCCTAGCAGAGTATGGCAGTAGGTATGTTAACAGGACTGCAGCTATTTGCTGCTAAAAAGCACTGGAGTGAGACCAGGAGAGACTTGTCAGGCCCAAGTGGATGAGCTCAGAAGAGGCCAGATTAAAGTTTTAACACAGTGCTTCTCTTATCTAACTCTGCATTTCAAGTCAGACTCTCAACATTCCCATTACAGCATCAGGCCTCTCTTGAGCAGAGACTATCATGCCCCACTGTGCACTGTTTGTGTGAAGTGGAAGAGTGTCCATGAGGGACCTGATTAGGAGTAGCAAGTCCATTTCATTTGTGACCCAAACTAGCTTTGAAACCAAATCTCTGTAGCTGAAAGACAAGAATTTATCCTGTGTCCTCCCCAGCCCTGAACTGTATTAAACAGCTCCAATTCTCCATCCTCTCTACCCTGACAGCATTACTACTTAAACAAAAAAAAAACCCCACTTTACAAAGGAATAATATAAGAGTTGGATTCTGCTGCCACTCTCTGGTGCCATGTGCCTGCTGCCCTTGCATGGTAGGAGATTTTATAATTCACAGAAAGATGAATGCCCTCGTATCCCCAAGCAGGATTCGGCCCTTGTCGTTTAAGCAAAAATTCATAAGTAACACTGAAGTAAATGGATGACCAAGGTCACGCCACTCTTCATAGACCATTTGCATGGTGCTCACATTATCAGAAAAGCCTTTGGAGTGAATTCACTGAGGCCATGCTGTTCTATGCATAGCCAGTGTGACAAACAGTCTATATTGCAGTAAGCTTGCTTTCAATTACTATCCCTTTCCGACATGTTTCCACACTAGCATGGGATATTAGATATCAAAGCAGGGTAATGGACAATGGAATACTTTGCTAGGCCTCTAGGTACAGATACCAAAGGAAGAAAGGGAAGAGAAGCCACAGACAGAAGTGGAGAGCACAGAAGGGTCCCATTTACCATTTCAGCACTAAATTCTCCCAATGCTTTGCAGAAAGTAATAGGACTGGTCAAGCTGGCAGAGGGCCAACAGTGTGCACATTTCCCCATGTAGCTCTCCCACTGTGCCTCAACTGTGATCAATACAACTACTAGCCCAGTCCTAGTCACACTATGTGATAAGGCTTTTTTCCCCCCCAAAGGATTAAGAGGAAAAGTTTGACAATCAGGTGTGCAGAAGTAAATTAACCCACTGAGCTCCTTGTATTCAGTCTTAACATCTCTCCTTTGCCTGCAGCTGACTCACCTGCTCCTTGTGCTGTAGAATCAAAGTCCAAGCAAACGGTCTATCCTTCAAAAGCAGTGCCATGCTGACTGCAGTCATGCCCCGTAGATACTGTATTACCCAACCCAACAGTGAGGCCACACCTTACCTTCATGCTCCACCCCAGGTACAGACAGATCTTCTGTTCCTTGCCAGAGGATTTTCCCCGTCTCTGCATCCCGAAGGTTCATCCAATTTCTGATTGGAGGTGATTAAGGAAACGAACTGTGCTTTTAGACGCTGTGCCCGTCAGTCTTTGCCTAGCACTGAAACAGGCTACTCAGAATTAAGCAGGAGTTATACTAAAACCTTACTTTGACACGCCATGTATTTGGACCTACAGCGCCAACGAGGGGAGATGTCCCGCTCATGGTTTAAGAACAAACCAACATTAGACCAGAGTCAACGCAACAAGTGAAGGACATCCACTCTAAGTTTTTCCTTAAAACTGACGCTCTTGGGCCTTGTGCACTATATTCTACTGGATCAGGTAAACATCACTGTACTGCAGGGAAGCAAGCAGCAGCATTAGCTTCTATAGCAGATAATTCTATAATACGATTCCTCATCACCATTCCCCCAGCTCTCAAGAGGAATGGGGAAAGGAGAAACATAAGAGAAACACACCCCGTGTGTCACTAGAGAAAGAATGTTGGATCAATTTTCCTGATCTGCAGAGTGTGGTAAAGAACTTTGTTCTGACATTTTTGGCACATGTAACTCTCATATTAACTGGAATTCTCTAAGAACAGCACACCCCTGGTGGAGTTTCCCCAAGGCACAAGAGCTAAACACACCAGTAAGAGGGAGTAAGTTTGTAAGTGTTATGTACCAGACTTCTAATGGTATGGATTGATGTAATACTCATGGAAGTTATATAGGAGTGTGGAATACAGACACTTTCAAAGGCACAAATAGCAATTAGCCTAAGTGTTATTTGTGCTGTTGAAAAGCTTTCCCATTGTCAATGCTGTGCACACCCCCATACTCTGGAATTGGGAATCTGCAAAACTATTTTGGATCGTCAATATTGTATATCCTGATGAATAGAGTTATAGCTTTCAAAAAGGCTGAAGCAGACTTGCCATACTCCCAAAACCACACTCCCTGCTTCCACAGCTGATCATAGGGGCACTCATGAAGTCACCAGCATTTACATGCTGAAGTATTGGAGAGTAGCAGGACCTCTGCCCTTTAGAAGATAGCTGCAGCGTGAACCTATGGAAAAACAGCAGAAAATGCCATTAAGACTTTTGCAGCATCCTCTCTAGGTACTGGTTAATTTGTCAGTGTCCACTATGTGCTTGGCACTTTCCAGGCATTCAAGAAGGGACATCCCCTGTCATGCAAAGCGTGCATTCTAAGACAGCGGTTTGGGGGAAGAATAATAATTAATCAGGTTATTTATACAAGTCAAAGCTATTCACTGTAGCAGCACAGCAGAGGTGGGTCTTTAGGAGTGAGCCAGAGGGGGCCTTGTGGATGAACTCAGAGGTTATGCTAGGTACAAAGGGCTGCCTCGAAGAAGGTGATTGTGCGAGAAGCTGACAAAAAGGCAGATGAGGGTGGGAAAAACTGGAGGAGAGTTGGGCTGGGGGGTAACATGAAGCTTGACATGGGAGGATAAGCAGAATTATATGCATGTATTTATTTTAGTTTCTCATGTACTTAATCTCTGGGCAGACTCACAAAACTCTTAATCTCTCTATTGCTCAGTGACAGTACTGGAAGTACTCAAGGTGTTTCTGGAGCCCGGGGAAGAAAACACATGCTTTAGCAGCTTTTATTTTACTTAGTTATGTATGTTTGTTTGAAAATTGTGTATGTGGAGGAGGGAGGAAATTGAGTTAAGATTTCTAACAATTTTTAAATATAAAATTTCCAACAGACAACCATAAACAGGGCTAGAAATGAGATATTTGCTTAGATAGCTGTGTGCAATCCAGACACCTATAAACCAGAGGATCACCATGAATGACACCATACTTCTCTATTTTAAGGTACTTCTATGACCCAATTACCACAGTATCTGAGCATCTCACAAGCTTTAACATAGTTATCTTTACAACGCACTAGTGAGGTAGGGAGGTGCAGATTTTAAAAGGTATTTAGCCGTTGCTCCACTCAGCATTGCAAAGCCTACGTGACTTAGGAGCCTAATTTTATTTTCAAAACAAGTTACGCACTTGAAAGAAAATTCTGAGTGGAACAACTATAGCCTCATAACTCAATTACTGGCATGAACACAACAGATGGATGAATGTGACATTATTACTTTAAGCACAGGGCTATGGGGCTCTACTGACCTTCTATTTTTGGTCAGTAAAAATACTGTGTAGGCATAAAGGACAGAAATTGACAGTCTAAAAAAGATTTCTCTCTAGTTGAAATCCAAAGTAACTGGTCATTTAAATTATGCCTGCATATTGGACACTGCAATTTATTTTGACATTAAAGGTGTTAGACTTCCAGGCAGTCTCCCTGTCAAATTTCAGTCTATATTGATGTTCCAGTGTAATGATAAAGCCATGTGTGATTGTCTCCTCTGTGCTTTGTATTCTGTCAACCTAAAGATCAATTAGAAGTAAAAAGCTTAACACTAGATCCCGGCTGTCCTGAGTTTGTAGGTCAGCAATTCATGCAATAATTCCTGGCAGATACCTTGTATTTCAACAATCTAGGCTTGAATTGCAGTACCAAATGAATGTGGCTAAAGAACTCCTAGCCATGATGGATTTATGTGTAAACTCAGCACAAGCTCTTGTACACGTCTATGAATGAAAAAATAAATTTAAAAATCAACCTGGCCATAGTTACGAATGCAAAACAGGGTTTAAAAAAAGCTGTAAACAAACAAATGGCACCAACTACCCTTTATACATTCAAGCATACTTTAACAGACCATAATACACTAGCCATTTTAGAAAGTTTTCCCCCCCAAGAAGCTAAGCATTATGAAAAAGGAAAAATAATCTATCCCCACATACATACAAAAGATCATCTTGAACTGGACAAAGTCCTTCAAATTCAGATTTTTAATTAAAATTTTGTATTTTTCTTCAACAATCACCAGAGAAATGGGAAAACTACTTCCTAACTCAAAAGTTTAGTTCATTTACAGAGATTACTATATTGGGCTAAAAGGCACTGGTTAGGGAATACCTAGCAAAGCAGCAGCTACACTGCTGACCTAGTTAGGAGCTTATTGTACTATTTCTGTCATCTTGCATGGAAAGCTTGGTACGAGGACATGCCCCATGGTGAAGAAAATGGAGGCCTTGAACCAAACCCACATGTGCTGTTATCTCCTAATGTGTTTAATTGGTTTAAGATTCTTTCATCCCAGCAGGAGAGATTGTTACTAAAAATAAAAACCCTCCATCTTCTAGAACAGCAGTGGGGACCTGCAGGCAGGATCAGGAGGGCATTTGATGTATCATTAAGCAGAAAAAGCACATTAATATGGGTTTAACACAATCATTCTTCTTGAAGAAAGCCTGTCTCAGAAGTTTGAGAAGGAAACTTGAAGGTGCAAGTTAAAGAGAAGATACAGCCCAGTGAATTATGGCCTCATGAAGCTTAGACAACAAGGAGTAACAATAGTGTTATCTGTAATCTGGCTTCTACATGCAACATCAAAAAGCATAATATCCCTTACCAACACAGAGTTTTCATGCTTCTGTTATTTCCTATAGGATTTAAGACCCAATATGTTAAATCACCTTCAATCCTGGAGGCAGGGAACGATTAGGCAGAACAGCAGAAGGGAGAACTGTTGATCTATTTATATGCCACCACCTGACCAGGTCAGCAAAGTCTTATATAAAAGCTGGAATTTAACTTGCTTTATATACACTTGACAAATTAGCTTCCTCACACGCATACTTTGCTCAGCCTGATAAAGAGAAATAAGATGTTCATTTCCAAACGCAAGTTACATTGTCTTGAACATCTCTGATCTATGTAGAGGAATGTTTCTTTTTATTTTTGTATCTGCCAAAGACAATTTTTTTTCACAAAGTCAGGATGTACTGATTCCTATTTAGACTTGGCATGACAAAAGGCTGCTAATTACGGATGGCATTGAAGGAGGAGGCATTCAGGAGGAATGATTCCTTTATAGTAGGATATGGCAAAAGAAACTATGCCTATCTAAGTTGCTATTGTTTGTACTCTATGATATTTTCCTCCAGTGCACCTCAAACTCTATTTTGGACTACCTCAAAGGCTGTGGCAGCCAAACTGCTGTCATGTCTTCCATGAATACCTAGATCTTTTAGTTTCAGCCTATGCTATCTTGACTGTTCTTCACCCTCTAGGAATTTTTGTACCCTTCTTTATCTTTCATAATGAAAGAACCTAGTTTTTGTAACCACTTTTTGCATACAGTCTTTCTTCCTCTTCCCCAGCTTCTCGTTATCAATACAATACAGCATGCAAAAAGCTGTGCACAACACATCAGGTGTGATCAGGGTGTCAACAAGTATGCAGGAATGAGTATCCTCGAGAATAACTGATGAAATAGAGTGTGACGCCAAAAAGCTTCTACATTAGATTTGTAGAAGCAACCCCTTCCCCAAAGACAAGCTTGTGTTCTAAACCACCTGACTCGATTTTATAATGTTGCCTACAGTGGGAAAGTATAAACAACCAGGTATTCATGGCATGGATCAGCATATTAGATTAGAGGACAACCGTTCAGTTGAGTAGTAAATAAGAATGTTTAGTAGCCTATTTATATCAGATATAGATTTACCAGGTAGAACATTTTTATACTAGATTTTTCCTTTACAGCATTTGATTTTTAAGTAGGTAGCCCTTTGGGGCTTAGAAACACAGGAGATGGTCAGAAGGCTATTGGATTAAAGATTAGTGCACCCAAATGGCCTGTGGCTTCCCCTCCATTCCTGTCACTCACCCTGTAACCTCTCCAATGCACCTGCTGTTACAGCCCCTAGGCCGCAGTTCAGCAAAGTACTTAAGGTACGTCCTACACTGCAACAGGAGATGTGACTGCAGCATGTCTAGATATACCCAAGGTATTTTTGATCTAACTAGCCTGAATAACAATAGCAGTGAAGCCACAGCAGCATGGGTGTACAAGCCCGTCCAGGACCCTGGTTATGTACCTAGTGGCTAGCCCACGCTGGTGCTGCCATGGCTTTGCTGTTATTGCTGTTTGAGCTAGCTAAATTAAAGCCAATTCGGGCATCTCCACACATGCTGTGGTTACACCTCCAACTGCACTGCAGACATACCCTTAAGCTGTATCACGGCCGTAAAGTCCACTCTGCTTGTACATAAAAACACTGATGTCTTGAAGATTTTATAAGCAGTAGCTATAGGCTCTGGCAGTGTGTGTATGGAACATGACCTTCTTCCTAGTTAAAGACTAAAATTCAGTATAAAACCATATTTGAAGGAACTAGAAGAATATGAATTCTTTGTCCATATAGTTTGTCCAGTAATAAGTGCTGCAATAGATACACAAACTGATAGCTATTGCTCACATGTTATCATAACCTTTGGGTATTTTAAGGAATCCACAGACCACTGTCACCTCCACCTACTACCAGGCAACATCATGCTCTCTGGGCTCCAGATTAACAAAAAAGGATGTTTGTATGTACATTACAAGTGCACATAGCATTTTAAACTCCACTGTTATAAAGCCAGTTTTTGTAAGGGGTGAAGGACAAGCAGTAAATCCTTAAGACAACAATCACTGCACACATCCAAGAATGACTCAAGATACTACGAACCATAGAGGTGATCTATTAAATCCCTAAATGGGAAGAAACCAATTAGGCCTTCACAGCACCTCTGACGTACTCTGGTACTAGCTGTGAAGGAAGCTGCTCTTAAGCTTCCTGTACAGACCAAATCAATTGTGCCACTGCAGTCAGAGAGATCCAAATATTAACATGAACCATAAGATAGGATACAGCAGAAATCCTCCCCCAACCTACAGTCGTTTCACAGTAACTAGGTAATCAGGGGGATATATTTAACAGCTCACGGCAATGACACAAAATCCTAGAGTGTTTGTCACATTTTAACCAATACCAACTGCTTAGTATCCTTCCTACTATTTTTCTTGTCTTTGTTTTTACATTTCCCCTTATATCATTACCAACAGTTGCTGACTTTATGATCCCATGTTCGCCACAACATGCTTTCATCTTATGTCATACAGTCCTCAATTCAGCTGGAGAGTTCTTGGATTGCACTTGGTAAAACATCAACTGATATTACTGAAATAACAAGTCAACACTACATAGGTTCATTTTAATAGAATACTGTGTTAAGAGTAACCACTTAAAAGTAATATAAAAGTTAATATAGCTGCTTTATCTGTACTGTAATGCAAAATCCAGGTCAGATTTTACCACCTCTACTATGCAGGAAGTCTGGTCTTGTGGTTAAAGCACAGGACTAGGACACAGGTGCTGTAAATTATATTCATGGCTCTGCTACACATTTCCTGTGTGACCTCAGACAAGTCACTTATACCTTGTGTCAGATCATCATGTGTAGAGCCTCGATGAGCTACTTCCCTACCAAGGGAATGTCGCAAGGATAAATCCATCAATATTTTTGTGGTGCTTGGATATTATGGAGACCATGGAAAACTAAAAGCCAGCACAGGGTAACTTGTAATCAGTTTAGTTGCAAAGTGCTGCTAACCACACTAGCTGTAAAAAAATACAGAAGCCATCTACTTGGCATATTTTGTTAATGCAGTAAAATCACGTCTAGCTTCTACCAGTAAGGAATTAGAGTGCAAGGGCTTAGCTGGTGTAACAGCTGTGTCCAACATATAACCTAGGATTCCAGCAAAGGAGTCCAACTATCATTCACCATTTTTACAGCTAAAATGACAGAATCAGCAATCCTGTTAATGTCAACTAATGGAATTTGGGCATGGAGCCTACTTTTAGTTAGTTTCCCTTAATTTTCCTTCTAGTCAGTTCTAATGTCTGAAAATATTCATAGTTAAATCTTCCCAAGTTACAGCGAAACAGTAAATATTTAATATTTGGTCAGAATTTGGGACACCTGCAGTATCCTTAACAATACCACATTTATACTGCAGACTAAGAACTCTTAAGCCATAAAAAGGGGATGGACATTTAAAGGTTGGGGGGAGATCACTTTTAAGCCACTTCCAGTTATACTGTAAAATAGGCCAAACTTTAGTTTCACTAGCTTTTTCTATTCTCCACAAGCTGAATGGGGAACTATTGGAAGGATTGGGCTTTTGAGGCAAGAGTTACATACCTAATGAGGAGACGCTAAAGGTCATCAAGTTATTGTGTTCTATGGGGCACTAAGCAAAGAGAATAAATTTGGTGGCTCAGTATCACAGCTTGAAAAACTTAGGTAAAGGAGAAACAAGATGACATTGTTTTAATATATTTATTTACATGTCTAAATTAAAGTAAGCTGGCATCTCAGAGGTTAACCCTCTTGAATTATTATTTTGTGGAAATTTTTAAACAAATTCCAGGCCTCAGCAATTTTAGTCCCTACTAAGCAGCAGAAAATAATCTTGGCATCTGCAAACAGCCTTTGATTTCTTCAGACAAAAGCAACAATTTGTGACATCCCCCAGTAGCTCTTCTCTGCAGCCGATGAGAAGGCTTTCTTGTTATCACTATGTACCAGCAAATGTCCAGCCAACTAACAGTCCCAACAGAGCAAGAGGTGCTGTGCACTTCTGCCATAAACACTAAGCCCAATCTAAAAAGTCTCCAAAACTGCAAAGTTGAGCATTTGAGTTGCCATGCAAGGAAAACAAAAATGAAAAATACAATACACTTGTGGTTTATGGATATAACTACTGTTTAAAGGGACAATAAATTATCATACCAAACTCCCACAAAAATCTTTCGCTTACAGCAGGTGCTAGTGACAGATGGAGCCAGTTGCCTTTTACAGCAGCTCTGAAGAAATGGTTTGTTCGCTACTATTAGGAATTTGTTTTGTTCCCATGAGAAACAGACATAGTAAAAGTGGTTCATGGAACCAGACTACAGTGCCAGGGAATAAAAACAAGATGAAACAATACAGTGCTTTTGTGTTGGCTTTCTAGTGCCTATGTTTGTTAGGTTTCTTTCTTTGGCTCTTGTGAACTGATGTGCCAGAATTTTTTTGTGCCAGTCCCCTAGCAGGAAAAGTTGCAAGTGATCACATCCGGACATCACTGTACTCTAGCCAGTAAAACAATTATTAGTTTAGAAAAACCCAACATTGTTTACAGGACCATTACAGAAGCACAAATTGCATGAACAAAATGACTTTCTCTTTTTAATTTGACAACATGCAATTCCTGCCCATCCTGCCTACATTTAAATTGATCTTTATAATTAGCATGTCAGAAAAGCTTCAACTCATGCTAAGAAACCTTTGAATATTACCATAATTAATGTAGTTAATAATGCTCTGAAGTTTGCAGAAACAGCAGGGGACTCAATGGGAGTGACGTGTGCATCCAAGGGAAGAACTTGGCCTTTAAAATCCAGAGGATTTATCAGAACATAATTGTAAGGTGTAGGAACAACTATAGGAACAGAAGTGAATGCCGCTACAGAGCAAACTAATGGACAATAAGTATACACGAGTAATTGAAAAGCCTATTGAAGCACAAAACACTGGGACTGCCTCAGAATAAAAAGACAAATGGAAGATCTTCCTTCACATGAAAAAGATTCCAGAGACCCTCCCCATAGATTTAGTGGATGAGCCCTATCTATATGTGCCAGAGTATTCTGAGAAATCATTCCCATTCCAACAGATATCATGGTGAAGGGCTTGATGTAAGAACCTCATTAGAAGAGAGACCCCTGGCAAGTCCAATCATGTTCAGATGGAAAATTATTTTAAATAGATGTTTAAAAGTCCCAAGAAGTTCTGAGACAAACTGTGTGTTAGATTCTGCATCTCTGCTCCTTCATGTAAGTATACCTATCTGTCTCCTGAAATCTAGCACAGTTATTCCATGCAATGCAACAATAAAATTATTCTGAGAAGTTGTGACCAGTCAGGTTTTGTATTTGCCTCCGTTACCAGATCAACTGCCACATACATTCAGTGATGGCCTATCAGTCCAAAATCCTGTTTGATATTTACACCAGCGACCTTCCCCAAAATATCATAAAAATTTGTCTGTGCTGATGACATTGCTCTGACTACACAGGTGTGGATTTACCTGTCATAGAACAAAGGACCTTAAAAAGAATCTCTCTTATATTAGCAGCTAAAACCAAACCCCACCAAGATTGCAATCTAAAAAGCTAGGACAGAACTGCCTGGGTCTTCTGTGGCCAGCAGATAAGAAATGATCCCACTCAGAGATATCTTGGTGTGATATTAGACCAAAGCCTCACAAATGACCAACACCTAAAATATCCACAAAAAAATTAAGATGCATTTAAATCTCATCCAGAAACAGGCAGGAATGATCAAGGGAGCTGATGCAAAAATTATACCGATCTCTTCACTGGTCCTTGTATACTTTACTGATAAATAGTGCTCACCTGTCTGGGCACATAACTCCCACACATACCTTGTGGGTTCTCAACACCCCTATGCAAATCATTACAGACACAGTAAAATCAATACCACAACTATGGCTTCACACACTGGCACACATCCACCTAGCCTACGTTTGCTGCAACATAAGAATTCTTCAGAAGTCCCATCGTATTTGAGGGAACAAGGATCTTCCAATATATGAAGACCTAAATAACATACTGAAATTCCAACTCAACTCCAGAAAACCTTTTTGGCTTGCCGTGCAAGAGCTCAGAGGCTTGTGGTATCCCCCCCCCCGAAGATCAAGGTGGAAGGATATCCATGTCCTGAACAAATACCTCATTAAGGATCCAACCGAAGAACCCCGTGTCTTTTCACTCCTGCGGAAAATTATGTTCCACTTTGAATGGTATCTGCGTATCACCTGCCTACCTTCTCAATAAATGGGGACTGAGACAAGGAGTTCAAACTATGAACTACCTCGTTAACCACTATCCCAAATGCTTGTGCCCTGGTGGTAATTCTGCAGTCCACTCTATCACCTGAAGCAATTAACTTAGACTTGAACATTTAACATTGATATTTTTAAGCCATACAAAAGAATTAGTAGTACACCAACCCATTTTTCTCTCTTTGCAAGTCAGCTTTAAAAATGATTCAGCAACTTCACTCAGTCCCAACTCCTTTAGAACTTTAATTTCCAACATAGCAGAACTATGATCATATTTCAAGACTCTCAGCAATAGGTGAGCGATAGGAAGTTGCGCTGAAATAATCAATCAAGGGTTCTGGTGAATAATTTCATTTTCATAGAGTCAGGTTGTTACCAAAAGCCCACAAGGGAATCTGCCCCCCAACCCCCTAAATTCATTATGGCCTATTGTTCTTCGAACAGATCAAATGTGGGATATTATGATATTCATGCAAAGAAATTTAGCCTAACCGGAATGAGGTATTTTGAAGCCTGACGTACTCTTGGTTTTACAATTCATGTTATTTTCGTTTGCTTATAAAGGAAGACTTGGTTTGATTTCATTTTGGTTTTTGAAATAATAGTAGGGGAAAGTGATTTCACCAACATATCTAAAGTGATTCCTCACACTTCGCCTACTAGCAGAGGATAGACTTGGAGGGGATAAACTATTCTTAACAGAATATCTGAACAAGGTAAACATGGCTGCTTTACCTGGTGTTTTTACACAGTCTCACTTAAGTGACCAGCACCCTTGTGTGAAACAAGAAAACAATTAAAAAGCTTTTAAAAGAGCACTGTTTCTCATAGCACCGTTTGTAGCCAGACCATTTTTGTTCCTTGAAGCCCTCAAATACTTCACTCAATAGAAAAATTGATATTTATTGAAAATGGCAGAGCTGAATAGCAGCAGGCTTCCACCGAACTCCACACAACATCTCAGTCTGAATGTGTTCCTCTGGTAAAATAAACACCTGGCAGCAAGAAGACTCCAGATGTCTTCCAAATGCCAATATTTATGGGGAGGGATAGCTCAGTGGTTTGAGCTTTGGCCTGCTAAACCCAGGGTTGTGAGTTCAATCCTTGAGGGGGCCATTTAGGGATATGGAGCAAAATTGGGGATTGGTCCTGCTCTGAGCAGGGGGTTGGACTAGATGACCCCCTGAGGTCCCTTCCAACCCTGATATTCTATGACTACATGCTTTTTTGTTCCATTCATCTTTCATTTCTTTCTTATCTCAGTAACCATTCCCCCTCTTTAACTAGTCTCTACTCAGGCGAGAGCACATGTAGCACGCTAATCCACTGGGCTTCCACTACTTTTGACAGTCCACAGATTTATGAGAGGATTTTTTTTTTTTTAAAGAATGTGTAGTTTACAGCATTTCTTTATACATCTAATTCAAAATCAGAACAGACAGGCAGTCTAGAACCTTATGAAGAGATGGACTCCAGCACAAACTCAGTATGATGTATGCTACCAACCCGTACAATTCCAAACCCGAATTGCAATCTAAGGCGGGCAGGAGAGAAATGCTCTCTTCACCATTTTACTTTGCCAGAAGTGGTAGTGGCAGCCAGCACTTATGCTGTGCTTTACAAACATTAAATCAGGGGCGGCCAACCTGTGGCTCTGGAGGCACATGCAGCTCTTCAGAAGTTAATCTGCGGCACCGACCCCGGGGCTGGAGCTACAGGCCAACTTTCCAATGTGCCGGGGGTGCTCTCTGCTCAACCCCTGGCTCTGCCATGGGCTCTGCCCCCACTCCACCCCTTCCCTTGAACCTGCCATGCCCTCGCTCCTCCCCCTCCAGAGCCTCCTGCATGCCACGAAACAGCTGATCGGAAGGTGCGGGGAGGGAGGGGGAGGTGCTGATCAGCTGGGCTGTCATTGGGCGGGAGGCACTCGAAGCGGGATGGGGGGGAGCGAATGTATTACTGTGACTCTTTGGCAATGTACATTGGTAAATTCTGGCTCCTTCTCACGCTGGCCACCCCTGCTTTAAAAAATCCTCCAGACAACCTTATGAGACGGGCAATTATTATTTCCCAGTCTGTAAAATGGCAATAAGAGACTTGCCCACTGCCACTGAGTGAATCAAAGACAACAGGAATTAGAATCCAGGAAGCTCTTAGCCCCTAGTCTCATGTTTCACTGGACAATGCAGCCTCTCCCCCTAGACACCCAGTAATTGTGGTCCCTGGGCTAATGGAAACTCTAACTGTAACTAGAAAGTTTGGTGCAATAGCACAGATTGCTGCTATCATGCTACAGAGCTGGTGCCAGTGGCTTTCCTCACATCATGTTTCTCTTGCTTTTGGTGGTTTCCATTCACTAATTTTTATTTTTAAAGGGGGATGGTGGATTTTTGATTCATTGCCAAGCATCACTAGTGAAAGAGTGGAGAGCACAAAGGGAAAGAAATAGGATGACTGGTTTCCAGAATGTGACATTGTCAGATTAAAATATGACTATGCAAATCATTGTTGCTACCACTGTTATATAATTGCAACGAATATTATACAAAGTGGTCAAGTAAGGGGTCAATAGAAGCTTGCAGACTAAATGACTCAGATTCAACCTTTAGGGACATATTGATAGATAACGTTTGTGGTTTTGTGTGTTTACATACATATTGTTAGAGATTAACAATGTAATCGAGCAGTCCCTGTCTATGCTGTATTCTGTTAATTCAGAGATCAAAAGGAAATATTAACATTTAAACGAACTGTAAACAGTGATATCACTGTATTCATCTCTTTGAAATGTATAGCAAATCACCTTTGAATGGTGGAAAACAGGCAACTGCCTTATGTTAATCACTGTAGCTAATTACCCATGATGCTTAGGAAATAGGTCTACTTCAAAGTCTCCATGATTGCCTATTGTTCACCTAAGGACTCCGAGCTATCAAAAGAAGGCCCGGAACTATATAAAAACCCTTGGGTCCTGATCCTTTTTATCTCAGATCTGCTTGATGCTTCATGCAGGGGAAACTTAAGTCCTAAGAGTGAAATTTCCAGCTCTATCTGGATCACCCTGAATATGAACATTGGACTATAACCTATGGACTAATTCTGAAAGAACTCTTTGCAGCTACAAAGCTCACCATCTCTATTATGAATCTGATCTCAGAACTGTATTCATGTCTGTATGTATATTGATCTTTTAACCAAATACTCTTCTTTTTTTAAAAATTTTAGTTTAGTTAATAAGAATTGGCTGTAAACGTGTATTTGGGTAAACTCTGGAATATTCATTAACCTGGGAGGTAATGTGTCCAATCCTTTGGATTGGTAGAACTTTCTTATATGATGAATAAGATTTTCAGTAATTCTCATCATATTTGACTTGGGTGTCTGGGTGGAGGCCTAAGCCTGGGTTGCTTTAAGGGAACTGTGTTGTTGGTTTCTGGGTAACAAGTGAAGTATTATAGAAGCTTCTTTTGTGCTGGTTTGGTAAATCTAAGTTTGGGAATATCCACCAGCTTTGAGGATTGTCTGCCCCATTCTTTGCCGTTTACCCTAACTGAGTAACTACAGCATGGGTCCCTGGGACCCCAGTCACATAGAATAAGAATTATTTTTCACTTGGTCTAACGTGGCACATAAGCAGAACAAAATGTGACTTGTCAGCACCAACAGCAGCAAAATGTTTCTAACTAGAAAAGTGAGCAAACCCTACGAAGCACATCCATAACCTACTATTCTTGTATTCACACAGCCCTTACCTAAAAGGTCATACAAAACATGATATTGTTTGTTCCTCAACTCAGTTTGTTAATCAAAATGGATTTGTCCTACTAAAGTATTTAGTTTCTCTTTTAAGGGTTTTTCTTTTAAAGTTTGTGACATACACACATTTTACTAAACCCAGATTTAGTCAGACTCTTCAATAAAATCTATAAATTGGCCATGTTTCACATCTTTTTTAGGGGTTTTTGTTTATTTGCAACAAGTGTCCGCAGGCAAATGGAAATAAGATTCCCCTCAAAAGGAGACGCCCTTGCAGCTCAGTTATCAATATATAAATTTTAAAAACACACAATAGCTCCCTTCCACTTGAGGCATACATCGTAAGTGGTAAAAGGGAATGCATTCTGAACGAGTGAGGTCACAGCACCTTTCCAAAAATACTCCTTAGACTAGCTGCCTTCAACACTGTAGGCTCCAGAAACAGTAGTACTAGCTTTGCAAAATGTGGTTAGCTGTTAGCCTTTCTCCTTCTAAATTTAGGACAGATAACTATGACAAATCACTTTCTGAATGATCATTCAGGGTTGCAGAGACCCACCTAGAGTCCATTCAGTACAGAATAACTGAAGCCCTTTTCAGAGATTAAACTTCTAAAAAGAACTCTTAAGAGCTGACCCAACATAAATATCACCCATATAAATATGTCCAAATAGTCTCATATTATCTTCACTTCCTCAGCACTTGCAAACATATGAATCTTTCAGCTCTGGGGATCAAGATTTATACCACCATCTTGACACTAAACACCAGTGCTCCACCACTATTAGTCTATGGTAGTATAAATGAATATGCCAACTCCTGAACGTATTTGGTTAAAATACTAAAAATAGTTCATTTCTTCTAACCATGATGATGCCTCCAAGAGGAATGCCGAATGACCAAAACAGGACTATACAAATGGAGCTGTAACTCAGAGACATTCCATTACAAAATTAACACTTCAGGAGTAGGTGCTTCCACATCAAGTTGATTCGGGAAATCCTGAGTTCTGGGGTCAGAGTGTTTATAGACAGAGAGCAAGAAGAACTTGGAGAGAAACCAGGCTCCATTTGCTTTTTACTGCTGTCATTCAAGTTTATGTCTTGCCCCTTATTTCATTGATCTGTACTTTACAGTCAGAACCTATTGATATCAGTCTAGAACAGACAAATGCTCTGATTTAGCACCGCTTTGGGACAGTGTGTGTTCATTGCTGGAGAAAAAGGAAGTAGTCCCTCTAGCAAACCGTTTCTGTGAGGGGTTTACATCTGCTAAGAATTACTGGATGTATAGTTGTAGGAAGTTACAAAGGTTTAGAAGAAAATGCAAAGTGACTGACAGAAACATCAGAGCATCTAAACACCTTTGAAGTAAAAACTTGCTGTTCCTTTTTCCTGCCGTTCCTTCAGAACAAACAAAATGGATCAAGGAAAGCTGGTTTATATCAAGAGCATTTTAGTTTAACCAATGTAGACCTCTTGGCTTCCGCCAATAACTTGTTCTATTTAGTTTTCCAGTCTCAATGGGACCTCTTTAATGAAGAAACCAGGTGTTCCAACCCCAGTGTTCTCTAACTGGCCAGGAAGAATACACAACATACACACACACACACTATATATATATATATATGAAAGCAAGTGTCTTTAAAGTCTAATTCTAAATCCAAGTCTCCTGGCAGAAGAATTCCAATGATGTGCAATTAAGACCTCTATTCTAATAAGAAATTTAAATGAATTAATCATGTAAACCCTCCCTTGATAGTACTCTTGTAATACCTACACGTGAAAGGATAATGAACAAACTCTTTCCTTGCTTAAAAACAAAAACAAAACAAAAAACACAAAAACCTTGATTTCCTTGATTTTATGTTAGACCATGCACAGAAGCATGTACACCACAGAAGTGTTCTTTGCCTTAGTGAACAGTTTTTTATAGATTTCAATAAATATTGCCCTCTGGCAGGATGATGAAATTGACACATAAGTAATCTACGGTTTGGTCTATTTTTAAACATACTGTTACCAGATTTGATGGTATCGCTGTAAAAAAATACATTGATAAAGTCTGAGAAATAGGATGACGAGAATACATTTGATGTCAGTAACTCTCACTTTCATATTTGTGGGGGTTTAAAAACATTTGAGAAATATAGGCCTGCCATGTGTGCAGGGGACTGGACTAGATGACCTCTCGAGGTCACTTCCAGCCCTAGGATTCTATAGTAGGGACAAAGGGGAAAGCTTACTTCTGGCCAACAATCTTGCAAGCTCAATTTCCACACTGCAGAGCAACTTTATGAAGCAGTTATAAACCAATTTTTTTAAAATAGAAAAAACAACACTCAATTAGAATTGTATTACTGAAATGCTGTGACAGATTCCAGATAGAACCAGAACAACCCTATGTTTATTACTATGCTTTAATTGCTTATTTTCGATCAATTCCCACTATAGGACAAACAAGGACACCATGGGGAATGCAACTCCCCTGATAATGCCATCAGAACATGACCATGCAATGACAACAGTACTTTGAATAATGGCTTCCTTATGTTTGATTTATAAATCCAAAAGAGCCATAATCTCCACAAGTACTATTTTAGTATGCTGCCATACTCAGAGCAAGAACTCTTCTGGATTCAGTGCATTTGTAATCAAAACTTCTAAGCAATTACCATACCTTTAGAGGAAGGCTAGTAATTCTACTCCCAGGAGAAAAAAAAACAGCAATATGGTGCATCTCAGAATGCCTACTGGTTCTTCATACTACCCTTTCTTTTGATTGTCCCCCCGTGCCAAAGATCAGCTCAAAGTAGATCACATACATCAGATACAAGTAGATCACATATATCAGATACAAGATACAGACATCCCTGTTTATGAAGCATCATGTAGATTTATGGTGGTTTATAAATAATTAAAATTAAAGAGATTATTAAATTAGACAACAGTCCAACCACCCAGGTTACCACTTTCAACTGGATATTGAATGTTTAATAACTTTACTGTACCCCATCAGTTAGCAAAAGACTATACATTCCAATCCTCAGCACAGAGACACATATTCCTTCTTTCAGCAGTGCCACAAAGTGGTCTTTTTATTATCTATCTGGCAAAATATCATAGCAACAGTTGATGCAGTTGCAAAAAAGGCTAATATTGTCTGAGATGTTTTAACTGGAGTGTTGTGTGTTAGACACAGGAGGTAAGTGTCTTGCTCTGCAGTACTGTGTTCAATTCTGGGCACCACACTTGAGGAAAGATGTGGACGAATAAGAGAGTGTCCAGAGGACAGCAACAGACACTGTTAATAAAAGGTTTAGAAAGCCTGACCTATGAGGAAAGGTTAAACAAACTGGGCATGGTTAGTCTTGAGAAAAGAAGTGGGGAACTGGTAAGTTGTCAAATATGTTAAGGGCTCTTATAAGGAGGATGGGGATCAAGTGTTCTCCCTATTCACTGAAGGTAGGACAAGACATAATGGGCCTAATCTGAGATCTAGATTAGATATAAGGAAAAACTAACTCTAAAGGGAGTTAGGCTCTGCAACAGATTTCCAGAGGAGGTTGCAGAATCCCCATCACTGGAGGTTTTTAAGAGCAGGTTGGACAAACACCTGTCATGGATGGTCTAGGTTTACTTGGTCCTGCCTCAGTACAGGGGCTGGATTTGATAACCTCTCAACCTGATGACCCTTCCAACCTCACATTTCTATTATTCTATGACCTACAAGCACCATAAAAAGCAAGAAGAAGGAACATACAAGTAGTCTTTCTAGAAGACTGCATTGTAAGCCCCTTAAATATCCCTCAGAGAGATACCGTTAAGAAAGCTTCCCTCCATGACAATGCTCCCATAGCAATGTGTATACTGAGGGAAGAGAGAAGAGGAAGGGAAATGGTTACTCACTATAGCCACAGTCTCTTTTTCCCTTGAGGAAAATTCCCCCCTAGCAACACAATACATAGAGGAAGATATTACTTTGTCAGTGAAACAGTGGAATCCAGGCAGGAAGATCAGTAAGTAGTTTTCTGCAGATGCTTGACCCCAATATTGTTCACAACTGAACAAAACAAGTTTCTTGGCCATCCAGATTCTAAACCTTTAAATGTCAGCTTCAAAACCTAATCTCTTTGCAATCCTGCTTTAGTGCAATGACAAAATCAGGTTTCAAGAGTGACAAATGATATGTAATAATTCATGCTCCTCACTCCACTTTTTGCTTTTACTTACACACTGAACATATTCTAAGGGGGCTGATCTTGAAACTAGAACATCATTTCTTTTTTACCCTAGCTGATTTTAATATTATTAAGATTAATTTCCTCTTAATTTCCAGGGTTCTTGTCATCCTATGTTACCTATAAGTTTTTGATGGAGAATTTTATACCTAACCTTTACCTGAGAAATCAGTCTGATAGACTGAAACTCCAAAAGGAGAAATTAATATGGTAATGTGATTCATCTACTTAAACAAGTAAATGATTCTACATGTGAGGCATTGATCAAAGTGCTAAAGCCTTAACACATAGCAGTGCTTCCATCAGAGGATTTTTTTGATTATTATACTAAAACAGTCTAAAAGTTTTCCTCTGGGTTGCAAACGGCAAGTTCTCCATAGTTCCTTAACACAGAAACAGATGATGGAACGTTCAGTAGTTTGTATGGAAAGCTTGTTCATTACAGTGGTTGGACCTGGACTACAATGAAAGTACCTGCACTGATCTACAAGAAACGTTAGCTTGTATGTGCCTATGCACGAACTCATATTCTTGGTTTTATTTTCTGCAGTAAGCCAACCTCTATAGCTTAGTTTGTGGACTAATGTTTGTTCAGCGGGTGTAAAGAACCATACACAAGCTATTACTAATTCATTGGGAAAACAATCTCAATCACCGTTGCTGAACATTAATTTCTCCATTCGTAGCAAGCAGCACATCCACAAACTTGCCTTCTACCTTCATATTATGTATAGGACTCCATTAAAAAGAGGTTACTTGTTCAAGAGTCATCTCTGTGTCTATCACAAATGTGAAGATGGCATCCCTGGCTGAGCAGCAGAACTGCTTTGAAAAGTCATGTCTGTTGGGTTGTGCATGAGAAATCTTGTGCAAAGGTGACATAATTGTGCAACAGAGTCCACTCTGCCCCCAACCACCTCAGCCCCTTCTCCCTAAGGAAAGTCCTGATGTTACACAGAACTCGGAAGAAGAGGGGAAGGTGGGTGGGCGAATGTGACTGCACAGAAGCAACTTCTGAAAAACAACAATTACAGGAAAGTAACCTCTCCTTCGAGGGCTTCTGTGTATTCCCACTTGTGAGAGACTGGCAAGCAGTGCTCCATCAGGACGGTGGGTGCACTTTCTTAGCTAAATCTGGATTGTCGCATGGCTCTCTCAAACTGGGCAACAGAGCATGATGTTAAATCTGGAGAGTAGTTACTGGTGAAAGTGTGCACCAAACTCCAAGATGCTGCTTTGCATGGCTCTGATGCTGTGGTGGCTGTTGTGGAATGGGCTTTTAAAACCAGAAGATACTAGTTTCCTAGACAAGATGTACAAATGTTCTATATCTATCTATCTCATAAGCCAGTGAGACTTCATTTGGTAATGGATTTACCTTAGCATCTCTTCCCATATACTATAAATAACCTACTGTTTTTTCTAAAGGGCTTGATCTTTTTCCAGGTAAAAAATACTCTTTTTACAGACAGGGTATGGAGAAGAGTTTTCCCTAGGTGGGAATGGGGTCTGGGGAAGAACACAGGGAGGGAAGTTTAATGAGACAAGTAAAAATCTGAGACCACTTTAGGCATGAAGCTGGAATGATGTCTCATGGTGACCTTCTCCTTATGGACCACAGTATAGTGTGGAATGGCCATCAACAACTTAAGCAAAAAGTTGTTTTGATCAATAAAGTCATGAGAGGCTTGTGCCAGAAGCTCATATAAGTTTTAGGTCCCTAAGGCTCCCTTGAGGGGGGGGCAGAGGAACATATTTCCCAGACCTTTAAGGAATATGGAGACTGTAGGTTGAGAGAAGATGGGTTTGCCCTTAATGTAATTGTGATGAGCAGATATTGCAGCTATGTGGACCTTTAAGGAGGTTAAGACTTAAGCCCCAAGCCGTTAGGTGTAGAAAGTATTCTAGGACTGCAAATACCCCCCAAGCTCAAAATGGAATTAGTCCTTTACCAGTGGCCCACACAGTAAACAATTTCCATTTTTGTTTATAACACTTAAGGGTGGATCCCTTCCTGGAGTGTAAGAGGATGACTTGAGTCCTCTGAGAACAGAACAGTCCGCTTTAGTCAGCAAGTTATCTTCCACTATGTAAGGTGGAATGTCTTTGCACTGGGATGCAGAATCCTACCTTGCTGTTGAGACAGGAGGTCTGAGAATAAAGGCAATGGATACAGTGGCTACCTGGCCAGCTGCAGGAGTTCTGGTACCATTGTTGACAAGAGCACACTGGGGCTACTGGAATGTTTGTTCTGTACAACCTGATCTTCCTTACGGCTACCAGGGAATGGGAGTAAAGACAGTTGTTCCAGTCCAGAGGAACTGTATCAGAGAGAGTTTTTGTCTGTGTGATCTTGTGCAACAATATGCTTGGCACTTACAGTTTCATTTGGATGTGAAGAGATCTACTACTGTATGGCCCCATCTATGAAACAGTGTGCTGGCTATACTGATTTCAAGGACCACCTGTGCGCTGATCCTGAGCCTTCCTGCTAAGAGAATCTGCCCCAGCAAGGTAACGAGCTACTGGTTGGATTTGTTTTCAGGTGCATCACACACAGTTTTCTTGCCTCCACTAATAAGAACTGGGAACATGCTTCTCCCAGCTTGTTGATATAGTTCATGGCCATAAGCTCCTGTACTTCATGAGGCTGCAAGGATAGGTGAAAGGTCCTGAGGGCTCACTGCACTGCCCTGAGATCCAGCATGCTGATATGCTGTCTGGACTCCCAGGTGTTCTACAGGCCATGTACTTGGAGGTCTAGACAATGCACATCCCGGGCCTAGATTGGTGGAACAGGTGGCAACTGTGATGGGAAGGGAGAGCACAGGGTACCGCCTGGAGGACATTGTCTCAAATCCTCCCACTAGCAAAACTAGTGGAGCAGTCGAGGAGAGATGGTCCATCTCCGTCGAAGGCTGTGTACATTAAAAAGCAAGATGATCTATGCAACCTCTAAAGATGACATCAAAAAGAAACTTACAGGTATTAAACATGATTTAGTTTGGATTATTAAGGACAGTTCAACACTTGGAGAAAAACTGGGAGGCAATGTGGTAGTTTTACTTGAAGGAAAATCCTTATAAAAAGACTGACAAGTGCCATCTGGATCTAAGGAGTTTCCATTTCTGCAGCTCATTCTGATGGCACAGCATTAGTCTTTCCTACCACAACCCCCCTCATCTTCCTCTCTCACACCTGAAGGAGAGGTCATTAAGTTAAGCAGTCTAGCAGTGCTTGCCATTAGAATATCTAATCCTGACAGTTTTATGTAGAACCAAGAAATGCCTTTATGTCATACTTAGTCATAACTGACACTGGATGTATTCCTTGCAACACATACAATGAATGAGACACTTACTGTGAATAGTCTAGCAAACACCAAAGGCTAAACTAACTGAAGGCTCAAAAGCATTGTGCACTAGTCAGATGGTTGACTCTTTTTTTCAGTATTTATGGTTGCCCTTGATTGCAGTTCCATGAGACTCCTGTACATACACACACCTCACCTGCCTTGACAAGCCTATTTTTTGTGAAATGGCAGACAGAGAGATAAGCATCTCCTTGAGATAAATTACTTCCTGTTTAAGAGGAATGTGTCTGAGGTATGTCACCTCTTAGTGACCTGCTTAACTCCCAGATCTTGAGAACATATGGTTTAGTATAAATACATAATTCCTTACATATTATCTTTTACTGACCTTTACTCAGGACCTGTCCCACAGGGTCCTAACCTACTCTCTTTGGATCCTCCTACCAGGCTTCCTGCCTGTTTAAGCCCTATCCCAGAGCTCTCCATGGAGGATCTGCTCCCTATAGGTTTCTCTTCTTATCCCCCCTGCACTCTCCTCCCTACTGAGTTCTCTCCAGTTCTGTATAAGACCCATGTGCCTAATGACCCTTACCTAACTCTGCCTGCCCCCCACCCCCCCCCCCCGGCCAGGAGGCAGTCAACCACAGGTGCACTAATTGGCATTTACTCCCATCACCTGTTGGACATGGAGTTAAGCCCCATCACACAGCTGTTCTGAGGCCTTTCATCTCCCATTGAATATATGCTACTGAACAGGAGTAGGAGTCACCTGTTTACCATGTGAGTCTTACAACACTGAACTTGTTTTTGTAAAACACCAGCCATTATACCAATTTCTGTGTAAAAAGAGCCTTACATGGAACAAGGTTTTTGAAATCAAGAAAACTTGCCATATTGCAATATAACCTGTGGCTTAAGATACTTCTTGGGTCTTGTGTCCATAACCATGGCACAGAAGCTGGTCTCAGGACACTAAATGGGCCTGCTGGAGTATCAGGCTGTGGGCACTGAGAGGCCAGATGAGCCTAGAACCTTAAGGATATCTCCCTTCTAGTACAAAGAGTAAAGTACAGCAAATTGCATACTGGCTTACGTCCTGGGTATTGCGCGAACACACAAGGTACTGGATGTAGGCATCAGTCTCAAATGTGATTGCCAGGCAGGAGGCACACTTATTGAAGCCGTTGCAGGACTTGAGGCACCACATGGTTCTGGTGAGGGTCCGAAGACTCCAGGACCAGGGCAGCAATGTACGCTAAATTCTCCTACCCAACGCTACACAATTATAAGAAAATAAGAATAAACTAAACTAAGGGAAGATCTAGCTTGAGGACACAAGGCAAGTTCCATTCACTACCACCCCAAACAGCAAAGACACTGCAGGGATCGTGGGAGGGAGGCACACACTCTTACACAGAGCAGGGCAATTGACATCCCCCTCCAAAGGGCATGGCAGCTCTGCAGTTCAATATCAGTGGCACCAAGTCCCACAAGTGTGAATACACAGATGCCTTCAAAGAAGAAGAAAATGATTTGTGAAAAGGAATACAGTGACTCAGATAGATTTTCACTTGGCTATGGAACCTTCCATCTTCAAATCCAGACCAGGTCAGTAATAATCTCAAGTCATCGCCATCTGAAGACCACTGGCTTGAAAGAAAGGAGTTGCCAAGTCTTAATCCAGTTCTTAGTAGACAGGTGTTCACATCACAGAAGTCTCCTCTAAAATTGGCATTAACTGCAATCTTTGTTATCGGTCTCAGCAGAGAGGAAAAGGAATGAAATATCAAAAACTGAACTCCTCTTGCATACCTTGATACGGTAACTTGGTCTATACTCTCCCTGTTCTGTGGATTGAGGACTTCAGTCTCCCAGAACTTCTTATCAGCACGGCATTCACTTTTAAGAACATTTCCCCCTCAATACTGAATTAAGTAAGGACTTAGCTACATTAGGGATTTTTGCACTGATGTAGTTATTGCTTGTTTGAACTTTGGGCAAAATGCACCAATGCAAGCCCCACTTTACATCAGTGCATTATATCTACATTGGAACTCTGCAGCAGTATAGCTATATCTGTGCAAAAATCCCTAGTGTAGGCAAGCCCCATGCCTCCAACTCAAGTTTTCTAACCTGGCACGAAGACAGGCATGAAGATACCCCAATGGCAGGATTACAATTCTACATGCTAGTTGGGAAAGTATGCCAAATGATCAGAGCCACATTTTTTCCAGGTGTGTGTGGTTTCAACAGTAAGTAATATGAACAAGTTACAGATTGAAATGAAATGCTAAAAAGTACTCTAAGAACTCAGGATCTCTCTTGCTTTCACAGCAAAGGCCAGTTGCAGCCTTCAAGGAAAGGGTGTTGCTACATACAGTTGTTAATTAGTCCATAAGGACTTGTTTATAACAGGAGTGAAATCTAACTACACCATGAGAAATCATATTGGCTGAGCAAAGCTCTACTGTCTTTTCCAAGACTACAGCAATGGTTAAATATCTATTCTATTTGTAATAAATGGTTACCACGTGAGCAGATATTTGGTTTTGCTAAAGACAGTTTACTACAGGACTTCTAGCTTCCTTGAATTTATGCACATTTGTTTGCCCACCCATTCACCTTGAACTTCACCACACCCAGCATGTCCCCCACTGTTTCAATCAGATATGTTATTCTGTGAACAGGAACAAGACTAGAGAATGCAGGAGGTTCTGGAGAATGAGACTCAGTATCCTTGAAATATAATTAAAGAGTCATAAGTGGATTTAATCTTATTGAGATTTTACAGTAATAGTACCTAGCCCTGACAGTAACACTGTGCATTTAATAAACAAAATAAAAATTCAAATCAACCAGAGAAACTGCTAAGGCAAGCACTTTTATAAAGTCTACCTTGACAAATAGTCATATGCTTGCTGATACAGCACAGCAGAGACATAAACCACCCTTTTTTAGCATTAATGAATTATTCCTCTGATGTACTATCTATGCGGACAGTATTTGCCCATTTTTCACTGCAGCTGTGGATGCTCAGCATCTCTAAAAGTTAGGCCAGGTGTATAGGAGGGAGAAGTGTACCTCAGACATACAGAGAACAACCATAAGAACCCTTGGGACTAAACATGTAGGCCAACAGCATCTTCATTTCAACTACCATATTTACTACTCATAAGCCTATTCTTCATGAAGAGTGCCACCACCAACCTAGAGTCCTTCTGACTAAGGATACAACAACGTATGCTACAGCTAGAGACCCCCTTAAATCAAAGGGCCACCCTCCAATTTAGAGTTTGAGGTTCTCAGTGTGACAGTATCCAGAATGTTTGGCTCCAGATTTGAACTTCTTTAAACAAAAAAAAAAAAGGCCCTGAAAGCACTCTTACTCTTGTGGGATCTACAAAAAGCATGACATTTTCTTCCTCTGCTGACATGGCACAATTAGTTAATTCTCAAAGTTATGAGCAATTTTGCTGGCATTATATGATGATACTACATGAACAAGAAGCAAAAGTCACTCTGGTATCTGAGGTATTAGAAAAAACAGGAAATAAAATCAGCTGCTGGAAAATGAGAGACAGACAAGTTATTTAACATTAAAGCAATAGGGTAGGCTAATGAAAGGGCTCCCCACTGCGACATAAATGACTGATTCAATTCACACTCTCACTGGACAGCCTGACAAGCCTGAGAGCATCAAGGAAAGCCAGGACACCATTCTGCCTGTGGTGGTGAGGTGAAGAAGAGTCCAGGGGCCTGGTCTACACTTAAGTCTTAGGCTGACGTAGCTATGGGACTCATGGTGGAAAAATGCACACCCTGGAGCACCATAGCTATGCTGATCTAACTCCTGGTGTAGACACAGCTACGTCAATGGAAGAATGTGTCAGCTGACCTAGCTACCAAGCAGGAGGTGGAGTTCTTACAGCTACAGAAAAAAGACACAGCCATGCCGCAATACACACGGCCTTGTTGTATGAGGTCTACATGGGGAATAAAGCCAGATTTGGCAATATACTAGGGAGGGATATAACTGGCAATTGCATAAAGAAACTAACACTGCATATGGGAAGGGCACAACCAGAGAGTTCAAAGGACAGGAGGTCCATTTTACATTTATTGTACTTTTAGAATTAAAGTGATAAAGTACAAGAAAGAAACACCTACATTTGCAGCTTTCTATTAGTAACTTTACAAGTTAATCACAATAAGATTTTACTGAGTCTATTATAGATGAGGAAGGTGGTTGCAGAAGAGAGTAAGTAGTTAGGGAAACAGCTTCAGCAAAACACTGAAATTGTGAGTAAATCTAATTTTCAGGTTGACTGTTTTAGAGTGTGACAACAAGGATTTGTATTTGGTTCCTGCCTGATGTTATTTATTAACATCTAAGTCCCCAATCCCACAGTGAGCACTTTACAGGTGGACCCTTGCACCTATATGAAGCCCTGTTGACTTTAATAAGGATCTGCCTGTGATGAGGTCATTGCAGGATCAGGGCCCAAATGAATACCACCTATTGGGAATTCACACACAAAAATTTAGCCTTAGGAGTCACTAGCTTCCAAGCCAAAATAAGTAAGCCAGGGACACTCAAAAGCGGAAATGCAAAAAAGGCATTCAAAAGTTTATTTACAAGCAGTAATTACAGCTTTCCTTGTTAAAGAACTCTGCAGTTAAGACTGTATTAATGTTTACATTATAGCTCCTTCCTTTCACATGCCTGCAACCTTCTGTAAAATTCTCTTATCTGGCTGAAGTTCTACATGCTAGATAGCAATCTAGCATGCAGTATGAAATTCCAACCAAAATGAATTAAAATACTATTTGAGACAACAAAACAATAAAAATATGTTTTAAAAACTGACGTTAAGGCATTATGGTTGTAAAGTCAAGCACTCAAAAGTTAGGAAATATCAAAATGAAGGTTGCCCATACAAACAATTCAGCCCTCTTTTGCATATGCATTATGGTACTATCCTGAATTATGGGATCACATACTATTTTTTCTATAGGATGCCTGACTCATTCAATGTATTCAATGTAAGGGCAAAATTGGGTCCTGTGTGTGCAATAATGTTGTCAAGTAATGGTTAGCAGGAGTGTAATGGGACGTGCACAGCTCACGTGCCCACGTTGCATCAGGGAAATCAGAGGTAATTCCCGGCAAGGGAAGCCAGGCAGTTTCTTCCCCTAAGTGGAAAGTATCACCTGGCCACAGGCAAGCACGTATTTCAAAGAGGAAGAGGAAGTTGATAAGAGCTCTCTTAGAAGGAAATGAGGTTAGAATGTGGCTGGGAGTCTGCTAGGAGAAAGTGAAGGAGGACTCGACTAACTTGCCTGCCAGAGAACTGCATCTAGGCTGCAGATAAGACTACTTAAATCCTTGGTTTTGCTTTGTTTATGGTAAAGACTAAAAAGGACCCTGGCAGGGGACCTGCTGCAATAATGGGGGTGCTTGAACCTCTTCCCTGAGAAATGGGCCAGAGCCTTAAACAGATGGGGCTTCAGTTTTCCTCTTGGGTTTTTTATTTTATTTTGGGGACTAATACTATAGCCACAGGCCTAGCTTGCGCAATGAGACTCTTGCATTTCCTCACTCGAATGTTTCAGAACCAGTGCTGGAGCTAATGCATCATATAGGTAGACGGAGATACACTCAATAATTGTGAGCTAGTTCCTTTTTCACTTCTGAGCAAACCAAGCAAGATTCAGTGTTTCTTCTACAAAGCTCAGTTTAAAGTCATTACAATAATGCAACAGAGCTCAATTCAAAAGTGTTTAAGAAAGAAAGCAGATAAAATCATTCCTTTCTGGAGATGCTAAAAGTCTATTTCCCCTCCCTTGAATTAGCAGTGTAAGTAACTATTCACATGTGTCCAATGAGAATAGTACACTATAGCTGGGGGTGCTTTTGTAGCATAAACTAGAGTCAGAGACTGTCCTTTTTCGAAAAAGGAAATCTGCCCCTCTTCTAGAATGAATGAAATTTATTCTTCAAAAGGCCACAGACAACTTTCAGATAGTAAAAAAGGCTAAAAATACATGAACGCTAGGAGAGAGAGTTGTGGAAGAACCAGGTCTTTCGCTCTAAGAGTTCACCAGTGCCTGCTGCTAATTCCCCCACATGGTGTCAGAAACCTGTTTATGACATCACAACTGATTGCTGGGGGAATGACTGTCCCCACAGAGACATGTGGGAAATAAGCAACAGCAACAGATGAGCACTTAAATATTTCTTTGAGACCTTGGTAACTATGAAAAACCTCATGACCACCAGTTTAGAGATTTAATAGTAGCACGCTGAGCTCCCATACAGGAAACTCCAATTCTCCTAGTTCAGGAGGAAAGGAACACACTTGACCAGAACTGCAGAGGCAAACAAACTCATTTCTAGGAGGAGAGAACTCCTTCAGGGGAGCGAGCAGTACTGTTGTTAGGTTCCAGAAGAAGCAGCATCTCTCATGATGGTTAAGAACGTTAGCCTGACATGAGATGTCAAGAAGAAAACTAGGGCAATATAGGATCATCTGCAATAAAAAGTCACGTCCAGACGTGCTTTAGAATTTCATTTTTAAAATGCTAATCTCCTTCCCCACTACTGTATGTTCAGTGAAAACAACATGAATTACAATGGAAGAATTCCCTAAATGTCACAAGGAAAATAACTACCTTACTGTCTTGGCTTGCAAACTATTCAGTCTGCTCCTGTACCCGTTTATACAAACTCCTTTCCACTTCGATTAGATGCATTTTGGAAAGTGTGTGGGCATTACTGAGTCCCATGCTTATGAGGAAATATCAACAGTCCATGCAAATGCTTTAACAGAAACATTCCCCTTAGTAAAAACCAGGGAAGTAACTAACTTGACATGATTTTCCACCCACAGAATGAATACCCCCCCTCAATATTTGCACGCATTATATATATATAAATTTGTTTTTGACTGTTGTCCAACCTAGTGTGTTTCTTTTTTAAACTTCAATGCTTCATCCAAAAGAAGTACCTGAAGCTGACTGTCTGTTCAATAGTTTGTCTTTAACTAGAAATTTCTGACACTAATGTGGGATGGGTTTCTTAAATCTGTGCACATGTATCCTTAAGCCAGGCAAGGGTTAAATCAAGTTTTCTGAAGTGAAGAAGAGGCAGGCAATCTAGTTGATCCCTGTACACCTTAATTTGTGATTAAGGTGTAAGGACCTCCTGCAGTCTTGCTGCAGTACATAAAAAAATTCACAGTACTAGATACTCTGAGCCTGAATGAACAAACATCCACACTATTGTAAATTAGGTGGGTTTCATGAAGAACACCATTCACAGAAGCTGCCAGTGATACCCTCAGATGGGTGGGGCAAAAGGAGCAGGTTGTCTAGGCCCCACCCTGTTTGAGAGGCCTCAAACCAAATGATGTTGCAACACTATTAATTGAAATTTGGCTAGGTAGCTGCTCTGTCATGACAGAGGGGCACCTGGCCAAATATGAGTGACTTCATGCTAAATTAGAGAGAGAGTGGTTCAGGTGTGCATACCTTATGAAAACTGTCTGGAGGTACCCCTGAAAGCTGCCCTACTTACTACTACTATAGCTATGGAACCAACAACATAATTGTATTATCCACTGCACCATCATGATCTTTAATGGGCGACACAGTCTTGCTCAAAGTTATCTTTGCTATCCTTCAATACATGGGTGTCACAAAATTGCATGCTTGAATAATTCAGTAGCTTTGCATTATGCCATGTAACATTTTAACAGCTTTCAGGTCGAGTAAAATTAAGCAAAATTTCACTTATTCTTGCATATTACTCTGTCCTGCCCTCCTCCTGGCATAATCATCCCTTCTGATGTCTCATGCATGTAGTCAACTCATATGTTCCCCTAAGGCTGAATTAATCTGATGCTATCAATGAATTCTTTCTACATCTCAGTATTCAGCCACAGCACAAACCGCTTTTATTAGAGCTTTCCTACACTGAATTCTATCACTGTCATAGTGAAAATCCTTGTCTGTCAATGACGGTTTTAAAAGTCCTGTAGTTGGAACATTCAGCTTTGGCTCCCGATGTCATTCTCTAGAACCTCAGTTGCTGTACATCATTTCCAAGAGAGACTGGGCATAATGTAGCCTGCCTTAAGACAATAACAAATGGTTGAGGATATTGTTTACCTGACTTACAGAGGTTCCTTGAATCATTTAAGAGAACAGATTTCTGTTTTATTCCTAACCTGCTTCACGGTGGCTTTTCCATAAACAGGTAGCTAAGTTTATGTAGTCATCACAAAGAATATAAAAGGTAGTTAATTTGTGCAAAGTCATTGTATTCAGTGTCAAGCATTGTAGGTGCATATGCATCACAAATGCAAACACAAGCTGCTATTTTAGTGGGATCACTTATTTAAATATTTAAAAAAGTGATTGTAAGTGTTTGAACAACTGACAGGTGGTGAGGATTTGAGGAATCAATTCTGCTCTCAAACCGCTCATGGAACTAATTTTTTATACTAACCTTAGATGGAGGAAAGTGCAGAAAACTACAAAGTTTAGCTTTTAAAAAAAAAAAACTAAGTACCAGTCTTCAAGTTCTCCTTTTTTGCCTCTACAGGAGCCCAGAAATAAGCCTTTCTATGCTAGATGTGTGTGTACGTCCATTTATACAAGGTATTTCTAAGGTGTCTTGGTGCATCTGGGTTCAAACATTTCACTCTTTTCTATCTCCTTCTATTGGAGGATCTTCACTCTTTATGAATATGAACTAAGCCGCAACTCCCATAAAGATATTATCCTCACTTTCCAGATGGAGGGGGAGAAGGGAGGAAGAAGTTAAATAACATTTCCAAAATTCACACAAAGTTAAAGCAAGAGCAGAGAACAGAATGCAAATCTCCTGACTTCATCATCTTCCACGTGGCTAACTTGAGAAGTCAGTTTTCAGAAACAGTTAACATTCTTCCTTAAACAATTCCCATTCAGAGATGTCCACATGTAAATATAAGTCAAATCAGTCACCCGCTATAAACAAGCATCACTGCAGTTAATACCTGGACATGCAATTATTCAAGTAGAATAACTAGAGTGGCCAAAAACACCTGGCCTAGATCACCAGGTTATCCAGGCATTTACTACATAAATTAGTCTTGTAAGGAGGATTTACTCAGACTTCCTAAAGCCTTTCTCTACACTTACTTACACATACTACAGGTATTTAATAAGAGAGTTTTGCTACACCATCTGAGGTACTAAAAACATAAGTAGGATAAGATGAAGTTTAATCGTTTACTCATTCAGTCAGACAAGTAACTTGCATGCAACTATAAAATGTTACAGGCTCCTGTTTTTTACAAGTTTGCAGCATCAGAGATTATCAAGTTTACAAAAGATCTCCGCTCCGCTAGATGCGACTCACTATATCAATATAGAAGTGTATGTACACAGAAATAATGCTGCTAATCTGTTAGTATATGGGAAAAGGAGTGTTTAATGCCAACAGGAACTGACTTTCTACTTCAGTGATACCTTCTAGTAAGGCCAACACTTGGCAAATTAACAATAAAATAATTTGTATTTGAAAACATAAAATTAGATTCCCTAAAGTAGACATAGTAGTTATTTTTCAAACACACATCTCCTAGGAAAACAAAACAGCAGTTCATTAAAACAACAAGCAAAACCTCAGCCTTATCTTACAATGTTTGAATTAGCAGTCCACAATTGTTTTATGACAAGTGGCAGTCTCTCCATAGTTAAGGATGCAACCAGGTTCCTTTATTTTACTATTGTATTACCATAGTACCTAGGAGTCCTACTCATGGACCAGGGCCCCACTATGCTAAGCTCTATACAAAAACAGGATAAAAAGATGGTCCCTACCATAAATCCCTCACCTAGTTCTCTATACATTTTTCCTTTTTTTTTTTTTTTTTGGCTTTGAAAGCTTATTTAATCTGAAATTTTGAATTTAACCTGAAATCCAGGCTTTTGCAAAGTCTGAAGAAAATTCAGTCTTAGCTTTTAAGTTACAGGTCACTAACTTGAAATTTTAACTAACTCCTCCCATATCCCTCTAGCTCTGAAACAGCTTGTTACTTACCCTTTGTTTCCCATTGAGTTAAGCGTTCTTAATCTCATGCATCAGCTATGTGAAGAAAACTGGCTGTAGTTAAAGTTATGAGCTATTCTGGTCTTAGGCACTTCAGTGGGGGAAGAAACTGGTGTTATGTAGGCTGAGTGCATCTTAAACAATAATTTCTATAGGAGGCAGATAACAGAGCTCTGTTGCAGATGGAAGAATTAGGGTTTCCTGTCTCTGCTTCACATGTTTCCTATTATGGAAAGGTAGTAGCCATTATAGTTACGGTTGCAATCAATTGCTTGTAATGCTCTCCCCACCCACCCACCCCCTCAGAAGCCCCTCAAGTTCCAGTGTTTAGGGTTAGTGCCATTAACCAGATGTTTTCTGAACACCTTAAACAGAGCACTTTGACTTTAAAACAGACTGCTTAAGTTTCAAAAGGAAACTTTACAGTTCATCAAATGAAACTGCATCCCATCAAATTTGAAATAGACCACAACTGGCCCATTCAAGAGACCATTTCCAAGGGGCAGAACAGTAAAAGTTAATGAAATTGCTATTAGATGGACACTAGACAACATTATGACAATTAAACTTTTGGGGGGTGGACACTGTTTCCTCTGAGCTAGCCAGGGCTAACGTTCAAAAGTGAAAGGACACCCTAGAATCTAGTAAAATTGCTGTTCCTGCATTCCTCATCAATATGCCTCTTAATCAATAATTTGCAAAATGTGGACAGGTCTGTTTTCTGTGTGAGCTGAGTAACAGATTATTGACAAACACTGCACAAGAAACTTTATATAAGTCTTCTAGTTCCAGCTCTGCCTAAAGTGGTAGATTTTGTACCTTTTCCATCATAGTGCTTATATAAATGGACTTAAAATTTCTTGGTCAAATCCTGGCCTCTTTGAAATCTACAGGAGTTTTTCCATTGACTTGAATGGAGCAGGATTTGATCCTCTGCATTTATTTAGGCAAAACACAAAGGTGAGCAAGTTATACAAAGTACTTTGAGACTTGCATACCACTTTGTCGTCTGTAAGTGCAAAAAGCAGCACTAGTGTCCAAAAGTTTCACTTGGAATAAATAAGACAGAAGATCTGTAAGTAGGCTGGGAGGTACTGTGGCCCAGTAGGTCAGACATGAGTGGTGGATGCCTGCTACTCAAGATGCACACAGACTACTTCGCTACGGGTTTTACCATTTTTTAAAATCAATGTATGTAGTAGAGTGAGTAACACAGCTTTGGCTATTTATAGAATGTGCTTATCTTGTTGGGATGCATTTAATGGGGTAGAGCACCACAGAAGCCATAATGAGCTTGGCCAGCACCCCTCTCTTTCCTTTAAACTTTAGAAATTTTCTTCACTTATCTACTCAAGGTGTTTTTTACACCACTGGGAACTTCCAGACCACAATCTAACTTTCAAAACTCAGCTAAGGTTGCACTGTCACTTATCTCCACTTACAAAGCACAAGCAAGCACTTAAAGGCAAGCAAACATAGTTAAAGACTTATGAGCCTTTGTCATACACTCAACTAGATGGCATTTCTACGTTTGGGTGTAACAACTTTTGAATACTGCATGAGATTAATTCCAAAACTTCAGGAAACGTTCTAGGCATCAGGGGACAGATCCCTATTAACGTTGGTGAAAATCTGAAAACCAGAAGGGGGAAATAGAGGTCTGTAATTGTCTACAGATCAAAGAGCCATTAACACCTTTTAGCACAACCCCTCCACCTTAGCTCTGCCCATCCTCCCAATACATTTGAACATGCTTACACCTTGAATGACTCTTTTTCCAAGGAAGAAGAAATGATAAGCAAAGGGTCTCTCTGTCTCCACTTCCCCTGACATGGGGTGAAAATAGCGAACAATGATATAGGGGGAACTCTCAGTCTCTGGCATGGGGGAGGAGAGAATGAGCAGGCCTTGATATTGGGAATGGAGGCACACAAAACCCAGGGCATGGGAAAAATGGGGACCCAGGAATAGGGAGAAGGGGAACACATAGGGGAGTATGGAGGACAGCGCCCCCAAGCATGTGGTGGAGGGAAGAATGGGGAGAGGGGGCATGCAAAGGCCTTGCATGAGGCAGGGATTACGGGGTTTGCATGGAGTCCCTGAAATCAAATGAAATAAAACAAGCATTGGTTCCATAAGGCTTGTGGAGTGCCTGTCTACCCCCTAACATACTGAACAGCCTCAAATGCAAACCCACATACGTAACTTTACCCTAACCTGATAACTGTTTGTTAGCACTTACCACAAGTAAATTTTTAAAAAGTACTGCTATACGTGGACAAAGTAAGGTTTAGAGTATCTTTGGCAGTATTTGCTTGCTATTAAGTGTCTTGGGTAGTTACATTTAGGAACCTTAACTAGGCCATGAAACAAAGGTAGGGTTTTTACTGTTTTGGATTAAGACGTTACTAAGAGCAGCTTCTGAGAAGCTGAACTGTGGTCCCTTAAGACAGTGGTTACCAAACTCCTTACCAAGATGACCCACCCAACTGCATTTTGTCTGTCTTTGTGGGGGGAACTGTGATGAGGTGCCTGCCCCACACTGGGCTTTAAGGGGTTAATAGAGCCCTTGGGAGGCTGTGCAGGAGACAGCCAATCAGGGCTGGGCTGGCCCATATAAGAAGGGCTGCAGAGCAGCTTCAGTCACTCCCTGGAGCTTGAGGACTAGCTATCTTGTAGGCTGAAGACAGCAAGCATCCTTGAGAGAATAGTGCTGTAGACAGAGATCTGGGAAGTTAAAGGCAGCTCCTGGTAGGCTGCAGGGATCTGTAGGCTGAGGCTTTGAGGCAAGGGCAAAGAGGGTGCTAGGGTCACAAGGAAGTGGCCTGGGGTGACCTACAGAGGAGTCGGAGGGGATGCAGCAAGTGGTAGCCATCTACAAGGTCCCTGGGCTGGGACCTGGAGTAGTGGGTGGGCCCATGTGTCCCCCACCCCTACTAGCGCCTGAGGAAGTGGCTTGACTAAGACACTGTGACATTCCCTGGAAGGGGGGACCACAGAGTGTGGCACAGCTGGAGGGCTGTCACTGAAGAGGATGCTGTGGTCCTGGGAGTGATGTGGGTCCCAGAGCAGAAGTGATGGCAATGAAGCACCACCAGAAGAGGGCACACTGGTGAGAAGAGCTAATTCCCATGACCGCTGGCAGACGGCACCAGAGTGGTGAGCTCTACCCAGTCACAGAGACCTACCACTACCTCATCTCCCCACCCAACCCCTTGCTCTTGCTTTCCAGCCCTGCCCCCTCCTACAGTCCTAGCTGGCTCCCCTCTCTCCAGGGCCAGGCCACAATCTCTACCAGGTTGCTGACTGCTCTCTGGCTCCAGCTACTTCCTCTGTTTGCTTCTGGTACTGCCTATCTTTCCCTGCTCTCTTTTTCCTTGGGAAGCAGGCAGTGGCAAGGGGAGCAGGATCTGGACAGCAGTAGCAATCTGAAGGCAGAAGCAGCCTGTCCCCATCCCCTATGTGCCCCAGAAGCACTTCCTCTGCCGCTGCTGCCTGGATCCTGCATGCTGCTGCCCAGGAGAAGTGAGAGCATAGGCAGGAGGTAGGTAGCTCACCTGGCGAATGTGGGACCCATTAGTGGGCTGGGATCCACCATTTGAGAAATGCTGCCTTAAGAGTCAAACATATATCATCCAATACAACCTATGACCAAACGTAACTGATTAACAATACAGATGCTGCCACTAAATGGAAGGATAAACAAAAATAGGTCTACTGCACTTAAACAGAATTTGGTTATAATCTACCTGTTCTTAATTTTCCCATTCAATTCTTTATTACTTGGGTATTTTACATTCTACAGAAGAGATGTAGAGGGAACCCAACAGAGAGATTCCAAATTACCAAGGGGTTTGATGAAAGCCAATTTAAAGAAACTGTTCCATCACCAGGACATAAGTCACAGAAAACAGAGGCTTGCTTCAGCTCTCTATTCTTGTATGGGAAAGGCTGCTAAATAAAGACATTGAAATTAAGGGTATAAACCAGTTCCAAAGATAAAATGGCAGAACAAATATTGTAGGCTATTCTGTGACAAAGGTAAATGAGGTTCAGATAACCATTAAGGGGGCACTCAAGTTGGCCCATAAGGTGCTTTCCTCTCCAGAAATCCTAGTGCCTTCAGAATCTGTTCTGTAGCTTGATGATATTAGGCACTGATCCTGCAAATACTTAAGCACAGTCTTAACTTTATGCACGTGAGTCAATGTAACTACTTCTGCATACACACTTGCAGAACTGGGGTCTTGGCTAGTATTACCAAAAGGAATATATCCTCAGTTAAGTGTAGAACTAACGTCCTGTTTAGAGTGAGGCAACTAAACTGCTTTCCAAAGCAAGGACTAGCTTGTAGACACACTTTATAAAGCATAAAAGGATTGCTGCCTACAGAAAAGTGCCTTCAAAGAATTTATAAACAGACTAAGCTGTTAAGTGGACTAGTTTAATTTACAAGAGAGACAATAAGCTATCAAATTGCTTGCTGGTTCTAGCTTTTCCATCTGTTCCTAGATACCAAACCCACAAGTTATACATGTCATACCCAGATAATGTGGATTGGTGCCATATAAATACCTAAGACACAAAGGTGAGATTACCCATGTCTACCCTAAATTTACCTGAAAGCCTTAAATACTCAATGTTTGTTTTGTTTTGGCTTTTTAAAGGGCAAACATAGGCCTGCAAGAGACTGGAGCAGATGCTTCTGTCTTGAGTTTTTGTGGACTCGACCCACAGCATGTTTCTGTGCTACCGTCATACAGGAAGGAAATCATGCCTCAGCCATGTGAGTCAGGGTAGATTTCTACAACAATTTAACTTCCACAGAATCCTATTATAATCAGTTCGAAAACTTGCCTTTGGCTTTTCTCAAGAACCACAGGTAAACAATATCTGAGGAAACTAACTATCCAGGGTGAACTAGACTTCTCGTAAACATGTCTGTGCTATGTTACAGTAAGCAATAATTTAACAAGCCTGCTTTACCAATGAAATTCTCTACCCTATAAACTCATCTCATGACACAGGCCTCTTCATGCCAGTTTCCTTAAGACATGAATATTCTCGTTATCTTCAAGCTAGACTTGCTTTTGGCATGTGAAACAAGTCCTTTAATGTTCCATTAAGTTGAAGGAATTGAACATTTCCCTCCCCAATGCCAATAGGGGAGATGCTGCCATCTCTCCTAGCACACAAACTTTCAGGACTCCCTCTTTCTATTAAGGAAACTAGCTTCCCATAAAGAGCTTCAGCATCAGCAACAACTTAATATTTCTTTTAAATGTTTTCTAGAATATGTGACCACTTTTTAAAGAGGAAATCCTAAATTTTAGCTGATCAAATGTTTTATTTGGCTACTCTACAGAACGTCACCACACTCTGTGCATGAGTAGCTTCCTGTGTGAAGGATGCAATGCCTCAATGTTTTCCTCAGGCATGATGAATGTCTGTTCATCCACATGCATTTTTTATTGATGACTCGTCAAGACAGTTCTTCAATTAATGATTTAAAAGAATTGCTTTAACTCTCCCTTTTTATAAAAAGTTCCACTTCTGAAATCTTTGCAGAAGGTCCTCCTTTTTCCTCAGGCCTAATGGACTATTCCCTGCTAGCTAGCTATTAGGTCAGACAGCAGCCTTTCAAATGAAGAATAGATAGAGCTTCTTTACGTACCTGAATGCTGTTTTCTAATGTGCCAAAAAGATCACTTTCCATGTGATACTTGCTATTTGTCTATTCATCCATCAGGGCTGAACTTCTATAATGCTCTGAGATCCTGTCACTTCCAGGGAGCAAACAAAAATTGAATTTGTGTTGCTCCCACATGACCGCGCTGAGCACCATCATTAGTCTACCAGGCTGGGCCATAATCTATGTTAAAAATAATTACATTAGTCCTACACTGTCTATTGGAGACAGACTATATAATTTTACATTTGCAGATGCAGTGGTAGTGTAGCAAGTGTCAGTCCCAGGACATTAGAGAGAAGGTAGGTGGAGTAGTATTTTATTGGACCAACTTCTGTTGGGGAGAGAAAAGTTGGTCCAATAAAAGATATTACCTCGCCCACCTTGCCTCTTACATTTGCATGACATCTTCCCTTCCTAAAACTGAAAAAAGCTTGTTACTATTTTAATCAACTCTATACAGAGATTATTTAATCCATCACTGACATACAGCTGCTTAAGTTTCCTAGCCTGCAGAACCTGGAGGGCCAAATAAAAACTGGAGGCTAGAGTTATGCCCAGGGCACTTCTTAGGTCTCCAGCTAATGGGAAATAACCAAGAGTCTAACTTATTAACTTGAACTTGTCAAAAGTTTAATCTTCTCTAATAGCCTGAACTTCTCAGCCTTCTGTTAACGATCTTCTTGACAACTGAAACATCACAGCTGCATATACAAGGAAGAACTTCCAATGCTGCTACTCTGGAAAGAATTTTTTAAAAAGCCTGACTGGGCATACGGAATCACTACTTAGAAGAGGGGGAAAAGTACTATAGTTCCCCAGGGAGAAACATCTGCTTGCACTCTGATGGTAGCTATTTGACTGACTAAATCCCACATACAGCAGCTCAGAACATTATGCCACAGCTGAGAGAGATTATACACAAATTGATGCAGCAAAAGTCTGAACAAGCGAAGTGTCCAAATATACTACAGTATCACAAGGTGCTTCTTCTGCTTTTGCGCTCTTGAATTTGAGCAGTAACTAGGGTTTCCCCTAGTGCCCAAAGGTGGGACAAGACCAGCCCACTTCCACTTTACATTAATTATACTAAAAAATGAAAGGTTGGTGTTTTTTAAATAAACTTACCCTATTTCTCCTACTCCTTTCACACACATGCACTCCCCTTTTGATGGAATCTGTCCACCCTTTTACTAAAATACGGGGTAGGTGAGGAATCCAGAATCTCATTTCTCCTTCTTGCCCAGGTTTACTCTACAATGTGTTCATAGTTAGATAGCGCAAAGTCAAATTTTAAGATGATCTTCAGTGAGTCCCACAGAAGGGCAACATATACCATATTAGTGATTACACACAACTAGCCCCCTAGAAATAGCAAGACATCCCCTATCCCGCTACCAGTTAGGCAAGAGAAAAGAAGGGAGCTTTTTGGTCAATAAAAGGAATAAGGCACTTATCTAAATTGCTTTTGGACTTTGAAATTAGAGGTTTTCTTTCCAAGCAGACATGGATCCTTAAGTGGCAGCAGCTATTTAGAACTTGAGGCTGGGAAAGAAAGGCTATGACCGAGTGAAATGACCGTTAAGAGGAAGCGATCACCCTATTCCCGAGACTCTGCCCGCATGAATACACCAGCCTACACTTCTTTTCCTCTTCCACGGTCTGCTTTCACAGCAAGAGCCAACAACCAAATCACAGCGCTGAAGCACCGCAAGCCCCCCCCGGTAGCAACTGCTCCCTTTCAGCCCAGCAGCAGCAGCCGCCCCGTGGACCGCTCCATGCAGCTACTCAACTCGCCAGGGAAACGCTGGGGCAGGGGGAGCGTGACAAGGGGACCTGAGGGCATCGCCGCGACGCCTGACAAGCGGCAGCGAGCAGCGGCTCTCGGAGAAAGCCCGAAGCTCCCGCCCTCCAGGGCAACACCAACGGCACGAGCCAGCAAAGCGCAAGGACCAAGGCGGGGCAGAGCCCGGGGCGGGGGCGCGCACACCCCTGAGCCCTGCGATGGCTCCCGGGGGCTTCCCCCACCCCACCCCACAGCCGGCCGGGGCCCCGCGGGGTGGCAGGGCAGCCGGATCCGCCACCCGCTCCTCGGCCCTTCCCGAGCGCTGCAGCGGGCGGGGGGGGGGGGGCGGGCAGGGTGCCAGCCCGGGCGAGGGGCGCTCAGCGCGCGGTGACAGACCCTAGGGGCCCTCCCGCTCCCCCCCCCCCCGCGCGAGGGGCCCCCGGAACCGGCCCCCAGCCCAGGCCCGTCCCCGGCGGATACAGCTTGAATCCCCTCAGAATCTCCTTGGCCCGCTCGTCCTTGGCCGACATGGTCCCGCTGCGGCTCCGCTCCGCGCCCCGGAGCCGGGGGGGGGGGGCTGGGCTCGCTCACGGGGCTCGCCGGGACAGCGACCGCGGAGGAGGAGACAGCGGCGCCCGGGACGCTGCGCCCGCCACTGTCCGGCGCAACCAACCCGAGCGGACCGGAGCCGCCCGGCCCGTGGGAGCGCCGGCCAATCGCCGCGCCCCGCGCCACCTCCGACCCGCCTCCTCTCTTCGGATCGACAGCGTCTGCAGCCAATCAGACAGCGCTCTCCATGGCACCCAGCAAGAGAGGCTGCGCGGCGGTCGCTAAGGCGTACGCCCCAGCAAACTGACGTCGCCGAGGGACTGGGAGGCCAGGCCGGGAGTGGAGCTGCAGGTGCGGGCATCGGCCACAAGGGGCGCTGCCGGGCAACTCCCCATGCGCCGCTGAGGCTGCTTCACTGCGTCCCCTGGCGGCTGCAGCGTTGGCCGCAGGATCAGTGGTGGGGTCTGACTTCCAGCCCTGGCGCCAGGCACACACGGGCAAGCCCCATCCCCGCAGCCATGGGGGTAATATAGCTGGCTGTGACCCCCCCCCAGCACCCTGCACTCCTTACCCTGGGCCCCTTGCTGCAATGGCCCAGCGCCTCCCACCTGCACGCTCCAACCTAGGCATGCTCCAGCCAAGGGCTGGCCATCCCCCACCCCGACACGAGCCAGAGGGCAACTCCCTGAGAGCCTGCACCCCATAATGTTCCCTACAGGGGTGCTGGCAGCCCCTGCACAGTCAGGCCCTGTGCCCGGGGATGGACATGCCTCTGACTGCTCCCTTGCTGCTACGCTACATGGGGATGGCCAGACTGCATCCAGCTAGTCCAGTAGCCTGTCACCAATAGTGGCCAGTATCAGATGCCTCAAAGAAAGGTAGCAGAATCCATGAGCGGGTAGCTTAGCATAACCTGCCTCCAGGGAAAGGTTTGTTCTAACCACCACGAGCTGAGAAATTGGATCATGGAAGCCTGAGTGTTTATAGTTCTCCCAAACCTGTATCAGCTCAGGAAAAGGACTTGGGTGTCGTTTGCAGATCAGCGAGGACCGCTGTGCAATATGCAGCTGGCGTCAGAAAAACAAACAAGATGTTAGGATACAAAAGGAATGGGATGGAGAATAATATGGAAAATATGCAGAAGCTGTTATATAGATCAGTGGGGCAGCCTCAGCGGGGTACTGTGTGCAGTACTGGTCACCCCATCTCCAAAAAGATTTTGGAGGATCAGAAGGGTTCAGAGAAAGAAAGTGAAAATGATCAAGGGTCTGGGAAAATTCTCATCTGAAGAGAGGTTGAAAAATCTGAGATTGTTTACCATAAGAGGGATTCATGACAACAGTATATAAAATTATGACTGGTTAAGAGATGGTGGATTGGGAGCAAATTCAAAACAAAATAATACTTCTCCATTCAATGCATAATTAGACTGCGGAATTCACTGCTACATGATGTTGTTGAAGCTTAGTAAGATTCAAAGAGGGACTGGATACTTACATGGATAACAAGAATAGCCCGAGTTATAATTGTTAATGCAAACAAAGAATTTTGGAATGGCTAAAATCTTCATTTTTCAGGGCCTAAACCAATCTCTAGTAGAGATTAGGATGAAATTTTCCTGAGGTCAAACTCTCCCTTATCTGCCTACTGTGCGGTTCTTGCAATCTTCCTTTGAAGCACCTAGTGCTGGCCACTGTCAGAGACAAGCTAGAGGACTAGGTGGACCGTGGGTCTGATCCAGTCTGGCAATTTTTAAATTTTTTTTTTTTGCGTTTTCATTTATAACATTGGATATTCTTGTTATCTATGTACATGTCTAATCCTGTTTTGAATCCTAATAAGCCTTTATCCTCAATAATGTCTTGTGACAATGAGTTGCACTGGCTAATTGTGCATTGTGCGGAAAATGTATTTCCTTTTATCAGTTCTGAATTTGCCACCTTTCAATTTTTGCAATGATTATCCCCTTATTCTTGTATGTGAGAGAGGATGAAGAGAAAAAGGTCATGACGTAGAGTCCCACATCTCCTATGTAGCCAGTGTGAGTGCTCAGATGTAATATGCTGTGACATTGGTCCCTCACCATCCAGTTCCCTACTGGGAGACTTTCCCAGCTGCTCTGACTCCACTCAAATCCACTGATGACTGTTATAATTTCTCCTCATAACATGTGCAGCCCTTAGGCCAGATTCATCCTTTGGATAGCTGGGATTGAACTCAAGTGATGAATTTGGTCTCTGGTGTTGTGGGCCTAGCTTGCTTTCTGCAAGGTGTGGTCCTAGCTGGCTTAGTTTGTGCATGCAGGTTAACTTCTGTGCTGCATGTACCCTGGCTAGGCTTGAAAGGGCCAGCAGGGCAGGAAAAGTTTTAAATTAACAATTCATTTGCTCTGGAACAAAAGCAGCCTGGTCTGCACTAGAGAAATTTGGCCTCTGTGTTTGTATAATAAAGTAGATTCTGGTGAAAAGTCTCTGTGTAATTTGCACATTCCATGAGCCAGACTGGTTTTTAAGTACAAAAATTAACTCTTCTAATTAGCACCCTCAATATAACATAGAAATCATTAATAAATCACAAGAAAAGTAAATTCATCAGAGGACTGAAAGCAGAATCCAGCCCTTGTCAAAGTGCCGGATAACAGCAATGGCTAGTAATCACTGACCCACAGCTCTGCTCCACATCCACATCCACCCACATCCACAGCTCTGCTCTCTATAAGATCATTCCTCATCCAAATGAAAAGAATGGGATCATTAATAAAGGTCATATTTAATACATAAGGACAAGCCCACCATCAGCACAAAGGTGACCAGATGTCCCAATTTTATAGGGACAGTCCTGATATTTGGGGTTTTGTCTTATATAGGCGCCTATTATCCCCCACCCCCATCCTGATTTTTCACACTTCCTGTCTGGTCACCCTAGCACAACCCATAAACCTAGGTTAGATATTAAGAAAAATTTTCTAACTATAATGGTAGTTAAGCTCTGGAATAGGCTTCCAAGGAGGTTCTGGAGTCCCCATCACTGGAAACTTTTAAGAACAAGTTGGACAAACACCTATCAGGGATGGTCTAGGTTTACTTGGTCCTTCCACAGCCCAGGGGGCTGGACTGGATGACTTCTCAGGGTCCCTTCCAGTCCTACATTTCTATGAGTTTATGATAAACAATCTTAATAATAAAAATATATAACATTTATTTCACCAATATGTATGATGCATGCCCAATTCTACACCATGGGTTTGAAAGTGTGTGAACAGACCATTTTGAATCTGGGCAACAAGCCAAGTGCACGTTGTGCTAATATACATATTTTTGTTGAGCTTTTATTAAATTTTAGGTAGCA
Organism: Lepidochelys olivacea; assembly: GCF_965140295.1. Classification (NCBI taxonomy): domain Eukaryota; kingdom Metazoa; phylum Chordata; order Testudines; family Cheloniidae; genus Lepidochelys; species Lepidochelys olivacea. The sequence continues at coordinate 6,925,920 of NC_140419.1, forward strand.
TATAAGTATACAATCAATCCAAGGAAGAGGGGATGCAGCTTGCCAGAAGGAAAGAACTGATAGTGAGAAAAGAAGAGAAGGGAAGAAAGGCAAAAGTGAAGGAGAAGATGAATGGTCCAGCCCATGTGTGTTCAGTGAATGAAGATCATGTCAAGTGGAAGAGCGATACAGAGGTTTACAGTGTACAACAATGAATTATAAATGTCAAGGGATAATACCATGGCCTTGATTCTTGGCTGCATTCAGGCTCTTGTGAGATACAGTGACCATAAAACAGCTGGATCCCCACAGCTGGGATTCCTCTAGGGTAGGGGAGATTCCCCAAGCTTTATAAGGCTGGCAGAGTGACTCTGTGCTTCTCACCCTTACAACACTGGCATAGGGATGTGCTGGGGGGAGACCTAGGGGAAAGAAAGGGCATATTGGGAGCAGGAGGAGTAGGACCAGAGCTCAGAATTGGGGCCCATATATTTTCCAGCCAAATCCCAAAGTTCACAGGTCGAGTCCTTTATGTGCAGGGATGCTGAGGCTGTCCTAGCCTTTTAGCCACAATGGAAGCACAAAAGAATCATTGTCTTTGACAGTGAAGTCTAGAGACCTTGAGGTCACTTCTGGCATAAAGAACTGTGGCATGCATGGAGCCATCACTTGGAGAATGAGAGATGTCCTGCGGCACCTCTCCTCTCAAAATCCCTTGGTTGCACTAGCATAAATAACAGCATTGGGTGCAACAGCTTGTCTGTCCAGCTGCATATAGGTTGTTGGAAGCCCCACTGTCTTCTCAATCTACTTTGCATTGAAAGACTTCATCTTTGCTTTTGCGAATATTAAGCAAAATACAGCAGGCACATATTATTGCTACACAGCCACCTTTATGGCAGGTCAGCAGAGGGTTCCAGCTTCCTTTCAGTCTCCCAAAAGCACCCTCTACCGCAATCCTGCATCTCTTGAGGGTATAGCTGAATTGGTGTTTCTCCAGGTTTGTGTAATCAGGGAATGGTTACATGAGTTATGGGAAAAGTGGGTGTGCAGGGGGTCACCCAGCAACGCAGTGGAGATGGAGACACCATTAATGGCCATTTTGTTTGGTAGAAAAAGAGCCCCCCCCCCCAGTGACTGCTCTTGGAAGGTCCAGAGTTCTGGTAAATACTTGGCTGGGGCACTCTATATGGATAGCTAGGGACTTGCTTCACTACTGAGTAATACATCTTTCTGTAAATGAATTGCTGGGCTTGCCGGAGTGTGAACAGAGAATGGGCACATGAGTTCCATTGAAACCTGCTGGAATCTCAATTGTCTAATCACTCAATTATCTCTGGCACATTAGTACTGATTGGAGTAAAACCACCCCTGACTCCTCCTCAACATCAACATCCACCATGTGCTTCCCAAACGCAGACTGACACCAAAGTAACCAGAAATTACTTGGGGTAGCCAGCTTCCACTGGGCAATTGCTATTCTCTGTTCTATGGTGATTGGAGCTCTTATGATCCTGGCTTAGTGCTGCCAGTGTTGGGGCTAGCCTGGCACAACAGAAAAGCCTCTTTCCTCCTTCTGAAGTAATACTGTCTTTGCTGCTCATCCCAACTGCGAAGAGCCACTCAGTTCCACTAGTGTCTGGTCACTGTCTTCACCCAAAAGTGCTGTACCATGGGTAGAAAATGATCTGCAAATACTACATAAATCTGACAGGTTTCAGAGTAACAGCCGTGTTAGTCTGTATTCGCAAAAAGAAAAGGAGTACTTGTGGCACCTTAGAGACTAACCAATTTATCTGAGCATGAGCTTTCGTGAGCTACAGCTCACTTCATCGGATGCGTACCGTGGAAACTGCAGCAGACTTTATATATACTTTATAAACTGCTGCAGTTTCCACGGTACGCATCCGATGAAGTGAGCTGTAGCTCACAAAAGCTCATGCTCAAATAAATTGGTTAGTCTCTAAGATGCCACAAGTACTCCTTTTCTTTTTACATAGATCTGGCTACTCCAGGACGGGTGGATGGATGACCATTGTCATGACAAGTGTGAGGGCCCTAGTCAGGGTCTCTGGATCTCCCCAAATAATGCTGGAGCACCCTCAAGTGCCTCACCTCGTCTGCCTCAGCCACCTCTTGACTGCTCTTTGAAAGCGCCATCAGAAACCTTTCTTTCCACACAAGAAGTGAGAGCTGTGTGTCCTACCTGGCCACCATTTTTTTAAAAAAGGCTTGGAATTGAGGTTCATCCCTGGAAAATTATGGAAGCTTCCCAAGAAATTTTGGGAGTCTGACCTCTTTCTCCACAATGCTATGAGGCTCCCAGAAGGCCATTAAAAATCTTCCATAAGGCACTGTGTCAGGGAGGAATGCTGGGAACTGTGGGATGAGTACCCTGAAAGTAGAGCCCTGCAGTGGGACTGGAATCCCGCAGGTCCCACAGGACCCACTGCCATAAAAGCAGGAATGGGTAAAATGTACTTTATAGCAGGAGGGATTGGGTAGGCAAAGAAAACAGACTTCGGGAAAACCCTAAGTCTCTCGTCTGTTTGTCATGAATAGAATTTCAGCAATGTAAAACAAGTTTGTCTTTTTTTTTTAAATAAGCTTTTATACTTAAATTTAAGTGAGGGATAGAAAGAGATTTGATGTCTATTATAACAAGAGTTAAAGTATTTTTACAAGGTTTAAGCAAGATTTGTTTTATTCTTTTAGTGGTAAAAATTGTGTCTGAATTCTGTTCATACATTTTTGTGGTGGGAGGGGTTAGTAGCATGTGAGAATCTGTCTCTCGCGGGATTTGTGGGATCTACGGTTTTTGCAGGTGAGAGCGGGATACAAATGCAAGAAACAATGCAGGAGTGGGAGCGGGTATTGTGGGGTGGGATGGGAGCAGGATTAAAAAAAATAGTCCCATGCACGGCTCTACCTCAGAGCAGTGCAAGTGTGGACATAGAACAAAACTGCAACCGAAACAGCACAATTAGTGTGGCCACAATGCACCATTAGTACTTCCCTGATGCTATCTGCCTGGTTCAATTACCAACCATTCTGTTCTTTAGAGCAGACACAGTCCAAGGCCCCAACTAGACTACAGAAATAACCATGTTGAAACAATTGCAAAAACAGTTGGCCCCAGCATGACACGACAATTTTTTTTCTTGCCTTTATGGACTATAAAAACTTGTTACAGCCATGTTAGGGAATCACGTTTTCACCCTCATGGATTTACAAAGCCTAAACCATGACTCCATATTATTATTTATTATTTGGATGATCGTAGTGGCCCACTATATTCTAGACCCTATCCACACATTTAATACGTCACAGGTTCTTCCCCAAGAGCTCTCAATCTCAGAAGTTGAGCAATTTACAAAAGGTGGAGGGAAATAGGTCTTAAGGAGGAAAAGGGACCAGCTCAATAAGTGTGTTCCATGTATAAAGGGGAAGCAGGGAATAAGAGGCAAAGATGGTGGCAGGAGAAGCATACAAATGAGGGACTGAAGCTGGGTTCATTGGCTTAGCAGACAGGATACGGGCATGACACAACCAGAGACAAGGGCAGATGAGCAGCGAAAGGCAGTGTGGTGAAGATCCTTGAATGTGAGGCCTAGAAGCTTGAACTTGATGCAGTGGAAACTGGGCAGCCAGTAGAGAGGTTCAAAGAGAAGCGTGTCTTGTCATTGATTTTAATAGGCTTTAGATCAGGCCCTCACACAGTTTGGTGCGATGGCTCCACGACCTGGTTAACGGGCTGCTGACTGAGCAACTGTCCAACTGCCATACACGTTCTAGAACTTTTCCCCCAGGTCTCTGTGGCCCCATTGCCCAACTGACTGGTGACATTACTACAGATTTACAAACAGGCTCTTTGCCAGGCATTGATGGGAAACAAGGTGAATTATCCACTGTCTAAAGAGGACCCCAGCTGCAGCGCTGCGAGGGGAGGAGATGATGTGAGTTAAAGGATAATGCTGACATTAAAAGATAAATGGATTAAAAGAGTAAACTCGTGATTTGCTTGATGCAGACAGCAGCATGGGCGGAGGCAAAGGGCTGTAATAGCAGAGTCGGTTTAAAAGGGGAAAGAGACAGCTGGACATTTTTGTATATTTTTTTAAAATTGGAGCTTTGCTAAGCTATTTCTCCACATTCAGATTCATCCAGCCACGTTGATTTGAAGCTGGGGCAGGCAATGTCAGGACTCAAGTCCAGTCAAGAGGCCATCCGGACTGATGTGTATAGGGTCAGCTTGGGAGGAAGTGATGCTATCCTATTCAGCCTTTGTCCTAAGGCTCCACCCACAATCCCAGAGTAGGTGCCATGTGTTTACAAAAAATAATCCATGGCAAATAACTAGGAATTAATGTTACCATGTATATTTCCAGCATTAGGTTTCCGAATCAATACCCTTAAGACAAAGAGGGCTGTTCACTCCTCTCCTAGTGCTATTGTTTCAGTCTGTCTGCAGACTCAGTACAGTGAAAAATAAATTGTGTTGTGGGACCTACTTATGATATGGTTAAAAGGTGGCTGTATCTCACGGTGCAGATGAGACATAATCATATTTTCCTTGTGGCCCTACACCATTTGTTACAGCCCTGGCTGGTTCCCCGTTGTGGACAGTCACCAGGCTTCTGTACTGGACCCAACCTTTGGATCTTGTGTGCTTCCAAGCCAATTGGGTCTGAGCAGCATCCATACACTGTCCATAAATCTGGCCTCTCAGGCACACCCCTGAGGTGCAGACTCCCGCTCTGGTACCTCTTCTCTGGGATGTGGGACCCTGTGGTTCAGTTGCCTTAGGCCCCAAAACCAGTGCTGAACCCCCTCCAGTCTCTCCAGTAGTTTATGCTAGCTGTCTCCAGAGCTATGCCCTTGTGGGCACGCCAATTTACAGTTTAACCCTTCAGGGACCACATGACAGCTAAAGCAAGGAACCCCCATGCTTTACAAAGGAACTTCTTAAACATGCACACTTAACTCATAGAAAAGTACAAGCGAGTTACAGACTTATGAAAAACAATAGATATGTACATGTAAGTCCTCCCTCAATTTCCTCATTGCTCCTGAGAACCCTTTGGATCGTGGTCAGTGTCCTTCAGGGGTCCAAACTCCTGCTACCACACATCCTGCTCGGTCTTTTAGTTCTGCAATGGTGCACCCCCGTTTGCTAGACAGTATTTCTTTTTAAAACCAATTTCCAACACTTTGTGCTCCTTCTATCCTACCTTTGGGGTTTTTCCGTTCTCCCACCTTCTGTGAGATTGCTGGCCATTAACAGTCAGTAGCTTGGCTAATAGCCTCCACTGTCCTGCCCAGGAAACACTAGTCAATCGTTGATGGCCCTGTTTCAGTTCCTCAGACATTGTTTTCTGCCATAAAACAGAAGAGACAAGGTGGGTGAAGTAATATCTTTAATTGGACCAAGATATTGCCTCACCCCCCTTCTCTCTCTAAGGTCCTGGGAAGCTACAATACTGCAAACATCAAATGGAAGAATCAATCCACACAGAAAACTATAGGTTTCAGAGTAACAGCCGTGTTAGTCTGTATTCGCAAAAAGAAAAGGAGGACTTGTGGCACCTTAGAGACTAACCAATTTATGCTTATGCTCAAATAAATGGGTTAGTCTCTAAGGTGCCACAAGTCCTCCTTTTCTTTTTACAGAAAACTATAGTTAGACATAGAGTCCATAATATCAAATGGGATTCATATGTAGCATAGACAAGTTCCCCAAACTATCACACCACTGTATTAGGGAACAAACAAAACACAGCTCGGTTCCTCTAAAATGGAATCCCTTGATAAAGTTCATTTTGCAGTGCAGAGACCCTGAGATGGTGCCATGCTGTTTCACATTCCCAAGGTTTTCTTTGCAACTACAAGGGTTAGAAACATCATTTGTTTTTAATGAGACCTCACGTTCTGTGGTGTGCTGGGGCCTCAGAGAATTGCTGGTCTGAGGTGCTACTACGCCCTGGCTCCGTCCTGCTTAGTTTATAAGAACACAGCAAGTAAAACATTCTATGTATTATTTGCAACTCTGTACTGTAAATCCTCACCTGGGGTTTGCTGACTCCCCACATGATTAGTCAGTTTGTTTCATTAGTCCTGCCTTCCCACCATCCACTCCCCATCTCCTCCTACTCCCATCCTGGGACCAGAGCATAAACTCAAACTTGTCAGTCTCCAGTTGTCTACAAAAAAGGGCTTGAGAACAAAAGAGCTGCTTGAGTTGCAAAGAGGAAAGTGTCAGGGGAAGGACAATTGGCTAAAAGCATGATCTTGAAATTCAATTGCTGTCTGGTTCTTGGAAATTTATTCCCAATCCCTCAGGCAGACCAGTGAAATTAAACAGGCTGGTATCACACTTTCCCCTCTTTACTATCACCTAGCTCCACACATTCATTATTGATCCCACTGCTATAACCCTTGTCCACACTTTAGTGATCTGTCATCTTAATTATTGTAACCTTCTCTTCTCTTGCTTCAACATCCTTATTCTGTCCAAAACACTGCTGCTAAAGAACACTCAAATAAGAGGGTGTTTGGGGTCATATAAGCACAGAATTTCACTCATCAGAGATATTCCAAGGCTAAGATATATTAAGTCCTTTGCCTCCCCTCGAGCATCTTTCATCTGAGGATCTCAAAGTGTGTTACAAACATGTATTAGTTAAGCTTTGTAATACCTTTAGGGGCCTTATTTTCCAACCAGAGGGTATGAGTAATTCCCACTGACTTCAGTGAAAATTACTCATTTCCTGAGGTAGGAGACCCAGATTTTTGTGAAGTATGAAATTGTTACTATCTCCATTTTACAGATCAGGAAACAAGCACAGAGAAGTGAAATGACTCTCCTATTGTCACACAGTGAGTCTTTGGCAGATGAGGAAAACAAACCTAGAGTTCAGATTCTCCATCTCTTATTCTGACCATTGTTGTTTCTGCCTCTCCTCCACCATCAACCAGTGCAGTTACTTTAGGAAAAAATAAGGACACAATTTTCAGAAGTTTTCATTAGTTCTGTGTGCCTCAATTTCTGGATGCCCATTTCTGAGATACCTTGGTTTAAAGATAATAAAGCACCTAATTCCCATTTGATTGGGCCCTTGTGTCTGATTTTCATAGGTTCTCAGGATTTCAGTAGAAGTTGTGAGTCCTGAACACCCCTGAACATTAGGCACAATATTCCTCAGGTCTGCCACACAGAAACTGAGGCACACAAAATTAGTGAAAACTGAATATTTAATTTCCCATCACTGTCGTGCCATGATGCAGGAGATGGACTGGATGACTGTCAGTTCTCTTCTAGTACTAATGATTTGGTGAATTAAGGGATGGTGCTAGACTGGTAGCCTAAAAATAGTCCTGTACCAAAATTTTGATTTGACAAGTGCTTTTTCTTTGTACCGTGACTTGGCTCTGCCTGTCTGCTCAACCCTGGACAAGGTTATTGAAAAATGCAAGAATCCTACTCTGGGAGAGTGACAGAGAATATTTCAATGACCTGTCATAAATGCAGAGACAGGCTTGTGTAATATGAAGTCGTGTGCCAGAAAAGATATGCAGCAACTTGAATTTTCATTGGCACGCTGTCCAGCAGAGTAGCTGCTATTTTATCCATCCCACAGTTTGGTTAACTGAGAGATTATCTGAAATGAGAACAGGGTAAGTTTTATAATTTTTAGGGCCCCAAGCTGCCAGAGCAGGGATTGGGCTATGAGTTAACTTCCCTCTGCAATCTTACAGTGCAGAAACTAAACTGGCCCATGCCATGCCAGATCAGTACTTGTCCGTCTAAACATAGGTGCCCAAGTGATTACATGCCTACTACATTGTGCCTAAGGTCAGCCCTGTAACAGGAGATCAATTGTCTAGGTAAATGCCTGTCCCGTTAAAGTACAGTAGTTTGTTGTGAAGTCAACCTCCACTCTCAAATGAAAAATGCTCTGTTAGTCTCTTAGGAGTTGTATATTCTGTAACCCTCATTCATTCTTCCTGAGACAGAGAGAATTGGGTTCTGTGAACTCACCCAATTAAATTCACTGCCAGCCTAAGCAAGCACAACTCCAATAACTTCAAAAGAGTTACACCTGCTTTTGCCAGCAGATAATTTGACTTATAGTTCTCATCCTGCCTGTGAAGGATGAAGATGTCTTGTCTCATTGCAATTCATCCCCTGGCCCCTCCAGTGTTTTTAGCTTTGTGTGACCCACTGTGTTTTCTTTTCCCTCTGACTGTGCAGCAATTAACGAGAGGATGGGAGTGGAGGTTTCAATGCTGCTGTGCAAAGCAGGAGGTCAGGGCTGACTGTCATCATTTGCACCATCCCCTGGCCCTTGTCTCCCGCATTCTTCACAACATGGTGGACTTGTGCAGAACCAAGGACACAGGAGATGATGCAGATGAAGAGTCAGAGCCAGCCTACTTAGGTGTGCAGCAGCCTGAAATAAATGACAGGCCCTGAATCTCTAACATCTGATATAAGGTTATTTCCCTAAAAAGATTTCCATTCAGCTTCTTGTGGGCAGTCAGAAGGCGGCAGGGAAATCTCAGAGATCAATGCAGGTCAAACCCCAGAGGGTTATATCTTCCTCATCCGCTCTGTTTAAGCCAATGCACTCATTGGTATCGGACCCACCACTAACACCTCAATTTCTAACCCACATTGACCTCGGACCTACAAATTGGCCAATAATGGTCAGGTTTCAGACCCGTGGGCCCTACACCTACACTGATCTCTGACCTTAGCCCCAGCTTAGGCTTGCCACCTCTGAGATACAAAAATATAGTATATCCAGAATGATCCTGAGCCCATGACACTGGAGAGCCGGCAGCGCACCCTGAGCACCCTGACAGATGTCTCGGGGTGGTTGCCTCAAAAAAGGGATGATCCTGGGGAAACTTGGGGAGGTTTTACTGGCAATGAGGGGCGATCAACAGGTTATCTCAAGTGCTTATATACAAATGCACAAAGCCTTGGAAACAAGCAGGGAGAACTGGAGGTCCTGGTGATGTCAAGGAACTATGACGTGATCGGAATAACAGAGACTTGGTGGGATAACTCATATGACTGGAGTACTGTCATGGATGGTTATAAACTGTTCAGGAAGGACAGGCAGGGCAGAAAAGGTGGGGGAGTAGCACTGTATGTAAGGGAGCAGTATGACTGCTCAGAGCTCCGGTACGAAACTGCAGAAAAACCTGAGTGTCTCTGGATTAAGTTTAGAAGTGTGAGCAACAAGGGTGATGTCGTGGTGGGAGTCTGCTATAGACCACCAGACCAGGGGGATGAGGTGGATGAGGCTTTCTTCCGGCAGCTCACGGAAGCTACTAGATCGCATGCCCTGATTCTCATGGGTGACTTTAATTTTCCTGATATCTGCTGGGAGAGCAATACAGCGGTGCATAGACAATCCAGGAAGTTTTTGGAAAGCGTAGGGGACAATTTCCTGGCGCAAGTGCTAGAGGAGCCAACTAGGGGGGGCGCTTTTCTTGACCTGCTGCTCACAAACCGGGTAGAATTAGTGGGGGAAGCAAAAGTGGATGGGAATCTGGGAGGCAGTGACCATGAGTTGGTTGAGTTCAGGATCCTGACACAGGGAAGAAAGGTAAGCAGCAGGATACGGACCCTGGACTTCAGGAAAGCAGACTTCGACTCCTTCAGGGAACGGATGGCCAGGATCCCCTGGGGAACTAACTTGAAGGGGAAAGGAGTCCAGGAGAGCTGGCTGTATTTCAAGGAATCCCTGTTGAGGTTACAGGGACAAACCATCCCGATGAGTCGAAAGAATAGTAAATATGGCAGGCGACCAGCTTGGCTTAATGGTGAAATCCTAGCGGATCTTAAACATAAAAAAGAAGCTTACAAGAAGTGGAAGGTTGGACATATGACCAGGGAAGAGTATAAAAATATTGCTCGGGCATGTAGGAATGTTATCAGGAGGGCCAAATCGCACCTGGAGCTGCAGCTAGCCAGAGATGTCAAGAGTAACAAGAAGGGTTTCTTCAGGTATGTTGGCAACAAGAAGAAAGCCAAGGAATGTGTGGGCCCCTTACTGAATGAGGGAGGCAACCTAGTGACAGAGGATGTGGAAAAAGCTAATGTACTCAATGCTTTTTTTGCCTCTGTTTTCACTAACAAGGTCAGCTCCCAGACTGCTGCGCTGGGCATCACAAAATGCGGAAGAGATGGCCAGCTCTCTGTGGAGATAGAGGCGGTTAGGGACTATTTAGAAAATCTGGACGTGCACAAGTCCATGGGGCCGGACGAGTTGCATCCGAGAGTGCTGAACGAATTGGCGGCTGTGATTGCAGAGCCACTGGCCATTATCTTTGAAAACTCGTGGCGAACCGGGGAAGTCCCGGATGACTGGAAAAAGGCTAATGTAGTGCCAATCTTTAAAAAAGGGAAGAAGGAAGATCCTGGGAACTACAGGCCAGTCAGCCTCACCTCAGTCCCTGGAAAAATCATGGAGCAGGTCCTCAAAGAATCAATCCTGAAGCACTTGCATGAGAGGAAAGTGATCAGGAACAGCCAGCATGGATTCACCAAGGGAAGGTCATGCCTGACTAATCTAATCGCCTTTTATGATGAGATTACTGGTTCTGTGGATGAAGGGAAAGCAGTGGATGTATTGTTTCTTGACTTTAGCAAAGCTTTTGACACGGTCTCCCATAGTATTCTTGTCAGCAAGTTAAGGAAGTATGGGCTGGATGAATGCACTATAAGGTGGGTAGAAAGCTGGCTAAATTGTCGGGCTCAACGGGTAGTGATCAATGGCTCCATGTCTAGTTGGCAGCCGGTATCAAGTGGAGTGCCCCAAGGGTCGGTCCTGGGGCCGGTTTTATTCAATATCTTCATAAATGATCTGGAGGATGGTGTGGATTGCACTCTCAGCAAATTTGCGGATGATACTAAACTGGGAGGAGTGGTAGATACGCTGGAGGGGAGGGATAGGATACAGAAGGACCTAGACCAATTGGAAGATTGGGCCAAAAGGAATCTGATGAGGTTCAATAAGGATAAGTGCAGGGTCCTGCACTTAGGACGGAAGAACCCAATGCACAGCTACAGACTAGGGACCGAATGGCTAGGCAGCAGTTCTGCGGAAAAGGACCTAGGGGTGACAGTGGACGAGAAGCTGGATATGAGTCAGCAGTGTGCCCTTGTTGCCAAGAAGGCCAATGGCATTTTGGGATGTATAAGTAGGGGCATAGCGAGCAGATCGAGGGACGTGATCGTTCCCCTCTATTCGACATTGGTGAGGCCTCATCTGGAGTACTGTGTCCAGTTTTGGGCCCCACACTTCAAGAAGGATGTGGATAAATTGGAGAGAGTCCAGCGAAGGGCAACAAAAATTATTAGGGGACTGGAACACATGAGTTATGAGGAGAGGCTGAGGGAGCTGGGATTGTTTAGCCTGCAGAAGAGAAGAATGAGGGGGGATTTGATAGCTGCTTTCAACTACCTGAAAGGGGGTTCCAAAGAGGATGGCTCTAGACTGTTCTCAATGGTAGCAGATGACAGAACGAGGAGTAATGGTCTCAAGTTGCAGTGGGGGAGGTTTAGGTTGGATATTAGGAAAAACTTTTTCACTAAGAGGGTGGTGAAACACTGGAATGCGTTACCTAGGGAGGTGGTAGAATCTCCTTCCTTAGAGGTTTTTAAGGTCAGGCTTGACAAAGCCCTGGCTGGGATGATTTAACTGGGAATTGGTCCTGCTTTGAGCAGGGGGTTGGACTAGATGACCTTCTGGGGTCCCTTCCAACCCTGATATTCTATGATTCTATGATTCTAGGTGGCAGCACTAGACCAGCCTGACCTCCGAACTTCACAGACAATGGCCAAGAACACTCAGATGTCTTACCCTGACCCTAACCTGACCTCTGACCCTGTTCCCTCCCTGACCTCTGACCCTGTCCCCAGCCTGACCTCTGACCTTGTCCCCGTCCTGACCTCCGACCTACACAGGCAACGGCCAATAACGCTCAGATGTCAGCTCCCTTGACCCTGTCCCAGCCTGACCTTTGGCCTGCCCCGATGCTGGCCACGAGCCGGCGCCGGGCCCCCCCGTCCCGTGACGCAGGCTGACCAGCGGGGGCGCGCCCCGTGCCCGGCCCCTGGGCCCGGCCGGCGGGCGGAACGCGGCGCGCGGGCGGCGGGGGCCGGGGGAAGGAGCTGAGCGCAGGACGCCGGCGCCGCTGTCATGGCGGCCTGAGGAGCAGCGGGGGAGGCGCCGGGAGCCGGACGGAGGCGGCCGGAGCAGGCAGGTCAGCCCCTCCCCGCCCTGCTCTCACAGCCCCTAGGGCGGCCTGAGGGTCTCCCCGCCCCGCGGGGCCCCCGCCTGCGCTTCTAGCCGCGCTCGCCGGCGTCCCCGCCCCCGGGACCCCCACGGCTACCGGCCCCCGCCGCTAGCGGGGCTCTCCCGGCTCCAGGCCCCCCGATGCTCTCTAAGGGGACGAGGCCCCCTCATCGACCCCTCCCCCGCAGCTCCCCTTGCCTGGGCTCCCATTGCCCCCTCACAGCTATCGGGGGTCTCCCTGGCTGCCCCCCCAGCCCTCCCTTCTCTGAGCTACCCCGGGGGGGGGGTGTCTCTTTTTGGGCCCCCCATGGACCCTCTCTTCTCTAATTTAACCCGAGAAAGGGACTCCCTGGCTGGGCTCTCCTGGATCCCTCTTTCTCTACCATGCCTCAGGCCAGGGGGTCTCCCTGGCTGGGCTCCCCTGAGCTCCTCTTCTCTGAGGTACCCCGGGAGGGGGGTTTCTCTGATTGGGCCCCCCATGAGTCTCTGGGAACTTCATTGTCCCCTTCCTTTCCATCTACATGAGGGGCGGAGAGAGGGTTTCTTTCTTGTCCCCGCCATCACCCACCGTACACTTTCACTCTCTACTACTTTGGTGGAGAAGACGGGGTTAATGTGGTCTGGTGTAAACTAGCAGTTTTCTGCTTGCCTTCAGTGCTTGGTGTGAATTGGTAGCTTTGTCTGACTTTAGGTGTGAGCTATGTAACTTGAGTCCTCCTTTAATATTAATGTGTCCTGGTTAATGAGAGGTTTCTGTCTCCAGGATGCCTTATTTTCCTCCAGCCCTTTGCCAGTTTGAATTAGTTTCTGATTATGGTCTAAACACGTGGGCATTTGCAGAGACCTCTGTTCTGCTCCTCCTGTTGGAGGCAAATTGTTCTACACAGAAGATACCCAGTACATTCAGCTTTATCCCTTTTTTGTGCTCAGTGGTTTGCCTGCTACATCCAGGAAACCCTCTGCTTTCTCCCTTGCGCTCACACTGACCTCCAAGCCCTAGATGCTCTGATCTTTGGATAGTATGTTGCTGTGGGAAATCTGTATGTTCTTTTCCCCTTCACTCCTGAGGGTCCGTTTGACTTGACCCTGCTTTAGGACTTGTGGAAGGAAGAAATCCTGAGTACTGCACCTGTGTCTCTGGAGCGTTCAGGCAGCACACATGCGCGGTTTTGTATTGAAAAGATAAAAATGTACCTGAAAAGTGAAGTTTGACAAATAGGGTGGAAAAAATCCTGTTGTGCACCAACCTAGACAACCAAAACCACAGTGTGAAAAAGTGAAATGTGACTATAAGACAAGTGCTACTGAGCACTTGAAAATACTGGGTGTATGGTTTGCCAGGCTCATTTGAACTGAAAACAAAACCTACCTACCTACCCCCTCAGTTCTTAGCAAACCGAAAAAGGAATAAGGGATGATTTTCCCACCGGGCACTCATGCCAGGTTTGCCATTTGCTTCTGTGCTACCAACACATTCATGGGGATGATACTTCAGGAAAAGTGTGTACATAACTGGCAGTGTGGAACATGCAATCTGGAGTGTGGACAGCAGAACAGATCCAAAGAAAGAATCCAGCAAAATGGGTAAATGATCAGTTTCTTCCAGAAAGTAGCCCTGACCCATTGGCTAAGGTCTGGAAATGAGTCCGAAGACCTGGGTTCTGTATCCATCTCTCACTGACTCGCTATGTTCTTGAGCAAACTATTTCACCTTCAAGTCTGTTTACCCATCTGTAAAATGTGGATAATAATGCTTACCTAGTCTTGGAAAGCACTTGGAGAGCTACTGATGAAAGTACATCTGCTTTGATACTAACAAATAGCATAATAACTTTGCGCTTATCTACATAAGTGCAAAGTTATGCTGTTTCATAGGTCACACAAAAAATAAGCTGGCGAAAGGGAATGTTTCATATAGGGAAGCCATAATTTCATGCTGCATTTGTGATGCTGGTTGTACTTTGATAAATTATCTTAAAATATTTCTTTCATCTATATAGCAATCGCTTTTCATCAGGCTAAAAAAAATCTATTTAGTCTTAAACTGGTAGCCTCAAGTGATACCTGGGAACCAGAAAGTAACACTATGGTGCCTCTATCACCAGTGATTTTAAAAATAAAAGAGGTGGAGACTTTGCACTACTTTCACAACAGGACCAGGAAAAACCCACTCTGTCACAATCTTGTACAACACATTCAGCATTTGTAGTGCCTTGAAGGATAGTCTTGTGCTTAAGGCAAATGCCTAGGAGCCATGAAATCTGCATTCATTTACAGTTCTATCACATTTCCTGTGTGACTGTGAGTTAGTCACTTGACTGCTTAGTGCCTCAGTTTCCTTTTCTGTGAAAGCAGATGATAATACTGATTTACTCCTTAGATGTATTATGAGACACAGGGATGGTAGCTCAAGTAGATCTACGTGAGCTAACTTTACTACTCCACTATCCAAGCTAGTTAGATTAAAGTTGCAGCAGCCTGTGTTTCAGCATAGACAGTACAAGCCCACCCAGAACCCTGGGTATTTACTAGTGGGACTAATGCGGATAGAAAGATTAACAGCAAGATCTTAAAATTGTCACCAGAATATGTCCTTTGTAAATATAACATGAAAAAATCGTGCCCAGTAGTGATTCAGGGCTTGGGAGATCAAGTTCACCGTAGCTTGCAACTGACTTGTAATTTACCACATTTATTTATTTTCTGAACTTGTCAGCTGGTAACTGAATTTGACATTTCAGAATCCAAATTATAATGCTCAGAGTGAAGATGTATTGGACCAGAATTAAAGACAAAGATTTACCTTTATAAAGAAAGGGTATTTTTTTAAGCATTTAATCCATGTAAATAACATAAATCAATTTAACTCTGCCCTGTTGGCAAAAATGCACAGTAATCAAGTAAGCTAGTGACAGAGCTTTTTCATTTTTCCCTCTTTGGCTCTGAAAGCAGTTGGAGTTCTGTGCTCCTGCCTTGTTAACTGACAGGTATTCAGATACTATTGGGAAAGATACATTGGCTTGTACAGTGCAAGTGGATTATTTTTGGACACACACACATAAAGGGTTAAATCAGTTGCTCTTTGTTTGCTGTGTAATGAGTTGTGACGTGGAAGGAGTCTCAGCCAGTTCCTAGTAGACATCGCAAAACCCACCACCAATTTTGTCACCACTTAGCAATCTCAAAAGAATTGAAAGCCTGAGTTGGCCATGGAATCTGAACCCCCCTTCCTAGTCCTAGAGGAGCCCTTCCAGGGCATAGGTGAGGCACGTTGACAGGACAGTGTGCAGGAAGCTTTTAAAGCTATTGCCTGAGCTGTTGCTGCTCTATGGATAAATAGGACTTTGGCCCCCAGGCTTAGTCCTGCTCTCATCACTAGCACTGAATTATCATGAAAAACAAGGCAAAGTTAAGTGTGGAATGTTACCATCCTGGACATGCTTCCTGATCCACTTCTAAGTAGTGCTTTGCACAAAGATGGAGGAAAGAGTCATTCAAACCATTTCTTTTTTGGCAGATTGAAAAATCTAGAATGGCCGGAGAACAGAAACCATCCTGCAATCTTCTTGAGCAGTTTATTTTATTAGCCAAAGGCACCAACGGATCAGCTCTGACTGTTCTGATAAACCAAGTGCTAGAGGCTCCTGGGGTTTATGTCTTTGGCGAGCTGTTGGAGTTAACAAACGTGCAAGAGGTAAGAGTTAAGTTGCCATCTCTTTTCTTCTTCCCCTCCGCTTCCCCCACTCCCTTCTGGTTTAAGAGCTCTCCTTGGAATTTCCTTGCACATAGTAGACTGGGATGGTAGAATCTCCATCTTGGGAAAAGCCTGACATAATTTACCCCAGTTTTCCAATGCTTCTATCATGCCCTGAGTCAGAATGACAGATTTACACAGAATTGTGAGGACCTGGTTTACATAAGGGGATCGCTTTTGTCTTATGCATTTTTTTGGATTCAAATAATAAAATGATGCCTATGCAAGGCTCCAGACATCCTAACTTGTGACTGTTAATACAATACAATTTCAGTAACGCTCAATCATTGAAACTAGGATTCCAGCCAGCCAGCCACCAGCAAAAAAGTGCCTTTCTATTCTGTCATTGTTCTGGGAAGCATACCGTTAGCCTTCTCTAAAACTCCTGTCACGGATGTATTTTGCAGCATGCCCAGAAGATCACCACGTTTGGGCTGTTTCAGAGCAAAGTGGGGAGCAAGTTTCAGACTCCCAGAGCCCGCCTAGAGAACACTCTACGAGCATCTCCATGTCTCTTACAATGAGTGGGATCTAGCTCCGTTACCTCTGCTGATTGCAGTTATGGCAGTATGACACACAGGAAGCTCAGCTTTCCAAACAGGCTTTTGTGCCTGGCCAAAAATGCCATCAACAGTTTTTAGCATCAATGTATATGTTTGGTTTCCCCCCAGTTTTTCCATGCAGTAAATCATGTGGCTTAGGAGAACTGATATACCAACCCAGGCTAGTGCCACAGCTGTTGTTCCAGTGCACTGTTTGCTTGTCAGAGGAAGTACAGAACTTTCAGAGGCAGACAACTTAAAATGATCTAACCTGCTTTGCTTTGAGATTGTTTGTGGTTTTGCAGGTTAACTGTCTCAGCTTCCCAGTGGCTAGTAAGGATTCTTAACCAACCAGCACCATAATCTGCTCATCTGTCATGTGATAAGAATACACAGCTGAATTCAAGTGGACACGTTCTTCATTTTATCTCTTAAGATGCTGCATGAAGCAAGCAGCTGACTGTATAAACCAAATTCAAGTTCTAATGCATGGAATAGGCTGTATCATCCTGATTCTAAACTACTGAAATGTAGTGCTGATTACATGACTTTGGAAAGGGTACAGCCCTCTGACAACTGAAAACAGCCCTTCTTTTATGTATTTTTAAAAAGTTACATATTCTTTGTGACATTAAAGCCAACACTGTGGAGAAGCTGTACACCAATATCCTATTGGCCATTATTGGCTTACATAAGATTTCTTTTGCTTTCCTCCTCTCCAGCTTGCTGAAGGGCCTAATGCTGCGTATTTCCAGTTGCTGAATCTGTTTGCCTACGGAACGTACCCAGATTATGTAGGTAAGAGGTTGCATTTAGCAAATGCTCTAAGAACCTGGCGAAGATTGAAAGGGCGGTGAGTGCGGGTACTGCAGTCTCTTCAGAACTAGCTTGTGCAACGTCTTATTTGTCTGGCCAGGCAGCTCAAGGTAGCTGACTTACACAAGTGCGTGATGCCTCCGTGAATGTGGCAGGTTGAAAAAATCTAAGGGTAAAATTCTGTCTGTCAGAGGCTTTCTGGATGAGTGGGGGCTACCCAGTTTATTGCACCCAAGGCAGCATGTATGATCACCTGCCCTATGGGCAGGTGGCTTATGTGTGCATTCGGTGCAAGGAGCTTCTGGCCCTCAGAGACCCTGTACGGGCTTTGGAGACCAGCGTGGCTGAGCTGGAGGAGCTAAGGGAGACAGAGAGGTACATATATGAGACTTTCCTGGACACAGTAGAATGGTCCCACTCCCGGTCTGACAGCCTCTGTGCTGTTGAGGAGCGTGAAAGACTCAGGGAAGAAGAACATCCAACTGGAGCAGAGGGAAATGATCCCATAGGTGGGACCCCACTTCCGGATGATGTTGTGGTATCCTCTTGCACTGAGGATACCTCTCCAGCAGAGGGAACTCCAGTTATTAGGAAGAGACCAGTATTCGTAATAGGCGATTCTGTCATTAGAAACATAGATAGCTGGGTTTGTAATGACCATGAGAACGGCATGGTGACTTGCCTGCCTGGTGCAAAGGTTGCAGATCTCTCGAGACATCTAGATGACTTATGTGTAGTGCTGGAGAGGAGCTGGTGGTCGTGGTACATGTAGGTACCGGTGATATAGGGAGGGATAGGAGAGAGGTCCTGGAGGCCAAATTTAGGCTGCTGGGTAAGAGATTGAAGATCAGGACCTCCATGGTAGCATTATCTGAAATGCTTCCAGTTCCATATACAGGGCCAGTTAGACAGGCAGAACTGCAGGGTCTCAATGCGTGGATGAGATGATGGCATAGGGAGGAGTAGTTTAGATTTATTAGGAACTGGGGCAACTTTGGGGAAAGGGGGAGCCTATACAGGAAGGAGGGGCTCCACCTAAACCAAAATGGAACCAGATTGCTGGCACATAACATTAAAAGGGTCGTAGAGCAGTTTTCAAACTAAGGGCTGCGAGGAAGCCAACACGTGTGGAGGAGCATGTGGTTCGGACAGAAACATCCCTTAGGGGAGGATCTACTAATGGAGATTCTCTGTGTCCTAGTAAGGAGGAGAGGATGGAAGGTAAAATACAGGTAGGATCTGAAGAAAAACAAACGAAAAATGTCTCATTCAATTGTATCATTTAACGGGAGACAACTAAAAAGTGACAAGTTTTTAAAGTGCTTCTATACCAATGCTAGAAGTCTAAATAATAAGATGAGTGAACTAGAGTACCCCATGTTAAATGAGGATATTGATATAATAGGCTTCACAGAAACTTGGTGGAATGAGGATAATCAGTGGGACACAGTAATACCAGGGTACAAAATATATCAGGAGGACAGAACAGGTCGTGCTGGTGTGGGAGTGGCACTATATGTGAAAGAAAGCGTAGAATCAAATGAAGTAAAAATCTTAAATGAACCAAACTGTACCTTACAATCTCTATGGATAGTAATTCCATGCTCGAATAATAAGAATATAGCAGTAGGGATATATTACCGACCACCTGACCAGGATGGTGATAGTGACTGAAATGCTCTGGGAGATTAGAGAAGCTATTAAAATAAAAAAACTCAATAATAATTGGGGATTTCAGCTATCCCCATATTGACTGGGTACATATCACCTCAGGATGGGATGCAGAGATAAAGTTTCTTGACACCTCAAATGACTGCTTCTTGGAGCAGCTAGTCCTGCAACCCACAAGAGGTGAGGCAATTCTTG
Organism: Lepidochelys olivacea; assembly: GCF_965140295.1. Lineage (NCBI taxonomy): Eukaryota > Metazoa > Chordata > Testudines > Cheloniidae > Lepidochelys > Lepidochelys olivacea. The sequence continues at coordinate 6,945,188 of NC_140419.1, forward strand.
ATTTAGTCCTAAGTGGAGCACAGGATCAGGTCCAAGAGGTGACTATAGCTGGACAACTTAGTAATAGTGACCATAATATAATTAAATTTAACATCCCTATGGCAGGGAAAACACCACAGCAGCTCAGCACTGTAGCATTTAATTTCAGAAAGGGAACTACACAAAAATGAGGAGGTTAGTTAAACACAAATTAAAAAAGACAGCACCAAAAGTTAAATCCCTGCAAGCCGCATGGAAACTTTTTAAAGTCACCACAATAGAAGCTTCCACTTGAAAAAGTGGAAGTTAAATCCTAGTGAGGAAAATAGAAAGGAGCATAAACTCTTGCAAATGAAATGTAAAAATATAATTAGGAAGGCCAAAAAAGAATTTGAAGTACAGCTAGCCAAAGACTCAAAAAGTATTAGCAAAAAAAATTTTAAGTACATCGGAAGCAGGAAGCCTGCTAACAACCAGTGGGGCCACCAGATGATTGAGATGCTAAAGGAGCACTCAAGGACGATAAGGCCATTGCGGAGAAACTCAATTAATTCTTTGCATCGGTCTTCACGGCTGAGAATGTGAGGGAGATTCCCAAACCTGAGCCCTTCTTTTTAGGTGACGCATCTGAGGAACTGTCCCAGATTGAGGTGTCATTAGAGGAGGTTATGGAACAAATTGATAAACTAAACTGTAATAAGTCACCAGGACCTGATGGTATTCACCCAAGAGTTCTGAAGGAACTCAAATGTGAAATTGCAAGACTACTAACTGTAGTCTGTAACCTATCATTTAAATCAGCTTCTGTACCAAATGACTGGAGGATAGCAAATGTGATGTCAATTTTTAAAAAGGGCTTGTAGTGGGCAGATGCCCCATTCTGGTGTGGAAGGGGTTAGAGAAAGCCAAAGAGGCTGTGCAGAGCCCCAGCCAATCATGGAAAGGCTTAATGGGAGCCAGTCAAGTGGAGGCTTGAAAGTAGCCAATCAGGGCCAGGCTTCACAGGGCCCTATAAGAATGCTGCAGGGCAGAGAGGAAGGCAGTCTCTCCCTGGAGGGCAAATGGAGAAGAACTGGCTCTTAGAGAAGCACCTAAGACAGAGGAGGGCTGGGCAGGATCAGCAGAGGCTGGGAGAGCTCTAGGCTGACGACTGCCAGACTGGGGCCCTGAGACAAACGGGCAGAGAAGGTGCTGGGGCGACGGGGAAGTGACCCAGGGGAGTAAACAGTAGAGGAGAGTTGGAAGAGGGCAGTAAGTGGCTGCCACTAGAGGGTCCCTGAGTTGGGGCCCAGAGTAGCGGGTGGGCCTGTCCCATGTCCCCCCCCCCCCCCTTTTCCCCTACTTACCAATGAGGAGAGTGGCCTAAATCCGGACTGCAGTTTGGCCTTCACAACATCGCCTGGCAGCGAGTTCCACAGGTTGACCGTTTGTTGTGTGAAGAAGTACTTCTTTTTGATGTATTAAACCTGCTACCTATTAATTTCATTGGATGCCTCTAGTTCTTGTGTTATATGAAGGAGTAAATAACAGTTCCTTATTCACTTTATCTACACCCTTCCCAATTTCATAGACCTCTATCACATCCCCCTTAGTTGCCTCTTTTCTAAGCTGAACAGCCCATCTTTTAAATCTCTCCTCATATGGAAGCTGTTCCAGACCCCTAATCATTTTTATTGTCCTTCTCTGTACTTTCTCCAGTTCTAATGTCTTTTGTGAGATGGGGTGACCAGAACTGTATGCAGAATTCAAGGTGTGGGCATACTATGGATTTATACAGTGGCATTATGATATTTTCTGTCTTATCCATCCCTTTCATAATGGTTCCTAAAATTCTGTTTGCTTTTTTGACTGCTGCTGCATGTGGAGGAAATGTTTTCAGAGAACTATCCACAGTGACTCCAAGATCTTTCTTGAGTGGTAACAGCTAATTTAGACTCCATTATTTTGCGTGTATAATTGGGATTATGTTTTCCAGTATGCATTGTTTTACAATTATCAACATTGAATTTCATCTGCCATTTTGTTGCCCAGTCACCCAGTTTTGTGAGATCCCTTTGTAACTCTTTGGACTTAACTACCTTGAAATTTTGTATTGTCTGCAAACTTTGCCACCTCACTGTTTACTCCTTTGTCTAGATCATTTAAAATACGTTGAACAGCACTGGTCCCAGTACAGATTGTTGCGGGATCCTGCTGTTTACCTTTCTCCACTCTGAAAACTGATGATTTATTCCAATCCTTGGTTTCCTATCTTTTAACCAGTTACTGATCCACCAGAGGACCTTCCCTCTTATCCCATGACTGCTTACTTTGCTTAAGAGTCTTTGATAAGGGACTTTGTCAGTGGTTTTCTGAAAGTCCAAGTATACTGTTTCCTCTGGGTCACCCTTGTCTACATGTTTGTTTGACCCCCTCAAAGAATTCTAATAGATTGGTGAAGCATGATTTCTCTTTACAATAGCTGTGTTGACCATTTCCCAACGTACAGTTCATCTTTGCACTGATAATTCGATTCTTTACTCGGGTTTCAACCAATTTGCCTGGTCCTGAAGTTAGACTTACTAGCCTGTAATTGCCAGTACAGCTTCTGGAGCCTTTTTTTTTAAAAATCCAGTGTTACATTAACTATCCTCCAGTCATCTGGTACAGAGGCTGATTTAAGCAATAGGTTACATACCAGTTAGTAGTTCTGCAATTTCATGGTTGAGTTCCTTCAGAATTCTTGGGTGAATACCATCTGGGCCTGGTGACTTATTGCTATTAAATTTATCAGTTTGTTCCCAAACCTCCTTTATTGACACCTCAATCTGGGACAGTTCCTCAGATTTGTCTACTGAAAAAGAAAAAAGCCTCAGGTGTGGGACTCTCCCTCACATCCCTTGCTGTGAAGACCGATGCAAAGAATTGATTTAGCTTCTCTGTAAATGTCTTGTCTTCCTTGAGTGCTCCTTTAGCATCTCAATTGTCCAGTGGCCGCACTGATTGACCAGCTTCCTGCTTCTGATGTACTTAACAAACTTGTTGCTGTAAGTTTTTGTGTCTTTTGCTAGTTCCTCTTCAAATTCTTTTTTGGCCGGTCAAATTATACTTTTACACTTGATTTGCCAGAGTTTATGCTCCTTTCTATTTGCCTCGGTGGGATTTGACTTCCAATTTGTAAAGGATATCTTGTTTTGTCTCTAACTCCATCTTTTACTCTGTTGTTTAGCCATGGTGGCATTTTTTTGGTCTTCTTACTGGTTTTTTAAATTATTTTTATTTGAGGTTATACCTATAGTGTAAGTTTCTATTATGGTGTTTTAAGACGTTTCCATGCAGTTTGCAGGCGTTTCACTCTTATGACTGTTCCTTTTCATTTCCATTTAACTTGCCTCCTCACTTTTGTGTAGCTCCTCTTTTTGTAGCCAAAGGCTACTATGGTGGGCTTCTTTGGTATTTCCCCACCCCAGTAAGGAGGTTACATGGAATTATAGTATGGTTGCTGGAACAGTTCCTGAAGCACCATACAATCCTTTGGGCTGGAAGGTGCGACTGAAAAATAAGATAGTAAGGGAGAGAGTAATCACCACCTTCCAGATAAAAATGGGGAGGGGACAGAGGAGGCCAAAAAGGAAAGAATTGGATGAGATGGGTAAGATGGATTCCGTATTGGCCAGATAACCTTCATGTCACTGAAATACTAACTCTTTCATTAACGCACCCATTCCGAAGAGCGCCTTTGCTTTTGAAAGCAGCCAGCCTCCCTTCTGTTTGTGAATACACTCGGGGCATGTGGTTACTGTGGTGATAGGATGGCCATAGAAGTATCTAGATTAATAATTTCTCTTCTCTCCATGAACCTGATGTTTGACACTTCCATACGTAGTTCCCAAGCGCTTCAGAGAAGTAAGTATCATCCACAGTTTTACAGCTGGTGAAACCAAAGTCCAAGGTTTTATTAGCATGGGCTTACTGAAAGAGGACAAATAGTTTGGTCTTGGAAACAAAATATTAACCATGTGTCTTGGCAGGATTTCACCTGTAGACATGTGAATTATGTTCTGTATTTTTGTGGTTCTGGTTTTGGAATTAGAACAGTTAATAACTGACTTTCTTTTTATTCTGCCTCTGTTTCTCCTTGGGTATGGTCCAGCTGTTACTTATGGCAGCACTGTCTTCTCACTAGCACCCCTTCGTAGCACAAGGAGTACTTAGTGCTACCGACTTCTGGGGTGCAACTCAGTCAAAGACTTTAATCTGAAGGTTTTGTTTAATTCTTGAAGGAAAATCCGTAACTTTATTCTCAATTTTTTTACATTGAACAGCAAACAAGGATAACCTGCCAGAGTTAACGGGGGCCCAGAAGAACAAGCTGAAACACTTAACTATTGTAAGCTTGGCTGCCAGAATGAAGGTAAAATTCAGAAATCTTGGCTAAGTAATGCCAGCCATTTCTGCAAGTGGCATCCAAGTATTGTACTCGGGTTTGCGTTAGGCTGCATGAGTGCTCTGGAAAACCTGTGACTAGAAAATTACCTGCAGTGTACAGTGCTCCCCTGTATTCATGGAACTCAGTAACTTATGAAGGACTTCCAAGGACTGAATGTTTGGAATGGCTGAACAGCTCTATAAAGAGTGAGAAATGGGCATTCTGGGAGGAGAAATCAGATTGGCTAATGGAGGTGGGACTCGCTTGCCCATCTACCTCTTGAAAATCTTTGTCAATTCTGGGTGGGGGAGGGAATTGACTATTTTACCTTCCACAATACTGCCACCCCAACCCACTCTTCAGAACTTACTGTAATAAAGGCTTACAGGAATGTCTTGTGTGTGACGTGACCTAATAGTATCTGCTTCCTTTGATACTATTTGATACTTTCCCACTCACCCTTTACCTGCGGGATGCATACAATAAATGTTTGTTTGATTGCAAGCTTCTACTAACCCTACTTCCAGACAATGCTTAACTTTCCATTCTGGACCCACAAGTGACTGTTTGTTCTTGGATTTCCTGTTTCTAGTGCATTCCTTACTCTGTGCTGCTCAAAGACCTGGACATGAGGAATCTGAGGGAGTTGGAAGATCTAATCATTGAAGCTGTGTATACAGATGTTATTCAGGGGAAACTGGATCAGCGCAACCAGGTGCTGGAGGTGGATTTCTGTATCGGCAGAGACATTCAGAAGAAGGACATCAGTAATATTGTTAAAACTCTCCAAGAATGGTGAGGCAGGAGGCTCCTCCACCTTGTCTGATTTGCCTTTTAGGAATGTCTCAAAGGAAGTATCTCACCCTGGCTTTTTCTGAATCCTGTAAGACTCAAATGTTAGCTTAGTTTCAGCATATTCCATTCATTAGCACTCTCACACCATGAAAAGTCACTTGGCAAAGGGCCCCTCCTGGAAAAAAACTCTGATGCCCTCTCCAGTCTTTCTTACAGATGCTGTCATAGCAGTACATCCAATTTTACTACTGGCTTCAGATTCTAAAGTTACCTCAGTTCTTATCTTAGTTACCTCCACTCTTTGCTTTAGGGCCTCTCCTACAATTATGCTAAAGTGACATCATGGCCTCTACCTAGAGACAGACATCTTGTAGAATGACACCTTCTTCCTCCTACCATATTAATTTTGCTGATGAGCAAAGACAGATTTGTCCACTAATCCTCTGGTGATGAGAATTACTCAGGCAAATCTTAACAAACTGTATCTCAGAGTCACAGTACTTTAAACTTCACCTCTGAGATGTTTCAGATATCTCTTTAGGCCTCCCTTTATTGCTGGAGATGAAGCAGACCTCATGCTTTTGGCTGAGACCATCTTATTTGGTTACTCTAGTTTTTTTTTTTATCAAGTTTCCAGTAATCTGCCTTTCAGTCCTGTAGGATTCGTTCATTACTCAAAGGAGTTGCCACTTTTTTAGACCACAGAGACTGTGACTGATTCCCAGTTGACTACGTAATACAGTCATTGCCTAGCTGTTATGTGTACATTAGGAATAACAAAGATTAAGGAGCTGTGTAAGTGTGGTAACCTGGGTCACTTGTTTTTTCTCTTTTCCCTTCTCCGCTCCTGCTTCCCCCGCACTGCAAGGAAGGAGTGCAGCCGCTTCTTGGATCTTTCTGTATTGCTTGGTGTGCAACTCTGAACCCACTTCAGATCCCTTTCCATTCCTTCCCACAGTGAATGAGAGCTGGAACTTTCACTGAGTGGAGGAGGAGGTGTTCTTGTCACCCTGCTTGTTTATTTCTTTGGGGGACCTTGTCAGTGTGACTTTTATTTTCTGAATAATCTTAATAAATAAATAAATCAGTTTCTGATATATCCCCTTTGAAGTAGCAATTCCTGACTCTTTAAAAAGGTTTGAACATGTTTTTTGGCTTCTCTGTGGTGAATCTAATAGGATGTAATAGAGTAACTCCACCAGACATGCTGGGACCAGCCCCTGCTTCCTCTCTGTTCACACGCCTTTCTGCTGCCTCTTTTGTTTCAGCTTTGGCTTCACTACTGCTGGCAAATACCTTCTTACAGGGCGAAAGGAAGTGTGTACATGGGAGCTCCTTCTAGACTGGCCATCAGCAAATTAGCGAAACTGAGTAGATGCATGTTCAAGCCTTTTTACACAAAGTGTAAACACTGAAACAATAGAATAAAACGTCTTTTTCCACTAAATTCTTTCAGCTCTAATCATCTTAGTTGCTAATGTTAAATATAAGCCCCCAAACTTTCAGACAGAACTGTGTTTTGTTTTGTTTTTTCAAATTGAGTGTCCCTTTCAAACTGTCCAGCATTGAACACCCGAGTGTTGTTACATTTTCAGGTGTGATGGGTGTGAAGCGGTTCTGTTAGGAATTGAACAGCAAGTGCTTAGAGCCAACCAGTATAAGGAGAACCACAACCGAACTCAGCAACAGGTAGAGACAGAGGTAGGTGTAGAATCACTCCTGTCCTCTCGTGATGAGCGTGTCGGATACACCTTCAAGTTTCTCTTGGTAAATTTCTGTGCTTATTAAAGTGAGAAACTAAGTGGCCTGGTTAACACATAGTGTGAGCAGGAGTCTTTTAACCTTCCCTTGCACAGCACTGCCAATGTCCCTCAATCCTCACCTTGCAACACTCCCTGCTGTTCAGTCCAGGGCTTCTGCTAGGTGGAGACTGACAATCATGCCAAACAGATGTGCTAGTCTTGTGATGCACCCTCTAGGAAAGAACTTGGATTCCTCCTCTCCCCAGCTATATTAACTTCACTGATGAGCTAAGGCAGATTTGACCACTGACCACCTGATGTGTGGGTTTCTGAGTCATCCTTTATAAACTTGCTGGGAGCTCCTTGCGTTGATTTGTTAGGAAACCAATTTTTTAACACACAAAACATGATGGAAATCTGATGTTTCTACAACTTTAGATTTCACTGTGAATAATGAAAATCCAGAAGGAATAAGAAAAAATAGTTAATTTATTGTAAACCTAGGAATGTCGTTAAAAACCTCTCCATAGCCATTCCTAGACATCCCTCTGAATTGCATCGGAAGTGGTGAAAGTGTGGTACATTCTTTCCTTAAAACCCTAAATTGTAGCTGCAAAAAGTGTTTTGAAACACTTTGGTGAGAGTGCCTCATTTGTTAACCCTGCAAACGTGGACAGCCCCCTGCCATCCCAAGGAATACATACAAGGGACTACATTTTCAAGACTGGCTAGTGATTTTGGATACCCAACTTGAACTCCCTTAATAGAGGTTTGTCGTTCACTGGATGAGTCCTCAACAATTTCTGAAAGTCCGATCCATTTAACATGTCAACTTGAGTACCCCAAGATGGCACCCCAAATCCTGAAATTGCTTTTTGAAAATTTGAGCCAAAATGTTTTTCCCCCTATTCCTGTAATATCCAGAGATGGCCAACAGAGGGCAGCCTAAGCACACGGTTTTAGTCTCTGCTGATGGTATTTGTTTGTGAGAACAAAACTACAACTGCAAAGATGAGATCGGTTCCCTTGAGGCTAGCTCAAGGTTCATTTCTTGCAATCCTGCATCCCAGCAGGTTCACGCTGGCCCTTTGAAGCTGTTTATATTCAGTGATTTGACTGGTACCCAGGACACGTCTGAGGAGTCCTGTGGCACCTTAAAGACGAAAAACCCACTTCTTCAGATGCATGGAGAAGTGAGGTTTTTTTACCCACAAAAACTTATGCCCAAATAAATCTGTTCGTCTTTAAGGTGCCACCAGACTCCTCGTTGTTTTTGTGGATATAGACTAACACGGCTACCCCTCTGATACGTAAGACACATTTGGTTTGCTGGGTGTTTCTAGCCTTGGGGAGTCTGGACTCCTGACTTCTATGCTCATTTCAGGTTGCTTTTTTTGTTTTGTTTTGTCAGTTCACTAATTCTTTTTGTGGCACCCCCCTGAGGTCCAGTGTTTGGAGGGTGAGGTGCCGTGCAGATGGCACTTCCCACTGTTTCCTGGTGCATGGGAAGGATACCACTATGTGCTTGCTCGTCGAACACACCCCAGATTTGAGGGTAGCCTCCATTCCTACCTTCGAGGAGAATTGTGGATCAGCTGGCTGATTGGTCCGAATAGCTTTCCTTTCCCTTTGCTCTGCAGAGCTGTTCTAGGTGTTTTTTTTGTTTTGTTTTGTTTCCCTCCCCACGAATCCCAGGCACGCCCTGTCAGTAAACACACCCTTGAGGTCTGCAGCCTGGTGAGATGGCTGCCTCCTGCAGTCAGGCAGTGGAAAGTCGCTATGCTACTCCTGGTGTCTAGTAAAAGGTATCTGCAGCCCCTAATGGCCTCCAAACCAGGTCTAACATGGAGTATTACCAGGTCAGGTCATCTACAGGTTGTTAATGCCAACACCTAATAAAATCAAATCGAGAGGGTTTAATGTGTGTGCATGGGGAGATTTGTATCCAATGATGAGTTACTCTTCGAACTCAAGGGCATTTCCATTCTGTGCTTAGGAAGGGGCTTCCTCTCTGCTGTGGGGGTGGAAGAAGCAAATGCTGATTCGCTGTCTTTTCTCATCCAGGTCACAAACATAAAGAAAACATTAAAAGCCACGGCCTCATCATCAGCACAAGAGATGGAACAGCAGCTGGCAGATCGAGAGTGCCCTCCCCACGCAGAGCAAAGGCAGCCCACAAAAAAGATGTCCAAAGTCAAAGGGCTGGTCTCCAGCCGCCACTAGAACCTGCCATGTAGCCGTCATTCAGCCAGGAATGACGCCAGAAGGAGCAACAAAGGCCCCGTGTCTCCTTTTCGGTGGGTTCTGGGGCAGTCCTCTCCAGGCTGGCAAATATAAAAGCCCTGTTTGAATACAACCCCAAGCTGTCCATGCCTGGCTAAGCTACAGTGTGCAAATCTCATTCACGTCCAAGATGCCACCTGTTCTCCTAAGCCTTTAAAGAGGGACTTTCAGCCAGAGATAGTTACCACCAGGGGCAGAAAACCTGCGACACCAGGGGAACAGAATCTCTGTGGAAGGTTTTGCTCCCTCCCAGCCAGCCTTCCCGTGCTCCCTCTTGTGAGAAGTTTGCCATGCTGATTTAAAGTTCAAGATGACGTCTTCCATGGCAATCGGCTGAATCCCAAGATTGGGACTTAGCTTTTGAAGCCCCAGGCTGGGAGAGAGGAAGCTACCAACACAGATCTCTCTAATCCCAAAGGGAAGGGAGAACATTACTAGGCCAGGAGCAGCTCTACATTGAAATCTTCAACTTTCCCCAGGCCCCTCTGTATTTTAATTCACATTCTACCTCGCTCTGTGAGGTGAGATTCAGTGCTGAGCTGCGTTTACTAACCTGTTTACTGCCTTTACTAAGCCTATTAATCCACCACAGATTTAAAGAACTAGGCTACAGCTGTGAGGCTTCAGCACAGGGAGGAGGAAGCAAGCTGCTCGCTTGCTCTCGAGCTCTCCGTATTACAGGTGGCTGGGGACCTATTGGAAGTCCTGTTCCTTCTCAGTGTGTCTGCATCCTCCCAGGGCTGCTTGTGAATTGTTCCCTTCCTGAAATCTTTAAAGCATAATACCTTAAATCTTCCTTGGAGATGACGTTTGGTGTGGAAGAGGAGCCACTGTGGCTTAGTGACGGGCCAGTGGCACAGAACCCGCTGACAGGCATGGCAGTGACATCCCCTTGCTGAAGCGATGGACTTTACTAGCCTTTCTGAACTTGAACGGTTTCAGGTTGTATTTTACTTTTTTTTTTTTTTGTACATTGTTGTGATTCTAAAGCATTTCGGCCTTTGTTTTGTGTTTGATATTTGTTACAGGCTAACTTCAGGGGACTTGCACCTCGTGTGGGAGGTTGGTGACTGTTTTTTTGTTTTTGTTTTGTTTTTTTTTAAGGGGAGGGCAGGGTTGAAATCTAAACTGCAATTCACATGAAAAAGTGAATTTTGGAACAAATTAAATGCTGATTTAATGTAGGAGTCGAGTCTTGGCTTTGGAGCAGCTGTGGGCAAGCACTGGACTAGGCTAGCTGGACACTGACATGGCCTTCATGGCTGGGTCATTGGAGTACCTCGCTGACACCTGACTCCATCTTCACGCACACTTGGCAGGCCAATAGGAGCTGAGGCACAAAAAATGTGATTTGCCCAAGGTCATGTAAGTGGTCTGTGTCAGAGCCAGGACCTGCACCCAGGTCTCCTGAGTCTTAACCCCTTACCCACAGGACCAGGAGGATTGAAGCTGTCCTACTTTGCTATCATGGTCTTCACAAAGTGTGTCCCTCCCCAGGAGTACCTGTCAGCTTGTCTGAGCACTGTTTCACAGCCTGGCCCACTTTCCTTTCAGCTTATCCACCCACTCTGCAGTGAGAAGCAACTTCTGTGCTGGGAAAGGCCAGCTGTTTAAGCAGAAGCTCATGTCTGCTGTGGGAGCCAAAAGAGCAGCATTTCTGAGACTTTTCTCGGGGAACATGGGGGCAGGACCTTGCTATAATTCAACCACCAACAGCTTCAGCTGGCCTTACATAGGTGTGTCCCATGCTTTGCACACACCCACCCTCCTCTCAGTGGTAGCTTGAATTCTTTGCTCTCTGCACTTTCCCATTCTTTACCCTAGAGCATGTTCTAGGTTTGGTATAAGTCTGCAGAAATAAATGACTCTTCTCACCTGTGCATAGACACAGCCGCCACAAGTAGTGGAGACAGGTGGACTATCTAAAATACCTTTAACCTGACATATGAGCTGGATTAGCTCCCTTGATTCCTGACTTTTTTCCTCTTCTGTGCCCCCCTCCCCAAGCCCGCAAACCAACTAAAAAGCCCAAGTGCTGGTGACAGATGCTGTATTGACAAGCCTAGAGCATGAAGTCGTCTCTGTAGTCTTTGAACAGGCAGCAGCTCTGCTAGCTTTTCCGCACTGCCTAGCTAAAGGTGCCTCTTCTCTGCCAAGCGGGGAGGAGCGTGTGAGCTCCAGGCACGCTTGCCCCTTGGCCTCTGGGGGGGCCAAGTCAGGTTTTTGTGATGTGGGTCCCCAGACTGAGTTCCAGGTAAAGTACTGCATGGCCACTGCAAACTGTTGTCGGTCATTGTGCAAACCCCCACCCCCAAGAAGACTGGCTGTGAATGGTGCCCTAGAGGTGAAAGGGCTCCACAGCCACATTCTCAAACCCCCACCCCCAAGAAGACTGGCTGTGAATGGTGCCCTAGAGGTGAAAGGGCTCCACAGCCACATTCTCAAACCCCCACCCCCAAGAAGACTACTGCTAGCTCACTTGTAACACCTGCCTTTTTGTGAGGAGGCAGGTTGAAGTTGACTGTCTTGAAAGAGGCCTAGGTCTTCAGGAAACAATGGCGTGCAGGGATCATGTGGGTGAAATCAATGTGAATTGGCCTAGTTCGTGTTCTTTGCCTGTCTTACTCGCTGTGCTGTGCTGAAGGGGAGCAGCCTCAGTCTGCTGAAGCTTCCTCACCATCAAGTTTTTACATTTTTACGAGCTCTATGCAAAAATCTGAAAACCCTGTTGGATGCTCAGGCCTTATTTTCACGGCTGTGTGCAGTGCCTTTGTTTAGTAGAGAAACAAGGGAAAGCTGCACCTTGCCTTGAGTAAAGAATGAATTCTTACTTCTGTGCACTACAGTCAGAGAGATGGGGGTGGAGCTCAGAGGAAAACAAGCTACTTTGCCCTAGTCACTTATGTTTGAGTGTGGACCATGTGCTGTACAGAGAGAGACATAATCCCTGCTCTGAGGGCTTGGTCTGAGACAAACCTTGATCAACTAAATCCGGTGCCTGGGGGAGATGCACAGCTCTGCAGCAGCTTGGTAATTGAGCTTGGAGGGAAGGCTTGGAAGTCATTCCAGGAGCAACGGGACAGCGTGGCCACAGACAGCAGGGGAAGGATACAGGAGGAGCAGAGGAAGGCGGGTGGGAACGCCCAGTGACTGCAATGGACACTGCAGCCTGGAGTTGAGTTGTGTAGGATTTTGGACAAGCAACTGAACGTGGTAATGGATGTTGACTGACAGAATGAAGGGCTTTCGATGCCGGGGGGAAATGGGGTGGGGCTCTAGCTTCTCTTGATGAAATGCCACAGGAGGGAAATGGAAGTGGAGAGGTGGATTTGTGCTATGCAATAAGTGATGTGAAAGCCACTCAGTTGGACTCGCCCGCTCTTTGCCAGCCTATGCCAGCGGCCTCTGCTAACACCCAGCTTGCCCCAGTCATGCCTCCCAGGTGTGGGGATAGCATCATGCCATGGTCACATCAGGCCGCTGTACTTCGCTTCAGGATCACAGCAGGCTGGTGGTCATGCTGTTAACAAGAACTCCCATTTGCCTCCTGCAGCTGCGAGGTGCCAAGATTGTTTGCCTCAGCTGGAGAGACAAAGTGGAGGGAGCTCCCTTCTTCGGTGCTTTACTGTGTTGCTTCGTATTCTGCACTTCCCCTTTCACTGGTACTTGTTCGCCATGGAGCTGAGCACAGAGCCAGAGATGGCAGCAAGGAACGCAGCCTCGTGTTGCATTAACAGGCTGCTGTATCTCTGAGCTGCGCCTCCTACCAGCTCATGTCTATTGGCACCTCTGCCGTGGCTCAAAGCAGACCAGATAACATCAGGCATTTCTGGGACAGGGCAGAGCGACAGTGGATGCTGGTTTTTTCTTTGTCTTCTGACTGCTTGAAACCTGTTCCTCTTCCCTTTCCTCTACCTGTCCGGAAGAACAGATCCCACGATAGCCCAGTCTTCTGTCAAGCGCAGTAAGAATAACACTCCGCTACACTGATAGGTCCTTCTGCATTTAGACCTGGGCTCTGATCCTACACCTGCCTCTGCACTGACTGAAATGCAGGGGTCTGCCCCTTTGAAGCCACTTGCAGGCTTGGGGGCTTGCTCCTCAGCTGATACCCATGTGACAGTACTGGGCTGCTTGGGATCTCCAGTTACCTATCAGATACTCTCAACGGGAGGCTGTGGTGGTTCAGCATGCCAGCGGGAAAGTAGAGCTCCCAGCAAGATCCAGCCCCAGTATTTTATGCTTCCATCTGCTCTGCAGGGTGAATTCTAGTGAATAACATTCGGTTCCTGTTGGGTGAAGAAAATACACAAACCCTGTATCTTTAAAATTCCACCTGCCCTCTGGGAAAGATGTTTGGGAAAGATTTGAAACAAATGGAAAGCCACTTTTATTCTCTGCAGGGCTGCCAGAAATGTAAGGGGCCAGGGCTGTAGTGATGCTGCCTTTGTAGAGATGTGGGGATGGAGGGGACCTCGAAGCTAATGTGTGAGAACCAGAGAGTGAAAGTGACTAGCTTATTTTTGTCCCGTCTGAGAGAAAGTACCCAACAGCTCCATGAAAGCGAAATTAGATTTTTAAATGATCTCACTTCTTATTTGTAACCTTGGCTGGGTGCCCTGTATTTTTAAAATATGATTTTTAACCTGACACCTTGGCTGGCTTTTTCAGCCGAGTTTTTAGAAATACCTGACAGTGTTTTGCTCTTTCAGCTCAATGCCTGGGTCGGTGTCTCTCTCAGGGACAGCTGACATTTTGCTGATATTTCATCAGACTTGGACCTACCATGGGGAATATAACTAAAGTGAGAAAGAAATAAAGGTATTTGAAAGAGGATTTTGCCCTCCAATCTGATTGGTTACACCTGGCATGGTGACAGTGCCCTCATTTCTGACTGGTGAACCAGCCAATCTCCCATGTAGCTAACCTAATGAACAGATTTCCCAGGAAAGTCATCAGTCACTGTATTAGAGCAACTAGTTCCTCCACTCCAAACTTCCAGGCAAACACCCTTTGTTGCTTCACAACACAGAAGGAGGAAGCTGCCCTGATGTATTTGCTGTGGCCTGCATGAGAGAGGGAGAACTGGGCCACAGCTTTTCCAGGTCAGGAAGAAAGAAAGAAACATCCACTGCAATGATGAATGAACGAGTTCCACAGAAGTGCTGGTTTGTAATGAGATGCCATAAGAGCTCTTGACAGGTCTCAAAGGTATTGCTCAATGCAAAGCTCGAAAGCGTCTGCTGATCATCCTGTACCAGCTCAATCCATCCAGGGATTTCCTAGAGTATGGTGGGAGGTTTGATTAATTAAAGCCAGTTCTTTGATCTGGAGGAAGGTGTGGATTGCACTCTCAGCAAATTTGCAGATGATACTAAACTGGGAGGAGTGGTAGATACACTGGAGGGCAGGGATAGGATACAGAGGGACCTAGACAAATTGGAGGATTGGGCCAAAAGAAATCTGATGAGGTTCAATAAGGATAAGCGCAGAGTCCTGCACTTAGGACAGAAAAACCCAATGCACAGCTACAGACAGGGCCCAAATGGCTAGGCAGCAGTTCTGCTGAAAAGGACCTAGGGGTGACAGTGGACGAGAAGCTGGATATGAGCCAGCAGTGTGCCCTTGTTGCCAAGAAGGCCAATTGCATTTTGGGATGTATAAGTAGGGGCATAGCGAGCAGATCAAGGGACATGATCGTCCCCCTCTATTCGACATTGGTGAGGCCTCATCTGGAGTACTGTGTCCAGTTTTGGGCCCTACACTACAAGAAGGATGTGGATAAATTGGAGAGAGTCCAGCGAAGGGCAACAAAAATGATTAGGGGTCTGGAACACATGAGTTATGAGGAGAGGCTGAGGGAACTGGGATTGTTTAGTCTGCAGAAGAGAAGAATGAGGGGGGATTTGATAGCTGCTTTCAACTACCTGAGAGGTAGTTCCAGAGAGAATGGTTCTAGACTATTCTCAGTGGTGGAAGAGGACAGGACAAGGAGTAATGGTCTCAAGTTGCAGTGGGGGAGGTTTAGGTTGGATATTAGGAAAAACTTTTTCACTAGGAGGGTGGTGAAACACTGGAATGCGTTGCCTAGGGAGGTGGTGGAATCTCCTTCCTTAGAAGTTTTTAAAGTCAGGCTTGACAAAGCCCTGGCTGGGATGATTTAATTGGGTATGGGTCCTGCTTTTGAGCAGGGGGTTGGACTAGATGACCTCCTGAGGTCCCTTCCAACCCTGATATTCTATGATTCACATACTCGACCCCCAGCAGCTCCTAGCGTGACACCTATTGGGTGTTCAGAAGACCTGACTTCTTTTGGAAATCTGGTCCTTTAATGCCTGTGAGCGTTGGAAGCTCCTCCAAAGTCCTGCTATAAAATGAACCTTGGATAAGCGCATCCTAATTCCATCAGTGCTCCTTTTCCCTTGAGTAGCAGCTGCGACTTCAGTTCTGATTTCCTTCAGGGTAATGGGGCATCCGATAGGCTCAGCCCTCAAGCAGGCTCGCAGGAGCGGTGATTCACGATCTCAGGGTCACTCAATGCCATTTTAGCAACTGGTGGAGTAACCCCCTTCCGAAAGGGTCATCTGCCAGCGGCAATGCTGTACTTAATATCACGATCAGTAGGATTACACTCCCATCCCTTTGCCAGCAGACCAAGGCTAAGCCACACCACATGGGCAGAGCATCTCCCTGGAAGCTGGTCTACATGGGGTGGGGAGGGAGGGGAAATCCCCTGGTTTAAAGGACTGAACATCAAGAAGTTTGTATTTATCCTGTGGGGAAAACAGAGCTGAAGTTGCAAGTGGGGGGAGTTCAGCTCTCTACAGGAACAAGGAGAGTCTCATGTCTAAGGCATGGGACGTTTCCAGCTCTGCTACAAACCTGCTCTGTGGTGGTGGGGCAAGTCACTTAACATTTCTGTGCCTCAAGTTCCCCGGATAACATAAGCCGCAGACGGGGTTATGAGGCACTGCTGTTTGTAAAGCGCTCTGATCTACGTGGAGGCAAGTTTCCATTAGAGGGGTGAAGGTTTGTCATTAATGTAATTGGGGAGGATTTGTTAGTTTTCTCTTTTTTTCCCGCCCCCTAAAGCTTTTAAGCTTTTTCCAGGCAGTGCCTTCCTCCCATCGGTCATCTCCTCCTCCTCCACCGATGCGAGTGACAAGTGGTCTGTTGTGGGAGTGTAGGCCTGGAGCATTATGGGTCATATGCTGGGTTAATTATTGTGGGGGCAGAAAAAAGGCGATATCAAAGGGATGCCACCTAATGATTTTCCTATTAGCTCTGTCCACAGCCCTCCGACCGCAAGAGCCACTGCAGAGGTGTCATTTACCAAGGCAGCTTGCAACTGATTAGCCTGGATTTTCAGTTCTTCTCCAGAGAACATGGGCTTTCGGTGCAAGCCCTAACCTCCTAAATTAGAATATCAGGGTTGGAAGGGACCTCAGGAAGTCATCTAGTCCAACCCCCTGCTCAAAGCAGGGCCAATCCCCAATTTTTGCCCCAGATCCCAAATGGCTCCCTCAAGGATTGAACTCACAACCCTGGGTTTAGCAGGCCACTGCTCAAACCAATGAGCTAAAAATTGCCTCATGGGGGCATCTACCCAGCCAGGTGAGCTGCTGACTGTCAGGGCTTGGATTCAATCCCCTTTTATTTTCCATTCGTGTTTATGGCGAGAGAAGGATCCCTCTGAAAACCTCTCCACGGTCCCTTCCCTTCACCTTGTCTGCTTCCCCCCTGAGCCCTGGAGAAACTGGAGGGGGCTGATGTGCTGCTGCCCTTAGGAGCCCTCCTGCTGTTGATACATAGGGTGTGAGGGGCTTTGTGCTTTTCCAAGTGGCAAATTCTCTCCTTGCTGCTCTGGGTTCTTCTTTCTCTCTGTTGGTTTGGGACCTGGTGTCATCTGATCTGGGCTTTGTCAATGTGCAGCAGTGAGCAACCTGGGCAAGTGGCTGGGAACAGCAGGGAACAGAAAGTACCTGAGAGAGGGCCTGGTGCAGAGACTTGATTGGCTGGGCGGGAGAGGAAGGATGGAGTGGGATGCCCAAACCTTTCCTCCCCTTGCACTAGGAGTGGGGTAGCTACTCGTTGGGCCCCGTCTGCAGCAAATGTGCATTTGCAGTCGTCCTCTAACGAGGCTTGCGGAGGCTCTAGGTCCCACATACTCCATTTTCACAGGGGCAGCCTGACTGCTCAGCCTGAGAGAGCGCGGCGGGGGTCTCTGGGCACTGTCCCTATGTGTTAAAGAAAAGACCAGCTGCAGGTCCTGCTGTGGGATGCTGGGCCTGCATGGGCCTACCTGGGGCACGGAGAGCCCTTGCACACCCACTGCCTGTCACACCTTGGACTCAGCGTTAGTAAAGTTTGTTGCATTCTAGTGGCAGGGGCCATTCATTGGCCTTGTGTGAGCAAGGCCAATCTACTTTCTCTGTGGAGGCCCTTGGCTCATCTCAGGCTGGGAGCAGACCCCCGCGTGGGTGGTCTCCCTGCACCATGCTGTAAGCTGGACCACATGTTCTTCCACCTGAGCCCAGCCCCTACAGTAAAATCGTGGGGTTGCTCCTTTCCAGCATCCCTGACAAAGCTCTGGCTGCAGATCATGAGGGCATCAGTGACAGCAGGGTAACATGCTCGCTGCCCACTCAAGGAGGCTGGTTGCCCAGGATGCTGCTAACTACAGTTTGTGGGCAGGGACACTGGGGGGGGCCCTTAATACTAACCCCCCCCATGCCCCTCCAGACACACTTCCCCTAGCTCTGCCTAGCACCACCCTTCCCTGAGCCCACCTTTGACCAGTCTGTCTCCAATCCCTGGGCCATTTTGAGCAGGAGTCCCAACCTCTCGCCCTTTCATTGCCTGCCTCCTTTTGCTTGTCCCTGGGACACCCCTGCTTGGTGGGAGGGGGAGCCAGAAGCAAGCCCTGGATGAGCCTGAAGCCTTGAGATCAGGAATTGTGATTGCCCTGGGCATAGCCAAATCCAATGTAGTTCGAGGCCACAGGCGAGTGAAGCCCTCAGGCCTGCTGTGCGGTAACCCAGTGGCAGCGCTGGCAACTGGGCAGATGGGCTCTTTCTCTTCATTCCCTTAATTGGATGCGTCATTTGTCTCGCTGCATTTTCCTCCCACTGAGCCCCTGTCAGGGAGACCTAATTGGGGCCTTCTCAGATGCTCACTGTGCGCTAATGAGCCGTCTATGCTTCAGAGACTGACCACTCGGTGTTGCCTGCTGCCTGCCTGCCTGCCAGGCAGGGGAAAGTGAGTTAGGAGGAGCCCGGGTAGCCTCCCTGAAATCAGCCTTCTTTTTGCCCCCCATCCGTTGGACTCACCTCATTGGTTATGCAGTAGATGGTGCTATGAGCAGGTAAACTATCTCTCTGAGGTACTCTGGCCCCCAGCGCTGTGATGTCCGAGCCCCTCACAGACACTGGGAGGCAGGGCAGTGCTGTTATCCCCATTATACAGATGGGGAAGCTGAGGCCTATCTCCTCAAAGGTATTAGGAACCTAAGCTCATTTGAAGGTCAGGGCCTCAGTAGGGTGACCAGATAGAGAGTGTGAAAACTTGGAACAGGGGCTCGGGGGTAATAGGTGCTAATATAAGAAAAAGCCCTGAATATCAGGACTGTCCCTACAAAACTGGGACATCTGGTCACCCTAACCCTCAGTGCCTTGCCCAAGGTTCCGCAGGAAGTCTGGCAGAGCCAGGGTGTCCCAAGTCTTAGGCTCCTACCCTAACCACTGGGCCATCCTTCCCCTCTGCCCAGCTAACAGCGGGACATCCGTGTCCCCTCAGCTGTGTTCTGTTAATGAGGCCTGGCTCCCCAATCTCGGGACTGATCAGTTCTAGTGAGTTAGTGGCAGGAGCTGGCCTAAAGCCCTGGCAGCCTCTCTGTCCTTCCTGAACACGTACAGCCTGGGCAGTAGCGGGTGTGCTACACCCCCAGCAGGGCATGCTTCATGCCCCATTCTGAAGGAGCCATGGCTTTGCAGGAGAGGGGACTCCAGTCTCCCAGGTGCACTTAAGCCCGGGCCTCTCTGCTGAGGCAGCAAACAGAAGGGCCTGTGAGTTCCAGCTGGGGTAACGGATTTTGTGCTGCGAACCTCCTGTCCGCTGGGATGTTGGCTGAGGTCCACCAGCTCATTGCATGGAAGGCCACCCAACAGCTATCAGGTGGTGCCATTTTAGTCCCTAGATTTGAAGCAATAATCTAACGGTGCAAGAGAACCGTATCCCATTCCCAGCCAGGGCCCTGCTATTGGACAGTCTCTATTTTAGCTTCATACACAGTAAGCCTGTTCCTGGAATGGATGAGTACCACCATCCATCCTGGTCTATCACCCTGTCCTTCCCTGGTACTCTGGGTGGGGCTTCATTCTGTTAACAGGTTCGTTCCTTGCTTTCCCTGGGATTTGCTGTCTTGGTGTGAGGAGTATGGTTTAATATATCCTCCTCTAACAAGGAGCCTTTTAGGAGGGCATTGGGCAGGTCCCCTCTTTCCTGGAAGGCCACAGGGGCTGCAGACTGTACATTGGGAACTGCAGTACCTGGATGTAGTCTACAAAGGCAGAGATGCAGTTAACATAGCAGCAAATCTGTGATTACATAGAAAACTCTGTGGTGAAGTTGCTATGTGGTTGTGGTGGTTCCCAACCAGCAATGTCTTAGAAGGACTTTCCGACACAGATGTTCCCCCTCCAGCCAGACTCTGTCTTAGGACAGATGCTGACTATCTTCTTGATGGGTACGTGGTTGCTGTTTGCTCTTACAAAGTCAGAAGTGTTCCTTGGATCATTGGCACCCTGCTGACTGAGCTGTCACATGTACAGGCAAAATCCTCCAAGCTTAGCAGATCAACAAGCCAGCTGTTTTCTACAGTGAGGGGGTCTGGCTGTAGGTTTCTATAGTTCTCTGACAGCTGGCAAGGAAAGGCAGTACCCTGTCTGTGGGTCTCTGTGACCCCCGGCCAAACTGTGGCTGAGGAGAGGGATCGCTCTGCCTGTAGGTCTCCATAGCTCTGAGTCCGCCGCCTTTCTTTTTGCCAATGGTCCATTGCTACCTGGGTCAGAGCAGTCACTGGGCCTGGCTGAAACACATGGCTGGGAGCCTGCTGCTCCTCTCTAAAGCTTCTTCAAAGATTGAGGCCAAGGAGCTTCTCTGCAGGATCTATGCTTGGGGTTTTTTTGGTCCTCTTTATGTTTTCTTTAAAGCTCAGAGTCACTTCAATGCTCTAGTATTTCATGCACTTTACAGAGCAAGAAGCTGTAGCAACACCTGTGTCATGACTCCTTAGCAGGCTGCCCGCCGTGTATTTGTCTGTCTGCTTGTTGTCTTAAGCACAGTGAAACAAATCTGCTTGAGAAAGGGAATATCAACAAGCCACTTAATAATCAACTCGATCTTAGAATAACAGTGGCCACCCAGCATCCAGGGTCTCTTTCCACTAACACTAATGGGCCTGATCCAAAGCCCATTTCAGGCTTTCCATCAGTTTCAGTGGGTGTTGGGTCCTGCTCTGTACTCAGTGGTTATCTACCTATGGAGTATCTCAAATTATTTAATGAACTAAGGGCTCCGTCCTACAGACCATAGGGAGGCAAAATCCATATTTAAATCAATAGGCCATAGTCTGCTCTGCTACCCAATGTAAATCCAGAGTAAATCAATTGAAAGTGATGGACTTACTCCAGATTTACATTGATCAGGAGCTGGCCCACTGGGTAAGTTGCCTGAGGCCCCAGTTCTGCAATAAACTCCTCAAGGGTGGGCCCTGCACAAATTCAGAGGTTAATGCAGCTGCATCCAGGCACGGGCATGCTACTGTTGAGAGTTCACAACGGGATTGGGCCCTGATTAAATGATTTCAGGATCGGAGCCATAATTATTTCCTCACTGAGCACCCTGCGGGAGGGGGCAAAGGCTAAAGTGCAAATCACTCACTCGCACTCTACTCTTAAAAAGAATATACTGCTTCCCTGCTGTTAAAATGAACTAATCTGGCACTTTAAAGAAAGTGACTCAATCCAATAAATGAAGACAGGTTACAAAATGCCACATGGAATGATACATTGTTTTGGTTTTTTGGTTTTTACACATTTTTCAACTATTTAGGAAAAAAAGTTACACTGCTCGACTCCTTTCATTTAGTTACATAAATAAAATTTTTATAAATATCTCTTTATAAACAATATATAAATAGCTTTACAACATAAATACATTTATGCGTGACATGGATTTTCAAACAGCAATGTTATACAGCTGGCTTCATCAGTCTTTTGGAAAAGCACTGTCCTTTGTCCTGGTGATGTTTGTATAGAATATATATATATATGTGTATATATATATATATACATATATATATATGATAGAACTTTTTAATCTTAAAAAAATAAGAAAACCGAAACAGCTGGTGTCATGACTCCTCGTACCGAAAAGAAAAACACAACCATGTCGTCTGTCCCATTTCCGGTGTTCTCTGCTCCTCTAGGTGTCGGCTGGGGAGTGGCCGGACATGGCCATAGGGGGGGAAATGTATTCAAAGCCCTGAAACAAACAAGAACAGGAAAATGCCCATTAGTATTTGCTTTGTGGACAGCTTCCCCTCAGCACATAGTGCCCCCCCATAACAGTCCCAAGAGATGTTGGCATTGGGAAGTGAATGGGAGTAGGGGCCGCCCTACTGGTGGGATCAGGCCCCAAGCGTGCCATCTGCCTGCCCGAGCGCTGCCCGCCAGCTTCCCTGCTGGTAGCACTTAAAGGCTGAATCCTGTGTTGCTGCCTGCAGCTGTCCTGACTCCAGTTGGAGTTTTCCCTAATTAAAAGCCGTATAAGGCCCTGCAGATTGGAGCTGTCGGTTATCTGTACAGCCACGTTGCTGTGTGCCTGATGCAGAGCTAGTCCTTCCCACCTGCAAAGAACTTTACAGACACAAAGGGGCTGCATCTAGCAGCTAAATCAGTGTGCACGGGAAGGCCTCTGCGCAGGGCTTCCACCACCACTCAGAGCTGGTGGCAGAGATCTGGCCCGTGGCACAGATCTGGCCTGTGGCATGCTGCTGGGTCTTGTCACCAGGCTCGTGCCCTGTGCTCTCAGGCTGTGCCACTGGGGCAGCAGAGCAGGCCCCTTGATGTGCAGCTATAAAAGAATTTTCTCTCTGGGGAGAGTTTGGTACAAATGTACATTTCCGAGCTCCAGGTGGGGGTTTTCTTTCCCAAGTCCTGAGCTGGCCGGCTCCCTGCCTGGATAATCCCTTTAGATCACTCTCCGGGCAACAGCAGGTGGTGGGATAAAAACAAGAGCCGAGCCCCTGTTGCTGTTTCTTATGTGCGGACCCACTCGCAAGCATAAAAGTCGCTGGTGCCTGATGTTTGGGCACACG
The DNA here is from genome assembly GCF_965140295.1 of Lepidochelys olivacea. Taxonomy (NCBI): domain Eukaryota; kingdom Metazoa; phylum Chordata; order Testudines; family Cheloniidae; genus Lepidochelys; species Lepidochelys olivacea. Next base: position 6,967,773 of record NC_140419.1, read on the forward strand.
CAGACATATACACCTGGCCTCTCAAGTGCAGACTTCAAAATGCCAGTTTGAAATTAAGAGTGTCTCGGATTTCTTGTGTTAGGGCTGAATCTCTAAATTTTTCCATGTGCCTTGTTTTGCAAACGGCCGTGGCCTATGAGGCAGATCCTTAGCAGATGCAAATAGGTCATGCTTCGTTGATTTCAACAGAACTATGCCAATTTAGACCAGAGGTGGATCTGTGCCCAGCTAGATTATTGCAGGAACTTAGCCTATTGTGCTTGTGTGTAAAGTGCCTGACACACCTGTGGCCCTGCAGAAAGAAATAACTCGTGGCTTGGATTGCAAACGCTCTAATAAATTGGTTAGTCTCTAAGGTGCCACAAGTCCTCCTTTTCTTTTTCCCAAATGCTTAGTGTATCTGCATGTTGCCTGCTTAAAGAACCAGAGCCAGAATCAGAGCCCTTGGACGCTGCTTAGGGAACATACAGTATACTCACACAGTCAGCCAGCAGTCGGGAAACCACTAGTATCCCAAAGGCTATCCTGTTATTGCTGATCAATGTGGTCATTGCTTGAAAGTAAAAATTTTGTTTCACATGGGAAATGTTTACAATGCAACTTTGCCTGGAGACTTTTCACAGTCTAATACCTGACCAAATACCAAGGATGGGCTGGCAAAGGGATCTCTCAGGAGCTGTGTAAATGAACTGGAGAAGACTCATAAATGTAAAACGAATGTTTCAAAATAAATGAATGGGAATATGGCTCAGAGCAAACCCTTCAGCCAAGGCATCCTTCACTCTTCTAAGCTACAGAAAATATCTTGCTACCTGTCCGAGCCCCCTCGGCCTTCATTGGGCGCACACGCTGGGTGAGTAATGTCTTTTATTGGATCAGCTTCTGCTGGTGAAAGAGACGAACTTTGGAACTTACACAGAGCTCATGGAGCACACAGCATTTATGCAAGACACCTGTGACTCTGCAGCTATACTTAGAAGCGGACTCTGTTAGTTTCCATGGACTCCTCAGGGGTCAAGTTTAAATAGGAAAGAAGCCTGGGGAAATCTCTACTTAACTGTCTAGGAGGCATTTATCAATGGCAGGGTTTTGATACATAGATGTGGTGAAGAGCTCATACAGTGAGGTTGCTGGGGGGGGAGGGGATTTACAGCAGGGGAGTTTACGGGGTAGTTTTCTAGGATTGTAAAGCATCAATACCATCTTCTGACTTTCTGCTCTTACTACAAGAGGGGGGCATGGCATATAAGCAAATACCAACCATAGGACTTAATCTGTACAGTTCACAGACTAATTAACTGTCCAGTTAGTACCAGTCCTGCCAGGCAGCACCCCCTCCTTGGGAATCTAGGTCTATACAGCGCACGGTCCCTCTGGTGCCTGCTGTGAACACCCTGACAAAGCTACACTAACGTATCCCACAGCAGTGGACCCAACCATAGCAGAAATGCTGATAGACACTGTCATGGCTGGACCATCCCTGCAGTATTTTGGTTGTTAAATCAGGGCAGGTGCAGCGATTCCAAGCAATAGACATTGTTGCTATGTACTGTACATACAGTAGATTCGCAGGCATGTATGTGTGTGTATATATAATCTTCCAAGTTTGTGCCAAATCTTTAGAACAGTAGCAGTGCTAATTATAATTACCCATCGCCTCCAATTTAGGAGTAAACAGGTGCAAGCCAAATCTGGGGGAGGTTGCATGGAAAAGTGGCCAGTCCCATAGATTTGGGACCGGGTGTCCTTTGAAATCCGAGGAATTTATCACTATATATTACAGTCCCATGCACCCCAAAATAAAGGATCGACAAGCACACCTAAGCTGCATGGCCAAGTACCTGGATGTCTGCTCTCCATGACGCAGGAGTAATTCCACTGAAGCCAGTGGCGTTATACCAGAGGGAGCGCAGAATCAGAAGCCTGGGACAGCACAAATGTCATTTCATGCTTTCAGGCTGCCTCCCTCTTGGACACAGAGAGAGACAGAGTCTTGTCTAAAATCCATGTTCTGCTGTCTGGTCTCACCCAGGACAGATTAAATCAACAGCCCCACCAGAAGAGGGAGCACCCTGTGGTTACCTCCGCGGAGGGTTGGCGTTGAAAAGGCTTGTCCTAACCATGGTATGACTCTGCGCTCATTACGACGGCACCCAGCCCCATAGCACCCCCAACCACCCGGTGGCAGTGATGGTAAGTGAATGCCCAGGAGTGTTTAGCTGGAGATAGGCAATGCACCTAAAAGAAGAACAAGAAATTGGGCAGACTGGGCAATACCCTTCTGAAAAAGACAGCTGCTTGCAGCAGCCCCAGCCCCAAGCACTACTGTCGTGCGACTGTAGGCGAACCCACTCTCCCTAACATGCTCATAGTTCCAAGCATCTAGATGCCACCATGATGGGCACTAAAGAACGTACTAGAACAGGCAAAGAAGTCAACTTGCACAGCTGAACAGTCACATCTTGACTCGTAGTAAAGGGTCAAAGAGGCAGGACTTCAGCTAAGCTGCCCTTTGAGCAGCCTGATTTTCAGTCTGGGACTTTGATCCCTGGCACGTTTTGGGGTGGGGGCATTCTGTACAAATTGAAAAAGTGTTTTTTACTCTCCCAGCTATTTTCTAGTTTGTCTTCTCAGATCTTTTTTTTTTTTTTTTTTGCTTCTCTGCAGGGACCAGTCGTTCGGGTGAACCCAACCGAATTGTGTAAGTGCCCCCCAGCCGTGCTCGGACCTTAGAGAGAGGGGGCTGCCTGCAGAGACGAGCACGGATGCTATGGGGATGGGCGTCTGGCAAACACCTTTGATAGTTCCAAGCAGGTGAGGCTGTAGCTTGACCCTAAGGGCCTTGCCAGATCAAAACCAGGCATCACACACTGGAATCTGGAGCTTCCCTAGGCTGCTCGTCCCTATTGAATATAAGGGTGACTGCAATCCGCTGTGTGGCCCCTGGGCCTTATTTCACCCTGCCCCATTGTGCCTCCTGCTGGTTCCCACCACCCTGCCCCAGCGGTGGCTGCATTTCTGCCATGGGAGAGACACTCCCTGTATTGATACAGGGTCCGGGCCTGAAGCCCTTCCCAGAGGATTCAGTGTTCTGGGGTGTCCCTACACCTCTGAGGGCCAGAAGCTGGGACTGGCTCACTCCAGGGCTCTGATCTCTGCATTCCCGCTGAAGCATCTGGCCCCTGTAAGAGCCAGGTCACTGGTCCGGATGGACCCTTGGTCTGAGCCAGCCTGGTGGCTTTGGCCGGCCCAGGGCAGGGCAGACAGTCGGGGGGGGGGGCGGGACCGGGGCATTCAGAGGCTATGATGGGGGGGGCGGGGAGGCAGCTAGACCCAGGGGGCTGCGGGGACCCCGCGCCCGGTGCGTGGCAGGTGCACGGGGGCGCGGCTGCAGGGGGCACTCACCGCCGCCAGGGGTCGCCGCTCTAGCAGCCCAGGCCGCTCATGGAGCCGATCCGGTCCAGCTTGAGGCCGAAGCAGCCCTTGGACAGGCCCTTCTTGCTGACGCCCTTGTGCCGCCGCGTGCCGGGGTAGTCGCGCAGCAGCCGGGCCCAGGCGGCCCGGGACTTGGTGTCCGCGCGCAGCTCCCGCAGCAGCCGCGAGCCCGAGCCCCGGCCGCCGCCGCCCGCCGTCTCCCCTCGCTCGCGGCCCGCGGCCGGGCTCTCCGCCAGCTCGTGTCCCGGCGAGCTCCGGGGGGGCTGCAGGGCAGAGCGCAGGGGCAGGATGCCGTGAAAGCGGCACAGACCCCCGGCCCCGGTTCCAACCCCCCGAGCCCCAGTTCCACCCCCCCCCGTCCCGAGCCCGTCCCGAGCCCCCCGGTGCCAACCCCCCCCCCGGCCCCGGTTCCAACCCCTGAGCCCGTCCCGAGCCCCACAACCCCGATTCCAACGCCCTGAGCCCAACCCGGCCCCGATTCCAGCCCTCCGGCCCCGGTTCCAACCCCCGAGCCCCTCGGCCCTGGTTCCACCCCCCCCCCAGCCCGTCCCGAGCCCCCCGGTGCCAGCCCCCCCCCGGCCCCGGTTCCAACCCCCCGAGCCCCAGGGCCCCGGTTCCACCCCCCCCCGTCCCGAGCCCGTCCCGAGCCCCCCGGTGCCAACCCCCCCCCCGGCCCCGGTTGCAGCCCCCCGAGCCCCGGTTCCAACCCCGCGAGCCCGTCCCGAGCCCCACGGCCCCGATTCCAACCCCCTGAGCCCAACCCGGCCCCGATTCCAGCCCCAGGGACCCCCCCACTACTAGTTCCCAGAGCGGGAAACGTGGCGCTAGGGGACTCGGTGCCCCCCCACCCCCCCGCCGGCTTGCACGCTCCCCAGGAGCCCGGTTCTCTCGGGCATCTCCCCGCCCACCCGTAGGTTGGTGCAGCTGAACCCGGTGCTTTTCCCTTGCGCCCGAGTCCCGACCCCGTCGGGTCCCAGCCCCCTGCAAGCTGCTGCTGCCTCCTGCAATCTGCACCTCGGGCCCGTTCTGCACCTGCCGCCCGCCCCGCAGCCCACCCGCCCCTGACACCCCCCGCCCAGGCGGCTGGACAGTGACGCCCCGCAGGTCAGGGCTCAAACCGGGGGACTCGCGGCTCAGGGAGGGGCGGCTCCGCTCCCAGCGCCCTGGTCCCTCAGCACCAGGGGGCTGGAAAGCAGAGTTCAGCCCGGCCACCGCCGGGGCAGCCCTGTCCCCGCTGATGTCCCAGAGCCTGGGGCTCCTTGACCGGGGGACACGCAGGGAGACCCAGAGACCCAGCAGCAGCAAAAGGGTTAAGTGACGGGGAGCTCCAGAGAGTGGGAGGCTGCAGCGGGATGGGGGGGGGGCGGCTGGGGATGCGGGAGATCTGCCCCCTCCTAACCCAGAAGCCCTAGCAGCGGAGAAGCAGCAAGCAGGGCTAAGGGGGAAAGGAGCCACCCCCTCCCCGTTGTCAAAGTTCCCCTAACTCCTCGCCTCTCCCTCCGGGGGATCCCCCCGCAGCGCGGTGGGGAGGAGGGGCCCCTGTCCCGTCCCTGCCCGGAGCAGCCCCCCGCTTACCTTCTGCTGGGGCTGAGTTGCCGGTCTCGCCTCCAGCCTGACGGACAGCAGAGCCAGGGAAAGTCCACAAGCCAGGAAGTGTGAGATCCGCATCCTGGGGGGCAGGGCCCGGGGGTCACCGCGGCCCCGCTGGGAGAGGGAGTCACCGCAAAACCCGAGCCAAAGTTCCGCGCCGCGAGTCGGTCCCGGCTGCCTCCTTGCAAGTGCGGAGCTCGCGCTCGGGGCTTCTCCTTCATTCATTTATAACCCAACCTGCCCGGTGATGTCATCGGCGCAGCCAGGTCCAATCCAGCCCCCTGCTTAACAATAGCTGGGATCTCGGCTTGGTCTCACTTGGCAGGAACAAATGACACATCGCGGGGGGGGGAGGAGGGGGGGCTCGCTTTTTTCGGGCAGAATTGGCCTTTCAGAAAGTAACCCTCCCCCCCCAGCCCTTTCCATTGGGATCCTGGGGGCTCCGGCCCCTTGGGCAGGCAGCATTGGGATTGCATGGGGGGGGGGCTTTGTGGGGGGGGGTCTCTGCTGCCTTTGCGAGCCGTGGCGCTTGCGGGCTGGGAGCGCGGCCGGGCGCTGAGCGGAGAACAGGGGCAGAGCCGACGGGGGAGCCCAAAGGACCAGGGCAGCCGCTGGCCAGCCCCAGCCCCCAGCCCCCAGCCCGCTCCTGGGGAAGGCCAGCCCCCAGCCCCCAGCCCCCAGCCCGCTCCTGGGGAAGGCCAGCCCCCAGCCCCCAGCCCCCAGCCCGCTCCTGGGGAAGGCCAGCCCCAGCCCCCAGCCCCCAGCCCGCTCCTGGGGAAGGCCAGCCTGGCGCGAGCAATCTGCTTCTCATTTGGAGCTTTTCATTAAAAAAAAAAAAAAAAAAAAGGCGGAAATCTGGCGGCTCCAGACAAGTGTTTTTTGACATGGGGGGGGAGCTCCCAGTTTGCCCCCCCCCGCCGCCCCAGAGGCTGCCTGCCCCGCTTTGGGGGCTTCCCCCTTACAGCGCTCACCTGCCAGGAGGTTGCAATTTGAGGCTGGGGCTTTGGAGAGACCCGGACCCCTGGTGCCCCCCCCAGCTGGTCTCAGCTGATCCCTTTGCTCCAGTGTTCTGCACGGGCCAGGGAGTGGGGGCTGCCGGGGCTGAGCCCGCTCCGCAGTGACTAGCTCTGGCGCCTGTCCCGAGCTGGCAGAGGGGTTTGCGGAGTGGGGGCTGCGCCCCCCCTCCCCCGCTTGGACCCAGCACTGGACTTGCGACGCACCAAATCGGGCGTGTGTGGGGCGGGGGGGGAGCCCCTGGTACCGGGCACTGTCTTTCCTGCCGGGGCTTCTTTGGCTTGGGCGCCGCTCCCCCCGCGCTGCGGTTCCGCTGGGAGCCGGGCGCGCGGTGGGGTGGAGCGAGCTCCCCGACACCCCGGGGTTCACTCCCCAGCCTCTCCGAGCGAGCGAGCGGGGCAGGAGCCCCCAGGCTGCCCCAGGCGGGGAGCGGAGCGACTGGGCGGAAGGGGGCACGGGCCGCTCGAGGGCAGGGTTGCAGGAGGGCTGAGCCGCGGCGGGCGGCTGCCCCCGCTCCCCGGCGCCAGGCGCTCGCTCCGGGTGCCGTCGGGGGCCCGCGCGGTGCAGGGACGGAGCCCCGGGCGCTAGGCTCGGACCCCGGCTCGGGCTCGCGTTCTGCCAGGGCGCCGCCACGGAGCACCCCGGGGCATCGCTAGGGCCGGGGGGAGCCGCCCGGTCCCCGCCGCACAGCCAGGAGGCAGGCGGGGCTGGGGCAGGACAGGTGCTAGCCGGCAGAGCCGGTCCCTTTGCCGCGGGAGAAGCTAGCTGGGGGGCGCTGATTACTCAGCGGGGATCCATCGCTGGCAGCCGTGTCTGGGGCCAGGCCTGCGCCCCCCACCCGGCTGAGCGCAGGGAGACAGGGCCCATCCCTCCCCGGGGCTACTGGGCACACACCGGCCCTGTGAACAAGGAACTGGAAGGGGAGGATCTCGGGTCCTTTTGCCGTCCTGGTTGCCAGGCTGAGATGGGTTGAGCTGCTTTCAGCTCAAGGGTTTGCTCCTGGGGAGTTTTGTGTGGTGGGCAGATAAAGGAGATTGGAGGGTTCCCGGTGAGGATAGGCACTCCAGGGCATCCCTTCAGCAGCGGTGTAACTGAGATCAGAATTTGGCCCAATATATTATTTTCTGGCTAGAACTTACTTTTCTTTCCAAAAGAGCCTGTACAAGGGATCTAGCCGGGACTCTGAAATGCAGCCACCTCTGGGGGTGGAAGGAGGCAGCTTTTGAACAGCTCACAGCAACACTGGGCCGTTTAGGAGAGGAAGGGAAGAAAGGCAGGTGGAATGCAAGTGGGAGACCAGAGTCAACTCCCCAGCAGTGGCTGCATTTCAGTGATCTCTGGAAACCCCCTTTGGGATCGACTGCCCCAAAGTGTTGGTATTAAGGCCCTGCTTATGCTCCTGGTTGGGAAGGGGCACTTGGCGGTGTCTAACCAAGGCACTGTGCACTGATCTGGTCTGAAACGGCATCCCTAGTCCCTCCCATGCAGAATCTACCACGGGGACACGGGGACCCAGCTCAGAGGGGGTAATCGGAGAATCTGTGGGTGCCACTTGCTAAGGTGCCCACTGCCAGGTTACGCAGGGCTGCAGGGATCGCCACGGGGCTGCGTCATGCCCTGGCTGAGGCTCAGCCAGTGCCTTGCTGCGGGCTGGGGGCTGGCCATGTTTTCCAAGCCAGGTGCCTGGGGTTGGGCAGGGTCAGGCAAAGGGAAGAGCCATGCGTGCGAGAATCCCAGGAGGAAGTGATTACCTCATATCCATCGCTCTGAAAAATGCCAGCATTGTAAGGGTTAAACTGAAGGTTCCCGCCTAAGCCACAGGTGATTGCAGTGATGTGTTTTGCGGCTTGGGTTGGAGTAAACTAGAAAAGGAAGGAAGTGCAAATGGTCTCATCCATCCGTATCTGGCAATTAGACAGGGCCAGCGCACAGGTCCACAGAAAGGCTGGTAGCCAGGGGAGCTGTTGGATTCTAATCTCTGACCTATCACAGGCCTTGCTGGACATCACCACAAACCCACTAGGGTCGTCCAAGGCCTCGTCCCTCCACCTCAGACTAGTGTTTGGGAACCTCCTGGCTGGTCAGTGACATTCCCTGAGCTATGAGAGCAGTGGCCCCCTACCTGGAACAGAGTTTGAGGAGGAGAAGGACTTTGCAACTTCCTGGCTAACATTTTGATTGAAATATTGAGCAGTAAAGCCATGGTGAACTGGTTCAAAAGCCAAGTGGGAAAAGTCTGATGCTGGGTTCAACACATCCAGAGATGTTATGACATGTGAACAACTAAATTGGATCTGGATTAATGGCTACTGCTTGGCAAAGGACTTCAGCTTAGGTGCTGGAAAAGCAAGAATGGTGCATGTGTAAATGAATTAATCAGAGATGGGGCCATGCTGCCAGCATGATGGAGGGTGAGCCGCAGACCCTTGCCTGGTGCATGTGATGATAGTCTCTGTCCAGCCACACAAAGGACTCAAACCTTTTTTGCTGAGGTTGTTTAAAACGCAGTTTCAAACCAGTGCAGCTTCAAAGATTTTAAACACCGTTTTGACTGTAGGTCAAAAGTGGGTTGAAAGCTCGGGAACGATGTTCTAACCTCAGCTCATTTGACATCATGCCAACAAACGTGAAATCCAGCCCAAGGGGGACTGGGCCAAAGAAGTGGCAAACAAACAACTGTCCTTGTCCCTCTCATTTTCTCTTTATTTAGGGGATAATTTTCTCTATTGGCTTGTGGCCTGGGCTGGCAGTTGCCCTGACTTATGCCTCATCTAATTCCCTCAGCTCCGGTGGAGGTACGCAGGCCACAAGCCAAGGCATGGCATGGGCCATCCTGATGTGAAGGGAGAACACAGGTAACAGGTTCCTAGCTCAAACCCCATGCAGGGGAAGTTTGCTTATTAGACCCTTGATTTCAATGGAAGTTAGACACCTAAATATCTTTGAGGGTCTGGGCCTGTGTCAATATCAGTCAGAAAATAACAGGACAATGGGCAGCTGGATCACAAGCAAGAGGTTCAAGATGCCCATAAAGTCGGCTGATCTCTGGCCCTGGATGCAGCCCCAGCGTGGTGACCATTTTTCTCGTGATGCCAGTGCCCCAGGGAGTTCCCATTCAGGCTGATTTGAGGCCAACCCAAAAACTGGTGAAAGACTCCTCTTGACTTCAGAGGGCTTTGGCTCAGGCCCGTGGTGCACAGAGTACCTGGCCTGAGCAGTGGCGGTGAAGGGGTTAATCTCAAACCTTTGCAGCAGCTGGGAAGTGTCGCTGTCCCATGGGAAGGAATTTCCAGGCCACTGGCTTTATGGGGGGGCTGCTCCGCTCATTGACGTAGTCCTGAAACAACCTGCCTCCCGGTGTTCTGGGCACAGGTGCTATGCTTCCAGGCTGGCACTGTCTTGGGAACAAGCCGATGAAACCCCGCCCGCCCCCTCCCCTTACCCCTGTGGGCCCGGGGATGACAGTACACCAGAGATTTTGCCTTCACCAGCCACAGCAGTGTCAGAGCTTTAATAACAAGAGGGGGGGCAGGTGCTAGTGGGCCTGATCCTCATCTCACTGACTCTGCTTCTACCCCAGGGGTAACTCCACTGGCTTCAAGGGAGTCACTCCTGATCGACACTGGCACGACTGCAGAATCGGGCCCAGTTAGCGTGACATGATTGCTGGTGCCTTGAAAGCACCGGCCACAGAAATCTCACCTGTGCCCGTGAGCAGAGAGGCTGAAGCAGCAGCTCCCACTCGTTTGCAGAGACAGCCCCAGGCCTGGCCTTGGGGAACATGTCGGGGTGTCTCCTTCAAGAACGTGCCCAGCAGTGAATCTGTGGCCATCTTCCCTCAAAGCCATTTAGCATCGGGCACATGTAGTTAGGGTAACCAGACAGCAAGTGTGAAAAATTGGGACAGGGTTGGGGGTAATAGGAGCCTATATAAGAAAAAGACCCAAAAGTTGGGACTGTCCCTATAAAATTGGGACATCTGGTCACCCTACCTGTAGTATCACTGCGTGTGAAGGGGGTATGGGAAGAAGAGGGGTCTAAGTGTCCCCACAGCAGCTGTCTTCTTCTGAACCCCACTGGGGTGGGAGTGGGCAGGAAGGGGGATTTTGTTGGGTTAAGAGAACCCAGTGAGGTTTGGGGCCTCCTGCCCTTTATGGGGAAGTTCTTGTGATTTAATTAAATATTGTGTCAGAGAAGGGGGCAAAGTTCAAGGATTTTAGGCTCCAGATGAAGGGTTTGTACTTATTAAAAGGGGGCTTTGCAAAATCGGCTGTGAAGAGATTGTTTGAAGAGGGTCGGTCGGTGAGGAGAGGGGAGGGGATTTCGTGGGGCTCTCAGTCTTCCCCTGCAGCACTGAAAGGCCAAACACTCCAGCACAGGCGAGGGCAGGAGATGCACAGAGTGAACCTGCCCCGACTGGTTTCACTGTCCTGGCTGGGGCACAACCAGTAGCAAGGAAGGTGAAATGGCAATTCGTTGTTTTTTTTTTTAAACCCCTCCGGGTTTCCATCCTCTCGACCATCGAGACATGGGCCAGCATTTTCAGCCCTAGGTGCTCAAAGTTGGTCATTTAAATGCAAAGGGAGCCATGAATGAGAGGATCCTGGTTTTCAAAGGTGCTCTCAAGGCTGATGGGAGGACAAGGGCTCCGCACATGTGAAAACTGAGTTACAAACCGAGTTACACCCTCCAAAGTGTCCAGGTACCTAAGCTCTCACTGATTTAGAGGATCTAGGCTGAGATCTGGCTTTAGGTGCCTTGCTGTAGACACCTCTGTTTGAAAACTTTGTCCGCGGTTTCTGACATGCCTGGGCACGTCTGAGCTTTATCTGGCCAGTTTCCAGTTTCCTTGCTGCACAGGGTTTGGAATTCAAGAACGGAGGAAATTCAGATTGGTTCTAGATTCCTCCAACCCCTTTCCAGGTAGCTGTTCTTTCCTTTGGGTCCATAACAGGGCACTGGTCCTTGGGCACATGCATGGCCCAGTGCAGCTGTCCTAAGGCTGGCTCTTAGGGGAATTGGGCTCACCTGTGCCTGATGTAGCCAGTCAGGTGACAGAGCTACATGATATAAGGTAAGCCTGGCAGCTGGCTTTGCAGTAAGTCTAGGGAGCCTGCTCGTGGGGGAGTGGGTTGGTAGAAAAAGGCTGATGGAGAACAGACGTCTGCTGGGGGAAGCTGTCAGTGAGAGTCCTAGCTGCAAGGGATAAAATGGACGGTTAATGTAGCCTTGGAGGAAGGCTGTGGGAAAATCTGCACCAGGTGTGGAAGGATTACTTGAGGTGGGGGACAAGAACCATGGGACTCTGAGGTGCAAACACTGAAGGAGGGTGGCACGGAAGCTGCACCGGGTGATACTTGTTTTTCAGAAACTGCTGCTTTGTTAGTAAACCCCAGGAAGGCTGGTGTTATTGGGGGAACCACCAGTGCTGTGTGCGTGGGAGGGTGTTTGTCTGACTGACTCCAGGGGTAACCGGAAGCAGTGGATGCATCTGGCACTAGAGGGGTGAGGCCTTGCTGCAGAGCCATTGATCAAATCAGATGGGGGACTAGGGGAGCAGAGAGAGGCCCCTGTCTTGCATTGCTCCTGTTCTTGTTGGCTTTTGGGGCAGAGATGTGATGCTGGATCCCCCTTCCCTGACAACCAGCAGGAATCAGGCCCTGTATGTCTGCTATCTGCCCAACCAATCATCTCCACACCCTCGCCCACTTCCCCAGTAAACTTCAGTTAAATTTTGTCTTTACTACTTAATAAATATTAGTGACAGTGTTTTAGGCAAAGGGCAATAAGGTTCACCCAGGTGGGTGTGCGGTAGAAGCTAATGCCTACAACACAAGGTAGGAATGACTCCCTAGTGAGCTCGTATAAAAAACTGTCGCTTACGCTGTTTACAGTGGGCTTTGCCCTTCGTGGCTATAGGTTGGCACGGCTCATTAACGTCCGTGGAGCTGTGCGAACTGAAACCAGCTGCACATTTGGTCCATGAATTATTTCAGACCCTCTTTTGTTTGTGCTATGCAAGGTTCCCTTCCCAGTGCCCTGAGCCTCTGCAGTTTGGCCTCTGCTTGTCCTCCCCGGGGCTATCTTTGGGTCGATGCTGCAGTGTACAGGAATCTTAGGGTGACTGGACGTCCTGATATTAGGAGCTTTGTCTTATATATGCAACTACCCCCACCCCTTGCAAAAAAAAAGTGTGGTGATTTTTCATACTTGCTATCTGGTCACCTTAGGAAATCTTCTGTCATTTTGTTCTGTCTGATCTGGGTGCCCTAATCTCTTTGCTGTTTCCTCTTGTGTCCCCTTTTGTCTGTTTCTTTGCCTTGGGGCTAAATCCAGGGCTGGATCAGTGAGCTGACAGGGGGAAATGTAGTCCTTCGTTGAATAGGGGGAAAATGAAGCTATCCCACTTTTTGTGGGGACAAGGTTGGGTTCTTTTCCTTTCCACTCCCCATGCCATGGTGATGGTATGCGCCATTCTTCCCCCTGCATTTCCCCCTCCTGCGTCCCAGTCGGCATTTTTGAGGAGTGAGGGTCAGGTGTAATTACCCCTAACTTTAATAATTATTAGTATCCTGGTAATGCTTTGAGGCTCCAGTGGAGATCAGGGTCACACTGTGCTGGATGCTACACAAACATGTAGTCAGGAGTCCCTGCCCAAAGACTGGACAGTCTAAAGAGAAGGTGGGTGAGCTATCTTGTACTGGACCATGTTCTGTTGGTGGAAGAGACCGAGACAAGCGTTTGAGGCCCACATTGCTCGTCAGGTTTGGGAAAGGTAATCCGTGCGTCCCGGCTAAATACAAGGTGGAGCAGATTGTTAGGGCTTGTCTACATTGGAAGCGCTAAAGAGTAGATGTTATGGCCTGGCCTACACTAAAACGTTGGGTTGACCCAGCTTTGTCCCCCAGGGGTGTGTAAAAGCCACACCCCTCGGCGCTGCAGGTAAGCCGACCTATCCCTGGTCTCGCAGCCAGCGGTAGGTCAAGGGAAGCATTCGTCCAAGCGGCCGCCTCTTGGGGCGGTGGATCAGCCAAGCTGACGGGAGAACCCTTCTGTCAGTGTCGGTTGTGTCTACAGGGGAGCAGCGATGGAGCCGTAGTGCTTCAAGTGTAGACAAGCCCTGCCTAGGCCGTGGGGGGTGTGTGGTGTGTCTCCTGTCACTGAAGTGAACGCACCTCCCTGAGAGGCTGCAGCTAGGTTGACGGAAGAATTCTTCCGCTGTCTGCACCAGGGGAATTCTTCATGCCCCTGAGCGAGAAAGCTGTGCTGATGTCAGGTCCCAGTGTCGACCAGCCCTTAAGCATAGGAGTTAAGACCTGTTGCGAGGGACCATTCAGTGGGCCATTAACACCTGTGCAGCCATAGGACAAAGGAGGGTTAGTGGGTTACAAAGGCCTGGTCTACGCTAGGAAATTAGGTCTGTATAACTACGCTGCTCAAGGGTGTGAAAAATCCACCCAACTGAGCGATGCACTTAAACTGACCTAACCCCAGTGTAGACAATGCTAGGAGAATGCTCCTGTTGGCCGAACCACTGCCTCTTCGGGAGGTGGCTTACCTGTGTTCCCAGGAGAACCCCTCCTGTCGGCATAGGTAGTGTCTTCACTGAAGCAGTGCAGCATTTTAAGTGTAGGCAAGCCCAGAGTGTTATAAAGAGATGCAAAACCAGTCTCTCTATTGAGTCCTTGATTTCGAGGAATGGTCGATGCTGGCAACTTACAATGGCATAGCTCTGTGTCTCTGGGGTGTGAAAAATCCCCACGTAGCTAAACTGACCTAATCCCCCAGGTAGATGGTGCTAGGTGGACACCTCGGAGTGGTGGATTTACTATGGTGACTGGAGAACCCCTCCTGTCAGCGTAGGTAGGGTGGACACTGAAGCGTTGCAGCCATCCAGCTGCACCACTGTGGTGTTTTAAGCATAGACAAGTCCTTAGTGTCTAGCAAAGTAATGAATTTAAGCTCCCAGGCTTGTCTGTTGAAGGCGTTGTGCAGGTTTCCTTTGAGGGCTGAGAGGTCAGGTGTGGAGTGATCATTTTGTGGAAAGCGTTTGCCTGCGAGTGTTTTTATCTTTTGTTGTTTTTCTGTGTGAGCGTAGGGACTGTCTGGTTTCACCCATGCAGCTGCTGTTGCAGCGTTTGATGCACTGGGTGAGGTACACCATGTTGCGATAGGCATGTGTGAGACTCGGGTCTCTTCCACCAACAGAAGTTGGCCCAATGAAATACCTTATCTCGTCCACCTGCCTCTCTCATATCCTGGTACCCACCCAGCTACAACACTGCCAAGGACAGACCCAGGACGGATTAGAGAGTGAGTAGACTTGCTCACAGGAGGAGCTAAATTTCCCTAGTCCCACTCCAGCACCTTAACCACAACACCATCCTTGCTCTGAGTCTGAGCATGACTGGCCCCTCCTGTTCTGCACCAAGCTGTAACGAGGTGCCCCCGGGGTCTATGCTGTAATGTGCTAAGTGCACGGCTGGGATGGGCAAGCAGGCCTTCACTAGTCGTGTCATAGCACTCTGTATTGGATGACGATGCGTGTCCCGTCTTGGCAGTAGGCTGGATAAGGCTGTCTTTGCTGACGGGAACTGTCATCAGTTCCCTGATTTCTCTTCTCCACGAGCCTTCTGGCTGGTCCTGTAACTTCCCTTTCCTGTCTTTACTGACTTTCGACATACCCGTGTGTCAGGGAGCCTGGGGAAGGGTGGGGTGGTGGTGGCGGCAATGGCAATGAAACTAATGGGACCCTTTGAGCAGGGGAGGCTCTTCAGACCAATGACCCAGGAAGAAGAGAGGGCCACAAGTCCTGCTAACGTATGTCCAGGACATAGTGAGGATGTTAGAGGGCAAGAGAGACGCTCCTGCTAAGTTCATGCTTTGCCTTCTGTAGTTCCAGAAACCAAATCCGTGTGTCTCAAACTGCACACCAGTGCCTGAGGCCTCGACACCTCACAGAGGACGTTCTCCTCAGAGCTTATACTAATGTTGACCTTCTTCAGAAGCTAACCACTGGGCTTGCTCGTCTTGTTTTCTGTTCTTCTGAGGGAGGGGTGTTTGTCTGGGATCCCCCTCTGGCCCACCTCCACTCACAAGCCTTGTATCAGGTTGACAAGGCTGGATCTGCTGCTACTGCTCCCGCCCCCCATCTTTGGCCCCCCCGGGATCAGCTTGTGTTACTTTCCCAGGTAAGTTATTTCTGTAGCTGCCGTGGGAATGTCCCATTGTCATGGGGAGGGGTGGGGGGGAGAGAGAGGCCGGTGCAGTGAGGAATAGGAGAGGAAGCCTCCAAGACACCATCTCTGTTCCCATGTAGCTCCCAGTCTTTGAAACATGTGTGAATCCGCAGCTAAGCTTCCCTGGCGTCTGGGCTGCTGCCTGGAGACTGGGCCACGGCAGGGAAGAGGATATGTGAGTGAATGGGAGGTGGTGGGCACAGGCTGGTACTGGAGTCTCAGGCGGGTACGACCGGGGCAGTTGCTCTCCAAGGCTGAGCTCTAGTCAGGGGTGAGGGAAAGGTGAGGGAGGGAACAAGAATGGCCCCGCCATGAACCGCGACCTGAGCAGATTTATGCGCCACGGATGATGCCGGCGGAGGCTGCTGTGCAGCTTTGCAGTCCAGATAACGGCGTGTTGTTTTGGCTCTGGACGTGCCTGGGAAACGAAGCGGGTGATATTGCTATTCCTGTGGAGAGCCATTTATTCTGGGGACGGTGGGGTGGGGTGCGGGTCCGGCTGCCACACGAAAGTTCAGGGCCTGTGTGGACGTGCTGTGCTCCACAGAGCTAACCTTTTGCAACCAGACAGAATAACAATGTGAACCAGCTAGGATATAATGCCCAGTGTTTGCTTGAGATACAAAGGCACAGGGCTTTCACATGAGGTAATACTGATAAGTTACGCTTGCATTCACTCCTCAGCCTGCCAGAAAGCAGCGTGGCCAGCCTGTCAGCTGCTTGCGGGCGAGGCTTGGGCAGCCAGATTGGAGCTAGCATGCAGGGAGTGCTGAGTCGGCAGGACGAGGGCTGCCGTGGCCGCTGGCCGCAGGGTCTCTGACTGAGGATGACACGATGCTCCCCTCCCTTCTCAGCTCTTGGCATCCCTAAGGGCAGAATCATGAGCATTTTCTGTCCCAACCCACTGCTGTTCTAACCCTTTCAGTGTGTGTGTGAGGCAGTGGTGTCAAAGCAGAAGTGGGCATGTGTGATGAGCTTTGGGGGGTTTGTGTAGGCATGGCATTTCCCTGGATGGCTCGAGGATGCACAGAGTACATGGCACAGGCTAGAGGAGAGTGGCTAATTAGCCCCTGGCTCACTCTGGTGCTTTGCCTATACAGGTATGTACAGAGCCCCCAGTACCACAGACCCTCACTGTCTCTGATGTTGAGCACCACTGGGAGGCAGGGCAGTGCTCTCATCTCCACTTTACAGATGGGGAACTGAGATACAGACGCAGGAGCAGGTTTTTAAAGGCATTAGGGCCTAGCTTCGTCTTTAGGCATCTAACTACCTTTAAAAATCCGGCCCTAAGTGTCTCACCCACAGTCACAAAGGGATTCCGCTGAGGTCACTGAAGGCCCAGTCTTGTGCCCTAACCACTGGACCATCCTTCCTCCATCTAGACTCCTGTCTCTTCAGTCCCTTTACGGCTCCTTTGCTATCCTCATTCAGCAGTTTGACGTTTCCCCTTCCGTTTGCTCTGCTACCACTGCAGGATGGGCTACGGAAAGAGGGATACGTTTCTCGCTAGCCCATCGCATTCTCCTCACTGTTTATACTGCAGCTTTTGCATCTGTTGCATGCCGCACGACATTTGTCATGGGCTAGTGCTGGGCCGAGTGGGTGCTTTGCAGAGGGGTCTAGGCAAGGCCCTGGCTCCAGTGAGTCTGCAAGCTAATTTAGACTTAAACTAAGCCATTTAAGACTGAGGGTAGAATTCCACTCTAATGTAAGCAGGGACAACTTCATTCACTTCAGTAGAGGGATCTGGTTCTGAGGTGAGCCCTTTAAGTCTGACCTAAACATTGTACTACTTAGGCAGGCAATCATACTCTCCAGGGTATCCAGTTTGAGTTGGAGAGAACATGCTAGAAAATGTGCCATAGGGAGAAATCCTGTCTTGGCACCTGGTTGCAGCACAAGGTAGGTCTCTTTCTTCTTTCTCCTTCCTGGGACTGATCCTCCACGGCCTTGGCATATGGTCACTTACAGGTGGACAAAGCATAATCAGATCAGAAGTCTCCCATTTTGCATCCACTTTAACCAGTGTAAATAATGGCACAAAATACAAGGCAAGGGAGATTCAGGCCATCAGATTCTGATCTTTCTCCTGATGAATTCACCACCCCAAAAGATCTGGTGCCTATAAGAAATCAGCTGGACTGAGTAGAGGGGCCCAGTCAATTATGTAATTACAAAATGATTAGCTACAATTTTATGCAAAAATATGTCTGTCATAGACAGTATATGTTGTTTTCCTCTCCCCCACGCTTTGTAAGTTTTGTCATCCTAGATCATGAGCTCTTTGGGGTAGGGATCATGTCTCCCTCTTTGTAGTGCCTCGCCCAGGGACCCTGACCTGATCTGGGCCTCTGGGTGCTACCATCATATAAATATTTAATAATAGTCCATAGTACCTCATGTCTTGCCAGGAGACTATTCTGACATCACCAAAGAGGACTCGGTTGTCAGGTGGCATTTCAGAAACAGATGCACTCTTAAGAGAAACTGATCTGTTCTCAGGCAAATACATTTTGGACTTCATCCTGGTCTTGCATACTCTGTCTTGACATTGAAGCAACTCCATTAGCTTTACTGGAGTCACTCCTGATTCACCCTCATGTAAATGAAGTCAGATCAGGTGTTCCTTCTTAGTAAAGAAGAAAGCTCTAGAGAAGCCCAACTGTTTGTAAAGGTGGAGCTTTATTTCAAAGATTTCCAGGAAGTGTTGGCTGCTCTGTCAGGCATTGTAACACGTACTGTAGTGTTCTCTCAATTATTTCTTCATCGACCACTTGCCCTAGCCATCAGGTATTGCCAGAGGGAATGATGGTGAGATAATCACGCACTGGGGAATGCAAGCCAATGTGCCAAGCTGGGCTTGGTGTTGCAAAACACCTTGTGAATGAGAGCTACCCTATAACCTCTTCACACTTCAGTTGTCACCTGTGGGGGGCGGGGTGGATGGGAATGACCCAGTGGCTGTTGCTGAGATTCCTTGTACTTGAATTCCCGTTGAAGGGTGCTGGCAATTGTGGTGTATTGAAAACTCATAGTTATAGGCTGTTGCTGTTGACTTCAGAGGGTTTTCCTGGTCCTGCTGGCAGGCGAGGGGGCTCTGAAGGGAAGGGTGTAATCGGGACCCAGCAGCAGGCAGCGTGCAGCCAGACAGTCTAGAGTAAGGTGAGGGGACTTGAGCCTCTCGGTCATAGGGTTCTTGCATGTGACCATTCTGAATTCTCAGAAATAAGGTTGCGTTATGTTGTTTACTTTTTTACCGAACTTCTTGTGGGAGGGTGTGAACGTAACGGAAATCTTCCAACTGGAATGTGAACAACCGTTTGTTTCCCCTCTAAAACCATAAACCAAAGTTGATTTCGTGAACGGTGAGATGGAGAGGAGGAAAAAACTCCAACTCACCACTCCCCTACTGGGCTTTTCTCTGATCTGGTGTGCTGAGACCCCAAATAGGAGATTATTTTATTATTAGTAGCACTTATTACATTAAGTGCCAGCAATGAGTGATTGTGTATGAGACAGGAAAACACAGTCCCTGCCCCACAGAACTCGGTCTAAAAGTTTACAGTCTATGGACTATAGAACACACTTTAGTGACCGGGGAGAGAAGGGGTGCTGCCTAGCAAGGAAATCAAAATCACAAAGGCAAAAGCCACTATCACCCCGCTTCCTATGATCAGCCCCCCTGGAGTTGGTGGCCTATCGGGGCACAATGGCCTCTGTTGCTGCTTCTGTGGCTGCTGCCCTTGGGGAGCTGTCCAGCAGACGAACCCCATCCAGAAGCACAGCGTGAGGTCACGGCTACA
Source organism: Lepidochelys olivacea (assembly GCF_965140295.1). Taxonomy (NCBI): domain Eukaryota; kingdom Metazoa; phylum Chordata; order Testudines; family Cheloniidae; genus Lepidochelys; species Lepidochelys olivacea. The sequence goes on from NC_140419.1 coordinate 6,986,857, forward strand.
GACCAGCCCTGGGCAGGCCACGGCAATGCGCACAAACACCCCCACCACCTGGGGCCCCTTCGTCCATTTCCTTCTGCGAAATGCACGAGCGCTCCCGTCGAGCCAGCAGGAACGAAAGTGCTTGCAGCTGGTGGCACCATCTGGTGCTCGTCTGATTCCTGCCAAAGAACAGTTGTCCCCTTCCCCGACAGTTGTGAGGGAAGTTAGAGAATCAGAGAGTGACTCAGAGACAAGGGGTGGAAAGTGAGGGCAGAGGCTCCAACAACTGAGTATGGTTAGAGAGGGTTACTGGTGGTGGTGATGCCAGTGTCCACCCACAGGCATGACCCTGCCTCCCCAAGATGTCTTCCACTTTCTCGGCAACAACCAAGGGTCGAGCGCCTCAAATATCTGTTTAGCAAACACTCCCAAAATCAAATGTGTGCGCCATCTCTGCACAGCTGTAGCTGTGCCACGGCTGATCCCCCTTAACCCCGCGCCACAGGCCAATTGCTTTACTTAGGCTAGGCTGGGAGAGAAGGGGGGGGATCCTTTGCAAAGAGAGCACGTCCCTGCAATTATGCACCTTAGGGGAGCCTGCAGCATACAGCACCCAGGGACCTGACAGACAGATGACACATGCCCTCAGGCTGCAGTCAGATCCACATGGAGTGGTAGGTGCCCACTTTGTTGGGACCCGGTAGCTGATGCTAACAGGGTTAAGGAAACTTCTTCCTCACTGCCTTGCTTTCTTGTCCTGAAGATGCTACGTCACTGACAGCTGCTGGCAGAGCTCCTTCCCCTGACAGCACTGGACCTGACAGGCTTTCGCTGCCAAGGAGTGGAACCAGCTGTGCAGAAGGCAAAGGTGAGGTACTCGCTGAGTTAACCCCTCACTCACCAGCTCCCCTTTTATACGTGTTGCCAAAGCTGCTGACCTCTGCAAGGTTTAGAGGCAGCTGGAAAGTGGGGGCCCACACTCCCATAGTGCCTCCCTTTTGTGGCTGCTCAAACCATCAGTTATGTGTGCAAATGGACACTTGCATATGCAAGTTGGGGAACTGCATGCCTAATCCGCTGAATTTATGCAGCCAAATGATTGCATGTGTATGCAACATAGCTTCTTTGACAACCTGGTCTCACTCACACAGGCTGTCCTTTCAAGTGCAGGTCTCCATCTTCCTCTCCTATCTGTTCCCATAACAGCATCACTTATTGGTAGGGGTGAGAGTGGTGTGGCAGGTCAGGCTTCTTGAACAGATCCCAGTGTTGGAACCTGTGATGAGTTTGCACCTCTTGGACACCTGGAAGCTCCTCTCTCTGCTCTGCCTTCCTGACTCAACACAACCAGTAGATGAAGTCACGCAAATTTCAGTGTCTCATCAGAAAGCCGGGAGGGGTGACCCACAGTTGTTCTGAGAATCTATTCTGGAATTCTCTTCACTCTGGCTAGCTGAAAGTGATCTTTGCCTTTATGGTTGGGGAGTGTGTGGAAGGTTTCTTGACTCCGGTGAACATCTCAGGCTAGGGATGTTGTTTCTGGAGGTCCCATATCAAGACTTCCACTACAGAATGCGAGTTCCATCTCTCCATGCTGGTGCTCAGATAGCATGGTGATGAGCTTGATATAAATGCCTAGAGAGATGTAAGACAGAATTAGAACAAATATGGCATGCAGCTTCTTTTATTCTTATTTAACCTGTATGTGAATTCTAGTGCTGGTGAAAGATGGCAGGCTGGAGACCAAAATCCTCAAATCGCTTCTGGGATAGATACAGCGCTGGACCTCATGGTGCTCCGCAAAAGTGCCTCCACTCTGAGCTAGAGGGGCCCCGTGGAATTCAGCCTTCATGACCAAATTTCAGCTTTGGCCTCCCCACCGAGACCTCCAAGAAGGGCTCCAACGAGTGGCAGTTGTGGGAGTGGTTTGTGTGATGTGCACACGTCCATACGAATGGCACTGAGATCCTCATCTCCTGTTATATGGGGAAACCAAACCGCCATGAGGAGGGAAGAACTTCTAGCTTTCACTGACCTGGGCTTTAAACTGGTGACCATAGAGGTAAGACTGTATTACAGGACCAGCTGAATCCCATTGAAATTAATGAAAAGCTGACTTCAGTGTGTGGGACCTGGCCTCTATAGCACAGCACCAAAGATAACCCTCTGACCCTCTTCTTGGCCAGGCCTGATGGTGAGTTTGTCATCAAGCTAAAACTACATTTCCCTCATTTTTCTGTCCATCTTACTTGTGCCCCTGGGTTGTGGGTAATGACTTGTTGTGTCCTCCCCATGCTGTGTGCCATGGTGGAGGAGGAATTTACTGTGGTGGGGAGAAGGGGTGGTGTTTTCTATTGTCTCTGCTGGTTTATTTCAAGGAAGAATTTTCTCATCTTGTGTTTGGAGCAGATTTAAACCCTGTGATGTTCAATTCATACCTCTAACGTGCCTTACAGCCCACACAGTTAGTCTTTTGTTGTAATCCAATCTGCATTCCTGTAATAATAACTCTTAGCTCTGCTTCAGCTCCTTCCACAGGAGGAGCTCGGAACCCCACAAAATTACTTGATGGAAATAGGAGAACTATCAATAATACAGAAAAGGCAGAAGAGTTCAATAAATCTGTTCTGTGTTTGGGGGGAAAAAGACATTATGTCAGAACTCTTTCCATTCCACTAGTATCTTGGAAGGATGTTAAACAGCAGCTACTAAAGTATACACTTTTAAATCAGTTGATCTGGATAACTTGTACCCAAGAGTTTCAAAAGAGCTGGCTGAGGAGTTCGCTGGACCATTAATATTGATTTTCAATAAGTCTTGGAACAGCAGGAAAGTTCTAGAAGAAAGCTAATGTTATGCTAACATTTAAAAAGGGTAAATGGGATGACGCAGATAATTATAGGTTTACTGGTCTGACATCAATCCTGTACAAGATAATCAAGTGGTTGATATGGGATTCAATTAATAAAGAATTAAATGAGAATAATGTAATTTATGCCATCCAATATAGTTTATGGAAAATGGATCCTGTCAAATTAACTTTCTTTTTTGATGAGATTACAAGTTTGGTTGATAAAGGTAATATGCCTAGACTTCTATAGGTCATTGGACTTGGTACCACACAACATCTTGATTTATAAAACTAGAAAGATATAAAATTAATATGGCACAAATTATACGGATTAACTGATAACTCTCAAATTGTAATTGTAAATGGGGAATCGTCATGGAATAGGTGTGTTTCAGCTTGGGTCCTGCAGGGATTGGTTCTTGGCCCTAGACTATTAACATTTTCATTAATGACCGGGAAGAAATAATAAAATCAACAGTGATAAGGTTTGCAGATGATGCAAATTAGAGGAGTGGTAAATAGACTCAACTGCTTCTCCCTAGGGAGGTCGTGGAAGCTTCTTCGCTGGAGGTTTTCGAAAGGAGGCTGGAGCCATCTGTCTTGGCAGGTTTAGACACAACAAATCCTGCATCTTGGCAGGGGGTTAGACTAGATGACCCTTGTGCTCCCTTCTAACCCTATGGTTCTATGATTCTAAAATGAGTCTCGCAATCCTGCCATATCCCCTTTTGACAATAGGGGAGCTCAGGTACAGAAAAGCTAAGCGCAGAGATATTATAACTGTTAACTCTTCCAGGCTAAGTCCTGTCTCTTGCTAACCATTTGTACTGCACCCAGCACAATGGACCCTGGATCTCAGTTGGACCCTATATAACAGTACTGTAGAGATAAGTGGTCACAGATGGAGCCTGTGATGAAGTGGGGACTCAAACTTACATCTCCTGACCCTGTCCCATGGTTTAAGCACCCAACCATGCTGTCCCCCTGCTCATAAGTTACCAGTCAAGGATGGAACTGTCCTTCACTCCCCATGCCGTGTTGGAGTCATGCAGCACATGTGGTTTGTCAAATTTCACCCGCACCTTGGCGCTCCTTGGAATTCCAGCCGTGGCAGGGTGCAGTCCAGCTTTGGCTCTGACCTGTAATGTTTTGAATGTAGTTTGCCACCCTATTGGGGCTTCCGCTGAAACTGTCTGTGTATCCCCCTATTTCTCCCCTCACTTGACAACACGTTCCCCTGTAAAGCTCTGTTTTGCTATCATTTTCCTTCTGAATAATATGCTTGTCAGAGTTCAAAATAATTACTAAGAGTATTACCATAGCTCCTAGGAGCCCCAGTCATGGACTGGGACCTAGGTGTGCTAGGTGCTGTACAAACAGCACAAAAAGATGGTCCCTACCCCATGGAACTAAAAATCAACTGCACTTGAGGGGGCTGACCCTACTGCCACTGCAGTCAATGCAAACCTCTCACGGACTTGAACTCAAGAGGACGGGGTTCTAACTGTCCAGGGCCTCCCAAGTGGTGCAATCACCCTCTCTCCATAAGGTTTGCACATTCTCTTTCTGTAGCACTGGTAGAATCTAATGGCCCAGGAAATCAGAGCCTGGGATCTGAATTCTTTTCTCTATTCTACCACTGTAAGTGCTGGGTAGCTTCATCAAAAGCTTCCCTGCACCGCCTCTGCAGTGTGTTGGGAAGGACATGGCTGCATCTAATGCTTGGTGGTTTCTGATAGGGATCCTTCAAATTTAGATTTTTGGCATCCCCTATGTATACTCGAATTAAAATGTAGCCAAAAGATAAATGTTGGACTGTGAGTTGATGCAGGGTTGTCTGCAGCCAGCGAGACTGAAATAAACTCAAAGGTTCAGATCTTCCGAGGGACTTAGGCCAGGTCTACACTACAGACCTATGTCGGTATAACTACGTTGCTCAGGGGTGTGAAAAATCCACCCCCCTGAGGGATGTAGTTATACTGACCTAACCCCAGGAGTGGACAGTGCTATGGCGATGGGAGGGCTTCTCCTGACACCTTAGCTACCACCTCTCGGGGAGGTGGATTAACTATGCCGACGCTCTCTCATCGCTGTAGTAGTATGTGAAGACAAGCCCTTAGGCGCTTACCTCCTATTGATTTCAGGATCCAGGCAAGAGAGGTGTGAATTGCTCCATTCCTTTGGCCCTCAGTATAAGAATTTCCTCTTCCCTCCACCTTGGGCCCTAGCACATTGGAGGGAAACCTAGATTTTGTTCTGGTTTCAATGCATTCAGCTGGTCAGCCAGCCTTCTACTGTCTGTCCTTGCCTTCAGCCTACATAGCCCTGGTTTACACTGGGGGGGAATCGATCTAAGTTACGTCACTTCAGCTACATGAATAACGGAGCTGAAGTCAACGTACTTAGATCTACTCACTGTGGTGCCTTCACTACGGTGAGTCGACTGCTGCAGCTCCCCCATCAACTCGGCCTGCACCTCTTGCGGCGGTGGAGTACAGGAGTCGATGGGAGAGCACTCAGGGATTGATTTATTGCGTTTAGACTAGATGCAATAAATCGACCCCCGCTGGATCGATTGCTGCCCGCCAATCCGGTGGGTAGTGTAGACATACCTATAGTCCATCCCTCCTTAGGGACACACACCATATAGTACAGAGGAGTTGTGTAGTGTCATTTTAAATAGTTTGGGAGCTGCTCAGTGGGCCTTCTTACCTTCTGTTGCAGAACCTACCAGAGCAGCAGTGTATATATATGCAGCTGAGCCTTGTCTGTTTGTATATAGTTAGTAAACATAGAATCGTAGAACTGGAAGGGACCTCGAGAGGCCATCTAGTCCAGTCTCCTGCACTCATGGCAGGACTAAGTATCATCTAGACTATCTAACCTGCTCTTAAAAATCCCTCATGATGGAGATTCCACAACCTCCCATGTCAATTTATTCCAGTGCTTAACCACTCTGACAGTTAGGAAGTTTTTCCTAATGTCCAACCTAAACCTACCCCTCCCTTGCTGCAATTTAAGCCTATTGCTTTTCGTCCTGTCCTCAGCGGTTAAGAACAACACTTTTTCTCCCTCCTCCTCCTTGTAACAACCTTTTATGTACTTGAAAACTGTTCTCATGTCCCCTCTCATTCTTCTCTTCTCCAGACTAAACAAACCCATTTTTTTCAATTTTTCCCTCATAGATCATGTTTTCTAGACCTTTAATCATTTTTGTTACTCTTCTCTGGACTTTCTCCCATTTGTCCACATCTTTCCTGAAATGTGGCACCCAGAACTGGACACAATACTCCAGTTGAGGCCTAATCACCAGGGAGTAGAGCAGAAGAATTACTTCTTGTGACTTGCTTACAACAATCCTGCTAATACATCCCAGAATGATGTTCACTTTTTTTTTTGCAACAGCGTTACACTGTTGACTCATATTTAGCTTGTGTTCCACTATGACCCCCAGATCCTTTCCGCAGTACTCCTTCCTAGGCAGTCATGTCCCATTTTATATGTGTGCAAGTGATTATTCCTTCCTAAGTGGAGTACTTTGTATTTGTCCTTATTGAATTTCATTCTATTTACTTCAGACCAGTTCTCCAGTTTGTCCAGGTCATTTTCAATTATATAATCCTATCCAAACCACTTGCAACCTCTCCCATCTTGGTATTGTCTGCAAACTTTATAAGTGCACTCTCTATGCCATTATCTAAATCACTGATGAAGATATTGAACAGAACCAGACCCAGAACTGATCCCTGCGGGACCCCACTCGTTATGCCTTTCCAGCATGACCACGAACTGTAACATGGTTATTTTGAACCCAGTTGTCCATGTGGTAAGAGCAAGGACACAACACACCCTTAACCCAATGCCTCTCCTTTACTCTAGGAGAGCCTTCAACTGCCCAGTCTCTCCCATGCTCCCTAAACCTGATCTCCCAGAACCAGCTCTCTAACCTGACACCTTCAGGATGAGCCTGCCCCTTATTTATCCCTACATCCCTTGCAAGCTTCCTTGGAGGGCCCTGTGGAGCCTATCATACTAGCTTGGCGGCTTAACTTGCTTCAGAGCAAGGTGATGTGAGGCCGCAACCTCCCTGGGGCTGGCACTCTCTGCAGAATTCTGAGCCCTTTGGAGGCTGGGGAGCAAGGGACTAGGGCTGGCCTTCTAATCTGTACCTCTCCCGTGGCAAGAGAGAGTGCTAACCACAACCCACGGGGCCTGCCCTTAGAGAGTCTCTTGATTATTGAAATAATTGAGACGTTTAACCTTCAGAATGGAATGAGAGGACAGGCTTGTGCTGCTGTCGTGCCCCAGTGGTGGGAGGCTGATGGGGTGGGGGCTCACCATGGGAAGGTGGTGGAAGAGGTGGATGAGTTTTGTAGAACACTTTGCCGAGCAGCAGCGTTTGGTGGGTGGTGTTGGTTATTTGTATTGTGGAGGTGCCGAGGCGCCTCACTCACAGACCAGCAGCCGGTTGGGCTACGTGCCGTACAAACACAGAACTAAAAGATGGGCCCTGCCCAAAAGAGCTTTTCTTAGTGGGATTTCTGAATAACTCTCTTGTGTCTGATATCTGATAGCAAGAGACAGCGGCAAGGCCAAGCAGCATGAAAACCAACAGTTGGATCTCGCAGCTCACGGGCTGGGAATCCCCCATGCTGCGGTTTAGGGCTGGAGCAGGAAAGTGGCCCAGTGAAATTCCATTGAAAAGATTCCCTGCCAAGAGCCTGCAGCCTGAGGAGAGTGTGTGGAAGGGCGGAGGTGGGGGAAGTATGTGGAGATGGGGCTGGGCATGGGGAGGGGAGTGTGTGTGGAAGGGGTGGGGAGATGGGTCTGGGTGTGGGGAGGAGGGGAGTGTGTGTGGAAGAGGGCGGGGAGTGTGTGGTGATAGGGTTGGGGTGGGGAGGAGGGGAGTGTGTGTGTGGAAGAGAGTGGGGAGTGTGGCGATGGGGGTGGGGAGGAGGGGAGTGTGTGGCGATGGGGTTGGGGTGGGGAGGAGGGGAGTGTGTGTGGAAGAGGGTGGGGAGTGTGTGGCGATGGGGTTGGAGTGGGGAGGAGGGGAGTGTGTGTGGAAGAGGGCGGGGAGTGTGTGGCGATGGGGTTGGGGTGGGGAGGAGGGGAGTGTGTGTGTGGCAGAGAGTGGGGAGTGTGGCGATGGGGCTGGGGGTGGGGAGGAGGGGAGTGTGTGGCGATGGGGTTGGGGTGGGGAGGAGGGGAGTGTGTGTGGCGATGGGGTTGGGGTGGGGAGGAGGGGTGTGTGTGTGTGGAAGAGGGCGGGGAGTGTGTGGCGATGGGGTTGGAGTGGGGAGGAGGGGTGTGTGTGTGTGGAAGAGGGCGGGGAGTGTGTGGCGATGGGGTTGGAGTGGGGAGGAGGGGAGTGTGTGTGGAAGAGGGCGGGGAGTGTGTGGCGATGGGGTTGGAGTGGGGAGGAGGGGAGTGTGTGTGGAAGAGGGTGGGGAGTGTGTGGGGGGATGGGGGTGGGGAGGAGGGGAGTGTGTGGAAGGGGGTGGGGAGTGTGTGGGGGGATGGGGGTGGGGAGGAGGGGAGTGTGTGGAAGGGGGTGGGGAGATGGGGCTGGGGGTGGGGAAAGGGGGTGTGGGGAAGCATCACTAACTGCCCTGCAAGCTGGGTGACTATGACTCCCCCACTGAAACCCCCCGGATTTGGGTGGGGGGTAAGGACCCCTCCCCCACACTTGGGAGGGGTGAGGGCCCCACTGAGCTCCTGGGCGACTCCTACAGGTGGAGGATAAGCATGACCCCATTCATGGGGGTGGGAGGGGCTGAGAGGCTCCTCCCTCCCTCCCCCCCATCCAAGAAGACAGGGGTTTGCTTCGCGCGCGAGGCTTTCTGGCCCCTGCTGCGGCCCGTAGGCGACCTCTGCCCCGGAAGGAGAGAGGGAGGCGCTCGGCTCAGCTGGGACATTTAAACGGCACGGAGCGGCGCGGCGGGGGAGCGGCCCGGCCGGTGAGTGACGGGGCCGGCGGGACCCCAGGCCCAGCCGCCGCCGCCCCTGTGGGGGCTCCCCCGGGGCCAGCTGCAGCCCCCCGCCGCTGCTGGTCCCGGCCCGCTGAAGCTCGGGCGCTGCGCCGGGCGCGCTGGGCTCCCGGCCCCGGCCCCGGCGTCTAGCGGAGAGCGGGCGGCTCCGAGCGGGGCCGCCTCTTCCCTGCCGCTCCGAGCTGGGGCGGGCCCGAGACGATTCGGTAGCTGGGGAACGGGTCTCGTTTTTCTCGCCATCCCCTCACCCCAGTAACGCCTGGCCGAGGCGGAGCTAGTCGCACCTTTACGGGCCTGGGCCTCGAGCTCTGCCCCGCGCCCGGCTGGCACGGCGCGGCGTGTGCCGCGCTCCCCCAGCGTGTGGCCATCACAAGACTCTGGTTGTTCAACGCCTTGGCCTGCGACGCGTGTTGCTCCAGCCTGCTCTCACGGGTGGCTCTAGTTTCCCATTGTAAGCAGGGGCAGATGCAATGAGCTCCCTGTTTCCGAGATTAAATTTGATCAAGGAATTATCTTGTTGGGTTCCCTTTAACCCGCTGCTACTTAACGTATCACTTGCTTTTTCTGTTGCCTTCCAACTTGGGATCTCAAAGCACTTTCCACTCATTGCTGCCCCGCATGAGGTGTTGGTATCCCTGCTTTATTGGCAAGACATAGAAGTTAAGGGATTGGTCCACAGCCACTTAGCCAGCCCAGTTATGAAATCTAGAGATGAAACTAAAGAGCTTCAATCTTTAATGCCCAGTATTTTGTTGTAATTAGTGTGTTGCATTGCTGAAAATATGCAATGCACATTTTTAACCCTTTACTGATGCTATTGTAAGAATCTTGTGTTCATAAGTTGATGCAATAATGTTGAAGGCCAGTAGTGGTACACATCCCATTATTTTAAAATAACCCATGCAACTTTCATACTGCATTCTGACTGGTAGGTGTATTAAGTCCTTCCCTGGCTGTTGGGAGAAGTGGAGGAATCTTCCCACCTGCCTTTTGCAAAATGTTTCTTTTTTCACTTCTCCCTCCTGGCTGCTGGAACTGGGGATGCTCTCGACCCCCTTTTGCCCACCTCTAACTGCATCTCACTCAGGGGAGGTCTGAGTCTCTTCTGCTGCTACTCATAGGCAAGGACAGGAGAAAACTGCACTGATGAGGAATTATAACATCTTAAGGAACTCTTAAGATTTGTCACTAATTCTTGCAGTGTAGACCAGTGGTTCTCAAACTTTTGTATTGGTGACCCCTTTCAAACAGCAAGCCTCTAAGTGTGACCCCCCCTTAAAATTAATTTTTTTTTTATATTTAGCACTATTGTAAATGCTGGAGGTGAAGTGGGGTTTGGGGTGGAGGCTGACAGTTCATGACCCCCATGTAATAACCTCATGATCCCCTGAGGGACCCCCAATTTGAGAACCAATGGTGTAGACCTACCTTTTTGAGGGTTTTTATAATAACTCTGGTGGTAAGATAATCTTGCAGTCAAGTAGAAAAGCCTACCTATGCCAGGGTAAATGGAAAATTTTAGGAAGAGATGCAAAATTGCACAGGGAATTTTTCCTGTTTATGCAGGGATTTATTTTCACTTTGTATTGCATTGTGAAGACTACTCACATACTTGCTCAATTTCTTCAGTAAATCAAGTTGCAATGTATACTCTTACTCCGAAAGGGCAAAAGTCAGCACACTGTGGAGAAACGTAGTTCCACAAACCTCCGTCTCTGTTGGGCACCCTGTGCCTAAGCAGTGCTGTAGGTGCCGGCAGCTTGCAGAAAGAAGAAAAAGCCAACATGCCTATTCTCATTGTAACTACTACAGTGGGGAAGAGGATGGGCAACTGAGAGGAAAAGTTACAGTATGCATCCGATGAAGTGAGCTGTAGCTCACGAAAGCTTATGCTCAAATAAATTGGTTAGTCTCTAAGGTGCCACAGTATGGAGGGGAGAGAGGGAACCCATTTTCCCCAGTGGAAGCTTTGTGCCAAGGAAGTCCTGCTCTGGGGAACACCTGTGCAGAGTCCTAGACTGTGGAAAGAGGTGTGGGGAAAAGTTTATAAAGACAGTGTTCCTGACTTCATCTGTTTGTTTCTTAGATTCCAGTATTTGCCAATTTTAGCATCCAAGTGGTCCCAGCTAGGCTGTCAAATTCACACCTCAGCAAATGAATAGTTCAGGTGAGGTCACATGTTTGTGGCTGCTATAGTTTGATTTGGAACAGTTAAATACCATGTCAAGTTGTGAGAAATTTGGAGCGAGAGAAAAAATAGTAGTTTTTAAAGCTTTTTCTGGAACGCTGCAGAATGCAGCAAACACTGTGGAGATGCTCCAGTATTGGGCTCCATTATATCGTTTACTGCTTTGAACTTTGCCTTTGGGCATTCTACCAATTAATGGTTTTACCACATCTCTGCCTATAGCTTTGTTGAGTAATAGCTTGGTGAAACATACTTGACTCTGTTTCAGTTCTGCTGCTCAGAAGCTAGAGCAGCTGAAATGAGAGTAAAAGATACTTGATCCTTATACACTTCACCCTGCTGCCATCAAAGCGGAGGTAGTAATGTCTTCTAGAGAAATTAGTCATGGTGAAAACAACAAGCTTATCTACCTTGTACACCAAAAATTGATGAGCCTTTGCAAGATGTTCAGTTATACTAGTGAGTTCACTATATGCCTATTGTATTGAAAGTACATTTATATATGGAAAGAGACACTGGAGTGGACAGTCTTAGAATCTGACGCAAAGCTCTCATGTAGTGTGGCTTCAAAGGCCTACCTGTTGTCAGTCACAGTAGAAAATAAGAAACTATTTTTTGCTTACAGGAAACAAAGTGACGAGATATGTCCTTGTTGTTGAAGCATCTAAACAATTCAGTAAGGATGCAGTTATTTTTGGAGAGACTGACATGGACATGATCAAATTTTACTCCTGATACATCTAATTTGGTACATCTGATACGTCCATCGGTTGCTGCCCTAATTTGCCAAGATTTGTCAGAGGCAAGGAAGAGAGGATTAAAGGAATCATTCAGAATTGGAATGTAATCATTTGGCCCAAGTCTCTTATTTTGGATGGATTATAGCCGGATGTGGTCTGCAGACCATAGTTTGATCACTCCTGGATTACTGATAGTAATTTAATATAGTGTAGCTTCTGATATGGTAATACTACAGTAAAATCTGAACTATTCATCACCTTGGAATTTTTTAAAGATCAAGAAATCCTCGTTCAATAAACTTTTTCACATCTTTGCTAATGTAATCAGTTCTTTGATCCTTTGTTTTGAGACAATAACCCTTTCCCCCCCTGTGTTTGTTTACAACACGTTAAAGTCTGGGCATATTACTGGAATATGGATCACCTGGGATTTGTGAAAGGTGCTTCTTCCCAAATTACCAAAGATGGACTAAGCAAGCCTGCTCTGCCCCAGAAGAATGCTTATGCCAGGCTTGTGCAAAAGCACCATAGCGGTAGATTCCGATCCTATTTAAATCACATTGCACAGAAGATACAGCTAGAAGAGAGCAGCCTCAATGACACCAATTCGGATGTAGAACCCTCTGTGAAGAGAGGTATGATGAGAGAAGCTCTGGCAAGAAATGGCTTGAATGCACATAGCTATTCACCAATCCAAACATCTCAGTTGGAACAGCCTGCATTTGTAGGATTTGAGAAACTGAATGAAAATAAAAGCCAAGTCTTTGCTAACAGACGGCCTCATGAAAGAGATCCCAGCATCGGTCGAGAAGGAAACCATGAAGCAGAGGAAGATTATTACGTAAAACAGCCTGGACTGGCAACTGACTTGTTAAAAGTGAGTGATGCCTTGGGTGGGAGAGTAACATTGAACAGTCTGAGGCAAGGCACTTCTCTGCAGAAATCTTCTGGGTCTGAAGAAAAGGACGAAGAGGAGGTATGGAAGAACAAACATAAGAAAAGGAACAAGTGTCCTGCCAACCGGGACAGAGCAGATGAATACTTGACTGCTGAGCAGTTTAGTATGGATTTGCCTGCAGCAAATGCCAGGAAAACCAGTCACTTGTCTTCTGGTCAAATTCAAGGTGAGCTGTTCACTGGTTTAAGCTGCTAACAAGCTGTGTGAATGGGGCATCCGTTAATGTAAAATTTTAGGGGCATTGAAAATGATATATTTGTTAATAGGTTTGAGTGGTGTCACATGAGTTACGATTAATCAGCTTCTCTTGCTCCCATTGAAGTTTTCTGGTTTTGACGTTGACACAAAGGGAGAAGGCTTGCGCCCAGCAGTAGTACAGTGGATGTATCTCTTAAACTATTGCATATTGAAAATAGCGCAGGAAAAAATCTGCCTCTGTGTTAGGTTTAAAAAAAATCTCTTGACCACTAGCCCAATGTCAGGCCTTTTTGGTTAAACCCATCTACACCAAGAGGTTAGATTTTTTTCTTGTGCATAGTATTTATGGTGAAACATTTGGATACTTGTGCTAAGGGGCAGTCTGCTGCTGGTGATGATAAACGTCACTACATTAAGTTTACTGTAATAAACCGAGAAGAGCTATCAACTTTACAGTTTGGTAAGTGGGAGTAATGCTTATCACAGCTCACAGTAGAAATCTAATAAATATTTAACATTTGCAAAACTACACCCCATCACTGAACCAGGGTAAATAATATCTGTTTACACTGACTCCCATAATTGAGAAGCTGGGCCCACAGATTCTGTGCCTGGGCTGGTTATCTTTCATGAATTTTGCAAAGATGACTCATATGATTGTGCAAACTGTGCTTAATAGGTCCAGTTCTCTAACAAATACTTACAATTAAGTGCACCATTGGTTGGATGAAATATTTTGGCATGAGTTACAGAAAACACTTTTTGTATTTATTGCATCAGTCTATTCTAACAGAGCAATTTTCTATTGTATTCTACTTTTTCAGTGAACTGGCAGCTTTTGAAAAAACTTGGATGTTTACTTCAGGAGCTTCAAGTTGTTAGTAGTATAGACCATTTCACGCTAGCAGAGGTAGCAGTTCTGCCATGCTGCAAAATACCTAATAATTCCTTGGTATGAGATGCTCTCTATGGCAGGGTTCCCAGACACACTGATTTTTTGCTTCAAAGCTAAGATTTAAAAACCAACTTATTTTAAAAATTTGCACCCTAGTCACAACCATTCTTGCTCTCTTGCAAAGCAAACAGGCCATTAAGGGACCTTTGTCTTTGAACCCCAGTGAAATGGGAAGAGTTTGTTAGGTACATTCGCCTCTGTTCCATACATCGTAGTGTTTATACAGTTACCTGACTTCTACTTCACTCTGACCTGAGGCCCATGCTAAAACGACAAAACCTCTTTCTAGAACAGGTCTCTCCCACCTAGCTAAGTTTAAGCATGGTCTGATTGGAGAGCTGCCTCAGATAACTTGCTGTATAAGCAAAGTTTCAACAGGCATCTGCTCCCCATATTCCCCATCACACCCAAAGACAGACAGACAGCCTCCCTTGAGACTCTTGTTAGAGTAACAGGATTGTCTCTTGGGCTGAGATAAGCAAAAGGATTTGTATTCCAGGTTGTCACTGAGTCATGGTGCAACATGTTTTGTTTAGAGATTATACAGAAATCTACCCCATAATGTACAACAATAACAAATGGTTCTCATAGTTTTTACTCTTTTTCTCTTTGCAAAGGATCACTGTCATAACAAAAAACAACAAAAGGGCAGTTTTAAAAATAATATTGTGGGGCTTGTGTACATGGTGTATTCCATTGCACTAGGGGGGTGTAAATTCTAATGCACACTAGCATACTGTGCACTAACTGGCCTGTCGGGATCCTGCTGGTATGCACTAGGAGTTCCCTAGTGAGTGTTAATGTCCTCCTGTTTCAAACAGGACTACAATAATTTGCACCATCAGGCTCCATGCGGGCCGGTTAGAGTGCCGCACACTAGACCTGACACCCCTCTAGGGTGGATTAACCTACTACATAGAAAAGCCCTTAGATTTTATGTTCTTTCTGTTTCAATAAATTTACTTTTCAAGTTATGTAGTTTATTTTTCACAGATTACTGCACTAGCATAATGAAACTACATTGGTCTGTGAATCCCCAGTTTCCTTTTGTTAAGTATCAGAGGGGTAGCTGTGTTAGTCTGTATCCACAAATACAACAAGGAGTCCGGTGGCACCTTAAAGACTAACAGATTTATTTGGGCATAAGCTTTTGTGGGTAAAAAACCCACTTCAGATGCATGGAGTGAAAATTACAGATGCAGGCATAAATATACTGGCACATGAAGAGAAGGGAGTTAATTTACAAGGGAAGAATCAGTGTTGACATGACCAATTCAGTGAGGGTGGATGTTGTCCACCCCCAGTAATTGAGGAGGAGGTGTCAATACCAAGAGAGGGAAAATTGCTTTTGTAGTGAGCCAGCCACTTTTCCTTTTGTTGTTTTTTATGAACTAGGGTATCTGG
Organism: Lepidochelys olivacea; assembly: GCF_965140295.1. Classification (NCBI taxonomy): domain Eukaryota; kingdom Metazoa; phylum Chordata; order Testudines; family Cheloniidae; genus Lepidochelys; species Lepidochelys olivacea. The sequence continues at coordinate 7,002,120 of NC_140419.1, forward strand.
GATTCCGAGGCTGCAGGAGAATATAATCTTACCCCTAAGCCCCTTCCCCTCCAACCAAACCCTGTTTTACATGGAGACTAAAGAAATCTATAGATATTTGCAGTAAATCTTGTTAAGTCTTCAGGTGGTTTAAAAGAAACTCCTTGCTGGAGCATCCAGGGGTTTAAGTACTTGATGATTTCCCTTTTTTTTTTTATTCATGGTAGTTGCAAGAAACAGATTTATTGCAAGTATAGCCATTAACACTCTGGAGGCCAAATTTTTCAACATTGGGTAATTAGTTAGTCTTTTAAATCCATATTTAGGCACCTAAGCAGAAGAGGTATGATTTTCGAAAATGGTGAGCTCCTGCAGACTTCCGTAGGAGCTGGGCAGTTGTGTGAAACCACTGAAAATCAGTTCTTTATTTAGGAGCCTAAATGTAAGTACCCAGGTTAGAAAATTTAGGCCTTAAAGTTAGTAGACCTCAAAGGCAACATGTGGCTTCCCCAACTGGAAGAGGTTATTGTTGAGCAAATAAGTTCCCAACGATTGTGGTGTAATCTTGTGGAAGGCTGATGTCACAAGAAGGGTGCAGGTGACTCCAGGCATGGCAGTGCACCAAGCATTCCTGCGTGATATGGAAGTGGATTCTTGCAAAAAGATATACATCATGGGAAACCTCCTTTCCATTGCTGCTGTGTATTTTAACACTCTTGTTGAAGTGAAATGAAGAGTATGCAACATGCAGCCTTTTCTGTTTACCAGAATTCACAGCTACCAGATCATGGTATCCGATTAACTTTCCCTCACTTCAAAGCTCATCTTTTCCTAATGTTCTTGGTGGTGGGCCTATCAGTTTGTGAGACCAGGTGTCTGGTTTGATCACTGTGTAAATCAGAGCTTCTGAAATTATGGTCCATGAAGCTACTTCTGTAATTATGGTGAAGCATATGGTAAAGCAGTGATGTTGCTTCACAAATATTAATTCAGTTCAGGATGCTTTAGTTTTTCCAGAGGTGCTTATACAAACTGATTTTAAAATTGTGCATCATTCTCCAACTTACGTGGCTGCTTCATATCCTCTTTTGTTAGTCGTTTCTTCAGCACAAACTCAGGCAGGATCAAATTTGCAGCTCACCCTAAAATTGAAGGAGCTGTAAACATGTGGGAGGCCAGATGGAACTTCAGCATGAACTGGAGTCTGAAGGCAATGAAGGGGATTCACTGCTAGCAAAAAGAAAGCCTTTTAGCTAGAGAAAAGAAAACAGCTAAGATATAAAATGGATAAAGGTTACTAAACAGTCTTTTCACTGCACTAAAGCTGAGTTTATCTTTATCTTGTCTCATATATTATCTGTGTTACCTTTTCAATTAACCCGGCATTGCAGATGTCTCAGTAAAGGTGTGGGATTGTCTCCAAGAGGTTCTGTGGGCCACATTATAGAAGCTGCTTGAGCTCAGCTAGTTTAAATCCAGTAAGTGGCTTTATTTTTTATGATGCTGTCTTCAGAGCTCTGTACTGTGAGATTCCATGCCTTACTATATGGGGATGGAACCCATTTCAAAGCAAGGAGGTGTTCAGAAAGTGTGAACATACTATGACCGAAACCCCCCTGGGAACTGCCAACTGATGTGCTGGGACTACCTTTCAGCCTATTTTCCCTAGCAGCTTGGGACTTCAGAACCCTGCCTGGTTGTGCCAGACACGCTTGCCTGTTACAACCACAGCCCCAGGTCTGAACCACGTCCCTCAAAAGCTGCAGGCTTAACTGAAAACAGCTTAAGAAGTGTTCCTGTCTCCAACACTCAGATTTCCAGCTCCCAATGGGGTCCAAACCCCAAATAAATCCTTTTACCCTGTATAAAGCTTATACAGGGTAAACTCATGAATCGTTCGCTCTCTGAAACATAGATAGAGAGATATGCACAGCTGTTTGCCCCCCCCCCCAGGTATTAATACATGCTGTGGGTTAATTAATAAGTAAAAAGTGCTTTTTATTAAATACAAAAAGTAGGATTTAAGTGGTTCCAAGTAATAACAGAAAGAACAAAGTAAATTACCAAACAAAATAAAATAAAACATGCAAGTTTATGCTTAATACAGTAAGAAAGTGATTACAGATGAAATCTCGCCCTTAGAAATGTTCCAGTAGCTTCTTTCTAGCCTCCTTCTAGTCTGGGTCCAGCAATCACTCACACTGTCCTTTGTTCCAGTCTCTTTCAGATATCCTTTGGGGGTGGAGAGGTTATCTCTTGAGCCAGCTGAAGACCAAATGGAGGGGTCTCCCAGGGGCTTAAATAGACTTTCTCTTGTGGGTGGGGACCTCTCTCCTCTCCAGAATCCAGCTCCAAGATGGAGTTTTGGAGTCACATGGGCAAGTTACATGTTCATGAATGACTCAGTTCCTTACCAGCCAGGTCACATCCCAGGAAAGCTCAGATGTGGTTTGACGTCTCCAAGTTCAATGTTAGCTTAAGTGTTTCTTGATTGGTCACTTACTGAGAATAGTCTTTCCTCAGGAAGCTGACCAACTGCTTCACTGAGGCTACTTACAATTAAACAAGTACATTGCAAATATTCATAACTTCGAATACAAAAACGATACATGCATACAAATAGGATGAATATATCCAGTAGATCATAACCTTTACAGAGATATGTTACATGGTATATCTAGCATAAAACATATTCCAGTTATGTCATATTTACTTTCATAAGCATATTTCCATAAAGCATTATGGGGTGCAACGTCACACAAACCACTCTGTTCCAACATTTTAGAGACCTCCCTTCTTCTGCTGAGCTCAGATCTCTTGCTTCAGCAGTTACCTTTAACTGTGCAAAGAGGCTTATGCAGTGCTGCTGCAGCTGTGTTGGTCCCAGGATATTGGAGCGACAAGGTGGGTGGGGTAATATCTTTTATTGGATCAGCTTGTGTTGGTGAGAGACAAGCTTTCTGGGCCCAGACCTGAAGAAGAGCTCTGTGTAAGCTCGAAAGCTTGTCTCTGTCACCAGCAAAAGTTGGTCCAATAAAAGATATTACCTCACACACCTTGTCTCTCTAGTATCCTGGGATGAGCAGGGCTGTGACAACACTGCATACATACTTTTTATTAAAAAAAAGGAGGACTTGTGGCACCTTAGAGACTAACAAATTTATTTGAGCATAAGCTTTCGTGAGCTACAGCTCACTTCATCGGATGCATTCAGTGGAAAATATAGTGGGGAGATTTATATACACAGAGAACATGAAACAATGGGTGTTACCGTACACACTGTAAGGAGAGTGATCAGGTAAGGTGAGCTATTACCAGCAGGAGAGCGGGTGGGGGGCAGAATCCTTTTGTAGTGATAATCAAGGTGGGCCATTTCCAGCAGTTGACAAGAACATCTGAGAAACAGCCGGAGGAAGGGGAATAAACAAGGGGAAATAGTTTTACTTTGTGTAAAGACCCATCCACTCCCAGTCTTTATTCAAGCCTAAGTTAATTGTATCCAGTTTGCAAATTAATTCCAGTTCAGCAGTCTCCTGACAGCAGGATTGTCTGGCTATGTAGACTCCCTCCTCAGGCCCTACGCTACCAGCACTCCCAGCTATTTTCGAGACACCACTGACTTCCTGAGGAAACTACAATCCATCGGTGATCTTCATGAAAACACCATCCTGGCCACTATGGATGTAGAAGCCCTCTAAACCAACATTCCACACAAAGATGGACTACAAGCCGTTAGGAACAGTATCCCCGATAATGTCACGGCAAACCTGGTGGCTGGACTTTGTGACTTTGTCCTCACCCATAACTATTTCACATTTGGGGACAATGTATACCTACAAATCAGCGGCACTGCCATGGGTACCCACATGGCCCCACAGTATGCCAACATTTTTATGGCTGACTTAGAACAACGCTTCCTCAGCTCTCGTCCCCTAATGCCCCTACTCTACTTGCGCTACATTGATGACATCTTCATCATCTGGACCCATGGAAAAGAAGCCCTTGAGGAATTCCACCATGATTTCAACAATTTCCATCCCACTATCAACCTCAGCCTGGACCAGTCCACACAAGAGATCCACTTCCTGGACACAACAGTGCTAATAAGCGATGGTCACATAAACACCACGCTATACTGGAAACCTACTGACCGCTCTGCTTACCTACATGCCTCCAGCTTTCACCCAGACCACACCACATGATCCATTGTCTACAGCCAAGCTCTACGATACAACCACATTTTCTCCAACCCCTCAGACAGAGACAAACACCCACAAGATCTCTATCAAGCATTCTTACAACTACAGTACCCACCTGCTGAAGTGAAGTAACAGATTGACAGAGCCAGAAGAGTACCCAGAAGTCACCTACTACAGGACAGGCCCAACAAAGAAAATAACAGAACGCCACTAGCCGTCACCTTCAGCCCCCAACTAAAACCTCTCCAATGCATCATCAAGGATCTACAACCTACCCTGAAGGATGACCCATCACTCTCACAGATCTTGGGAGACAGGCCAGTCCTTGCTTACAGACGGCCCCCCAACCTGAAGCGAATACTCACCAGCAACCACACAACAGAACCACTAACCCAGGAACCTATCCTTGCAACAAAGCCCGTTGCCAACTGTGTCCACATATCTATTCAGGAGACACCATCATAGGGCCTAATCACATCAACCACACTATCAGAGGCTCGTTCACCTGCACATCTACCAATGTGATATATGCCATCATGTGCCAGCAATGCCCCTCTGCCATGTACATTGGTCAAACTGGACAGTCTCTACGTAAAAGAATAAATGGACACAAATCAGACGTCAAGAATTATAACATTCAAAAACCAGTTGGAGAATACTTCAATCTCTTTGGTCACTCGATTTCTGACCTAAAAGTGGCAATTCTTCAACAAAAAAACTTCAAAAACAGACTCCAATAAGAGACTGCTGAATTGGAATTAATTTGCAAACTGGATACAATTAATTTAGGCTTGAATAAGGACTGGGAGTGGATGGGTCATTACACAAAGTAAAACTATTTCCCCGTGTTTATTCCCTCCCGCTCCCCCCCCCACTGTTCCTCACACGTTCTTGTCAAGTGCTGGAAATGGCCCACCGTGATTATCACTACAAAAGGTCCCCCCCCAACCCCGCTCTCCTGCTGGTAATAGCTCACCTTACCTGATCACTCTCGTTACAGTGTATATGGTAACACCCATTGTTTCATGTTCTTTGTGTGTATAAATCTCCCCACTGTATTTTCCACTGAATGCATCCAATGAAGTGGGCTGTAGCTCACGAAAGCTTATGCTCGAATAAATCTTTTAGTCTCTAAGGTGCCACAAGTCCTCCTTTTCCTTTTGCGGATACAGACTAACATGGCTGCTACTCTGAAACCTTTTTATTGCCATCCTTAGCAGTATACAACATAATGAATGACATGGAAAATGTGACTTCGGAAATCCTATTTATTCTCCCACGATTCAAGTTCAAGGTGACGTAATGAAATTGAAAGGTAGCACATTTAATACTTGATTGAAGGAAGCACTGTTTTACGTGATTCAGGGTTAACATGTGGAACTCATGGTCACAAGACATCAAGGTTGAGACCTTAGCCGGCTTCAGAACCGGCTATGGATAATGAGACCATCCACAGTTTCAGTCGAAAGGATTAGAAGAAATAATCCAAAACCTTGGGAAGGAAGGAAGTAAACCATCATGTTTCATGGCATAAACTAATATTTAAATGAGTGATTAGGAGAATATGGGATATGGGCAGGTTGTTACATAACAGGACACTTGGTTCTTATAACATCCTCCAGCATGGATAAAAAATTGATTTTTTTTTAACTAAAAAGATCAGTTTATTTTAAATTGGATTTTTTTTTAGAATGTAAGAACATAAGAATGACCATACTGGGTCAGACCAATGGTCCGGCTAGCCCAGTGTCCTGTCTTCTCACAGTGGCCAATGCCAGGTGCTTCAAAGAGAATGAATGGATCATGGCAGTCATCAAATGATTCATTCCCTGTCGTCCGCTCCCAGCTTCTCACAGTCAGAGGCTTAGGACACCCACAGCATGGGTTTGTATCCCTGACCATTTCACCATAGCCGTTGATGGCCCTATCCTCCATGAATTTATTTAATTATTTTTCGAATCCAGTTATAGTTTTGGCCTTCACAACATCCCGTGCCAACAAGTTCTACAGGTTGACTGTGCGTTGTGTGAAGAAGTACTTCCTTTTGTTTGTTTTAAACCTGCTGCCTATTCATTTAATTGTGTGACCCCTGATTCTTGTGTTATGTAAAGGAATAAATAACACTTTCTCCACATATTCACTTTCTCCACACCATTCATGATTTTATAGATCTCTATCATATTCCCCCCCTCAGTCATCTCTTTTCCAAGACAAATAGTCCTGGTCTTTTTAATCTCTCCTCATATGGAAGCTGTTCCATACCCTTAATAATTTTTGTTGCCCTTTTCTGTACCTTTCCTATTTCTCATATATCTGTTTTGAGATGAGGTGACCAGAGCTGCACGCAGTATTCAAGGTGTGGGCATGCTATAGGTTTATATAGAGGCATTATAACATTTACTGACTTATCTATCCCTTTCGAAATGGTTCCTAACTTTCTGTTAGCTTGTTTGACTACTGCTGCACGTTGAGTGGATGTTTTCAGAGAACTATCCGCAGTGACTCCAAGATCTTTCTTGAGTGGTAACAGCTAATTTAGAGCCCATCAATTTGTATGTATAGTTGTGCATTACTTTGCATTTATCAACAATGAATTTCATCTGCCATTTTGTTGCCCAGTTACCTAGTTTTGTGAGATTGCTTTGTAACTCTTCGCAGTCAACTTTGGACTTAACTATCTTGAGTAATTTTGTACCATCTGCAAACTTTACCACCTCATTATTTACCCGTTTGTCCAGATCATTTATCAATATGTTGAGCAGCATTGCTCCCAATACAGATCCCTGGGGAACTGCCGTTGTTTACTTCTCTCCATTCTGAAAACTTTATTCTTACCTTTTTCCTCCGGTCTTTTAACCAGTTACTGATCCATAAGAGGACCCTCCCTCTTGTCCCATGACTGCTTAGTTTGCGTAAGAATCTTTGGTGAAGGACCTTGTCAGAGGCTTTCTGAAAGTCCAAGTACACTGTATCACCCTTGTCCACATGTTTGTTGATCTCCTCAAAGAATTATAATAGACTTTTGAGGCATAACTTCCCTTTACTATATATCTGATAAGTCTGTTCTTTACTATGGTTTCATCCAATTTGCCTGGTACTGAAATTAGGTTCACCAGCCGGTAATAGCCAGGATTGCCTCTGGGGCCTTTTAAAAAAAATTGGCATCACATCAGCTCTCCTCCAGTCATCTGGTACAGAAGCTGATTTAAATGATGGGTTACATACCACAGTTAGTAGTTCTGCAGTTTCATACTTGAGTTCCTTCAGAACTCTTGGGTGAATACCATCTGGTTCTGTTGCCTTAGTACGGCTTAATGTATCAGGTTGTTCAAAACCTCCTTTATTGACACCAGTCAGAGGCATAATCTAAAAAGAATGGCTCGCGTGTAGGAATCCCCCTCACATCCTCTGCAGTGAAGAACAGTGCAAAGAATTAATTTAGCTTCTCCACAAAGGCGTTGTCTTCCTTGAGTGCTCCTTTAGCACCTCAATTGTCCAGTGGCCCCACTGATTGGCAGGCTTCCTGCTTCTGGAATACTTAAAAACATTTTTTGCTGTTAGTTTTTGTGTCTTTTGTTAGTTGCTCTTCATACTCTTTTTTTTTTTGGTTTGCCTAATTATACTTTTACACTAGACTTGACAGAGATGATACTCCTTTCTCTTTTAATTTAAATTATGTATAGGTTTATTTTTTTAAAAGTAAGCCTATTTAAAATTGTCAACTTATGTTAAGCCATGCATTTATCATCTCTTGAAATCATCTAAATTAAATACTAAGCAGTACATGTTTGCTGCCACGTTTTAAAGAAAGTTCCACCTGTTCAGTGGTTTGTGGCTGGCAAAGCACCTGGACTCAGAGTTTGTTGAGGTGATACCCAAGTTTTTGTCAGTAATAGCCTCTTCTGTAGGTGAAGAGAGAATATTTTCTTCATTTCAGCTTATTCAACTAGTCCAATTCAGTGACTAGTTTGTTCAGAGTTAAGAAACCCAACTGGGCATTGAAAAAAGCAGGAAACTTGTTTTCCTCCTTTAATCTTTAGATAAAGCGGGGCACAAACCTTCGGTAGTATCCTGCCATCCCAATAAAGGCTTGGACCTGCTTTTTGGTGTGGGGAGCGGGCCAGTCTCTGATCACCTCCACCTTGGCTGGTTCCGGCTTTAGGCAGCCGCTCCCCACCCGATGGCCCAGGTAAGATACTTCAGCCATCCCCAGCTTGCACTTCTCTGCTTTTACAGTCAGCCCAGCCCCCTGGAGTCGGTCCAGCACTTGTCTAACCTGGGACACGTGGTCCTCCCAGGTCTGGCTAAAGACACAGATGTCATCAATATACGCCATGGCAAAACTCTCCATCCCCCTCAGGAGCTGGTCCACTAGGCGCTGGAAGGTGGCCAGCGCTCCCTTGAGGCCGAAAGGCAGGGTCAGGAACTCATAGAGCCCCAGAGGGGTGATAAAGGCCGATTTCAGCCGGGCATCTGCATCCAGCGGCACTTGCCAGTAGCCCTTTGTAAGGTCCATGGTGGTAAGGTACCGAGCTCCTCCCAGCTTGTCTAGGAGCTCGTCTGGCCTGGGCATGGGGTAGGCGTCAGATACAGTGATGGCATTGAGCTTCCGATAGTCCAACACAGAACTGGACTGACCCGTCCTTTTTGGGGACCAGCACCACCAGCGAGGCCCAAGGGCTGGCAGATGGCTGGATCACCCCCAAAGCCAGCATGTCCTGGACCTCTCTTTCCAGGTCCTGAGCAGTTTTCCCTGTGACTCGGAAGGGGGAGCATCTTATCGGTGGGTGTGACCCTGTCTGCAGCCGGTGGACAGTCAGATTAGTGCGTCCAGGCTGGTTGGAAAGCAGCTGTCGGTAGGGATGCAGCACCCCCCTGACCTCAGCTTGCTGGGCAGGGGTTAGCTGATCCGAGAGGGGAATTGTTTCCAGGGAAGAACCAGCTTTGGTCCCAGGGAATAGATCTACTAAAGGGTCATCTCGCTGCTCCTCCCACTGTCCACACACGGCCAACACCACATTCCCCCTGCATAATATGGCTTTATCATATTCACATGGTACACCCGGCGGTGGTGCGGCCGGCTTGACAGCTCCACCACATAGTTTACCTCATTGAGCTGCTTGACAACCTTGAAAGGGCCCTCCCAGGCGGCCTGTAGTTCTTTCTCACGGGGATGAGAACCATCACCTGATCCCCGGTGGCGTAGGCACGGGCCCACGCCGTGCGGTCATACCAGACCTTCTGCTTCCTCTGGGCTCTGGCCAGATTCTCCCTGGCCAGGCCCATGAGTTCAGCCAGTCTCTCTCGGAAGATCAGGACATACTCCACCACTGACTCTCCATTGGGAGTGGCCTTCCCCTCCCATTCGTCTCTCATCAGGTCCAGGGGGCCCCTCACCCTCCTGCCATATAACAGTTCGAAAGGCGAAAATCCGGTAGACTCCTGGGACACCTCCCTGTACGCGAACAGCAGGTGAGGTAAGTACTTGTCCCAATCCTGCGGGTGCTGGTTCATAAAGGTTTTCAGCATCATCTTTAGCGTCCCGTTAAACCTCTCCACCAGCCCATTGGACTGGGGGTGATAAGCTGAGGCCCAGTCGTGCTGGACCCCACATTTCTCCCACAAGCACCGGAGCAGGGCCGACATGAAGTTGGAGCCTTGGTCTGTCAAGACTTCCTTGGGGAACCCCACTTGGCTGAAAATGGTCAGGAGTGCATCGGCCACGGTGTCTGCTTCAATGGAAGCTAAGGGCACTGCCTTGGGGTAGCGGGTGGCAAAATCCACCACCAGAATGTATTTCTTCCCCGACCGGGTCGTCTTGCTGAGAGGCCCCACGATGTCCATGGCCACCTTCTGGAAAGGCTCCTCTATGATGGGCAAAGGTCTCAAAGCTGCTTTCCCCTTGTCCCGGGCCTTCCCCACCCTCTGACAGGGGTCACAGGATCGGCAATACTGCCGGACCGTGGTAAAGACCCCGGGCCAGTAAAAGTTCTGTAGCAACCTCTGCCGGGTGCGCCGGATTCCCTGGTGCCCTGCGAAGGGGATGTCATGGGCCAGGTACAGGAGCTTGCAGCAATACTTCTGGGGGACCACCAGCTGCCTCCTTATTCCACAGGACTCTACTTCCCTTGTGGGAGCCCGGTACAGGAACCCCTTCTCCCACAGGAACCTCTCCTGGCAGCCTCGCCTCATGGTCCGTACCACACCGAGGTCGGCCAGGTCCCTGAGCTTCCGCAAAAACGGATCTTTCCTCAACTCGGCCTGGAACTCAGCGGCTGGGGAAGGGATGGGGCCCGGTTCCCCCTCAGTGGCCAGGTCTGAGGCCTCCGCCTCTCTGAGCTGTGCCCCTCAGCCCTCCCTCCCCACCAGGGAAGGGTCCTGTGCCTCCGGTGTGGTACCCTCCCCGAGGTCAGGGTGCAGTGCCCCTCGCCGGCTCTGGCTACGGGTCACAACCAGGGCGGTCTGGGGCTTGCTTGGCGAGTCCTCTAGGTCTCCCCCCATCAAAACTTCAGTGGGCAAATGGTGATGTACCCCCACATCCTTGGGGCCCTCCTTGGCCCCCCATTTTAGGTGTACCCTTGCCAAGGGCACCTTAAATGGGGTCCTGCCCACCCCTGTCAGGGTCAGGTAGGTGTTTGGCACCACCCGATCTGGGGCCACCACCTCGGGCCGGGCCAGCGTCACCTCCGCGCCCGTATCCCAGTATCCATTGACCTTCCTCCCATCCACCTCCAGGGGAACAAGGCACTCTCTCCGGAGGAACAGCCCCGCGCCCACCCTGTAAACTGAGCACCCTGAGTCCAGAGCCTCCAGCCCTCTGGCAGAGCTGGCCTGGGGTACTCTTCCCTCCTGAGCAGGTGGTAAACTGGTAGCCCCCCTTTCCTGGGTCGTCTGCCCCTCGTCCAGCTGGGTCCCTACCCAGTTAACCCTGGGTAGGTTGGGTCTGCTCAGTTTGTCCCTGAGCCCGGGGCACTGGGACCGTACGTGGCCTCTCTGGCCACAGTGATAGCAGCTCAGGTCACGTTGGTCCCCTCGAGCGGGTCGGAGGGGCCCAACGCCAGGTGTTCCCCTTTGGAGGGGGTTCTCCCTATTTCCCCGCTGGGAGGCCTCATGGTGACTCTCTCTCTCTGCATCGGGGGGGGCCTGTCCTTTTGGGACTCCTCCCGGCTACCCCCGACCGACTGTTCACAAACTCGTCGGCCAGCTGCCCTGCGTGTTGGAGGTTCTCAAGCTTTTTGTCCACCAACCACAGCCTCAGGTTGGAAGGGCACGGTTCATACAGTTGCTCCAGTACGATTAGGTCAAGCAGGTCCTCTTTAGCTTGGGCCCCAGCTGTCCACTTGCGGGCATGTCCCTGCATCCAGTTGACCAGTTGTAGGTAGGTGACCTCAGGCGTTTTACGCTGACTCCGGAACCTTCTCTGGTACATCTTGGGGGTCAGCCCAAACTCACGGAGCAGGGCCTGTTTGAACAGTTCAGAGTCCTCTGTCTCCGCCCCTGTCATTCGGCTGTACACCTCCACGGCTTTGGGGTCCAGTAAGGGGGTGAGGAACTGGAGCCTGTCTGGAGCCTGTCAACCCTGTGCATCTCGCAGGCATTCTCAAAGGCCGTCAGGAAGCTATCTATGTCCTCCCCCTCCTTCCGCTGGGCCAGGAAGCACTTATCAAAGTTCCTTGCAGTCTTGGGTCCCCCCTCACTCACCACAGCCAGAGCCCCACTGCTCCTCAGCCTGGCCAGCTCCAGTTCATGCTGTCTTTGTTTCTCCTTCTCCTGACATTCCCGCTCCTTCTCCTCCTGTTCATGTGGACGTTGTTTCTCCTTCTCCTCCTGCTCATGTTGATGTTGTTTCTCCTCATGTTGACATTGTTTTTCATGATCCTCCAGCTCCCTCATTTTCATCTCCCTCTCCCATTCCAGCCGCCTCCGCTCCAGGGATAGGGAGCTCCGCCGGGAGGATCCCCTGCTGGCTGCCGGGGTCAGGGTGCCCTCAGTATTTGCTGGGCTTCCCCCTCCCCCTCCCCCAGGCATAGATAGGAAGGGTCTTGGGATGTCCTTGGCAGCAGTCTGACCCCTCCTAGCCCGGTCAGGCCCCAGGGCCCACGCTGCGTCTGCCGGGCGGCTTCCCTCAGGGACAGGGATCGGATCATCCAAGTGATCCCTCTCCTCTAACTGGGCAATCAGCTGTTCCTTGGTGGACTTCCCAATGTGCAGCCCTCTCTGCCTGCACAGCTCCACCAGGTCGCTCTTAAGGCGTTTAGCGTACATCTCCCTGCTGGCCACTCGCAGGCCGGGCAGCTTTCCAGTTTCCAGGAAAAGCCCTTAGTGTGCCAGTCCTCCTTGAGGTCACCGACTCTTTGCCAGGGTCGAGCTGCAGACTCCTCCGCCCCTGGGACCGCTCGCTGCAATCCCCCGGGGGACCCTGTTACTGCAAAAGTCCTTCTCTCTGGTCACACACTCCCGGGGTTAACCGCCCCCTGAAACCGTCTCTCTCTGAATCTTCAGCACGCCTGGTCCCCGTCAATCCCCCTTCGTTTTACTGTTCCCCAGTCACTTACTGCAGGAAGCGCCGTTCACGGGGTGCAGTAGATCCCACCTCTGCTACCAGTTGTCACGGAGTGTGGGGGAGTCCAGGCCCTGCACCCCTCTTCCTGGGATCCACTGAGACTCTCAGCCAGCCAGTAATACAGAAGGTTTATTGGACAACAGGAACACAGTCCACAACAGAGCTTGTGGGTACACCCAGGACCCCTCAGTCAAGTCCTTCTGTGGGAGCAGGGAGCTTAGACCCCAGCCCTGGGGTTCCCTGTGTTCCTCCACCCAGCCCCAAACTGAAAACTAAACCCACCCAGCAGGTTCCCTGCTGCAGCCTCTGGTCCACATTCCTGGGCAGAGGTGTCACCTCCCCCTCCCCCTCCTGGCTCAGGTGACAGGCTCTCAGGTTTCCCATCCCCAGGGCACATTCCCAGGTCAACACTCCCCCATCCCTGCTAAGTCACATCGTAACAGTTTAACACCTTTATTTTCAGGAGGCAGTAGATCTAGATGAAGGTGCTATTTCAGTTGTAGCTTTTGGATGATGGCTCTACATTTTCCAGACAGAAGACAATTTTGGGGCTATTTATTGTGGCGTTAGAAGGTGCAGGAGGGGTGGTAGGCTTGGAACACCCCTGGCAGACAGCTTTCCTGGATGAGTAATGGAGGCAGTCAAATAATGCATGTCCTGGTGAGGTGGGAAATTTCAGTTTTTTGCCTCTATTTCCAGATACTGTTGTAGCTTTCATATTGCTTGTGTCCCTCATAAGGGAGCTCTGCTATAAAAAAGAGCCACAAATTCATATGAACTCTGCTTTTCTGTCAGGGTGCACTTCTTTAAGATAACTTTAAAAAGCCTACTAGTTCTTATGTGATGGATATCAGCACTTCAGAAATGCTGTTATCTCTCTCTTATCTACCTGGCATCAGTAAATATGAGCATGTAACCTAGTGGAGGCTGCAGAGTCTGTTCAGTAGAATGGAGAATGCCAGTTGCTGTGGAAATCTTGTAAGTGCAAATAATCTTCTTCTCTAGATCCAATTTATTATTCTACAGATGACGTTAATCTCTGTAATAAGATATGGGAAAGGGGGGAAAGTGGATTTACGCTATAGTCCTGTCTGAGGCACAGATGAGAAATAGGAAGCTCCTTTCTAATGGTTTAGAAATGAAACATAAATTTCTATGCTGCTCTTGATAGGAGAACGTTGCATTCCTGAGTCTTGTGCAATCGTAATGTTTTTGGCTAACATCAACTGTAGTATCAGTGTTAATGTCTAGGACATGCTCTTTTGGGGAGATTAGATCCTGCTCTTGCAGGGGTTATTGTGGTATGTGATTTAATAACTCTCTTCTGTTTCTGTTACCAGGGTCTCATGTACTCTGTGGCACAATGGGACCAGATTCTGTGGCAGCAGCCCCTAAATTCCACAGTAATATTAATTTATTCTGTTGCCATGAAGTAGCTTTGTTGGCACTCCTGCTGCTCCCACACAAATACCCACAGCTATGGCTCATTGTTGAAAATACTCATTTATGTAAACTTAGGTCATTGTTCAGCCGTGATTATTTGTGTGTGTGTGTGTGTTTTCTCTAGGCTCCCAAGCACCATTTCCAAAATTTTGGCTCCCATAATGTTGTCCAGGTCACCCAGATGAGAACCTCCTTCTTCCCATGAGTACTACGGAAGAGAGGAAACTTAGAGCTGGCTTCAGTAGCTTAACTCCCGACTGCTACGCTGTTCTCCAGCCTGCCTAGCTCACCAGCCTACACCTGTCTCCCTTGCTCCGTTTCTGCAAGCTGGACTCAAGCTCTTGTTCCCCTGATCCCCTGCTGCCTGGCTCCATACACCAGTGCAGGGAGTGTGCACTGTAATCTTGTTTCAGAGTAACAGCCGTGTTAGTCTGTATTCGCAAAAAGAAAAGGAGTACTTGTGGCACCTTAGAGACTAACCAATTTATTAGAGCATAAGCTTTCGTGAGCTACAGCTCACTTCATCAGATGCATATCGTGGAAACTGCAGCAGACTTTATATATACACAGAGAATATGAACCAATACCTCCTCCCACCCCACTGTCCTGCTGGTAATAGCTTATCTAAAGTGTTAACTCCTTCCCGTGGGGAGCTCCTCAGAGCCAGCAACAGTTTCAGGCAGGTTCCGGGCAGTGGGATGGAAAACAAAATGTTGGGTGCCTAGTTGTAGAAAAATAGTGAATTCTGTGGCAGAAATGCTGCATTTCATGGCATCTTGGACAAATGCCATATTATGCAGCCAGAGAACCTCTGGGTCCATATGAGATGCATTGGGCAGTTCACGCTGCTCAGAGCTATTGTTTCAGGCCGTCTGCAGATGCAGGGAGGCAACACTACATTCAGTTCACATTTGTGAGTTCCTTCCTCCTTCTCCCCCATAACGCTAAGGACTGGAAACTTTTTTTTTTAAATTGGAAGGGTAGATTCCGGAGCACAATTCTGCACCAAGTGGTTTAATTCATCAGCCGTAGAATACATGGGGCCTGGCCTGTTACAAGCCTAATGTGAAATCCTGTCTCATCTCTCAAGCCATTCTAACCCTCCTGTGTGTTCCCTCTCCGACTTCTAACGATCCTCTCCTCTTCAGGGCCTCCTGGCTATGTCTGCTACCTCCTCTGCTTACTTCCTTCAAACTGCTGAGAACCCGAGAAACCAAAGAGTGAACTTCCACAGTGTTTTGTTTTTAAATAGTATCCTTCATGAAGTTTTGCACAAGCCTTTTCACAGTGCATCTGCCTTAAGCTAAAGAGAAGAGAGAAACTTGAGAAGATGAGTCAGAGGGAAAGAGGGGGAGTATAGGGTAGCGGAAGCAACAGTAACCCGCATCTTTAGTCAGGAGTCCAAGCCTGAAGGAGTGGAGTCAGCAGGCGGAGTAGGTGGTTAGGAGGTCAGAGGCAGGGTGGAGCAAGTTCACGGAGAGTCCTGAAAATCAGAAGAGCAGCATCCACTCCCTCACAACACAGATGCACTACTTCACTCAGCTGGAGCATGGTAACTATTTTGATAAACTTTTAGCCTATTGCTACTAAATGAGTTTCGTCACGGAACCTTAGTTCAGTGTCTGGAATGGGATCTTTGGTGCTCTCAGATGCTCAGTCACTCTATAACACCAAGCCAGTTTAGGATTTGAATTGCCATTTTTACTGTCCATGAATGACTCAAGCCTAAATCTTGCACAAGTGAGTGTCATGTAGTGGGCATATTATAGGCTTTGGGGCTGTCACTTAAGATGGTGACCTACCACATGAATTTTATTTTCTAAATCACATCCTATATGTAGAGAAAAATATATCACGGCACCTGAGTTTTCAGAGTGCCACTCTGAGCGAAGGGGAGGGAGACCACTTTTACTGGTACTTCTGCACTGAACTCTAGGGATAGATGGGACAATAAATTTCAACACATGTCCTAGTCTAGGTCTGACTTGCAGAAATGAATCATTTATAGACAACATATGCTCCCCAGAATGTGATGTACTGAACTGAGCATGGATCTGGGAGCAAGAGTCTAGCTCTGCTACAGACTTCCTGTGTGGCCATGGTCACGTCATTTACTTTTTTTTTTTTTTTTTTTTTTTGCTATTCCCACCTATAAGATGGTGATGCATCCTACCTCCCTGACCTGTTGAAAAAATGAGGTAAGGTCCTGTCCATGTTACAGCTGGTGAGTTGGTAACCAGTGATAGTGACATGGTCTGCTCTAAGTGTGGTTTGTGGTCATACACCAACCACATGGTTAAAACTCATTTAGGAACCAAGGCAGCAACGGAGTTTCACCCGTGCAAGAGGCCTAAATAAGTACACTGCTGCCTTCCTGCATCCAACTGGTTCAGAACCCTTTTTAGCAATGTGGATGGGACTCCCCAGCCATATTTGTGCATCTTCTTTGTCCAGTCTTCCTGGACAAACCAAAGCATTGTCTCACATGCATGCACAAGCACTGGAAGCATGTTCTTCTGGCGCTTTCCTGTTGCTGCAGGGTGGGATAGCAGTCCAGATTTTTCCCAGAATGCACTGATACCCAGTTGCCTAACTGCACTTGTAGGTATTATGGTACAAACATGGTGATGAGGACAGGGAAGCTGCTGTGTAGACAAGCTGAACTGCATCTCTTATCACCAATTATGGTGACCGTGCCGCTGATGAGTTACAATATTATGTTTAAAAGTTGTATGGACAGAGCCTTAGAGTTTAAGTATTATCTCCTCATCTTATTCACCTGAACTTTCCATTGGTTTAGACCAGGGGTGGCCAACCCGGGGCTCCGGAGCCACATGCGGCTCTTCAGAAGTTAACACGCGGCTCCTTGGCTAGGCACCGACTCCGGGGCTGAAGCTACAGGCGCCAACTTCCCAATGGGCCAGGGGGTGCTCACTCCTCAACGCCTGGCTCTGCCAGAGGCCCTGTCCCCACTCCACCCCTTCCTCCCCTGAGCCTGCCGTGCCCTCGCTCCTCCCGCCTCCCCCCCCCCCCAGAGCCTCCTGCATATGACAAAACATCTGATCGGCAGGTGTGGGGAGGGAGGGGGAAGTACTGATCAGCTGGTGGGTGGGATGCATTGGGAGCGGGGCAGCGGATGGGGGCTGCTGACGTATTATGGTGGCTCTTTGGCAATGCACATTGGTAAATTCTGGCTCCTTCTCAGGCTCAGGTTGGCCACTCCTGGGTTAGACAATGTTCACATTTGTGCTGGGGCTGAGTCCTAGTAGCCCATCACAGTCGGTCAAGAAGTGGAAATTGGCTGGCATGGGAACTAATTTTGGCCGATGAATTTTAGTACCCCACTCAGTTTGGTGCCTCTGCATAATGCTTAAGTGTGGGCCGATTCAGTGCATGTAGCTGTAGGTCGGCATTGTTCCTCTGCTTCAAATGGCTGTTAATTAACTTTAAGCTTAAATATGTTCTCTTCTAGCACGGTTTCCTCTTTTCCCTCTAAAAACCCCACAGTGTTGTCATGCAACATGCCTTTCTGTGTTTCCCCTCCACTGCATTCCCTTCCCTTAAAGCTTCCCCTACTTTTAAATTACATTAGGATAATTTCAAAACCTGTGAATAACCTAAGATGTACACTTTTTCATACTTGCAAGCTTTTTGGAAGGTTCACAATGTAACAGTTCAAATTTCTCCTTAACACTAAAATATAATCCTAAATGGATTATAGGAAGAAGTTACCCTGGTCACAAGTTTCTTTGTGCAGCAAGGAATGTGTTGTAGAAATTCCAGTTTGGGATTTCCTCCTTACATTTAATTTGTGAAGAGGGTTTGTGCTAGTGGTAAATAAATTGAGATCTCTCTCAATCAGGCTCTCACTTAGAATATCATGACTTGGATGGCTGGGATTTCACCTTCTAGATTCTGTCTCCTGAAAGTCTGTCTTTACCATAACCATATTTTACTAAATTTACGTACTTCTCAAGTTTCTCCCTTCTGGTGATATACATGGAATCTCTTCTCCCCCTGCTACCTTGTGTTCTGCATTGTCGAGCTGTTGTATTTAATCCACATGCTTCAGGGTATGGTAAAGTTTGTTGTTATATTTCTCTATCAAGACCATTACCAAGAGTTCTGTACTCTTAAATCAGTGCTGAAGGCAATGCTAAAGCACAGTGGTCTTTAAAGCAAGTTAGAATGGAGCTGAATTTACAGGAAATGTGGTAGGTGACTTTAAAAATGCCTCTGTCACTGTGTGACTGACTAACGCAGAATTCTTTTTGACATGGCTTATGATCATTATCTTTTTCTCCTGGTACAGAACTTTTACTCTCTCAGCAGCTTAACCAACAGCTGCCTGTGGTTTTTTAACTTTTCTTTAAAACAACAACAAAAAAGTACTTGGCTGTTACCCTTAGCAAGACATTTAATCTCTTAAATCCTTAAAATATTTTGCAAAACATAAATAGCTAAAGTCACTTTTGACCTGTCTAGAATTAATGTTTGTACTGACATAACTCCCATTTGAGATCACTTTATTGGTGTTTGCCCATATTCTTGCCCATTGTGCGGCTTGATGTAGTGACTTGATACCAGATACTATAGTAGTAACTAAAGTGCTGTGAGACTGAGAGTTGGTAACTTTATTATGTAATATGTCTGATATTGGAAGCCACTGGTAAAACAGAGATTAAAAATTGTGTAACAAACTTTATATACCTCACCTTTTTACAAGTGGTAAAATATTAAAGAGCTTAGAGACTCCTGGGAGCATGAGAAAATATCAAGGTGGCTTTTAAATGGTCATTTTGTTTAAGCAAATGGAATTGGAAAGGGACTTGGATACTACTGCGTCGTGTGCGATATAAAAAAAGCCCTAGGCATACGTTATATGTGACCAGCATAATCGGTGTGGTGCATGTGACTGACCCTTAAACATTAGCATAGCCTGGGAGAATTAATGGGAAAAACCACAGGAGTCAGGCATAGTTTTCATTTGAAATGGAATCCGAGAAATGGGGGTTGTTGCTGATTCTGATTCTCTTGGATAGGTGAATGTTCCAAAAAACATCTCAGGTAGGTGGTATAATTGAGTATTAGGAAATATTTCTTGATGCTAAATGAGGGCAAAGCAGCAGGGAATAATATGTCCTCAGCATAACACTCACATATAGCTATTGGCAGAAAACAGCAAAGCACAGAAAAGGCACTCGTGACGGCTGAACTTTTAAGCCTAGTCTGTACTTGTTACCAGCATAGCTAGACCTGCAAAATCCTCTTTGTATAGACAGAACTTATACTGGTAAAGGAGTGCTTTAGCCAGTGTAGCTTATACTGGTTCTGTGAGTGAAATAAACTATACCAGCAAAAGCATTTTTATATAGCTGTAACTGTGTCTACATAAGGGCTTATGCTAGTAGAAAAAAGCTGGAAAAAAAATTAAAACTATCGACCCCTGACATTGCTATACCAGAAAAAAGTCTAGCGTAGCCCAGTCTTAATGTTGTGATTATAGAAAAGTGCAGCTATGCTCCCGTTGGCAGAATGGCACTTAGTTGTGGTGGGTGTGCGGTTTTTTTTTTTTTTTGGAAAGGGTGATCATAGGCTCCACAATAAACAATAGAATGTTTGAGGTCTACCTGAGGGCTTCATTGTCATCTTGCCAGGAGCCAGAGGGACCAGCCCTCACTTGCATAGAACAGAGCATATTGTCTCTGCTCACCCTTTCTGTAGTGAGATGGTGTCCCTGGAGGGTGGGCCCCAGCGTGCAGGGCTCCGTTTTGATCTGGACCTTGATCTTCTCAGGTCATACCTGACTATTACAGCTGAGAATGAATATAGGCTCTCTTTAGACTTCTTTCTTGCTGTACCTAGCACCAACTTGATCATAACTTAAATGGAAGGCTTAGGGATACTCCAGGTTTATGGTGCCAGAGTGGGTGTCATTGAATGGTGATTTGCGTTTAGTTGGCTGAGTCCTGGTTATTGGTTCTGAATATTGGATTCTCTTTTGCATGGTAACTGACATGCCATGTAGCTCATGGATGTATTATCACAGTGTTCTGTTGAGCAAGTAGTTGGGTTGACGTCAAAAATTAAAGGTCAGGGAGTCATTTGGAAGGATTAGAGGCATAGAGGTTTAAACCTTCCAAATCTTTTGGAAATAAAGTGAAATAGTGTAGAAATATGGACAGATATTTAGTAACCATGTGTTGAAAGTGTCTCATTAGCTGATAACAAATTGTTCTACTACATTTTATCACTTCTTTGGTGCTGTTTCTGTTTCCTTTCATGCTTATATTAACTGGGAAAGTGGAGGCTTTTTGAAAGCATCCCTGTGTATAAGTAGATTATGATCTAATACAGGGAACAATGAAAACCCTCCTGTTAAGAGTGTAGGAAATGGACCGGTCTGGTCTACACTACAGATCTATATTGGCATAACTATGTTGCTCAGGGGTGTGAAAAATCCACATCTCTGAGCAACGGAGATATATTGACCTAATCCCCCATGTAGACAGTGCTATGTCAGCAGGAGAGATTCTCTCCCGCTGACATAGCTACCACCTGTTGGGGAGGTGGATTAAGTACGCTGACAGGAGAGCGCTCTACTATCGGCTTTGATGGTAGCACTACAGCGGCACAGCTGTATCGGTGCATCTGTGCTGATGCAGCATTTTAAGTGTAGACTTGCTGGGAGAGACGGTTGTTCCCCAGTCATGGACCAACAACACTAAGTAATAAATGGAGGAATTCTATTAGAAAAGTAATTGATGTTTAAATACTTGAAAGGAACAATGTGCTCTAATGTTCAAACTGTTTAAAAACCTGAAAGGAACAACTTAATATTGAGATAGCAGACGGTAGGGCTGAATTCCTTGTGAGTTTTACCTGCTAGCCATGCAGTTGTTATGATGTTCTCAGAAGGTTCTGCTCACACTAGGAGAATTGGATTAAAAATGTAAACAAAGCTGAAAGTTCAGAGACAGGTGGCGATTTTAGCTGATAGACTTTGAAAAGGAAAGAGGGGTCCTATAGCCAGATGACCTTATGCTGTGATCTGGTCAGATCTGACAAGTGAAGCAGGATTGTGTAGGTCCTGGATAGCAGGTCTCTAAGGAATACATATGTACTGTTGGTGATTTAGTAGGTTAGACTTTCCTTCGGAGGTGGTAGTGAGTTAGTCTAGCAAGGTGTTAAAGGGCACTAGGTTGATATAGATGCCATCTTTTCCATAACTCTTAAATGTAGAGTCCTGATCACTTTGTATGAATTAAAAGTCATATGGTGCTTTTTATAATCTAAGGGTGTTAACCCTAGTGGCCTGGCTAACTTCCACTTTAGATTATATTTTGCCTCTCTGAATAGCTCTTACAGTTTTAATTGAATACAATGGCCTTTAAAACCTAAACTGTTGAGTAGTGTTATGTGTGCTGTTAATGGCTGTCTTCTCTCATGCTCCTTGCATTTGCGCACAAATATTTAAAACGGTCCATCTCAACTGATCAGTTAGTCTCAATGGATCTGCAGTCCAGAAAGAAATTGTGAAGTTGCTCCTGTAAGGTAGATACTAACTAGACTTGCACAGAAGTGGCTACATCAGTTTTACTTAACACCTTTCGTTAGTTTGGTGCAAGCTTGTGTGTGGACAGAATAAGTATCTTATTTTGGTTTAGTGTAATAGGTAAATCAAAATAGGATGCTTTTATTCTGAAGTAAGGTTTGTACCAAAATAACAAAAGATTAATACTTTCATAGGTTGTAAGGCCAGAAAGAACAATTATGATGATCTAGTCTGACCTTCTGCATAATATTATCCATAGAATTTCGTCAGTGATTTCTGCATCAAGTTAATATCTTCTGGTTGAGCTAGAGCATATATTTTTGTAAGAGATGTTCAATTTTGATTTAAAAGACTTCAAGTGGTGGACAATCCATCACTTCCCCTCAATAAGTTGTTCCAATGATTAATGACTCTATAACTTTTTTTTTTTTTTTAAAGTGCCTTATTTCTAGTATGAATTTGTCTATCTTCAGCTTCCAGCCACTGGATTTTGTTATGCCCTTGTCTGGTTAGTTTAGAGAACCCTTTTTACCATCAGAAATCTTTTCCCTAGGAATGTTCGTATAGACTGAAATCAAGACACCTCTTAACCATCTCTTCGTTAAGAAAAGTAGATTGAATTTCCTTAGTCTCAGGTTATTTCTGCGCAAGTTTGTGTGTAGACCAGCCCAAAGAGATAAACATGATCATTTTACATTATGTTTATAGAATACTCTACAAATCATACAAATGCAGCCCAAAGAAAAACTAAGACTTCTATGTGTCTGCTTATGTTCGGATACAGTTGATGTCTAATTTGATATCTTCCAATCATGTGGATTAAAACAGGCATCTCTTGTTTTAAAACTAAGTTTTATGGCCTCTAGTGTCACCTTTACAAAATACTTACAGAAAATGGTTATGTAAAATAGCTTGTTTGCCAGCAATGCTGAATGATATGTCATGTCTTTTGAGTGGCCCATTTTGTCGTAGGATTCTATATTCTTATCTGAGTCCAGGTTAATGCTGAGGACCACAGGAGAGCAGACCACTATATTTAAGCCTTTTAAGTTTCTGTAACCTGAGAGTGTCTATCTGCCACCCTTCTGCTCTATAAGGAAAGCTGGCTCTCAGGAGTTTGTTGCTGTGCATTGCTGTTTTTAGCTATAATGGCAAAGGATGTTGAACTGCACTAACCCACTGGTGACTGTGGCAGGTGGTCATGCACACCTGGATGTCTAATTCTGATTCCTTCCTCATTTCCAAAAATCCTTACTGCTTTTTCCATACCCTCAGTTTCTCTCCCCTCCCCTCCCTGCTCTTCCTTGGTTAAGTTTGAAGGTTTTTCTTCCTTTTTATTCAGGGTTCCTTAATCCACAGCAATATCTTGACTTTCCAATAGCTCCCTCATTCATTCATTCTCCATTTCCATGCTCGCTCCTGGCGCTTTCCTTATATCCATCCAGTCCCTTCTTCCATAAATCCCTTCCCTGTTGTAGCGTTTTGTCTTTTCTTGCCACCCTTATGCTCTATAGTTCCTCCGTTGTCCATAATTCCTCGACTTTCTAAAATATACCACTCTGATTAGCCACTTCATAAACACCTGTAAAAAATAAAGCTGCCCTTGACACTGGTAGGAAAAGCCAAACAGCCAAGTGCTTCAGAAAGTTGCCCCTTTGTTGCCCTCACATTAGCCCGGACAGATTTCTGTATAGGTTTCTGGCTGTATCCCAGACATTGCTGCCTGTGTAATCAACCACTACCTTCTCTCTCAGATTTCTCTGTCTTGGTTTGTCTTGCAGCACTGACCTTTCCATCCTCTGGGAACCACTCCTGTGCGCAGGCAGTTATCTCTGGCTCCCTGAGTCATGGTTCCACTCACCATTTATACCCAGATATCTCCTTTATGGATGCTCTCATGATTCAGTTCTTGATTTATGCCATTTGTTTACTCCCTCTCTGCCTTTAACCTCAGCTAATGCTTCGTTGCTGGTATTCAATGGTGTATATCTGGGCACCTCTGATAACTCATTCCTTTCTACCCTCTGTACCTGTTTTGGCAAAGCAAGCTTTTGACTTCATTCCAAATTCCTTCAGCTTAATGTCTCTGAAGCACTTCTGGGCAAGAGGCATATCCTCAAGCATAGATGCTCCTCAGCTTGGTATCTATCTCAACCTTGAATTCTTCTCCTCCTTTCCTCCACAGCTGTTATGCATTTGCAAACCTGCTTATTTTATCACCCCATAATGTGAACCATATACAATATTACCTCTGGTGCTCCTCTGTTGAAATCTTCATCGGTGGCTTCATTCTTTCCCTGTTACAACTGCAGCTCCTTTTCCTGTTGTGTCCCCAAGCCATGGTCTCCAAACTTAAGTGTGTGCAGAATGCTGCCACTTGCTTTGTCACACAAAGAAACAAAACCATAGAATCATAGAAGTGTAGGACTGGAAGGGACCTTGAGAGGTCATCTAGTCCAGTCCCCTGCACTCCAGGCAGGACTAAATATTATCTACACCATCCCTGACAGGTGTTTGGAGACTAATAAGAGAAGGTTAGACAATGAGGGAGATTCCACAACCTCCCTAGACAATTTGTTTTCATGCTTAATTTCCCTGACAGGAAGTTTTTTCCTAATGTCCAACCTAAATCGCCCATGCTGAAATTTAAGCCCATTGCTTCTTTTTCTATCCTCAGAGACTGAGAGCAATTGTTCATCCTCCTCCTTGTAAAACCCTTTTACATACTTGAAAACTGTTATCACGTCCCCCTCCGTCTTCTCTTCTCCAGACTTGACTTAAACCCATTTTTTTCAATCTTTACTCAGAGGTCATGTTTTCTAGACCTTTAATCATTTTTGTTGCTCTCAGTTTTGTTACTCCTTGTTCACTTTGGGATCTAATTCATGATTATTGCCCTTGTACTTAAACTCTCCATGGACAGGCCTGAGCCAGCCTCAGAGGTGATCTGTCTTTCTCTCTCCTCAACTAGCAGGGGCCTTGCTCCTCACCGTTTGGTCACTTTGATGTGGGAGCTTCTTCCAGTCAGCAGCAGCTGCAGAGGGCCAGCCTCTCTGTATCTCACCATCTCATTCAAATCACCACTGAACAAATATTTTTTTCTGCCTTGCCTATACCTCTTATCTCTCTTTCCTCTGCTATTACTTAACTCCATAAAGCATTTTGGGGTTCTGTTTATTAGACATACCATACACAATATAACTGTACTGTACCTTGTATAGACTGTTCACAAAGTAAGTTGGCCACCATACATTTCAAACTTGCAGGTACAGGCTTGGATCCTGGGCCTGTAGCCAGTAGGGTCTGGAAGGCAAAGCTGTGATGACATATTCAATATCCAGGTGGAGTGCAAAGGGGGCAGCTGCATTGCCTCACATTCCAATCTGCTGATCCATGAAACAGTATTGGCATAGGCTTTGGAAGCTGCTGCTTGCTCTCCAGGCTGTAGGGATGGTCTGAGGTGATGGCAGGAAAGGGTGAATCTTTGTAGAATGTTGCCTTATGATTATGGCCTGTCCTGAGCAAACTGGACATGTGGGGCCCTGGCACTACTTTGCATTGTCAGTGTATGTAATTGTGCAGACACCTCAGTCAGTTCTTCAGCACACTTTCTTTGGTAGCTCCAGGACTTAATTATCCCAAAGTGTTTTAATTTTTAATGCAATTCTGAGTGAATTTACATTTCATCACTAGCTGGGAGTTTGAGGAGCAGAGGTGGTGGGGAATGGGAGGTTAGGCTTTGAAAACGTTTGAACCGTCTTACCTTCTGTGCATTCTAAAGAATTTCACAGGATTTGGGAAGGATTCTATCCAAGCTTTTATTTAGGAATTTCTAGAGTTTAATTTGTAATAAAATAAGTTAATGGTGGAGTTAAGAGTTATGAAGGGCCAAGATTGTATTGCAAGTTAACTCCTGAAAGAAAGTCCTAGTGGTGATGACTTTTCTTCATGGGAGAGAACATAGCACATAAGTGTGATATTTACTCTGATTCTCTGAGAACATGAATACAACAAAGGTGGGTCACTTTATTTTTTTCTTTTATTACAAACTTGTGTTTGATTCCAGGTGGAGACAAGAGAAGCTTTGCAAGAACCAGAAACAACTCAGAATCAACCAGAGCTCCCCAGAATTTTGATAGGAAGAGGCAACTCTCCGAATCACAGGCCGAAACAATGAACAATTCAGACTGCAGAATAAACCCTAGAAAACTGGGAACTCCCAGAGGTATCAAAACAAAGTGGGCACACACTTCAGAAACAAGCTGCTTTGAAATGCATGCTCAGGCACTGTTAAAGGACGGCTGGGGTGAAGTGGAGCTGTAAAAGACTGTTGATTATTTGTAAGATATGGTCTCTCAAGTCTTGTGGTATTTTGTTGTAATGTGTCGGTATTCTAGGCAAGCTGCTCGCAAAGATTCAATCTTGAGTACAAAGCGTCCCTGTAACTACTGCTAAAATATACATCCAGACTTGGGTTAGAAAGGTAACAGTTTGCGGATTTGTATTTGCAGGAGAGTCCCATGCTGCTGTCTCAACATCATGCGATAGAAAGAATCGGAATAAGCCCACCAGAGGGAGGAAGAAGAATGTATTTGAAGCCTACATGTCAAAGGAAGATGTTGCAGCAGGATTGAAAAGGGGAGAGCTTATCCAGGTGCCCCGAATATAAAATGATGTTGCTCTTGCGATATAGATAAGCCGGTGAAAATAACAGATGTTCAAATCATATATTGGCGGTTTTCAGTACAATGAATTTATATATTATTTGGAGATGTTACGGGGAGGGGGAGGTCTCTTCTAGTTTCTCAGAGGCATTTTTCCCCCTTCTGTGTCTCAGCTGTTCCCATGTGTGCGTGTGCTCAGGAGACCTGGAAAGGGAAGCTGGAGGTGACACGCTGTGTGCTGAGGACCAGGTAGCATCCCTGCCTCACTGCAAAGTATTTTAAGCCCAAACTGAACTAGTTAAACTGAAAGAGCAGAGGGTGATGCAGCATCTTTGATTCTCCTTCATGATGTTGCCTTCACAGACGTTCACACTAAGGCAGTGGTCCTCAAACTTTTGAGGGTCGTGCCCCCCCTCCCCATGTCCCCATGTGTGCCCCCTGCCCCCTCCGGGGCCAGGAGCAGGGCTGGGGTGTGGGGCCATGGACAGAGGTAAGGGGGCTGAGGCTGGAGCCGCAGCTGGGGATGGATTTAGGGTTGGGAATTGGGCCAGGAGCGGAACTGCAACCAAGCCATGGGGGGGCTGGCGACCAGTGCGGCTCTGCTTCCGCCCCAGCCTCGGCAGTTGAGCTCCTGGCCAGGTACAGAGCCGCGCTGGAGACAGGGCCAGGAGCGGAGCTCGGGGCAGAGCTGGGTGGCACTCCCTCCCAGCCCCCTATGGGTCCTGGCGTCCCCTGAATGTTCCTCTTTGCCCCCCTATGAGGATGCACCCCACAGTTTGGGGACCTCTGCTCTAAGGGTAGTGTGCCTGCCCATGGGATCACAAGCTCTTTAAGCAATACTGGATAGAGCCTTACATTCTACCGATCAAAGGTATAAAATGCAGAGGAATAAGAAACACACACTGAAAGTCACAGATGCGTGGTCATGCATCCGAAAGACCAGTGGTGGAGGCATTGAGAGCTGGTTGAAGTTTTCCAGCAAAACAGTTTTGTTGTAAAATGCTGATTTGTTGAATGTGAAATGCTTCTCGAAAATGTCTCGAGTTTGATGAACTTTGGTTGAATCATAGGCAGCGTTCTGTCAGAAACCTGCTTGGCTTCCTGGCAGGCTGCTGGGGAGTCTGGGGTTCCAAGGTCTGTGGTTCTGGGTCAGCGCCACTATGTGGATGGGCAGCTTGCAGGCAACATGCAGGGCCAGCTGACCCGGGAGTCTGGGTTGCCCTGAGCTGCAGACTTGGGAGCTCTGGCAGCTGTTGAGTGTAATTGACATGATTTTTGATCCTTCAGTTTCACCACTGAAATTGATTGTGTCAGTTTTAGTCACTAGCTGCCAGAATTGTGTCATTGTTTCCAACATGATTTTTTTGTGGCGTTTGGGTTCATGAGAAATTTTGAAAAAATTGGTTTCAGTTTGAATCCAACCAAAACCAAATTTTGAAATATTGAAATTTCGTGCAAATCCCAAGTTTTGGCCAACCTAATACGCACTCCAGTTCTGCTTCAAAAACTGCATTGGCACATATACCAGATTTTGCACCCATGAATCAGAGGTCTGATTTTTCACCAGAATTTTGGTCAGCTGTAGTGCAGCAAGCAAATTGGAGACTGAGGGCATAATAGTCATTTGGCAGCAGATAAACCAGCCTGTTTCCCACTAAAACCTCACTGGTGTAGCCACACCATGATATTTATGACCTGTACACTGACTTCAACTGTATTTAAGAAAGAGCCATTGAAATCCCAGCATTAAAGTAGCCATATAAACTCCATATAAACATAGTGCTGTAAGGACACCATGTCTTGAAAGGTCAGAATTTGGCTGCTTGGATGTACTGTCCCAACCTAAGGAAGAGCTGACTAGAGCATGCAAGTCCTCTCTTTCTACACAGTTTCCCTACCACATGATCTAGTGGTGTTATCCGGCTAGGCATGGATGGTGGCCTGCTGTCACTTCTGGCTCTTTGGACCACATGAGCAGGCTCAGTCAATCAGGAATCTGGAACCAGTATCATGTGACCAGGGACAACCAACCCACCTCAAAATGAAAAATTATGCAAATGATCATGCCAAAACTTTGTCACTGTCCCAATATTTCATAGGGAGATTTTTTTTTTAGTCAGTTTCAGAAATGTTTGCAGTTTCAAACAATTTTGTCAAATTCTTGTTACAAACCTTTTCATCTAGCTCTAATTGAAACATTTTTGGAATCATGGTAAGGATACCATAGTTAAGGTTGTAAGTCAGTTTCTCTTTGAAGCCCAGTTTCAGATCAACTCTAGCTGTTGTAAAAGGATTGTACAGAGCATGGTAACTGATTTCAGTTGCAGCCTGACAATGGTTCCTTAGCCAATAATTACAGACTCCCACACCTGGGAGCAAATACCCAGTGAAGGAATTGGAGCCCCCTGTTATGTGCTTGTGCCAGAAAATGCCTCCACACTCCAGGAGCTGCAGCTGTGTAATGAAGCAACCAGAGCTTCTGAGTGGCCTTTAAGAATATTCCATGGAACATGTTTCAGTAACACAGCCAGGTGGTAATAAATACAGAGATCAGCCATAGATCTTCCTCAGAGATGCAGTGCAGCTCCAGAGGATACAAGGCACTATCAGGCTGCTGCTGGTACCTGAGAATTAATGTGAGGTGTTGTCTCCCAGAGGACCTCAGACTGTATTATTCTAGCAAAAGAAGCTTCTATAAATGATGAAGCTTCCACTCCAGCTCATGTTTCCCTCTGACAGAAAGCTTCATGTGTGTCTTGTTAGGGTTGTGGTGCAGCCACTTTCCTATCATCCGATTCTCTGTCTGAGGGAAACTATTGAAACTGTAGAGTCTGGATTTTATGTACAGGAGATACAGAGCTGAGTATCTGATCACGGACATTGCAGCCCAAAACCTTTCTCCCCAAGTGTCTTATCAGTAACCCCCAGTGGCTTCAAGTACACACTGAACAGGAAGGGTGAAGGAATGAAACCCTCTGAGACCTTGTCAGGAGTCTTGGGAGGTGAACAGATATTCAGCACTGCTTTCTGAGATCTCTGAGGAAGGAAAGAACCTATTGAAGAGCCACTCCATCAGTACCTACAAGCAGGACGTCAGAACGCCATGGTAACCTGAGAGAACACACAATGATAACCTGTCATTACAGTCCTTAGGAAAGAAGGCATCCAGGTCCCAGTGTCAATGGCTGTGGCCAAGAGATTTCTTTTCCAGCAGCAATGTGAACCTGTGGATGAGTAGTAGAATCTCCCAGAGCATTCTGGAATCTCATTGGATCCATGAATGTCTGAGGGTAGAACATAACATGGTCTGTAGGTCTGTCATCTCAACAGGGGCAAGGAAACACTCTGATCTCAAGTCTGAGGAGAAGATGATTGGTCCATGGCAATGTAATTTAACAAACTATTCCAGAAGATCCTAGCTCATGTGTCCACTGGCATGAATTGGAGACCACTGAGAGATAATCCTATGCCTTCCATAATGGTTGTACAGTTCCAAGTCATTAAGACTTAGAAACATTTCTGTTCATAGATGCTGAAATCATTCATGTCTAGATGTCTCAGTGACTGCTGATGCTAGGTTTGATACACAGTTTGCTTAAGTAGGAAGTTCAATAAATAGCATGATGAGCTGTGCCCTACAGAATTCCACTTGATCATGGGACACCCTCAAATCCAGCCACGACAATGGACATCTGGGATCAGATGCTTAGAGTTCATGCATTTCCCCCTTCCCCGGTCTCCATGTGTAGAAGAGTACCTGGCAAGAGCAAACAGACCCAAGGCAGGGTTATTGGAATCATCCACGCAGGTCTCAAGTTAAGCAAGACTGGCTACCTTCTCCATGGAAAGGTAGTAGATGATATCCGTTTTGTCAGAGCCAGGTTGTGTGTTAAACAGCATGAGCCGATGGGACTTCCGTCATCCTGTTATGCATTAACCATCATTTCAGGTCAAGGGATGGCTGAAAAGTCTGTAAGTGCAGACTAAACAAGACCTCTGAGGGCTGGTGACCGCGTAAACTTTAGAAAGCACACTGATTTACAGAGACACTGAACCTTATTTGGCTATCCAAATGCCTTTTGCAAGCAGTTTCTTTACAAGTATGAAAGTGTGGGTTCCCTTATATGGTTTGTTGCAGGTTTTTTTAAACAGCCCTCGGCAGTGGATAGATATTTGGACACTGACTTTCCTCTGTGCTTTCCACACACACTGATCTGTGCCTACATGTTAGGGTGGCCTACATGTAGTGCTTGATTTGGGATACTTGAAGTTTTGTCTTGGTATCTTTCTGTTGCCCTGATTCTCTGGAAGAAGTGAGAAAGTTGGAAATCCTGAGTTTTGTAACCTCTTAGGAAAATTAATAAGTTTAAGGACTTCTTTGGCGGGTGTGAGGTCGACGTGAACTATCAGGAGATGTTTAAAAACCTTGCTGCAATCCTTTCCTCCCCAAACACTGGCTTTGCTGACATAAAAACACTGATAAATATAGCAGCCATTGTTTGCAAGTTACTGTAAAATAATACTGCTTTAGTGTGACATCATGAGACTGTTCAGCCAGGACTTCAGCCCCTAATACACATATGAGAACAGTTGTTCGTTGCAGATGGGGAGAGTAGCTGGTTCCAGATATGATATCACAGCGTGAAATGTACAACATTGTAAATAGGATTTTCATAGGCACAGATAATAGGGTCCATCTGCTTTCTAAGATAAACTTTGGGAGTTTCTTGCTTAAGGGAAAGAGCTAGAGAAAAAGTATTTTAATGCTACTTGACATAAGCATTCTGATGCTTGTGATAATTATATAATATACGTAAAGCTTTTGTATTTTAAATGGCTTGACATTTTGCTACTTGGTACGCTCCCACAAATTAGGCATTTGTGCACACTGCTAGTTAGGCGCCTTACTTGCCGTGTATGCAAAACCTGATTTTTCATGTGCATGTTGGGGATATTTGCACGTGACTCTTTGACAGTCTGGCCTGAACTGCCCAAAGGGGTTGTTCTTGAGTGACGCAGGATGCTTTCTCATTTGCTTCTGCATTGCTGGTGAGATGCTGGGAACAGGAATTGACTGACATGGTAAAAGCTATTCTCCCTCTTGTGACTACCAATAACTGCCTCCTATCTCCAACTAGAAGCCAGGTGATTTTGATGACTGACTGCCTCTCTGGAAAGAAGACCTTTGTGGATTTTCCATCATTTAAATGGGTGCCATTCCTAATAGAGACTAAACACAGCGCACTAGATCTCATTTTGCCTATGCATGAAGAATTTTGATTTGCTCCCCAAGGGTGTCCTTCATGCTTACAGGACTTTGTTTTCTTGCCACTGTCCTGGGAGGTGCGTGCGATGTAACTAATCTCAATATTAACCGTACAGTAAAATAAGGCCTAAAATAAGACCGTTTGCTGCAAAGTGCACAAATAAGATCTGAAGAATGAGGCGTCCATTTGTCCTCATGCTGTTGGTGTTTTCAGACTTCAAACAAACAAAAAAACCACTTCACAAACTAGCAGATTTCTCCTCAAGCCAGCAAAACTTTGGTGTGTGAAGAGGTTATTTTCCTATATTCAGAGCACTTCCCAGAATGCATTAAAATAATATGCTGCATCGAATTTATAAGGAAGCAATTCCAGTGAGTGAGTCCTCTGGTTGCTAAACACAGATGGAATACATTTCATATGAGTAACTGAAGACACGAAATGAAAAAGGCTTTAAAATTTCAGATCAAAAGCAAAAGGAATTTATTAATGCAACTGTAGTTAATGCTGTCTCATTTTATAAGAGTAAAAGTTAGTAAATGTTTTAATTAGTTATCTAAACTACAGTTCCCAGGATGCTCTTGGATTGAAATGTCAGTGTTCTGAAATAGCCAATAATCCCCTGTTCAAATTTCCTTTTTTACCTCTTAATCCTGGACAATGGGGAAGCAGAAAATGACTGTCCTGTCTAATTTAAAGTTTATTTGTTAATAACTATATCTACATCTGTTACTGATGTTGGATCTCAACTGTTTATTTTTGGAAAATCCTTTCAATTCATCTTTTAAACTTTTCTTACTACAGAGTGATTGCTATCCATGTTCGTGGACAGTCCAAAAGTGCAGCTGGAGTCCAATAAGGTTCTGGCCCTCTGGCGGGAGCCAGTGCTGGAAGAAACCTTTCTCCTTCCTGCCCTATCCATCCCCAAAGCTGTCTCCCCAAAATATATGATATAACTTTTTAAAGCAAAACCAATCTCACCCCCCAAAAAACAGAGCAAAAAACATCATCATAATCAAAACCAGGGGCTGTTCTGTTATATTTGTTTTTCTTTCTGAACAAGCGTTGTAGCTGTTGAGAACGAGGTGGGTGCTAAGGAAGAAAGAGGGCCTGGTTTCTTGGCTGCTTAAAGAGCAGCAGCAGCAGCAGCAAAGGACTTTATGAGGAACTCATTGAACCATCATTTATGTGGTTTTGTTGGGGGATGTGTAACAGCAGATGGGAAAAGGTGGCACACTAGCGTATCAGCTATCGGAATGAGTAACATTTGATGCATCTATATTTAAAAACACTCCAAATGGATTTGATCTAGGTTGCAGCACAAAACTGGAAAACAGGGAAATGCTGATTGTCTGACCTGAACTCACTACTTGTTTACTTAACTCATAACAAGTTTTGCTTGAGGAGCATATACTGTTGAGTCAGTCTTCACCCCTGGCCTCTCTTCCCTTCCCAATATTTTCGTAAATGAATTCCATTGAAGCTAAGCATGCAGGCTATCGGAGTATTTGTCGTTCACCCTAAGCAGAATTTTTGTTTTTGTGCATTTATATTGCAGAGTCCATGGTTTTAGTACAACTTGCCGTGCTTTAGCAGGTAACTTGGATTTGGGCCAGGGTTCATCCTCTTCGGTGTTTATATAGTGCCTGGCACAATGGGGCCCTGGTCCATGACTGACTCCTAGGCATTGCTGCAATACAAACAATAAAGATTCTTGATGCAAACAGATACAAAGTAACCACGTTTAGTGTAACATTCCCATGTCATTTTGGAAAACCTTATGTAACTGAGAACTGTGAATTTTCACTGCAATTGAGATATCCTGGGAATCTTAAAATTAGGAAAAATAGAAGAAGAATGTAGTTTCAGTGCTCAATAAAAATTGATGTCAATGTCTAATTCTGCAAAGCCTTTTTTTGGAGTACTCTGGTTTGTGGTGTAATGTGTGACAGAATCTGAGACCCCGACTTCTAGCTGTTTGGCAGGTGGAGAGTGGAGGAAGGGGTTGCGTCTAGGTTGACGTATATACTTAGTTTTGGATTTAAATGGTTCCAACACACAGGTACTAATCTCAAAATTTAAGATTTGCAATGGAAATTCAGATATATCTATCATGTTTCAAAGTAAATATGTTATTCATAGTCATCCAATTTAACTAATACTACATAAAACTAATGTTCCAGACGTAATCTTGATTTTTTTTTTTTTTTTTTAATTAAGGGACCCTTGAGAATAAATCCTAAGAAATACCATGAAGCCTTCATTCCATCTCCAGTAAGTATAATTTATAATTCTTTGTAGTTCTTAAATGAATGTGTATGAAGATAGTAGTTGTACTGGGTACGAAATGTCACTTTGATTTGTGTAACAAGATGTACCAGTTAGGATACATTAAAATAAACATTAAGGTATGTACATAGTGTGAAAAAAACCTGTTTTTAACACTGCAAAGTGCTACTGAATGTCTTTAAACTTCTGATGAAAGTGGGGACACTTGTTTCTAATCCAAAGACACCAGCTGAGCCCAGGTTTGAGGACCACTAGTTAGTGTAATTGTAAACCCTTGGTCTATGGCTACAGAGGATGTATAGATTTTTCCATTGATTTAAATTAATCTTTCCTGAACAAATATGCTCTCCATTTTCGATCCGCTGCATGAGCTAATTTATAAAGTTGGTCCAAAAGTACCATGCATGGTTCCTTTTAATGTACCCTCTTTTGCGCAAGCTGTGTATAGCAGTGGGATTCAAGCTTTTTTCATTTGTGGACCCCCTAAAAATTTTTAAATAGAACCCTTTGGAAATCTTAGACATGGTCTGGGGATCCTCAGGGGTCTGGGGAACCAACGGTTGTAAACCACTGTTCTGTGGTAATGACAACTTTTCACTGACCCCTTAGACATAATCTGCGGACCCACGAGGTTTCGTGGATCACAGGTTGAAAACCACTGGTGTTTAGCTTGGCTTGAGGTTCACTGCTGTCTCAGGGGGCCATTTCTTTACATCGGTTATTCATTCAATGGAAGGACTCTTGTGATTTGAAGGGCCTCCTTTAGGCAAGGTTACCTTTCTGCTGGTGTAGGTGAGGACAGTTGTTTTGTAGTGACTTGATCAAAGTTTAGTTGGCTTCATGTCCTAATGTGACAGTGTGTTTCATATTGAAATTAGGTTTTGTTTTGAGGTATAGGAGAAAAAGGGCCTTGCTCAGACACTGAGTTGTTGGTTGTGTTTAATATTGCTCCTACTTTTGGGGCATAATTCTTTTGGAGTCAGGATTGAAAGTCCAGAGATTTGTGTTAGCTTCTGTGGTCGGTCAGTCATAGAAAATGATCTTTAAGCCTCTTTCCATAGAGGAAGACTTGTATTATTTGTGCTGGTGCAAAGGGGAAGATTCTTGAGAGTCGCTGGGGAGGAAACTCATAATAGCGGTCTCCAGGGCTTCCTGAAACTGGCACTGACAGTCCTGGTGTGAAAATGGGTAATGTTCTGTACTCCTCTCTGCTTGCTCTCTTGACAGCGCACAGTCAACCTGTGGAACTCCTTGCCTGAGGAGGTTGTGAAGGCTAGGACTATAACAGGGTTTAAAAGAGAACTGGATAAATTCATGGAGGCTTAAGTCCATTATTGGTTATTAGCCAGGATGGTTAAGGAATGATGTCCCTAGCCTCTGTTTGTCAGAGGGTGGAGATGGATGACAGGAGAGAGATCACCTGATCATTACCTGTTAGGTTCACTCCCTCTGGGGCACCTGGCATTGGCCACTGTCGGTAGACAGGATACTGGGCTAGATGGACCTTTGGTCTGACCAAGTATGGCCATTCTTATGTTCTTATGAATGAGGTAAGTGTAGACTGTTAAACCTATCCTATTAAACCACAAAACACTAGCTAAACATTAAGTCCAACTGGCACCTTAGAGACTAACCAATTTATGCTCAAATAAATTGGTTAATCTCTAAGGTGCCACAAGTAC
Organism: Lepidochelys olivacea; assembly: GCF_965140295.1. NCBI lineage: Eukaryota > Metazoa > Chordata > Testudines > Cheloniidae > Lepidochelys > Lepidochelys olivacea. The sequence continues at coordinate 7,037,758 of NC_140419.1, forward strand.
TCTCTTTCTTTTTGCGAATACAGACTAACACGGCTGCTACTCTGAAACCTGTCATTAAGTCCAACTGTGTACACAAGCAAAGAGCTCTATCCTTACTCCCCCGAGTGCTTAGCTATTACCTCATGATGAAGCAGATCACTCACAGTTTTGTGTTCTGGAATACATAGGCACTGGGATGTTAGTTAAGGGTTACATTTCTGCCATCACTCTCTTTTCTTCCTGGGTTAAATCATGCAAACAGCACCATTGCCCAGTGATCAGAAGAGTCAGCCCCTGGAGGATGATATATCTGGGCCAGGTGGAAGTAGTCAATGTAAGGAGAGGGTTACATTTGGGGAACTCGCCATTAGCATAACCCTCCATCAAGTATAGAAGAATGGCTTGCAGTCTTAGCATCCTGCTAGATTCCCCATTGTTGCCAGATACTGAAATAGCTACAGCTGTGAAAAGTCTTCATCTCCCTCTGCAGCTAGTCTGGGCATTGCACCCCATTCTGTCAGATCGGACATGGCTACAGTGACCCCTTGCATTTGTCACCTCTGGGCTTTATTATACCAGCCTTATGCTTATTTTGGTTCAAGTGCAGCAGCAGGTCACTTTAATGTCACAAGTCCCTACGAGCATGTTGGTCCAGACTGTTGCGCTGTACGCTGGCTTACTGTTGAATGGCGAGTCAAGGTAAAAGCGTTATCATCAAAGACTTCCATGGGATGGACCCAAGCTATTCGAACACTGCCTCGCGTGCTGCAATCTTGACTGCTTTCAGTACCTGTGATCTTTTGAACGGTGGAATTGTCATCTTGGAGAGCGAGACACTTGAACATGAGAGACGGAGCTTTCTTGGCAGCTGGCCCATGACTGTAGAACTTGTTTCCGGAAGAGATTAGAATGACCACAAATCTCCCTGCTGTCAAACAGAAATGTAGAAGGCTGCTACTGTTGTTCGGTGAAGGCTATATAGTAATAAAACATCTTGTCGAATGGGAGATGAGTGCAGAGAATCTGATCCTCTTACAAGCTGTAATGTGCTCTGATGCTACTGCAACAAATACAGCGTAAACACCTCGGTAGAAGTGTAGGCCTTGCAAATTACCCCAGTACTTTGTTGCCATTCAAGCCCATTGTAATTACATTAGTAATGCAAAAAGGTGATGGTTTGGAGTGTGAGGAATTGGTGTGGGGGGAAGGAAACGAAAAAATCCCAGACACTTGGGAGCGTGTGAGTTAACTCTATAGACCACAGTTCTGAAGCACTAAGTAAACATTGCTGCATTTTTATGACATGTTACTTTAAAAAGCTTTATGGTAGTGTGCGCCAGTTTTTAATTACCGCTGCTCTAGCAGGCATTGAAATAACTGGTGTTAAAAATCTGTATATAGGAATAAATTGTTTAAAATGAGAGCTATTGGCTGCAAATCAGAAAAAGAAAATCCCTTCTTGCTTAGTCTAGCAGCATAGTTTCAATGGGCTGGCGTAGCACTTCCAGAGCTGCTGTTGGCAGATGGAGAAACTACTTTTAATTTTTTTTTTTGCAAAAAAATACAGGGCGCAAACAAATTAACCCACATCCCAACTTCCTTCTGCCCTGGAACAAGCCAGCATTACCATGGAATTGTACAGCTAGGTTATAAAAAAAGGGCATTTTTCTTAAAACGAGGCTTTGAATTGTCCTTTTTGTATACGTGGTGGATCTCGCTTGGGGCGGGGTGGGGATGGGAGAAGAGAGGTAGGGCCATGTGCAAAAATCTGGCCTTTGGAAAAGAAAAGTTTCCAATATGAATTATGTTGGTCCAACAGGCTTTGCAATTTTTCTGCATCTTGTCATGGGAGGCAGCTTTGACACAGCTGTTGGGCTGCTGCTGCTTTTCTTTCTAAGAGTAATTTGCTCGGTTGGAGGATGGCCTCGGTTCCACAGGACAGCAGTGTCTTACCTCTGTTATTTTGCTATCTAGGCAAAACAGAATACTTACGTGTTGGTACCCTGAAAAATCTGAGGCCTTATTAGATATGCTTACTGTTTTTCCTGAAGACTGCATATAATGGTAATGCTGCAGATGAGCTCTTATCCGGTACTAGAGAATTGTGAGCATGTATTTGAGGAACTGCAATAAAACCCCAGTGTGGTTAAGATTTTAGTTCCCTTAAGATTGGCTTTTTGTTGTGTTCTTGAAAAAAAAGTTATCACCTAAAGAAACCCACAATCATCTTATGCCTTAAAGCCAAGAAAAGGGGATAAGGCTCCACAATAGGAGAACATGTCTTAATACACAGGTTAATACTAAATGCTTCTAGGGTTTTACAGGCTCATGGTGTTCTGCAACCAGCCACATGCAATTATCAGCTTGCCGAAGTACAAGGGAGTGAAAATGAAAGCAGTAGATTAACTTGACCAAAAGAGGTGTGAAAATGAAACCTCAACTCCCTAAAAAACCTACGAACCTCTGCGATTAAACCTGATCCTCCTTGACCCCAGGTGGGCAACCCCCTCCCAAACCAGATCTAGATTGTGAGCTGAGTGTCAAGTGTGTCCTAGAAGCTAACCCTGCTGTGTGGAGTAGCTGCGACGGGTATATGGGGTGGGGCTACAGAAATCAAGGTCATCTCTTTTAGAAGGTGGGGTTGTGGACGGCAGGGGGCAGAACAGACTGTGGCTGGCTGCAGTTACAACAGACTTGTTGCTGTGTTATGTAACGTTTAAATATGTATCTCCATCTCCCCAGGGTGTGTGCGCTGTCGTTTTTTGTCGCTAGAGTATTTTTAAACTTCTGCAGTAAATATAGCTTAGTATTTTGTGCTTTGATATTTCATATTTTTTTCCCCTTTCCATAGGATGGGATTCGTGATATCTTTATTGATGGGGTGGTTGCTCGCAACAGAGCCCTAAATGGTGACATTGTGGTGGTGAAACTGCTTCCCAAGGAGCAATGGAAGGTCAGTCCCATGTTCATTTCTATGGCTTGCATAAAAAGAGCCGATTATAATGATCTCCACTGATCTTATTCATGTATGGTGTATTACCATATACTAATAGAGAACTGTCCACAAATCTCGTAGCTAAATTGTGACTAATATTTTAGTAGATTAAAAGTTTATCATTTAAAAGCTATGCCTAAAACACTAGGCCACACCCCTTTGGTGTGAAGGCCCTATCTGCCACTACCTCAGGAGGTTTGTATTTTGTCCACCACCCTAACCCAGAATATGGATGGGACAGATGGCATTTTTAGTTGGCTTCATGTTTATGGCATTGAATGGTTTTGATTGGCTGTTTGAGTGCAGTTGACAGTGTGTGTATATTTAAAGCATACTATTTGCAATTCTTAATTAACCGATAGCACCCAGAAGTTTGTGGGGCCCGAGGCTTGGAGTACCTGCCTTGTCCCAACTCTGAATCTCATGACCATTCAGGTCTTGCACAAATGAAGAACATGTGAAATAACTTGAACAATGCAAGCATATTTATCACTTCTGTTTCCATCTCCTGTAGAAGTTCACTCCTTTTAAGAGTATTTTCTTTTTTTTTTTTTTCCTTCCACCCATCAATGCCCAGGATGTCATATCAAATGGCTGGATTATTTTATTTGTTGCTAGTAAATCTGTTGGCAGCTTTGCACAGGGAAATCCTTACTGCAGGTCTCCATTTGTTGGGAGACTAAGGTGAAGCTAGCACGTGTGGCTATGTGCTTAAGTCTGAACACGACAGAAGTGCTGCAAATTCTTCTCCAGACCTAAATATCTGGATTTTGAATTCCTTTCAGGGATGTGAAGATTGCACTGTCTCTTTAATTGATGAGTCCTACCTAGGACAAAAGTAATAACCCTGCCTGTTCAGTGAGGTGAAAGTCCTGTCAGGTTAGTGCTCCTGGCTTGCTCTTTAGCCACCTTCGTGCCCAGTGTTTGTTTGAAGCAGACTTGTGGGGGAAAGTTTTAGATTTCCATTTACCAGACCTTCCATTGGCTATTTGCTGAACCTGTCCCCTCTTGCAGAGGGAGAATGACAGCATGGAACATTTAACTCTGCTTTCGAGATCATTGTAAAAGGACTCTGAACAAAAGACTCGTGTGCTTATTGCACAATGTGTTGGCGAAATTACATTACACAAAGGGTGATTATACTGTCATAGTATTAAATAGGAACTAACATGCTGCAAATATATTCCTGTGCCTATATAAATGTGGAAGAGCTGTTTGCTCTTATGGATGACTTAACTCCTTTGAAAATCAAACAATTATTAGGGTGAGGCAAGCTTTATTCAGTAGCCATTTAAAGGAGAGAAAAGCTGCGTTCAGCAGAGCCAGGTTCACTCCTGTAGTGGTTGGATCACTAAATGCATGTAAACCTGTCAGCAAGTTTAAAGAAGAAGGATTCTTCCCACTGCATGCAAAACACTGAAAGTGGTAAAAGTGGCAAGAAGTGCGGGTCAGGCTGCAAGCGGATAACCCAGAAGGCTTTAGATCTTCATAGTACAAGAGTCTGATTCTTCCACAGTGAATTCAACATTGCTAAATTAAGTACTCAGAACCTACAGGAGTGTGTTAAGCCATGCAGGTGATGCACTAGGAGCGGATTTACCTCGAAACATACTTGTCGCCCGGGGCCCCCAATGACAGGGGCCCCAAAATATAGGCGTGGGAACTAGGGGTACAGGGAGTGCTGCAGCACCCCTACATTTTATGCGGGACTCCACTGCCGCCCTGTACCACTTATGTTAAAATATACTGTTAGGAGCACAGAACCGCCCGGGCTCCTGGGGAGACAGGGAGGTGTCCGAGCCCGGCCATGGGGGCTGCAGCGTGACTGCGGTGGCTAAGGGGGAATCGCAGCTGCCTGCGTTGCAAGGACCCAGCAGCCAGGGGAGGCGAAGAGAGATCAGCGCATGGAGTCAGCGGGGTGCTCAGGTGGCCGCTGATGGAGCTGTGCCTCCCCTCCCTGCCCCCCCGCCACCCTCAGGTGGGTGTTCAGCCCATGCAGGTCTCTGCCTGCTTCTCCAGGCCAGCTAGCGGGGTGGCAGCGGAGCCCACAGAGTCCTGGGGCGTGGGGTGGGAGCTGGGACCCCGGGTGTCCCAGAGCAGAGCTTCCATGGGGCTGGAGAAGGAAACACCAAGATCTTCATGGCCGAGGACAGCTTCAGGCGCCATGGCGGCCCCACTCTGGCCGGCCCGGAGAAGCGGCCAGAGACCCACATGGGCTGAACACCCACCTGAAGGTGAGGGCCGGGGGCACGGCTCCGTCAGTGGCTACCTGAGCACCCCGCTGCCTCCGTGCGCTGATCTCTGCTCGCCTCCCCTGGCTGCTGGGTCCTTGGAAAGCAGGTGGCTGCCATCCCCCTTAGCCCCCATGGTTGCTCTGCAGCCCCTGTGGCTGGGCTCAGACCTGGGCCCCTCCCTGTCTCCCCAGGAGCCTGGGTGGTTCTGTGCTCCTAACAATATGTTTTAACATAAGTGGTGCGGGGCGGTAGCAGAGTCCCGCATAAAACGTGGGGGTGCTGCAGCACCTCCCACACCCAGGGCTGCCTATGGGGATGGGGGAAGGGGCAGATTCCCTGGAGATTTAAAAGGGCCCAGGGCCCTTGGCAGCGGCTGGAACCCTGGGCCCTTTAAATTGCCGCTGGAGCCCCAGGTGGCATGGCCCGGGCAGCGCTGAAGGGCTGGCTGTGGGAGGCTAGCCCACAGCTGGTCCCTCACCTTGCCCAGGAGCCCGGCAATTCTGTTGGCAGCCCTGCCTGCACCCCTAGTTCCCACACCTGTGGTCCTGGCTGCTGCCCCATGGCCCGCGCCCTGGTCTGGAATCGTGTCTGGGGTGGACAGGAGTCTGGCTTTCTTTTTCTTGGCTAGGTCCCGAGGGAAGGGCCCTGAAAATGAAGCTGTGCACAGGGCCCCACTAACTCTAAATCCGCCCCTGTGCTGCACTATGTCCCAGTCTGTTTCTTGCCATCAGCAACTTAGTCAGTGGGGGCATCCCAGCTCCCTAGTTTCTTGGAGTTCGTTGCTATGAAAATTTGTTTTCATTAGTTCTTTGGGAACGGTGCCACAGGACTGTGTTGGGATTTATTACGGTTAATTTTGCCAAGTAATTATAAACTTGACTTGTTATTGTCCTTCGTGATCGAAGATGACGCTGACGCCAATTTTACCTCTTGTGTGTACGGTTAAGGCTAAAAAGCCTGATGTGCGAGTGGCAGCCCTTTCCTCATGAAGTGCACAGGTACCGCAATGAGGAGGAAGGGGTTAAAGTCTGTGTCTGCTGAGTATGCTGCTATTTACGACTCAACCTCCGTACATTAAGATCTATACTGCGGTTAATCTTGAACCGGGTAACCCCATTATGGCCTACTGCTTGCCAGTTAATCTTGAACTTGGTAACCCCATTGTTGCCTACTGCTTGCCAGTTAATCCTGAACTGGGTAACCCCATTATTGCTGGCTGCTTGCCAGCGTGACCTACCTCTTGCTGACGACTCCCGGCTACCAGCGTCAACGTTGCAGTGTTTTGAGTTATGCATTGGTGTGGCCTTGAAGTGTTTCTTCTGGCCGCCTTGTATGCAGTTATCCACTTTCAGTTCACCACACAGCAACTGCCTTGGCATTCTGGTGTCATCCATCCTTAACAACTGACCAGCCCAGCATAACTGTGATGTGATAAGCCTGACTTCAAGCCCTGTAGAGTGACTCCATTCCAGAACCTCATTGGTAACTTTATCCTGCCATGTGATGTGGAGTATGGCACACAGGTGTCATAAGTGGAACTTATCTAGAAGCTTAATGTGACGCCTGTGGTGTGTCCAGATCTTTCACTCATTCAGCAAGTTGAAGAGCACAGTTATTTTACAGACTTGGTTTCAAGCTCAATTCTGCCAGACTCTGCCTGATAGTCTGCCAAATGATGAACTAGCTTTGTTGATATGACTTGTCAACTCCTTGTCTACAGTGATATCATTCCACAGTATACTACTAAGATAGCAGACATCTGTAGCATCATTTTGCTGTGTGTTTCTGATGGTGACTTTTACTTTTATGTAGGGTTTTCCTACATAGGTTAATACATGACCTTTGTCTTTTTTCAGGTTGATTGTCAGCCCATACCTTTCTGCAAATCTGTCTGTAATCGATTTTATATCTTTTAGAATATGTGCCCCTAGAGCATACCTCAGTTTATGAACCATTGCTTCAAAGACGTTCATGGATGATCGCAGCCTGTTCAGATTAAATAATTTTCCAGAGGATTGTGAACCTCCTGGTACCGGCATTCAGGTCTCTTGTAGCTACACTGAGCATTTTTGCATAGAAGAGATTAAACAAGAGTGGACCAATTATTCAGCCCTCCTTAATACCATTAGTAATAGGAAATGGGTCAAACTGAACATATTCTATGCCGATTTGGCCAATCATTCCATCGTGAAATAGCCTCAGAATGTTGATGAATTTTTCTGGACAGCCAGACTTACATAATAATTGCCAAAGCCCAGGTCTGCTGACTGTGCCAAATGTTTTATCCAGGCCAATAAGGATGGTGTAAATGTCCTGTTGCTGTTCTCTGCATTTCTGCTGCATCTGACAGACCTTTTGCATGTTAATGGTTTTTATTTTTTACTACTTCCAACTCACTTGTGTGCTTGACTGTCTGAAGACTTGTTCTGTTGGTATCCTTTATATCACAAGGGATTTGGTTGTTAGGACAGCAATCTGATACATTTGTGCCTTCTGCATTCCAGAAAAGCCTGGTCACAGTCCTGGGAGTGAGAACTTGCTTTTCCCAAAGCAGGTGGTTCCCTACCTCAGATTTCCCACCTTAATGATGATCCTCTGTGCTGGGTCCTACTATGCTGCCACATCCTAAATGCTAGGTTTGGAGCACTCAGAACTCCAGTGCAGGTTAGGGGGACTAAATGAATTGCGGGGGAGTGTGGGATATAGCTTGCATAACAAAGGGTTTTGGTCTTGTAAATTAGTATATTTGCCTGAAGAGCTGACGATGTTAATGGCTTGGGTCTTCAACCTTGAAACTGTGTTGAGAGCAGAGCCCCAAATAGTTGTGATGTGATAGCGTGAGATTGAGTTGTCATGGTGAAAACATAATAGAGTAGTGTCGAGGTAAGGAGCTGAGATTCTAAAGATGTGTGACCATGCTTTATGAAATAGCTCCTTGGCAGTTCGGAAGGAAATACTTCTTTTCTTCTTTCCCCATCCTTCCACTTTCTGGCTGCATGGTGGGAATGGGGAGATTCTGGGGGCTTGGATTCCTCAAATTCCTTCCCGCCCAACGTACACGTTGGGTAGCATTTGGTGAGCTGCTCACTCTGCCTGGTCTTAAGCAGACTGAGAGGAGTTTTGGACACATTTATATCCTCTGTGAGAGCTTTGTGTGGTCCTAGAGCTACTTCTGGCTCTGTCTTCACCATGTGAGTTCCTATTCTCAGGGGCAGCCTCCTTCCTTTCCTGATCTTGTATGTCTTTTCTTATTATCAGTTGTGCTCTAAAGTCAACAAGTTTGACCTTGCACCATGAAAATGGGAAATTGACCTTTAGGCGCAGAAGATTATTAGCTTACATTTCTGAAGAGCCTCCTGCCAAAACAGAGGTAAGGGAGTTGCAGTGGCTGTGTCGATGCTATATTTCAGAGGTTCTTTACACATCCTTTTTTTGCCTGGTGGCTTCAAGTATAATATAACTAAGGAACTATGGGTTTCAGAGTAGCAGCTGTGTTAGTCTGTATCTGCAAAAAGAAAAGGAGGACTTGTGGCACCTTAGAGACTTAACAAATTTGTTTGAGCAGAAGCTTTCGAGAGCTACAGCTCACTTCATCGGATGCATTCCTTAAGGAACTATGGTAACTTTCAAATGATTTGGCTCTTGAAAAGAAAGTAATTTGACTCTCAGACCATATTTCTTCAGATACTTAGCGTATAACCATGCTTACATCCATCCTCGGAATTCAAATCCTGTATAATTATACAGCTTGTAGTAGAATAACCTGAATGGTGCAAAATGTTCATGTAATTATTATAACAATATTTCTCTAATCCATTGAAAAGAGGAAAGCAGGGTAATAGTATAGGAAGGGACACACTTCATTTAATCTTCCCTGGCAACCTGCTCTTCTACCTCATCCTTAATTGTTGTGTAGTCTTTCCACTTCATCCTCTATCATTTTATAGTATTTGTTTAATTCAGACTTACATGTTGCTTTTTCATGGGAGACTTATTTTGCTGGTAGAAAATAACACATTAATCACTTGTTATTATTTGGGGCTTGAGTTCTTGGCCCAATTCATAGTGCTTACAGAATAGTAGCTTATCATGTAGAGTGTTGCGTGACGACTCCGCCATGAATTGCTCTCTCTATTGTTGTATGCCGTGCAGTAGGAGCCGTGTCAGTCCCAGGATATTAGCGAGAGAAGGTTGGTGAGGTAATAAAAGATATTACCTCACTCACTTGTCTGTCTGTATCGGTAACATTTTAGGGCCTTACAGTAGAACACCAGAGTTATGAAGTGACCAGTCAGCCACACACCTCATTTGGAACTGGCAGTACACAATCAGGCAGCAGCAGAGACAAAAACCAAAAGTCAATACAGTACTGTGTTCAATGTAAAATACTACAAAAATAAAGGGAAAGCAGCATTTTTCATCTGCATTGTAAAGTTTCAAAGCTGTGTTCAGTCATTGTTCAGTTGTAAATGTTTGAAAGAACAACCATGATTTGTTCAGCATTACAAACGTTTCAGAGTTACAACCAACCTCTGTTCCCCAGGTGTTTGTAACTCTGAGGTTCTACTGTATTTTGAAAACAGTATCTAGTATAGGACTTATTACTGTCACCGAGTTGCCCCATTATGCTCAGTCAAGAGTGCTGGGAGGGATAGATTTTATGTATGCATATTATTGGCTACCATATGTAGGAGATATCTGAGTGTGCTCAGCACAAAAGCATTTAAAACAAACAAACAAACAGCCCAAGCAGTATCGAAATTCAGTAAGCCTTTCAAAATGAGACCCGTTTACCATGATCATTACCTCTCATGGAGGACTGGAGAGGGGGTGGTCCAATATTTCCTGCACTCTTATGAGTCTATCCTAATGGTCTTGTAGAAAGAGCTCCATGGACCAAAGGTTGAGAATGACTGCTTTGTGGGTAGCATGGGGTTGTTTGTCTGACAGGAGGGGAGGTATTCCAGCATTCTGGCACTGAAGTGGCCCAAGCACTAAAAACTGTAACCCTTTCTAGCCTAGGAAACTCTGTGCTCCTCAAGGAACTCTGAGAGGTAAGATGTAATATAAGGCTGTGGGTAGTCTTAGATGGATGGAGTCAGGACCTGCTCCTTTTAGGGCCATGTGTCCGAGGTAAACACTTAAAACTCTCTTTAAACACTTTAAACTCTAGTAGATGTTGACAAAAATTCACTTTGCCCAACAGTGACTATTGTTGACATATTTGGCAACATCTAAAGGGAAGGAAAAATTAAATTCAAACAGACGTCAAGAAGCATTGTCATGCACAGTATAAACATAATGGTATATCCTGGACAGCTACCACACACAGCTGTTGACGTAAACATATGTAGTGTTAGTCAAACCTCTAGATGGGATTGTTAACTTTGGACATGCTTTAGCAAACATTTTTTATTTGCTTCTCATTCATCCAAATCAAGATTTTCTTTTGTTAGCCCTGATAATGTTTTAGGAATAACAGTATCACATGGCTATCCGAATAATGCTGTTTTGAGAATGGGAGTGTAGTGATCACTGAAGTTCTCTGGAGCTCTTCTTTATTATGGAATGAGTTTAGGAGAGGCCAGAGCTAAAGAAATGGATGATTGTGCATCTTAAAAATAACCTAACATAACTCATGCTGCCAAAGTATAGAGTAAAAAATCTAAGAAGCCAGGAAGGTATCCATATGAGTAGAGTTATAACTATAAAAGGTTGATGGAGGCTACAGAGACAGTCCAATTTATTGTTGCTGTGGGCTGCACTTAAATTTTTACATTGGCTGCTTATTTAGTGGTAATAGCTGGAGGGATATTTACCTGGGGTAAATAAAAGCTGTTTTTCATAGAAGGAAATGTTGCATTAACTTTCCTCTTCCCCCAGATGTTGCTTTTAGACATGTTTTTTAATAAAAGGTAGTTGGAAGTGAATGAGCCGAAGTCTTCATGTAATAGGTCACAACAGGGAATGCCTACTGTGCTTCGGAGACATGTATTGATGGTGCACGTTAGTAGGCTTTGTGTCTGATTGCTGTGATCTTGCCCCTTGAACAACCGTTCCCCCTAGATATTTAAAAAGGGGAGAAGCAGAAATATCCCCTCTTTGGATCTAGAGCAGTTTGATGTTCCCGATGAAGATTTTCAGTAGAATGATCCCTGTTGTGTATTTATCTACCTTTAGAGCATCTCTCCTGGAAAAGCCAAGGACATCCCAGTTTCTCCTGTGTGACCTCTGCTCAGTGGTGCAAGTATGGTGGTACGGTCCGGCACGCCATACCAGTAAGATATCTATAGCTGGTATGGCGTACCAGAAAGAGAGGAATAGCCCATCCCCAGCCCTTCCACACAGCTGCGTCTCCTGAGTCCTTCTGCCTGGGGTCTGTACAGCAGCCCCACCAGAGGACAGGGCTGGGGGGGTACAGCAGCTGAGGGCTGGCGTGGCGCTGCCCAGCGGCCCTACGTTCTGCTCCTTTCCCCACTGTGGCTCCCGGGAGAGCACTGCGTTTCGGGGCTATCCCGGGAACCTCAGCAAGGAGAGGAACAGAACATGGGGCTGCCGGGTGGCCCCATGCTGGCTGTATCACCCTCAGCCCGGCCCCCAGCCCTTCCACACAGCTGCGTCTCCTGAGTCCTCCTGTCTGGGGTCTGTGCAGCAGAAGTCTCCAGCTCAGGAGGAGGAGAGGGCCCTCCCCCCACCCGTAATGTGGGATGGATGAGGATCATGGGGGGAGGGCATGGGGAGAGCGCGGGGGCCACGGGCTGGGGGCAGGGCAGGGAGGTGTCACATGGGGAGGTCATGTGCTTCTTCCCCCCCATGAGTGCAGTGTACCGGCAATAAATGATTTCTACTTGCACCCCTGCCTCTGCTTGTTAGGATATAGATATTCAGGCCTGTCTGTAAAGGCCTATACTCTAAGAATTTAGGTGTATTCTTATCACTTAGCTAGTTATAGAGGTATAAAAGAAAGAGAGAATCAAAATCCCTGTCTGCCGGTGTAAGGGCCTTCTCTTACTATGACAGTCTGAGGCCCTGTGCTTAGGCTAAGATCTTTGGCTAAGCAGCAGAGGCAGCCATAAGCTGGGAAGCAAACGGTCAGATCCTCACATTGCAAAGTAGTCACATTGAAATAAAGTGCTATTGGGCTGTTAGGAATACAATCCTGTCCTGATAATGCCTATCGCCTCCAGAGAAAGGGAAGTGCCTAGAAGATGTAAAAGGAAACAGTTTGATAGCATCCTGTCTGGCAAGAACTCACTTATCAATAGCTGGGATGTGAAATCCTCATTTCTTTGTTGTTCTATCACTGTCATCCCCATTTCCCTATTGTTTGTCTGTATAATCTCTATCTGGTTCTGTGATTGTTTCTGTCTGCTGTACAATTAATTTTGCTGGGTGTAAACTAATTAAGGTGGTGGGATATAATTGGTTACATAATCATGTTACAATATGTTAGGATTGGTTAGTTAAATTTCAGTAAAATGATTGGAATCATGGAATGGGACCAGGGCCACAGGTAAGGCTCTGTGGTGTCAGAGCTGGGAAGGGGGACACTAAGGAAGGAAACTGGAATCATGCTTGCTGGAAGCTCACCCCAATAAACATTGAATTGTTTGCACCTTTGGACTTGGGGTATTGTTGCTTTCTGTTCATGCGAGAAGGACCTGAACACTGCTGAAGGAAAGGCAATAAAGATTTGGAGTTTCAGAAAAATTTGGTATCTCTTTAAGTCCTCCATCCTTCTGTGACGGGGAAAAATGATTTTCAAACTCCTTCCAAAATGTTGGGATGCAAGGGAATAAACCACCTCTTTTTATTCATACAAAAGGGTAATAAACTGGTGTGAGTATGCATACAGAATACAAATAAAAATAATCCTTAGGTTAGCAACCAAACATTAATTAATCCTTCAGCAAAAAGGGAAGTGGGATTTGTCTTCCCCAACAGTCCCAGGTGTTGAGGTGTTAAATCCACAGTCAGATAATGTTGTATAAGCCTCTGGTGATAGGTTTGCTCAGACTGAATTAAGTATCGTTAGGCTTCAGTGAATGTTGTTGGAAGAGCTTCATTTTAAGGGGTGAAAGGAAGGGCTGATGGGAACGACGGATCTTACTTAGTATAAGAGCAAAGCCAGCATTTAATACCTAATCTCCTATTACTGTTCGTTTTTTCTTGGTCACATGAATGAAGTCTAATATAACAAATTGTTCCCTTTAACAACTGACTTTCCTTTAGATGATTGTTTTAAAATCTCATCTTCCAAGTTTTCTGTAAACATGCACACATCACACTAGATTATTCTTAATCCAATCTCTTATATAACCACTATCATTTTGGGCTTTTCTTCGTCCTTGGTTCCTGTGGAATTAGCATTTTCTTAGAATTGTTTGGTTTTTTGCCAGTTTGGAGGTGTAGCAGACTTATCTGATGTTATCACATGAGTTTTTCGCGCCTACGTCTTGTAGGAGAATCTCAACATACCTGTCACAATCAAATAGTCTCTGGAGTTTCGCGCACATTAAATTTTTATAAATCCCTTTTTGATGTCCATTTTTTTTTTTATGATCTTGGTTACTTTTTAGACCCACATAACTAAATAATGCAAATTGGCTCAAGTGCAAAGCATACTGATAAAAATCAGCTCATCTGAACTGGGATTTTTACAATAAATGTAGCATAAAGAAACACTGACATAGGTGTTTTTAAAGGTGAAGGTGCCCCTTAAATGTAGTTTGATTCTTGAGAGATTTAGAAGAAAAAAGTTCAGTATAACACTAAAAAGCTGCTTATGTTTTAAAATACCTACAGGAGGTTTTGTTAGGGTATTATTTTTAAAAAAGGGGGGAAAAGTCTTATGTATCAATCTCCATGATTGCTCTTGTGAACTGCTGGCTGAGAAATGGCTGAGAAACAAGAGGCTGACTACATGTGAATAATGCTGTTTACAGATTGACTGCTTCAGACTTTTCCCCTTTCCTTCCCTGAACTATGTTAAAGGGAGTAAATCCAAGGGACTGGGGATCTAAAATAGAGGGAATCCTGTAACTAGAGAACTGCAGGATGTGGGAGTAGATGAGTGAAAAGAGGAGGGGTCTTTGTAATAGTGCCTTCAAGGCAAGATGCACGACCTCATTTGTAACCAGAAAGTTCTTGTGGCTACAGTAGATGAAGGTGAGGTAAGATGGGGAAATGAATTCAACTGTAGCTACCTATGGTGAATTTGTTCCTCTACTGCAGGGATTGGCAACTTTTGGCCCGCGGCCCGCCAGGATAAGCCCCCTGGCATTCTGGGCCGGTTTGTTTATCTGTTGCGTCCGCAGGTTCAGCTGATCGCAGCTCCCACTGGCCGCGGTTTGCCGCTCCTTTCTGTGGAAAGCAGCGGCCAGCACAGCCCTCAGCCCACACTGCTTTCTGCAGCCCCCATTGGCCTGGAGCGATGAACTGCAGCCAGTGGGAGCTGCGATTGGCCGAACCTGCGGACATGGCAGGTAAACAAACTGGCCCAGCCCGCCAGGGGGCTTACCCTGGTGGGCCGCGTGCCAAAGGTTGCCAATCCCTGCTCTATTACATTAGGTCTGGAAGCTATTAGAATGAAGGATTAAGATTAGAATAGAATAGGAATATCATTGGTAACTATGAGAATGATAGGATAAGCCCACCTTCCCCACAACCAACACAATGCTGCTTCTGTTTCTGTGCCCAAAAAAAGCTAAGGGAGTTGGGAGGCCCTTATTGCTCCTCTCAGTATCCCTACCTAGTATCCCTACCAGTATCCCTTATTCTTCATGGGATTGTTGCCAATGGCATTCTAAGAACTGTGCAACAGATAGTTTCCTTCTGCAACATCATACATACATGGTGTCCAGTGATTTAGAAGCCAAGGCTTTGGTGCTTAACATACCTTGCTAGCCATTTTCTTAGCAACACTAACATATGACAGTGAATCTTGTTTTTAAGCTATTACTAGTTGGCAGTCTCGTTAACCAAATTAACTTACTAATCATTGAACTGGAACCTGTATCTATAGCAAGAGTTCAAATTTCTCTGTTCCTGCAACATCTCGAAGAATTGTAAGCAATTCTTTTAAATCAGGTTCCAGGTTTAAAGGGTACCACTCAAAACGTTGAGAGGTAAATTCACATTCTTCCTGGTCAATTCAGTAATTGACCAGAAGTTGCTTACTTAACTTACAGGAGGCATTTTTGCTTGGAATACAGTATTCGTCACATTCAGTCTTAAACTGTTACACAGCTGTCATCTTCCATGCCCTGCTGCAGATACCTGCTGTTCAGTACTAGATGAAATGCTCTTTGTATGTGAAGTATATAGAATGTGTACTACTTGGGGTGAAATGTACAATAAAACATCATTAACAATAATCTCCTTTTCATTGTTCTTTATCAAGGAAACATGCTGGTATCTCATCAGTTTTTTCTTAAATTAACAAGGAGGTAGCTATGTGGAAAACCACTTGACATCACATCATTAGTTTAATTAGACTATTAAGTTCTATAGCTGAACTTGTGTTTTGTTGGTGCATTCACTGAGCTACATGTCAAAGACACACAGGTCTTTCTCCTTTATTAGCACGCTCCCAAAAAAGTGGGAGTATGCTAATAAAATTTGCAGATGATCCAAAATTGGGAGGTATTGCCAGTGTGGAGGAGGACTGGGATATCATACAAGAAGATTTGGACAACCTTGAAAACTGGAGTAATAGAAATGGGATGAAATTTAATAGTGCAAAGCTGCAAGGCCATGCATTTAGGGACTAACAACAAGAATGTTTGCTATAAAACTGGAGATGTATCAATTGGTAACAATAGACAAGGAGAAAGACCTGTGTATTGATTTGATCACGGGATGACTGTGAACTGCCAATGTGATGCGACTGTGAAAAAGACTAAAGAAATCCTAGGATGCATCAGGCCAGGTCTTTCCAGTCAAGACAGGGAAGTGTTATTATACAAGGCACTGGTGAGACCTCATCTGGTAAACTGTGTGCAAGTCTGGACTCCCATGTTTAAGGAACATGAATTCAAACTGGAACAGGTACAGAAAAGGGCTACTAGGATGATCAGAGGAATGGAGAACCTATCTTACGAGAGGAGACTTAAGGAGCTTGGCTTGTTTAGCCTAATAAAATGAAGGATGAAGAGAGATACGACTGCTCTCTATGAATACATCAGAGGGATAAACACCAGGGAGGGAGAAGTTCAGTGCCAATGTTGGCACAAAGCCAAAAGGATATAAACTGGCCCTCAATAAGTTTAGGCTTGAAATTAGGTGAAGGTTTCTAACTCTCAGAGGAGTGAAGTTCTGGAACAGCCTTCCAAGGGAGTAGTGGGGGCAAAACACCTAATTTGTTTTAAGGTTGAGCATGACAAGTTTATGGATGGGATGGTAGGATGAGTTCCCCTACAATGGCATATTGCAAGTATCTCCAACGGACAGAGCTGGGACACTAGAAGTGAAGGGCTCTGAGTTACTACAGAGAATTCTTTCCCATGTGTCTGGGTGGTGGGTCTGACTCACGTGCTCAGGGTCTAACTGACTGCCATTTTTGGGGTTGGGAAGGAATTTTCCCCCCAGGTCAGATTGGCAGAGATCTCTGAGGGTTTTTGCTTTCCTTTACGCTGTAGGGCCTGGGACACTTGCAGGTTTGAACTAGAGTAAATTATGGATTCTCTGTAATTAAATTCTTTAAATGAAGATTTGAGGACGTCAGTAACTCAGCCAGAGGTTATGGGCCTACTACAGCAGTGGGTGGGTGAGGTTCAGTGGCCTGCAATGTGCAAGGGGTCAGACTAGATGATCATGATGGTCCCTTTTGGCCTTACAGTCTATCAGACAAAGCTTTAAATATCCAGTGGGGTTTCTCTTCTCCTGTCCTTCAAAACTGCATATTCCTTTCTGTGTGGTGGTGTTCTGTGGAGGTGTAATATGTTTATCAGGTTAGATTCAGTGACTTGGAAACTTAATTTGCCTTTTTATGTAATAGTTTATCACTAATACATGGTAACGTTTCCTGTCAGGATATGCATTGTTACAGTTAGTTTCTCAAACAGCATAGGAGCGGATGGTTACCCCTGCAAGGTTCAAAGGTTTGTAAAGCAAAGAAGGAAAATGTTCTCGCTGACATCACTTCAGCCCCATCATCCTACTTTCCCATGGGGCGTATGCCGTATGCAGTTTAGATATAATGGAGTCCGAAGACTAGGTGTGGTGGCAACTGTCAAATAAAGGAAAGGCAGGGAGAAGGGAAGCTGGCCTTGTCAGGGCTATGTCACACTCTATACAGTAATTTCCTCTGAGCTGGCTGAGTCCTTGGGCAAACTTTCCTTTTGGTAACAGTTGCAAAATGTTATACACAATGAAGATAATTTTTTGTCCTTTTGTCACTGAAGTGGCCTAAATTGGCCAACAGTGAGCTTTTATTTATTTATTTATTTATTTAAAAAAAATTTTCCAGTAAAGCACTCCAACACGTTACTAATGCCTGAGTCCTAGGTTTAATGGCCTTCCACTTAAGGTGCAGATTTGTTGGCATGGAAATAGTCACACAGCCTGTATGTTCTCTTGTACAAGCATTGCCAGCTCATTGTGATCAGTCATAAACTGCTACTATGCTTCAAAGCCCGGAATCCTGACCACCCATTTCAGTTAAATGATTTGATTCAGGATCTTTTTCTTTTCTTTTAAACATGACTCCCCTAATTGTGCACTGTAAGTTCTGAGTACCAGTGTTCAGAGAGAGGGGGATTGTAGGATGTACCAATGGCAAAACTGTCATTATAGCAGAATTGGATCCGATATAAATAACCTTTCTCCCTGACAAACACTGTTTGTAATAAAACAGCAACTGCATGTGTTTCTTCATATATGGCTATGAAGCTTATTTGAAAAAAGTCGGTCAGTAAACCATGTGGTCCTCAGACATATTTTTCCTGGTGTTTTTTCCCACTACATAGATAGATAAAAGAATAAATTAACTAGTTTTGGTCAGAGCAAACCAGGTCATGTGGCTTTGATAGCTAACAGTGACTAGTGGAAACCAAGATGAATGATGTTTTTTCATCAAGCCAACAGGTTCCTTCTTTCCCTTCGAAGAGGATTCCATTGTGATTCTGCCTACATTGCATAATCCTGTGTGTGCCTGCTTACATAAACATTATGGTAATAGCTGAGGTTAGTCAACCTTTCCATGTTACACTCAATTTTCTCAGAAGCTTGTAACTCTACTGTGAAACTTGGCATGGGCAGAAGATTGGCATGAGAGTTCCGCCTGGAAGGCAGCTTTGTATGGGCAACATTTGATAAATCTGTTCAGTGGTTTTCAAATTAAAATAAGTTGTACACGTTGAAGTGGCTTCAAATGCTATTTGGTGTTCCTATAAATGAAACTATCTGAGACATTTTCTCTTAGACTGAAGCTGTGCAAGTCACTACTCCATAATAGAGATCGGTGTATTTGGTAATTTGAGCGCAGGGGGAGAATTTAAAAAGTTATTTCGTGAACTGTGTCCTACAAGTCCTTAAGAAACATGTTGAAATATGTTGGTGCGGGGATTGCTTGTAAAAATTCTGTAATGCTAGTTACTTTCAAACAGTGAATGACTATATTGTAATGGCAATTCTCTCTCTGTGTGTGTGATAGATGAGCATGTGGATAATGATGCAGAAACTTACAGTTCTTAAGCATCGGTTGGCAAGTTGGACACTAATAGCCATTCCCTGTATGGGTCATCAGTACATAAATATATGTGTGGCAATTCTCAACTGTTCTAAAAGCACAGGAATAGTTTAAGCTCCTGAATATGTAGTTATATGAACTATTGTGGATTGTGGTTACTAACTTGCACACTTGAGTCATTTAATGCTTGGTGAAGTTTTTATTAAAATACCATTGAGGAAAAATGAGAAGGCAAGAATGTTAAAGAGCACTGTATCCTTTGCCCCATTGTGCCTAACTCCTGCAGAGATCTGAGAGCAGTGCATGAGGTAGTGTAAAATCTTTGGGCAGGTGCGGGTGGCATCTGCCCTAAGTCTGAAATTGCTTGTTAAATGGGCCAGACTCTTAGTTTCAAACACCCATACAGATATCAATCTTTTCCCCCCCCCTTTCAGATTACTGGCCCAGTATCAGCTCTTGGAAAGTTTTGCTGGTCCTGGCTCACTGTTTTGTATCCCAGCAGGATGGACGATATTAATATTTGAAGTCACATCCTTCTGAGTCCATCCGCAAACGAAAATGGATGTTATATAGCAGCTGCTGAAGTCAGGAGGAGCTGAAGTTGGAGGCAGAGCCAAGTTCAGAGGTTCACCAAAGTGGTGGTAGAAATTAAGTTAGTGTAAGTCTATGTAATTTAACATGCAGATGGGGGTGGAATGGAGGGTTTATAGCAGGAAGGGCAACCAACGGGAAAAGGTAAAAGCATTAGGTAACACAGCCCCCTTCCCGGTTTTTTGCACTTTTCTGCTACACCCCCACCTTTCTACCACCTGTGAGTGTAAGTGACACCAGTGTAGATTCGTAGGCATACCCCTCTACCTGTCATGGCCCAAATGCTGGGATGTGGTGCAAGGTGAGAGACCCATAAAAAGCATTCATGCAGGAAAGGTAAAATGTTGTGGTATTTGTTCCTTTAGTGCAGGGGTTCTCAAACTTCACTGCACTGCGACCCCCTTCTGACAACAAAAATTACTACATGATTCCAGGAGATGGGACTGAAGCCTGAGCCCGGGAGGCCGAAGTCCAAGCTCCATCACCTTGGGCTGAAGCCCTTGGGCTTTGGCCCCAGGCAGTGGGGCTTGGGCTTTGGCCCTTGGCGGTGCGGTCAGGCTTGGGCTTGGGATCAGTCTAACACCAGCCCTGGCAACCCCATTAAAACGGGGTCCTGACCCACTTTGGGGTCCCGACCCACAGTTTGAGAACCACTGCTTTAGTGTAAACGACTCTTTCTAGCATTCCCCTTTCATGATACTTTATTTCTGATGTAAATAATTTTCAACAATAAAAGTGCGGGGACGCCAACTCGCATGGAGAACTATGGGACTAAAATGAGCAATGCCTCTTGAAAAGAGGTTCAGTTGAAAAGTAGGTACACAGGGCCTGATTCTGAACAACTGAGTAAACACTGAATAACTCAGCAGAAGCCAACAAAATTGTTCTGGGTTTACTCGGGTGTGAGAGCAGAATTAGGCCAGGACATGTAAATTACACCACCATTTTTGTCATCTGAATTTGCCCTAACGCTTTAATTCCAAATTATTTTCTGACAGCAAAAGCATTAGCTTACATTTCCAGCCGGTCTTTAAATACATAGAGGGTGCTAAAATATCAGACTGTATAGGGTTATGTTCAGTGGAGAAAAACAAGATAATTTGATTGGCATGATTTAAAATCCAATACTTCGTGCCTTGTTGAAGTTGGAAATGAGGATCTTATGAAAACCCTTAAAGATTGGGTAAAGCATCTTACTATACACATAGGACTGAGCATAATGTAGTACAGTAATTTCTGTTGCTAGAAGATATGAGGACAGTTGCATAAGTGGTCAAATAAGAAAAAAATTTCACTGGCTCAGAACTGATTCATTTGATTAATTTTAACATAGAAGAGGAGTCCCATTAAGTCTTTACAAGGTAGCAAGCTTGATCTAGTATTCAGTTTGAAAAAAACGTCGTGTTTTTTACAGTCTCCATTATTCTGAAGTCTGACAAAAGCAGGGCGTATCCATTTACTTTTTGAATCGGTTCCTTATCTAAGATACACCTGTTAGGTGATCCGCTGTGGCTGTCATTAACTGGTAGACCAGGTGCTTTTTTCCTGAGTGGGAGAAGGTGTGCCAATGAAGTTGGAGGACACTGTACAAACTGCTGGTTCATCGATAACCTTTTGTGTGTTTCACAAGGCGTAACCTTCCGTTCAATTGTTTCACTGTGAACCAGTGCTTATCGTCGGATGTTTTTGGACTTGTATCCATCTTAATTTGTTTTGGATCAGGGACCACAAAAGCCATGTAATCATCTGTGAAGTGAAACACAATATTCATTCCAGGAAAGACTACTTAAACAAGAGGCCAGAGTTTACAATGACCAAATCTGCAGACACTTCTGTGTACCCACGGGTGCTACAGAAGGGTGTTTGTTAATTGGGATAATAAGCAGGTTTTCAAACCTCTTATGATGCCTGTTGTATTAAAGATCAGTGTTTACTATCTCAGTTTTATTTTTGGCTAGAGGGTGCAATTTGGCTTCATAAACCTTCAAAAATGGAGTGAGACAAGTGGTATAGGACTGTGCTGAGTAATGCACTGGCTGGACCCAGGCATGGCAGGGGATCTGTGAACTTCCTTACCTCCCATTACAAAGCTGTGCAGTGTACCTTCATCTTCATTTACACCTCTACTCATCCACTGTCAGCCTGTTCCTCTCCTGAACAGCGACTCTCAGGGGAGCCAACTTGTGGAGTTGGAAGTCTGACCACTAATAGCTGCAGGAGACTTTTTCATTCGTTATTTGAAGTAGGATTTTAACCCAGAATTGTGGAGATCCTAGAAAAACTACTTGTAGGCTGCTGGCCTGACACTCAGCCTTGGAAGGGATGACACCAGGCCCAGGGTCTGCTTCTGGCTCTTTTCTCAGAACTTCAGCTTTATTTCTTCCACATAAAAGTGAGCAGAACATGTCAATTCTCCATTCCGCCAACCCAGGATCTTCTGCAGGGGTGTATCTATTCCCTACAGGTTTCCACTCTACAGTGACTTGCCTGAGAGTCATTCTGCTCCAGGGCCTGTCATGGGAACCAGCCTGCTTCCTGTTGCTCTCCCACTTGACCCATGGCTGCCTGCCAGAGCCTCCCTATTCCTGGAGACTCTCCTTCCTTCATCTGAGGCTTCCTGCCAGGGTTCAGTGCTCCTGGCAGCTCTCTGCCCCAACTGAGTCATATGCTGGCTTTCATAATCACCTGCCTCCTCTTGGGGGGGTAGCTGATCCATCACAGGTGTGGCTGGTCGCAACTCCCCTTAAAGGGCAAGCCACCTTGTGGCACTGCTCTATTAAGAACACTTCAGATAGGCTGCTTAGGTAGGTGGTGCAGCACACGACTACAGATGAGTGTCAGACAAATTGGAATGAAAGAAGAGTGTAAAATAAAAAACGAAGCAGAACATTTTAATAAGGAAACATCTGGTGAAAATAGGCAGAAGGCGGGATGGGAGGACTTGAGCAAAGCATTTTACACAAAAGGACTTTAATTTGCTGCTCACATGCCCTCTTTCTTTCAGACCATCCAGTTGGTCCTTGAACTAATAAGGTCTTTTTGTACGAATGCCACCTTTCTACAACATGAGTGTGCAAAGTGGAGGGTTTTCCGTGCTAATGTCAACCAATGCAGCATTTTGTGGGCTAGAGTGGCAGGGAATGGAGAGGAATGGCAGGCTTCATGAGGCAATGGGCTGGTAGGAGTGGGAGTTGAGAGAACTGTCTTCCTTCCTTTTTCTATTTTATCAGCTCAGAATGGATGGTGACTCATTGTTCTCTACATATGTCATGTTTCGTTATTGGAGACCTGTCAGAGGATTTGATTAATAATACATAGTGCTTGAATTCAATGTGATAAAAGTAATCCTAACAAAGCGCTTTTTTTCCTTGTGCTTAAGTTAAAGCTGATAAGAAAAAGCCTGTTGTCTTCAAAAATATATTGGAAGGGGTTCCCTTCTTTT
Organism: Lepidochelys olivacea; assembly: GCF_965140295.1. Classification (NCBI taxonomy): domain Eukaryota; kingdom Metazoa; phylum Chordata; order Testudines; family Cheloniidae; genus Lepidochelys; species Lepidochelys olivacea. The sequence goes on from NC_140419.1 coordinate 7,060,689, forward strand.
TATGACATAAACAAAAGTGCACTTGGTGGGCTGCAGAGCAGCAGAACAGTTACTACTAGAGGCTGCTTTCATAGTCTGCCAGAGATTAAAGTGGTTTTAAGATTCGGTCCCATCACAGTACTGCTATGGGGAAAATATTCTTTAAGACCTCTAGTTAAATTCTGTAATAAAAGCTGTGATGGAAACAGTTTAATGGAACGATTGTTATGTAAGAAGCATCACACAATCCATCTAATTTGTCTCCATTAATTCCACAAAATGGTCAGTTCCTCTTCTAAATATGAAATAATCTTTCTAGATTCACAAGTTTAAAAGTCTTTTAAAGTTTCAAAAACAAAGATAGTCGACCATTTCATTATACTGCCCGTGGAACAATTTCATCCATCTGGTGTGACGGAGGAGTTTAAAATCTATACAGTCATCACCATATATTAATATTTATGTAAAAGATGGGAAAACATTGAGCAAGCAGAATTTTCGGTATTAGTTTTGCAGCATTGTGTTAAGACAGCTTTGAATTAGTTGGACTACACAGTATGTGAAAGGCAAATTTGTAAAGGCGATCTTTCAAAGGTAAATCATTGTACATGATGTACTATACAGGAGGGCCATTCCCCCATTTCCTGGTGGTCGGGGCTAAGTAACTTGTATTGTCTTAAATGCAAATTTGCATTCTGCAGAATTCAAATCTATCTTGGGGACTGGATCAATGCCTTCCATGTGCTGGGTGTTTGATATCACTCACTTTGTGATCTCGAATGTTGAGGCAAGCATTGTCACTGTGCACGCAGACAAGACTATTCAGATGTGAGGCTGCATGGTGTACACAATTAAATGTCCATAAAGGACTTCAAAGACCAAAAGTAGATGTCTTAAATATGTTTAATAGTCATTTGAAAAGTTGACAGTCCATAGAAATGCACAATGTGCTGTTCGTAGTCCTTCCTGAATGTATGTTTTGTTTTTTTTTTAAATTTCTTGTTCAGAAGCTTTGGGTAAGTGTTAAAAGGGTTAATGGCAGACCTTGGCGCAGCTCTGGCTGGGGAGCTGTTCCATATGCCTTTTTTCCAACTTGTTTTTGAACTTTTTGACATCCCTATGCATGTCATCTTTTCTTCCACTCTACTTTTCTCTTTCTTGTGGGGTTCACTGCTTATTTACTGGGAGAAAACCATGAGCATTTGCAGAATGGTAATTTGTTGTAGTAGGAGTATAAACTTGTCAACAGGCAGGCAGTATTTTCACCATTCAGGGTCTCTCCAATCAGCAAACTCCTGCAATGAAAATAACTTGGTAGATCTCCATGGCGTTTACATAGCAAATTGCCTGGTCTGGTTTGACGTAATTTTTACTGTCCAGCTCTCACTGGCATGCAGTACATAATTTAGCCTGGGAAGGATGAGAGAGTTCATTATGAGTTGTACGGCTGCGCTTTATTCTGTTAATGGATAGTGAGTGTGTCTTCTGCAACCTTACTAGTTTTGAGTCAGAAACCTTTCTGTAAATATTGACAGAGTTCATCAAAGCGAGCCAAGAAATGAAATTGGCAGGACTAATTGTAGACTGCTGTATTAATCATTTATAGAAACAGATAAGCTATTAGAAGGATTGCAAAGGACAACTTGTGGCTTTGCAAAGTTAACGCAAGATAACTCCTGAGGAAAAAATTGTCCCAGAGAGAAATGAGTTAAAGGCAATGCCAAGCCTTCCAAAAAATACCTTGCACAATCAAAAATATAACAACTTCAGTGGTGTCCCCATGCTCCCACCACTGCTACTTTAATTCTTTTATTTTTGTTTGCACCTGTTTTTACTGATTTCATAACAGGTCACTGTTACAGAAATAAAGTTATGCCCAGTTGTGGGACTAACAGTTCTGGTCTCTTTTGACGGGGTAGAAAATACTTCTTATGATTATGCTTATGGTTAAGGGTCCTGTCAGTGTTTCCATTATAAACTGCTGATTTTTTTTTAAAGGGTTTTATAACTTAGTTGTAAAAATTTGTTCTTGGCAGAAGATTTGTGTACAAGATCTCAGTTCGAATGAGGCTTTTTAATTAATTTTGAAAGCGAAAAATCTGGACACCTCTGTTGGTTGAGGTTCAGAGTGGAAGCAGCTTATACTGAACTGCTGCAGTGACGCTCTGTCCATAGTGAAGCAGGATGGAAATCTTGCAACGTTTCTCAATTGCTTTGCCTCCAGTTGTGGTATGAATTACAGCAATTGAGTTTAGACTTTGGTGGCTGCTGTAGAACTTCAGATATAGTGGACTTCACTTCCGATTAGCTTGATCTATTCAAAAATTTTACTTCTCTCCAAGTAGGTCCCGCTGTATAAGACAAAAAATTTCCCTTTCTTAGTATTCATTTGCATGGCCACCTGAGAGATCTGGGTTCATTCTGGTCAGTCTCTGGTTCCGTGCCATCTGCAGCTGAGAGTTCTGTGGCAGCAGTCTGCCCGTTCGTTTCTCATCCAGATGGGGTGTTTCTGAAGAGTGTGGGAACGAACCTTGGAGGTCTCATGTGGCACCATTGTAGCCTTGAGGCTCCTCACCCATTGCATGGCACTGGGTGGTACCCAGAAACTCAGCCAAATCTTCTCTGGCAGTTTCATGATATTGTGGATGAAGATGCTCTGAGCTCAGCTGTCTAGCAAGGAGTGCCTGTGTGCACCAATTATCTAGGGAACAAGTGAACCTCAGTAACTAGTTACACCAGATCCAGCATTGCACAAACTTGATCCTTCCAAGATGTAGCAAAGAGTGTTGGGAAGTGTTTCTGCTGCTAAAGCAAGCTTTTAGACAGCTGCACTTGACATACCAATATCAAGACTCCTGTCCAGATGAGTCAAAGGCTGCAGTTCTGCAGAGATTATGTCTCACTTGATGAGTCTGAGCACCACTGGCTGGAAGCATCTTGGCAGAGAGGATGCTGAAACCTTGTTACAGGTCAGCAATACTGAGGCATCTGCTTTAGTTGGATGCTTACAGAGCTTGGAAGCAGAGTTGGGAACTTCATCCCATTAGACCAGCATCAGTATGGCATCTTTATTCTGTTTTGCTGTAGCCTGAAAGGCTTGGACTTTGCAAAACTATCTGAGGAGGCAGTTAGTTCATATTAATTAATAATACACTCTGGAGATAGGTGACTTGCGGTGATGTTTGAGAGCATGTGTAGCCAGCTGTGGTCCTTTGCGACAAAGGGCACCCAAGTTGTTTGTGTTCCTGAGGGACGCAGCATTACTGCACTAGGGAACACTTCTTAAAGCTACTCGTCCTCTTTTCCTCTATTCTGTAAAAGAAACAATGGGAGAATTGGTCAAGAAATGGCAAAAACAAACCAGAAGGATACTCAGCATCAGGAAGCATCAGCACACGTGATGGCCGATAGGTATGGCCAATGCTGTGTGCAGAGAGAGGTAGTATATTTCATTGGTTGCGAAGGTGCGGTGTATATACACCAGTCATCCTCCTTGTAACGCGAGAGAACTAAAGTAGGCTGTTCCCATGTACTTTATTTTCCACACTGTTATAGCTGTTCTAAGAGACTAAGTTAATCAATGTATATTTTCACTGCGTTAAATAAATTTGAGTACCAACGTCAAGAAATTAAACCCAGACGTCTGGTGGGGGAGATTGATGCACTTTACTCTTTTAATAAACATTGCTTCAAACATGAATGACACACGCACTGTTGCTAAAGGTAAACGTAAACCAATTGTGTCGCTGACATTATATTGCGGTGCTTGCTCTTTATTAAGAGTCGTCATTAAGTAAAGCAAGCAGATCCATATGACGCAGATGCCTGCACTAGTTTCCCTATCACCATCGTGGAGGGGAACTTTCAGAGCTGCCGTGTTTCCGCTACAGGGCTGGAAAGCAATTGTAGCATTGTGCAGCACTAGTGCATAGGTTGAGTACCCGTCTCCCATCCATTCCAGCCACCAATACTAGCAAGAAGCGCCACCAGAACACCAAATAAGTCCCTATTTTAAAACCCAAATACAAAAGCTTTTTGTTTAAATTCCTTATTAAATAGGTTTCTGTCAAAGACTGTCTGTGCAGAACCTTATCTCTCCTGCCCCCTTATGTTTGTTACCTAAACTTGCTGCATCTTGTCTTTAAATTGTTTAAACTAAAGCCTCTTTGAGACATGGACAATGTCTTACGTATTTGTACAGCTCCAAGCACAATGAGACCCTAGTTCTCTGGGCACTTCAACACAATTTCTCCTTCCCATTGTTGTTTATATTCTTGAAGATCAGAATATATAGGTCATTAGGCATGAAGAGAGAAGAGACTTGTCGTTGAAAGGAGCCCTTCCCTACTTTGAGAAGGTCTGAGACACTCCTGTTCCATCTATGGTGCGCTTGCACCATTTTGTGTGTTATGCCCCTTATCATAATGTGCCTACTCTGAGATGTAGGGTCAGTTGTTGGGTCCGTTCACCCTTATACAGGGTTGCATGTACATTGATGAAGGTACCTCATAAAACAGGGCTATAGTCGTGTACATGTATAGCGACTGTGTAATTGTAGCTGGCATCTCAGAGAACTAGTTTTGCCTACAGAACTGTGTTCTAGTACAGTCAAGAGGGAAAAAGATTCCTTCTCTTTCTTTAAAACTGGTTCTGTGTGTTCATCTTGATGCTCTTTGCTATGAAAACAGTTGGTAATTGTAGTTGTTCTTTATTATAAAGGCCAGTTGCCGATTATCTGAATGTCTCAAATCTAAAACCGTGAGTTAGTTTGAGCCTAAGTTAATTGAAAATTGGTTTTAATTCATTCTAGATTAAGGAACAAACTAATTTTGGATAACCCCAATTATCAGTAGTTCATGTTGATATGTATGTAGCTAAACGTAGATGCAAGAAACCATTCCATGGTTATAACTCTTGGACAGTTGCTGACATTGCTTTTGATTTGCTAGTCTAATTATACTCATGAATATGACACAATTTTGAACTCTTTTTCTTGTAGAATGGCATTTCAAGTCATTTTCAAATATATTCATGACAACGTGTATGATTTTAGTAAAGTGGAAGAGGTGGATGTTAGCTCTGAAATATTGGGGTGCACATGGAAGATGGAAGAATCTGCTTTTCCTTCCCTGACTTTCCAATAAAATGACAAAGGTTCTGGTTGTATCTGGCATTGCAAATGTCGGCTTTAAACATTTTTTACATAGGTTACTAATTTCAACTAGCAGTTGTCAATAACTGTTGACTTTCAGTCTTGCCTGTACCTACTAAGATTGCCATAAGACTACAGCTGTAAAACCCAAAATACACTGCCTAGTTAATTCTTAGGCCCTGCTAGCGAGAAAGTAGCTGTTAGTTCCTAGAAAGCTGACTCAGACATATCCATGTCTTCAGTAATACTTAACAGTTACAGAGTGTTTTTTGTCCACGTGAGTAGTTCAGAAATGTTATCCCCATTCTATAAAGGGATAAACTGTGCCTTTTTTTGCATCATACACACCCCTGAACTGATCTATCCATATCACCTTCTCCCTTGTTCAAATTCCTCTTTAAGACACGCTTCCAGTTTGATGTTCGCAAAAAGTGAGTCACCAAGTATACTTTAAATTTGTTATAATCTGTATTTATTAAATGACTTAAAATTGTTCAGTCCTCTGAGCACAGAATCACAGAACCGAAGGGTTAGAAGGGACTGCAAGGATCATCTAGTCTGACCCCCAAAGTGTGTCTTTATTGAGTTCTCGTGCTGTCATCAGTCTGTCCTCGCCCCACCTGCTGTTTACGTGAAATTAGACTGGAGTCTCTTTGAGGCAGAGAATGTGGTGCAATTTATATATAGTGAGGTATGTCTAGCATAGTTATAGGGTTTGAATCAGAGTTTGAATGATTTACCCAAGGCCACAATGGATGAACAAGGACCAGGGATATTAATTTCCTTATGACAGGTTTCAGAGTAACAGCCGTGTTGGTCTGTATTCGCAAAAAGAAAAGGAGTACTTGTGGCACCTTAGAGACTAACCAATTTATTTGAGCATAAGCTTTCGTGAGGCATACTGTGGAAAGTGTAGAAGATCTTTTTATACACAGAAAGCATGAAAAAATACCTCCCCCCCAACCTACTCTCCTGTTGGTAATAGCTTATCTAAAGTGATCACTCTCCTTACAATGTGTATGATGATCAAGGTGGGCCATTTCCAGCACAAATCCAGGGTTTAACAAGAACGTCTGAGGGGGGGAGGGTAGGAAAAAACAAGGGGAAATAGGTTACCTTGCACAATGACTTAGCCACTCCCAGTCTCTATTCAAGCCTAAGTTAATTGTATCCAATTTGCAAATGAATTCCAATTCAACTGTCTCTCGCTGGAGTCTGGATTTGAAGTTTTTTTGTTGTAATATCGCAACTTTCATGTCTGTAATCGCGTGACCAGAGAGATTGAAGTGTTCTCTGACTGGTTCATGAATGTTGTTGTTCTTGACATCTGATTTGTGTCCATTTATTGTTTTACGTAGAGACTGTCCAGTTTGACCAATGTACATGGCAGAGGGGCATTGCTGGCACATGATGGCATATATCACATTGGTGGATGTGCAGGTGAACGAGCCTCTGATAGTGTGGCTGATGTTATTAGGCCCTATGATGGTGTCCCCTGAATAGATATGTGGACACAGTTGGCAATGGGCTTTGTTGCAAGGATAGGTTCCTGGGTTAGTGGTTCTGTTGTGTGGTATGTGGTTGTTGGTGAGTATTTGCTTCAGGTTGGGGAGCTGTCTGTAGGCAAGGACTGGCCTGTCTCCCAAGATTTGTGAGAGTGTTGAGTCATCCTTCAGGATAGGTTGTAGATCCTTAATAATGCGTTGGAGGGGTTTTAGTTGGGGGCTGAAGGTGACGGCTAGTGGCGTTCTGTTATTTTCTTTGTTGGGCCTGTCCTGTAGCAGATGGCTTCTGGGAACTCTTCTGGCTCTATCACAGCCTCAGAAACAACTCTGACATCATAATCAAAAAGGCTGACAAAGGAGGTGCTGTTGTCATCATGAATAGGTCAGAATATGAACAAGAGGCTGATCGGCAGCTCTCCAACACCACTTTCTACAAGCCATTACCCTCTGATCCCACTTGAGAGTTACCAAAAGAAACTACAGCATTTGCTCAAGAAACTCCCTGAAGAAGCACAAGATCAAATCCGCACAGACACACCCCTGGAACCCCGACCTGGGATATTCTATCTACTACCCAAGATCCATAAACCTGGAAATCCTGGGCACCCTATCATCTCAGGCATTGGCATCTTGACCCTGTCTGGCTATGTAGACTCCCTCCTCAGGCCCTACGCTACCAGCACTCCCAGCTACCTTTGAGACACCACTGACTTCCTGAGGAAACTACAATCCATCGGTGATCTTCCTGATAACACCATCCTGGCCACTATGGATGTAAAAGCCCTCTACACCAACATTCCACACAAAGATGGGCTACAAGCCGTCAAGAACACTATCCCCGATAATGTCACGGCTAACCTGGTGGCTGAACTTTGTGACTTTGTCCTTACCCATAACTATTTTACATTTGGGGACAATGTATACCTTCAAATCAGCGGCACTGCCATGGGTACCCGCATGGCCCCACAGTATGCCAACATTTTTATGGCTGACTTAGAACAACGCTTCCTCAGCTCTCGTCCCCTAACGCCCCTACTCTACTTGTGCTATATTGATGACATCTTCATCATCTGGACCCATGGAAAAGAAGCCCTTGAGGAATTCCACCATGATTTCAACAATTTCCATCCCACCATCAACCTCAGCCTGGACCAGTCCACACAAGAGATCCACTTCCTGGACACTACAGTGCTAATAAACGATGGTCACATAAACACCACCCTATACCGGAAACCTACTGACCGCTATTCCTATCTACATGCCTCCAGCTTTCACCCAGACCACACCACACGATCCATTGTCTACAATCAAGCTCTGCGATACAACGGCATTTGCTCCAACCCCTCAGACAGAGACAAACACCTACAAGATCTCTATCAAACTTTCTTACAACTACAATACCCACCTGCTGAAGTGAAGTAACAGATTGACAGAGCCAGAAGAGTACCCAGAAGTCACCTACTACAGGACAGGCCCAACAAAGAAAATAACAGAATGCCACTAGCCGTCACCTTCAGCCCCCAACTAAAACCCCTCCAACGCATTATTAAGGATCTACAACCTATCCTGAAGGATGACCCAACACTCTCACAAATCTTGGGAGACAGGCCAGTCCTTGCCTACAGACAACCCCCCAACCTGAAGGAAATACTCACCAACAACCACATACCACACACCACACAACAGAACCACTAACCCAGGAACCTATCCTTGCAACAAAGCCCGTTACCAACTGTGCCCACATATCTATTCAGGGGACACCATCATAGGGCCTAATAACATCAGCCACACTATCAGAGGCTCGTTCACCTGCACATCCACCAATGTGATATATGCCATCATGTGCCAGCAATGCCCCTCTGCCATGTACATTGGTCAAACTGGACAGTCTCTACGTAAAACAATAAATGGACACAAATCAGATGTCAAGAATAACAACATTCATGAACCAGTCGGAGAACACTTCAATCTCTCTGGTCACGCGATTACAGACATGAAAGTTGCGATATTACAACAAAAAAACTTCAAATCCAGACTCCAGCGAGAGACAGTTGAATTGGAATTCATTTGCAAATTGGATAGGCTTGAATAGAGACTGGGAGTGGCTAAGTCATTGTGCAAGGTAACCTATTTCCCCTTGTTTTTTCCTACCCTCCCCCCCTCAGACGTTCTTGTTAAACCCTGGATTTGTGCTGGAAATGGCCCACCTTGATTATCATACACATTGTAAGGAGAGTGATCACTTTAGATAAGCTATTACCAGCAGGAGAGTGGGGTAGGAGGAGGTATTTTTTCATGCTTTCTGTGTATAAAAAGATCTTCTACACTTTTCACAGTATGCCTCCGATGAAGTGAGCTGTAGCTCACGAAAGCTTATGCTCAAATAAATTGGTTAGTCTCTAAGGTGCCACAAGTCCTCCTTTACTTTTTGCGTATACAGACTAACACGGCTGTTACTCTGAAACCTCTCCTTACAATGTGTATGACAATCAAGTTGGGCCATTTCCAGCACAAATCCAGGTTTTCTCCCCCCCGCCCTCCTCCCCACAGAAACCCACTCTCCTTTTGGTAATAGCTTATCTAAAGTGACCACACTCCTTACAATGTGTATGATAATCAAGGTGGGCCATTTCCAGCACAAATCCAGGGTTTAACAAGAACATCTGAGGAAGGGGGAGGGAGGGTAGGAAAAAACAAGGGGAAATAGGTTACCTTGCATAATGACTTAGCCACTCCCAGTATCTATTCAAGACACCCCCCCCCCTCCCCCAGACGTTCTTGTTAAACCCTGGATTTGTGCTGGAAATGGCCCACCTTGATTATCATACACATTGTAAGGAGAGTGGTCACTTTAGATAAGCTATTACCAGCAGGAGAATGGGGTGGGAGGAGGTATTTTTTCATGCTTTATGTGTATAAAAAGATCTTTTACACTTTCCACAGTATGCATCTGATGAAGTGAGCTGTAGCTTACGAAAGCTTATGCTCAAATAAATTGGTTAGTCTCTAAGGTGCCACAAGTACTCCTTTTCTTATTGTAAGGAGAGTGATCACTTTAGATAAGCTATTACCAGCAGGAGAGTGGGGTGGGGGGAGGTATTTTTTCATGCTTGGTGTGTATAAAAGATCTTCTATACTTTCCACAGTATGCATCCGATTAAGTGAGCTGTAGCTCATGAAAGCTTATGCTCAAATAAATTGGTTAGTCTCTAGGGTGCCACAAGTATTCCTTTTCTAATTTCCTTTTGCATGTGTCTAAGGAGCCTATTCTCATATCAGGCTAGAATTCAGAAGTTCTGCGCTTCCAGGGCTGTGTCTAGATAACTTTTATCTTCACTACAGTGTTGTAGTAGAGAAATTAGGTTCTGAGGTTACTTTGTTATCCCGTCTGTGCATAAATTCAATCCTATGTGGAACTGAGAGTGAAAAGAATCTTTCAAGCAGGAAGCCTAGACAAAACTAACGTTCTCACATTGTTTCCTAAGCCTCATAGATGGCTGGTATGTGCATATAAAGGGGGAGTTAGTGGGGGAACTAGGTATATGCAAGAAGCTTTTTTGAAAAGCAAAGACTTGTAAAACATGCTACCTAAAATCTCCCCCTACTAAACTGATGCTTTGTTTTGTCAACCAGATGTAGTTCGGTGTCAGGATTTCCCAGGATCAGGCATGAATAATCCTGAAATCCTTGGCTCTCATTTTATCTTCTGTTCAGAAATGATTTTTAGGGACAATAATATTTTAAAGTCCATAACAGGGGATATGGAGGGCTTTATTCTTCTCCCCTAGGGAAGGTGGAAAGAGCCCTCCATTTCCCCTATTCCCAGAGTCCTAAGGGTTTGCCCCTCGAGTTCCTTCCTCCATGGGGACAGTCCTGCTGATCAGCAATGCTTGTCATGGCTGTCTCTATATTCTGTCCTCACTGCTCTTGCACTCTTCAGAGAGGCTGCATTAAGGGCCAAGTGCAGAGCTATGGTAAAGGGGCTATGTTCTAATCCCCAGCCCTGCTGTGTGCAGTCGGACTGCTGAGAGCAGGATGTGCTACTGAAACTAGTTACTATTTGGTGATTGGCTGATAGGGCTCAGTGCACTTCCCAACGGGCAGGGGTCCAGGTCACTCTCACTGCATTCAATAGTTCCCACGTTGGCCTCTCAGGAGAGAATCCAGGGCCATGCAGCGTTTTCTGTGACTAGAGTAATGATGTCTCCAGAGAACGCTAGCCAGCACCTTCTACAGAAATTACTTGATCTTCAGTCCCAAACAGAGCAAACGCTGGCTGTTTGTGTGGCAGTTTGTTTGGCTGTGATCATGCTAGCGTTGAGGGATGGTATTACATTCCTTAAGTGGAGTCATTGCTGTGATTCTGTGTTTTCATGTCCTTTAAATCCTACTTAGGTGTTGGCGTAGGTGTCAGTTTTCCATTATTTGGCAGAATAGCCACTCTATGAATGGATCTGGTTTTGTACATTTATTTTGTTGTTGAGACTAAGGTTGAACGTGGGGGAGGTGGTCATCCCAGCACAATTTCATTTTGCCTGATCTGCCCTTGAATTGGAAATGATCAGTGTCTGTATGAGAGACAATTTCTATAAAAAGCAGTATAATCATTGGGAAGCTCAGGTATTGTCCAAGTGCAGCCATAAAGGGAGGAACAATGGAAGGGATGGGAAGGAAGCAGAGTGCTGTACAAGAAACCGTGAGAGTTGGACACTCGGTAATACTCTAGCATTATCCTCCTCCAGGTTTCTGTTGCTCCTGTCCCACTGTATAAATAAGCAAACAGGCCTGGTCTGATGGAGTGCACCAGTCAAAGGAAGTTCCCACTGGGGCATATATACTCTGGGAACTTCCATAAATTGTTCTTTAATATGACAGTTTCCAATTATGGGTTTTTATAATAAGAGGCTTATTGGCAGCTAGTAACACAAGTTAACCGTGGAAATTTGTATTGCTTTTCTTGGCCCCAGTGTGTTTCCTGAACAGTGTGTGCACTTTGTCCCAGGTGTACCATTCTGAGCTTTGAAAGAGTGTCCGAGCATGTGCAGTGCTGAGACCCTTAGGAGTTGGCACTCAGGGCCCAACCAAAGGAACAAAAAAGGCTAGTGGAGAATTGCAGAGATTGAGCTTTAATGTGTTAACTCATTTGTTTGTTTGTTTTTATGGCAAAATAGAAAATGACCAACTGTGAGAGATTTTCTTACACACACACAATAATTCTGACACCATTCTGAACTTACCTTTTAATGTGTATAGACTTAGGAGATAGCATTATACGAATTTCATGGATAGCCACCTGTATGTTAGAAAAGGTATATATTGTCAGCTAGCTTTCCTCCACAGGTCACGAGCTTGTATAAACTTGTTCGTTTTCTGAAGTGTTGAGTAAGTGTTCGGCGATGATCTTTGTAATCAGGAAAATATGTTTTTCATACATCAGTATACATGAGTGTGGTGTGTTTTTGTTACAAGGAAGTAATATTCAATAAGTAGGTCTTTTTTAAAAATATATATATATATATATATATCATATTGCAAGTAAAGTTGCAAGCAGTCCAAGTGGTGGTTGGCCTGTTTGCCGTGTAGCTTCTGACAAAAACTGGACATCTTTTTGCTGTCGTTTGCTGAAAATCGAGGGACTGCAGAGCATGGTCTCTTTCAAGATGTAACCTTCCATAGCTCTCTTCTGTAATCCACCCCTCTTGAGTGATTTATTCTAAGGCCTTGTGTATCATAGGGTTTTGTACTGGCGCTCATCACTGTAGCATTGCAGTATCTGTCCAGGCTACAAAAAATGATGGCTAGGAAACAGATTTTTAAACATTAAACAAAAAAAAAACCAAACAAACCCCCAAACCACCAGTTCCAGTTAGCAGGGAGAGTTTTGCTGCCAGTATGAATGGGGCATAATTTGATTTAAATGACTTTTGAGCAACAGCTCTCAAAATTGTTCCATGTATTTTCTTCCTGGCTACTGTTGAAAATATGGGGCCGAATAGTTTCTGTGATGTTTCAAACCATTCTGTTCTGGCAGCCTCGTTGCTGGGCCCTTGTGTGTTACACTCTAGTTTCCAGTTAGCTGTGGCCTGGAGTAAAGCACACTGCTCATGAAATGCACCAAAGTGGGAGGTCTTGCAGTGAACAGGCTACAAGAAGCCCCAGGGTCCAGAGAGCAATTCACTAGGTCTCAGCAGGGAGGCTGCTAGTTCTATAGGGCACTTTTTAAAAATAGGCCTTGCTTGTAGGAGGGGAAGGAACGGTGTATGCTGGATTGGATTGCATGGGCCTCCTGGTAGGGTTGCAGTGTGGGGAAGGGTGAGCTTGGAGGGCTAGGTTAAAGTTTGGATCTTGGACCAAAACTCTTGCACCTCACCAGTTGGGGCTGTTCCATGCGTGTTGGGTGTGAAATATGCTTGACAGAATATCTCTAACTACACATTGCTGTTATAAACATGAAATGGTGCATCTCCATATGAAAACCATGTGTGCGTTTGCTGTTTGTCCCTCAATGACCAAACTGATATAGCTGGGATAGAATGCATTCACTGGACCCCACCTGCATACCCTGTTTGCTGCAGGGCCTCCTGTGTTCTTGGGGTTCAGTGCAGAGAGGATTAGCTGGGGAAAATATGCTCATTCTGAAGACAAGGTTAATTTTTGGCCCAACAACTTGAACAATGTTTGGGGAGCAGAAAGGGAGGGTGTGAGGCAAGTGTTGACCAGGCCATACTAAATGTGTAGCATCTAAAACTGTTGCAGACCTTCGAGGGCAGACTTCTCTAAAGTGGAAAGAAAACAATAAAGTGGCTCGACTTTAAAACAAGTACTAATAAGTGTCCGTGAGAACAGTGTGCATCTTGTTGGTTGGTTTTTCTTTTTGTTTTAATACATTGTTACCATCACTGTGTCTCTCATTGTTGCACATCGATTCTGGAACTCTTACCAGCTCTGGGCAGAGACGTTTCTCTCACTGGCATATTCAGTGTTTTTCTTGGGCTGGTTTCTGCAAGCTTACTGCAGTGGTGCTGGAACAGTTTCTATAGTGGGGGTGTTGAGAGCCATTGAACCAAACTGTAAACCCTGTATATAATGGAATACACTTCTAGACAGGGGGTGCGACAGCACCCCGAGCACTCCTAGTTCCAGCATCTCTGGTTTACTGTGTTCTCATTACTAGATGCCATTAATATCACTGCTGTCGAAGCAGATAGAAGGGTTTCACGCATTTTGAGTCAAAATCTTTGCCATGTAGTTGCGATTCAACACCTAATCCTTCTACGGTATCAGGTTAGTACGAGTGGTGCCATTGTTGATTTTGTGCTATCAATTACTATTGTCCGGAGAATAACACTTTCTTTTTGATAACTGTTCTACTGCTTCCTCTCCTATTTTAAGTGGATCTGATAAAGAGTATAAGCTATAGAAGATAAGGGGCTGTTTTAACATATGATGACATTCTTAAATAGTATGGAATAAAACTGGAAGTTACTGATGGGGAGTGATCATACTACTTCATATATTGCACTTGAGAAGGCAAGCAGCAGTATTGTGCTAGGGTCTGGAGAGCTAGGACTGGGGAGACCATAGAGGATGGGGTTACAGTAGTCATGGTAGGAGGAGATTAAGGCGTAAGGAGGATTTAAGGAGTGGTAGGTTTGAGGCAATTGTGTATTATGACAAACGAGGAAGAGGTGGTGGAAAGTATATTAAAAACCTGTGGCAGATATGGGGCAAGGGAAATTCATCGAGTTTACAGATACTACAGACAAATGGTAGGTCAAAATCAAGATGGGTGAGTGCAGATAAAGTTGTCTGAGGCTGCTGTTCATGCTCAACAAGCATTTCTGTCTTTTGAGACGTTTGGCTGGAAGGTTACTATTAATAATAAATATTTATATAGTTCTGTAACTCTGCCTGGCTCCTTAAATAAAAAAAAAAATCCCTGCCTGGAGATCTAACAATTGTCGACTGAAATAAACATAGGACAGGAAGATGAAAAAGAGAGAGGGTAGAAAAGGAGGGACCAGAGTTAAAATAAATAATGTGAAATCTGCAATGAGCAAATTGTATAATTTCTGATATTTTAAGCAGAGACTGAAGCAGGGAATAAAGAGGAGGAGACAGCCCAGGAAAGGAAGCCACCAGTGAAAAGAAAGCGGAAAATGGAATTTATGAAGTGGAGGTGGCATGGTTAGAGTGGTGGGAGAGGAATACTATTTAAGATAGGCTCTAGATCAAGTAGGAATTATTTTGGGGAAGTTCTATGTCCAGTGCGATGCAGGAAGTCAGTCTAGATAAGGGGTGGCCAAACTATGGCCCGTGTCTGGCTCTTCAGACATTTTAATTTGGCCCTCGAGCTCCCGTCAGGGAGTGGGGTCTGGGGCTTGGCCACTCCAAGAGTGCCATGGCTCTGTGCGGCTCCCGGAAGCAGCAGCATGTTCCCTCTCCGGCTCCTATGCGTAGGGGTGGCCAGGGGGCTCCGTACACTGTCCCCGCCCCAAACACCACCCTCGCAGCTCCCATTGGCTAGGAACAACAGCCAATGGGAGCTGCAGGGGAGGCACATGCGGACAGGGCAGTGCACAGTGCTGCCTGGCCGCGCCTCCGCTTAGGAGCCGGAGGGGGGACATGCTTCTGCTTCCGGGAGATGCTTGAGATAAGTGCCGCCCACAGCCTGAACCCCTGACCTCCTCCCATGCCCCAATCCCCGGCCCCAGCCCTGATCCCCCTCCTGCCCTCTGAACCCCCACTACCCCATCCTGGAACCCCCTCCCGCACCCTGAGCTCCACATTTTTGGCCCCACCCCAGAGCCTGCACCCCCAGCTGGAGCCTTCACTCCCTCCCTCACCCCAACCCCAATTTCGTGAGCATTCATGGCCCGCCATACAATTTCTATACCCCGATGTGGCCCTTGAGCCAAAAAGTTTGCCGACCCCTGGTCTAGATGATCACAGTGACCTCTTTTGGCCTGAGAATCTCTGAATCTCTAGGGGTATGTCTTCACTGCAGGATTAACTTGGGCACTTACTCGGGTGTTGCTCCAGCCCCCCTCTTGTTTACACACCAAATCCTGTCACTTGAGTTTAGTGGTGTTTTCAACCAAGGCTAGTTGGTTCATCTGGAGCTGATGGCTAAAACCCGAGTGATGTTTTCATGTGGGTTGGTAAGCTGCTCACTTTGCCGTGAGGATGCAGGCTTGCTCACTCGAGTGCTGATAGTCTTGCAATGCCATCCTACAATCCCCCTGGGCATCCAGAAGGACAGACAAGTTCTTCCACAATTCCCTGGGAAGGCATTCCGGAAGGGGTCCGCTTACTGCAGCACACAGAGCAATGGGGTATGCCCAAGAAGTGCTAGGGACACAGATGTTGAGAGCAGCACCTGTGAGAACCCAGCCACTTGTGTATGGCTTTGCACTGTGGTTGCTCACACTTAGCCTAGGCTGACCTGTGTGCTCAGATGTGGGTGCCAATCACTGAGTTAACTACAGGGAAGATATAGCCATGGGAGCTGCATGTTAACTAGACTCTGAGGTTGGAGAGGAGGTGGTAATGGAGAGCTTGGTGTGAATGAGAACTTTGGTAGTGGGTGCGAGTGGGTAAATTTTAGAAATTAACCAGTTTAACAGTCCCACAGCCAGATCTCTCTACACTTGGCTTTGAAAACATACATGTCCGGTCTTGCTCAACTGCCCAGAATTTTGGGGAAAAACAGGAGAGCACATAGAAAACTGCTAAGAAATAACCCTGCTGTCCCTATAGTATAGCAGGTGCGGTGGGTTGCTTTCAGGAGGCCTTCAAAACTGTGGATGGTCTTGTCAGACATTGATATGCCAAACCCACATGAGTTGTATGGACTTCATTCCGTGACCTGGACTCCAAGTCTGTTTGTTGTGGTGAGTTTAAGGAAGACCAGTAACATTTCTTAATGTAACCTTGTTTGCTATATGAATTGAGAAATGCGAAAGCTTTCATCCTTGTAACGGCACCACAGTGACTTACCGATAGTACTATGCATGTAATATATTAATAATAATCAGTACAACAAAGCCCTGTTAGTAGGCAAATAGCTTTGTACGGTCAATAAGAGCAATTTGGGTCTGGATGATGTTTGCACATTTATCAAATCCAGTTGTGGTGTGTGCTGGGAAATAAAATTATAGCCATCCTGCTGGCCTTTCGTGCATATTTCCAGTGACTTAGAATTAAAGTGTTGTAACGCTAACCTTATTGGTGTGTTTTAAAAGGAATCTCTTAACTGCGCATACTGAAGCCAGTTGCCTTTATTAACTACTCTCCATTGCCAGTGCCATCTGGTACAATAAGTGAGATTACAGCAGGAATGGAAGGTGATGGGGACAGGTGTTTTTCCCCTTATTGGAAGTACCGTATTTTATTTAGCCAAGCAGGAATGAAAAAGAACAGACATTTGTTTTGTTGGGGTTTTTTTCAGAATAAAGTCCAGTTTAAAATGGAAAAAACTGATGGTGCAATGGATGCGGGTGTTCCGCAATAGGGGTGTGAAATGGTGGTGTTTGTATTACTGTTGTGGTAGCGATTTTGTGTTTAAGGCTGGGATGGTATTTTCATTCAAAGCCCCCTGTTTTCAGTCACATCTTAATTCAAAATGAACCTTGTTCGGTCTGATTTCTGTGCCTTATGCATGTGCGTAACTCATCATTTTTCAGGGATTCACAGAGTTTAAGGCCAGAAGGGACCGCCAGATCATCTAGGGTTCTAGCCTGACCTCCTGTATATCACAGACCATTACATTTCACCCTGTTACCTCGGTATTGAACCCAATCATTTTGTATGACTAAAGCACAATTTGTGTTTGGCTAAAGCCTCTCTACCAGAAAGGCATCCGGTCTTGAGTCTCAAGATGGAGAATCCACCAGTTCCGTTGGTAGATTGTTCTAGTGTTATAAAAAGATTGTCCTGTTTCTAATTTGAATTTTGTCTGGTTTCAGCTTCCAGCCACTGGTTCTTGTTATGCCCTTTTCTGCTACAGTAAAGAGCACGTTAGCACCTGGTATTTTCTTCCCATGAAGATACTTATACACTGCACCCATATCACCTCACCATCTTCTGTTTCATAAATTAAGTGGAAAACTCTCACTGTAAGACATTTTCTCTAGCTCTCCAGTAATTATTGTGGTTCTTCCCTGCACCCTCTCCAAGTTTTGAACAGCCTTTAAAAAATGTGGAAACCAGAACTGTATGTGGTATTCTACTATCTGTCTCGCTAGTTCCTAGTTGAGAGGTAAAATCACCTCCCTGCTCATACTTACTTTTCCTCTGGTTGTACATTGTTGCATTAGCCTTTTTTACAGCAGAATCACGCTGGGAGCTCATGTTGAGATTCTTATCTGTTATGACCAATAAATCCTTTTCAGAGTCACTGCTTTCCAGGATACACTCCCCCATCCATAGATATGGCCTTACCATAGTGATTCAGATTGCACTGTCTGACTGCCGTGTCCTCGTCATTATTTACCATTCCACCTGTGTTCGTATCATCCACAAATTTTATCAGCTGTGACTTGATGGTTTCTTCCAGTTCATTGATTAAAATGTTGAATTGCCTCTGGTCTAGTTGCAGAACCTCAGTAGAAACCTAATGGGCCCTAGGGAGATACTATATGTACCCTGAGATGACATGTTTCCTGGTCACTGCAAGGCTTCTTACTTTGGTTTGTCTCATGAGCACTTCGGAAGCGGAGACATTAATAAGAATCCCCTTAGGGCTGCCAGCTGATCAAATGTGGCTTGTCTATTAAATTTCATAGCCAGGCTCCTTTGTTGTCTAACTGAAATTTGTTCATTTGTTGAAAATATGCCCTCACTAATTGAGATTCCTGTGCGCCAATATAAAACCGCTATTAGGCTTTGAAAATGAAGACAAATGCTGCCTTTGACCTTTTTGAAGCAATTCTGTTTGGAAATAAATTATTGTGGTTTTGAAAACTGAGCACCTATACAGTAGGCTATTTAAGTAATAACTTAAAGGTTTTTCCTGTTTGAGGTAGTAATGGTATCCTGGGCAGATACACACCTGGTAGAACAGAACTGCCCTCGAGTGTTCTGGTGACAGTGTTTTTGATTTAATTAAGTTGTATGAGTTTCAAAATCACATCTGGGTGCAATATGTTTTAGCTAGTATTTACCGACATTCTGAGTGAAAGCTGCCCTGTTCATGCATGTATGGCTAATTGAGTTGCATACTGAATGAGACTTAAATGAGGCAGGACTCTTCATGCTTCCTTCTGTGTGTACTAAGTTGCACAACCAATAGTCGATTAGCCATTGAGCCAATGGGGCCCATGCCCAGGGCCCCCCGACCAATTGGGGGGGGAGGTCCTGGAAAAATGGGCACCCCAGTGCCCCAACCCTGCTCCCCAGCAGGAGCACCAGGTGGGCGGGGGAAGCCTTTGCGCCTCGACCCCGCTCCCCAGCAGAAGTGCTGATGGGTGTCTGTCTGGGTGGGAAACTGCATTTGGAAGGGGTGGGGAGGGCTCAGGCCCAGGGCCCCACAAAACCACAATCCACTTATGTGCACAACACAACGTGCATACTTAGTGATACAGGGCTCCATTGGGGCAGGCCATAATATTTCAGTGGTGTCTAGTCGAATAATTTCAATTTGTGAAATGTAGACTGGTCATGGGCATCATTAACATTGTTACTGAAGGGCAGTAACTAGAAAAGCCAAGATTTTTCAAAGAATAAACAGGACCGGCCTTTGTCATTGTATGGATAGAAGACTATGTACGTGGAAAGTCTATGGAATATGAGGAACAGACCTCATAGGATTACTACTGACTGAGAAAGCAGTCTCTTCCGTAACTCAATAGGTAGTTTTAATGCTTTTAGACATGAAGTTTCCTGGTTCAGTTTCTTGTTGGAATTAATTCCTCACAAGTAAGGACAATTGTTGAATTTATGGTTACTTCTAAACCATGCAGAATACAGAGAAGTGACCATCAGGCTGTACAGATTTCACTTATCCATGCCAAGATGCACTTGCTCATTAGCTGTTTTTATTATCCTTTGTGGTTGAGATGGTACTTTCATTCAAAGCCCCTATTTTAGAGGGTTATAACTTTCCGAAATCATGGTGTGGCAGAACCTTGATGCTTGTTCAGGGGAGGATGTTTGTTGAAAGTTGCAGGAAATCTATTCAACCGCTATCTTGAGGATCAGACATTCAAGTGAGCAGCTGACTTTCAACAAAATGCTTATTAAAAGTTACATTTCAATGTAAAAACCATCCAAAAATCTCTTAACACAACTTTGGGGTTGAGACTTTGTGCAAAAATCAGGAAATCCAGAATTGAGGTCCTTTAAGAAACCTTAACTTTGCATCCTTTCACTCCATGATTACATAACAGTGTGAAATGCCCTACTTTTCAGTAAATACAATGTCAGATGCATCGGAAAGACTCATCCAGAAAGACTGCAAATTAGCGGACTGTAACAGAAGTAGTTTAAATATACAATTATAAAAGTTTTTAGTATTACTGCATGTGTCCTGCTGTCTGGAGTGGTTCACGACCATGAGTGCCAACCTCATGACAGACTGTCAAAAAGCAGCACAGACCCCACAAGCTGGTGGTAAGTTCTGTAAATAGATTTCACTAACCCAGTATCAAAGCGTGAGCTCCTGAAGCACGATAACAGTTTTACCAAGGAGTCACAGAGAGTCCCCTTGGGCTCTCCGGTCTATATTGCCACCCAGAAAAGCTGGACTAAGTGATAAATGGTCACTTACACCAAAGATCACAAAGAATTCAGTTTGCTTCCAGTTCTAAGAGATCAGTCACTTACCCCAGGTCATTTTGTACCTCAGATCTCACACCAAAGACAATGCTTGTAGCCGATCCTGTAGTAAACTAACTAGGGATTTATTAACCTGGAAAAAGAAATGAGTTATTCACAGGTTAAAGCAGGCAAACATACTGTGTATAGCTTGAGAGGGGTAGTCGTGTTAGTCTGGAATCTGTAAAAGCGGCAAAGAGTCCTGTGGCACCTTATAGACTAACAGACGTAGTGGAGCATGAGCTTTCGTGGGTGAATACCCACTTCGTCGGATGCATGTAGTGGAAATTTCCAGAGGCAGGTATAAATATGCAAGCAAGGATCAGGCTAGGGATAAGGAGGTTAGTTCAGTCAGGGAGGATGAGGCCCTCTTCTAGCCGTTGAGGTGTGAACACCAAGGGAGGAGAAACTGCTTTTGTAGTTGGCGAGTCAGTCACCATCTTTGTTTAATCCTGAGCTGATGGTGTCAAATTTGCAAATGAACTGAAGCTCAGCAGTTTTTCTTTGAAGTCTGGTCCTGAAGTTTTTTTGCTGCAGGATGGCTACCTTTAAATCTGCTATTGTGTGCCCAGGGAGGTTGAAGTGTTCTCCTACAGGTTTTTGTATAATACCATTTCTAATATCTGATTTGTGTCCATTTATCCTTCTATGTAGGGACTGTCCAGTTTGGCCGATGTACATAGCAGAGGGGCATTGCTGGCACATGATGGTGTATATTACATTGGTGGATGTGCAGATGAACGAACCGGTGATGGTGTGGCTGATCTGGTTGGATCCTGTGATGGTGTCGCTGGTATAGATATGTGGGCAGAGTTGGCATTGAGGTTTGTTGCATGGATTGGTTCCTGAGTTATAGTTACTATGGTGCGGTGTGTAGTTGCTGGTGAGAATATGCTTCAGGTTGACAGGTTGTCTGTGGGCGAGGACTGGCCTGCCTCCCAAGGCCTGTGAAAGTGAGGGATTGTTGTCCAGGATGGGTTGTAGATCACTGACGATGCGTTGGAGAGGTTTTAGCTGAGGACTGTATGTGATGGCCATTGGAGTTCTGTTGGTTTCTTTCTTGGGCTTGTCTTGCAGCAGGAGGCTTCTGGGTACACGTCTGGCTCTGTTGATCTGTTTCCTTATTTCCTCATGTGGGTATCGTAGTTTTGAGAATGCTTGGTGAAGATCTTGTAGGTGTTGGTCTCTGTCTGAGGGGTTGGAGCAAATGCGATTGTATCTCAGCCCTTGGCTGTAGACAGTGGATCATGTGGTGTGTCCAGGGTGGAAGCCGGAAGCATGAAGGTAGGCATAGTGGTCGGTGGGTTTTCGGTATAGGGTGGTGTTAACGTGACCGTCACTTATTTGCATCGTGTTGTCTAGAAAGTGGACCTCCCGTGTTGATTGGTCTAGGCTGAGGTTGATGGTGGGGTGGAAGCTGTTGAAATCGTGGTGGAATTCTTCCAGGGTTTCCTTTCCATGGGTCCAGATGATGATGATGTCATCAATGTAGCATAGGTAGAGAAGGGTCGTGAGTGGACGAGAGCTGAGGAAGCGTTGTTCCAGGTCAGCCATAAAAATGTTGGCATATTGTGGGGCCATGCGGGTGCCCATAGCGGAGCCACTGGTCTGGAGGTATATATTGTCACCAAATTTGAAATAATTGTGCATGAGGTTAAAGTCACAGAGCTCAGCAACCAGTTGTGCTGTGGCATCATCAGGGATACTGTTCCTGACAGCTTGTATTCCATCTGTGTGTGGGATGTTTGTGTCGAGAGCCTCTACATCCATGGTGTTTTCTGGAAGATCACCAGTGCATTGTAATTTTCTCAGGAAGTCAGTGGTGTCACGGAGATAGCTGGGAGTGCTGGTGGCATAGGGTCTGAGTAGAGAGTCCAAATATCCGGACAGTCCTTCAGTGAGAGTACCAGTGCCTGAGATGATGGGACGTCCAGGGTTTCCGGGTTTGTGGATCTTGGGTAGTAGATAGAATAACCCCGGTCGGGGCTCTAAGGGTATGTTGATTTGTTCCGGTGTTAGTGTAGGGAGTGTCCTGAGTAGATGGTGCAGTTTCTTAGTGTATTCCTCAGTGGGATCTGAGGAAAGTGGCCTGTAGAATTTGGTATTGGAGAGTTGTCTGGCAGCCTCCTTTTGGTAGTCAGACCTGTTCATGATGTCAACAGCACCTCCTTTATCAGCCTCTTTGATTATAATGTCAGGGTTGTTTCTGAGGCTGTAGATGGCATTGCGTTCTGCACGACTTAGGTTATGAGGCAAGTGATGTTGTTTTTCCACAATTTCTGCCTGTGCATGTCGGCGGAAGCACCCTATGTATAGGTCCAGACTGTCATTTCGACCCTCAGGAGGAGTCCATGTGGAGTTCTTCTTCTTGTGCTGTTGGTGAAAGGGTATTTGTGTATCAGTGTGCTGTTCATCTGTATATATACTTTGTATATACACAGATGAGTTAGTCTGTGGTTCCAAAAGGTGACAGAGTTGTAATTTGTCAGCACTGAATGTCTTGTAGAGTTAACTCAGGTTGACTTTGGGGATCTCTGCTTCTGTTTCCTAGCTCCAGTCTCATGAGAGTCCAGACAGCAAAGAGATGAATTTTCCTGTCAACTATTTTATTTCCTCCTCCCAAAATTCAAGCTGGTGGGATGAGCTTTCATGCATGTAGCACCTCCCTGGGTGTAAGAGGGCCATTCACCCAGTCTTTGTATCACAATGTTTCACAATGGCCAATTTAGTCTCCACAGCCCTTCTTGATGGGCGAGGGAACCACTCCTCTTGTCTGGGTTCACAAGTTCAGAGCAGGCATTTTTACAGTTACAAAGCAAAACTTACATATTACCTTATAGCCCGGAATACAGATATTACAAGTAAGATTAATGCATGCAACAACTCAAGCATTTTATAGAGTCTAAACCCATCCTTACAAGTTTAACATGTATCTTGAACAACACTAACATACAGGTGAGCTGACCTAGTTTCTAGCTATAAATTTGTCAGTGCTCAGCTGATGCTTCCAGGCTTGGCAAGATCTGACACCTGGTCTACCAGTGTGACAGCATGTATGAACCACAGTAATAGAAACATGAAATGAAACTACATTATGACTTTTAGATGCTCCATATAAGAAGAAAAGGAGTACTTGTGGCACCTTAGAGACTAACCAATTTATTTGAGCATAAGCTTTTGTGAGCTACAGCTCACTTCATGAAAGCTTTTGCTCAAATAAACGGGTTAGTCTCTAAGGTGCCACAAGTACTCCTTTTCTTTTTGCGAATACAGACTAACACGGCTGTTACTCTGAAACCTGCATATAAGAAGAATTTCATCTATTGTGATGATCAAATGTGCTGCTATTCAATACCTAAGGGTGATGTTGCAGCAGAGTCTGCTTGCTGCACTCATATTACCTCGTAGCTTTTTGATCGTGCCCATTAGCCTTTGATTTTGTGAATTTTAATGGAGAACTGTACTTTCGTGTCATACAGGGTCCCTAAAATTGTGGACTTGCTGCAGGAATTACTGGGTGAAATTCTATGGCCTTTATTATATATGAGATCTGACTAGGTGATCACAGTGGACTTGCAGTCTATGAATCTATGCTAGGTAGCCCAAACTGATCTGATGTTTGCCCTGTGCAGAGGTCCCTAATCATTAAATCCAAGTTCTGTGGACTCCTGAGTTGTACTAATAAACCTGCTATAGGTGATAGTGATCCATTCCCTCTAGGTACAAAATGTAAATGGAGTTTTTGATTGCCACACGTGGAATATTATACTAGTCAGTGACAGCGGTGAGTGGATATGACTTTGAGAAGTTTTGGGAAATCCAGGGAAATCATGTATAGTACTTTTAAAATGCAGTAGCTGTCCTTTCTTCTAATTCCACACAAAGTCATCAGGTGTTAATCTCTTCTGTGCCACCCCTTCAGAAGAGCAGTCACTATCGTTCCAATATATTTGATGTTGCTAGCTGTAGTGGATATAGAAGGATTTATAGTGTAGCACTCTGGAACATCACTTGTACTGTTTCAAGGGAAAAGAGCAATTCAGATGGAGTTTGCATGCATTGAAGAAAATGAAGCTCTGTGATTGAAATTTAAGAGGTGAACACATTCACATCTGACTGTGTTAGGGTCCAAATGTTACTGTTGACACTAGTTTTCTTTTTGGATAGCCACGCTGGCAGTCACTAGTGTGTGGAGCCCTGTCAGTTTGCTAATCTAATAGACTGTTCTTGCCCAGATCATTGTGTGTCAGTATTTTATATGCTGAATGTAGCCAGGTTTAATAATCAGTCACTTTTGTGCCTTCTGCCAGACTTCCCCCCCACCCCCCTTTTTTTTAAACAATGTAATGTTTAATTCAAAACCTGCTATGGAAACAAACTATATACATAAAAAAAAGCAAAGATGAAGATGAAAAGCACTGAGTCACGAAAGGTAATGAGAGTTCAGAATAATGTCATTTTAGTTTTTAAAAAATAATTTGAAATTAATCCCTTTTAAAATTGATTTTATTTTTATTACCTATTATGAAAATATTACAAGGACATGGGCACTGCTTGAAAGTACTTCTATAGTATGTCTGAAATCCTGAAAAGCTTGCCTTCAGAACATTGGTTGATCTATTTGTTCTCCAGTCACTAAAACAGAAATCTCTGAAGCTTTTTTAGATGCCATTTTTCTTGTTTAATATTGTTGCCTTCAGCTGGCACCTGTTGAGGTCAGTTACAGTGGTTCCAAATGACAAGAATCTACCATATTTAGTGCAATGGACAAGCTTTTTGCTGTATGTCCGAGGGCTCCCATTGCCTGTCTACTGGTATTATGAAGTGCTCTCATGTTCTAGCTTGGCAATACAAAGAATTGTAAACCTCCAGGTGAGTGTTAATTGCATGGGGAAACTCCCAAGCAATATGAATACCAAAAAGAGAGAGGCAGAGGAAGTCTAACAAATATATTATAAAGCACTGAAGCATAAACATGTAATCTGAAAGCATGGTTTCTTTGTAGAGATACATGTGAATTTTAGCTGGCCTTTCAGTTATTGCTGAGATGAAATATCCCAAATTACATTCTGCACAGAGAACGGGCAAGACATGACAGCTTGAGGCAACAAGAGGGGCTTAGAACGGTAGCATGTGGAGTTCCAGTCTGATGGCTTCCATTCTGATCCCCAGAGTCACACATGGAACAGTTACTGGCTCTGCATTCTGCGAAAGAGTACACCATCCGGTCCTGTCAGCCTCTCTCACTTTATTGGTAGAGGTATTTTTGTTCATGGTTTAGTTTGCTATATTACCTGTGAAGTTTCCCCATATGCATCTGTCCCTCTGCTTTAGGATGAGTGCCCCTTACTGGGTATCTTCTGGATGTGGGAGGTAGGTATCAACTGTAGGAATGTTCAGTAGGTGTATTGCAAAAGCCACGTTATTCCCCAGAGTTTCCTCCCCTCTTTTCCCAGAGAGGAACCTCTGTCCATAATGCAGTGTCTGCATCTAGTTGCCTGACAATCTCACTGTGCCACTAGCCATCTATTATACATTCTTCCCCTGCCCCCAGGACACAGATGAGAAAGGAAGATAGTGTTTTTTCCAGCTCAATGATTTAGCATGCATCTTCTTCCCCCCTGCTTCTTCAGGTAATAAAGCCAGATGGCAGTGACAAAGAGACAGAAGCGACGCATGAATCAGATGTCCCTGAGGAGCTGTTGGGGACTTGCCTTCCTCAAGAGCCAGTGAAAGGAGATGCTGAGAGTCCGGATGTCATTATAGAGGCTCAGTTTGATGACAATGATGCAGAGAATGGACAAGAGAACTCACAGAATGTGCTGGCTGATGACATTAAGAAACTTTCTGTGGATACCAGTGAAAAGGGTGAGTGGGTCAGATTGCTGTCTTTAACTTTGATATCAGCGAACTTGAAGTTTTTTTTTTTTTTTTTTGCTGCTTTGCTTTGCTACAAGCTTTAAGGTGCAACATGGAAGTTTAATGTGTCACCACTCCTGTGCTTGCCATGCTAAGCTCCCTAACTAGTCAATAGGTTCAGTTCTGAGTGGATATTGAAAGCTGGCTTTTATGCAGCCTCAACTGACTCAATTTAAATCTGTAGAACAAAAATCACCCCTTTATATTTGAGATTCCCGTGCTGCATGTGGCTGTGGTTTGCAATCTGACTCAAGATGTTGCTATAGCTTTTTCCTCCCATCCCAGGCAGGCTTTCTAATCTGTATTCCTCACATTGGGGTTAAGAATTAAATTCCTTTGGCTTTTTCTTGCATTGCACAGTTGAATGTTCTTTGTAACTCAGGTCTTTGAAGAATAAATTGATTTGTTTAAAAAAAAATTCAAGCAATCAATTATCCTTTTGAAGAGGAGTGGTCTTACTCTGAATCTGAATCCTTCCTGTGCCATCAGGAATGAAGTGATGTATGTATGTATGTATGGAATGAATGTAGCTCACGAAAGCTTATACTCAAATAAATTGGTTAGTCTCTAAGGTGCCACAAGTACTCCTTTTCTTTTTAGGAATGATTCAGTGGCTCAAACAAGGTTCCACCATTCCTGTCTGTTTGGGGCCACTATTTGGATGTCTTTCATTAAGTCCCATATGTTTTCCCTCTCTAAGCATGTTTGATGGAGGGATTCCTTCTGTTGGCCACTTTTTACATGTTCCTCCAGCTGCCCAACAGCATGCCTGCCATGGCAGATGCGCTGGCTTCATTCTTAACACACGTTCAAGATATTGCCATCATCTCTTTGGATAGTATTGGAGACAGGATTGTTGAGCTCTGACAGATCTCAGCAGTTGTCATAAATTAATTCTGTTTAATATTTACTACTTTCTTGAGGCATCAGGTGTCTGTCCATACTCTTGGTGGGTTTCCAGCTTTCACATCCATATGTTAAAATATATTAAAAAAATTGAGTTTAAGGTTTGTGGCTTTGTCTTTAAGCCATACATTATTATTGACCAAATCTTGCTTAAACTGGTGACTGCAGCTGCTGCCTTGCCAATTTGTGCCATTATTTCCTTCTGGACGTCCCCACTGGCATGCATGTTACCACTAAGGTATGTGTATTGCCTCGCCTCTTGTATTCCTTTGCCTTCTAACTTAATGCTTGAGTTGGGGTTGCTCGGGTTCTCGTTAGATTTGTTTTTTCATAACTATTTACCCCATCTTTTTTGTGAAGCTGGACAATCTTTCATTTTTGCTTATGTTGGTTGACCGGTTGCTTGGAAGAGCTATCTCATCAGCAAAATCTAAATCTTCTAGTGTTAAGCTGTGATGAGAGAGGTGAGAGAGTGCCTTCTTGTTTGACAGCAATATCTATCAAAGTATAAGCTCAGGTCTGTGTTTACTTTCACTGTGGAAGCTGCATCTTGATATAAAGTCTTGATCTTGTTGTTTATTATTGTTGACATACCATCACACGTCAAGATGCTGTGGCCTGGACTAAGATGGAAGCTGTCATATGCCTTCATAAAATCTATTGACATTTATGATGAGTGGATTTTTGCCACTCTGCACTTTTCTTAGTGGTTTTTCTTAGAGTGAAAATCTGGTTGACACATGATCTTACAGGTCAAAATCCAGTCTGCTCTTCCCTTAGCTTTGCCTCAGGCTGCTTCCTTTAACCTGCTTCAGAGATACTGCAGAGACCCTGCTTGTCACTGAAAGGAGTGCAGCACCTTGCCAGTAATGGCAATTGCTAGGATCACTTTTCTTGACTATCTGTTGTTCTGAAAGCTTTTCCTGGTCCCACGTTTTGTTGAAAAGTTTGGTGATTTTTATCAATGGTCTTATCATTACAAGCTTTCAACTTTTCCTGGTGACTTGGTCTTCACCTGCAGCTTTCCCAAGTTTTAAGGTTTTTATTGTACCTTCTTTGTTTGGGGTGTGATACATTAAGATGTCCAGCTCTGGTGTTTAATTTCTTTGTCAAAGTCAGTAGTTTCTTGTGGAGTTGGTTTGTTTAGCACTTCTTAAAAGTGCTCTGCCCATCACTCTGTTCTTTTTCTGCTGTTTCTGTCTTTACTTGTTTATCCTTAACAAGCCCTATGGCTAATCTAAACTTGCCAGTTAGAACCTTGCTGAGTTGATAAAGTGTTTTACTGTTCCTCTTTCAGCAACCACTTCAGCTTCTTTGGTGATCTTATCCATATATTTCCTCTTGTCTCTTCTGTGCTGCTTTTACTGTTTTATCCTTTGTTTTATATAGAATTTTTTTCTGCTGCTTTTTCTGAAGCTATTTTTGAGCAGTTGATGTTTGGTTTGGCTTGTTTCCTTTCTTTCATGCTGTTCCACGTATCCTCACTTATCCAGGATTTTGGTTCACATAGCCAGTTTCCAGACACAGTTATTGCTGCATCTCTGATAGTGTCGCAGAAAGGACTGTGACATGTCAATGCTGACTTGCTGGGACCAATTCTGTCCCCATAATGTGCACGTGCAGCTCAAATCATTTTTAAAAAGAACCCCATAGTCACATTTTGAGGGCAGAATTTGGCCTCAGATAATAGTACCACCAGGTTGGATCCTGATCCTCCAAACATGAGTAACTTCATTCATGCAAGTAGTTCTATTGGACTCAGTGGGGGTCTACTCACCTGAGTAAAGAGACTTGTGCCCATGTGTTTGGGGGATTGGACCCTTGCCCAGTTCAAGTGTCCCTCACTGTGTACAATGTAACTAGACTTCCTTTGAAAAAATTTGTGTGTTCATGCTGTCCATTGTGCATTTCATCCATGTGATAAAGATCTTTTATGCTAAGCTTTGTATCTTGGCTCTTCCCTGTATAAAATCCCTTCCCCTTGAAACAAATCACTATTGCAGCAACAGCACAGAAAGGCGCAAATAGGAGAAGGGAATGTGTAAGGGTGAAATTCATTGGGGCTGTACTAATCCTATGCATAACATACTTAAGCCCAATTGTGAGGACTCAAGTGCTCACCGAGCTTTGCAGGGGCCTCTGCACAGATGTAAATATCACCCTTTGTGAGCAGTGGCAAGACTGGAATAAATGGTACATAACTGAGCAGTGCAATACTCGAACGGAAGCTTCTGATGGGCGTATTTATACAGCAAAGTCTCAAGGATTCATGCTAAGGAACGATACCTAAAGTCAAGCACTGGTAAAATGAGAACATCAAGAAACAGACAACCTATATTATAAACAAAACCCAAAAATCCATCTCCCAGAAAACAGAACCCCCACCCAATCTAACTTCACACAGTTCTCGTCCTGGGAAGAAGAGGATGAGAGTACAAATCACATGCAACAGATGTTAGTCGTGTTGCTTAATGCACTACTGGTAGGGACTCAGATACTATGGTGATGAGCATCAGAACATATATAGAATAGATTAAACCAGGCTATATGATTGACTTCACTGCCTGATAAAGCTGATCAGAAGCGGCTTAGTTTAGGCGTAAGTGCTGTAGTAAACAAGATTAGATACCTGTTGTACGTAGATTGTATCGAGTGGTGGTGAGAACAAAGGATCAACAACCTGTGCAAAGTCTGGAAAGTATCACTTATTGGTGGCTTCACTGTCCATGGTATCCAGTACATAGATAGATAGATAGATTTTAAATAGATCTACTTCTTAGTTGTTCCTTCAAAGGACCAACTCTCACAATCATGTATAGCAGAGGTCTGAGCAAGCACTTGCACTTCAGTCACCCTTCTCTGGATCATTTTCTTTCCCTAAAACAATCATTTCTCTCCCTTAGCTCAGTACGAGTACACATGGCAGTGATATCTGCATGTCATCCTCTTGTATTAGGCTACACCGGTTTCTTCCACTGCATGGCGTTGAGATTGCTCACAGGGCTCACATGTTTTCATACCAGTCAGGCAACCTGTTCCTTCCTGCAACGTTAACTTTGTGTTAACTGGACAAATGATTTTCCCCTTTGAGCCACTGGCTACCTGTTTTCTTTACCACCTGTCAATCAAGGCAGCCTTTTTGGTAGCCATCATGTCAGGCAGAGGGACAGGGGAGATCCGGCCCTTCGTGGCAGGCCTCCTATTCCTCCTCTACCCAGCAGTCTTTCACGAGGATAGAGGCCTCAGGCCACACATGAAGTTTCTGAGTAAGGTGGCTTCTGAGTTCCACATCAGTCTATTCACTTCCAGGTTTTCTTCCCTAAATTGTATTCCACTCTGGGTTAAATGAAACGTCACACACTGGATGTCATGAGGACCTATTTTATTTGGCTAGGACCCAGCCATCCAGGCATATACTAGACTCTTCATGGCGTTTGCTGAGAAGGTTAAAGGGCAAAGCCATATCCTTGAGAGGCGAAGTGAGTCTCAGACTATGTCAGGACATTGTGCTAAGAAAGGGCCACCTGGGCAGGTTAGGTTAGTCCACTGGGACTTGGATGGCTTCTCTGCCCTGCTTAGATAACTTGTAGCATCCCCATATCAGAGAGGGCACAGATGTAAAAGGAACTCTTGATTTCTGTGTTCCCATCTCCCAACTGAATGTATAAAGGGGGTGTATGATACAAATACTGTTACATTTTGGGAGCTCAGCTAGCCTCATTTTTTTCTCTTCATTTACTTGCCTCTTGGTATAAAGCTGTTAACAAGATTGCAGCATCTCCACCAGTTAATGTTGCAATTAAAAAAATTCATACTTTATATTTTTAGTATAAGTGTTTGCATTCAGTAAAACCTTGCAGATCTGCCCCAAACCAGGAAAAGCGTGACTGTGTACAGAACATTTATTTATTTTACAGTGTTATCGCTTCACTTATGTTCCTCTGTAATCTGAATTTCACATGAACTTGAGCCAGTCTTATCAGATACTGAAGCAGTTCTTCAGACGTGCTGATAAGGAAACATCAGCAGTGCAAGTAGTAGCAGTTTGGACTGTGAGAATGGCACGCACTCTCATAAAAGCTAGTAAAGGACTGTCACCTTGCCAAAACCCATCCTTGGCCAACAAATCTATTGTGGGTTCTTGAGCTCTGCTCCTAAGAGGTTTCACTGTATGCTGACCACATACACAGGTTATCCCAGGTCCACATGGATCACTCACAAACATGTGACTCAATAAAATAATACCAGTGGCAGTGACTGTAGTTAGGGTTGTCCTCCTGACACCTTCTTTCCACTTGCTTGAACTTTTCAAAAACTAAATTCATAAGCACAGACTTTTAGGGCTTGTTCTCTGCCTTAAGTTTGAGCAAAAAATTGTTCTGCTGTGTTTGAGGATATACTCTGCAAGTATGCTGAGCTCACTCAGCTAAATGTGTAATGAAAGATCTAGTCAAATATGTTGCCATGAATTGAAAAGGACAACTGGGCCTGGGTAAGAGCTGTAATGGCCTCACTTTGCAGGTAGCTGGAGCAGGATGAGCTCACTCCTCTCCACCTAAATATTCAACATCAGTGTAAAACCATTAGGACAGCTGGTAAGACAACCCCCATCTTTTAAGTCAAATGTAGTCAGTAAAGTCCCTAATAACTTTGGTAAGGCTTGTAATTATCCCATACAATTATCTGGGGCCAAATTGTCAACTATTGTTACCGTCTGTAGGCCACTGTTCTGGAATACTTGGGACCCACTTTCCCATTGATCTTTGTAGTGCAAGCTTTGTAGTGTTCGTTGTATATGTAACGTTCCACGTTTTCAGTTTTTATTTGATTAAAAAAAAGGGGGTGAGTTTTCAGTGTTTATTTTCCAAACATTAAAACTGAGATAAAATGGGAGGGGAGGGAGAAAAACAAAAAATCTTTTGTAATATACACATTTTACTACAATGTATTTGAAACTTTTTTTTAAATGTACAAAGGTATATTTTTTTCTCTCTCAGAGCTAGCAGTTTGTTCAGAAATCCGCTCACATAATTTTCTTCAAAGTATCTTCAAACTCACATTGAGCGTCTTGCTGTCTTGGAGGTAGTCCAGCTTTGAAAATCAGTGCTCTGCGTCTATAGATCCAGGGGATGCACTCAAAGCTCGCCATGCCACTTTGCTGAATTTGGAAGGTGTGTCTTGATGGCTGTTCCAAAAAGCCAGCACATCCAGTTTCACATAGTCAGGGCTAGGCAAGTTCATGTAAGTAGTAAATTCCCCTTTCAGATTTGAAATTTCATCTTTAGTGGCAAATGGTTGAAACACTTTGGCATAATGTCATAATCTGCTGCAAAATTCACCTTGAGGAAGGGGTGCAACACCTGGATGACATTCCAGAAAGAATCTTCAGCACCAAACACTTTGGGGTTCAGATTATGGACCATGGTCGTCTCCTATTTCTCGCTGAGCATTGTGTTGAAGCTTTTGAACGCTTCTTTGGTTCTTGTATTCTGGGGTGGGAAGGATTTTTAGAAATGGATGGGTTTTCTCATTGTATATTTCTCCTGTAGCTTTTGTGCTCAGTTCAGCTGAGATTTGGTTGTCAGGATCTGGTAAATGTCTGTGTTGGCAGTAGTCAGAGAAAACTCCAGCGTTTACTGTGTCACACAGTGATGCCAAGTTTTCAGCAGTGAACGCTACCTTGATGCATAGAATCTGGTGGGCATTTTGGCTTATTTACCAGTCTCTTCAGAGTTTCTGCTTTAGAACCAGCAAACTCAAGATTATTTAGATTAAGATGAACTCAAGATCAAGATGATCTAGGAGACGCATTAGCACAGTCCACGCGTTATTTATAGGACAAGCAGTGAAACACAAACTCATCCACCAATGTGAAATGTTAGGGGAAGGTAACTGGCATCTGGCTCTGCACTCGTCTCGCACTGTGTAAAACAAAGCCTTCAGTTTGTTCGCATGCTTGAAAATGACCCCGAATCCAATGATGCAAGATTTCACGTCTTTCATTTCTCCTGTAGCTGACAGTGCAACGTTAATCAGATGAGCAGGACAGGAAATATACGTAGCAGCTCCGGTTTCTAATTGAGTTTAATCTCCCATGCAAATTTAGGAAGCAGAATCTATGTTAGTTGTGGTCACATTTTCCCAGATTAGTTGGTACATCTCAAACATGTCCATTCTTGCTGCGTCAGCAGAGGGGATGAATGTCACATCGGCACAAAACTATGCGGGTTTATTTGCTTAGAAATAAAAAAACAAAAACAAAAGGACAAGAATCGGAGGGTCCAAAGCATCAGGAGACTCATCAAAAATCAGACCAGACGCCACATTTCCATCAATTCGTTCCATCAGTTTAGATACTAAAGCATCATTTTCTTTCAGATACTTATGAGTGAGGTTGTCTGCATTAGGAAGGGTTTTTCCAGCTAGACTGGATTGTTGCACAAAGTCACCAATAGGCCCCTCTGCTATTAACAGTGGTTGTCCAGCGAAACAAAGAGCGCACACAAAAATTCATTGATACAATCGTACTGTGTCCTCTCTTTCATTAAAGCCCTGGTGAAAGCTCCAGATATTGACGGTCCCAAAACTCATTTTCTTCTTTAAGCTTCTTGTGTTGCTTGCTTTTGACAAGCTTCTTTAGTCTGTCAGTGTGAGCACTGACCTCTGTACTGCAGTACTTGCAGTGGAATGTTTCCTCTTCGCTCCCATCTTCACTTTTCTTGAAAATTTCTAAGCACTGTTTTTCTTCTTGGTACTCAGGCATAGATTTGCGGTTTTGCTCCATGTTTATTTTTTTACCTTACCTATCTGTAAACCCCAAGGAACTTGTCTAGGTTCCTGGGGCTCTGTGTGCTGGTAGTTCAGGGAGAGGCACACTGTTCCTGGTTGGAAGGGGGAGCCAAGGGCAGACTCAGAGTCTGCTGGGCAACCAAGAGGGGGAGTGTCAGGGTTCTCCCCCCCCCCCGGAACCCGAGGGTACAGATGTGGGGACCCACATGAAAGAACCCCTAAGCTTATTTCTACCAGCTTAGGTTAAAACTTCCCCAAGGCACAAATTCTTTGCCCTTGAATGGTATGCTGCCACCACCAAGTGATTTAATAAAGAATCAGGGAAAGGACCACTTGGAGTTCCTATTCCTCCAAAATATCCCCCGAAGTCCTTACACCCCCTTCCTGGGGAGGCTTGAGAATAATATCCTAACCAATTGTTTACAAAGTGATCACAGACCCAACCCCCTGGGTCTTAGGACAATAGAGAAATCAGTCAGGTTCTTAAAAGAAGGATTTTATTTTAAAAAAAAGGTAAAAATCAGCTCTGTAAAATCAGGATGGAAAATAAATTTACAGGATAACAAAAGATTCAAAAAGACAGCAGAACTTTTCAAAGTTGCAAAAAACAGGACTAAACCTCCCTCCAGCAAAGGAAAAAATTCACAAGCAGAACAAAAGATAATCTAACACGCCTTGCCTGGCTTTTACTTACAATTTGTAATATAAGAGACTTTTAGGATGGTTTATAGGAGAAGGAGTTTTCTGATCTGACGCTTCTCTGCTTCCCAAGAGAACACACCAAAACAAAGCCTTCCCCCCACAAGATTTGAAAGTATCTTCTTTCCCCATTGGTCCTTTTGGTCAGGTGCCAACCAGGTTATTTGAGCTTCTTAACCCCTTACAGGTAAGGAGGAATTCTAGGCTACCCTTAGCTGTATGGTTATGACAGGGAGAGAGACTATTTAGAGCAGGGGTGGCCAACCAGTGGCTCCGGAGCCCCATGCGGCTCTTCAGAAGCTAACACGCGGCTCCTTGGCTAGACACCGACCCCGGGGCTGGAGCTACAGGCACCAACTTCCCAGGGTGCCGGGGGGTGCTGACTGCTCAACCCCTGGCTCTGCCCCAGGCCCTGCCTCTACCCCACCCCATCCTCTGAGCCTGCCATGCCCTCGCTCCTCCCCACAGAGTCTCCTGCATGCCACGGAACAGCTGATTGGGAGGTGCAGGGAGGGAGGGAGGGAGGTGGAGGCGCTGATTGGGGGGGCTGCCCTGGGTGGGAGATGCTGGGAGCGGGGGCGGGGCTGCTGATGTATTACGGTGGCTCTTTGGCAGTGCACATTGGTAAATTCTGGCTCCTTCTCAGGCTCAGGTTGGCCAGCCCTGATTTAGAGCAACAAGAGCCCTGTTGGTTTGGGGAAAGATTGCAGGTATGCCTGCAGAGTGAGAAAGGGGCAGAGTGAAATGATTGATAAGAGAAAGCCTGGGAAGAAGAATTAGCCTGACCAATAGGGAGTGAGATGCCCTCTCTTGGGAGCCCTGGTAGGAGGAGTGGGGTGAGAAGCCATTTTGGGGTTAGTCTGGAGCCAGCCATGGAAAGGGCAGGACTGGCTGTGTGGGGATCTAGAAAAACTCAGACTCATCCATCCAAACCCTCAAGGAGATTGGCACTAAAGGAGGTATCCGGATGGATAGGGGGCATTAGATATCTATCTGTGGAGGACTGATTGTTTAAAATTCAGTGCCACACTAAATGGACACAAAGAAATAGGTGGGCAGCTTCATCTTGTGAGCCTATCATAGTGCGATATTAATGTTGTTTGATTTTTCTGACCTCCACTGTGTGTGTGTTCTTCGTTTTACATGGTGGAACTGCTTCAATCTCAGAGTTGCAGGGCACAACAATTGTGTAAAGCTTTAGTGCTTAACAAAAATAAGTACCTGGAGAAATACTGAGTGGATTGATAAACGGGTGTTACATCAGTAAAAACTGAACTCCTTTAATAAAAAATCCCTGGTAATTTATCCATGAAAAATCAGTAAAAACTGATTCGGAAGACTATGTATATGCTATATATCCCCATGGTAAATACTATAAGAGAGAATATCTTTTTCTCAATAATGCCAAATTGATGATTGTTGAGCTGTATAATCAGAGCTTCAAAAATTTGTCAGATCCTAGTAACCAGGGAGAAAACTGTATTTGTACTCCAGAATTTAAGCTATCAAGATGCTATTTTTTTAAAAGGGCTATTTTCAAAGGCACAGAAGGCAGGTGGGTACCTAACAGCCTTTAGTGCCTTCAAAAATCTCCTAAACCTGTATCCCTTATGTTTGCAAAGAAACCTGCTGAGGGTGGTGTCTGCCATTGGTTTTCTGAGTGAGTCGATCTTCTGCAAACAAGTGCCACCACTTCTCTCCCCCCACTCCGAGATCAGGCCTCTGGGGAAAGGAGAGAGTAATGGGAGTCTAAACAAGATGCTGCCCTGGACCCTACTCTGCGGCACTCCATCTGCTAATAGGTGTGTGGTGAATTTGAAGCTCTCCAACTCCCTTGGCTGCTGGAAGGAATAATTCTCTGTGTTCTGCCTTCCTACCCAGATGCTCCTGGTTGCCTCAAGTGGTCATAAGGGGTCTCCGCTAATTGCTTGTTCCCCAGCCTCCAGTTTTTGGGGTGTCTCCAGTGAACAGCTTTAGTTCCTACCTCTGCTGCTGCTCATAGCTTTTCCAGGCTGCAACAGAGTGATATCTGTTTTATTCTTGACAGTTTCACTGTCAGGATCATGACTGGGACATGGGCGGTAGGGCCTAATGGTAACACCCATAGGGGTGGCCAAGCCTGGAGATTAGAACGGGAGCCACACTGGAGTCAAGAATCAGGACCACAGGATGCCCTGGGGCATAGTGGAGAGCAAGCTGAGGAGTCAAAGGTAAGGAACAGAAGCCAAAAGCCGGGGCCAATCGGTGATCTGGAGCTGTAGCAAGGAAGTGGAATAGGAGGTCAGAGCCAGGGATCAGAAGCTGAATGCCAGAGCTTCTGGGTGTGCCGGAGACATGGTTGGGAAGTGGAACCAAAGGTCAGAGCCAGGGGTGTCAAGGATCGATAAGGGCTGGAACTGAAGCCAGGTATAAGAGCAGGCTGGGCAGGGGTAGGAGTAGGGGCAGGAAGCAGGATCAAGCGTGGCTGCAGGCTTGGAACACGCTGAGCAACCAGCGACCTCTGGCTGCTGCTGAGTCAAGTAGCAGCTAGCTCCGCCCCTCCACCAGTCAGGAAGTGCAATCAATCAGGCAGCCGCTGTCAGGATCAGCTGTGACCATTGCATTGCTAGAAGACTGACCCTGCTGCAGCTGGCTCCCTCGCCT
Organism: Lepidochelys olivacea; assembly: GCF_965140295.1. Classification (NCBI taxonomy): domain Eukaryota; kingdom Metazoa; phylum Chordata; order Testudines; family Cheloniidae; genus Lepidochelys; species Lepidochelys olivacea. The sequence goes on from NC_140419.1 coordinate 7,098,096, forward strand.
TCATTGTCACTCACAGGCTTTCCATTAGGAGGGGTGAAACTGATGAGACTCTCAGGTCAGTTTTCATTCTGCTGCACCTAGGAAAAGCTCTGAGCAGCTGCAGGTAAACTGGAGTTGTTTGTCTGTAGTCTCAACACAGCACTGTGTTGGTTTACCCTAGTCTCATGTTTGGAAGGTTAAGTTTCTAGCCCTTATGATGGGTTATATTTTTTAAAGAGCTGAGATCTTTCCAAAGTTAAGGGCACCCATCTAGCAAAATCTTCCTATTAGTTTTGGACGAATGGGTTTTTCGAATTCTGTCAATTGAACCTTATTTAGTCTCCATTGTTGAGTTATTTTTAAACTTTTGATTGCGTAAGTGAGGTCTGCAATAGAGATCAATGTTGTGGTGCTCGAGACAGGTAACTTCTTATTCTGTTCTCATAGAATATCAGGGTTGGAAAGGACCTCAGGAGATCATGTAGTCCAACCCCCTGCTCAAAGCAGGACCAATCCCCAACTAAATCATCCCAGCCAGGGCTTTGTCAAGCCTGACCTTAAAAATATCTAAGGAAGGAGATTCCACCACCTTCCTAGGTAACGCATTCCAGTGTTTCACCACCCTCCTAGTGAAAAAGTTTTTCCTAATATCCAACCTAAACCTCCCCCACTGCAACTTGAAACCATTACTCCTTGTTCTGTCATCAGCTACCACCGAGAACAGTCTAGATCCATCCTCTTTGGAACCCCCTTTCAGGTGGTTGAAAGCAGCTATCAAATCCCCCCTCATTCTTCTCTTCTGCAGACTAAACAATCCCAGTTCCCTCAGCCTCTTCTCATAAGTCATGTGTTCCAGTCCCCTAATCATTTTTGTTGCCCTCCGCTGGACTCTTTCCAATTTTTCCACATCCTTGTAGTGTGGGGCCCAAAATTGGACACAGTACTCCAGATGAGGCCTCACCAATGTCGAATAGAGGGGAACGATCACGTCCCTCGATCTGCTGGCAATGATCCTATACATCCCAAAATGCCATTGGCCTTCTTGGCAACAAGTGCACACTGATGACTCATATCCAGCTTCTTGTCCACTGTAACCCCTAGGTCCTTTTCTGCAGAACTGCTGCCGAGCCATTTGGTCCCTAGTCTGCAGTGGTGCATGGGATTCTTCCTTCCTAAGTGCAGGACTCTGCGCTTGTCCTTGTTGAACCTCATCAGATTTCTTTTGGCCCAATCCTCTAATTTGTCTAGGTCCCTCTGTATCCTATCCCTACCCTCCAGCATATCTACCTCTCCTCCCAGTTTAGTGTCATCTGCAAACTTGCTGAGGGTGCAATCCATACCATCCTCCAGATCATTTATGAAGATATTGAACAAAACCGGCCCGAGGACCGACCCTTGGGGCACTCCATTTGATACCAGCTGCCAACTAGACATGGAGCCATTGATCACTACCCGTTGAGCCCGACAATCTAGCCAACTTTCTATCCACCTTATAGTCCATTCATCCAACCCATACTTCTTTAACTTGCTGGCACGTCAGTCTTCATGACCCCACAATGACCTCTTATGCGAGGCAAAAAATTACTCATGCAGTTAGGTAACTGGAATTAGATAGATTCCACATATTGCCATTTGTTACTGAAGAGCCTAATTAATCTGTGCTTTTCCCTTGGGTTACGAGTCCCGGCTGAGCAGGCTAAAAGGCATGATTTTCACAATGGATGGTAGGCATGGGAGGTAGCAGAATCTGGTTATTGTTAACAACAATTTCCCTAGGTGAATCAGATAAAAATTCATTCAGCTAAGCTAATCAAATACTATACTTCTCATTTAGTAGCTAAATCATTTCTTCTTAGGGGAAAAAATGGCACAAACACTTTAAGAAAAATAATATACATACCCTAAAAAAGGAAATGAAACAAGCATGTTAAATATTTAATGAAACACAGTTATGAAAACATTTCCTAAACTATTTCTTAATTTAACGAATCTGGTGTTCATGAGAGGTGCAACATTGATAGCTCAGGAGAATGAAGTCCTCCATTACTGGCAGTAGCACTGTGCGAGTCCTGACCCTGTTTTGGAGTGATCAGCTTTAGGGGCTGTCAAAAGTAGTGCCGTCTCAGAGCCAATTCAGGGATTTGCTGCTCTGCTAAGACTGCCAGCAGATGGCCCAGCTATGGTGGCTTTGTGATGTGGACTTCTGTCCAGAAAGAGTTAGCCTGAAATCCTCTGAGCTCATCTTACACAGATCACCAAACAGCATTTAGACTGTAACTGTTTTGTTCACTGTGGACCTAGGCTGAAACTGATGCCCTGGTTCTTTTATCCCTGTACTCAGTCCACGGAGATACCTAGACACACATTTTGACAGTGTTGAGTTCAGTCTTTGTCCACAATGAAATGTTCCATGTAGAGCAATGTGAGGTTCCTAGTGAAATGCTCTGTAGGATAATCTGAAACTAAGATAAGCTTTCTCATCATCTTGAGCTTTGGTTTTTCTAGTCCCCCCCCCCCTTTTTGTTTCCCCCATCCCCAAACAAAATCCATTGATAAAGGGTTATATACTATCATCTATCCATATGTACACAGTTCCCATCGCAGTCAGGGAGAGTTTCTCTGTGAATAGAGGTCAGAGATTGCCAGTCTCTCATAAGAGGTTAGAATTCTGTCCATTTTAAAACACACAACTGTTTGACAGGTACTCAAGAAAATACTCTGGACACAACTGGTCCAGTGAATTGATGCTGGCTGTCTCCTCTTCCATTTCTGAGCGAGCAAAGAGCTGTCTTCTCTACACCTGACCTCTGCCAGTATCCTAGAAACTTCTCAGTCAGGCTTTAGGCAGGAATATAGCACAGAGAGAGGCATGGTACACAGCTTTCTCCTAGCCATGGACAGTGGGTAAGCAGCCATACTCATTCTGGCTGAGACTCTGGAAGCAGAGTAGGGGATTTAGTCATGATTCCCTTTAATTTAAATTGAAATCCCATACTCAGCTTTGAATATCTAAACCTTTGTCTCTCTCCACAGTATTTGTCACCGCCTATCAGACCTATACTTGGAAGGAAACTTGTAGTATACACCTTTTGCCATTGCTTTTTGCTCTGCTTTTTTGTAGATATTAGGTATTGATTGATATATCCCTGCTGCCTATAAAGTACTTGCCTCTGGATCTTCAACAGTCTTCTTCCTAACCTTGCAAGTTTCTAACTTCAAACGTTTTTGGTACAGTTGGCCATATGGGTGTAGCACATTCAGGAATTAGCAATGAATGGTTATCGCAGGGTGAGATTGCTCAAGTGTAAACTTAAAGGAAACACCATGAAGGAAGTTGCTGGTGCTTTTAAAGTGTATACAATAGCTATTATGAAATGTCTTGGGAATACTGTCTGGCTTGAAACTGCCCTGCTATTTAAATACACGGATCTATTAAATACACGGAGCTATCTCAGTACATTACATGCATGGAGAAGAGGGCATGTTCACACAGTGACCATTAGTTCTGATGTAGGACACTATGTGCTATATCCATTATTAAAAATGTCAAAACAACTAACTGATGGTCTAGTCAAAGTGAGATAAATATGTTCCTTAATTCAGAAATAATCTTGTATTGTACTGATGGAATACAAAGCATGTGTCTAGTGCTTACTCAGATGCTTTTTCTTGTGTGTTGCTTTCCGAAGTAGGACGTTTTTGTGGCTTATTGAAAAGTAGAATAAAATCTAGTCTGGGGCAGTACCATCTGACTCGCTCAGCGTAGCATTGGACTTTTACCACTGTAGCGGGAAAGGTTAAGTGCTGTTTTCAGATGTGTACACAGCTCCCATTCGCTCTAGCAGGATCTGCACATGCATTTCTGAGAAGCCGTGGCTCTAGGTGTGGGTATCGAGTCCTGCCTTGCAGAAGGCATGTTGCCATTTAAAGTTCTTATTTTTTTGTGGTGGTGGGCCGTATGTATGCGCCTTTTAAAAATCTTCATTATTACCCCCCAAATCAGGATCTGATGAGCAATTTGATCCTTATGTTGTACTGGATAGAAGGGTGGATAAAAACAGATGATTTTGGGTGTGGGGGGGAAATCAAGAAAATTGATTTAAAAAAAAAATTAAATCTGACTTTTAAATTTTGTTTACATTGTTTTTTTCTTTTTAAAAATAAACCTGTTTAAAATGAAATCTGAATTGAATACAAAATTTGTTAAGGCCTAAACTTCTTATAGTCTCTTAAAATTGTTTAACTAAAACATAAATATGCCGAATCCATGAGCTTCTCAAAAACGTTGACTTAAAGGCTGCTTTTCTGTGTAAACTTTGTAAAGAAAGAATCAGGGGGAAAACGTCTAACTTTGCAGGTCAAGCTTTATACATCTGGCACAACAGGTGTGTACTGTATTAAAGGCTTGGTTTTTTTTAATAAAAACAATTTTTATGTATGCTGTTTTGTGTGTTTAATTAAATTCCAATTACCAGCCTAATGAAGCTTGACACAAATCATGAGCAAAAAGTTAATTATCTAGTGAATAAACAAGATATCATTCACCATTTTCTAACATACTAAAAATGTACAGTTAATAAGAATCTGAAACTATTGAGAGATAATTGCTTAAATCAATGTATATAGTACACCCTCCTCGGTAGCAAAAAGATGTACGAAATCTTGTGTAAAGGCTCTATTCAGTTGTAAGTTAACATGTTTCAATGGTCATATCAACCAATGAGAATGCACCTTTCTTTAGAAAATAACTGAAGTACAAATGGAGAAGTTGATTAAAATTGATGATTGAAATCGCCTTATCCACGCTGCTGTATAGAAGTGCAAGTTGCGGGTTACTTGATGTTTCCAGTATCCCAGAGAAGGCCATAACAATGCCAGTTACAGAATCCAAATATCCTACCTTTTAGTCCCTGATATTAACTATTAAATCATGCCGCTGCTCCTTCTGATTGTCCATTAAAAATGAATTATTGTTCTAGTTTGTGTTATCTAAGTGCATAATTGCCATTCTCTACATAGTTGTGTAGTTTTTATGGAATTTTCTTATTTACAGTACATGGCTCTTTATATTGGTATAGATAAAATCTTTGAAAAACACTTCCTTGTTGAGAGTGGTGCACCATCTCTGAGATTAAATCTACTAACCACCAATGTATTCTTGTTGAAGTCACTTTGCTGATGTTCTGGTACAGAAACATCAAGTACCTAAAGCTGCCCAATTAAACAAACACCAGAGAAGTGAAAAGTCTATTACTTCATTAACAAACAGCAAACTTTTCCTGCTACTGAGTCACGTGTACCAACCAATCTGTGTAGTATAAGGAGCACCTGGATCTGAAGTGCAGGTTCTGTGTTTGGACCTGGATCGATGCCAGTAGTGTGTCTTCAGTCGGGAAAGTCAAGTCCACGTGGAATGAGCTAAGTCGTTTTATTTAAGATTTTTCTAGCTGAAATAGTAAGCATTCAGTAATTGTTTCTTCTTTCCATCCTGTAAGGGAGAATTTTTTTCCCCAGTCAGTTGTTTTTGAGATTTGAAACTCTGATGTATTTTCATTTGCAAGTGGATATTGCATCTTTAATTGCGTTCCTTCTGGAAGGAATTGCAGATTTCCATAGTGACCAGTGCGTACCTGGAGAAAGTGATTTTGGATCTGTCACCACTAATAAGGATTTTAGTCTGATGGCTGTATGGCCGCTTTAGCCACCTGTTAGTGTCATAGTAATCTGATTGTACTAGGACATTTTGTGGGGTTGTTTTTAATATGTGAGACCATGAATAGTTGCCAGATACATCTGACTACATATGAGAACTGTTCAAACTGATCTTTTAGAGAGGGATGCAAATGCTACAAGTGCTGAATCTAATTTGCTGGTAATGACATAACTAATTTGAGCGGTACCTTGAAGTTAGTGCATAATTGTTTAAGTAAAGCTATGACCATTTTGGTTTGTCAGATAATTGCTGAAAGGAAAACAAGGAGTTTATAACAGAGTTACACTGGGTTCTTGCTGCTGAATTTTTTTTCACTGTAAGATAAGCTTATGAAGTATTGCCCAAGCTAACATAGTAAATCTTCCTCAGAAAACGTGACATTTCAGAGGGTGGAAATATTAAATAGCCATTGGATAACCACTATAGTAAAGGGGTCAGAATAATTCAGTTTTGGTTTGTCATAAGGCAGAGAACTTCTTCCCATCCCCGCTCCTTTGCTCAAAAGCCACCTTCTTTCAGATCTTCTCTTTCCTTTGAGAATGGCCTCTGTAGTTCCCCCACATGTTTGGGTGCTCGCCTCTGCTCCAACTCTGGCCCCTGTAGAACAGCATTTTCCAGTAGGGCCAAATGAACACCGCCTGGTGCCGATGGAGCCAAAAGGGGCTTTCAGAACAGACTGAGGTGCCGGTTCAGATGTCTGTGACAAAGTTGTCTACAGCAGAACTTCTGTGCCAGGCCTTCCTTTGATTTTGGCACCTCTAGCCCCTTGTTTCTTCTCTCCTTTCTTCAGCCACAGAGGAATCTTTTTAGTGCAGAAGCCTGGGATCTGCCAGCTCAGCCAGGTGGATTTCAGATCTCTGACATCCACTCTGCCTCAAAGGATAATACTGCTTCATCCAAAGTGGCTAGAGGTTTGCCACTCTGGCCATCTCCTTGGGGCACCTTTGTGCATGTGTCTTTGTTACTGTTGTCCTTTAGTCCCTTTGGTGCGATCCTTTTGGCAGTAGCCTTCTTCTGCCTCACATTGGCCAGCTCCTGCTAGGAGGTTCACTTAGAAAAGACTGCATCTTTTTGCTCATTTTATCCAAGAGCCCCAGGGCACCATGTTCTCATCTCATCCCATCTCCTGTTTGAGAAGCATCATGCTCACTAGAAAGTATGCCTTTCAGATACAGACACTGATAAGGAACATGTTTGGGAACAAGCAGATTCAGGATTGACTTCCTTGACTTCTCTTGAAGATTTGGTCACAGGCTCCAATCTCTTTGCTGGATGAATCTCTGGCTGATGGGCTCAGGATTTTCTGGTGAGTATGGCCAAGGCATTGAAACATGGAGATAGCATTCTGCCTCAAGGACACTGGTTTTCAAGGGCCTCTGATTGTCTCTGCCTGTGGCTGACCGGGTAGATTCTACCAGGTGTCACAGTGAGAATTCGTGCTCCCAGTAGGCAGTTCTGTGCTGCATGGTTCTATGCTTGGCGTGCACATATCCCATGTGTTCACGTGCACAGGCCATGTCTTCTGAGAACAGGTTACTGGTTTTACTTGTTCCTTTTTGTCCAAGTGGTAGGCAAATCTGTCTGTTGGAACAGCTGATAAATGTGAGTGACTTTGTTGAGAAATGGGAATCTGAAGGTAAGGTGTAAAAGAGACAATTTCACAAAGCTTTACCCCCATCCAAGAAAATATTTCTAGAACATTGTTCCTGGAAATTTTCATCATAGTTGTCCTTGCATGTATCTCGTTCTTTCCTACTCCATGTTGACTGCAGCATCCCCATTGTGTGTCACACTGAAAAGTAAGTTTTGTCTTCCTTGCTGTCGCTCTAATCGCTCGTCTAACCTGCAGACTCGTTACAGTAAATCCCTATGCTTCTTGTTAGGCATGCTTTAATATAGTCTTTGGAAAAATACCAAGCTAGTTCACCTCCATAATCTGCTAGTGTTCCTTAACTTTTGGTTGTCGCATCCTGTGCATTAGGAACTGTCTTTTTGATAGCAACATTATAAACTCAGTACCATTAACTAATTGTTAGGATGTGTTGTTTGTATGTACAGGCCTTATCTTCTTTAAGATTATCTCAGGCATGTAGAATATTCTTAAAAATTCACGTTTAAAAACAGCTTTACTTGCGTTCAGCTTTTCAAAATTGTTGCCTGATACGACCTCGTTTTCGCAGAAATGTTAAATGTTGCCTTGCTGTATCCTCCCTGTTGCTTAGGATCATAACCAGAGTATTCTCCTATTTTAAAATAGTTTATTAGCCAAGCAGTTTTTTCAAACTTGTTTGTCATCATGACATCCATTGTGATTTACCCTTCACTGAATACTATTGATGGGTCAATTCAAGGTCAGATGATCTGGGAGGAAAATGGGATTACATTTTTAAAAAGGAGAGGGATTTTTTTTTACCCCTTTCTCCTTCTTCCTTTCACACACTCTTCATAAAAATTCCTCTTTGCTCAAACTCTTCTTAAAAATTCACCTTTGGGCAGAGCATAAGCCTGAAGAACTTAATCCCAAAAGGCAGATTTGGGGAAAAGTTATGAAAATGGGTGTATCGATATAGGGATAGCAGTTGCTGTGAAATGACTGCTAGTATAATCTCGCCTAACGGCAAAATGTTCCAGGTATGGAAGTTTGCCCATCTGTGAAGGTACCCTCTTGATGGCACTGCACAGCAGTTGCCTACGGAACTGCCTGTAAATATAAGGGCGTTCTTCTGTGTTCCACATTAGCTCTGAGTTCTGAGGAATATTTCAGTCACATTTTGCTGACTGACTTCTCTGCAATCCTGGCAGCTGCAGCCATTCCCAGACTGAGACAGCTCACCATTCACCCATCATGTCACCAGCAAGTTCCATTGATGGGAGTCTTGTTGGACAGATGGGCGTCTTTTGTGGGCCTGTATCTCCGCTTTAGAAACTCTGTCCTGGAGTCTTTCTGGTGTGCATATGAGCATTTTTGGCATCCTGCAGAACTTTGTATCTTTCTCTTGTTCCTTTTAAGAAAAGACCATTGACAGTTACTTTCCCTTAAACTCGCAGCCAGGGGGCTGGTCCTTTTTGGAAAACAATATTCTCCAGAACAATCCGGATCCTATGTTAAGTGAAAATGTCATAGATAGATGGAGTTTCAACACCAGGGAGAAAATGAGGAGTTTCACCTCCCCTAGTTATACAGTAAAGGTTGTGTTTCTGTTTCCATTCTAAAGGCACTTTCAAAAGGATAAAACCTGTAACTTGCCATTCGAGAGCCCACCCTCAAACTTCTCTTACCAAATGAAAGATTGCGTTAGCAGTTTGTAAATACCAAACGCACTAACACGTGCCTCTTACCTGTGTTGGATACTTGCATGGTTTGAAACTCAAAACTAAATTTGGTTGGCAGTTGGCTTAAACATTCCTGGTATCTGGTGAAGGAAATTAACAGGAAGAAAAAACGTGACTATTTGGTCATATGAAGCGATTACTTTTCTTGAGGCTTTTTAATACCCCTGGTCCATGGATGAAGAGTGTCAACTAGTGAGATGTGGTTTCAATTTCTAGGATAAATATGTATTTTATAACCTTGCATAAGGTTTTTCAAAGGAAATTAAATATTAAATGGATGTAAGTACTTAAAGGACTATTTGTATAATGTTAAGTTAATGACACCAACTAAGAAAAGCCAGGAAATTCAAGCAGGTTTTTTTAAATTTAATAAATAGAATGTGTCTTCCACTGTTTTGTTTATTATGGCTGGTATAGCTGTACTTGTAAAATTTGGGTTTATTTTGACTTTGTTTTGCAGATGTCCACAATAAGTGAACATATATCTGTTCTTCATTTTGGCCTGGAGAAATATTAAATGACATTTATTGCTGGGATATTTTGACATTCAGTCAAGTTTGTTCCCTTCATTTAAAACTTGTACTTGAAGTTTGGATTAGAATTGACAGCAAAAGACTAAAGCAAACTGATGATGGAAGATGTACTAAAGTAACCTCTCTCTCTCTCGCTTTGTTTGATATAGTGAGGGACGCAGAGAGGGGTTGTGCACTAGGTGCAAAGCAAGAAGATGTCTCCAAGGAGAACAATCCAAGGCTTCTTCCGGAGAAGTTTCTTCAGAGGACAGCAAAGGTAGCGTCTCATTGGAATAACGATCTATCTTTCACGTCAGAAGGGCTTGAACAGCATTATGCTCTGAACTAGCCCTGCCTTTGGCCTCCCTGCAATCTTCTGCTAGTGTTCGTTGAATCCAATTCCCCTGTGTAGGAATATTTTCTTCACAGTCTGATAAAAGCTTGAGTACTGTGCCATTTTTGCCAATTACCCTGGTTTAAAATGCATTTGTTTATTATACAAAATTACTTAGCAAGATTCAAAAAGGGATTGGACGTTTATATGGATGTCAAGAATAGTGAAAGCTCCCATAATTAATTATAATGGTTTTGGAAGGGATATTAAACTTCACGTTTAAGGTGCTCTCTAACTACTAAGAGATAATCTGCCCTCACAGAGATCTCATCTTATCACACACCTGCCGCAGGGGTGTCAGAAACATCTGGGTCTGGCTACTGCCAGAGACAGGGAGCTGGACTAGATTGTCCTCTGATCTCAGCCAGTATGGTGATTCCTACGTTCCAGATTTCACTGAGAAGTGAATCTTCAGCCCTTCTAAAAGGATTGCTCTGAATAAACCCAGACAATTAGCGATAATATTTCGGCTTGTATCCAGTGATTTATATGGGCCTACAAAAAATATACCCAGTATGAATACATCTGTGGAAAGTGACATTTAATGGAATGCAATTTATTATTTTTTTTTAAAGCCATTTTGTATAAAGCCCTAACTCTGGAGAAGCACAGGGAAAAAATGTCTGCCAAACTCCCCGCAGTGTGCCCTTTCCTCTCCTGTAGTTAGCATTGGATCCACAGAGGCATCGTTTTTGGACTGGTCTTTCTGCACTGATTGTTGAGCAGTGAGTATACAAGGGGAAGATTTTACAGAAGTGACTTGTACATTGTGGTAATGTACTGCTGCTTGTCTGGTTTTATTCTGTAATTAAGAAAAGTGCCATAAAGAGCTAACACTTGGGAGATGCACAGTTCCACCATCGCCGTGAGCAAGATGGCACGCTTTATTTGGTGCAGGAAATCACTTTGTAAATAGGCACTGTTTAAAAAAAAAAAAAAAAAGTGGGGGAGGGGCAGGGAAATGTTTTGTGTCTTCTGAATTTCCAAGATGTTCTGCTATGCCTTTGTGCTCTCCTTTCACCATTATTCTGTTACAGGACATGAAAGTTTCTCTGACGGTGATAACTGTAGAAATCCTGTGATTGTTCTAGGTGGTCTGTATCTTAGAGAAGAAGCATTCCAGAGCAGCTACGGGCTTCATCAAACTGCTGGCAGACAAGAGCAGTGAACTCTTCAAGAAGTGTGCCATGTTCTCACCTGTGGACCACCGAGTGCCTAGAGCCTATGTGTCTTTGGCAGACTGCCCTCCAGACTTTGTGAGCAGGCCTGAGGACTACTCCAGTACACTCTTCATCTGTCGTATTGTGGATTGGAGGGAAGACAGCAACTTTGCAATAGGGTACGTGGTTACTAGCAGATCTGGAGGAAAAGGAGGTTTCTCTTCTGGACCCCTAATTTAATTTTAGTTGGATATTGCTACAAGCGCATTAGAGACACAAGACAAATATCTTGCTGCTATTACTCTACAGAGAGTAGATAGGGTAGCTGCATGCTGGTTAAACATTATGGCTCTTGACTATATAAACTGCTGGCTTCCTCTGGTGCTGCCAGATAAGTAACTAATCTCTGCAATGTGCTAAGGCCCTCATAGTGCAAGTATATAATACAGGTTATCTGTCTCAAGGAGCTTGCATTCTGAGCAGTGGAACTAACTGTAGGTAAGCAGAGAAATTGACTGGCTTAACCGTTACGCTAGCAGGCTTTCCATGCTATATGCTCCTTTTCCCCTCCCCACTTTTCATGAGAAGAGTTCAGTCTGCATCTTTATTTTATTCCTGCTTCTCGTTATCGTGAAGGATGCTCTGTTCAGCAGTGCAGGGGGAATTCTTGAGGCTCAGTTAATGTTTTCTTTCGTTGGGTGATCAGTGCTTCTCTTATCTGTCCTTTTGATGTGCAGTATTGTGCATCCTGATTTGGCTACTTCAGTAGTTTCCAAGATGTAAAGGGTGTTGTCAGGAAACCGAACCGAAGAAACTTTCCATGATTGTCTTGGTACACAGTGGTTTCCTCTGGGACTCCGCTATGACTTCAGTAAGAGCCCTGGGGAGCTGGTCATGTAAAATGTTGATGATTGATTTCAACTTTAACAAAATACATTTGTTTAAACACTGAAATAGAATGCAACCTGTGAGAGGCCCCCAAAGGGCCTGGTAGTTTTCTGGCTTTTACTAAAGGTGGCTGCATAACACTGCCAAATTAATAGAGAGGGACTGTGGAGAGGGCTCAGATTTTATTTTTGGTTAGAATAGGTCTTCGTGGTTAGCAGGTGACAACAACTCATCATGTACTTGACTTTATGCACTTTCCTGATGTACCTGTTAAGCCAGGGGACAAAGTTAAGAGCCTATGTTCTGTTCTCAACTCCAGCCTGGGCTTTGTTGTCTCGAGGAATACCACTTTCTCTCTCTTGTATCTGTTTCTCTATTGGTAATATGGGGATAGCCATCTTTTTGTAAAATGTTTTGAAATCTTTGAATGAAGATCACTTAATAAATGGACAATATTTAAAAATCATTATTGAGAGACTAGAAGGGGTGGGAAATATGGTATTCTACTCATTTTTCCCCTTTGTGGCTAAAACTGGATCCATAGTGATGTTTTGACCTTAATTCTTGTAAAGGAAAATTAGTCCATTAGATGTTACCATCTCTTGAAGATTTTCTTGGTGCCTCTTGGACTTTCTCCAGAGGGTAATGACATAGGTCTTGCAGAATCAAGCAAACAAGTGTCAGAGCAATAGTATTATTAGCTAAATGTGGCCCTCTTACATTCAATTCTTGCTCAATTATTAATCTATAACATTATGCTTGTGTGTAGAGGCTGGCACAGTACTATGTTCAATGATAGAACATGAGAATTAGAATGGGTGACCAGAACCTTAAAAATAAAACCACTTTTGATCACAGTCTACGATATGTAGAATTAATTTTATGTTAAGTTAAAGGGCCTCCAAAGTCACCTCTATTAAAAATTATAGGGAGCCTTATAAGAAGGCCTGATAAGGACTGCTAAGGGTCTATGTTAGAGGGGACCTAGACTGAAGACGAACCAGTAGTCTCGTGTTTACATTCTGCACCACACCTGCCTGATGGGAAAACAGTCTTAACGGGTCTTCAAATCTCTCTCTCCTCCCTTGAATGCCATGGGATCTACAAGTAACTTTCTGTAGGTGTTGGCAAACTCCCATCGGTACAACACTCTTCTTTAGCTCATCCTGTATTTATATTTTTCTCCAAATAAGCTAAAAGAAAAAAGTGGCCACCACACTTTGGAAAATATAGCTGAGATATTTCTGAAATGCACCATCCTTCATGAGCAATATCAAGGTTCCCAAAATGTTTTCTTTCTTCATGGTGACTGTGTGTGTCATTGGACCCATAAAATAATGGGTAAGTCAGGGGACTTGGCAGAGGACGCTGTGAGCTGCTGCTCAACACTCCAAGTTCAGATGCCACCTTGAGATCTGTTGCTACACATTTTGGGGAAAACCTGGCGGCATCCTGGAGGTGAAAGTTTGGGGAGGGGGTTCATTTTTGTGACTCTTGAGTGCCACCTGGTGGTCAAAGGTGAGATTCTGTCTTCTCTGAAGAAGGCCACTATTGTCATGTTGGAAGGTGTAGTTTTTGTTTTGTTTGGAACAGGTGGAGGGAGAGAGAAAAAAAAGAAGGAAGGAGAGACTATGATGAAATGGATACAGATACACATGGAGATGGTGATATCCATGAGATGCGCAGGGATACCCACAGCTCTGCTCTGGTACATACCCTTCCCATAGAGTGGGAGTTGGAGTGATATTACTACAGTGAAGTGGCATTTAATTTTCCCCACTTCAAGCAGTGGTTAAAACAAACCAGCCTCTAAGCCAACCTTTCCCTTTCTAGACAGATGAGAGACAAGTGTCAGATACAGGTATATTCTAGGGTTTTTGTGGTCCAAGCCAGTACCATAATGTTGGTAATGAACCTTCTCCACGGTCTGTGATCACTTTCTCACTGCTGCTGTCTGTTCCTTAGAGACTGGCCGAGTGAACTCTTCTCTCCCAGCCCCAGTATGGAGCTGGGTGAGTCTATTAAACAATAGCAAAGTCAAATGTAAAAGCACTGGCTTCATCTACATTAGCTTTTAGACACAATGACACATGGGCCCACATGACTGTATAATTCAGGTATGCGATGGTGTTGTGACCATGTCGGTCCCAGGATATTCTCTGGATCATTCAGGGTCTGAAATGTTTGTCTGTCAGAGTGAGGATAGTTGTCATAGAATTTAAAATAAAATGTAACCTTGCAGTCTGCCCTTTCACTTCTTGTAGCTGCTTCCAAAGCCTGCTCAGTGTTTTGAGTTCCTGTAGTCTTTTTTTTAATTTCTTTCAAATCCAAATGTATTTAGATGGAAGGGAAAAGACCCGATTGCCATCGGGAGCCCAGTGCCAGCAACAAGATGAAATGCAACAGCGTTGCCTGCTCGCTCTTCCTATTCATGCAGGATTAAACAGACGGCTGATGTCACAATCTGAGTCACAGAGGAGGCTCAGGCCATGTCTACACTATTGAGGCTGTACTGATGCAGCTGTGCCGCTGCAAGATTGCTCAGGTAGCTGCTCTATGCCGACGGGAGAGAGTGCTCCCTTCGACCGAATGAAACTACCTCAATGCGCGGCAGGAGCTCTGTCAGTGGGAGAAGCTCTCCTGCCGACATAGTGCTGTGCACGCTACCACGTATGCGAGCAAAACGTATGTCGCTCAGAGGGGTGGCTTTTCTTTCACACCCCTGAGTGACATACGTTTCCCTGACATAAGTGGTAGTGTAGACATGGCCCCAGGTAGAGGGTCATAGGAATTTGCAATGGTGGGAGAAGTTTGATAAACTAAGGCTATGGCCCGGTTCCGAAATGTCTCCAATAACAGCAAAAGCCAAGGTGTGGCCATGTGTTATGGTAATATAGTACTGTAGTCCATAGATCCATGGAATAGTCTGAACAGTCTCCCCAAAGTCATCTGAAGTTGACATACCAAAGCTTTTGAAATAGCCTGTCCTGTACTGACCAAGATGTTTAGTTTTGGTCATTGTGATTCAGGAGAGTAATAGAGAAAGATCTGTGCACACAGACCATCATTTCAACCCTAGATCCCTTTCCTCAGTTTAGGCTGAGAGGTGCAGAGAGATGTCAGTCTGTGGTAGGACAGGTGGGATGCTAGAGCAAATGTGATGCCTTGACTTTGTCAGGATGAATAAGTAGAAAATGGAGAGTTTTGGTTTGACTTTCTTTAGTAATCAGCTGGTTAAGGAAGAAAAGTTACATATGGATGACAGGTGATGTTATTTGAGCCAAAATTGCCAAGCCCATTAAACCAAAGCACCTTTTAAGGGTTGTGTGGAGCAGTACTCAACAATACAAGATTGACTTTAAGTGATCACTAAAAAATCATATCTTGAATCACCTTTCTTTCACGACACAACTCAGCGTTCAGTGACCGAGTAGTCAAATCATTTTGCACTTTGTATGATCTTCTCAGACTTTCAAGCGAGGGAGGTCTATATTTTTGAAAGGAGATATCCAAAACCTTCTAGATGCAACTAGAAGTGATGCTAATGATTTGGTTGGGGGTCCCTTTTTTTCTGTGGCTAAGTGCAAGAGGTGCTGGCCACTCTAAGATGGATAATTACAATCTTCTTGCCTAAATTTCTACTGCAGTTTCAGCCGAGTATGTCATTCTTCCATTCTCTTTCCTAACTGTTGTGAAGTTCGTTGCAGCACACCGTTAAACTGTTGCTGCATTTCAGAACTGCAAACAACAATCTCTTGAGTGTATTTATATATCAGTTTGTAAAGCCCTTTATTTTATCTGAAAGGATCCCAGGCTGTAAGATTCTTATGAATGAGATTCTCTTCTAGATGGGGATTAAATATGGTTCTCAAAGGCAAGTGGAAGTGATTCACCATCATTTGTGCCTTTTCAAATCTGACTGAGACTGCTTGTAAACACGGATGTTTTGGAGAAATGCTTTTTGGACGTGCTGACGTTTTGCTGCACTCTCCCCCAAACGGTCAAATGCAACAGATTCCCTTTCACTGATTTCCACGACAGGCTATTACGTCCCTAACGTCAATGGAAGGGTATTAGCGAGCTCTCCAGAGAGCTGTAATGCCCAGCCATTGACGACACAGAAAGGAAATGTTAAGTCACTAACAGTTCAAAAAATTCCAAAGTCAATTTTTTTTTTAAATGTCTGGAGGTCCAGCTTTGCTGCGAGTACGGAAGAGTTGGGCAGTAAATGTTTGGCTGAAGCTGACTCATGTGACTGCTGTCATTTGTAAGCCTCTTGAACTACTCTTGCTGTTCTTGATGGCAGTGCAGCCCCTGGAGTGAATTACAGTGTGGTTTTCGCTCCAGGGCTTTCTATTATCCTGTATGCGTTAACCTTGATCTGTTGGATTTTGCTCTGATGCAAGTCATCCTGTCTGTGTGACTGCAATATGGCCCCAATTAAAATCAGCTGTGAACTTTTTATTTCAGGGTGCTTGAGAAATGTTCCTTGGAAGATAGTAAATCACATGCTAATTACTGTTAAGAATATGAGTCCTGTGTCAAACCCCTAAGTATTCAAAATTCTACTTGATCCTTATGGATCATAATCTAATTTCAGTAAACTACGCAAGAGGACCTGGGTTACAGAATCTGAGCTGGAAGGCATGCCATGAAAGGGTGTTTTCTTGTGACTCAAAAAACATACCAAAGTAGACAGTAGAGACCTGATTTTTCCACAAGTGTTGAACGCTTGCAGCTTCCACTAGAATCAGTGGGAGCAGCAGGTGTTCAACTCCTTTGAAAATTAAATATTGAGCCACGATGGCAGTGGAGGAAGCGGAAAAGGGTTATACTTCAACACCCCTCCCCCATTTTTCCTCTCCTCTTTAATCCCTCCTTGGCCAGAAGGATGTTGTTTGAGAGACAAGACACTTTCTCCTTCCCCCTTACAGGGCTTAGTGCAGGGAACAAAGAGTAAAACCCAGGGCCCAAGCTTTAATTGTCTGTATGGTAGCTCCCTTTGCGGCTCCTAAACCTGGGGTGACCAGATGTCCCAATATTAAGGGCTTTGTCTTACATAGGGCCCTATTATTCCCCCTTCTCTGCCCTGATTTTTCACACTTACCTGGTCACCCTAAGCAAACCTGAAGGTTCACCAGTCCAAATCTCCGTGTACTTCTACAAAACACGGGGCATCGGGTGATAATTTCTATGCTGTATAATTCCTGCTGCAAGAAAGAAAGAGAAAATTATTTCTTGCTTAGTAAGGTTAAAATAACAGTAAGGATCAGACCGAGGCAAACAGGTTGAAGTTGAGAATTAAGGCTGGATGCCAAATGCATGGTGTGCCTCTTCAATAGAGCTTGTAGATAAAACTGAATCAATGAGGGCCAATATATTTTATCGCTGCTTTATTCGTCCGGAGAATATGAACTCTATGACTTAATGCAGAACAAAGTGCACAGCCCTTTGCAGCATGCTACATGATCTGAAAGATTTATTATACAGCCCTCCTTAGTGTGAAAAAGAGACAACCTTACCTACCCCTTATAAAGATGAGTTTGCATTTACCATGCAAATGGAGTTTATTATGTAAGTTTATGGCACAGTTGAAACACTGGGAACATTCTGCATAGCCAAATTACAGGTACACAATTTTTTGCCTGTATTAGGAAAGTAATTAGTGCCTGTTTTAGCTCATTAAAATTAAAGCAGAAGGATCAGTATCATGGCAGCTTTTCATACATTGCAGAAACCTTGCTTACAGAGGTGGTATTCCCTGGTATTATTGCCCCTTACCCAATGTTATCAATCTTATTCAGATTAATTTGCATACATGTAGATGGTAATTTCCTTGGGCCAGGGTTCTTGTCTCCTTTGCCTGTAAAGTGCCATTTGTCCTAATGGTGCTATATTAAAACTCACAAAAATACAAACTTCACCTTATCCACAGAGCAGTCTAGGATATGTGAAGGCCAGCGTCTAGGACTAAATGTCACACTTCTAGTCAGATAGGGAGAGTGTTGCTTTGTCACTTCAGTAATGTGGAGGCCCAGTTTGTTTCTGTGCGGTTTTCAGCTAAATCCTTGTTTCAATGAAATATGGCTAATGCCAGAGGCTTAGGAAATACGTTTTGTGAGATGTGCGCTGGAGCTGAGGGAAGATATCTGGAGGCAGGATAGTCAGATGCATGCAGAGTTCCTCATCAAAGATTATTAGAATGTGTCACACAACGTTGCCTTCATCTGTGACTCCCGTCCAGAACTTCAGCCCCTTTCCAGCAGGATGAGAGTCCAAAGGCTTATGCTAGCCAGAGGAGGAGAACTAAATCGCTGGGTGTCCTCAGGCCTTGAAAGAGTCTGGAAGATGGTTTGAAATAGGTGCATAAATGCTATTCTTGTAAGACAGAAGAGAGGGTATTTGGGCATGTTAACTCCTGTGTCTACAGAGGCCATCAATTTTATTCCTTTTCAATATCGATTTGATGGCTCTGTATATTTGCTCCATTTCCAAGTTCCAAAGTGGTCCATGGAGTGAGGGGCAGCCCTTTAAAGGGGCTGAATCTGTTTGTGTTCGTGACTGCAGCAGTCTGCTGGTAGAATTGTGACCCAAGCTGAAGAGGACCCTGCGCGACCTTTAGCTGAATACACTTTTCCATACCAGGCCTTCAATCCCAGAGTACGTTCACCACCAAATAATAGTGGATCCAGTGGCTCTTAAGTGACAGATAACTTAAAGTCCTTGTGCAACGCATAGGCATGTTAGCACTCTGGACTGCCTGCAAGTCTTAGTTCTCAAAGTCCTTTGGCCTTTTAGGGACTGAAGAGCAGAGTTCTGTGAGAGTGCTGTTTAGATAGAGCTGTCTGAGACCAGGCAGAGAGACCCCTTGTTTTGGACAGGCCCAGGGCAGTGAGAGACCTCATGGCTAGATGCGGGGGTGATCCCCAACATTTTCCTGTTGTAGTACGGGGCACTGTGTGAAAGAGGTTGAGAGCCATTGATCCATAGAACTGAGGCAGTTTGCACAGAAAGTGTGTGCCTTTCCTGTTGCTGCTGGGCATCACTACCACGGCTTTTCTGTTTCTTATAACTTGGTAGGCTCGTATTTCCCGTGGATACTCCAACAACCTAATGATATAAATCAGCTGTTCTCAAAGTGTGGGTCACGACCCTGTTTTAATGGGGTCGCCAGGGCTGGCGTTAGAGTTGCCGGGGCCAAAGCTGAAGCTCAAGCCCTGCCACCCAGGGCCAAAGCCTGAGGGCTTCAGCCCTGGCTGGTAGGGCTCAGGTTACAGGGTCCCCACCTGGGTCTGAAGCCCTTGAGGCTTTGTGGGCCCCCCCCCCCCATACCTCCCCAACCTGGGGTGGCGGGACTCGAGCGGGCTCAAGCTTTGGTCCCCGTTCCTGGGGTCATGTAGTAATTTTTGTTGTTGGAAGGGGGTCGCGGTGCAGTGAAGTTTGAGAACCCCTGATATAAATGGTCTCCTTTAAATGAGACACACAAAATGTCTAGCATGGAGTCTGACTAGTGTTTTACATCTTCCCCTGCATACATAAGGCATGGTATTGCCCTGCTCCCTTCCCAGTCTTCCACCACACGTCAGGAAGGTGGATTAAATGGGTGAAGATATATCTGCTCTTGATGGCTCTGTCATGGATGCTGCAGCAGGCCTCTCCAGGGATAGCAACCGGTCGAGAGTTCTAGGTACATACTAAATAAAAGTATCCGTTCTTTGTGCTTCCATTCTATAGGCAAATGGCCAAAAGTCTTGGGCAGGCTGGTGAGATTGAGCCTGAAACAGAAGGGATCCTGACGGAGTACGGTGTGGATTTCTCTGACTTCTCCCAAGACGTTCTGGAATGCCTTCCCCAGAGCCTGCCCTGGGGCATCCCACCCTCAGAGTTGGCCAACAGAAGAGATTTAAGGTAACAGCAAACCCTCTCTGGTCTCAAGGTTGTTCTTGTGTTGGTGTGGTTTTTCGCTTCACAGGTATTGTCTTGTCACACCATTCAAAGGCACTGCCTTTCTAAGTTATACCTGTGTTAGCATGGCAAGCAGCCCTGCTCTTTGAAAAGAAAGCAAAAGACCAGTGGTTTGGGGAAGCATTTGGTATAGCAAAGGGTATTTTTGTCAAAAGAACTATTAAAGACAACATTAATACCTAGATAAAGAATTTAATGCCTGGCATCTAATTGGAGAGCTTTCTTTTTAGTCTGGAATGCTTTAATACTTTAGTGATAATTTTTGTAACAATGTTTCTCTATTGATGCATGGGATTTTTTTTTTAAGACACACAAAAGTTCCCAGTGCTTATTTTTTCCAGTGCTGACAATAATTCTAGGTTCTATGTAAAGATGTTTCCGGTATATGAATTCTAACTGAACTTCTGGTAATGTACCTAAAACTGTCTTGGATTTTCTGATTTGTTACACTGAAGCTCAGTCACACTCAGAGACAGTCCCATGTGCTGCCTGGGTTGTTTGGTTGTGGCTTTTTTCAATGTTTCGAAGAGTTGGCAGTGTGCATTTTAGGGACATGGTGCGTACTGTCTGATGGTGCTTCTCTGCTGATTGTTACTAAGGTAAAATGTTTGCATGGTTTCGATTCCTAAAGGCAGAGGTTTCCGTTGTCTGTGTTGGTGTAAAGGTGTGCGTGCATTTGTACCCACAGCAAATTTTATTCCCTCTTAGAATACTTACGTAGTTCCCATTAAGGGTAACAAATTGTGTCAAGGAGAGGATAGACACCAGCATTAAGTATCTGTATCTGGACTCCAGAGTTGAAAGGCCAGTACACAACACATATACAAGTCTTTGGGCTGGGATGGAGGTGGAAAAAAGGAAGATGATTTAGCAGTTGGAAAAGGAGACCAGGGCCAACTTTGGGTTCTATTCCTGACTCCTGTCACTGACTTACCGTGTGGCCTTCGGCAAGTCACTACGTCACTGTGTGTTGCAGCTTTACCCTGTGTAAAATGGGGATACTGTCAACCTCACAGCAGCAATGTGAGGCTTCAATTGTCAGTGAAGTTTTCTGTATCCTTGGATGTAGGTAATTATGTATTTTGTAATGATAACTGTTAAGATCAGAGCTACCAAAGATTTCTCTCCCAGCTTCACAGCTGTGCTCTACATAAGATTAAATGGTTTCCTCTTAAGCCTGATTCTCCACTCCAGTGGAGCAAAAGCTGGCATAGTCTGTTGAAATCAGTGGAACAACATTGGTATAAAAGTGGTGTAACTCGGTGGAGAATCGGGTTCCTTATTTGCTAGTGTCAGACTTCAGATATTGGATTTCAGATTTGGAATGACTGAAAACACAATGATACAAGATGTCACTCCCCACAAACATTAGGCTAGAGGGTGGATGTCACTCGAGTGTTCTTATTTTTGGGCTCTTGGCTATATGTCAGCAAAAGGGGAGCAGTCTTCCTCTAATTTCTTCTGCCCTAGCAGTAATGCTGTTGTGGGCAGATGAGGAACTTGACTTGTCTCAGATTACACTGTCATTCTTGGAAACAAATTCCAAATGCATTTCTTGGTTTTGTTACTGAATTTTTACAGTGAGAATTCTCAAGGTAATCAGCACCCCATGATGGTTTTGCAGCTTGGCCATTTAAATCCTTCTCTCTGGTTAAACCGGCTGTCTCTTCACAGAGATGGTGAACACTGCAAAGTAACTTCCCTTCTGTTTGCTCAAATATAAACCCTTACTGTCAAATCTTCCAAAATAATTACTTATGTTAGTCACGTATTAATTCTTTCAATGTTAATTACCATACTGCTACTTATTAGTCTCCTAAACACACATGAAGCTAGTATGAAGTTTCTGTGCTTGGATAGGAAAGGTAATTAAATGTGAATCTTTCTATTAGCTTGCTTTCTGATACCCTGAGCGTGAGAGTTTGCCAACTCCAAAAGAAAATGATTTTTTATTGACACAAATAATGTGGGACACACCTAACTGGAATCCATTCCTCTTTCCTATACTTTCCCCTTCCCTGCCATCAAAAAACACTCACACCATTCAGTGGTAGGTCTGGGTGTCTTCTCCTCTGGTGGCATGACCCATTGCCCCTTGAGACAGGTGCTGGGAAAGGGGGCAGTCATAAGACTTTTAACCTTCCATCTTGGTGGTATTGACTAGCTTTTGGTGCTCTCTTGGCAGCCAGTATATTGTCAACACAGTACAGTGCCTGATCCGCACTTGCAAATTAGGCACCCACAAACATATATGCAGAATTGCATACATCTGAACTTGAGCATCCGTATGCACATATTGTAACTATGTATGTTAGTAGTTGATCGGTCTCGTTTCTTTACTACATAGAGAATGATTTTCACTTATGCTACTGTATTATTTACAATGCTGTAAGTCTGTACTGTACTGTAAGTCTTCCTCTATGCTACAGAAAGAGCCATCTTAACTGAAATGCTTTTAAATAAGATTCATGCTAACATGTAACCGGTGTAAACATGGTATAACCTTACACTTCATATTTTAGAGCTTGTTCTAAATCCCTGCCTGTTCTATAATGCTTTTTTGCCAATGCTATCTGTAAACAGTTGTGTGGGCTCTAGGTCGTCCTTGTTAGCATGAATCAGATCAAAAATCTAAAGTCTAAAATATAAAATCTGCTGCAGTTTCCACGGTATGCATCTGATGAAGTGAGCTGTAGCTCACGAAAGCTCATGCTCAAATAAATTGGTTAGTCTCTAAGATGCCACAAGTACTCCTTTTCTTTTTGCGAATACAGACTAACACGGCTGTTACTCTGAAACCTATCAAAAATCATGTTAGCAATACTAGTTTTAGCCTCTAGTAGGGCTTGCTATTGACACTCATTCCATTAGTGTAGAAGATGGTCTCAGTTACTTGACTATTGCTTGTATTCCTCTATTGTCGGATAACTGAGTTGTTGACAGGGCACTTCTCTTTGGGCTTCCATGACTGAGACTCTTGTGAAGTATTGTGCATTACAATATTTCTCCTAGTTTTGAAGGTAACTTTCTGACAAGGTGAAACTGGGGTAAGACTCGCTCTTGCTCGAAACATGTCTTTTTGGTCTATACTAATGTAGAATAGCAGTCTCTTCAAAACCATGAGTTATGTTTGTTAATATGTCTTTGGAGTACTTAGCTGGAGGAATGATTACTTAGCTAAAAGGAATCTCACACAAAGGAAAGATTGTGAACATGGCTTTAGGTCAAAATAAAGCAATGGGTCATACCAATCCGTAGAGGATGTTAACACTGATCAGTGTAAAGGAATGATTTTACTAGTCTATGCTATCTTGTAAATATATTTCCCCAGCTTCCTAAAAGTTTCATCTTTACAAAAGGTGTACTGTTACCGTGTTTAGGGACTTGCTTTACTGAACTATCCTATATCTTTCATGTATTCTCTTCAAGGAGATCAGTTTTTTCCTCCGTCCAATAATTTATCAAAAAAGTTTTTTAAAATATTTTAATAGTAACTTATACGCAAAATCCTTAGACAGTTATAAAATTTCCTGCTGTTATAGGTTAAATTCCCATCTCTGCTGCTACTAAGTCACTATAGTGTTCTGGGCAACCTCATGATCTCTCTCTATTTCATTTTATTCATTTGTAAAATGAGACAAATATTTCATAGGTGCTGTAACTAATGGTTTTCAAAGGACATTGAGGTCCTATAATGAAAAGTGCTAGATGATGATGAAGTGTTATCATTGTGTACTGACAACTGCCGTGTTCAATAGAGAGCTTGGATTTTATGGTATTTGACCAGTATAGTTTATGAAATGTGTGTTCCAGAATCTGTAAACACAATTAGGATCAGAATTCCCTTTTTCCCCTTCTCTGTCTCTCAGATTGACTGGAACTAAATTAGAAAAGAGGAATGCTTGGTTTGCTATTTAAAAGAAACAGTGAGACTGGAAGAGTGGTGTGGCAGAGGCCAATTCTGAAATGACATACTTCTAGCCATTTTCTGGTCTTCTCCCTTACTTCAGCCTGTACATTTCATTTCCTTGTTTGCTTTATGCTGAGTGTTTCACCTGTGTGGTACAAAACATCACTAGTGAAAAGAAGAGGGTCAGAGCAAACAAGGACATTCAAATTTCAGAGGTGGGTGCTGCAGTGAGGGGAGGAGAGGAGGAAACCATTTGAAGAGGTTTAGCCAAAAATCTAAGAAACCTAAAAGCTATTTCTAAGGCTTGTTCCAAATGTTTCTAATTTCATTCATATCTTTTTGTTTCTTTTACTGCTAAACTGGGACAAGAAACCAAAGCCAGGAAAGTCCGATCATAGTGGGAAACAAAAACCTAAATATTGGAGAGAGAAAAAAGGCTGTTCTTTGCAGAGCAATTCTGCCTTTTGCATGAATCTCTTCTCCCGTTGTTAGTGTTACTGTGGAAAATGTATAACGTCACTCTTTTGGAAAGCTCTAACCCTCGTTGAACTAGAGATGGTTTATATAGTCTAACATGGAAGAACTTGAGGATATCTATTTCTTTACCATTCGCCTAATAACAAGTGAGTCCAGTGACCTCCGCTGGACCATTACAAATGCGAAACTTGGCTCTTAAAATTGCTTGCTCTAAATTTTCCAGTTGCTTTCTCTTTTTTTCCATTTGATGTCATCCTGCCAACTAGTGATTTTATTATTATAAACAGGACATTGTATTCACTTTTAAGAAGAAATATGAAGCTGGAGGTAAAATTACAAACTGCAGTTTCTCAGCTGCCAAAATAGAAAACAATGAGCTAAAAATACTGAGCAGAGAAAGAAACACTGAAATATCTGCAAGATGAATCGTCTGAAGAGCAGAAATTTTCGTTTTCCACCCCAACTAACTCTGTAACGTTGTCTTGTAAGCAAAATTGCAGCACCGATGCTAATACTGAATATTTCGGGCCCTGCAAAGCAACAACCTGGGGAGCCAATGCACAGAAGTGAGAGGCCATTCAAGTTGTCATTGAACAATTAATGATTATTTTGTTTCCTGATGAGCAGAGTTAATGAAATGCTGTTCTTACAAATGAAAACCCTCAACAGTATGACTTAGATTCACATAGATTCTGAACACAGGCCATAGAACTTCCCCAGAATAATTCCTAGCACATAGAGTTAATATTTTGAGATATTTCAAGGCATGATATCTGTTGACCATAAGTTGTGATGTCCTCAGAGGTACTCTATAGCTACCGACAGTTACTAAGGTTTTTCAGAGTAAATAGTAACTTTAATTGCTTCTTAACAACAATTGCATCCTTCCGTTCTTTGATAGGAGAAGTAGAAACAGAGGAGGTGCTCTCTCTTGTCTTTATGTTCTATTCTGAACAGGGAGGCTCTGTTCTTAGCACTGTTTGTAATTGGAAACCACTGGCAACAGAACAGTTCCTACATAGCAATTCTGCCCACTATTTGTGTCGCGGTTGAGGAATGGTGCAGATAGTAATACGGATTAGCAGTGTTTATGTTAAAGACTTAATAGCAGACTCTTAACCGTGCATGCCCAAGTAGATTGTTGGTTGATAAAATTAGAGCTGATGGTAAAAATGGCAGCATTCTGCTCCCAGCAAAGTGCCTGGTGAGTAGGAAGAAGAGTAGACTGTGAGACAGTTGGCTCTTCTGGGCAGGTGGAAGACTTAAGCCTTTGAAAAGGGTATAAATCAGATAAAACATTATTAAACAATTTTCCCTGGAGATTTTCCACCACAGAAAGCTTGCATTAAGTATAATTAGAGCAAGACTTATCCTACTGTAATAGAATATGTAAAAATGCCCGGGTTTCTTAAGGAACCTGACAAATGGCATGTTTAATAAATGTGTAAGCATTGCTGCAAATCTGAGTCTGCCATCCTGAGATACTGTGGAAAGACACATAGGACTAGATTATGTTTCCTTTCTCATGCTGAGCAGCAGCTTATTCCGCATGTATCCCCACTGAAATCAGTAGGATGATTTGAGGAGCACAAGGTGTTACTCAGTGGTGATCACAGTTTAGCGCATAGCTAGCAAAGCCAGTTGCAAAAGACACTGTATCTACTCTAGGTTGTTCTTTACAGTGCCCGTCACCATGCTATCTCTTCTACTGTGCTGGGCTGGGGAACAATGTCCCTCCGGAACCAATGTGAATAAACCAGTATTAGAAGATGCGCCTAATGGAGCTGAATAAATAAACTTTTAGTGATGCACAGATATGTGTTCTTGTCACCATGATGTGGTTAAGCTCATTAGCTGACTTCGTCAGAGCTTGTTCCCTGTATACGTTGCTTTTTTTCTAACCTACGCTTGCACAGGGAAAAAAAACCAGTAGCGTGGTAGCTTAATTTCTTACTAAATGACATGCAGTGGTTGCTATCACATGTTGCGACCTGGGATTGGCATATTGCGCTAGAAATGCGGGGTGGGGTGGGTGTTTAACGGAGGCAACGTAAGCTGTTGGAAGCATAGCTGTAAAAGCACACTATTGCATGGGAATTGGTGGATTGTCGGGTTATTTCCCATCAGTGGGCTCTGGTCGCATAAAGAACAAATCAAAGCTCATTGAGTGGGGAATGGTTTGCCTGAGAGGCTTGTCATCACACTGAACTTTGAACGTTATCCATGTTTCATTGTGTCTGTACAGCTGAATATTTTCTGTAAAGAACAATGCAGGGGGCATGGAATCCAGTCAGTTCAAGTCTATTTGGGAACAGGTCCGTTCTTGTTGGACTTTCAGTGGTAGATCGTGAGGCTTCAATGGGGGTTTTAGAGGGAGAAAAACCAGCCCTTTAAGGCCACAGTTCTCAAATCTGGGTGTTTAAGGTTATGCTGCTAAATCTGTATTTAGATACGTAATTAAAGTGCCCTGATGTTCAAAAGAGCTGAGTAGCTGCAGCTCCCATTAACTTCAGAGGCATGCGTTCATGCTTTGCCTCTCTGAAAATCAGGCCACTTTTGGTGAAATATCTAAATATGGGTTGAGGAGCCAGAGTTCAGACATCTAGCCTTGAAAGTGTTGGCTGAAATTGGCATCTGTCACCACCATACAGAAAACAATTTCTTCACAATTCTTGATCAGATGATGCATTATTTCCCTTTTCATAATGACAGGTTAACCAAAGGCACGACAAACTGTTTGTTACAAGGAACCATTTTTTCATTATGGGTTCTCATTCTGGTACGCTGTGTATGGAGCTTCCCTTGGAGGATGCGCACAAACGCTGAACTTTTGGAGCAATGAGCAAGGGCCTATCTAGATCCCAACGTCTGGGTTGGGAGTTTATAAGGACTCACAACCCCACACCTGCTAAGGCAGAGAGACCAGTGCTCTCTTTATGTCCCCTCTTTACTCCTGCCTTTGTTGGCTGGTCCTCATTTTGTTGAGTAACTTTAGGTTCTACCTTGTGGCACAGGCTGACATAGACCAGTTCTATGGGCCATGTCACAGATGCTGATGGAATCACTAGAATATACTCTGGTGGAATATACTCCTCTTTTCCTTTCCCCCCAATTCTGGTTCTCAGTTTAGTTGCTTGAGATTTGTTCAGTTTACTGTGCAGAAGAAAAGTCCTAGGTGTCTTCTCCGATGTAGCTGATTTATCAAACTGCTTCTTGATGATTGATTCCTACTCCTTGAGTTCTTATATCCACAGTCATGTAAAAGAAAACCAAACCCACAATATGGAGGGTGTAAAAGACATTTGTTATTGTATGACTTTAAGAACTTCCTTTAAAATTCCACCTCACCTCCATATCACAATGATACAGAGAAGCGAGATGTAGTTCAAACATTTGAGTAATAAAAATAACCAGGGGGCTGAAGGGATTGACTTACAGGGAAAGCTTAGCTGTTATATGTGTATTAACAAAGAGGCTAGATGCTTGAATGATGCTTAATGGCTAACAAATATATGAATCACTATGGCGGGATAGGAATTATTTAGGTTGGTAGAAAGAGATATTACTAGGACAACTGGGTTAAAACTAAGAGAGGAAACCTTTTCTGTTGTTCATCCTAAATTAGACTGCATCATAGACTCCCACGGGCATGTTGGAAACCCCACTGCTTAAGACGCTGAAAACTCTAGACTGGACAAAGTACGTGCATACACAGAGAACAATCCAGCACTGGCCCATGGGAGATGGATGACCTAACGTCTTTTCCGTTTCTAGCTTCTGAGAGTCTATGATTAAAGAAGTTTACATGATGAAAGTGTGTTTTCAATTACACTCCTGCTCTCATTCTTCTATGGGATAAAGGTGGGGCAGAAAGCTTCATGTACTTGAGGCACAATTATAGCATGACTTGTAGAAATTTAAATAGGCATTTAAATAGTGGTCTCTTCTATATGCCATGGCTTTTTAAATGGTTTACTTTTTGTCATCAGATCAGAGAACTTTGCTCATCTTACGCTGAAGCCATAAGTAAATAGCTGAAATTAGTCCTGGTTTGGCAAACCAAGGAGCACTGTTCTATGAAAATTAAAATGTTTATTACGGCTGTTGTGTAATACATTAGGGGTCATTGTAAGCCTTCCGTTTTGACTTGAATCAGCTGAGGCAAGGCTTTAGCTAAAGAATAAACATGAAAAATGTAAAGACCAGCACTGGGTTGACATATAAAGAGGATACTTCTGATGTGTGTTTACTTGTGGGAGTGGATTCTTGGGAGCTTGTGCCACGGTGGATTGGGGTAATGTAGTCTTTCTTTTTACTCCCGTATAATTAGTTCATTTTGCAGTGTTCATTTAAGTGTACAAAGAAAAAGTTATAGAGTTACTTTTGCAAGTGTGTCTCTTTTCCAAAGTATCCTAAGGTGCCGTCAGAGGCTCATTTGAGATGCTTCTGGTGCTTGCTTCTCCTGTGAAAATATTCCTTTTTAGATCCTGTCTTGTAAACAGTTGTTCCAGATTTTTAACTGAAATCTACCCATACTTAGAGTGATAAATGAAGTAGCGCACTGCAACTGACACAGCGATGTCTTTGGGAGTCGGGTGGTGAAGTACTAAAGAGGTTCAGACAATTACCATTGTCTGAAATTCCTTTTTTGAAAGAGAGTACTTTATATCCGTTTGAGTGATGAATGTCTCTAGGAATGGGTCCTGTGCTTATTGGTATTTTATAAGAAACCTACATAGGCACTGTATTCTAGTTGTGTTGACTTGTGACTGAAAAATGAGGTTCATTTTGGTGGTTGCCATAACAATTAGACTGTTGTGTGAAAAAATGTTTGTAGCTTTCACTGGAGTGAGTTGACAACACTGGGGTACCTCATCCCAAATTAGAATGACTGTTTCCAGACCTGAAGAATGATGTCTGCTTAACTTTTTCCAAGACACAGCTTGGCAGGGTCCTACAGATGACTCTGAAGATCTGCAAGATTTTAAAAATGTCTTTACTGGTAAATTTTAAAATGTCAGCACTGAGTTCAAGTTAATAGGGATAAACCAGGATGCTGAAGTGAATTCCACCAGCACCAACCTATTGTATGTATTCACAAAGTGAAGAGAGCAAGACAATCTAAAGAGGAAGAATGTAAATGTGATGCAAGAGTCTAGACATGCAGTCACTCTATTGTAAATGTCTTAGTGTTGACATATTAAAGTTTAAACAAGGCCTACAAAATCTGAACTTTAATAAACAAAATGATGGTCAATTACCTTCTCACCTCTAACAGCCAACTGCATTGACACAAGTTTGACCCAAGTTGCTTTGAGCAGGGGGTTGGACTAGATGACCTCCTGAGGTCCCTTCCAACCCTGATATTCTATGATTCTATGAAGTCTTGTCTTTTCTGAAATCCATAGTGCTTCTGCAGAAGTTTCACACAGGTGCTTCAAGACCTGTTGAAGAAAGGAGGTTAGTATGATTGTGTGACCTGTAGACACAAAGCATAGGCGCTCCCTAGATTTGTTAGCCTCCGGTATGCCTTTGGATATAGCCACATACTAACTGTGTCTGAATCTTTACTATTTGAACAGTGTGTGTATTTGAAACCTGTGGTTATGAATTCCATCTGTCTTTCTGATGGATAGGCATATACTGAAGCTCCTAATAAATTCCTTGTTTCATTTTACAACCAGTTGGGGGAGGGAATTATTTTTCCTAAAACAGACAGTAAGTATTATTGAAGGCTGCGTAATAGATTTTGTATCAAGAATACTCGCTTTGGGGCAAAGCCCAGGGAATCATCAAGTAACTTAAATGACTTGCCTGGAGGGACCTGAATTCAAGCATATGCTCCAGAAGGGGCTTAATATCTGAGGGATTGTATCAGGCTGCTCCATTGCTTCCTTCAACTACTATCTGCCATATGTAATAATGATGTGGAAGCTGCTAAGCCAGTGGCAAACCGCAGCCATTGGGAGCTGCAAGCAGCCGTACCTGCAGTCGCTCAGGTAAACAAAGCATCTCGCAGCCTACTAGGGGCTTACCCTGAAGAAGCCGCAAATCAAGTTTGGAAACCACTGTGCTAAGCTGACTATGTTGGTTTGTTCTGTCAGTTTTTTGCTTAATTGCAGCTCCACTCTCTCCATTGTCTGTCTCCAGTAGTTACTAGGATAACAAAGTCCCAATTTCCTTTTAGTTTCTAAGACTTCTGTAAATTGTTAGCTCTTCTGCTTAGGAATAGAACTTCTTGGTTCCTTTAGGGCTTTCTAATGCTCTTCCAGGTACATGCAGTTCTCTAAATCGTAACCTAGCAATGGCCATTTCTTGGCCTTAATTTATTAAAGAAATGACAGAGACTCACTGCCTCCACCTGGCTGGCTTATCCAACCACACTATAGATCGAGGAAACAGTTCCTTTGTTTTTAGAAGGGCTTGCATGGCAGCACTTTAACATTTAATTCAACTGATATTTATAGCATGTACAAACTGTCACTTCTCTCCTTCAGGAGCATCAAGTTACTCGTACTGAAAATCTCATTGGGAACACCCAAACTTTGCCCAACCATAGTCCCCATTAGCAGTTTGCCAGGAGCCACACCTTTAATACCTGTGGAGGCCATAGGTTACGACATACAATGCTTCCTTTTGATCTAAGCATTCTTCCACTGGAATGAAGATGGAGCATTGACTCCTAGGACTGGTAGTCACCATGGTTCACAGATGTTTCTATTTAATGGTTAATAACTTTAACAGATCTGTTGAACTCTGAATGTTTTAGCTGAGCGAAAAGCTAATTTGATTATGATGTATTGTACCTGATCTTTCAGCCCCAAATATACAATAAAAAGAATGATTTCTCCTCTGAAACTTGCAGACCTTGTTGTATGAATACACTTGTTTGCTTAAAAAAAACCATCCCAGAACAAAAACTGTTTTTGTTCTGTGGACTTTGAATGTTTCAATGACCATGATAGCACCGACTGACCAATAATGTGCTAATCTTACCTCCAGTACTTCATTAGCCTGTTTTTCTAGCTCCTATTAAAAGAAAAATGTTAAAAGTAAAATGACTGACTGCTCTGCTTTAATTAGTCTGCTTTAATAAGTCTTTTTGAACTGTGCAGTCTGAAACTGCACTTAATTAGCTTTTCCATAAAGTGGGATTGATTATACCAGAGTCTCTGTGTGCACATTTGCATTACTATTTTATAAACTTAAGCTCTGTATTCTGGCAGGTTTTCTCCTGGAGTTTGATTTTGAATAGTGTAGAAGGAACTAGTTTGCAAACCTCTCCTGTGGCATTGCTGTCTTCCACTTTGGCTGGGAGTGGTGGTTAGTCAGCCTCCCTCTAGTACTATAGGAACTCGCATGGGCACTCATCATATGCAAGAAGAGCTGTGTGGTGATGACAGGCTCAGTGCATGTTCACCTTCTGACCTTTCATTAAGAATTTCATAATAGACCCAGTGGGATCTGTGGCACCAGCCTTACCAAATTGTCACAGGAATTTTCTGGTCCAGATGCATCATAGACTCGCCACATCTCTCCACGAGGAAGATGGAAGAAAGAGATTCTATTCTTCCATCAACAAAAGCTAGATGCCAGAGTGAGTATGCTTCTACAAGGCTGTGTTCAACATATGTTTTGGATGAAGGAGCTCCTGTATAGAGTAATTTTCCACCCTGAGATGTTGGTCTTCAGTCAGTGCAGCAAAATTGGGGGTTCTTTAAAGGCACACCCATTTATCTCTAGCCCTTTTCAGCATGAAGACCAGAAAAGCTCTCAACTCCATGCATGTCTATATCTCCTAAACCAGTTTCCTTTAGCTAACCAAGTGGTGTGTATGTTGGAACGAACACTTCTGGAACATCTTGTTACTTTTATAAAGTATGTTTTGACGTTTTAAAATGAATAAAACAGATTTTTATTAGGTGTAATGACAAGAAGAGATTGTTCCTTTGGGATTTTTTACGGAAGGATGGCCAAATTTTGCAGCCCACAGGACCGCTTTGGCAGCCTGCCAGGAGCTGGAGGGCAGCACCCAATTTGTATTAGTTAGTGATAAACGTTATTGCATGTGCATGTAGCCATAATATTTGCTTGCACTTAAACAGGCTCTTCCTTGACAGGTGCATGGAAATTGCTGCTGCTCTGAGTTTTGTTAATAAAAACCTACCATAGGTTGGTTTTGCCGTCACTCACTGGTTACAGGGAGCTCATGGTCTGACCCTTTTGGGAGCTATTGTACCATGGCCTATGGAGGAGGTATCATTACAGGTGGGCTCTGGCAGGGACACATGGAGGAGTCTGAGTGGCTTTTCTCGTCAATCCAAGAGGAGCAATGAGCAATTTCTTATCTCCACTTGGCAGTGGTTTATGTCAGGTGTTGCAGGGGTCCAGTCTGTCACCCTTCACTTTCAGCGTATGTAGGGCCATAGGAACCACGTGCCAAGGAGTAACATTATTTAGTTTGCAGTACTATTGGTATGCTGGTGACACTGTACCTTGCCTGTTTCAACAGATCCAGATGGTGTCTTTTTCAGTGTCTTGAAGTGACTGAGACTTCTGGGTGAGAGAGAGCTAGTTGAAGCACAGTATAGAGTAGGGTGGTGTTGGCTGGTTGAAGGAATCGGAGGAGATAGTAGAGATTATATCTGTCCTTTGATTGAAGCCCCATCCCTTCAGTCAGTATATAGGTCAATGGACGATAGAAGGACTGTAAATGCTGTAATTGGGCCTCTGTTTTTTTGCAGTACTGGCTCCTGCAGCTGCCTGTAATGATAAAAATCAAAACCAGAAGTTTTCTTTATTACGTGAATAATGCAGTCACTGTTATGCAGAATTCAGTTTAAAGACTTTCTATGCCTCCTATCCTGCTACAGAAGCATCAGTTTGTGATAAAATGTGAGCACTCCCATACCACAAAGTCAGAGGTGCTTGCTTCAGAATGTAGGCCCAGTATACCATATGCTTGCCTCTTGGCTACTTGGATCCATGACTTTGTCCACCTAGCCCTTATTCTGTGGAACTTTTTGCATCATATTGCTTGTTCAGAGACTTTCTCTGACCCCCATAATCTTTGCACAGGGCAAAACTCTCATTGAAAGGCTCCAGGTTCAGATCCCTTGAGTAGTTAACCCCCCCCTCCCATTTTGAACATGTTGTTAAAAAAATCCTAACTGTACCGCACATGGCTGCTTGTAAGGGGTGCCTTCATTTTGACCTATATAAGGATAAATACCTCACTCTGGGAGCCTTGTATCAGGCTAGCTTTTGCAAGGAAGCAGGTTGCTCAGCAG
Source organism: Lepidochelys olivacea (assembly GCF_965140295.1). Lineage (NCBI taxonomy): Eukaryota > Metazoa > Chordata > Testudines > Cheloniidae > Lepidochelys > Lepidochelys olivacea. The sequence continues at coordinate 7,131,717 of NC_140419.1, forward strand.
TAGCGAATGTTTATCCTGGATGCTGGTGATCTAGCATATGAAATGCATCTATGGTAGCACTACAGAGGCTGGAAGTATATACAACAATCCCTGCTGCTTTGTGTTCTCATGAACTCGGGCCCCACCCTTGACCCCTACAATAGATTTCATTGGCCAAGTGTCTGAAAGCAAGGCAGCTCCATTAGTTGCTACATTGTATAAATGTATTCAGAGTTTGGCAGTGGCATATTTATGTTCCCTTCTTTCCAATGCAGACTGCAAATGTGCACTTTGTTGAAACCAGTCTATTAATTTTTAAACTGCCTAGAGCTACAAATCGCTATGGGTGGCGCACATTTGTGGTTGCAGCCCAAAACAGCTGGAATAAACTATCTATTCCATTGAAATAAGAAGAAACGTACTTGGATTTAAGAAACTCTTAATCCCGTCCTTTAAACCTTGTCAGTGTAAAGTGGGCAGTTGGTTTCAGGTCAGTGTTGTCTTCTATCTTAGATTAAATGCCCTGAAAAAGTAAGATTATATATGATAGCTGTCTCTCTGGGATACTTACAGTAAGTACCTGCTTACCTATGACCCCGTGCCTTACCAGGCAGGCAAGCACGTGGCATATTCGTATACGTGGCGGGTTTGCTTGCACTGTACATACGTGATTCTTCGAAGAATGGTAAATAGGGACATTATGTAAGAACTGTTCCTTGGAATGAGATCACTTGAAATTCCATGCATTGATGGATTTTTAATGTAAGGAGTATGTATTTATGAAAGCAAGATGGTTTGTAGGTCATTACATTGGTTGATTTATGGTGCTGGATAGCTGGACTGTAAGCAGATCAAAATCAGTGCAGTTTAGAAGATCTTGCATCTTCCAGTATCATTAGTTATTTCCAATTTCTTTGGATATATGTAATAAAGGATCAAAAGTGAACATTTATCTGAGAATTAGGCAGGTTTGCTGTAGGATGAGAAAACTAATGTATTGGGGGAGATTTTCAAAGGCTAATGGAAGTTCGGCGCATTAGAAATTTCCTTAGTATGTTTGGCAGAATTGCACAAATTTATGCTAATATCAGACAAATAGCAATAGATACTACCAGTAACAGCTAAGAACTACAGTAATGAGTGTGCTAGAAATACACAGAGCTGTGTGTGTGCACATGCGTAGATTTTGAAGCTTCTAAATTCACATGACACTTGTACGGTTTAATCTCTGTGTATGTTTGGCAATATTCCTTTAGATGTAAATGTAATCCATCCCTTCCTCCCTTAACTAACCACACACTTCTTGCAATTTAATAAACCACGTGCTTCTCAGCTGTGCATCTCCTACTGGGAGTAGCATCAGTGAACTGAGACTTACTGATTTGAAGAGAGAAACTGGCCAAAAAGGAGATAGCTACGAGAATCAGTCTCTGTCCCTCAGCAGCCTCACTTTCTCAGCGTGGGGTATGTGGGGTTTGCGCTCATTCTTAAGATTATACTGGGAAGAAAACTATGCTATAGCACCCACCCCACCGCATGCCCCAGAACGGTCTGCAGTTGGATCCCTGCCCCAGTCCATGTGCATTACAGGAAGTTTGCCGTAGTTCGTTCAGCCCCTACTGAAGGGGGCCCTTGACGTAGGAATTTAAAATGATTCATTTGTTGGGCATTCAAGCCCTAGGCTTCAGCTTACAGCTCGCTAGTGTACTCTGCCAAACTGCTCTTTAATATGTAATGGTTCTTGAAGTCAGACGCTGTGTTCTGTCTTATCTCTCTTGGAACAAACCTGCTGCCTACCTAGATTTATTTCCCATTTCTGGTATTTTTATAATTCCACTACTATTGATATATGACTCTGTCTATCGACAGAAGGTATTATACAGATTCTGTATAGTAGTTGTAAGCTCTTTGAGACAGGGACTGCACCTTCTAATGTGTTTGTATGACGCCTACCTCAGTGGGTCTCCAGTCTTAACTGAGGCCTCTGAGTGCTAAAAAATTGATTAGCTAATTCTAGTTAGCTGACCTAGCATCCACTTCCTTCTCTAACTTTCTCTGAGGTTCACGCTGATTCAAATCTTTTTCAGAGCCCATTTTTCCTAGAGATGCACACTAGTCTCGCTATAGCATGTATGACTGCATAAACCACTTTACAGTACAGTGTCTGTTCACTTGACTAAGGACTGAACTGAGACCAAACAAACAGTGTCACTTGATTTCACTCTGTGATCTTTCAGCTTGGGTCTTAAACGTTTTGCAGACTCCATTTTGCTCTAACTTTGTCCATGGCATTAGAGAGGATGTGGCATCTGGCTTTATTCAGGACTTAACAACAGAGATGAAGGTTATTCATGTTCAATTTAGTTTTACTAGCTGGTGACAATCTCCTTTTACTCAACTCGGGTGCAGTACTTAAAGAAATACAGGTTCCCAGCATGCTGAGAATTCAGAGCACTTACATATGCTGTGTTTGGAATATATCTGCAGATTTGTATTTTCTACAGGCAACATACAGCTTTGCCAGTGGGCTCCTGAAAGCTCCAGGATTTTATGTGGAGACTAGTCTGTTTCCATCAACTTTTCATAATTCCATTATGGCCATCGAGTCTTTCATTTTTATTCCCACTTGCTCTGTACTTTCTGTTAACAAATAGCTAAGGAAAACCTTCAAAATTCTACTAGCCCCAGGAGAATTAAATACCATTCTTTTTTATTATTATTCGTGAGAAGTAGAGTACATGAGCAGATTTGTGTCAGGGCTAGTCAATTTTGAAAGGCTGGATATGTTCAAGTGCTGTGAGCTCCTCCATTCACGTACCCTCACTCTCTTCCGTCCCTGCCAAATACTTGGAATGTCTCCTGCTCCATTGTACTCCCTGTCTTCAGATGACTTACTCCAGTATCAAGTCACGATGCCAAAGTTCGCTATTTGTAAACACTGTTTAAAAAAAAGTAATGTATAAAATTGTCATAGTTTTGTGTCCTACTTTGTCAAAAAGGAGTTGGGGCAGGAAGGACTTTTCACCCCCATGGAAGTCAGCAGAACTTTGCGGTATGGATTGTGTACTTTTGTGGAAGAAAATTGATAATTAGATGGGAAAGCTGTAAAACAAACAGTTCCAAGGGGGGAAAATGTCACACAAGTCAGCATCCTCTAATTGTTCCATTATTCCAAATGCCTTTTTCTGAGGGATGCTGGATTTCTGAAGGTGGAGAAACAATTAGATTGGAAGATGTGATATGTTTCAATGGCTTTACTCCTGAAAACTTCACTGTTGGCTGGGCTTTTCTGGTGGGCTGCGTGTCTGGTGCAAAACAAAAAAAGATGTTAAGTTCCCTTTTTTCGTTGATAGGAAAGAATGTATCTTCACCATTGATCCATCAACTGCCAGGGACCTTGATGATGCCTTGTCCTGCAAACAACTTCCTGATGGTATGACATGTATCTTACAAAATACTCTCCCAGTGTTTATTTTTAGCATTTGGCACACACATTCATGTTTAATTTTCCATGCAGATCTGTTCTTCTTAAATGTGAGTAGAGTATTAAAGAAGTTTTATTTTCTTCTTTTAATTGCCCTCAAAGCAGAACTCTTTAAACTGTATTCTTAACTCTTGGCATGGGTATATACGGAACCAACATGACTGTCATAATAAGAGATGTAACTTCATCTGAGTTGTATCTGTCTTCGGTCGTCGTGGGAGTTATATCTGCCTGCCTCATTTGGGTTTTAAGTTTTAGTAGAACTGCATGATCTGGGATACGCTGTACCTGGATAAAAGAACATGACACCTTTTTCAAGGTCCTTCTTGGCTGAAATTCCCTCTTGGTATTTAGTGCGGGAAAACTTGTAATACTTATATGAGCAGTTCGTACCTCTTGAACTTGCATTTCACTTTTGCCTTTTAAGTTTTCTGTTTTGCCTAGTCTCGACTTGAAACTATTATACGGTAGAACCTCAGAGTCGCGAGCACCAGAGTTACTAAGTGACCAGTCAACCACACGCTTCATTTGGAACCGGAAGTAAACAATCAGGCAGCAGCAGAGATGGAAAAAAAAAAAAAGAAAAGGAAATACAGTACAGTACTGTGTTAAATGTAAACTACTAAAAAAATAAAGGGAAAGCAGCATTTTTCTTCTGCATAGTAAAGTTTTGAAAGCTGTATTAAGTCAATGTTCAGTTGTAAACTTTTGAAAGAACCACCATCATGTCTTGTTCAGAGTTCCACACATTTCAGAGTTACGTACAACCTCCATTCCCGAGGTGTTCGTAACTCTGAGGTTCTCCTGTACAGTAAACCTGCAGAACAAAACGTTCCATTTGCCAAATCCTGCAGATTTGAATTTTAGAGCTTTCCATTTGAATACCTGCACTGCCAGACAAGTAGCGGGTGGACTTGAGAGAGTTCTGTTTAATTCAGAAAAGCTTCCGTAGTGCATTTGATTTAGAAATATGGCATGATGATCACATTCATACTAATGCAGATAATAAAGTCTCTATATTGTTTCTTTGAGATCATCTGATGTGATCATCCTGTGATGATTCACAGTAACGAAGGTTAGAGACATGATTCCAAAAAAGGTTGTTGGCAGTTGTGTCTCCCACGAAGGTTTTTTGTTTGCTTTTGAGTAGCACAGCCAATAAATTCTCCTGTCATTCAGACCAAGGTACAGTGTATTATAACAGGGCAATAAAACAGAGATACAAGATCACAGATGAAAGGAAATGTGAGGCCAGTAAAATTATTTTTAATTATATTGTATGCTAGCAGTTCTGAAGCAAAGTTAAATAACAATATTGTCTTACTACCAGTCTGCACAAAACACAAGCAGATTTTTTAAATAATCTTCAAAAAGTCCAGACTCTCTTCTGTTAACACTATTGCTTCATTGTCTTTGGAACCATCTGTAAATTTATAGTGAAACTGCAAATTTCAGTCCATTCAGAACTAAAATGTGGAACTCTGAGCACTTTTGTATTGAGACTGTATTGATCAGATTTGTAAGGATTTTAAAAGCAACTGCTCCATTGAGCCATTCAATGTAATAGCTCCTGGTTTACATGTTTGCATATTTCCCTCATCCATAAGATGTTCAGGAGAGGCATTTAAGGGGAATATCTACCTAGACTGGAATTTCTTCTTCTCAGGGAAAGTCCGCAGATCCATTCCAACGGGTCTTGTACCTGCTTGCAGCTTGGTACATGACCCATCAGTCACGTCAGGCTGGGAGTGGCCCTACTATTGAGGATGGATAAGGAACTGATTAAAGGGGATACTACAGTGGTTCAGATTTGGTGGAGTTCCTCAGGGATCGGTCTTGGAACCAATCTTATTTAGATAGCTCTGCTTCCAGTGCAGCATGTCTGGTCTGGGCAGGCACAACAGCTGGCTACGCAGGAAACGGATGGGACCAGGAGAGTGGTGTTTACAGCCCAAGCTCCATGAGTAGAGTAGGGGGGTGGGTCCCCTATCCATCAGTGGACCTATTTGCATCCAGGATCCAGTGAAATTACTGATGTCTTATTCCAGATGAAGAAAACAGTAGGCCACAGCTTCAGTCATGCTCTGTCTTCCATGGCCAAAAGCTGATTGTTTCTTTCAGTTCACAATGTTCTCCAGTACAATCACATTTTTAAAAAATCAGAATCGAGGAAGGTGGCCTCACATTGTCCAAGGTGGTCCCAGTTCTTGTAGCCAATATAGGTGGCCACCACTGCTCAGTGCAGTGCCCAGAGAAATTAAATTTAGCTACATGATATTTAAGAGGGACCTATTAAATTAGGGGATTTGGATGTGTTTTTAACACATCTGTATTCCACAGGTGGCATCCTCAAGGGGCCGGGCTATAGGTAAGGCCTAGTGCTAAATCATGATCATGGGTATTTACAGTCAAGGCAAACAACATATATATACTTATATATATGCTTATTGTTATTGAAGGTCTTACAGTAAAGTCTTAATATGAGCCTAAATCAGACTCTAAAATCCAAGTGGTAGCTATTTCCAGCTCACCAGAGACACCAAGCAGGAGCCAGATTGTCCTCTAATCCAGACATAAGCTTTCTAAGAGCTGCCTCGCTTTTCAACTGTACGTCAATGAGAGCTCCACTTTGGGAGCTAACTCTTGTACAGCGTGCCCAGACGAAGCACCCCTTTGATTCCTTGTCAGGAGTGCCCTGAGAATTTCTCTCTTTAAGGGATTTCATCCTGGTTGCAATTACTTGAGCAAGTGTCTTTTTCAGTTGTGCAAGTCTTATCCAGGAACAGCAGACCTGTCTCTCGCATGAGGGCAAAGTTTTGCTGAGAGTTAACGCCGCTTTTGTTCCAAAAATAAACCTGATTATAAGAAATTTGTTTTCATCTTTTTTTGTCCATATGTGAAAAAATTTAAAAACACATCTGGCATATTCTTGATGTCAGGAGAGCTCTAAAAATCACTATTGAATGCAGAACCCAATTCAGAAAATCTCTCTGGTGGTCTGTATCACCCATCATAAATAATAATTAAAAAAAAAAAAAAAACACTTGCCAAGGCTTTGGTTATTGGATGGCTAAATTGATGCTTTCTAAGGCTAGAAGCCCTCTCTCCCCTTGAACATTTGGGTTAATTTATTCAGAGCCATGAAAGCTTCCCAGCCTGAAGGATCTTATGCAACATACAAAGGGAGACATAGGGTTGTAAGTTTCACAACTGAAACCTGCAGACTTGATTAGTTCCTGTCAGTGGAGGGAGACTTCTGTGTACTATGCTCACTCAGTAATTAATATATATGATTCATCTATTTCTGCGGGAGAGCCCACAGATCCATTACAATGAGAGATGCCCTCAGGGGAGGAGACAAAGAATGAATGAGGAGATTTTTGTAAATGCATATTTACTGCAGAATCTCATGGCAAAATTAGGCAACAGTTGGGAGCTTTTCTAGGATGTATGTCAGGAAATGCACTAGTTCAGTTCTGGGATCATCTTATGTTGGCCTTTGATTAACTGTCATGCTCCTCATTAATGATACCAAGAAACACAGAGGTAAACATACTGTTCACCTCGATATATGTTTATTTTTAAAACAATCTGCCCCAATAGTTCTAAAGTTGTTACACAAATCATTTTATTTCCATACTATACTTCGTTTAGATGGTTGACAACACTTACAGAGTAGGAGACAAATCTGAATTGCAGTTAGAGCTCTGTGAATGATGTAGAAAATGTTCAGTGAATAACTGAGTTCTTAAACAAATTCATTTTCTTTGTATTTGTAGTCTCTTTGCTGGCTGCCAGTAATCTCATTCACTAGGCTATGTGCAGAAAGCATCAATGTGTATCAGAACAATTAAGTTCAAGCAAATATTGCAGAATGTTCATGGAAAGCAAACTTTGAACTTACAGTCATCAAAATTTTCACCAGAAAAGAGAACCTAAGAGTGATTTTCATCCAGTCATGGAACAGAAGCATAGCATGTGACTAATATGTCCAGTAAAACTGCTCAAATTTCAAATATTCGCCGTGCTGTTTGTGGGAATTATATGTAGACATTGTCAGGCAGATTTCCATGAACATATCACAGTCAGGTCAGTTGCACATGTTTTTTGGCTACTTGCTAGTGGAAACAGTTGATACTTGACAAATTTAAAGGCAAACAATTTCCTCCTCCGAAATTCCATGGACTGTGGTAGGAAATAATTAGCGGAAGAGTATCAGTATATTTTAGGGTATGCTGCTAGTGGGTTGTCTATTCTCTATGTGCATTTTGTGACTCCAATTTTGAAGTGATGTTGTTGACCATGTTTGCAGAGCTGCTGTGTAACATCCCTACTAGAACCCACTAAATCACATTACCTGCATCATTTCACATGGTGATTGAAAACCACCTCAGGTCCAGTGGAACTTCTTCCCCTCTCCTCAGCTCCATGTTGTTTTACAAAATGTAGTTGTTGTTGTTACTGAGAGAAAAATTCCTTAACTTAAGGCTGAATCAGAGCAGAATGTATCTAAACGTATTGTCACCATGGTTCCCCCTTGGTCTTCTCCCCATGACATTGGTGGGCTGTATTTTGGAGCAGGGGGTCCCACATAGACACATTCACCAGATCTCCTGGGTTTTATCTTTGTAACCTTTCCAAGTTCTGTCCGTCCCTTTCCATCCTCTCTGCAAACCTCTTTCCCAGGTCTGTCATCTCATCCCTTGACTTCCTCCTCTTTCACCTTCCTGACACCGAAGCCTCCCATCTAGTGCCTGCCAGACTCAGATGTGTAATTGCAGCCGTACTCACCCTTCCGTAACACCCCTTCCCTGGCTCCCAATGGCCTCTCCAATCAAGCTTGTGTCACTTGTACTTGCCGTCACTGCCCTCCATATCTTCTTAGTTTCCCTTCTCCTGTCTTCTTTTGCCTCCCTTCATGCAGCTTTTTTTGGATGATCCATTCCTCATCCCCACTTCTGTGATATCTTTTATCCTGTCCTCTATTCCTGAACTGCCCTTCTTCCTTATGAACTGTAGTGACTTATGGGTTGAATAAATCATTTAAAACCCCTTGTAACCCTCAATACATGTTCACTAACATCTTAAGTGGCCAGACGTTCATCTTGTCTTTTAGTCCTTGTTGTTTGCCTGTAACCTGCACTGCAAACTCTTTGGGGCAGGAGCTTAGTTTTCATTTTGTGAAGTGTCTTGGCACTTCTGTACTGCCTTATAAGACCTAAATAATAATACTCTGGTCTCCCTTTTATCCAGCTTTGTCTCTCCTAGCTACTTGGTAGCTTTTGCTTAAATCTTCCCTGAGCTGGCAATACAATAATAGATCTTTCAACTACTCCATTTGGATCCTATAGCACACCAAGCAGCAACCTTCTTGGAGTAACGTGCTTAGAATAAACACTAAAATCCTGAATGGTGTTGGAACAAAAGTTATATTCTTTAAGTGTGGCACTTTCTTCCTTCCTTTTGGGAAAGGTGTTTAAGAGAAACAGACACCTGATGTGGATTGGAGAGAAAATGATGGAAACCACACATCAGTACGTGAGTCTAATGCAAAACAGCCATACATTGCAATTTACGTAGGAAAAGGTTTTTGCAGGAGTCAAATTAAAAAAAAAAAAATCCCACTTTGACATGTAAGCAGTGGGATTTTGGGGAACAGGCAAGCAGTTTTTCCTTGGGTATCTGATGTGATTAGTTAACACAACTCAATGTTACCAGCTGATTAACCCAGTGGTTTCTTGTTTGGGAACTGAACTCTGTTATTTCACTGGGAAAGTGAAAGAGACATGTTACAATGATTAGAAACAGGTACATTTCCCTGGGTTTCCACTGAGTGCTTGTGGTTACAAATTCTTTGCAATATGCCGTGTATATTCAGGTCTGTCTCAAATACAGATGTCTACTGTGTGTGTTCCCGTGTAATACTAGATAGATTGCACTTTTCATAGAGTATTTTACATACTTGTTGTTTTAAATGAAAATGTCGGTTGTTCCTACATTAGCAGACATCACCTCTAATTTTTCAAGGCTAGAGTGGAATGGAATCATGGAGAGCTAGATTGTGTCACCCTTCAAATCATTGAGACTCCCCATGTTGTAAGGTACTGTTTGGTAGGAATAAGGGTATTGCAACCTGGGCCCAAATAAATGGTGGTTCAAGAGAAAATATACTGTTCCCAATACAGTAGAACCTCAGCGTTATGATCATCTCAGAAATGGCAGTTGTACGTAAGGCTGAAACGTGTATAACTCTGAACAAAACATTATGGTGGTTCTTTCAGAAGTTTACTACTGAACATTGACTTACTACAGCTTTGAAACTTCACTATGCAGAAGAAAAATTCTGCTTTTAACCATCTTAGTTTAAATGAAACAGGCACAGAAAGAGTTTCCTTACCTTGTCAAATCTTTTTAAACGTCCCCTTTATTTTTTTTTTAGTAGTTTACGTTTAACACAATACAGTACTGTATTTGCTCCCCTGGTCTCTGCTGCTGCCTGATTGTGTACTTCCGGTTCCAAAGGAGGTGTGTGGTTGACCGGTCAGTTTTTAACTCTGGTGTTCGTAACTCTGAGGTTCTACTGTACCTGGATAGTTTTGGTAGAGAAGCACAGGATGGAAGCTAATAGAGAATGGAAATACGGCCTGTTTTGGGGTAGCAGTTCTTAGACTCTAACTATAATTTTGTTGCTTGCATTTATTTAAAAGCAAGTTTTCATGAAGATGAAGGGAAAGCTTAAATTGTTGAACATGTGCACGATTCACTACAAGAAATCCTTCTATAGATTGCATGACAACGTTGCATGGTGCTTTGGCTGTTTAAAAAAGACTCTGTTTCTATTCCAGAAGGCTTAAAATTCTAATATGGACAATGTGAATTAGAGAGCATGCGTACAGTACTTGCACTTGGTTACGCAAGCAGCAGCATAGCCATTTAATAATGGTCATTTTGTTTGTTCTTGCCATGAGAATGAGCTCTCCAATCAAAGTTACAACCTGGATCTGGGTAAATAACTTAATAAATTCAGGACATGGGACAAGTCCCAAAGGTTTAGGGGTACAGACTTTCATGTACCAGTGGATCTTCTTATCCATTTATGGGTATGGGGTAAAAAATAAGCTTCAATTAAATAGTCAAGAAAACACCAAAAAGCAAGTATTGAAGTCTATGCAGTTCAGGAGTCTAGTAATTGGATAAAGGGCCTCAGAGTGCTTTTTGTATACTCCTTTTGGAGACATCCTACCTGGGATTTCCATTCTTTGCAAAGGGCCTTGAAGGCCAGATGCCTGAAGTGTCCATGAAGAAAAACTTCAAATCATCGGCAGCGCACAGGAAAATCTAGTGGAAATGGGGCTTTGTCAGTGAACAGATGGGAACATCAGTACCTATTGTCATAAACTGGTTTAGAAGCAACCGATGCCCTAGTGACCAAAGGGCTCCTGCAATGCTGTGCTTGCCTGTCTCAGGAATGTGACATGGTATCACAGGCAGCTGGTTCAAAATTCAGCAGCAAGACTTGTCACAGAAGTTGAAAGTTCACAGGACATCCCTAGTGCTTCAAAGGTGTACACTGCTTTCCTGTTAAAGAACTGCACTTCATGCATTCTCCGTACCCCAGGAATGACTGCTGCTCATCGAGAGCTTTCCATCTGCCTCTCAGAACTTGCCCTTCAGAGCTGGGAAATGTTGTGGAATTTGTTCTTAGCGGAGATTTTAAATGTCAAGTCTGCCCCTAGTATTTAAATCTAAACTTAAATGATTTGGCTTAAGATTTTTGGCATATAAAACCAGGGCTTTCTAATGCATTGTTTGTAAAGTGCCAGGAGAAGCCTTGTTATGAAGGTATACTACAAACTTAGTTTTGCAGTATAAAAGGTGGCTTTTAAACCCTATTGTGGAGTGGTTTTAGAACATTGGATGTTTAATTTATTAGCTGCTGTAGACAAAGACCGTATGTGGTTCTATGACAGACCTTCTTACAACATTTAATTTACTGATAGATGGAGTTAGTCTCCTCCTCATAATTCTCAAACTATTTGAAGAACTGGTGATACATCCATGGAAATTCTGGAAAATGTTCCACTTAGAAGCACTTTAGCGCCAATCTCATATTTCTGCTTTTCATCTTCACTTGTTCTTTATTGCTAAGGCTGTGTCATGAGAACATCTACTTCTGTTTTTATCCCCACCTGAAGCCAATTGTAATCCTGTTTGTAAAACTGCAGTCACTTCCACGGTGGTGCTCAGTTGATGTCAGAGGGCTAAATAACCTCAGGGTTAGCGCAGAAGGACTCTAAAATGCAAGTACGTTTGTCATGCAAGTGATCTTAGAGATAAATAGAAGAGGTCGGGCTGTGCTGCAGAAATCCGTGCTGGATTTGTGTGACTACACATGCCTTTTGTTGCTATGGTGTTATAAACGCCTTTATGCCAAATCATTTAAGTTTAGATACCAGTACAACTGCATCCACACTAAGGAACTGTTACTGTTTTAACTTCATCAGTTTCTAAACTGCTATAGTTAAAGCGATACACAAGCTGTGTATAAATCAACCATTAGTGACCAATGCTGTGGATGCACAAGGAGGAAGGGAATACAGTTCTCACTCTTCGAGCAATATTGAAGTAACTGGAATAAAAAGGGGTATGAAAAAAGCCTTTTAATCACTGAAGTGAGCATAGATGAGTGTGAATGAACACAGTACACCCAAGGACCAGCTCTGTTGAATTACGAGGGACTGTTTTCATGCAGGCATTTTTCAGAGTAAACCAGCCCTGTAAGAGCAAAGCAAGCAGGAGTTATTCACAGGTTGGTGTTCGGTGCCCTCACTAATCACACTGGTGATATTAAAAAAATGTTAATTTATAGCTTATTTTTCTCCCTTTTCTGTGCAATCCTCTTGGAACGTCCTGGTTCTCAGAAGAGATTCTTGAATGCATTGTTCCATGCATTGCTCATGTCATTGGCTGTCCTGATACATTCTCACGTATTTTCAGAAAAACAGGAAGTATAAAGACTTTCGAAGTGGGAGAAAACAACATTTTAAGATTACACATCTTTCTTTGCTGGTTCCCTACCCATCCTTTGTTTGTCTTGTCTGTTTAGTTTTGTAAGCTCTTTGGGGCAGAGACTACCTGCTTGTTGCTAGCTCATGATTGTATTGTGCATCTGGCAATATTTGTTTAAAGCCCCAGCTCCTGGATTTGTGTGACTAAGTGAGAATCTCAGTTTTTAGTTTTTTTTAAATAAGTTTCTAGCCCTCATAGATGCAAAGCAAAAAAAAAAAAAAAAAAAAAGGTTGCAAACATGAATCCTGAAGGCTATGATGCCAGAAAACAAAACTAACGTAAAATTATTTGTAAAAACCTTTTATTTTTAAGATTTTCAAATCTCATGATTTTGAGGGCTTGATTAATGAATTTTGAATGCTTGAGGTTGGAAATATTGCTCTCTCTTACTATGGGTATGTACAGTGCCTAGCAGATTTGGGACCCAGTCTCAGCTGAGGCCTCTTGATGCTACCGTAGTAAAAATAATGAATAATTAATCATCTTGTAGAATTGTGGAGAGAAGCTCACGTGTCTTGAAGACTTCAGCAAGGCTATTACTGAAAGGAGAGGTCTCTTTATGGGATGGAAGCAGGAGAGTTGTACCTATCGTGGCAGGTGCTGGGGAGCCTTTCTAACTCTGACCTACGTTCGAGAGGTTTGGAATGGAACCTCCCCTGAAGCTGACACCTGCTGAGAAGCTTGTTGGCACATGGCACCACATCTGTATCTTTGCCATGTAGTGTTGTACACTATGTATGCATAGTCAGTTCTTGTCTCTTTTCAGAGAAACTCCCTACCCCTCAGCTCTGCGGTTTCCAGAAATGAAGATATAGGAGATCTTTTTAGAAAGTACTTTCAAGACGATGATTGTGTGAAAAGGCTAACTTAGCTCCACCCTTACTCATCCACTAACCCAAGACATGGGATTGTTTTTATTGCCAAAAGTTTTTCTTCAAGTTTTATGTCAAAGGAGCTGATAACAGGAGGGTTTAGTGAGAGAGGAAAAATATTAATGACTGAAAATATGTGTAGTTGTACTTCAGAAGGCTGGACCAGCATCATGTACCATTAAAAGGTTTAGAGTTTCTTGGTAAACAAGGCAATAGGTTCATGCCAAGTTGCAATGTGGTTTCAGAAACCAAAATGGCCACAGGGCATGCAAGTAAGGTTTAAGCATTTTCCTCTCATTATTTTAAAATAAATGAAATAAAACACATCTTTTGTTTGAACAATAGCTTTGTGTTCTGGGGTAGAAAAGTGACCTCAGCTGACAAATAAAAGCTATTCCTTTTGTCTTTGAGCTTGAAAGCAGTCTAAATAAAAAGAACAGGAGTACTTGTGGCACCTTAGAAACTAACAAATTTATTAGAGCATAAGCTTTCATGCGCTACAGCCCACTTCATCGGATGCATAGAATGAAACATATAGTAAGAAGATATATATATATATATATATATATATACACACACACATACAGAGAAGGTGGAAGTTGCCATGCAAACTGTAAGAGGCTAATTAATTAAGATGAGCTATTATCAGCAGGAGAAAAAAACTTTTGTAGTGATAATCAAGATGGCCCATTTAGACAGTTGACAAGAAGGTGTGAGGATACTTAACATAGGGAAATAGATTCAATACGTGTAATGACCCAGCCACTCCCAGTCTCTATTCAAACCCAAGTTAATGGTATCTAGTTTGCATGTTAATTCAAACTCAGCAGTTTCTTGTTGGAGTCTGTTTTTAAAGCTTTTCTGTTGCAAAATTGCCACCCTTAAATCTTTTACTGAGTGGCCAGAGAGGTTGAAATGTTCTCCTACTGGTTTTTGTATGTTATGATTCCTGATGTCAGATTTTTGTCCATTTATTCTTTTGCGTAGAGACTGTCCGGTATGGCCAATGTACATGACAGAGGGGCATTGCTGGCACATGATGGTATATATCACATTGGTAGATGTGCAGGTGAACAAGCCCCTGATGGAGTGGCTGATGTGATTAGGTCCTATGAATAAATATGTGGACACAGTTGGCATCGGGCTTTGTTGCAAGGATAGGTTCCTGGGTTAGTGGTTGTGGTGTGTGGTTGCTGGAGAGTATTTGCTTCAGGTTGGGGGGCTGTCTATAAGTGAGGACTGGTCTGTCTCCCAAGAGCTGTGAGAGTGAGGGATCATTTTTCAGGATAGGTTGTAAATCTTTGATGATGCACTGGAGAAGTTTTAGTTGGAGGTTGAAGGTGACAGCTAGTGGTGTTCTGTTATTTTCTTTTGTTGGGCCTGTCCTGTAGTAGGTGACTTCTGGGTACTCTTCTGGCTCTGTCAGTCTCAATAGAGATCTTGTAGGTGTTTGTCTTTGTCTGAGGGATTGGAGCAAATGCGGTAGTACAGCTTGGCTGTAGACAATGGATCGTGTGGTGTGTCCTGGATGGAAGCTGGAGGCATGTAGGTAAGTATAGCGGTCAGTACATTTCTGGTATAGGGTGGTGGTTATGTGACCATCGCTTATTAGCACTGTAGTGTCCAGGAATTGGATCTCTTGTGTGGACTGGTCCAGGCTGAGGTTGATGGTGGGATGGAAATTGTTGAAATCGTGGTGGAATTCCTCAAGGGCTTCTTTTCCATGGGTCCAGATGATGAAGATGTCATCAATGTAGTGCAAGTAGAATAGGGGTATTAGGGAACAAGAGCTACGGAAGCGTTGTAGCCCACAAAAGCTTATGCTCTAATAAATTTGTTAGTCTCTAAGGTGCCACAAGTACCTTTTTGCGGATACAGACTTAACATGGCTGCTACTCTGAAACCGGCCTAAATAACTTATTCTGTGGTGGGCAGTTTTTTACAACTGCTTTTCTTCCACCATATATCCAAGCCAGGCACTTGAGTGTGTATGAAACTTGGAGGTACCCATATAATCCTCGTTTGCTCTTCTTTGGTGACCATAGGCTACCGTGATGGTCTTGCTGCTGCCTAAAATAAGTAAATGTGTCACCAGTCCTAACGCATCTTGTTGCATCCATTGCGTGAGGATTCCCTGAGGCAGGCACTTCATGGTAATAGTGCATGTTAAAGCACCATGAATGCCCCTGGTGCTAGAGACGTTTAGTGATAACGAGTGCCAGTCATTTTCCCATGACTCAGTGCAATACTCAGGCACTTGCCCGAGCCACCCCCCATGCCACTGTGGTCACACCGCAATTCTTAGCGCGCTACCTTGAGCAGAGCTAGCATGTGTCTGTCTGCTCGCACGTGGATGCGTCCTCCCAGGGCTGCGTAGATGTACCTTAAGTGCTATCCACCTGATGCCATATAACCCAGAGGTAGGATTTGTATTGGGTACTATTTTTACTGATACCAAGTCCTCCCGGTCCCCCTACCTCTATTTGTTCCATCCACCTGTTGCATCTTGTCCTCGTTCTAGAATGGGAGCTCTCTTTGTGGCAGGGACTGTCTTTTACTTCTCTAAAAAGAAAAGGAGTACTTGTGGCACCTTAGAGACTAACCAGTCTCTAAGGTGCCACAAGTACTCCTTTTCTTTTTGCGAATACAGACTAACATGGCTGTTACTCTGAAACCTTTTACTTCTCTGTGCAGCACCTACCACAATGAGACCCTAATCCTTGCTTGGGGCCCCTACGCTTCTGTAGTTTTGACAGTAAGCAAACAACCATTAGTCTTGTGTCTTTGTTTCAGCCATACTCTTGTATTACATTTTCAGATGAACAGTGACAGAAGTTCTTAAGTCACCTTTTCTCCTGAACATGGTGGTGGTGGAGGAGGGGTAGAAACCGTGAGGAAGTGTACAAATTCTAAGGAATTGTCTTC
Organism: Lepidochelys olivacea; assembly: GCF_965140295.1. NCBI lineage: Eukaryota > Metazoa > Chordata > Testudines > Cheloniidae > Lepidochelys > Lepidochelys olivacea. The sequence continues at coordinate 7,148,046 of NC_140419.1, forward strand.
TGCCACCTTATCTTCTTGATGTTTTGTTTTGAGTTTCGTGGCCATTAAATGTTTGCTTTTTCCTATACATTGTATGCCAAAACCTGTGTGATGTTAACTTGCTTGGTCGCCTTCTCTGAATATGAATATACTACCAGGGTGTTGTCTTACTTGCTGTTCCCATAAATAGAAACTTCAGCTTTCAAAGTCCTAGAACAAACACTTGACACACATCGCTGTGTTGGCAGTTCTTGCTGAGCACTTGCAGATTGAAAGAGCCTTTTCTCTTCTCTCCCCTCCTCCCCTCTTTAATCCTTTTTTCAATAATGAAGGGAAAAAACGTTCTTCAGACAGTTTTTGTTCAAGAAAGTGAGATCATCAGCAAAGAAGTCAAAACCAAGAGCTGGCTCTTACCTCTCCTGCGAGGTGACAAATGTAAATCGTTCACATTTGATGTCAGCATCTGATCAGCTTTGCATCCATACAACATCTGGGAGTGGGCTCAAATAAATTAGATTTTCAAATCAAAGAGTGAGCCCTCTATAAAACCAGTTAGAGCTGCGTGAAGCATTGTTGTTAGCTCTGTCATTTGTTAAACTTCAGTATGAGATCACACACTGTATTGTGGGAACTTGTAGATGGCGCAAGTCCATTATTTGTGTCTTATCCATCCGCTAAATTGTTGTTAAACTAGGAGTGAATTGTGTTGCTTGAAAAGCTTTGCTGTCATTCTGCAAGGTGAGAAACAGGATTGTTTTTCAGTTGCAGCATTTCTATGATTGCATGTAATCAGTGTGATGACCACAGCTACTGTTAATCTTGCAAAATATGTTAGCCTAAAGGAAGCTTTGCTGGGTGAGAGCAAGTCATTTGATCTGTTTCTACTTTGTAGAGCTCTGAATGGAAACGCCTCTTTGTTGGTGGGTCTTGCAATGCAGTTGCTGGATTTCAAGCAGTTCCTCTTTCTCCCTCCAATGTACGTGACATAGTCTATATTCTCCAATCCATAGCATCTAGTAACCTAAATTTTGTCCAGCCCTAATCCCCCAATGCCAAAATGGCATTGTCAGCATGGGACTGAAGAATCTAGTTTTATCTCTGTTAAAGCTGATTAGTTTTAGATGAGATAAAACCATGAGGTCCTGACTGCTCTTGGCCATCAAAGATCCCATGGCACTTTTCACTGAATTAGGTGTTAGCTTTCAGCTCTTGCTTAGATTCCAAGCTGAATAGTCTGCCTGACTAAATTCCTATACGTTTATCACTGGGTGCAGTATTCTTCTCTACATCCAATCTTAAACTTCTGTTGAAGGTTGCTATGGCTTGAACACAAGTCTGTGTTGCTGTGCACTGCTGTAGTTGTATTGTATCTTTAGAGGTAGCTGCATTTCCGTGGTGAAGCAAGTCTGCATGGTTTGTAAAGCTTCTTTCTGAAGACAGGCTGCTCGAGAAACTCAGTCAGGATGGAGCATTGTATCCTGTGACTTGCAGCCTCCATTTGCTCTGAAATTGTCCTTCCTCATCAAACATGAAGGTGGATGTGGCTTCCTTGTAGAATGCAGTGGGCCGTATGTGGCCTGCACTGTGCTTATCCTTACTTTTCCCAGAGACCTCTGTTCTCAGGGGTGACATGTTTTTTTCTGACCTCAGCATTTGTCCTTTTTTATAACTGAATGTGCTGGTCTCACTCGCCTTCCCTCTCTGCAGATTGCACACTCTTTTATCCTTAAGAAATAATGTCCATATTACAACCTTTCCTTTTGTGACACTGAAATGGAAATCATTTAGACAAAAGAAAATAATACCCACAAATCCGGAGGGGAATTCTGGGAAACCACATTATTCTGTCTACAAAGATCTTTCATTTTCCTAGCAAATAAACCAGAAGAAAACGATCGGTAGTTATTCCTGTGCAGCATTTGCTGAACAGATAAGTTTGGTATTTTGCCTAGGACATATTAAAAGTAGTGGTTTAAGAGAAGTCATATTGGCTGATTACAGAAATCTCTATACTGTATCTTAAAGTTCTCTGGGACTGGATTGGTGGGGAGGGGGGAATGAGTGAGTCATACTTTTAGCAACACAAACCTGAGAGCTGCCAGTGCACATTATATCAATATATGTAACAAAATATTTACTTAGGGTTTCCATTAAAAGTTCAAACGCAGAGGGTTCATATTGACCCCTGCTTTTAGAACCTCTGGTGGGAATCCTGAGTGAAATTTAACTCTGTTCAATGTGTTTTTATTGGCTGCCTTCATGTTTTATTATCTCATGTAATGAGATCTCTCTTGGTTTGTCGATTTTTCTGCTGAGGACAAAAAAGTTCACATATGTAACAGTGCGCATATGGAATTAAGGTGTCATTAAAGTCATGATGTAATGACCCCTTCTCCTTTTCCTTTGGTCAATATTTGCCTGTAGGGTCTATATGTTACAATATTGCCTTCAAAAGAAATCAGTATTTTTTTTTTACCTTCTGAAAGTGTTGGCTTCAAATGCTCGTAATATTAAAACTGTTGTTCAAACTGTTGGTCTTAGACTTACTGTCTAAGTAGTTTCAGGCTTGGGCTCTTGATTCATGTAGAGCAGCTTTCAGGGCATCTGATAATATCACAACACAGCTGTAGGCTGCTTTCTGAGGTGAACCATGTGATTTTTAATCTACAGAAGTTTCTCCCAAGCTTTCTAATGACTTATGGAATTTGTTCCTCAGTGTGGGACGGGATTATTATACTCTCCCACTGTGGCCCATTGTATTTACTCTCTGCAGGCCACTTTAATGGAATACAGGTTAGCTGGACAAAGCTAAATTCCAGCATTCCCTCTTCCCTGTACTTTTCAGCTGCCTTCATATATGCTTAAGTATAACTTTCAGTTCCCAGCATATTAAACTCCAGCATCATCAGAAGAGTGTGCAGTCAGATATATTGCAGTGCTTAATTATTGTATGTATTTATTATCAAATTACACTTAAAATACAGACATTAGATGAGAACAATCATGCTATAGATTCATGCTTTATTTTTACACCTGCTTGCAAAACTGCCCTATAATGTGTTTTTTACAAGTACAGAGTTAGTGTAAATTGTATTAAATATATATATATATATATTTTAGATAAATATCTGTAATACAAACAAAGTCATTATCCAGGGTGAACCCTATTTAAAAACAAACAAACAAAAGCCTATTAACAATTGAGAGATCAATGGAATTAAAAATATTCTGCAGCTAATCACTGTAAATCTGTTCGCCCAGTTCTTCGTGAAAAAACAGATGACACTTGTAGTGTTCCTTGAAGGTCAACAAAGCAAGCTAAGGACGCCTGCTTCATGGTAAACACCTTGTGAGCAGCTCCTCTGACTTAGCAGCCCATTGCTTTAAATACCTCCTTTAATTGTAACCACAACAGCAGGGTTCTCAAACTGCGGGTTGGGACCCCTCAGGGGGTTGGGAGGTTATTAAGTGGGTGGTCACGAGCTGTCAGCCTCCACCCCAAACCTCACTTTTCACAAACCAGCATTTATAATGGTGTTAAATATATTAAAAAGTGTTTTTAATTTATAAGAGGGGTCGCACTCAGAGGCTTGCTATGTGAAAGGGGTCACCAGTACAAAAGTTTGAGAACCCCTGTGCAACAGTTTCATGCAAGAAGAGAGCTGGGCTTTCAGGTGTCCAGTGTCCTAAGCCAATTAGCGCTTCATGGGTCATAAACGGCAACCTACGCTGCACCGAGAAATGAAATGGAAACTTGTGCAGATCTCAGAGCTAACCATGTAATGTTCTTCCTGCTTGAAGTACTGCATAATAAGCCTGCAACTGCATTCTGTACTACCTTACATGTCTAGATGGTTTTCAGGTGAAGCCCATGTAGGTTGCTTTGCAGTGTCCTAATATCAAGGTAACAAAGGCCTGGATCATTGTAACAAGGTCCAGATTTGAAAGACATGGTCACACGCTTCTTACTAAGTGCATATCCACTTGCAGTAACGGGGCCATATCGGTACCTAGATAAAGAAAGAATTCTTAGTCCTAGACAAAACTCTAATGTGGCCCCCCAAATTGCAGTCTCTGCAGTGCATACTTCAACTTCAGATGAGGGTAATCAGAGTCTGCATCGTAGAATACAGCGCTTTTATCAGCCCCAGTCTTAGGGGCAACAATTACTGGCAGGTTTCAGCAATCAGATGAGAGAGACACAAGAGTTTAGCGTGTCAGTTGCTAAATCAGTCAAAAGAATCTATATCTGGAAATGTAAAGACCTGTCTAAAGAGGAAAAATACTTGTGAATGTTGCGTGTTGTCATTTTTTTGTACATTTTCCTTGCTGTCTCGTTATCGATGGCTCTGTGCTAACTCACAGAACTCATACCTCTTGAATAACTGCTCTGCCAAAAATGACCTGGCAGAAAGTCTAGTGATTGTAAAACTGTAGAAATTCTTCTTGAAAGGTGACTTTTGGAGGCAATTACTTCCCTCTAATACTATACTGATTTCCCGATGCAATTTCAGGAAACGTTGAAGTGGGTGTTCATATCGCAGATGTGAGTTACTTTGTTCTGGAAGGAACAGCGCTGGATCAAGTGGCCAGTGGAAGGGCAACTAGTGTGTATCTAGTGCAGAAGGTAAGAATGGCTATCTGATTCTTCTGAGACCTGTCTCCCTTTTGCCTTAAATTCACTATAAAGGATCATTATCAGAAGCAATGAAACAAACTTACGAGAAAGTAATTCTTCCTCTCTACTCCGTGCTGATTAGGCCTCAACTGGAGTATTGTGTCCAGTTCTGGGCTCCACATTTCAGGAAGGATGTGGACAAATTGCAGAAAGTCCAGAGAAGAGCAACAAAAATGATTGAAGGTCTAGAAAACATGACCTATGAGGGAAGATTGACAAAAATTGGGTTTGTTTTGTCTGGAAAAGAGAAGACTGAGAGGGACATAACAGTTTCCAAGTACATAAAAGGCTGTTACAAGGAGGTGGGAGAAAAAGCGTTGTTCCTAACCTCTGAGGATAGGACAAGAAGCAATGGGCTTAAATTGCAGCAAGGGCAGTTTAGATTGGACATTAGGAAAAACTTCCTAACTGTTAGTGTGGTTAAGCACTGGAATAAATTGCCTCAGGAGGTTGTGGAATCTCCATCATTGCAGATTTTTCAGAGCAGGTTCGACAAACACCTGTCAGGGATAGTCTAGATAATACTTAGTCCTGCCATGAGTGCAGGTCGCTAGACTAGATGACCTCTCAAGGTCCCTTCCAGTCCTATGATTCTATGAAACTCAAACCATTATTCTAGTAAACCTACAAGAAACAAGCAAATCCAACACATGGATAACAAAGTTGTACAAAATCTCAGTACAGCCAAAGAAGGCGTTGCATGAAACAGGAATACACGATTTCACCGTGCAGTAAAATGTAATTAAAATTCAACAGGCATCGATCAAAGCAACCTAAGAAACAAATGCTACATTTTTAAAGTCAAACGTATTAATGCGTATATGCTGATTTTCAATTATTTGATGGGGTAAGTTTAGGAAGCTTCCAGGCCAAATCTGTATCATGGTGGTGTTCCCGATTTTCAGAGTTACATGTGCAAAAGTGCTTTCAGGCTACATTGAATATTACAGGCTCTTCTTGCATTGAAGGAAGCCATATAACCTTCTTTCTCCCAACCCACTGTGTAATCCTGTAGCAGCAGCGACAGAAAGTGGAATATGAAGGGACAGCACAAGATTCATAAGAGCAGATTCTCTTCTTCCCTCCTGATCAGTTGGGCTACACCTTCCACTGTTGTTCCATGGATGTACCCAGCAGAAGAGGCATCTCTGGTTAACATTCTTCTGTTTAGTGTGTGTGGTCTGGAATGACCTTTCTCCCATCCCCTCCTTACCAGATTTGCTTATAATTCATAAGATGGCACCTTCAAATCTCTGTGGGAGCTGGAAAGAGCATTGGAAACTAAAGATTTCTCCCATCAGTAAGCGTGAATCCATCCCTAATCTGTTACCCGGGGAAATTTACTCTTGTTGCACTTGTGTTATATCTGGCTGAGAGTGATTGGAAGTTGGGCCATAGTCTTTGACATCTTAGCATCTTGACCAGTGCTCTGACCTTTCGCTGTTGTTTGGACACTGTCTAGAAATATTTTTGAAGGTTTTAAAACTTTCCTGTGTCAGTAACACTTGCTTCTCCCTCACGAAATTGCTTCTGTAGTTTCCCACCCTCGTGCTGAGTCTGATGGTCCCGGAACACTGTAACACAGCTTACCCGTTAGAGGGTGTGTGTGTGTATTCACCTGTGCTTATAAAATGCCACATCTCAGTAACGATCCTCTGTTCTGTTTTGTCCACCAGCCACAGCAGATTCAGAGCTATTTCTCTGATGCTAATTGTGCAGTTATGTTGGTTTCAGTTTCTAATTGTTTATTCTTAGTAGGTGATTTATAATTTATTTCCATAGCTTTTTAGTTTTAGTTGGATTAGTGAGAGGACCTAATTGAGGAGGAACCAAAGAAATCCATGGGCTTTTTAAGTGCTTATGGGCATGGGGATGCCACTTGGAATAGCAATTGGAACACTGTCTCTGTGGGTCCGTGCACAAGGGTTTCAAATGGATAAACTGTTTAGAATAGTTTTCTCATTGCAAGATACAGGGCACATAGGTGCTACAGTGTGAAACTGAAGGCACAGTTTGTCCAGAGAACTCCACTTATTAGTCAGCGACCATCCTATATAAAAAGTCTGAAAACAGAAATATTTTGATTTGGGAATGGTGCCTCCTGGGAGTTGTAGTTCGGGTGCCTCATGTTTCCATTCTCTTCTATGGGCTGGGCTTCCTGGTTGGACTAAATCTCCCATAATGCACCATGGTCTACTATGATGTGCTGCCTCGCCTTTCCAAGACCGTGGGAGTTGCTAGCCATGGTGTCATGGGAGGTATAGTCCTGCAGGAAGCCTCTCCTATAGAGGAGAATGGGGATATGAGGCAATCAAACTAAAACACCCGGGAGGCACTGTGGCAGCATTTATAAATCAAGATATTTTGCTTTTCAGGCTTAATTTTTTTGTGTTTAAAAAAAAATTCCATGGAAAACAGATACTTTTTTATGAAAAAAATGTGTTTATTTGAAAACCCAATTTCCTGTTGAAGAACAATTTTGACAGAAAGTTTTCAACTAGCTTTAGATTTCATTCTTTGTGTTTAACTAGGATTTCCACTTACATAATGCCTTTTCATGCCCTAAATTTTTATTTGTTCTCCAACTGCCTTGGTTTGTTAACTCCAGAAGTGGTGTTTTGTCCATTCTTTCGGATAAATTTTAAGAGTGCAATTAGGTATTCAAATTAGGTATTGAAAATATGGAAGACTTTTCCCAGTGTCTCTAACGTGGTTAAAAATTGATTAAATGTTGGATCTGAAAATTCCTACTTTTTAAGGTGATGGTTATTAATTCTAACAAATTTGCTAAAAATAAGTGTGGGTCTGGACAGAAGAGGATAGTAAGAGCTGGTTTGAAACAATAAGATGGCAAGGTCACGCTCATAGAAAATAGACTTTCCTTTGATGGAACTGTTCCATAAATGCCGCTCTGATGCTGCCATTACTTAGAATAATGCAAATCCTCTCAAAAAGGAAATTAAATAAATCTACTTATTTAATTCCCCTGAACCATCTGTCCAGAAGACAAATTATTGCGTAATGGCTAACAGTTGGTTTAATGACAGGTTTCAGAGTAACAGCCGTGTTAGTCTGTATTCACAAAAAGAAAAGGAGTACTTGTGGTACCTTAGAGACTAACCAATTTATTTGAGCATGAGCTTTCGTGAGCTACAGCTCACTTGAGTACCACAAGTACTCCTTTTCAGTTTGTTTAATAAAAGCCAGAGGTTTAGAAGTAAGAGTGAATCAAGTTTTAAAAAGCAAGAAAACCTAAACAGTTTTCTCCCTTTTGGCACATATTATGGTGGTGTTATTTTAGGTGTGAAGCAACTCAAGTGAAAGGTCAGCCATAAATCCCTACAATATTTTATTGGTCCTGTTTTATAATAGAGATCAAAGTTTGGAACTGGAAGCCTGTCTACATGTTGAGTCCAAGGACTTTAAGACATTCACTTTTGACACCAGCAGGTTGTCAGGGTGTTGATATTTTGATAATGTCAAGCTGGGTAACAAAGAGTTGATCGAAATCTGAATTCATGGAAGTGTTGATACAAAAAAGAAAACTCTGAAGCAGAAATCTTGGCTCATAAACAAATTGCCTATTTCCTTTGAGTGTCTTTCAGTGTATGAGTGATAGGCTAACTGAGCCCACCCCATTGTTAAATCTGTGTTCAAGAGCAGCCGATGGAAGCTCAGACTGGTAATGTAATACCACCTCAGCAGATAGACCAAGGATGAAGGGGTCACTCATGGAAGTCAGCAGACTGATCATAATCAGCCTGAACCAATTGAGAGCAGTCAGCCAAAGGAGGGCAACAGAGGAATTAGATTGTTTGAGGGGAATAAAATTGTCCATGTGACTTTGTGAAAATCCCAGAGGGTTATTCTTAAACTGTGTTTGTTCTTTTTGCTCTTTATCTTGTTGATTGATTCCCCCCCCCCCCCCCGCTGATCCCTGAAAAACCTCTATGGCAATTCCCATTGATTATAGAGCTGCCCTGGCTCACCTGCTCCTGAACTTGGCTAGTGAGCCAGTTACAGCTCCAGCAGATGTTTCTGCCTTTTACAGCCAAAGGGGAGTTTTCCAGTGCAGTGTGTGTGCCCCTTCTAGCTACCCCAGCTCTTCAGGAATCAGTACTAGGTCTGAAAATGAGTCGTTGGATTCTGGAGGCAGTTTGTTAACCCAAGAGGCAAAACCCAAAAAGCCCAATGTTCTCAGAAGCAGGGGTGAAGAGTCACATGGTACTATGTGAACCTGCCAGCCAGAGGGACCAGCTCTTGAACAGTGTGTCAGGACATGTTAAGTTTTATAGCCACAGAAAGACACTATATAGGAAAACTTCCATCTTCAGTGCCCGTTTCTCTTAGTCTGGTGTCACAGGGACAGGTCCGTGTGAATGCTCTCTGCCAGCCACCTGCTAGGACTGCAGTGAAGGGAATCCATATCTCTGTGCTCTGGATCTCTGCGTGTTTCAAGCTTCTGGAGCCTCAGCAGACCACAGATCTGGTTCCTCCCTTGGGTTCTCCGGCATGTTTCCTAGGCCCTGACTCTGTCAACTCCCCCTCCTCAGAAATGGAATGCCTGAGCCCCCCTGCCAATAGCCCCCAGGAGCAGCTATGGCCCTCCCAGATTGCCCAGTTATTTAAACGGTTCCTCTCCCAGAACTCCACCCCAAAGGTGTGATGCTCCTGATTGCAGTTTAACTCTCTCAAGGGTGTGCAGCAGTTGTGAAGCAGTTAACACACAGTCACACACCGGTCTTTTTCTATCTCATACTTAGGGATCATTGCTATCCAGGAAGGCAGACAGGCGGTGTTCCCCTGCCTCACACATGCTGTTACATACTGGGTGGTCTCTCCCTCATGAAGCCCCTTCCCCAGAGCTTCACTGACCTTGCTCACTCCCATCTCACGCTTCATCTTCCTGTCCTCTCTTGCTTTGTGGCTTGCTATTTAAACTCTTCCTGGCCACCTTTGTTCTACCTTTTGAGTAAGTTTCCACTGCTCTCACCTTCCCCCGCCCTTCAGAGGGGTCAGCTAGACTGGATTTCTAAGGTTTGAGCTGCTGTTTTAGCAGAACCTTTGGGTGATTAAGGTATTGTTATTCATCTTAAATATTTACCTTTGTATCTGTCTGGTGTGTACCTGCTACGGGACATTTCAGCAATAGTGGATCTGCACACATACTCATGATACAGCAGTTTTTCAGAATAAACTTCACATTAACAACCAGAATTCATAAGTTGATCAGACAGATGACCCCCCCACCCCTTCCCAGTTCCTCACATCTGGTCTCTCTCAGCTCTCCTCCCCATCCCCTGTGGTGTCAGTAGGGCACACAACGCTTGTCATACAGATTTGTAACTGGTTTCAGAGTAGCAGCCGTGTTAGTCTGTATTTGCAAAAAGGAAAGGAGGACTTGTGGCACCTTAGAGACTAGCAAATTTATTTGAGCATAAGCTTTCGTGAGCTACAGCTCACTTCATCGGATGCAGAAACTGACTCAGAAAGCACCATGGGGAGCAGATAAAACATGGCAAGAGGAAACAACTTTCCCTCAAGATGCTTGCTTGCTGGGCCCTCACTAATTCAGCTCCGTACTTTGGAGATGGGCAGGAAGAAGATTTATCTGAGGGGAAAGGTAAACCCTCTGCCTATAGACAGGTTTCAGAGTAACAGCCGTGTTAGTCTGTATTCGCAAAAAGAAAGGGAGTACTTGTGGCACCTTAGAGACTAACCAATTTATTAGAGCATAAGCTTTCGTGAGCTACAGCTCACTTCCTCAGATGCATCTGAGGAAGTGAGCTGTAGCTCACGAAAGCTTATGCTCTAATAAATTGGTTAGTCTCTAAGGTGCCACAAGTACTCCTTTCCCTCTGCCTATAATTTGATTTAAAATGCAGACCCACAGTAGAGAGTATTGTATTCATCAACCTCTAATTCTGACTGAAGTAAATGCGCTTTTCATTGTTTTACACAGTTGCGTTCTACTACACATTAGAAAGACTTTCCTGGGGGTTGTTAACTCCCTCCCCACTCCTCATTTGGAAGACTGTTTTTTCTAGTTTTACCACTAGATCTCTGCAACGGTATTTCTCAGAGTAATCGAACGTGAGAACCCGTCAATCCCTGTAGCTGTGAAGGTGGTGGTCACTTTATTTCAGTGATGTGCCACACTCCAGTTACAGTAAAAACGGAGCCTGAGGAGGTGGGCCCCATTGTAGCCAGCCCGTAGGTAATTTGCCTAGGAAACTGGCTCACATTTATGGTAGAATGCTTTCCCTACATTTCAACCAGCTGAATGTCTACATTCCATAGTAATCCATGTACTGGCTGGCATACATTGCTATCTCTTGGCAGATGGTCACCTTGCACGTTCTAAGGGTAAGGCATTTGAGGAGATGAGGCCTCCGTTGATTATTTGAGACACGGCTATGCATCACTGATACTTTGCAAATCTTTCACAGATCTTTAAATATGTACCTCTGAAAAGCAGAGTGCTCCTCCTACCCCAAGTCCTGTTGCAAAAGCCTTTTCTGGTGAAAGAAGGAGCCACGGGACAACCCCTAATCACTCCTTTCTTCTCAAAACCTGACGGAACTGTTACTGCTTTATGTATAAATACTGCACTCGCATGTCTTAAGAAATCAGATGCTTAGTTTGTCATACAGTATTTGACTGTATCGTGTTAGTGGTCAGGCCATGAGATGAAATGTGCAAGCATGACCCAAACTTTGTATTTCACAGCTGTGAATTTATTCTCTATGTAAAATATATCGGCGAATCCAGATATTAAACAGATGCAGACAACTGACCAGGACTATGGAGGTGTGGCCTGAACACAGAACTAAGGACTTAATTCAGCAGAGCACTTAAGCATGTGTGTAACTAAGCACATGAAAAGAGTGCAAACCATGAAAAGTCCCACTGACTTCAGTGGAACTACTAACTTAAGTGCCTAAAACAGGACTGTGAATTGGAACAACCCTTGCACGATGATTTCTCTGGCTTCATTCAAATCAGTTTGCCTCTAACTCCTTTTCCCTGTCTGTGAAATGGGAGTAATACTTCTCTACTCGATATAGTAGGTTTGTAACAATTGATTGCTTGAAGATGAGTGTTTAGTACTATAATTATAATCTGAGTTAAAGCTTTATGTTTTACATCATCAGAACCCCTTCTATGCCATTATAGCCTCTTGAGTCAGTTATGAATCATGCTCAACTGCACTTAAGAGAACATTTTAAAACAAGAGCACCCCCTCATGTCATATGAGCTATATTTTATGCCTAGGGTAACCAGAGGTTTCATGCAAAGCATACTGGATCCTGTATTTCTCTATCAGAATATTGTTGCTTCAGTAAGAGATCAGGGAAGGGGAAAGCTGTCGTACACAAAAGTATGCAAATCAAGTATCATTGCTATCAGAGTGTGGATCCTTATGGATTTTGGATGTGATCTCCGTAGTCTCAGTTATCACAAGATGACAGTTTTCCAGAGAAGAGGCACTTGCAACTGTGTTCTTTATTCTGGGTTATGCATTTAGGAATTTTACTGAACCTGCTACCACTTGTTTTGTGTGATCTGTACATGTCGGTAAGGATTTTACTCAAAACAATCACATGAGATTTTAGTAAAGTGGGAATTTCCAACATCCCATAACCTTTCTCTACATAATGCCTATGTTCTCTTTTCTGCTGTGTGTTGACAGAACTCATTCTAAATTTATAACCTTGTGTTGTTGGCCTTTCCAGGCAGCATGGCAGACCTCACGTAGTATATCTGTAAATTATGAACTTACTAGTATTGTTAACATGCTTTTCACAACTGGAATAACACAGTTGACAGCCTTTGTGTTGCGGGAAACAGCTTATCATAATCTATGCCCTTCTGACCTTCCAGTTGAACACTGCTGATTCATGTTGAAAGTGGCTCCTGAATTGTCAAGAGACCATACAGTTAGTCTTTTGGCATTAATACACAGTGCAATTAGGGTGGGTTTATGAGCAGTGGTCTAGTGCCAAACTACAAATGTGATTAAATATTCTAAGAACTTTCTTTGAAAGCTAAAGGTAAATATGAAATGTATGTACTTTGGAAAAAAAAAGAGAGACCCCAATTTTTATTTCGTCTGCCTTTTGGGAGCCTAGTTATTCATCAGACTTCCAGATACAGCAGAACTATCTCTAAAACATATGGGTGTCAGGATTTGGAACAGGGCGTTTTAATGTGACTTAGATAGTGCTATTTCTATGTTTACCATGGTGGTGGGATTTAACAGTAGAAATAAAACTTAAACTCAATATCTAAAATATTTATATTGTGAACAATTCTGAGCAGGAAATTTGTGTTCCTCCTTCTCTGTAAAGTACCAGGCTCATTACCGACCCTACATAAACAATAAGAAGATGCACATTTTGATTAGTGTTGTCAGGGTTCCTTCCCCACTCTGAACTCTAGGGTACAGATGTGGGGACCCATATGAAAGACCCCCTAAGCTTATTCTTACCAGCTTAGGTTAAAAACTTCCCCAAGGTACAAACTTTGCCTTGTCCTTGAACAGTAAGCTGCCACCACCAAGCGTTTTAAACAAAAAACAGGGAAAGAGCCCACTTGGAGACGTCTTTCCCCAAAATATCCCCCCAAGCTCTACACACCCCCTTTCCTGGGGAGGCATGAGAATAATATCCTAACCAATTGGTTACAAAATCATCAAAGACCCAAACCCCTGGATCTTGGAACAATGGAAAAATCAGTCAGGTTCTTAAAAGAAGGATTTTATATTTAAAAAAGAAAGAAAGAAAGGTAGAAATCATCTCTGTAAAATCAGGATGGAAAATACAGGGTATTCAGATTCAAAATACAGAGGATCCCCCTCTGGGCAAAACCTTAGTTTCAGAAAACAGGAATAAACCTCCCTCTTAACACAGGGAAAATTCACATAAAACAAAAGATAAACTAATCCGCCTTGCCTGGCTTACCTATACTAGTTGCAATATTGGAGACTTGGATTAGGATGGGTTGGAGAAGATGGATTTCTGTCTGGCCTCTCTCAGTCCCAAGAGAGAACAACCATGTAAACAAAGAGCACAAACACCCCCCTCCCTCCCCCCCCCCAATTTGAAAGTATCTTGTCCCCTTATTGGTCCTTTGGGTCAGGTGCCAGCCAGGTTAGCTGAGCTTCTTAACCCTTTACAGGTAACAGGATGGTGCCCCTGGCCAGGAGGGATTTTATAGCACTGTATACAGAAAGGTGGTTACCCTTCCCTTTATATTTGACACGCCCCCCAAATCACAGATAGGGTGAAACACTGGCTGTGATTTCTTCCTGGACCTCTAGGAGAAAACAGTTAATAAGACACATGCATCTCTAAATGTACTACTAACTGTATAAAGACTAACAATATTTCCCACATCTTAAGAACGATTTGGACCAGTTGATTCAGGGAAACTTTCATGGGAGAGTGCATCAGCCACTTTGTTAGAAGCTCCTGAGATGTGTTGTATGTCGAAATCAAAATCTTGGAGAGCTAAACTCCACCAAATAAGATTTTTGTTATTTCCCTTGGCGGTATGAAGCCACTGTAGCGTAGCATGGTCGGTTTGCAGGTGTCTCCAAATGTATGGGCATAGCTTTTCCAGAGCGTAGACAATGGCATAACATTCCTTTTCACTGATTAACCAGTGGCATTCCCTCTCAGAGAGCTTCTTGCTGAGAAACACGATGGGATGGAACTCTTGATCCGGTCCTTCCTGCATTAAGGCTCCTCCCACACCACACTCAGACGCATCTGTGGTTACTAGGAACGGTTTGTCAAAGTCTGGGGCCCTTAGCACAGGGTCAGACATGAGTGTCGCTTTAAGCTAGTTAAAGGCCTTCTGACACTCTTCAGTCCACTGAACGGCACTTGGCTGTTTCTTTTTGATTAGGTCTGTCAGTGGGGCGGCAATTTGGCTGTATTGAGGTACAAATTGCCTGTAATATCCGGCCAAGCCTAAGAAGGATTGGACCTGTTTCTTTGACTTTGGGACAGGCTACTTTTGGATAGCTTCCACTTTGGCCTGTAGGGGGTGTAACGATGCTGATTCTGGCGGGGACCCAACGGAGAGTGCCAATTCAGGACACATTGCTTAGGGCAGGGCAGTTACAGCCCAAGTCTGGGGTTTTTCCACCTCTAAGGCACACCAAACCAGCCAAACAAAGCAGACTTTGGTCTCACCCTGCTGGCTAACCACAAGTCACACAAGCAATTCCCTTAGACACTCCAGTTTCCCAGTATCTCCACCAGTGCCACTCATTATGGGGACAAATGATTATGAAAACCAATACCCCAGTAAAAGAAAAAAGGTTCTCTCGATCCCAAAGGATCAAGCCCCAGACCCAGGTCAATATACAAATCAGATCTTACCACAAATCACGCTGTTGCCAATCCTTTAGAATCTAAAATCTAAAGGTTTATTCATAAAAGGAAAGAAATATAGATGAGAGCTAGAATTGGTTAAATGGAATCAATGACATACAGTGATGGCCAAGTTCTTGGTTCAGGCTTGCAGCAGTGATAGAATAAACTGCAGGTTCAATCAAGTCTCTGGAGAACATCCACAGCTGGGATGGATCATTCAGTCCTTCCTTCAAAGCTTCAGTGTGTAGCAGAGTCCCTTCAGAGGTATGAAGCAGGATTGAAGACAAGATGGAGGAGCTGCAGCAGCTTTTTATAGTCTCTTGCCATGTGGTCTTTCTTTCTTTGTCCCAAAGACAAGCTATCCAGCACATGGCCTGGAAAAACCTCAGAGTTCTGTCCATAGGCAGGTCCCTGCACACCTTGCTGAGTCGTAAGGCGAGTCTACCTTCTCTCAATGGGTCAGTTATATAGCTGATGGTCCTTAATGGGCCATCAAGCCAGCTAGGCAGAGCTGACACCAACTTGACTGGAGTGTTCCCCAGAAAGATAGCACAGGTTTGAAATACAGACAGTATAGAGCCAATATTCATAACTTTAACTATAAAAATGATACACATATAGACAGTATAATCATAACCAGCAAGCCATAACCTTGTCTTAGACACCTCATTTGACCCCCTTTATACAAGATTTGATGCCACTACAGGACTTTGGTTGCAACAATGATCTATACGGTCCCAGCTTATGTCAGTAACGTCACAGGGGGTTAATAGTTCCTTGACCCACCTGGTGTCCAAGGTAAGTCACTCTGTTTAGGCCTATTTGACACTTCTTAGCCTTAACAGTTAGTCCTGCCTCCCTTATGCACTCGAAGACTTTTTGTAGATGTTCCAGGTGTTCTGCCCAGGAATCCGAAAATATGGCCGCATCGTCAAGGTAGGCGACTGCATATTCTCCCAATCCCTCTAGGAGACCATCTACAAGTTTTTGGAATGTGGCGGGTACATTCCACAGCCCAAAAGGGAGCACATTAAATTCATACAGCCCGACATGTGTGGTGAAGGCTGACCTTTCCTTGGCGGATTCATCTAGCGGTACCTGCCAGTACCCTTTTGTTAAGTCCAAGGTAGAGATAAACTGGGCCCGTCCCAGTTTCTCCAATAGTTCATCTATGTGTGGCATTGGATAGTTGTCTGGGCGAGTTACAGCATTTAACTTACGGTAGTCCACGCAAAAACGTATCTCCCCATCTGGTTTGGGAACTAGAACCACTGGAGATGGCCAGGCACTGTGGGAGGGGCGGATTACACCCATCTTAGCATATCCTGGATCTCCTGTTCTATAGCAGTTTTCACTTGAGGAGACAACCGGTAAGGTTGGGCTCTAATTGGGTGAACATTACCTGTGTCAATGGAGTGGTATGCCCGTTCAGTCAGTCCTGGAGTGTCTGAGAATGTCAGCACATAGCTAGTGCACAGCTCCTTGATCTGCTGTCATTGCATTACGCCCAAGCGTCATGGAGAGGTTCACCTCTTCCATGCCACCATCACTTTTCCCTTTGTAGTAGACACCTTCAGGCCACTCAGCGTTATCTCCTGCCTGGGCTGTAAACTGACAAACCTTTAATTCTCTGCAATAAAAGGGCTTTAGAGAATTAATAAGGTACACCTCAGGGTATGTCATCACTTCCCACCGGCTCAGCAGGTAGTGATTGATCTAAT
The DNA here is from genome assembly GCF_965140295.1 of Lepidochelys olivacea. Lineage (NCBI taxonomy): Eukaryota > Metazoa > Chordata > Testudines > Cheloniidae > Lepidochelys > Lepidochelys olivacea. The sequence goes on from NC_140419.1 coordinate 7,164,809, forward strand.
GGGGATTGATTTATCGCATCTCGTCTAGACGCGATAAATCGATCCCTGAATCGACGCCTGTACTCCACCTCGGCAGGAAGAGTGAGCGGAGTCGACAAGGGGAGCTGCCGCAGTTGACTCGCTGCTATGAGGATGGCCAGGTAACTCGAACTAAGATACTTGGACTTCAGCTACGCGAATAGCGTAGTTGAAGTTGCATATCTTAGTTCGAACCCTCCCCTAGTGTAGCCCAGGCCTTAGGCTTTCAGTCTGAGGTAGGGAATGCTATGAGATAATTAACAACTCCCAGGTGCTCTTGGACCGTGAATGGCCCTTCCCATGACACTTCCATTTTATGGGCCTGGAGCACCTTTAAGACCATGACCTGGTCCCCTACTTTGAAGGCCCGCTCTCTGGCATGTTTATCATACCAGGCTTTTTGCTCTTTTTGAGCATCTTTTAGGTTTTCTTTAGCAAGGGCTAAAGAGGTTCGTAGGGTGTTTTGTAAGTTGGTTACAAAGTCCAGAATGTTAGTTCCTGGAGAAGGTGTAAACCCCTCCCATTGCTGCTTCACCAACTGTAAAACCCCTTAACTTTGCGGCCATATACAAGTTAAAATGGTGAAAAACCTAAATTGGGACATGGTACAGCTCTATAGGCAAAGAGCAACTGCTGCAACACTAGGTCCCAATCATTGGAGTGCTCATTTACAAATTTACGTATCATGGCCCCCAAAGTTCCATTAAACTTCTCCACCGGGCCATTGGTTTGATGGTGGTAAGGGGTGGCAACCAACCATGATTTACCCCATGAGCTTCCCAAAGGCTTTCCGTAGGTCCTGCCAGGAAATTAGTTCCTGCATCTGTGAGGATGTCGGAGGGCCAACCTACCCTGGCAAAAATGTCTGTTAGTGCCTGGCACACACTTTTAGCCCTGGTGTTGCTTAGAGCTACTGCCTCCGGCCGTTGGGTGGCAAAATCCATGAAAGTCAGTTTGTACTGCTTTCCTCTGGTGTCTTTTTTGGAAAAGGACCAAGAATATCCACAGCTACTTGTTGAAATGGAACCTCAATGTTGGGGAGTGGCTGGAAAGGGGCTTTGACCTGGTCTTGGGGTTTTATCACTGTTTGGCATGCCTCACAAGATCGGACATAGGCAGAAACATCCTTGCCCATTCCCTTCCAGTGGAATGACTTCCCCAAACAGTCTTTGGTCCTGTTCACCCCAGCACGGCCACTAGGATGATCATGGGCTAAGCTCAAGAGCTTTTCCCGGTACTTAGTTGGAACTACCAACTGTCTCTGAGGATGCCAGTTTTCCTGGTGCCCACCAGAAAGAGTTTCCTTATATAAAAGTCCTCTTTCTACAACAAACCAGGATCGATTAGAAGAGTTGAGAGGTGGTGGGTTGCTGCGTGCCTCTGTACAGGCTCTCTGGAGGCTTTCATCTGCTTCCTGTTTGGCCTGGAACTGTTCCCTTGATGCTGGAGACATCAGTTCCTCACTGGATTGTGAACCTGGGCTTAATCTCTCTGGAAGCGATGCAGGTGATGGGGCTGTTTCCGTTGATGGAGAACCGCTCTCCGCTGGTGCACTATGGGGTATTTGCAAAAAGAAGAGGAGGACTTGTGGCACATTAGAGAATAACAAATTTATTTGAGCATAAGCTTTCGTGAGATACAGCTCACTTCATCGGATGCATTCAGTGGAAAATACAGTGGGGAGATTTATATACACCAGAGAACATGAAACAATGGGTGTTACCATACACACTGTAACGAGAGTGATCACTTAAGGTGAGCTATTACCAACAGGAAAGTGGGGGGGAGGGACCCTTTTGTAGTGATAATCAAGGTGGGCCATTTCCAGCAGTTGACAAGAACATCTGAGGAACAGTGGGGGGTGGGGAATAAACATGGGGAAATAGTTTTACTTTGTGTAATGACCCATCCACTCCCAGTCTTTATTCAAGCCTAAGTTAATTGTATCCAGTTTGCAAATTAATTCCAATTCAGCAGTTTCTCGTTGGAGTCAGTTTTTTAAATTTTTTTGTTGAAGAATTGCAACTTTTAGGTCTGTAATCAAGTGACCAGAGAGATTGAAGTGTTCTCCGACTGGTTTTTGAATTTTATAATTCTTGACGTCTGATTTGTGTCCATTTATTCTTTTACGTAGAGACTGTCCAGTCTGACCAATGTACATGGCAGAGGGGTATTGCTGGCACATGATGGCATATATCACATTGGTAGATGTGCAGGTGAACGAGCCTCTGATAGTGTGGCTGATATGATTAGGCCCTATGATGGTGTCCCCTGAATAGATATGTGGACACAGTTGGCAACGGGCTTTGTTGCAAGGATAGGTTCCTGGGTTAGTGGTTGTGGTGTGTGGTTGCTGGAGAGTATTTGCTTCAGGTTGTGGGGATGTCTGTAAGCAAGGACTGGCCTGTCTCCCAAGATCTGTGAGCGTGATGGGTCGTCCTTCAGGATAGGTTGTAGATCCTTGATGATGCGTTGGAGAGGTTTTAGTTGGGGGCTGAAGGTGACGGCTAGTGGCGTTCTGTTATTATCTTTGTTGGGCCTGTCCTGTAGTAGGTGACTTCTGGGAACTCTTCTGGCTCTGTCAATTTGTTTCTTCACTTCAGCAGGTGGGTATTTTAGTTGTAAGAATGCTTGATAGATATCTTGTAGGTGTTTGTCTCTGTCTGAGGGGTTGGAGCAAATGCGGTTGTATCGTAGAGCTGGCTGTAGACAATGGATCGTGTGGTGTGGTCTGGATGAAAGCTGGAGGCATGTAGGTAGGCATTGCGGTCCGTAGGTTTCCAATATAGGGTGGTGTTTATGTGACCATTGCTTATTAGCACCGTAATGTCCAGGAAGTGGATCTCTTGTGTGGACTGGTCCAGGCTGAGGTTGATGGTGCGATGGAAATTGTTGAAATCATGGTGGAATTCCTCAAGGGCTTCTTTTCCATGGGTCCAGATGATGAAGATGTCATCAGTGTAGCACAAGTAGAGTAGGGGCGTTAGGGGACGAGAGCTGAGGAAGCGTTGTTCTAAGTCAGCCATAAAAATGTTGGCATACTGTGGGGCCATGCGGGTATCCATAGCAATGCCGCTGATTTGAAGGTATACATTGTCCCCAAATGTAAAATAGTTATGGGTCAGGATAAAGTCACAAAGTTCAGCCACCAGGTTTTTCAGGCTCTGGCTGAACCTCTTGTGTAGGGTCATCTGCTGCTGCTGCCAGTGCAGGCTCAGTGGTGCCCTCTGGTGTTGGAGCTGTAGACGGAGTTGCAAGCACTGGACTCAGTGCTGGCAATGGTTCTGGTGCTGGTTGCTTCGCCAGTTTCAGTTCGGGTACTGGCTTTGGCTGGGTCTCTGGGACTGGATCCACTACGGCCGTTGTAGTCATTGGTGGGGGATCCGGTGCCACCACCTCCATCTGGGTCTCTGGTAACACAGACTGGGCTCTGGTGGAAGGCTCAAGAACAGGGATAGGTGTGGAAGCTTGCTTAGTCTGGCTGTGGATGACTGTTCCCACCGTCTTGGCCAGCTTTACCTGGTTGGCCAAGTCTTCCCCCAGCAGCATGGGAATGGGATAATCATCCTAGACTGCAAAAGTCCACATTCCTGACCAGCCCTTGTACTGGACAGGCAACTTGGCTGTAGGCAAATGGAAAGAGTTGGACTTGAAGGGTTGAATCGTCACTTGGGCCTCTGGGTTGATTAAGTTGGGGTCCACTAAGGATTGATGGATGGCTGACACCTGCGCTCCAGTGTCCCTCCATGCTGTAACCTTCTTCCCGCTCACACTCACAGTTTCCCTTCGTCCTAAGGGTATCTGGGAGGCATCTGGGCCCGAGGACCTTTGGTGTGACCCCGGTGCAATGAACGGTAATCTGTTGGGGTTCTTGGGGCAGTTGGCCTCCACATGCCCCAGCTCATTACATTTAAAACATCGCCCAGTTGACTGGTCACTGGGGCGAGGTGGGTTGCTGGAGAATGGTGTGGTGGGGCGATAAGGTGCCTGGGGTTTTCCTTGGGATGTAGGTGGGGCCTTGGGTTGCCCCCGGTGATAGGGTTTTATTTCGGATTGCCCCTTCTGATATTCGCCCCAAGTGCTACTAGTTTTTTTCTTTCTGCCACCTCCATCCGTTTGGCTCCAGTCTCCCCCACCGTGATTACAGTTTTGGGCTTCCCATCTAGGATGTACCTTTCTATTTCCTCAGGAACACCCTCTAAGAACTTCCCCATTTGCATTAGGAAGGGCAACTCTTCTGGAGATTTAACATTTGCTCCCGATATCCAGGCATCCCAATGTTTCACAATGTGGTAGGCGTGTCGGGTAAATGACACATCTGGTTTCCACCTTAGGGCCAACGGGAATGCTTGGGTGTTAGCCCCATTCTGACTCTCTTGCCTGGGTTTTAAAAAGTTCATAACTGTTCATGTGTTCCTTAGGCATTACAGCCACCACCTCTGCTAAGGGTCCACTGAGCTGCGGCCTCAGCTTACCATGTACTGGTTTGTAGAGATGCTGTACCCAAGGCAGGCCCTTTCGAAGTTTTCTAAGAAGGCCTTGGTATCATCGTCTGCCTTGTAGGTGGGGATCTTTCTGGGTTGGGAAGCAGTACCTGGAGAAGGATTGCTAGGGTTGGTTGGTATATTCTGCTGAGCCCTTGCCTTCTCCATCTCCAGTGCATGCTTCCTCTCTTTTTCTTTCTTCTCCATAGCTCTCTTGTGGGCAGCTTCCTCTGCCTCCTCCCTGGCTTTTTCTGCCTCCATCTCCAAGCGCCTTAAGGCCATCTGTCTATCATGCTCTTTTTGTTTCTCTTCAGCTTCGAATCTGGCCAGCTCTAGTTTATTAGCTGCTTCACTGGTAGTCATTTGCCTGCTTTCTTGTGCTTAACTCTAGCTGTACCCAAGAGTATGTAGGGGTGGGGGGCACTTGTGAATTTCCCTGCAGGAGGTTATCTGCCCTGCCTTTAGGTAGAGAAAACTCCAGCTCAAAAAAGAAAAATCCCTTTGTAAAAAAACTAACACCTTTCTCTCCAGGCAAATAGACAGAAAACCCTCTCACATCTCTCAGCTTTAAAAAAAATGCTCTTCAGGTCTGTGCTTTTGGTTCAAAATGATCCCACCGCTCTGCCACCATGTCAGGGTTCCTTCCCCACTCTGAACTCTAGGGTACAGATGTGGGGACCTGCATGAAAGACCCCCTAAGCTTATTCTTACCAGCTTAGGTTAAAAACTTCCCCAAGGTACAAACTTTGCCTTGTCCTTGAACAGTATGCTGCCACCACCAAGCGTTTTAAACAAAGAACAGGGAAAGAGCCCACTTGGAGACGTCTTTCCCCAAAATATCCCCCCAAGCCCTACACACCCCTTTTTCTGGGGAGGCTTCAGAATAACATCCTAACCAATTGGTTACAAAATCATCAAAGACCCAAACCCCTGGATCTTGGAACAAACGAAAAATCAGTCAGGTTCTTAAAAGAAGGATTTTATTTAAAAAAAAAAAAAAAGAAAGGTAAAAATCATCTCTGTAAAATCAGGATGGAAAATACTTTACAGGGTATTCAGATTCAAAATGCAGAGGATCCCCTTCTGGGCAAAACCTTAAAGTTACAGAAAACGGGAATAAACCTCCCTCTTAACACAGGAAAAATTCATATAAAGCAAAAAATAAACTAATCCGCCTTGCCTGGCTTACCTATGCTGGTTGCAATATTGGAGACTTGGATTAGGATGGGTTGGAGAAGATGGATTTCTGTCTGGCCTCTCTCAGTCCCAAGAGAGAACAACCATGTAAACAAAAAGCACAAACAAAACAAAACAACCCCGTAAACAAAGAGCACAAACAAAACAAAACAAAACAACCACCGCCCTCCCCTGCCCCCCCCCCCCCCCGATTTGAAAGTATCTTGTCCCCTTATTGGTCCTTTGGGTCAGGTGCCAGCCTGGTTGGCTGAGTTTCTTAACCCTTTACAGGTAACAGGATGTTGCTTCTGGCCAGGAGGGGTTTTATAGCCCTGTATACAGTGAGGTAGTTACCCTTCCCTTTATATTTATGACAAGTGTATTTACTGTTTTCCAAAGGGTCAATAATGAGAGAGGAAATACGAAAATGAAACTTCAAATCATAAGGTTTGACTCACTAAATGGCTGCTAAATATGATCTTTTCCACAGGTGTCACCCAGAAAATAACCAGAGAGACAACTCCTCACTGGCGTAAATCAGCGTAACACCACTGAAATCGCTGGAGTTATGTTGATTTACCCCAGCAGGAGAACTGGGTGGGCCCCAAACCTTTATTCTCGGCTATAGTCCGTTTAGGAATAATTTATTTGATAGGCTGCAGGGATCAGCTTCACAAATATTGATTGGACATGGGCTACTGTTTCACAGATGAAATCCCAACTAATGACTTCTGTCTGGTTCTGATACACACTGGTATTGTGTTGAACTGGAAGTGAGTACAATAAAAATAATCATTGTTCCCTGTCTTGGCTTCTCAATCCCCTTAGTACATGTAGGCTAGTCATAAAACAAGTGCTTTTGTTTGGTTATCTAGCCAATATCTCCACTACCTTTTGACCCAGGCTACCGAAGTGCTGTACAAACTTCAGTAAAGCCTTGTGTCATCTCTGTGACATAGGGAAGTATTATACCTATTTTGCAGAGGGTAAATTAGGGCGAGTTAAATTAGTTACCTAATGTCCGTCTGCATGTGACAGAGCAGGGAACAGAATCAAGACTCCTATGCCTCTGACCACTGGAAAACTCCTGACTTTCCCAGTTATGCTATGCTTTTGCTTTCCCCCATCCCGCCCAATGTTAAAGTGGCAACAAAAAAGGCTACAGAAGGCATAGAGATTGTAACTTTGAGAGCTGAAGAGATGCTCCATTTAAGTGACTCTGTTTAGATCTTTTCCTTGCTTTTTGTTGGGGACCTGTGCCTTGCGGGGGAGTCAGGACCACAAGAAATGAATGTCCTCACCCATGCGGTCTTGTTTTTCAGGTGATCCCTATGCTTCCCAGGCTGCTTTGCGAGGAGTTGTGCAGTCTCAATCCTATGAAAGACAGACTGACGTTTTCTGTAATGTGGAAAATGACTCCAGAAGGCAAGGTAACCCTGTCTCCTTCATTCTTCCTGGGCAAGGTCATCATCAGCACTGGGCCCCACTGATGTAAACAGATAGTTAGGGGACTAAAATGGGTAATCCAGTAACATATCTGCTCAAAATAAAGGCTTCAAGAGTCTCCCCAATCTGTGAACACTGTGTCCTGTGGATAGGATTTTGTGGAACAAATGACTGGCACATCCTCGTGATAAGAGGGATGGAAACAATGTTATTGATGGTGACTGGGAGTGAGAATGAATGTTAGGAACAGAGGATTTCTACAGCACCATAGTAGGCCACTTGTCTGTTTAGGATCTTGTCTCCAGAAATAGTTACATTTTTCTGAAGCTCCAGATACTGATTTGGCGCCTCAGCCCCCCCTGACATTTAGCCAGTTATGCAGTGCTGTGACTGAGGAAAATATTCCTTCCTGACCCCTGTGGTAGGCAGCTTATGCCCTTAATCATGAGTTTGGATTATTGCTTACAGAACTAGAAAGTATATTAATGGGCATATATTAAAAAGACCTGGTTGTACTCTTTGGGGCCGTGCAGTGCGTAAATGAACATCACCTTTATTTCTCCTGATTTCAGGCATGCAGTTGCAACATGTTGGCATTGAGGGCATCAAGTGATATTCCACTTGTCTTCATGTTTGACCTGAGGTGGTGTGGGGAGCAGTCAGCTCTTCGTGGGTCTTCATTTCTTTCTCTCCGTTCAACTCCCATCCCTCAGGGCTGCATAACAGTCTGCTCCTCGGTTGCTTTTATGGTGGCAGAGCCCTCTCAGAATGGTGACTGCATGTCCCCTCCCTAAAAGGCTTTGGAAAACAGGAAGGATTCTTTTGTATTTCAAGCCTGCTGCTCTCCCATAAGTGTGTAGGTTTTATGCATTGTGTCCTTGCCAAGGTTGTTGGAGTAACTGTTTTTTGGGGTGATCCTCAGGTGACCTTTCCGATGAAAATTAGTTTGGCTTCATTGTAAATGTCCACATTGCTCCAGAGGGCTCAGAATCTCATTGTATGTGTTAGCAATGGGGCTGCACTGCAAAGTTCAGCGGCAGCTCTGCGTTTGGCCCATCTCTAGGCCCATCTCTAGCATTATGAAGGGTTTAGACTGTTGTTTGGGAAATCTTCAGCTTTCTGTATCCTGAATTCTAATTGCTCAAGGCACCCTCTAATACCAGGTACTCATTTGGCCTTTTATTTACCACCGAGTGCTCTTTGAACAATGAAGAGGAGCTGCTGACACTTACCTCTTAGATATTGATGCTTGGTTTTAGAACAACACTTAGATCCACCACATTTCAGCCAGTGAAAGTTTTTGGAGGAGTCACAGTGTCTTTCCTCATGTCTGCTCAGGGATGCTGATATCTGAAGTCAGGCTGCATTCCAGCAGGGAAAGGTCTCTGACATCAGAGTCTACACTTTCCTTTGGAAGGCTGATTGCCTACAGCCAACTCAACAAACAGATTTCTCCTGGGAAGCCTTTCAAGTCTGAATGGAAGTTTGGGTCACTGGGTTTGAATAGGAACTGAAGGAAGTTAATGAACCTTACTCCTTCTAAGAGGAGACGGCAACCACAACCCTTTTTCCAGCTTGGCTTTTCTCCAAGAGCTTATCCTTGAGAGTCAGGGCAAAGCACCTCTTGCCACTACACTGTGGTGCTTGTGTAGGCAGGAGAAATGGGATCATTTTCTCTTTTCAGGGTTAGTAAGAGGTGAAGTCTGTCAACAGGCTGTTCTGCTCGCTGAACGTGGCCTTTGAACTTCGATTTCTCTGTCAGTGGCATGCAGAGCTGTAAGGAATGATGATGTAACATGGAGAGCGGCTAGGAACACAGGGGCCTTATGAGCACCTTGTTACACAGTCTACAAAACAGTATTTTGATGCTGAGTTTATAAAGCACTGCCTGATAGAATCACTATAGGGTAAGGGCTTGTCAGTAATCCCTTGCAATACAAAGAAACCTCCAGTAGAATGCCTACAGATTCCCTACATGGGAGTGACTGATTTTTTAATAAGTAAAACAATGGCAGTCCTTTAACCCTTTCTGAAGACGGGTGCCATCTTGTGGGGCTTTTGAAATCACTCATTGCATTATAATCAGCTGTTTTCGTACTACACACGAGCATAACAGGCCATGCCGTCTGGCCGACAACTTGTGCAGCCCTGTGAACATCAGTAGGAAGTTCTGACGTGCCATCTGTGAAGTTTCTTTTCAAGGATCTGTGCATTAACTGCTCCATTATTGTCACCTTGATGCAATGTGTTTCAAGAACTGAGCTGCGCTGTGTCAGTGTGGGCAGAATGCAGCCCCCATTCTGAATTCCACTGCTGTGCAGCATACATAGACTAGCATGTAAGGTTCTATCCAGTTTCCTTTTCTATGGTGCTTGAAACACAATACTGCTAATGGGGACGGTAAACTGCTGTGTTCTGAGACACCTGATGTAATTAGTGCTTCTTCCTGGCTTTCAGCCACTCCCAGCTGCTCTAGATTTGTTTGAAAGTGTCGACAACAGGCATCCATGTACATTCATGTGGGCAAGACATATCCAAAATCTATTTCGATGTCTCCATAACATATGTTTAATATATGTGTGAAAACCCAGTAAACCTCAGTCAGAAGCAGTATGTTAGTAGTACTAAGAGAGGTATTATTAGAGTGTACGATATACCAGTTGAAAAGAACCAAATGTCACAAGAATCGCAGTTGCATACTCCATAACACCCTGCAGCAGCCAACTCTGCTGCCTTCCAGGGGTCAGGAATGGTGAATAGTGTCCAGAAGATAAAATAGCAGGGGAAGTCAGCGCCAGCTGTTATTGGCAGTGCCTGTCCTTATGCCTTGCCATGAACATGGCCAGCCTGTGTTCACACACATGCTGGTTGATCTCCTGTGGCTGTACCGTACTGTGTCCGACCTTTCCCAAAGGGAATTAACAGAACTCTGGAAGATTTGGCCTCTGCTTTTGTCAGGCAGGCAGGAAAAGTGAGATTTTGGTTGAACATTTAAATTTCAGGCAGCAAAACAGAAATCTGGTCCATGTTGCTTCCTGTGAGGGACAATAAGATATTTTTGAGAAAAATGGCAGGAAAATGCGCAGAGAGATCTTCTATAAACGTCAAGATCAGGAGTGGATCTGTTGTGCAATATAGTATAATATTGTTACTCATTGGACGGCTGATTCCAAGGCAAACCATTATCCAAACATCATTTGGAACATACCCAGTTTATAGGCCACGTTTGTTGTAGTTCTCTCTACTCTCCATATCCATTTCGTGACTGTTATGACATCTGTCTGAAATAGGATCTCTGTTTAAGAGCTTATCTGCTTTTCCTCTTCCTGCTTCCTACTCCAACCCTGAAGGTACAATACGATGGTTATTTCAACAACAAGGAAACTATGATGTCACAATTCCACTGCCATGTGGAGTTGTTTTCAGGTGGGGATTAAGCAACAGGAACAGATGAACTTCTAAAAATCAAGACCCCACTTTCAAGCAAATCTCCCTGGTAATAAAAAAAGGAGGGGGAATACAAATACGGTATAGAAACAGTCTTGCTTGTCAGTGGTAAACTTTCCATGTTGATCAATTGCTCTTTAGCGCCACTGGGCTTCCCATTCTGTATCTGTATTTTCAAGATTATCTAATCCTGGGATAGCTAACACTCTCCAGGCTAAAATTTGTCTCAGATTTTGAGACCTGAGGAAAATTCCTGCCCTCTGTCAAATTTGCCAAATTAGCGGGTTTGTGGGGTTTTGCCATTGATTACTCCTATTTAATCCTTCATTAACATACTGAAAAACATCTAGATGTATGGCTGTGCCCACTGCATATCACGTATTTTGTCTCATTGTTTCCTTGTATTCCTCCATCTGCTGCCTCTTGTGCTGTACTTCGCTTGTAAGCTCCTTGGGGCAGGACCATCTTTGTGTTCTGTTTTTATACAGCACCTAGTACAATGGAGTCTTGATTCATGACTGGGGCTGCTAGGCGGTGTGGTGGAGGTGGTATTAATAATGCTAATACTAACGAAGCGTTATATGATACATCTTAGTTCTGGAACTAAATACCATTGTAACTGTAGTTGATTGCATTTGTTCCCTTCTTTAAAGCAAAGCTTGCCCGAGAAAGCAACAGTGAAAACACTGAGTCCAGTTTTCCAAACATGCGGTGCAAACTGCACGTATAGTTACTACAAATGTGCATGCAAATGGCCAGTTAGACTTTTAACTAGCTGATTGCACTGATACCAATATACATGTGCAGTAATGGTTCATGAAAATCAGACCTGCGGTTGCACGTCCACTTTTGAATACCAGCATCACTTTAGTTCTCAACCTTTTTCATACTGTGACTCCACGGTCCAATAGGAGAGTCTTGGGGCCTACTTCAGACTAGCCATAAAATAAAGGAAGATGGTGTCAACACCCTGAAACCTGTTTGAGGACTGCCCCCCAATGGGATTCCCTAGTTGAGAACCTGTGTTCTAACTAGAAGGTAAAGAGAAAAGGAGTACTTGTGGCACCTTAGAGACTAACCAATTTATTTGAGCATAAGCTTTAGTGAGCTGTAGCTCACGAAAGCTTATGCTCAAATAAATTGGTTAGTCTCTAAGGTGCCACAAGTACTCCTTTTCTTTTTGCGAATACAGACTAACACGGCTGTTACTCTGAAACCTGTAGAAGGTAAAGGAAATTCTCAGATCTATTCATTAACTTAGTCTACAAGTTGCATAGTGAGTTCCCAGCTTTGCCCAAATCAGGGATGATTCATTCAGATAAAAATGTAACTTTGCATGTTCGTACTTAAATTCTCTTTGTTGCACCTTCCATATTAAGGAGGAAGCCAGCTATAGGTTACCTTGTAAAATCCAGGATTTTATCCACCTCTGCTGTGGGAGAAGCATTGCTTTTACTAGGAATTCCTTTTCTGTTTTTTGTCCAGTCCTCTACATTTTTTAATGTAGATGTATGTGGATGGAATTAATTCACCCACAGATAGACATAATTAGTGCCTAAGTACCTAAATCGTTACAGTTTTGGATCTTATAGTGGTGAGGACCAGATTTGATAAGGGTCTTGTTTTAATGCAGCTGTTACCAATAACTGGAGATTAGAACATTGACAAGAAAAGGGAGATAATAAAACATTTAAATGTCATACTAGGAGAGCATTCCCTTATTTACAGAGGGTTTGTGTGGATGAATGAAATTAGAAGGAGTTCAGTTCCAATAAAGGAAACTCAGCCTTGTCCACCACTCATTTCACTACTTTGAGCAAAATCTTTCTGGGTGCTTGAGAACCTCTTTGTTTGCCTTATTAAAACATGAACTGTTTATTTTTCTTTAACCGGCTAGTTGTTTTTGTATTTTTCATTAATCTGCTTGCCTTTTGCCCATGGTGTAGTGTTTAAAGAGATCCTGCAGCATCGTAGTTACCTTACAGGAAATTTCCGTGGCTTTTGATAGGAAGTTTTTTGGTCCAGACAAACAAAGATTTAAACAGACAAACAAAGAAAACAAAACAAACCCCCCACTCACCACAAACAGAGGGGAATGAGAAGCTTTTTTTAAAAAAAAGTGTGTAAAGTTTTCTTGGTTTCCATCAAAAAGAAAACCTTTTCCCCATAGAGTGATCTGACACTGTCTGCCATTAAAGAATGGACTTTGGAAATAATGTGTGTGACGCTGAAAAATAGCACCAATTTACTTTCAGAGCTTTTTTTAAGCACTGAAATATAGACTTTTCTGAAAAAAGAAAAGGAGGACTTGTTGTACCTTAGAGACTAACCAATTTATTTGAGCATAAGCTTTCGTAAGCTACAGCTCACTTCATCGGATGCATTCAGTGGAAAATGCATCCGAAGAAGTGAGCTGTAGCTCACGAAAGTTTATGCTCAAATAAATTTGTTAGTCTCTAAGGTGCCACAAGTACTCCTTTTCTTTTTGCCAATACAGACTAACACGGCTGCTACTCTGAGGCTTTTCTGAGTATTTGTTATTCGTCCATCACAGCAGGAAAGAGACCAGCATTATCCCTTGGGTATCATTTCTGATTTCTCTGACAGTGGCGAAAGAACGAAGTTTCTTATATTAACAACATGGCACCCAGAAGAGTTGGGAACTTTTACAATAGCCCCAATGTGTTTTGCATATCAGCACAGGGTCTTGGAATTCAAATTCCTGGGTTCAGTGTTACCAAAACACAGTCAGTACGTAGAAGGGGAAGGAGACCTACTAGAAATAGACCAACCTGGCAGCAGATCTCACTATGTGTCAGTGACCAAGTAAAAGTAGCACCCTACAACTCAGAACAAGTGTTAAACTGAACTTAATAGAATGCAGTGGAGCAGAGATCAGACAGAATAGCTTTTAAAATAGGAGGACAGCTAATTCCTTTAGTTCTGTTAATTGTAATAATTTCTTTAAATGCACATATATGATATATACACACACACACACCCCTCTACATCATCAACTACACTTCCGAGAACTTTAAATCAGAAGCCATTACCCTCTAGTTGCTGAAGACTTAGAAAAATGTGTCCCAGTGTTGAGGACATGACCTCATGTAATAGGAAATAGACCTAGATGCCCAGTGATATACCTTTCTCCCGTCTGTTGAGTTATGCTGCATGTGCGCATGCTGGTGCGCTAAGGAGGTGAATTGTAGGGGTGTATCAGCTCCGTCAATGGCAAATCCTCCCCCAGTTCATGCCCTCCTCTGGCAATGCCCTGGTTCACTCTGCCTTGCTGAGACCTGGCATTCCTCCTGGGACACTCCCACTTGCCAAAGCTACCTCCTCCTTGAATGGCCCCCGTTGCTCCGACGGAGGATGTGAGATTGCCGCTCGAGCCGAGCCAGAATTAAAACGCTCTGCTTGTCCTCTGAGCACTTTTGCTGAGTTTGACCCTCAACCTTCTTCTCCAAACGTCTTGTTGCCCTGTCACCCTTTGATGAGTCTGATTCCCTGTCCCAGAGCCAGTTCCCCATTGTCCCATCACGCATTCACCACTATAAGCAGCTCTGCAACATTGCTACCATGCCTCATCTGAAAATGTGGCTCTTTTCCTTTCTGTCCTAACAAATAATTTGTTAGAGACCTTTTATTAAATAGTTTAAAAATATGGGTGGTTTCTGTTTGAATTTTTTTTAATTGATTTCATGTGTGCTTACTGGCAACATTTCTTTGTTGGATCAGAAAGACAGTGGAAACTCACAGATTATTCCTTGTGATTCTTTGGGCTGAATCGTGGCCTGGGTAATGGGCTTAAGACCCATTGAAATGAGGGGGATGGAGATTGGTAGGTCTGGACCAACAGGGGCCAAAGTACAACCCATGTACTTCTACAGTGTAGCCTACAAACATTTGTCTGACTTGGAGGTCCCAGCAGGCAGCCCCCATCTTGATCCAAGCAAGACTATTAACCTCAGGGCACAGTTTGTTTTCTGTCGGCCACACCCCTGTAATGAAGGGTGGCTGCAATCTGCTGCATATTAGATGTGACCCTCCAGCTTCTAGTAGGTTTCTAATTAGACTGTCACATGGGCAAAGTTTAGATGCCCGTGTTCGGGGTTCTACCTACCAATCTGCACGCAAGCCACTTCTCTGTTTAATTGGATTTTTTTTATTTTTAACATGAGGAAAAAAGACGTAAGCTATTGTGAAGGATGGCAGGTTCTTCCTCTTGTAATTAATGACTTCATTTACATTTTCTGATTTTGCAGATCCTTGATGAATGGTTTGGGCGAACCGTTATCTGTTCCTGCGTGAAGCTGAGCTATGACCATGCACAGAGTATGATTGAAAACCCCAACAGGGTTTTTGGGTCAGAAGAACTGCCTCCAGTCTCTCCTCAGCACCCAGTCGATGAAATTCACCAAGCTGTCCTAAACCTCCACCGAATCGCCAAGCATCTGCGCAAACAGCGCTTCATTGATGGTGCTCTTCGTTTAGACCAGGTCAGTAACCTCGGCATCCGTAACCTGGGGCTATTCACCCCTCCTCTCAGCCCTTACGAGAGCAAACCCAAGCTGAACTCCTTTGATCTCTTGATTGGTCTAAAGACTCCAAAGGGAAAATCAGACTTGAATAAAAGCATAGGATTTTGTGGCAAAGTCGTTGGGCTTTTTTGTTTTGTTTTAAATATAACTTCACCAAGCTGTGCAGATACAGGACACCTAATAACACAGGAAACAAAACGAAAATGGTTGGGTTGAAATCTACTAGACAAAATAGATAAGGGAAGAGTGATCGCTCTTACAGAATTCTTCATGCCACCTAGAGCTATGGATACAAATCTTATAAATGGAAATAAATGCTGATGATGTCATAACTTTATCAAGGCATTTAGGTACATGAAGCACATATTTCACTTCAAAAAGGGTCATCTCCAAAGCATCATTTGCTGTGAGATACTGTAGTTGGAATAATCATATTTTCCAGCAGCACTCCTATCAGTTCTCGGGGCAGGGAAAAGAATTAAAACGTTATCTAAGACAGTTTAATTGTGTAAACAGTGGATGTGTTTCAATAGAAGAGACGTAAATGACGTGGTTTCTTATCTGTGACAATGTAAGTGGGGCTGTATCAGTTGTGTTGTGTATATTTACTATTTTGCAAGTAGAAACAGGTATTTTTGGGCTCCAGCTCAGAGCTCCTTCTGACTTTGTTGCTCAAAGGCCATAGAGCTACCTCTCTTGTGAAACTACAGGAGGTTGCTATACTTCTGGGAACAGAGCGGTCGACCAGGCTGGCAGCCAAAGTTCCTTATTCGTAACGAAAGCGCCATTGTTTTATATCGTTAAAATGAGACTCGAAATGTCTGGAAAATAATTTCCCCCCCGTCCTGAACAGCCTCACCTGCAAAGTTCATTGTTAACCTTCTCTTTTGGGACATGTGCTTAAATATTTAAGGCTCGTCATTCAATAGATAATAGTGAGATTTCGCTAGGCTCAGAAGTGAAAGCATTTCTTATCCCCTGAACACCAGGGAATAAACTGTAAAGAACAATCCTGCTTTGGCAGGGGGATGGACTAGATAACCTAATAGATGGTAGAGGTGGAAAAGATCTATGATTCCTGTGCGCTCTGACTGCCCTGGGAGAGCACCGGTTATGTCGCATAGATTCTGTTCTCGCAATGCTGCGCTGATGGAACCTGCGTGTGCCTGCACCACTGAGGCTGGTTTGGTGACAGTGCAACTGCTAAAGCAGCTTCCTCACATTTTAAATGGGTCGGTTTAGCCAGGGGAAGGAGATCCTGTTCAGCAGTGACCTTGTGAAAAATTAGTGGCGTCTAGTTTCGTTCAGGCCTGTAAAACAGAGCCCGGTTACAAAGCTGCTGCACTCGACTGCCACCGCTGGAGAGATGGGATCCAAACCTGCTTTAGGGTACAGGAGAGAATTAGTTTGACTTAATCAGTACCTAGTGGGCATTTATATCCCCAAACTGCATTATTTTCTCAGAGTGGCATCCTCTGCTCCAGAGAATCTCTGCCTTCCCCACAGCAAGGGCATAGCAGGGTTATGGACAGTAAGAATGAGACGTATTTAGCCAAGAAGAAGTTTGCACCATACCTGCCCTTTCGATATATGCCATTGATCACCACTTGGTGATGAACTCTACACTCACAAAGGAAATTAAAAATCCAAACCTGTGCAGAAAGCTATTGCCTTGGAGTGTGAGGGTGAATATGAAGGGGTGTGTGTATAGTGTATATTGTGCAGGACAAAGTGAATTCATGTAGCTTTTAATATAACCAATTTATAGTCCCTCGCTTTTGTTCACATGACTTCCTTTCGCTACTTTGGTGTAGTTCTGTAGAAGGTCTGTTTTCTGTATCTGAGCAAGCAAGGGTGGGCCCTAACAGGAAGCACACCTTTCTGATCACAGGACCTCTCACTGATTTCCTGTTGAGTAATGTAAATACTGAACAATGGGAGACAAACTACAACAGAGGAAACCAAGAGCAATTAATTATCAGATTAAAGGAAACAATAATCACATAGCAGGAGGGAGTCGAGACACCCAGAAAGCTAGGATTGCATTGCCAGGGGTTGTAAGGAGACAGAATACTTTTGCTCTCTTTGTTCCAAAGGATTTTTGAGCCCTCTTTCTATGTGTTAAGTTCCAGTTGGGTTCTGCCTTATAGTCAGTATTGATTGAACAAAGCTTAGGACCTAGTGATTCTTTGCCAGTCTCGCTAATGACATTTATCACTGTGACATGCTGTCATCATTCCTGTTAACGTTATGAGGAGGCATTGTGGTCTCTTGCCTAGTCAAGGAACTGTGAACCAGAACTTCAGCTCTGCCACTGCCTCATTGTGACCTTGGGCTTGGTTTTCACATAGGGTTGCCAACTTTGTAATATTTAAAAACTGGACATTGCAGCAGGAGTGCCAGAACCTCCCCAGCCCTGCCTCTTCCCCCCACCCCCAGGGCCCCGCCTCTTCCCCTGAGACCCTGCCATGCCTCTTTTCCCCAAGACCCCACCCTCATTCACTCCTCTTCTCCCCATCACTTGCTGCTTCCCCCATCTGCCCCAGGCCCAGGTTGCGGGGGGACTTGCCTGCGGAACTAGGCCTGGGAGCTGCAGCTGCCCGATGCAGGTAGGAGGCGGCACCGGCTGAGTAGAGGCTGGCATGGGTGATGACCCAGTGCCTCCCCCACCCACAGTGACCGGACATTGGGTGGGACTGGATTTTTCAGTTGAAAACTGGACACATGGACACCCTATTTTCACATCTGTCTCAGTTTTACTCATCTGTAAAATGGGAATAATATGTAACTACCTCACGGGGTTGTTGAAACTTAATATTTATTCCCCTACCAAAAAGTTAATTCAACTAAGGGTGCTCCTGAATATTTCCTCCCCACATAAACTCTAAACAGTATTGAAAAGTCAGCTCTGTCTCCTATCAGCCCATGCTGTCAGGCTCCAGTGCCGAATGGTTACATTTTCAAGCAGATACCATCATGCTTTCCCCCAAGCCGCTCCTCACACATGGGAGAAGATCATCCACAACACGATTTCATTATCATCCTGCAAAACCCTCCTTAAAACTCTCCTTTGCTACGAGGCTACAGAAAACTGACAACAGTGAGGCCACTGGTGTGCTGAGAACACTGCCAGTTGCATTGACATTGTTTCCTTGTCTCCCCTGGCCATCTGTGTTCATCTGCTGTGTCTTGTCTTGTACTTAGTTCCTGCCCCAAAGAGTTTATAGTGTATCTTTTTGTTCTATGTTTGTACAGCACCTAGCACAGTGGGGTCCTGACCCATGACAGGGACTTCTAGGCACTATGATAATATAAATAATAGTACTGTGAATTTCCAGGTATTAACCCACCACCATCACAGCCCTCAGTATCTGCAGTACCGAGTTGGATGATTTGTTGTGACATTAATAATTCCTGTTTGAAAGTGGCAGGCGTATTTGTGTGATCTGGTGTAAGAACAGTGTCTATTCATGCAGTGTTGTTTCAATGACACTTTACATGGAATTATTTTGCTCAGAAGAGGAAGACTGTCATTTGGATACCTCTTATATTATCTGCAGCTGCGTGCTGTAGAAACACCCAAGAAAGATTAGATGGGTAAGACAGATACTCAGGTGGTGGTGAATTGGTAAAGTGTCTTTGGTTTTTGTGGATTGTAGACTGACCTTTTAAACAACACTTGTGTGAATAAGAGTAAGATATGAATGTGTTTTTGTGCAAATGAGAGAAGGAGTGGTGATGAATGGATAAAGTTCATTTATGCTTTGTAGCTACTGTGTGTTTTGTTTCAGTGGCAAAGTTAAGGTTGTTTAGCTGCTGGTCATTGAGAATGCTTGTTACATGAAAGTGTGAATATGGTGTGATGGTGGTTGTCTTGGCTCTTTGTTTTGAATTTCCTTTGTTCTGTGATTCAATAGGATGCCACGTGCCCAGCAACCAAAAAGCTCAGTGCACTCGCTGGTGAAAGTGTGGTCAATTAAAGCTTTCTGTGCCTGGTGTACAAAATTTTTCCACTGCAGCTATATGTACAGCATACGCTTTCCCCTACATCCTCTTCAGTTCAGTTCTCCTCCATGACACCCTTAGCCCTTCTGTCTGCAATTTCCCATAGCTCCAGAATACAATTAAGCGCTTAATGTTTAAAGTCTTATTATTATTTTTATTTGTATTAAATGCATAGTAATGGGAGCTTTCCTAGAATCATTGAAGGTCAGGGTTGGAAGGGACCTCAGGAGGTCATCTAGTCCAACCCCCTGCTTGAAGCAGGACCAATCCCCAATTTTTGCCCCAGATCCCTAAATGGCCCCCTCAAGGATTGAACTCACCACCCTGGGTTTAACAGGCCAATGCTCAAACCACTGAGCTATCCCTCCCCCCAAGGGGAGGTCATTGGGTCATTAAAACTTCAATTGCTGAGAAGCTTATGGGTCCATAATCACAGAGATTTTAATGTATTTTCTTTCATTTGGAACTGAGACATTTAGATGGCAAGGACATAAATAGGTGCCTTAGAAATACCGGACAGAGAAAGAAATAGAAACAACCTTACATGTGATTGTTAGTTTTAAGTATGAGATCATCAGTTCAAGTGCATCTAGGAGTGGCCTACTGATAAATGTTCTCCTTTGGTTCAGCTGCTTGAAGCTGATGTACGGGGACTGGAAGACTAGCTACAAAAATCGTATATGCACATTTAAAAGGAAAATAAACTAGGAGCATGAGCTCTCTTTATGATCACCATTATAAACAAATGACTCTGAGATGACTGATGGCTTTACTAGTATTCCCTGGCTTTACTACTATTCCCTTATGTGCTTGAAAAACTGCGTTTGACTTGAGTTTATTGTGAAAATAACCAAATGTGTCTTTGCACCTGATTGGTGTGGGGCACCACATTGTTCGGTAAAGCAGTTTATCTCTTATTTTTGAGCAAGAGACGCTCGGTTTGGAGGTGGATGGGGCAGAAAGCGAAGCAAAATGGGGAAAAAGTGGGAAGATGATATTACTCGAGTTAAGAACTGAACTACACACGGACTAGACTAAATTCTGTTTGTTCACAAACTGCACACTTAAGGAGATCTGCCACTGGCTTACCATCTGTGTGACGCTTGCATTGACCCACGGTTCTTAGGTGTGTTTGAAAGAAGTTGATGGATTTAAAGACTGCATTTATGCACCTGTACTTCTGCATCATGTTGGATAACTTTGGTAGCCACTTCATTTAACTAAGAAGATGGGACTCCTGAAGCAGGATTAATAACAGTAAAGTACTGAGAAGTGAGGAAGAAGAACCGAAAGATGTTAAGTAATGTAAGATCTCGAAAATGTAGGGTTCTTCACCAAGAAAGTGTCAAAACTTTGCTCTCCCATGGGTTCATCTATCTGACAATCAGTGTTAATACTATGGGCAGTGTTGAGAAGCTGACTCCGTGTGTCACCCACATAAAAAATGAGCAGGTACAAATGGGAAAAGGAAGAAGGTCTTCGATGTAGTCTGGTATGTTCACTGCAATTCATAGGAATGTTTCCAACAGGCAAAGACAGAAACCCATGGATTTAGATGGTGGCTCCTGCTTATGCTTTATAAGTGGATCTCCTGAGAGTTAGAGATTAATCAACATCTCCATTAAAATCTTCCAATATAAATGACTGTTGGAAACAATTATAGGAAATTGCTTCGTCATATTTCTCCTCTGATACCTGTCTGATGTGAGCCCTGGAATGCTCCTCTTCTTGCTTTGTGGAGGTAGCATGTGGCATCTGCCCCAGTTAAGGTGGCTGTTCTGCATATGGGTAGGTATATAAAATATATCTAATACTGTTGAATGTAGTGGTAGGAGGTTCTTCCTCTGTTGTTTGACATGTTGCTTTGCTGGGACAGGAAAGGTCTGTAAATATTCCTTAGATAGGTTAATAATGCTTGCACGTGCTTTCCTCGCTAATGCAGTAGGGACTTTGGTTCTTTTGCCTTAGATAGACTTTTAAAAAATTATGTGGCTGGACAGCTTACCAGTGCAGTGATTAGCCTTTTCTTTAGAGAACTGAGTCATTGTTCTGATCATGACATCCCATTACTCTGTTTTCTCAATGCAGGGATTCTTCAAGAGAGGTGTATGTGACTTCCCAGTAACTATTATTCCATGTAGGCAGTATCCTATGGGGCGCAGAGTCGTACTCTCTCTCACATCTCTTGCAAAGAGCTCTGCCTTGTTTGGTGTCTTAGGCGAGAAAGGATCTGGCATTTGGCGCATAGGACATGGTGTATGGTAACAATTCATCCCTGACTTTGGTTACACTGAGGATTAATTTGTCCTGGTGTATGCAAATATCATGTATGCTGGCTACTTTCCCTGGTCAGTAGCAAAAGGTGTTTCCATGACTATGTAATGGCCCCAAAGCATGTGCTGGAGATCAATTGCCTCAAGGCTGTGGCTGAGTGTAGGATACTCCCTTCAGAAAAAACACCAGTGGGGAGACGTGGGTAGTTTCCTTCTACTCACTGTGGTCCTACTAACCCAAGCCATGAGGTCTTTGTGAAATCAGGGCTCAGCTGGCTGACTGATTTTAAACCATATTCTAACCTCTTCAGCTGGCTGATGTAGCACAGCTCCACTTTAATTTGTGTCATTTAAACGTGTCAAGAGGTTTTGTGGTGTGAATGGTCTGGATCACACCTGGGGCCATGTGTTGGTCACTTGACTCAAACACCTGGAACAAAACGTACCATATGGAAAAATGAATACAGTGTGCGAATCACAGAGTGCCTGGTCCGATCTCTTTGATGATTTAAGTTATTTTTCATGGGGAGCAAATTTCAAAGTAGAAGGAGCGGAGGAGGAGATGTGAGAATACTAGCACTATTTCAGAGTAACAGCCATGTTAGTCTGTATTTGTATTTGTCTTGGGACTGAGAGAGGCCGGACAGCAGCCCATCTTCTCCAACCCATCCTAATCCAAGTCTCCAATATTACAACCAGTATAGGTAAACCAGTATGCATCCGATGAAGTGAGCTGTAGCTCACGAAAGCTTATGCTCAGATAAATTGGTTAGTCTCTAAGGTGCCACAAGTACTCCTTTTCTATTTGCACTATGGTTCAGCCCTAGTACAAAAGCTAAATGGGCTAGATATAAGAGCCTGAAAATGGCTTATAATGAAAATTGTCAAGGTCGTTACAGCAGAGGAGGAGAAACATAACAGTGCGTAGCTGGCTCCAGTTGAGATGGTGTAAGAGAAAAGGAAACAAATGCTGATGGGGACTTTTCTCTAATCATTTTATATCACAGTTCCACCATTATCTTCTCCTCTGCCTTCATGTCTGTCTGAAAAGAGATCTCTGATGCACAGGGTGCGGGCAGCAGGTGTTGTGTGATCACTGGTGGACAGTTGATTATATTATAATGCTCAAGGCAGTTGGGACGAAACTGGACATTTTTTAGATGAATTTCCTTTTGATATTTTAGCCTTTCTACCAGCACCATTGAATCCTCTGTTAAATGAGCTCCCAAGCCCATGAGCATCTGCCATGGGTTATTGCACTTCACTTCTTCTTCTAAGTATTGGAGGGGAGTTTACAACAAGTATGTTAGCAAAGTAAAAATTACTTAGTTAATGATGTTGTTGCAGCATCATAGGTGAGCCATGATACTGAGCAGGCAAATATGCAATGGTGTAGTCATTGTCCGGAAGAGCTTACAATCTAGGTCAGGCAATCTGTGAACAAAGGGCGGGTGTGTGCAGGAGTTTATTACCATTAGTGTTGATTTTCAGTAAGTCTTGGAGCACTGGGGAAGTCCCAGAAGACTGGCAGAAAGCTAATGTTGTGCCAATTTTTAAAAAGGGTAAACGGGATGACCCAGGTAATTACAAGCCTGTCAGCCTAAAATTGATCCCTGGCAAGATAATGGTGTGGCTGTAGGGGGGGACTCTATTAATAAAAAGAATTGAAAGATGTTAATGTAACTAATGCAAATAAACATGGGTTTACGGACAGTAGAGCTGTCAAATGAACTTGGTATCCTCTTTCGTTGAGGTTACAAGTTGGGTTGACACCATATACTTAGACTGCTCCAAGGCATTTGACTTGATACCACACGCCATTTTGATTTAAAAAACTAGCACAATATACAATTAACATGGCACACATTAAATGAAGTAAAACCTAGCTAACTGATAGGTCTCAAAGTGTCATTGTAAACAGAGAATCATGGTCGAGCAGGTGTATTTCCTGTGGGGTCCTGCAGGGATCAGTTCTTAGCCCAACTCTATTTTACATTTTTATCAGTGACCTGGGGGAAAAAAAACAAAATTATTACTGATAAAGTTTGCAGGTGACACAGAAATTTGGAGAGTGGTAAATAATAAAGAGGACAAGTCACTGATTCACAGCTATCTGGATTGCTTGGGAAATTGGGCGCAAGCAAATAATACTCATTTTAAGATGGCCAATGTAAATGTAGGAACAAAGAATGTAGGCTATACTTGCAGGGTAGGGGATTCTACCCAGGGAAACAGTGACTGAAAAAGATTTGGGGTTTGTGGTGGATAAACAGCTGAACATGGGCTCCCCCTGGCCAAAAGAGCTAATTGTGTTCCTGGGATACATACACAGAGGAACCTCAAGTAGGAGTAGGGAGGTTATTTTACTTCTGTATTTAGCAGTGGTGAGACTGCTGCTGGAATACTCTGTCCAGTTCTGGTACCCACAATTCAAGAAGGATGTTGATAAATTGGAGATTGTACAGAGAAGAGCCATGAGAATGATTAAAAAACATTCCTTATAGTAAAAAGAAAAGGAGGACTTGTGGCACCTTAGAGACTAACAAATTTATTTGAGCATAAGCTTTCGTGAGCTACAGCTCACTTCATCGGATGCATTATCCGATGCATCCGATGAAGTGAGCTGTAGCTCACGAAAGCTTATGCTCAAATAAATTTGTTAGTCTCTAAGGTGCCACAAGTCCTCCTTTTCCTTTTGCGAATACAGACTAACACGGCTGTTACTCTGATTCCTTATAATGATAGACTCAAAGAGCTCAATCTATTCAGCTTAACAAAGAGAAAGTTAAGGGGTGAATTGATTACAGTCTATAAATATCTACATGGGGAACAAATATTTAATCAGGTCTCTTTACTCTAGCGCAGAGAGGCATAATATGATCCAATGGCTGGAAGCTGAAGCTAGGCAAATTCAGACTGGAAATTACTTGTAAATATTTAACAGTGAGAGTAATTAACCATCGGAACAATTTAGTGGTGGATTCTCCATCACTGACCATTTTTAAATCGAGTTTGGATTTTTTTCTAAAAGATCTGCACTAGGAATTATTCAGTGGAAGTTCTGTAGCCCATGTTACACAGGAGGTCAGACTGTCAGTGTTTCTCAATCTTTTTTATACCAGGGACTGGCTTGCTGCGTTCCTAAACTGTGTCAGGGAAATCTGAGGGACCCGTGCCGTTGAGAACAGACCGGTCGTTGAGAAACACTAGATTAGAGTATCATAATGATCTCTTCTGGCCTTGGAATCAGATTATGTTATTTAGAAGGTTTATAGCTGGTGAGAGTCTATATGATTCTGGGATGCGGGGTGGGAGGGGGGGATCCTCTAGGGTGTTTTAGTATATTTTGATTGAATGATGATTTTGAGTGGAGAGCCCCAGAATCCAGGTGTGAAGAGGCTTTCCCCCTCCCAGGTCTAACCAAGGCCTTCCAGGGTCTGAGTAGAACTGAAGTTCTCACACGTGTACCTTCACTCTGGGATGCCATGTTCCCCTTAACAGCCCTTTTGTGTCAGGACAGCTTCTCACTACATGAAGCAGGTGGTGAAGTCAACTAGCTGCCTGTTAAGGGAAGGTGGTGATAGTTCGTAATGCCAGAAAGCGGGCTATGTTATGTCATGCCAGGAGCCACCAATGCCTGAATTTCTAGGAGAGTAATGAATTGAAATAGCTTTCCCATGTATTGATGTTCTGGAGAGAATCTGCCTTCAGTAAACATGAAAACTTGTTAATTATTTCTTTATTCTCTATAAAATAAATGTTCTAACCATTTACCGATATAAATGAGTTCTTCGGTCATTTACAAACAATTTGCTTATAAACCAGCGCAACTTAAACCTAATGGTAACTTACAGTAATGCAGCTAATTTTTGATTTTATTAAAATTCACCCTGTGCCTGAAAACCCGGCTGATAAAAAATACCATGTGGTGTGTGTTAATTTAGACATATTGTTATTCTAATAATACGTAGCACTAACCTAGCCTTTGTGATCCTTCAGCCTCAAAGTGCATTACAGAGGTGGGGTTCGCTGTCCCCATTTTACAGATTAGGAAACCATGGCCCAGAACGGAGAAGTGACTATCCCACGGTCACAGAGTGTCAAAGGCAGAGTGGGCAAGAGAACACATTCTTGATTCCCAGTCCAATCGCCAGTGCCTCATGCTACAGTTCATGGTTCTCTTCCCTCTCATTTCTCTTACTGGGAACAGTTCTGGGAAAACCAGTTCTTTCTTTCCTAATAAATCATCATTCCTGCAGTTTATCCCCAGCCCAGTCATGTGGTGTCTGTGACACCATTTCTTCCGCAGAGGATTCTAATATCACAACCAGAGGGATCTCTGAATGACTTCAGGAGAGAAACAAGCCTAGAAACAGATGAGGTTCTTACTGTAAATGGCCTTTGTTGTTACAGCCCTCCACATGAGTCTTGAGCTCCTGGCGTAGTTGTTGAATTGAGAATAAGGCTGTGAAATATACCTCTTTAAAATTCCAGAAGTATGGCTTCACAGGCGATCCCCTTCCTCCTAATCTACTCCATTCTCTCAGGCTTTGGCCCTGAGCTAGCTCACCCTTTGGCTTTGGGACTGAGCTAGTGGTCTGGTGTTGTGTACAAGGCTTTCTTTCTGGAACAGGGAGTTGATGCACTGTGCAATGTTGATTTAAACTCAATAACACACTTTCCTTTTCCTTTCAAATGAATACAGTATTGCTAGCTTGTCCCAAAGGGGCACTATCCAGCAATAATCACACTCCTCTTGTGGACATGGCTGTGGATACTTGCCGGCACATCATGGGCAATGCACAGCCTGGAACATTGCTAATCTCCTACACGGATACATATTGCTTTAGATCAGTGATACTCAGACTGAGGCTCGCAAGCTCGCAAGTAGCTCTTTAATGTGTCTCCTGCGGCTCTTTGCAGCATATGATGATATTAAAACACTGTGTGATTTAATTATTAACCAGTCAGGATGCTTTTACTATGTTATTAACCAGATGTAGTTGATAACATAATAATACTTTGTCAATCATTTTACAGTGAGAAATATTACATATATATAAATATATATAGTAAATGAAACAATGAATTCACTGTGACTCTTTTGTGTAATGTTGATCACTCATTGCGCTCCTGAACCACTGAGGTCTGAGTATCGCTGCTTTATATGAATAGCTGGACAGAGATGGAGCCTTGCTGTGCTTGCATTAGAGTGCATTCCTTGCTGTATTGTTCTTGTGGGGTGAGCTGGTGGGCTCAGCAAATGCTGACTGGAGATGGGCGTGGGATATTTTTGTCCCTTACCATGTGTGCAAAAGATGGAGATAATCTCTCAAAGAAAGAGACACTTGAATGGTGAATACAGTAAAGCACATGGGTAGGTGATACTGTGGCGTGTGGTCAGAAGGGAGATTGTAGCTTTGGCTGGTAATCTTGAAAGAGGCTTGAGGTGGAAAAGTTGGTTATCTCGGTGGAACAGAAACAAACTGATTCTTGAGCGAGACTGTTAACAATGTAGATAAAACAAAAGCCTCAAAACTGTGTGTTTGTGTTGAGGTGTGTGTGGGGTGAATGGCAGGGTAAAACTCTGATAGATAGATATAGATATATATTTTTAATGGAGAAACAATCCCTGCCCCAGTGTAGTCCTTCGCCCTTCTATCGGATGTCAAGTGTTTTTCTTGTAGAGCTATGTACGGACGTCATCCCAAAGGCTTTTGTTGTTTTAGGTTCCGTTTAGCACGTATTTGAGCTGAGACTTGTCAAGGTTTTTTCAGGTATTAATTATAGCTGACGGCATGGCTAATCCATCATTCTCAGTGCATTGTGTCATGGCTTGTTGAGTGATGTAACTTCCAATGCGATTGGTCTGCCGTAGGTGAGAACGTGACAGATCTGTGACAAAGATGGTTTTATGTCACCTCCCAGTTAATGGAGGGAAAGCGAATTGTATACCGACAAAAGGCAGCCTTTGGGAAAAGATTAAACGTTTCACTTCTGTGATTTTCTAGCTAGGAATTTCACTTCCGAAGTTGGAGTAGTGTAAAAAAAAAAAAAATAGGAAGCTCTTTTGCACGTCTGTAGCTCCTTTCATCTGCTGCTCTTGGAGTGCTCTGCCAATAACCAGCCTCAGCACTTCCTTCTGAGATGAGGGAGACTTTTCCCCTCTGTGTAAAGTGAGGATGCCGAGGCACAAAGAAGCTAGTGGCCTGATGTGTCAGAGAGCTGAGCGCTTGTAGCTCCCTCGCCACCTCTGAAATCAGCCCATAAGAATCTTGCCCAAGGTCACAGTGAGTCAGTGGCAGAGCTCAGAATATAACCCAGGCCCTTAACTAGCCACTGCCTACATTATTTTGCTGACTGAGCCCATCTTCAGTCCACCTTGAAACATGTTTAAGGATCGGGATTACGGCCTCTCATGGAGTTGCCGCAGGTCATTGGGAGCACGCTTTGTTGAATAGCCATTTGCTTTTGTCCGGAAAGCACATAGCTGTGGATCTGTCTCTAGCAAGGTTATAGATAGTTTATCTTACTACACCATCCATATCCAATGACCAGGAAATACTTTATATCCTGTGAGCTCAATTCAGAGCGCAGATTTCACATGGATATGTAACTGTTTAAAATGGGAATGTGAAACATGCCATGTTGGATCAGATAGTTGTTCTGCTTAGTACTTTGCCTCAAGGATTGGCCAATACCTGATGCTTCAGAGGAAGGGGAACTCCTCCTCCCTGAAATGCACCTTACTTGTTGTGCAGTGCTGTATGTAGAGGAGACGGGGTCCTTCCTGATCCCCCAGAGACTATCCGTAACCTGAAGCATGAGTTTTTATTACTCCCGAGTTATGAATTTTAGGGATAATGGAATTATCTGCCTCTTCTGAAAATCTAAGTAGACTATTAGCAGGGAGTTCTCCAGTTTCGATGTGTGCTGTTTGAAGCTGTCTCCTTTTATTTGTTCTGCATTTACTACCAGTTAAGTCAGTTATGACCCCCTGTTCTTATATAGCAGGACTGTTCGGCATTAGGCAAAGGGTAGTGAAAAAGTAGCTCTAGCCTGGCGGTGACCAGATGGAGGTGTTGTGTGGCTTTTCCCAAAAATGTCGTAGGCACTTCACAGGCCAGTGGAAGGAGCCACTCATACGATATGATTCTGCAGCCTTTTAAGTGGGTAATTCTTTTAAACGAACTTGGTTTGTTCCCATCACAGTGCTGTGAAATATCAAAGATAAACTCTGTACTCTTGAAAAGTATATTACGGTCTTAATGAAACTTAATGGGTAATTTTATGTTTTAACTGATCATCCGTGTTAGTTAGGCCACAGTGTGGGGTCAGATGACTAGATCACTGCTATCCTCATTTTGCAGAGGGGGAAGCTGCAAAGCTGTAACTTGGTCATGGTGACACAGGGACTCTGGTGCTAGCACTCAATGGTGAAATCCTGCCTCCACTGAAGTCAATGGGAGCTTTTCCACTGATTACAGTGGGGCCAGAATTTCACCCTAGATCTCCCGATTCCTAATTCCGGCCTTTAATCATACCATCGTCCTTCCTTTGGCTGAGATATCTGCATTAATCCAGCTAGCATTTAGCTCCTCGTTATTATGTTGTAGTGGAAAGTGGACCACAATACTGAGAAATGAAATGCTTAAGTGACTAAAATGGGATTTTAAAAATGCAATTTAGTAAATTATTACTCTGTCAGCGATGCATTTATCAGGTACAGAAGGCAGAATGAAATAAAACAGGGTTTGGCATTAAAGAAAATGAGTCACTTTTTCTATTGCATCATCTATAAACTTTTTTCCCTTTTCATGTATGTATGGTTGAAATTACTTGGAGGTTTTGAATTTTCACTTCAACTCTCTGCTTTTTATTATTTTCAAACACTGCTGAAAGTGACTGTAGACAGTACTGTCTTCACATTGCCTGATGGTTCATTATTTTTGTAAATAAGCCATTCATTGAGCAATATGTAGCTAATGAAACTTACTGGCGAGTTGGATTGTTTCTTGAATAGGAGGTGAGTTTGTTGTGGGATAGGTTCCCCCGACCAAGCAATGGGGCGGTCGAACAGAGATCATTATGAGGAGCTGGTTTTGACGTTTTTGTGCCCTAAGGTGACACATTTTTAAGTCCTTGGATAAGCATTCTTCTGTGTTTATTTAAATCAAAGTAAACTAAAAATCATATGGTACAATGACACACCTGCTGAGCTGGCACATGGGGGGGCCGTTTTTTGTTTTAAGGAGACGTATTATCCGTACATGTCTCTGCCCAATTTATAGGAGTGGGTGATACACAAATGCACAACAGAAGGCAACGCTTCAGGGTAGCTAGCTAACTGTTCTTTTCTTTTGCTATTATTCTGTCTGTTCCCAGTTTAAGCTATTGCAAATGGTTAGGTTCTCCACATTGTAGAAGAGATTTTGATTAATATGAGGGTGTTTTAAATGTTACTTCTATTTAAGCTCTACCATGCCACTAATGTAGCTTACCAGGTTTAGCAGAAGGGTCTGCTGTGGCTGTCTTGTTTGAGGCTACAAACTTGGGTCTGTAGAGGCAGAGAATTGCAAGTGGTTCAGTATGCTCCTTTACAGTGGTGTATGGGGTGCAGTTATGTAATACCCAGCCTGCTGTCCCTGGAATGGTTGTAAGTCACTAGTGTTTCCTGAGGTCATCATCAGTTAGATAGAGGGAGCTTCTGTTACCACAATGTCTCTGTGCTTTGTGAAAGCTGGGTAAAATAAACTAACGATGACAGTAAACGCTGAGAGAGTGGCCAGATGTAAATACTGTATATAAATGGGATTTCCGTCACTGTCAAGGGTATCCACTAGAGCCAATTACCTGAAGCAATGGTTTTCAACATGCCAGTGCTGACAAGATGATGTATAGGCAGTCTTTTTTTTATGATGACGAAATCCACCACTGATGGTCAGCTCAAAGAGCTGACCCCAAATACCCACATCCTTCACCTTAGTGAGAAACAGCTACTCCTTGACGTGAACTTGCTGATGTCCCTTCCCACTTACGATTTTGAAGCTACTGTCTCACGTAGAACATTAAAGTAGGTAAGTGAACTTTTCCTCCCTGTGCCCAGAAAGACACAATGGAGCAACACTGTCTAAACTTATCCCCTTTAATAAAACTGCCAACAGAAACCTACATCTTGTGACTGAATTCTTCCGTTTGGTGGATTTCTTGGATTGTTGTTGACTAGGACCCCTGGCAGGCAGTCCTGTGTTTATCCAGGCTGTGATTGTTCAGTAGGTCTGTGGCTGTCTTTATGCCAGACACAGAGAATTCGCATTTTGCACAAACAGCCACTAGCTTTCATTCTTCTGCAAAGTGCAGTTTGGGGTAAAGACTTAAGGCAGGCCAAGAACTAGGAGCTAGCAACAAGCGCTTTCTTGAACGTCATGAATTCTCAGCCAGTCGACGGAGAGAATGAAAGTCTGTTTTCTTTCTGGAAGATCTCCTAAGGAGATTCCAAAACCCATTAATGCTGAACCTACCTTGTTTTGTCGGTTTCCCATTATAAAACTTTGCCTGATTTTCAGACATGCTGAGCACTGGCAGTTCCAGTTGAAGTCCGTGTGCTCTGGCCTCTTATTTTTAAGAGGGTGAAAACCTCCCACTAGACGGAAGATTGCCACGGGGCATGCTCAGTGTCGCCGGCAGTTTTAGATGGAATGTTCTGTGCTATATTCATTGATGCTGGAATTTGACATGGACATCAGAGATGGAAGGAGGCTTTATCATAAGAACTTATCTGGTGATTTTTTACCTTTTCCCCATCACCAGTAGGATCCAGGGTAGGTTTGTTACCTACAATGTATTTGCGAGTGCATTGTCACTAAATCTTTCTAATTGCAGGGACCCACACAAAGATGAGCTGTGTGCCCCCTGAGAATTATCTCGGTCAGTTTCACCCAAGCAAGGAGCAGCAGCAGGTAGATGTGGAGTGTGGGTAGGAAGGTTGCCTTAGGCTCTGTGCCTGCTATGCACCTGATTAGTCACTCTCTAGAGTTTTACACATTTAAAAATAGAGCCTGCAGAGACTTTGCAAGGAGCTACGCCCTTTGCCCCAAAGTACACTGGGGTAC
The DNA here is from genome assembly GCF_965140295.1 of Lepidochelys olivacea. Taxonomy (NCBI): domain Eukaryota; kingdom Metazoa; phylum Chordata; order Testudines; family Cheloniidae; genus Lepidochelys; species Lepidochelys olivacea. The sequence goes on from NC_140419.1 coordinate 7,196,314, forward strand.
AGTTCAGTAGACTGAAGAGCTTCACCTGATTACATACAAGTATTCATGCAAAATGACTCACATGATTATCTTGAATCTCATCATCAGGTGTTTCTTTTCATTATAGTCAACAAGATAACATGCTGGTTATTGCTCTTACTGTAATTGGGTTTTACTTTAAAGAGCTGAAGTGTCACTTGCTAAGAAGAAATCCTGGGGTGTGAGATGCCCCCTAGTGCAGATGTGGTAGCATAACTCTGCTCTGCCATAGCCTGCTCTGAGTCCCTTTGCGCTGTAGGTTAATGGCTCACGCTGCGTGTGTAGATGGCTGTGAAATGACTGAAACTGGTGAATCCTAGCAGGGGCTTTCATTCTTCTGTTTGAAATGGGAAAATCAGCTCGGGGCTCAGTTTATGGAAAGCAGCGTGAGGGTTGATTAAAAAAAGAAAAAGCCCTTTAGAAAAGCAATTTGCTTTTCCTTTCTGCGAGCAGGGCTTCCAAACGAACTCAGTAAATGCTACAGTACAGTCACCAGGCCTGGAAAAAAATCTCAAGTGAAGTAACACGGTGGCTGTGGTAAATATGAACCGAGGCCTTTGGAACTAGCTAATGGCATCTCCCCAAAGAGTCTCCTTTCTCCCACTGTGGGCTGTGCCAGCAGTGAGCACTTCCAGCCCTGGCTTCTAGTGGAGGAAAGCATCATTTGGCTCCCTTTGGATTTCATTACTCTTCCTCCACTGCCTCCCTCCCTCCTTCCATGCAGCAAAAGCCTTTCCAGTTGTAAAGAAGTGAATTAACTCCCAGGCCTTTTGAAGCCCTTCATGTCAGTGATAGATGAGGCAGCTTTCTATAACTTCAAAGAAGCAAATTCTGCTAGTGAATGCAGGCCAGAGGAGTTGAAAAGTCCAAGCAGAACAGGGAGGCACGTGGTGTGACCCAGCTGTCAAATGGGGCACCCTGGAGACTACCCCTGCTGGTGCCATGGAAAGGCAGGAACAATGCCACTCTCAGTAAATTGAGTGTCCTGAATGCCCATTTTTTGTCCTGTTTTCAATGGACTTGGGCACATCACTTAACATACAGCAGCCATTTGTGCTGGATTCACAGAGCCTGAAAGGCTTTGAGAGGGTGCTCTCTGCCCTGCATAATGGAGATTTAGCACATTGGCATTTGGGAGATCTCGTTTCAGGCGTCCATAGCTAATCATATTAAAGGTGACCTCTTGGGCAGCGCTTTCCATTGTTGCCATATGTTTTGTCCAGTGCTTGAGTGATGTAGTGCATTGCAATGTGTTCAAGCAGCAGCTAATTTAATCACCAGAGTTAACCCCCTCTCCTGTTCTACACTTTCAGAATTTATTAGCTCCCTTCTAACTCTCTGGGCATTGTTTCTGTCTCCTTCATAAGGAGCTTGGGAGATATTGGTTGTATTTACTTTGAAGGGTGTCTTTCAAAAATCAGAAGAGCTAATTAATGCTGCATTGGTAGGATCATGTTGGTTCTGTTCTCTTGTGAGTGTTGTCCTGAGTGTCTTTCCATGGAGAAATTAGGGATTGGGCTCGAGGGTTTTAAAAAACCAGAACACTATGAATGGAAACATGGCTGAGAAGCTGAACGTCTCCTGTAATTTAATTTTTTAAAATAAATAACTAATTTTGAGAGGTTGACGGTCTCTGTAAAGTGTTGTGTTGGCTTCTGCTCTTTAAAACTTTAGCCCTTAATAGAAACAACTCCAAATCAAGGAATGACCAGAGGGGAAAAACTATACAATTCCCTCAAATCCATAAAATTGGCTAGTTGCAAGGCTTGAATGAGGCAAGTTTTCTGTGAAAAAGAGAAGACTGCTGCAGCTGTCTTGATCTACAAAAGTCGGGCATCTATAGGGAAAGATACTTTTTGGAGTTTACAGTGAGGATTATTTCAAAAGACACAATCCAACTAATGTTTTCATCACTGCCCCAATGGACTTTACAGCATGGGGATGTATATTAAAAACAGGAATTTGAAATTTCAGTTGTCCTGTGACCTTCTTTGGGAGTAGGTGGGGGTCAGAGCTGGAAGGGAATGATTAGATTTTTATGACCAGGTTGCTAGTATACTGTGCTCCCAAAGGGAGGAAACCTTGTAATTTTCTTACACTTGCCGAAGCAGACTATTTAGTAAATACCTCATGCTTTGGTTCAGTTTTTAGATTCCCTTCTCCTCCTACAATGTGCTTGTACCCACAACTCTAAATAGCAGAATAAATCCCTGATGTCTTTGGAACTCAAAACATGGTTTGTACACATCTGAGCTTCCTGATCCTGTGTGTGTTTGTGTTGTGGTTTAGATCTGGTAGGGAGAAGGAATAATGACACACAAGTTCATGGATTTGTGACTGGTTTTAAAAATACTGTTTTACATTTTATGTATCTTCATTTTGCAAAAGCGCAATACTGTTTAGAAACCCTAACCACAGCTACTGACTGTAAAACATGTCAAGCCCCTTACATATGTTAAATTACAATGTCAAATAAAAAGTTATAAAGAGCCTGCTGTGCATGAATGCTGGAAGAGCCTCACTGACCATACCCCACCCATTACAATCCCATGATTGACAGTGGCTCTGCAGGCTCAGACATCGTTTTGGCCATAGAAAAATACCACCTTACTCTTTTTTTTTATTGCACCTTTTCATACTGAAGGATTCCAGAGCCCCTTTCAAATAAGTACATATAGACATGGCTTCGTTGCTGAAATGCAGCCCCTTGTAGAATGGAATCCTGGAGCCAGTCTGGCATCGAGCATACAGCATGCTGTTAGAACAGTGCGGGAAGGGGAAATTTGACCTAGGACATTGGACCACACCCTGCAATCTTGTGAAAAGTGTTATGTCATCGATGATCACACAGAGAAGACAGGTCCTCACAGTTCATAACAACCCCATACAGTAAGGTGCATGGTATTCAAAATATCGATCTGGGAAGGATTAAAGGTTGAGTAAGCCACACTGGAATCTGGATTTTATGGCTCCAGGGACCCTAGACATTTCACACCGTACTTCCCAGTGTCTGTAAAAGAATGGGATGGAATTTAAACAGAAATTAGTGTGTGTTATAAAGAGGGTATTTTTATAAATAGGGAATATTTCCAGCTCCAGTTTAATGGTCAGCAAAAAATAATGTAGAAAGGCTGTTGTGATTGTTTTTGTTACTTTTCAGAGCCCTTATCATGTAAGCACAGTACTGTCCGTGTTTTCATGTATTTATCTCTTGGGTGGAAAGTAATGAGCTTTGATCTGTCTTCAGATGTAACTCCACAAATATCCCTAAGGCATGAGATAGTGCCTGGATCCCAGACTAATCTGTGCGCCTGAGATCTGTGAGCTTCATAAACATCTTAGCAGAGGAAAACAGTTAACATGAACAAACCTAAGAAAATAGGATTTGCCTTATTTGATCAGACCCTAGGTCCATTCATGCCCTGTATCCTCCCTGCACCAGTGGTTACTAATGGGCACATTAGGGAGAAACAAAAACAGTTCATGATGCCGGGGTTACATTGGGGGCCTGATTTAAACACTTTAATGTACAAAACCTGGCTATCCGTTCACTCTCAGCCCATGAAAAATACAAATTTAGATTATAATCATGTCAAATAATAGGGACAGCAAAGTCCACCCCACCTTCTCCAGCCACACACAATACACAGAAAAATCTAGACCTGCCCAGCTCCCCCCTCACCTGCAAAAACCATAATAGAGGAGCCTTGCATGAGGCTCTTCCGGTGCCTCCCCTCACATAATTTGACATAGATTAGAAGCCAAATCAATCACTCCTATTGTATTTTATCAGTTAGCAGCAACAGTGGTGTACAAGATGCAGGACAGGGCGGCAAGAAGGCTAGTTCCTTTCCCTGTCCTGAAGATCAGGGAATGTTTTAAACAAAGGCGAGGGGACAGGATGTAAGAAAAGCAAAAGGATTGAGGAGTGAAGTTTGGCGTGAATCTCGTTAGTGCCACGCTTTTTTTTATGTGGCATTTCCTAGGGATGTTTTTCTTTTATTGTAAAATATTTTAATTTCATCGACCAGTATCCTAGTCCCCAAAGAAGTAAGTGAAAAACAGTTCAGTGAGATATTTCTTAACACAGTGTTACAGGTAACACCTACATTGCCTATAAAATACATTAGTTAAATAAAACACCCCTGTTCCCCCCCCCCATCCTCTAGTGTGTGTGCTTTGTGCAGTGCTTTGTGTATGGTCGGTTTCACTGGTTTCCTCTGTATAGTCAGTCCAGTTTCCCCTGTTGTTTGTGTGGGCTTTTCACACAGCAACAGGAGAGAGGAAAGATGTTTCACTGTGATTTGTTAAACTACAAGCATTGGCAGGAGGACTTGGGATAGGAGCAGAAGCAATACCAGGAAGTAGTTAAAGCTCCTTTTAGACAGTGGATAGATTTCAAGGGTTGCCCCTTTGTCCACGTGTGAATGAATCTCTGTCGTCTGTAACTCCTTGGCTCAGGTCCATAGACACAGGATGTGATGGTGGCACCTGAAATGATTGAATGATGCAAGACAAATAAAACCCAAGGATAATTGTGCTATTCTTGTCCTTTGTAGGCAGAAGTGAGTACAAAGGAACCTTTCCCCCACTGAACGTATCAAGGCTTTGAATACAAGTTTGTGAATGAAAAGGAAATGAACTTTTAAAATAAATCAAAAACTTTCTTCTGTGGTTTATTTTTCCTAAGTCACGTCTCTGCATCATAAATGAAGGGTTTGGCCTGGGGTTTTTTCTGTAGGATACTTGTGATTGGGACCTGTCATTTTACAACCAGTCACTTCTGAGTGCCTTTGTCCTGCGAAAAAGTTAGCTTGTTCTAGATCTCTTTGATTGTTGGGTTTGATCAATTGCTTATCCCTTCCTGTTCCTGCTTTGTATTTTGGCCGATGGTCTCAGTGTCGCTAAGGTTTCAGGGGTGGGTGCCTTTATTTATGTGTGGGGTTGGGAGTAGGAGAGAGCTGTTGCAAATGCCCTCTCCCCCTCCTCCTGTCTGAGGGGCTGGTGGCAGGGCCTGGTTCACTGTCCTGCTTCCATCCAGGCCTTGCAGGGGGAAGCAGGAAAGCCAGACTGTGAGCACAGAGGCAGAAATAACTGCTTCATGTTTCTCTCTGTGAACTTCAACTAGACATGTAGGAGAATGGAGAGGACTGAAAACCAGGGGGGTTTGCTTGAAGAGGCAAGACGGCAAGCATGTCAGGTGACCACTCGAGGCCTGCCTAAACTGGTGGGAACAGCAAATCTGTAACTAAATGCTGAGCTTGGTCAGGGGTGCCCCCTTTTCTTAAAGGCAAAAAGAAGGGCCTCACACATGCCCAATAAAGGCCATTGATCTAACAACGAGCTTTCCTGGCTAGGGTCCTTCAATCACTCTCTTATTAGACACAGTCTGGCCTTCTCTTACGGGCTTCAGGAGAAAGGCACAACCTGAGCAAAGCAGAATCTCTGCTAGAGATCTCTCTCCTGAAGTTTCTAACTGCAGTGAGAGTAGGAAAGCACTCTGGAGAGAGGAGATGCATCGCATTCAGTGTAGGTTTCTTTAAGTGAAAACACAGCTGTGAGGTTTACAGACTGCACTTCTATTAGGGATCGTTCAGTCTGACCGGCCAGCATCACTACAGACTTTCCAGCTCTAATGAATTGAGAAATCCATTCTGAACAAGATTGAGTTTGATGGCCCTGTGTGCAGGCAGATGGATGTATTTTTAAAGGACAAGGTGCCAGAAAGCTCCACAATTACGTTACTGGAGCAAGGCTCATTTTTTGTGGTTTGAAAAGTGGAGTGTCAGGACTTCAGGGCTTTTTTTTTTTTTTTTTTTTTTTCTTTCAGGTCAAAACTGAAGCTTGGGCGGGGCATCGAAACCTGCTTGTTCACTAAGTTAGTTCTTAAAAAACTCTCTAGAGCTTGTCTTAGAGTGAGAAACCTTTGTTCCTAGAGAGAGGTTCAGTACCAGTTCTTGGCCTTACTTGATAATAGGGCAGTACTGAAGTCACCTCTTTCTTGTTGATAAAAGCAAGGCACGGGGAGGGGCATGCCGTGGTAACGCTGGCAGAGTTGAACACGGGCCAAAACATTCAGGAGACTCTGTTCTATTCTTTTTCATATAACCTTGGAATCAGTGATGTTCCTGTGCCTTTCGGACACCGTTCTGCTCCTCAGACTCTTGCTCAGGGGAATCCTGAGCATTCCCACTGATTTCAGTGAAGCTACTTGCACACTAAGCTCCTGCTTGACGGAACTAAGCGTGGCAGAATCTGCCCCCTAAATTGTTCCAGGGCTGGGAAACTTGAAACGTTTGACCTGCTTATTTAAGCTGAATTGATACTACATCTCTGGCATGGGGCGTGCATCTGAAAAACCTCCCCTCTCTGTCAGATGACAGAAGGTCTCTGGTGAGAGCCAAGGACTGGGAACAAAGAGGTGCCAAGCCAAACCATTTCTCAATGGGTGCAAACATTCGCCTAGTCAAGGCAGTATAGGTTCTGGCAAAGTTTCAGAAGCCGGAAGGCTGCTCCTTCCTAACCCTTAATCCTGATTTGAGCTGCCTGGCTCTGTTACATGCCTGGGCTTGTAATTGCTGCAGGTCTAAACCTTTCGATTAAAAATGAGGACAGCTGCTGGCTGAATTGTCAAAACCACAGTGAGTCTTGGGGTCTTTGGGCCAGGGACAAAGGGAAAGCCCCTGGCGTGGGATAGGGCAGCCTAAATTATACCTTCCTGCAAAGACCCTTACGGGCCACTACAGTGGCACAGAACCACCAGACTGCAAGACCCCCTACACCTTCAACGGCCCCTCATCTGCCTGTGGCCCACCCGGGCCTCCAGCAGGAAGCGGGTGGTGTGGAGCTGGCAAAAGCAGCTTTGAGACTCCCACAATGGGTCTACTGCGCTGTGAGCATCCCCTGGAGAGTCTTGTTCCCTCTCTGCGCCAATGTTTTGTTGGTGCAAAGGGGCTGCAGCACAGGAGTGAATTCCCCTGTGTGAGCAAATTGGAACGAGGCAGGAACCTGCCTGAAAATAGGAGCTGATATCCCCACGTCCTCATGAATTCAGCTTTGTTTCTGCCAGGCTCTGCTAGCGGCTGCACTGCTGAACAAACTAGAGGGAGTGGTCCCGTACGGGGTGGTGTGAACAGAACAGTTATGCTGACTATTAATAAATCTCTCTAGTATTGCAGCACCCAGATGCCCCAGTCAGGATCCTGGGTCCCTGTTGTGCTGAACTTTGTACCGACACAGATAGAAGCAGTCCCCGCCCAGAATGCTGGAGGGATGCAGCCAGAGGAGGGTGATGCCTGTCTGGGTGGGCAGTAGGAACAACTAGAAATCTTTGGTCCAAGAGAAAATGCCCCTGCCTTGCCTGTGACTGGAGGGCAGAGAATTCAGGGGGGGCAGGGTGAGATCTGGGAACATGGAGTTATAAAATAATAGTAAAATAATAGTAAAACCTAGCGCTCGTATAAGCTTTTCAGCCCTCGAGCTCAAAGCACGTTGCAAAGGAGTGTGAGTATCACTTTCCCATTTCACAGGTAAGGCAACAAGTGCAGGGAGGGAATTGAGGCCAATAGCAGAGCCGGGCACAATAGAACCCAGCTCTCCTTAATCCCAATCCAGTGCACTGTCCACTGGGCAACACTGCCTCTTGTTGAAATGCACGGCTCTATTCTTGTCTCTGCCTGGACGTATCTTTCTCCTGCTCTTTGTAAGAGGCGTTCTAATCCTTTCCCGCCTGGGATGCAAGTTGAGGCTTTAATCGTTTGTATGGAGTTTTGAGATCTTCTGATGGAAGGCAGAGCAGGAATCGGAGAACATCCCCTTTCTCGACTGACTCTGGTTTCCCCTCCATGGTGACAGAAATAGAGAGCAGGGGAGTATTTAGCAATCCAGGGAGCTGTGGTGGTGCACAAGTGGGTTTTGCAGCGATAGAGTGGGCTAGGTGTTCTGCATGACAGTGTCCTCTGTTGAGCATGATGTTGATCAGAGAGATCTCCTCCATCTCTGGCTTCTGTGAACCGCCTCTTGACTTTTGTCAGGGGCATTACAATTGTCTCTGCTAATGGCGAGAGAGGCTATTCAGCACTATATCCACCCAGGAGCCCTACCACTTCTTTTGACAGCTCTTATTCACATACCTCCCTACCCCTCAGACATCTTCATTATTGATGAGGCTGGTTTGGTAGGTAAGGTTCTGTTCTCAGTAGTGCCACATTCCAGCTCCCTTTCTCACGGAATTCGCCCACATAGCGCAAAGAGGCTTTCTTTGTGTGGAGAGCAATTGAACTGGACACAGTCCTTTGTTAGTCCATGGATTTCAAGGGTATGATAGCTGAAGGGGGCAGTGCAAGCCAAATCGCACAAGAATACAGATGGATGAGACATTTGCTAACGCCCTCCTCCTTTCCCCAGTGAGCCGGAAGGCGTGTGATAAAGCCGAGGGATTGCAAATGCATAATCCAGAAATTGCCTGCTCTGAGGGGGTCTTGGTCACCATGACAGGGTCACACGGAACTTGTAGGAAACATTCCCCACAGGCACAAAGACAGGAGGCTTTTGTTTGGAGATGGGTGGCCTTTCCGTGTTTTGTGTTCCTGTTTGTTCATCGGTTGCACTGCAAGTCTCTGGATTCTGATGAGGAGCGGGATGGGGGGAGCAGATTCAGAGACCTGTCGCAAGGCTGTCAAATGGACAAAGAGCGGGGATTGTGTCACGTTTGGGTTCTGTACTTTGGAAGTCTAGTGACATCTCTGCAGTTGTAGAGCAAATCAGATGGGATGAATGATAATGCAGATAATCTGCTCAGGGACATCTACTGTACTAGTAAATCTCCCCAACCTCCCATTTGACTTTCTTAATTCAGTTAATCAATAGAATTCCTACTATTTAGTTAATGGATTTTGGGCAGGAGTGAATGGAGAAGATGGTTATATAGGACAAAATAGTAAGGACCATGTTGTCTGGTGTCAGGGATCTTCATAGGGACTAGGAGAAAGCATGTGTGAGTTTTATTTCCGACTCTGCCACTGCCTGTGTGTGTCATTGGGCGAGTCACTTAACTTGGTTTACCAATGCCTTAGTTTGCCAGTCTGAGAAATGGGTATACTGATACTCTAGGTGGATTTTGTGAGATATTTTGGTATGTCTGCTGAATTATATATGTAAGTGGAGGTATAAAAAGTCCAACTCTGCTCTAAAATAAGCCCTCTCCCACATTGTTGGCTATTTTACTCCGACAGTCTGTCTCTGAGTGAGCCTGCACGGGCAGACATAGCCCATGCAGCTGGTTCTCTGTGGCGTTCGTTAGGAAGTACCTGTAGATTTGCTGTAGCTGTGAGAAGATCTAAAGATGTACGGATGGGATTTGCAGAAGCACCTACGTGACTAGAAGCACAGGGCCCACTGGAAGTTGATGGGACTGTCCGATACGATCTCCCACTAAAAGTCATCAGGGTTTGTGCTCATGCCTCCAGTTATAGATTTGTCTTTTTAGAATGGTTTAAATGGAGAAGGGTAACCAGTAATCCAGCATTAAGGTCCTCATGGGCAGTGTATTGCAGTCCACTAAGGCTAGGCTCACAAATTCTGTGCGTGAGACAGTTTGCATCCCACAGTGCTCAGCTGGTTCTTCTAGCCCTGTTGAATCTCATAGCTTTTCTCCCTTCTTATTTTTGGCTTTTTGGTTACCTCTACTCCCCCACAAACACCAGAATTTAGCCAGAATCCAGTGTAAACCCCCCAACCCCGCGTGTGCAGATACGCACACAACTCCCCATTGAGGGCTTGGCCAGAGCATTATTGCTACGGATGCAGAAGCAGACGAGGCCCTTTTCTTGTTGGCAGTGGTGACCAACTGGAAAGTGCAAAGAGCTGCCCAGCCCTTATCCTCTCACTCTGCCCTTTGACAATGCTCTTTGTTCAGCTACTGCTGCATTCTAGCCTTTAGCAAGTGCTGTTGCAACAGGTCAGCAGAGGAGCCATTCCTTTTCCACACCCGCTTTAGCATACATCTACTATCAACTGTTACAGCTAAGGGGTGAGCCGTGGGTACCTGGGATCTTTGGGCATTTCTTTCAAGTGACCTGCACTTCTCTCAGAGTGGAATCCTGCAATCCACCCCACTTCTGTCCGGATGACCAGATTACAGCACCCCCACCCCCCAATCCCTGTTTTCTAACCATATCACCTCCAGCAGGTCCAGCTGAGTGTGGCTCCTGGTGCAGAGTCCTCTCTGGGAGCTACAACCAGCTGGTAAATGCAGTGACAGGGATCAGCTTCCTCAAAAGAGTATCGGTTATTTATCCATAGGAACACCAGAAGCAGAGAGAAAAGGGTTAAACTTAACAAAAGCCTAAATGCATATTGTCAAACTTAGCCTGTCCTGGCCAGTTTAGGTAGGTCCCACTTGACTCAGCACCCTCAAGCACTGGGGTGCACTCCTACAGCTGCTGCCTTGGACAGTCTAGGGCTTACTCTTTTATAAGCAGCTGATGTGCAGGTGAACGAGCCTCTGATAGTGTGGCTGATATGATTAGGCCCTATGATGGTGTCCCCTGAATAGATATGTGGACACAGTTGGCAACGGGCTTTGTTGCAAGGATAGGTCTCTGGGTTAGTGGTTCTGTTGTGTGGTTGCTGGTGAGTATTTGCTTCAGGTTGGGGGGCTGCTTGTAAGCAAGGACTGGCCTGTCTCCCAAGATCTGTGAGAGTGATGGGTCGTCCTTCAGGATAAGTTGTAGATCCTTGATGATGCTTTGGAGAGGTTTTAGTTGGGGGCTGAAGGTGACGTCTAGTGGCGTTCTGTTATTTTCTTTGTTGGGCCTGTCCTGTAGTAGGTGACTTCTGGGTACTCTTCTGGCTCTGTCAATCTGTTACTTCACTTCAGCAGGTGGGTATTGTAGTTGTAAGAATGCTTGATAGAGATCTTATAGGTGTTTTTCTCTGTCTGAGGGGTTGGAGCAAATGTGGTTGTATCGTAGAGCTTGGTTGTAGACAATGGATCGTGTGGTGTGATCTGGGTGAAAGCTGGAGGCATGTAGGTAGGAATAGCGGTCAGTAGGTCTGTCTGGATGATGCTTTTGCTGAGGACAGAACAGGAATGGAGTCTTAGAACTTAGTAAGTAATCTAGCTAGATATGCGTTAGATTATGATTTCTTTAAATGGCTGAGGAAATGAGCTGTGCTGAAAGGAATGGATATTCCTGTCTTTGTGTCTTTTTGTAACTTAAGGTTTTGCGTCGAGGGATTCTCTATGTTTTGAATCTAATTACCCTGTAAGGTATTTACCATCCTGATTTTCTAGAGGTGATTCTTTTTACTTCTGTTAAAATTATTCTTTTCAGAACTGAATGTTTTTTCATTGTTCTTAAGAACCAAGGATTTGGGTCGGTGGTCACCTATGCAAATTGGTGAGGATTTTTACCACACCTTCCCCAGGAAGTGGGGTGCAAGGGTTGGGAGGATTTTGGGTGGAAAGACGTTTCCAAACAACTCTTTCCCAGTAACCGGTTAAACGTTTGGTGGTGGCAGCGAAAATCCAAGGGCAAAGGGTAAAATAGTTTGTACCTTGGGGAAGTTTTAACCTAAGCTGGTAAAAGTAAGCTTAGGAGGTTTTCATGCAGGTCCCCACATCTGTACCCTAAAGTTCAGAGTGGGGAAGGAACCTTGACATGGTTCCCAGCAGTGACTCTTGCTGGAGAAAGGAAGGTTAGTTGTGCAGTACTAGAGAGGCTGATTTAGTTAACCAGAATTGTGACAGGGCAAAATGTAAGCACTGAGGGTAGCTTAGTTCTCAAGGCTGTCGATCCAGGAATGACGTGGACAGACTTCATAACAATGTCAATTGGTGCCCATCGGATTTGGTTTGTCAAGGCTGATTGAAATTAGACATACAATTTTGCACCTTCCTTGCTGTATTCCCTCAAAATAAACCTGAAATGTGATTTACTGCCACTTTTCCAGATTCTTCAGGGCTTGTGTGGAGCTGTGGCCAGGGATAGTTGGTATTAGTTTGGCTCAGGATATGGATTCCCCAAGTCAGGGCCTAATTGTTTTACAAAGACAGGGAAGCTTTGGTTAAACCAGCACAATTGAAAATAAAACCTATTTCTCTTCTGGCAGCTCCCAACTCCTTACTCAGTCCACTACGCTCTAGTTGTTCCACAGGTGGGTCTTAGAAATTTGCTGCTAGAAGTAAGATAACTATGTCCCTAGAAAAGTAGCTACTCACAGGAAATAGGAGTATATGGAACATGGCATTTGGTCCATCAATGGCTATTAGCCAGGATGGGCAGGAATGGTTTCCCTAGCCTCTGTTTGCCAGAAGCTGGGAATGAGCGACGGGGGATGGATCACTTGATGATGACCTGTTCTGTTCATTCCCTCTGGGGCACCTGGCACTGGCCACTGTCAGAAGACAGGATACTGGGCTAGATGGACCTTTGGTCTGACCCAGTAGGGCCATTCTTATGGCACTTATTACATGGATTGATGCAAAATAAGGATGTGTTTATTTACAGGTAAGTCCAAGGAGTATGCATGGGATAGCGATGTGCACAGGAAATAACTAAGGGGGAGTGTATTTCAGTCACCTGGCATGGAACTGCAAGGCATGCAGCAGTTCAGGTGGATTAGATCTCAGCCTTGTACTTCATTCTCTATTCAGGATCAGTGATGACTGAGTTTTCAGCAGCTTCAGTTTTATCTGTGAAAGAGCACACGGTATTACTTTGTATTTGTTATCCTGTCGAGAAGGAAAAATCTGTACAACAGCTAATGATCCAGAACTTCGGTTGTGTTAACAGCTTACTGGTAAAACAAAGTTTTAATACAGCGTTTTCTCCCTAATAGGCAGTTAATTTTCAGTAGCAATTTCCTTGGAATTCGTAAGCCAGAGGAATTTGTAAATAAATGCAGTGGCTTAGCAGTGGGCTCTTCATCTCCCTGCATTTAAAAAGAGCAGACCCACCATAATAAACTCACTTCAAATTCTGTGGGTCAAGCCTTTATAAAAGAGATGGGCTCCCCAATTCATTTCAAGTGTCCTTCAGCATCCAGGTGTTCATGGGCCCCCTTCTTTAATATTACTCCATTCAGCCTAGATCAAAACTAAAGCAGTCCCACCTGGGATTAGATTTCTAAACATAGTTAGGCACCCAGCTCCTGGTTTCAATGGGAGTTTGGTGCCCAAATACCTTTAAAAATCTGGGCCCTGGTACATAAATACCATCACTACTTTCTCCAAAGCACACTGCGTATCCTGTCCAAAGTGCACAATACACGTTGGGGTCTCCAAACTTTGCCAGGCTGGGGAAACAGAAGTGATTTGCCAGGAGCATGAGGTCTGCACCTAACTGTTGTAAATAGAGACGAATGCTGCCACCCACCTCTTGGGTACAGCACGTGATGATTACTCTTGATCAGAGCCGCCTCCACTTGGATCAAGAGGGACCCCCCGGACTGCCGAAGCCATACCTCTGTATTTGAAAGGTCAGCCCCATTCTGTTTTCTGGTGACTTAAGATATAGAGAACCCATTCTCCCTACAGAACTCCTTTTGTTCTGACTGCTGTTGAAACAGGATTAGTTTTTTCCCCCTTAAATAAAACTGGACTAGGTTACATATGAAATCTGAAAACTCTTACCGAATCCCATCTTGGAGTTGCAATGGAAGCAGCTTTCCAGGTCACATCCTAGCCTCCTGCTGGACACTGGTCCAAACTACAAACCCTCCTAACAGCTCTTTAATAACTCTGCCCAGAAGGAAAAATCTGTCACCTTTCCCTCTGTGGTTTCTCCTCTGTTCTAATGCACTGGAGGAATGAGTTGAAGCCGGGAAGGCTTTCAGAGAAAGAGGCTCGTGGGAACTACAGCTGCTGATGGAGAACACTCATTTCTTTAGTGTCTGAGGAGAACCGCAATAGCTTTGGTGAAGGGATGTGTGTGTGGGTGGGTTTGGAGGGGTGAACCGTTATGACCCATACATTTCAGAGGAACCACAAACACTTTATAGTAACAAAGGGTGGAAAAAGAGAGAGCTTTTCTGCAATGCATGTGACTTTTCACTGAGGTTTGGAACCCCATGTTATATTCCAGGCCACAGTGTTTGCGTGTCAGTCTTGGTGAGCTTGCTTTCTCCCACAAGCCTTTCATGAAGTTGCTGTAGTGAGTGAGAACTCAGCCTAAATTTGCTTTTCTTTTCTTTTCTTTTTTTCCCCCTTTGCAGCTGAAGCTCTCGTTTACATTGGACAAGGAAAGCGGGATGCCTCAAGGCTGTTATATCTATCAGTATCGGGACAGCAACAAGTAAGTCCCGCAGATGATTGTACACAGGGCAGATAGGAAGGGGCACCTGAAAGAAAATTTCACTGTTGATGTGCCCCACATTCCCTTTCATTGGCAGAAGGATCAGAACTGCTTGTACTACTTAAATGTAGATTACAGTAGCTTTCAGCCTAGCCCTAAGACGGGGAGTGACTTGTAGAGGCCTCATGCACAAATGTATTGGGCAAAAGTGAGGCCAGATCTTCCAAAGTGCACAGCACCCACATTCTCAAATCTTTAGTTATCTACATGGCAGCTGTTAGCTGCTGGGCTCTCAAGAAAATCTGCCCTGCGCTCTCCAATTAAGGAGTGTTTGCTCTGAATTTCTGGGATACTTTGTGTTGGGGTGATTCTGATGGCATGGAGGTAACGTCTCATCTTCTTCCCACCACCTGTTCTCTCTCTGCTCAAACACACATGCAGATTCACTTCCTGGCTTGCCATGTGTGCTCTCTGAAATCCTAGTATAGCCATGCACCCTGTTTTTATAAGACACCTCATGATATCCAAACTGGAGCAGAGTCTCCTCAATTTCCAGGTATTCCTGCATCTTTTTACTAGCTGCTGTAGTGAGTTGGCACCCGAGATGTTTTTAGTTCAAATCACATTCTGATTATCAAATTGACAACAGCAATCCAGGTTAGGATGTCTCTGTTGTCATGCTGGGTAAGTTGTCATGAATACCAGGGTATCAGAAATTCACCATGTCTCACCCCCACCCAGGAATTATATTTTTCTCCAAATTTAGAAGTTTAACTTAGAAGAAGGGAGTATAGAAAATTGTTAAAGGGCAATCCATTCAGGAGTTTAGCCTGCTTTTGGACAGCCTTAAAAGGATCTGGAGAACAATTGCTGAAATATCATTTAAAACAAAATCAATCTCTTTTTAAGCAGAGAACCCTTTTATGTATGTGTGTGTATTTATTTAAAGAGGGGACATTTTTTTGAAAGAGGGACACCCCCACCCTCCTTCCATCTCTGTAGCAGCAGTTTACAAGGCCTGTGCACAAAGCTATCCACTAAACAGCTCAGCCCAGGAAGTATAAATACAAAGACTCCGTAACGACAGCTCCACTAGAAAAATAGGGAAATGTGCTGGTTAAACGCAATGGGATCAAATCCACAGGGAAAGAATATTTGTTTTACAAGCTTCTAGGAGGGGATTGCACACAATGGGCAGTGGGGAAAACATAAAACTATTAGACCTGTTGGCTGGCTTGTTTTTTTTTTTAAAGGATGTTTATAAATCCAGCACTTCTAATTGTCTAGCATATATCTTGAAAATCAACAGCCCTATTTTCTGCCTCCTTTCCACATTCTTTTGTGTGCACATGTGCCATGGTTGTAAGAAACTTCTGGGGCTGTGGGGCTCTTTTCTTTAAAATCTGAGGCCAATAGCATTTCAGTTTGAAAAGCTTCTTTCTTTTAGCCACTTTGCCTGTCTGAGTAGAAAAGGAATCAGATGCGTTGAACGGTGAAAGTAACTGAAATATGCTGAGCACTATTGATTCATAGATGTATGGTTATGACCTGTGTTTCTGGCAGGTTTAGCATCTGAGACACCCAGGCTGCTACCGGTTGTGATTATATAAAACGTGATAGCCAAGACTGGTTGTATAGCAACTGATGCAAGATCTATAGCCAGACCTAGTGTAATTGTTTCAGATGGTCCCAGATAAAATATTTCTTCCAGTTCTATCTCCCATGTGGTATTGGTTCTGTACTGCATAGGTCATTTAACTAGTGACAGTGGGTGAGGGTCAAGATTTCCATTCCTTAAGGAAAGCCATAACACATGAGTTATCAGGGATCATTTTGTATTGTAAGAAGATGTTTACCCCTCTGGGCCCTGTACGTGCAGACCAGGAGAATGGAGAATACTTGCAAAATATATTGGAACGTGGAGGAAAAAGTAGGTCTTTGAAGCTTAGTAATAAGTCTCTGTGCATGTGATACAGCTGCCCTTCCCTTGCCAGGAAGATGCTCCTTTATCAGAATGTAAGCTCAGTTCTGAGGAGAGCTACTTTTGTGCTGTCCAGTAATGATGGTGGCAGAGTATGGTAACTTCATGTGCTCTGTGCCTTGGTTAACAGCAAGAAGTTTTACATTGGATTAATTGACAGTAAAACAGACAAGCATTTGTATCGGTCTCATTTTCTCCTCCCTTGCCAGCCTGGTCAGTCATGCTGGGAGGAAAAACCCCCGGTTCTCAAAGCTTACCCCTTTTCATAGAATATAGAGTATCAGGATTGGAAGGGACCTCAGGAGGTCATCTAGTCCAACTCCCTGCTCAAAGCAGGACCAATCCCCAATTTTTGCCCCATACCCCTAAATGGCCCCCTCAAGGATTGAACTCACAACCCTGGGTTTAGCAGGCCAAAGCTCAAACCACTGAGCTATCCCTCCCCCCTTCTTGGACTATTACCTACAGTTTTAACATGACTGTCACAATCTTCCCTTTGCGGTTTCAGAGTGCAGACTTTTAGGCCTGGTCCACACACAGCTAATAAGGAGCAAGCTATATCGGGAGAAATACTTGGATAAGGGCATAACTGCATCCCCACCTGTATTACTTTAACTCTACTGGCACAGTAAAAATGTTACAATTTGTGTGTAGACAGTGTCTGAGTGTTTCTGGACCATGAGAGAAATGTTGCCAATATTCTGTGTCTATGTGAGGGCGTCAGACAGAAGTTGTAAGTGTCTCTCCTGTAGCTTGGCTTCGCCTGGAGCAGTGATTCTCAAACTGTGGGTCAGGACCCCAAAGTGGGTCAGGACCCCATTTTAATGAGGTCAGCGGCTGGCGTTAGACTTGCTCAGGCCCGGGACTGAAGCCAAAGCCCGAAGGCTTCAGCCCTGGGCAGTGGGGCTCAGGCTTCGGCTTCAGCCCTGGATGATGGGGCTCAGGTTTCGGCTTCAGCCCCACCATCTGGGGCAGAAGCCCTCAGGCTTTGGCTTCCCACATCCCAGGGTAGTGGGGCTCAGGCTTGGGCTCAGGTTTTGGTCCCTCTTCTCTGGGTCGTGTAGTAATTTTGTTGTCAGAAGGGGGTCCCAGTGCCATGAAGTTTGAGAACCGCTGACCTAGAGCATCTAGCTTCAGAGTGTTAGGGATGAGGCTGTAACAAGTGACGATAACAAAGAGTTGCAACAGGACAGCATAAGTCTGATTGCTGTGTAGTTGGTTAGAGATGGGAAGTGGAAATGGTCCCTCCATATAAGGGAGCCTTCCACGCTTTAAAGTGTTGTTCCATCTGTATCCACAATTTTTTGTTTCTTGAGTTCTCTGTGAACGTTCTCAGTTATTCAGGCAGGGACCCATGATGCTGTGATGCTTCTTCGTCCAAAGACTCGAGTCCCTCCTTGAGATGGCTAACCCTGCTCTGACCGGAGGTGAGCAGCAGAGAGCAGTGTATAGTGACCTTGCATTTGCTGAACAAAGGAGTCATATGTCTAAAATCTCTAGCCTAAAAGTGTAATTACCAAAGTAATTACATTTTCTAAATTACCTAGACTTAGAAGTGCAAGCACCATGCAGGCTCTCACCAAGGGTGATGTACTGGAATTTGTTGCCCTTAAGATAACATTATGTTAAATTTTCATTAACTCCTCACTGCAGCTGCTATCCCATTGTCGTGCTTTCAGCACTGTGGCTATGGGTCAGTTGCTGTGTATTATATATAAATCACCTATTCACTGGGGACATTTACAATTATTGCATATTTATGGGCAAAATGCATTAGGGAAGCTGGAACCCAAAATAGGTAGCTTATATTTTCACACTGCCTTTCATCCCGAGGAATCCCACAAGGCTTTAGAGACTATGTCACACAGAGCGGCACCCCTGAGATGGGATGGTGGAAACCAGCTGGGGCATAGCACCCAGCACAACAGTGGAAGGCAAGGCCCCACGGATATGAGAATACTGAGGGATATTAAATGGGCATGAAGAACAGAGTGGATCTCTGGGTTGGACCCTTCTCTTTGTCCCTAGCTACATACGCCCAATAGACTGCATAGGACTTCACTGTGCTTCCTGGAGATGATGGCAGGCTGAACCAACCAGGGTGGAGTTGGAACGCGTGGCTCCAGGGAACCCTGGGTTTCAAACATGAGACTTCATCCATGAAGGTTCCCATCTGGCTGCTTCTTCGCAATTTAAACTGTAATTGTTTCATTATTATGTTAGCTCCTTTGGGTAAAATAAAAGTCCTTAAGCGTAGCCCTGGGTTAAAGTAATGTTGTGAATGTCAGTTAAGAGGCTGGTGGTTGTGGACGTCCTGGTGTACTGGCAGATTAACTTGCCAGCCTTTCACCTTGGATTGAAATACTTTGGGCCAAGAAAGAAAAGACATCTGGCAGTCTCAGGCAGCTCCCTGCTGGACTGGAGGGCCTTCCCCCCACTCTCCAAGCCATTATTATTATTTGTTTGTATTCTCATATCATCTACATGCCCCAACTAAGGTGAGGCCCCACTGTGCTAGGCAATGTCTAAATAGGGACTTAGAGGTAGTCCCTGCCCATAAGAATTTTACAATCTAAAATAGAGACAGATCCAGACAGACAACAAATAAGCAATCATCAAAAGTGACAGTACTGCTTCTCCCCACTTCCCACGGTCACAAAACAATCTCTCCCGCACCCTCCCCTCTGTCCAGCTGTCTGTCAAACTCCTTCTCAGCGCTTGTGCACCCCGAGTACCTTCCATCCCTCCTCCCAGGCCCCAGAGAAAACCAGGCAGCCTCACTCAGGTGGAAACAGTTTTCTTTCCTTTTTTTAAACCATGTTATTTCATTCACCCTAATGGGCATAAATAGTTTTCATTCCAAAGGGGAGCAGACCTGCCTGTGCCATGGTACTGATCAAGTTACCAAATGGGAGTGCTGTGCTCTCCTGAAATGAGGAGGGGGTTGAAATTGTGACAGGGTGAACAACATGCTCTGTGTATGTGCACACGAGCGCCTGGTCAAGGGGAGTGTGGCCTGATTCATCTTTGTTCTGACCATGAAACTCCGGCGATTGCTACTTATAAATTGGCAATTTGTGTTTCTACATTTCCTATCTTAGCCCCTTCCTCCAATGTCTGATGATGCGTTTCCATTCGTGCTGCATTGCACATCTCCCAGAGTTGGGGGCAACTCCCCAGGCTCTGTGCTATGAAGAACCCCTTTCCTTTAGGTTTTTTTTTTTTTTGGGGGGGGGGGCACAGTACGTTTTTCTGGTCCCACAGATTCCTTCTATTGGGAGTTAGCTAGCTTCTGTTGTCCTGTGGGTTTAGAGGTGTGTGTGATTGTGAGAGAGAGAAATGGTATCTAAAATGCAGCTATTGGACGCAATGCTGTGGTCCCTTTACAGAATGTCAGGTTAGACCTAATTCTTTACAGCATGTCAGAACTAACAATGCATGGAGGGGATTGGTGAATTTTGATACGCTCCAGTTTTAGGAGTGCCTTTGAAAGGAAAAGTGTGCTACTAGAAACCTGGCGTAATCTTGGTTAACGACCTCTCTAACACAAAACCAAAGCTCTTCCTTGAAGTTCTGCATAAAGTCATTGTCCGCTCCCTCAAGGCACAAAAGCAGTCGTGTCCAGGGAAAAGACAGCATCCCTGCTAAGAGTGAGTGCTACAATGTGACTGCAGCCAGTGGTGGGGTTGTAAGTGAGGGAGGTGGAGTATAGGCTTTGAGACTATCCTCACATTGTGTTGAGAGTCTCTCGTGCTGTATAGGATGTAGCCTAACAATGTAACAGGAGGTAAGGGGATGCAGGGTCATATTGGCCTAGCCCCTTGTTTCACTGTCTCTTCTCGGCTCCCACCCACAAACACTGCAGATATATCAGTGTTTCAAGTGAGCCACATCCTGTGACCGCAAATATTTTCCCTTCCAGTACAGAGATGGCAACCCCCGGTACAGGGATTTGTGTAAGGATCTGCAGGTCTAGTACCCAGCTCTGCTGCTCCCTGGGCGAGCTCTAATTGACAGTGGCTGGCCGGCTGTGAGACTTGTGGGCCCAAGCACCAAAGGATGTGCGCCCACAGGGATCCCGATAGGCCTGCTCCCTGTTTGATTACTCCAGGCGCACTGCTTAAGCCTGCTGGGGACACCCGGACATTGTTGGTGCAACTAGGCAGATCCCCAGCCAGCAGCTATGACAAACCTTGCTTCCGAGCCTTGCCCCAACCCTGCTCCTTCTTTCTTCCTGCCCTGTTCCAGCCCTCCTTCCTTGCCTGGCTTCTGATTCTGTCTCTGACCTTGGGCTCTGGCTGCAACTTTCTGAGGCTGGCTCCACCCACTAGGCCTGGCCGCCCACACCCCAGCCATGACAGTGTGGATAGTTGCACTGTACTGAAAAGGCCCCTTCCAACCGTTTTCAAGGGATGCAGTAGGACAGCCATTGTAGGCTTTCTCCCCAACACAAGAGCTGTAATGGGAGACTGACTGGCAACATGAAGGAGGACACTCCAAAGAAGGAGGTTGAGTAGACTTTGGAAAATTTGTCCTTAGAGTAGTCGGAACCCAGAGATCATTTGACTTATGGCTGATCCTATGGAAGAAATTAAGTGCAAGAAAAACTGTCTCCTGTATTTGCTGTAATCAGCACAGAGATCAGACATCTTTTCTGTGTACTATCTGTCGATCCAGGCAGGCACTTACATGGCATCCACCATCCTACTCTCTGAGTGCCTATGCATAGTACGTCCAGATTCCTAATTATTTTCCATTCCTCTGAAGTCTGTCCAGTTGGCACAGCTCTCTCAGAAGGAGCGCAGTGTTCCAGGTCCCCTGTTACCCAGAGACATAAAAGAGAGGTGCTGTCTGTCTGTGACAAGATGCATCTGATTAGGCACCCCATATTTGCAGTGGTGTGTTTTGCTTACATAGCACATTGCAAGCTCCGATCTAATGTGCTGTCCGTGATCACCTCAGTCTTTCAGCATTATACTGGTTTCCAGGTCTCTCCCTCCCATTATGGATGACTTTTCCTCCAATATATCAACTTCCATTTTTCCAATGAATTTCATTTTAATTCCTCACCATGGTTTGGATTTGTGTCAGGATTATGAATTTGTGGTGGGGCTTTGTATGTTATCTTTGGAGTAGCTTTCTAACCCCAAGAGAACAGGATCTCAAATAGAAACACACTTAGAGACCTTTTCCTGAAGCAGTGATAGTATATTGATCATTTTGCATTTCCAAGGATCCCAAAGAGATTTACAGACACTGCTGATATACAAACTAGACAGGGAGCACTTCAAGCATCAGTGAATGGGGCCACCTTTGGGCAGCATTACACAACTCTTTAGGACAGCAAGTGAAAAATATCTGCCACTGAAACATAAAAATGACTATCCTTTCTACACATAGAACAATGGTGAGTGGTACATTATGACATAGCCTAAAATGCTAGCATTCCCAAATGCCAAGGTATATCCAGTTCTGACACTCACGAGCTGCTGATGAATAATGCTCTTTGTGTTACCAAGCTCTCTTCTGCAGTTTTTCCGTAAAGTGAATTTAAGACAGGCAGTTATGAAGCAAGACTTAAATCAGGAGAGCAAGCCTGTAATTGTAATTGAATTGTTTGAACAAGTCGTTTATCACTTACACATTAGCTCACTGCTTTTATTGCTGCTCTTCTGGACTGCCATGGGTGTGATGCAGTCGGAACTTTTGCAAAGCATCATTGCTTAGTATTTATTCCTGTTTACCAAGAGAGTCACTTCTTAGAAGTGATATGGACATAACGTATAAACCAGCTGATACAGCAACAGTGACTTTTTAAGCTCACCTGACAGATATGTATCAGACTTGCTGAACTTTAGCACAGACGGGTCATTTTCCTGTCAGATGTAAATCAGGTGAGCTGGCAGTTTCATGATGTTATGTTCAGCTCAGTGTTCTGAGTTTAGACTTTCAGAACTGTCCATGCACATAATTTGTGCAAGCAGCTATCCTGCTGCATGCATACACCTGTCGGTATCACACAGTTGCCAAGTGTCATGAACCCTATGGAGGCAGCACTAGTTGATTGGCGTGGTTTGGGGAGATCGCTTAGGTAGCAGTTTCTCTGATTTGGCTTCAGTTGCAAATTGTTTGTCGAAAGTGCAGTCCCATGCCAGTATCCAATTCCAAATCTGCAGCACCACCAAATCCCAGGATTTCATAATGCAAAACATCAACATATATGTTTGCAAAGTCCTGTGCTGGACACAGGAAGTGTTTATACTAAGAGTTGGTAGGCTGAAGCTTATTAAATGCCTTATTTGGATTTCAGAATCAAAGTGAAATTAGGGCTCTAAGCCTCAGCATTGCATTCATTAGTCGTAGGCAGTCACCTAAGGCCATGTGTTCACTTCAGAGTCAACTCAGGTGATCAGCCTGGGTTAGCCTAGCCCAGGTGAGAGCAGTCACACTGCAAAGCCATATCCTGGTGACTGTGCCCTTGCTAGTGTGTATTGCTAAGACTTCTGGAGGCGTATCCCATAGTTCTTCGTGCTTTGGTAAACTGAGCTGCTCTATTTTCTTCCTGGAGAACTTGGTCCTGTGCTTCCAGTAGGGTGACCAGACAGCAAGTGTGAAAAATTGGGACGGGGGTGGGGGGTAATAAGAGCCTATATAAGAAAAAGACCCCAAAATCAGGACTGTCCCTATAAAATTGGGACATCTGGTCACCCTAGCTTCCAGGCACCTGGGGGGAATTGTGGGAAGGCTTTGGAGGACTTTCTGCACCCAAGTGATTTAGCCTGAGTCCTCACTGCAAAGTGGATGAGTTACCAGCCTGAGTGAAAGCAGCACCAGGCCTGTAGCCTATACACCTAGCCAGGCCAGCTTGCCTGGGTTTAAAGCACCACCAAACTCCGGTGGGAGGGGGCTTAGGGACAACACCTGAATAAAGACCCAAGTTAGCTCTGCAGTGAAGACAGACCCTAAGGAAGGAGGTGACTGAGCAGGATGGAGTTCTGCCTTATGATGTAGAGACTCTTGTTTTCCATTTGACTGAGTTGGCACCAGGCTGTACCCAAACCGATGTATATTCTCCACCTGCCAAGGAGTAACCCTCTGCCACTGTTGGCTCTCCGTGGCCGGTAATTGACTCTGTCCACCATGCGTAAAGGTAAACCAGCCCTCCTGGCTGCTGCACAGGTTCAGTTTATGTTAGATTGTCAGGCAGAATTAGTCCAGATGTTGCGCTGTAAAACTCCAAAGGAAATGTAATCCTGTTTTAATAAGATATGGGCTTGGTTTGTACACGCTACAGCAAACAAGACTAAAGGACATAACCCACAACATGGATTTAGTCACCGGAGGCATTCTGCAGCAGCCGGTGGAGTAGCTGTTCCCATGCAGAAGAGACCTTGCTGCAGTTTCATTCTGAGGAAACTGGGCTCTTTAAAAGGACTTTGCCCCGGGTAGTGCTTAGCTTCTCAATCTGTCAGCACTGAAAACTTCCTAATAAGAAGTGTCCAGCGTCTTGTCTCTCCAGGGTGCGTTCATTCCCAGGCAGAGCCCTGCCCCCTCGTCTGACGCCCTGCTATGTAACAGCAGGTTTCTATTTTCCAGGTGCTATAGAAATAGTGACTACTGAATCCTCACAGCCTCCCTGTGTTGTGGGTACTGTGAACAGTCATCATGGAAGCAGCACTGGGTAGAGATGTCAAGGCACACTTCAGCTCTGTGCCCAGGTGGAAGCTGATGATCCCGGGGCACTCTCCAAATGAAGGTTCAGATGTTCCCCTGGCATCCTGGCTAACATTCCTGCTCGTGCTGAAATGAGGTTGAATGTCCAAAACTGTTCTAGTTGTTGTATGGTTCTTGTGCTGTCCGTATCTCTCTGAACAGTCCCCGGATTTCAGAGTAAGAAAATATCAATCTCCTCCCTGCTCTCCCTGCTCTCATCAATGAGCTGCATGTCCTCTAATATCAGGAGATGTCATTTTTTTTCGTATTGCACAGATGTGTGTGCACCGATCCCTTTAAAGCTGCTGTTGGCCACACCTAAATCCCTGTGTGTTGAGCCACAGTCACTAATAGCTTCAGTCTGAATCCTTTAGGAAGAAATGTAAAGCCTCCTCCTTAGCTGTAGAAGTCTGGGTATCCAGTAGCTGTCAGGAAGACAAGAAATATAGCCACAGTCACCGCTGAGGCACAGAATTAATGCTGTTTCCATATGTATTCACTGAATATCTGTCTACATAATTGTTTACTTAACAATACGTGAGGAAGCAATCAAAAGCACTTCCTCCCCTCTATATGCCTCTGCATACCAACTGAGGCCAAGCGTTGTATCAGCCTCACTCACCTGGGAACACTGCTTCTTATAAAAGTGTGAATAGCTGCATTCTCACTCAGACATGCCCCGAGCACTAGTGCTCAGGAAGGCAGGCCAGCACAGGTCTGAATGGGGAGGAGCAAAGAGTTCTAGTTATGGGGGAACTCTTCAAAAACCAAGTTATTTTCAGCCTTGTACCCCAAATGGCTGGGCTGATTTTCTTCACTTACCAGAAATACTCCCTTGGAGCTGAGATCAGGCTAGAAAAACGTTGGCCCCCCCAGGAGGTGTTTTTGGTTTGGTTTGTTGGGTTTGCATTATTTTGTTTTTGCAACAGATTTTTCATAAAATGGGGACCTGAGCCGGGCTAGCTCCTGTGCCCTTGGCTGTTGAGTCACTAAAACACTGCGACCTAGTACTGGCTCCCATAATAAACCAGGTGAAATCTTTTTACTGGCCTTCTGAAATTGGTGTTGGAGGGGGGCTTCTTTAGGCCTGAGATACAGACTGCACTGGAGGTAAATATATGTATAGAAGCCAGGATAGTGACCTTTTCAGTTTGCTCTAATGTACTGCTTTCCACTTTCTCCGTGATGTCAAAGGTCACCTACCAAGGAAAGCCGGGGGAGCTGCTGGGGCGGGGCGGGGCGGGGCGCTGGCTCCTGGGAGCAGCGGCCTCACGTGCTGATCCTTTCACCGCTGCGGTTCCCGGGAGAGCCCTGCGGTGCAGTGGATATCGATTTCTATCTGCAGATATCCGCATCCGCGGGTATAAATTTGTATCTCCGCAGGGCTCTAGTCACAGAACACTTTTTGTGAGGGGGAGTGGGGGCAAGGGGTCAGTACCGTACCGGTAAGAGTTAAAATCGACTTGCACCACTGCGTACAATGCTAAGAGATCGGATCTATTCTGACTTCCTATGTGACCTCAGGCAAGGTGACCCGCCTGTGCCCAATTTCTCCATCTGTAAAGTGGGAATGATCCCTAGGTTGCAGGGGCATTGTGGGATTAATTTATTAGCCTGTGTAAAGCACTCTGAGATCCTCTAATGGAAGGTGATGGAGGAGAACCAAGTGCTATCACTTCTACACCAGCTCAGCCTTAATTATCAAATCAACAAGTGTGTTTAGCTCTCTTGCCTTTGAATGTGATTACACTACCAGGCATAGTTTGGTCTCCGATACTCACGGTGCTAGTTTTGGTTCAAAGTGCAGCTTGCAGCATTCATCTGCTGTAATGTTTTGCGCTGACTGATTTGGGATCATATGAATCTTAGAACAGTGTTTCTCAAACTGGAGTCTGCAGGCCCCAGGGGGTCCACGAGGGTAGTCCAGGGGATCTGTGGGACCCACTGATCAACGCCCCCCCCTACTGCACACCGGGGAACAGCTGTTCAGCAGCGTGCAGGAGGTGCTGGGAGGGAGGGGGACGAGTGGGTACAGGGTGTGCTCGGGGGAGGGGACAGAAAGAGGCGGGGAAGAGGGGCGGGGTGGAACTGGGGCAGGAAGAGGTGGGGTGGGGCTGGGGCCTTGGGGAAAGGGGTGGAGTGGGGGCAGGGCCTGGGGCTGAGTGGGAGACTTGGGGGTCCGTGAAAATTTTAAAATCAAAATGGGGGTCCACAGGTTGCTAAAGTTTGAGAACTGCTGTCTTGGAACTAGTACTATGAGCCGACCTAGTCTGAACTCTTCCCTGTGCTGAACCTTCACCAGCCATTGGTTCACTTGCCTAACTCTCTGTCCTTCCCGCTCATCTGTTACTTACTATCTTCAGACATCCATAAGTTTTCTTTTTAAAAGTTAATACATTTTATTATGGAGTCCCTCAGACTGATAGAATGACGGCTCAGCTAGCTGGCTTATTCAGTAGAGCATCTCCCCCAGTCTTACAGTCAGCTGATACCTACGGTCTCCTGGGGTGCGAATGGCAGGGGACCTGCATCATGGTGTAGTGTTCAGGAGCAGCATCCACTTCAGTCGTTTGCACCTTGGGTATCTTTAAAGTTCGTTCTGACTGTCTGTGTGTCTCTCCCCATGTGGGCATGCTGGGTGTCTGGTACGCTGTAGTGTATAGGGTGACCTGCAGGGCTGTTTATTGGAGAAGGCATTTCATTAATGGATGCTTCACCCTGCATGGATGCTTCCTGTTTCTTCACAGTCTCACACACAGGCAAAAGGTCTCTCTCAATTGTCTGCATCAAGTCAGCCGTATCCCACAAAGATTAGCCAAAGAGATTGAGTCAAGGTTGCTCTGACTGCACACCATGAGCTGGTTCCAACCTGAGAGTCTCCCCTTTCCTTCTCTTCCATGTTAAAGGGAAGAACCTTCCTAAATT
Organism: Lepidochelys olivacea; assembly: GCF_965140295.1. Taxonomy (NCBI): domain Eukaryota; kingdom Metazoa; phylum Chordata; order Testudines; family Cheloniidae; genus Lepidochelys; species Lepidochelys olivacea. The sequence continues at coordinate 7,223,248 of NC_140419.1, forward strand.
TCTTGCATGAAAGCCATGTGCAGTGCATTATATACTGCAGATTGCGCTCATGCAGAAGAAGAACAGCATGGCAAAAACTCACCCTTAATACATCAAAATTCCATCTGATCTGTATCATTTAAATAAAACTGTATTTGATGGTAGGATTTGGGGGGTGGGAGGGAAGCAAAGAGGGCTGAAGAAAGGAATTAAAGGTGGCAGAGGTGGTCGGTTGTAGTTGTGGCCTTGTCTACTCTGGGAAAATTAGTACTAGTGTTTCAGCAGCAGTGCAGCTGAATGGTTGCTGTCAGTAGTGAAAGCATTAGTGAAAACCAACCTGGGGTGTCTTTACCGTTGTGTCTTGAAAACCTCCTCTGAGCAGCGGCACTGTTGCTGAAAAAGGGTGCAATTTTTGGTAGTGTAGACACCTGCAATGAGGGTTGAAAAGTAAAGTTGTTTTGCGAGGCAGATGGTGGAGGAGAGAAGACATTTGTAGTGGAGGAAAGTGCCCATGATCCCTGGAGGTCTCAGCTATTCGAGGACTACATCGAAAAGGCTCTGGTAATGAAAGGCGGAGGAGGGGGTGAGGGTGTACCAGTTGGCCTTTCACAACGCAACCCTACTATAGAACGTGAACGCAAGCCCTGAGAACACAGTTCTTGGGCATTCCACACAGCTCCGCAAAGTAGTCGGAGACAAAGGGCACTTGTGCCAGGATCTGTGGTGGTATAAACCTCCCTAGAACTCAAATAAGCATGAGCCATTGCCTTCGTAATGGGCAGCGTGCCAGAGCATTGTGCGTGTTTATCCATGGGCTTCATTTGCATAATGCTGGAGCGAGTCACTGTTTATACTTGACAGCTAAGCTGTTGATGCAAAGTATGATTTAATAGCGAGACTTGACTAAAATATGCAAATACAACTGTGTAGGGACTGGCCCAGAGTTTTACAAAGATTAGCTGTTAAATTGGCCAGTACGAAAACATCATTAACCAGACAACATAATTGCTCATCTCCTGCTTCTGCTACTCTGAGAAGAGACAGATTTTATTTAAAACCGAGCAAGCCCTGTATACAAAAGAGGCTCATGTTGATGCCACATCATGTACTATCTGTTGCAGAGTATTTTGTTAGACAACAATGTTATGTTGTAACATTGGGGAATTTGTGAAGGAAATCTGTGATATTATTCTGCAACATAAGAGTCAACCTAAAACATGGGCCATTGTAAGGCCGTGTGGATATTAAAGCATCTCCATTTGGATGTTGGATGGTCGGAGAAAGACGGAAGGTTTTGAGGCAGAAGGAGGAGGGATCACAATGTGTTTAAAAAAAAAATAAGAGTCCATCCACTTGGCAAATGCATGAAATCTGTTCGGATGTCCTTGGGTCGGACAGTTAACACAGCGTTCCCCAAATCCTAGGCCAGAGACTTGGCTGTCTCTATTGCAGCTGTACAAGATAGATAAAGGGGTGTGAATGCATCCTTTGCAGTTATGACATCAAGTAAAAACCAGGAGATTCAGTCCAGGCACTTGGCATTTTGCAGGTATTGTGTGTGAGATGGAAAAATAAACAGCAGCTCTCCCAAACCTCGACTTACAGCCTTAGGACTCAGGCAATTAATTGAGCCATATATGGCTGCCGGCAACAGACCATTGCTGTGTACACGCCACCCACTCACTCAGTGTGACTGTGACCAGACCAACCAAGGTGAAATTTTTTAGACATACAAGCCTTATTTACTGACTTTGTCCTAAAGTGCTCCCCATCTTCTCACTGAGATTCAGCTCCGCAGTGATTTCCTCAGGGACTAATGCTGTTCGGAACAGCTAGGTTCTCCCAGTAAGGGAACTGAAACCATATGATGTGACTTGACTTGCGTGGCCAGTCACACACCATCAAACACTGGCTTCCAGACCTCAGAACTGCAGTTTACATACAAGCCTCAGGGCTGAAATATGTTTGCTATAAAAATGTTCTTTGGACAATTACAAATCAAAGACAATTTCAGGAAAACCTTCATTGATTCACAGATAGGGGAGCCAAACAAGCTAAATTCACAGAACAGTTTGTTCATAACAAATAGTTCCAGCCAGCTCAAGTAGCCAACGAGGCACAAGAGTATCAAACTCACTTGGTATATTTATTGTATTGTAGTTACTGTTGGTCATTAGTTGACTAATGTAGTTTTTCATTCTACCTCTGTATTTCAGGGATACAAGAGATGCTTTGTGGTGACCTCATTTGTCTAAACAATAGGAAGTACCCTCCCAGCCTTATGTAAGAAAGATAAAGGCTTCAAGGATGTCTGATGGGAACCACCTCCTATCCTTTCCCTTTGTTTGCAATACAAGCACTCTTTCAAAATGATAGCTGCTCTCGGAGCACTTTCCTCTCTGGCCTATAGCTGGATGTTAAACCAGTCAGAGGTTGATAGTTACTGAGGGCTGAACCCCACCACCGCCTAGACGCAGCCTGTCAAAGCCCATGAGAATTTGCATGTCTAAATACCCTCAAGCTTTTCTTTTCTTCGTTTTATTGGATAAGTTTTTCATGGCTGAAACTGCCAGCTGCGAAATACACTAATCTCACGTGGAACTTGGACATCTCACTTGAGGTAGGGTTCCTTTTTGCATGGTCGATGAGGTGCCTATACCAAGACACAGCTGTACACCTGTATCTTCCCTTTTGTTATTGAAGTGGCATCCAAAAGAGCTTTTGTTGCACTCTGATTCTGTTTTCTGGCCATGTCTGGTTGTCTTACAATGCGTGGAAGTGAGTAATTTTAAGAATACTTGTGAGCTGCAAGCTAGCCACATGTGTCAGAGTTGTGCAACTGTGCAGAGTTATTCTGTAACACTGGGAAAACATCTTGCTGCAAGCAAGATGTCATGTCTTTACGGTATTAAACATTAGGAGACAGCGACCACAGTAAATCCTCCAACCCATCCTTTGTATGCACACATGTGCGAGGGTGCACAGATGTACTCAAGGTGTGTATGGGAAGGATTCGCTTTGGGACTGTACCAGCAAATGACAATAACCAATGAGTTTCCAATACAGAAGCTTGGATTTACACAGCATAGACTGAAATGCTGAGCGTTAGCACCCGAGAACGTAGCCTTTTACACAGAGAAGTCTGTGTTAACGTGGGTATTTTTTATAATAAACATTAATAGTTTGGAACAAAGCAATGCAACATGTCAGTGTGTGAAGACGTTCCTTTCAAGAAGAGATCTCTGTAGGGAAGTTTCTGTATAGTCAATTAATTCTGTGTTCCCATCTCTCTAAACAACATGTTAATACTTTCAAGCTGCATATCTGCTGAGCAGCATGGCCAGATAGAATATATTTCATAATGAGATGATGAGAATAGTGTTACTGTAGACATTTCTTTCTAATAGCTGCAAAGTAAGGAAAAGTAATGTCTGTATCCTTTAGGTTTCCCCTCTGTGTATATAGCCTGCATATGTGAGAGATCTATTAACTGAACGGGTATCAGGTCATGTTGTTGTGCTTTGAATGCAAGAGTTCAGTTTTATAGATCAGTTACTGTATCAGTGTTTAATGCAGCATATAGAAAGGGTCTACTAAGTACAAATTAAGTTACTCCAGTGAGAGGGCTCTCCCTGTGTATTAGCTCTTAATCTCTGAAAGCTCTACTAAGCTCGCTCCTAAGAGAGCAGTTGCTTCATGAGACAGGATAGAGACCTGCCCCTAACTGGTTGGACCTGTGTGGTGGCGGTGGAGCTCCTCATTTGGAGCCATTGTCTGGAATGTATTGATATGATCGTTAACAGGCATTAGCCTGATACCTTGTTCTGCAGCTCATTGGAAATTGAGAACAATGACATGCTGTAAAAAAAAATTCTCTTTTCTTGCTATTAAAACTCTTGGTGGAAATTTTCTGACCAGCTCTAAATAAACAAACAACTGATTATGGGGAAAAGCCTGGAAATAGAAAACATATGGTCAAAGCAACAGGTAAATGATTTGACTCTTTTCCTGTCCATTTCCAGCTCCAATTCTGTAGTCCCAGCCATTCAAGATCAGTTACTGTATCTGTCATAGCTGGGGTGGAAGGGAGACCAGATCCCAGTACTAATCAACAATCATAGAGCAGCTTCTCCAGAGCTGAAAACAGGATTATTGTAATGCAGTTGTGTTGCACTCAGAACGACCTGCATTTTTTTAATCCCTTGACATTCAACTAAACTTTGTTTATTTTCTTGGCTGCATCCATTCCAAACGTATGCCCCTCCTAATAGAATTCAATGTATTACAATGCAAGGTCAAACGAACAACTTCTAGCAGTGACCCTTCCTTTGGATATGAGGGCACTAGCATTCCCATTAGAATTAACAAGCTCTGTGTGTTCATCCTGAAGACAAGAAGTTAGCACACTAAACATGAGAAATAGCAACAGCGATTATAACTCCTGTGGATGGGTTACCTAGTTCAGATAAAGTAATTCCAACAAATCACTGCTCACTTGCATTGAATCTTGGTGATACTCAAAGGTCAAGTAATTATTTTAATGTCCTCTTTACTTTCACACACCTCAGCACAGCGACGTTGCTGGGTCTGGAAGCAGAGGTACCCATGTGTCACTTAGGGATTGTTTGGATGGCAAGTTAGTGCACAGTGAGCTGGGGTGCAAAATACAGCACACTAGAGTGCCGTGCACCAGCTGTTGGTATGGATCCCAGTGCCACACAATGGAAGTTCCCTAGTGCAGGTTGTGCACTGGAATCGGGCAGTACAAGTCAGCTTCTGGGCACTCACCCTTATCGGATTTCCTTCCCAGTTCTGCAGACCTCACAGATTTGGCCAATTTGCAGAAGCACACAAATCCCTACCTGAGCTGCCAAACCCTCGCTGGGACCATGAAAAGCCCATGGGCACTGAAATGACACTCCTGTATAGTTCTTGAATGAGGACCTATTCTGCCCTATGCACAGTGACATTTTAAAACTGTTTCAAATGCAAGAAGCTGCTAGTCTATCAAGGTCAGGAAATTCAAAGGTGACCTCTCCTGGCAGTCAGAACCCACCACACAGACATATGTACGGGGTTTTGGGTGGTTAGTTAGGGTGTTGAGTTTGCACTGAGATTTTTCATTGCTGGAAAGGTCACAGTTATGGAGATGAAATTTACTGCAAATCTGCTTGTATCAGGCTCCAGGAGACGTGACAAATACAGATTTTTTTTTTTAAAGTTCTTCTTTGAGTGGCCTCTTGTCTATTCCAGCTGGTGAGATCCAGGTGCCTGCACTGCGAGCTTCCGTCACCTTGTGAGCTGTAGCTCATGAAAGCTTATGGTCAAATAAATTGGTTAGTCTCTAAGGTGCCACAAGTACTCCTTTTCTTTCTGGAAAGCAGTGTCCGCTGGGGCCGCTCGCTCCTCCTTCCATCCTGGAGAGTTCCCAGAGCATAAAAGGGGGAACAGCTCCAGCCTCTGTTCAGTCCTTCTAACTTCCCACAGTGCCCTTGACATTCACCTCACCATATTTTCTCTTTTTTCCTGTCCTTTTTGGGGTACGTTTTGTTTACTGTTGGTGTGTCAGTCAGTCAGGATATTAACAAAGGAAAGGAGAGAGCCATCCGCCACGGGCTTTGTCTGGACCCACTGAAGGGAGAAGGCTACCTCACACCCCCGCGACTGATATGGGAGGCTCCTCAGGTCTGGCTGATTTAAGTCTGGCAGTCTGTAAGTTCAGCATCACCTTGAGGATCCACTCACCATTAAGGTTCCTGGATCTGTCCAGATTGAGCCTGGCTATGTGTGTAAAGTGGTTCTCTGGCCATTGGATCTGACTTCTGAAGGATCCAGATCCTGAAAACCTGGATCCTGCAGGCAAGTGTGGCTGCAAGATCTGGAACCAGGGGCCACAGCAAGGGAAGGACTTGGAACTAGCGTGCATGGAAATATAGATCTGACAGCTGAGTATGGAACTCAGGCTGACAAGTATGGAGCTGGAGCCAGAGCCAGGAATCCACCCTATACCTGGATCTGGCAGCCAAACATGGATCCAGGACCAGAGGCTGACTCTGGATTCAGCAGCCAAATATGAAGGACTGCCAAGCATGATTGCATGGGTACCACCTTTGGCTGCAGAGAGTCACTTATGTTGTGGTTCTGTACAACTGAAACCCCAGATCTGCCCAGGTCATTAGAGTCCAGTACCACAGTTGCCACATGATGATCTTTGCAAAACCACTTGCTTTACTGATTCTGTGCCCAAAATAATGCTATGAGCCAGCAGACTTCATGTAGAGGTCCTCACGACACGGAAAAGGGTAAACACGTTACAAGCTTCTGATTTGATCCAGGATGATGGCCAGAGCTAAGGCGTAAGCTGTCTAGCAGAAATTCAGTCACCCAGAATCGGGTTTATGAGAATCCAGCTGCCGAGGACCTGACAGACTAGAACTGACACCTTGGGATGTGAGGGTACAATATCCACCTCAGTTCTATCAATTCTAAGATCTCACAGAATCAGAGATTTCACTATTACAGTGCCTCTGTAGGCCATAAGTGGCCGGTGCCAGATCTCCAGAAAGAGCAACCTACTGGCTTCAGAGCCTCTTTGTAATTCTTGAATGCAGCGGTGAAAAGAGATACGTGGAATTCTCTTCTTCAGGGGTGAAAAAGTGCATTGCCAAGATTCTGCAAGGCTGCAAGTCCTGTTTGGATTTAGCTCTGTATATGACTGGCCATAACACCTGCTCTGATATTCCTTGGATCCAACAACATAAATATGCTGATGGTGCAATGGGTCTGACCTCTCAAATGAGGGAATTATATTAGTACGTTATTGGGCTCCGGGCTACTGACCTCCATTGTAACTAACTCCCGGTTCCAAGCCAGGAAGGTGACTTTTCAGGTCCAGTTCTGAAGTGATTCCTCCACGGGTAGTGCATTTGGTAGCATCCGGCATGGGTAGTAGAAACACGGAGGGGATTCCCATCCTTTGCTTTCCCAAGCCTCCCTTGGTTCCACTAGAGCACTCGGGTCCAGTGCGTCAGTTTTCAGAAGGCCTCGGTAAACCTAGCTTTGAATGATCTAATCTAATCGCCTTCTATGATGAGATTACTGGTTCTGTGGATGAAGGGAAAGCAGTGGATGTATTGTTTCTTGACTTTAGCAAAGCTTTTGACACGGTCTCCCACAGTATTCTTATCAGCAAGTTAAAGAAGTACGGGCTGGATGAATGCACTATAAGGTGGGTAGAAAGTTGGCTAGATTGTCGGGCTCAACGGGTAGTGATCAATGGCTCCATGTCTAGTTGGCAGCCGGTGTCAAGTGGAGTGCCCCAGGGGTCGGTCCTGGGGCCGGTTTTGTTCAATATCTTCATAAATGAGCTGGAGGATGGTGTGGATTGCACTCTCAGCAAATTTGCAGATGATACTAAACTGGAAGGAGTGGTAGATACGCTGTAGGGCAGGGATAGGATACAGAGGGACCTAGACAAATTGGAGGATTGGGCCAAAAGAAATCTGATGAGGTTCAATAAGGATAAGTGCAGGGTCCTGCACTTAGGACGGAAGAACCCAATGCACAGCTACAGACTAGGGACCGAATGGCTAGGCAGCAGTTCTGCGGAAAAGGACCTAGGGGTGACAGTGGACGAGAAGCTGGATATGAGTCAGCAGTGTGCCCTTGTTGCCAAGAAGGCCAATGGCATTTTGGGATGTATAAGTAGGGGCATAGCGAGCAGATCGAGGGACGTGATCGTCCCCCTCTATTCGACATTGGTGAGGCCTCATCTGGAGTACTGTGTCCAGTTTTGGGCCCCACACTACAAGAAGGATGTGGATAAATTGGAGAGAGTCCAGCGAAGGGCAACAAAAATGATTAGGGGTCTGGAACACATGAGTTATGAGGAGAGGCTGAGGGAACTGGGATTGTTTAGTCTGCAGAAGAAAAGAATGAGGGGGGATTTGATAGCTGCTTTCAACTACCTGAGAGGTGGTTCCAGAGAGGATGGTTCTAAACTATTCTCAGTGGTAGAAGAGGACAGGACAAGGAGTAATGGTCTCAAGTTGCAGTGGGGGAGGTTTAGGTTGGATATTAGGAAAAACTTTTTCACTGGGAGGGTGGTAAAACACTGGAATGCGTTACCTAGGGAGGTGGTAGAATCTCCTTCCTTAGAAGTTTTTAAGGTCAGGCTTGACAAAGCCCTGGCTGGGATGATTTAATTGGGGATTGGCCCTGCTTTTGAGCAGGGGGTTGGACTAGATGACCTTCAGGGGTCCCTTCCAACCCTGATATTCTACGATTCTATGATCCCTTCCTGGAAGGAAATAATAAATAACTAGGCTGGATTTCTTGCAGTGGCACCTAAGGGTTGAGACATTCGTCACCTATACTTAATGGCGCATGAGGTTTGTTTCCTGGCCACACTTTGGGGTTTGCCCCCTGTTATGCAATGTGGGCAAAGGGACTACATGGTGTGGAGCAAAGTGCTGTCTGGCTGTACCAGTACCCCGAGGACGATCGTATTCATCTCTGGGTTCTAGAGACAGAGCTCTGTCCAGTTTCCAGAAGTGCTCTAGAGCTGCTTCTGTGCCATGGCTGCACTGAAACGGCAAGCAGCAAGCATCTTCATGTCTTCATTTATCTGTCTCTCTGCCTGGCTGTCGGGCCTCTCTCAGAAAGTGGAGTAAGAGTGGTCAAGGATGACCTCTGTCAGTAAAACTGAACCTTACCCATTCTGTAGGAGCAAGTATTTCACTGAATGCCTGGCTGTCAAGCCTATTCCCGCTGAGTGTTTGGGTGTCTGTCTGTCTGTCTGCGTGGGCTTGAACCTCCGTGTGTGTGATTGTTCTCCCCTAACGATTTGCCTAAACAAAGGTACTTTCATACCTGCTTAGAAGACCCTGTGCTCATTAAGCCTTGATATATTCCAGACTTGCAGTGGACAGGTTCCTTACTGGTGAAATAACATTGATACCCTTTAACGCCAGGCTGTTTCAGAGAGTACGTCCGCGCTGCAGTTAGAGGTGTGAAGCTGCAGCAGTATGGGCTGCACAAGCCCACCTGGGACCTGGGTATGTACCCAAGTGGCTAGTCAATCCTGCCATGACTTCACTGCTATTGTTATTGGAGCTAGCTAGATCAAAGCTAGCTCTGGTGTGTCTACACTTGCCGCCCTCCCACCTCTGATTACACTGTCGACACACTCTGAGGCCTGAGCAGGCCTGGTCGTGGCTCTGCATAATAAATCCAACATCTGTATTATCAATTTACCAAACAAAAATGGGCGTGGTTTGGTGTTAAAGCACTGAAGTTACGTTACAGATGGAAAAGGCCTATCATGTAATGCAAATGTAGGATAAAGTCTTACAGATGGAGGATGGATCCCATTAAACTGATAGTATTCCCAACCTGGCCTCTTAGTCCATACAAATTGGTAGAGTTACTATTGCTGAGGGGAACCCTAATTTTAAATTTCCTATCTTTTGTATGACATGTAACATCGCCGTGGCATCACCACTAACATAGTATCTCTGTAATGAATTTCCCTGGGTGATCAGACATTCAGCAAACCTGCTACGCTTCCCAGCAAACCCATTGTTTTTCACTCAGGGCTATGCCTGAATCCTTGCATTGAAACGTGGTTTTCCCACTTACTATTTAGTTTAAGATTGTAGGCACTGGATACGAAACCTTTTGGGTCATTTAAATATGCTGAAAGGCTGCCCAAGCCCCGAGATTATCCAGAGCATTTAAGTAGTCATTATACAAATAAACCCCAGCATACTACCTGCTTTCCCCCCTCTTGCCAATGCTTACTCCATCTGCTTTAACCCCAGTCTGCCTCCTGTGCCCTCATGTCTCCCTTCCCTCCCCCCAATGTTCCCATGTCTCTGAAAATCTTGGTAACCAGCATGTTCATGTGTTGTGCTTCAAAATTAGTTCAGACCAAAAATAATAAGACAGGAGCCAGTTGGATTGCTTGCCACTTATTGATACAACCGTTCCCCTCAACCTGCCCACACTCCACGCTGCAACTGAAACCCATCCCCCGTAAGCAGTGATCTACAGTGTTCCACTTCTGTGCAGCCATAAGCCCAAGGAAGAAGCCTCCCCAAAAACCACCGCAAGCAGAACTTCCCATAATCAGATAAGGGAGAAGAGCTGAAGACTCTGAAGCCTGCTAGGGGCTTCTCTATGTACAACTGTTAGCCTAGTAGATGCTCAGATATTATAGTGATGGGTGCCAGTACGGAACCTACCCACAGACAGGGTTTGTATGAGGTGACCACCATCCTGGTGGCTGATATGATTCCCTAAATCTTCTGCTACCTTCCCAGATCATAGAAATTTTCCTATAGCAAAATTGCTCACCTATCATGGGTATTTGCTTCCATTGGTGTCCCTCTAGAAGTCTTCCCTCCAGGCCCTACCCTGGGGCTCCATCCTAGAGCTCCTGCTGGAAGGTTTCAATAGCAATCTCTGTTATAAGTTTTGGTCTCCAAAGCTCAGAATTTAATAGACCTTTGTTCTCATTCTAACAGTTCCCACTTTCTTCAGGCATCCGAGTGACTCAGGCCTTTGGTCATCAGTCCCAGGTGAAATGGAATTTTTAATCAGGTGCTCAGAGTGTTGACATCCCCTCCTTTGAGACTGTGGGGGAAATTTCCCTCTGCCTTCTGTCTCTTTCCTGTTGTAGACGTCCTAAATCAGCAAGCTTAGAATCCTTTCCATCCCTCTTCCCCAACAGTTATTCTCAGAACCACTCTGCGGTTCACAGTGAAAGTGTTATTCCCCCTTTCCATACCGACCAGAGTTCCTTTTCCTCCTTCTGGTCTAAACCACCTGGCCGGAAGAAGATTGCTCTTCACTCCTTGATGTTAACTGGCCTCTTGTTCCTAAGTTCTCAAATGCTGTCTAGTTACAAGAGCTCCAGTTGGGGAATCGGACACACTTTTTGTGGCTTTGTTATGTTTAAAACAAAAAACACACAGTTTCAAAATCCACTACCTACAAGTGGGTCAAAGCAGTCATAAAAAAATCCTTCTCCAGTTGTAAGATCAGTCCTCCCTTGGAAATTCATGCCCATTCAACCGGATCACTAGTAGCTTTAACAGCAGAGAGAAACAGGGCTTAGTTTGACAAGATGTGTAAGGTTCATCACCTAGGTTTCACTCTACTAAACATAACAAGGTGGTTGTGGCTTTCTCAGATGCTACTGCCTTTGACTGCCAGATTCTTCAGACCTTCCTCCATCTTCAACACGTAGGCTGGACTTTTTAACTTTACTCTTTTTTGACAATTAACAGTTCTGGCTCTTCAGTTACTCAGTTGTTGTATGTTCTTCCCTCCCTTGCAGTCTCCTGCTTGTATGTCCCAGGAGTGATTCCAGATTGGTAGATGGACAGTCTTAGCAATCCTTCCTCATCTCCCAGAGCATACATCCCCTGTCTCGGGTATCCATTCCCTCTCTTTTTTCTTCTTTTCCCTCAGTTTGTCTCCAGCTGTGGAAACACTCGCTTGGACTTTTTGTGCCAGATAAGCTCTTAAACAGAAAGATTTAACCCAAAGGGAGAAATCTGTGCAAAATGTGAACAAGCCTGCTTAGCTGAACATGGATGATGGGACAACATGGTAGTGTCACTAAACTGATGGATGGGCATGCTATGAGAGGGCCAATTTCCAGATATTCTGTTTGTACCACTGGGGCTAGAAGATCTCTGAGATCCATTTGAGATAGCTGTGTGTTTCTTCCCTTGCATAAATGTGTGTCAGATTAAAGCATTTTAAAACATGGCTCAGATTCTGAAAGGATCCTAAATGCTGGTAATAGCTCATCTTAACTAATTAGCCTCTCACAGTTTGTATGGTAACTTCCAACTTATCTGTATGTATATATGTATATATATCTTGCTATATGTTCCATTCTGTGCATCCGATGAAGTGAGCTGTAGCTCACGAAAGCTTATGCTCTAATAAATTGGTTTGTTTCTAAGGTGCCACAAGTACTCCTGTTATTTTTGCGGATACAGACTAAGACGGCTGTTACTCTGAAACCTGTCATTTACAAGCTGTGAACTTCAGATTTTATCTCCATGCTTTGCCAGCAAAGGAAACTTGTAAAAATCCCTTCCTGAAAATCCCTTTTGATCTTTCTGGATCATGACTCATCTTTAGAAAGGTACTTTCCATATCAAACAGGCAAACGCTTTAACGGAAATGCAAGTTTCTCTCATCCTTTCAGGAGCTACTACGAGGCCTGGAGTCCACTTCCTTATAAGAACCATGGCATTCTAGCAGAGCGAAGCAATGAATAGTAACTCCACAGGATATTCCTGCTAGGAAATGTCAGAAGGCTATTTCTGTCTTGATGTCTTAAGATCAGCTGTTTACCTAATGGACTTACATTTGCATTTTGGTGTCGTGTCAATATTAATGTGTTGTCTGAATTGTTAATATTCCTTCACTTCAGTGTTACGTTAATGAAGGCTGCAGGGGATGTGAAAAAGATCTGACTAATTAATTACATGTACGGAAAGCATCTTTACCTTTCCATCGTGCTGCCCTTTGCTTCTGCCTTAATGGGTCTTGGCATTTGTGGTAGGTAGCCATGCGGATGTGGGGAGCAGGCTTTGACTTTACTTTCTCTTATTTTTTAGCCATAAATCACTTGCATAATTTCAAGGCTAAGGAAAAGCATCTTTCATTCCTGCTTCCTAAATTAAGCAGGCAATATGGCCTCCCTACAGACTCTGCCAGCCTGGTGTGTGGGGTGGGAGACAGTCATGTCAAGAGCAAGGCTAACATAAGAACGACCCTACTGGGTCAGAGCAAAGGTCCATCTAGCCCAGAATCCTGTCTTCTGACAGTGGCCAGTGCCAGGTGCCCCAGAGGGAATGAACAGACAGGTAATCATCAAGTTATCCATCCCCTGTTGCTCATTCCCAGCTTCTGGCCAACAGAGGCTAGGGACACCATCCTGGCTAATAGCCACTGATGGGCCTATCCTCCATGAATTTATCTAGTTCTTTTTTGAACCCTGTTATGGTTTTGGCCTTCACAACCTCCTCTGGCAAGGAGTTCCACAAGTTGTGCGTTGTGTGACGAAATACTACTTTTTATTTGTTTTAAACCTGCTGCCTGTTAATTTCATTTGGTGACCCTAGTTCTTGTGTTGAGAGAAGTAGTAAACAACACTTCCTTATCTAACGGCCTACGTTTCTTCAGGAATCCCTTCCATTTTCCTCTTAGTCTGAGCTTCAGATTAGACCATTATCGTATGTCTGTAGCAATAGTTTGTCTTGTGTTTGATTTAATTCAAAAGTCTGTTATTGTCACATTCAATAGAGAACTCCCTAGAGCAATCCTACAGCATCCCCCGAGTGAGAATCTGCAGTCTGAGAGTATTTCTGCACTGCAATAAAACACCCAGGCTGGCCCATGACAGATTGGGCTGCAGGGCTATAATATTGCAGTGTAGATATCCGGGCTTGGGCTGGAGCCTGGGATCTGGGACCCTCTCCCTCACGGGATCCCAGAGCCCAGGCTCCAGTCCAAACCTAGACATCGGCACTGGAATTTTGTAGCCCTGCAGCCGGAGCCCTGTGCCGAGTCAGCTGACATGAGCCAGCCGTGGGTAGACATGCGCTGGGTGATGGTTCCTAGTTGTGATACTGTGTAGTTGAATACAGCATTGTGTTCTGCGGGCCAGCAGTCATCCCTTCACTGAGGGTCTTATGGAAAGAAAGCAGGTCCCTGGCTTTTCCTTTCAGAACTCCCTCTGAAGAAATGGAACTTCCTTGAAACACTGGTCTGTTATGAGGGCAAAATAGAGCTGATACAAATCTGTAAGGACAACATTAGGATGCCAAACAAAATAGCCAAGGTGTGCTGCAGAACACATTGCAATAGCTACCCAAAACAGTCTGAAGCCATGTATGAAACCACTTGGGAAAAATACAAAGAACATTTTGGCTTGTGTTTAAGAAAACAAAAATGATCGTACCTTTAAAAATGCTGGCATGTCTCTGCTGAGACACCGAGAGAAGCTAGGAAATACTGGACAGCAACAACACTGAATGCCTGCTGCTACCCCGAGCCATTGCACCATCTGTAGGATGTGGTGTAGTGAGCGAAGAGAGAATATAGGCTACTTGCTGCAAGATAGGCACAATGACACTGGGTTAATGGCACTTCTAGAGTTCTGTTTCACATTTAACAGACGAATGGAGAAGGAATGAGGGAAAGTTGTCCCTGTTCTTTGTACTGACAGGGAGTTCTCCTGATGGTGTTTCAGCTGTTCATCTGTGTGGCTAAAATACAGGACACTGGAAGAAGACAGCAGAAGCTTTTGGGAGAAAACTCCAGTGAGCACTGAAGCCAAGAACAAAGAGTGTATTTCCAAACGTGCACCCCACACACACACACACCCCTCTGCTCAGAGTACTAACAAATTCGTGTTTCCATGTCAGATTACAGAAGTGGACACTAAGAACATTTATTTCAGCGTGGTGGCTTAATGCATGGGTTCTTTGCTAGGCCTCAAGCAGCGGATCACTGCACTGCAGGAGGCCCACACTTTGCCCAACTGAGCATCACATCAGCATCTCGCTAACAGTCTCAGGGTTGTAGTGAATTTCCACGAGATGGCGCAGATTTCACTCACACCAACCTTTAATAGAGAGGCCCAGCCTGCAGAGACTAAGCCCACTCTGCGGACTCTCTCTGGTTTTGATCAGATTACTTTCTGCTGGAATCAAGGTGGCGCATGTGATGATGAGACCAATCGTTTCAGCTCCTTGTTAAATAGGAAGGTGACCCTGGGTCTGCTAGAACTGTCCCCCATGAGCTGCAGGCTGCCATTCCTGCAGCAAAGCTCAGAGGGGCTGTCGTGTTCTTTGTTAGCAGTCGTACTCTTCGATATTCTAATATCCTCCCTAAAGACCCTCCCCCAAATTCAGCCAGCCCCATGATACAACGGGCAGGGGTGCCAGCACCAGCCAAGAACCGTTGGCAAATGATTAAGGTTTTTCAGAGTTCTGAATCCCTGTGTGCAACCCAAGCCCATTAGGCTGTAAGCAATTAATTGCTAATCTTCCTGAATGCTTCCAATAGCCTGGCTTTAGTACCGAGGACTTAAACAGCTTTCCACTGTACTGCACTTAATTTGGTTAAAGTGGGAAAATGGTGTAGTGGCATTTCCAGCCTAAAGGGGTGAGAGTGGCCAGTAAATGACATTCATATTCAGAAAAATCTTCCACTCATCCATGTTCTAGGCAGCTGTTGCTGGGACAGTACTCTAGCTCATAAACAGGGCATTATGCCCGAGCAAGGGAATTCATTAGAGAGAGAAGCCATTCTGGCTTTGTCAGATCTGAATCTGAAAGTGCCTTGGAGCTGCTATTCTCATCAAGTTTCAGTGTTAACAGTTTTAACCAAGAGCTAATTGAGCAATCTCAGAAAGTGGAGTAATTCCATTATTCGGCTCTGCTTTGTTCAACGCTATTGCTGGCGATGAAAATAACACAAATTACTTTCATCAAGCCAGGCCCCGCCAGCACTTCTGGGTTTCTTTCTTTAAAAAAAATAGTGTGTGTTTTGGCTTTTGGCAACCCCCTTTGGCAAAGGCAGCCCCACACCAACACTGCAAGTTCTATATAAGGCTCATCTATAACTTCAAAATCCAATTTCTAAATAGTAGGGGATTTAATTTTCATAACTGTTCAATCAGGAATGAAATTCTGGACTCTGTATGGAAAGGTGCACCTGGTGGTTGGATGGGAAAAGCATTCTCTGTTAAGACACACTACACCCCTGTTGCAGGAGGCTGGACTGAAAAAGAATTAAGCCATTGCAAGCCTTTTAGCCGCTACTAGCCAAAGAGCATGATTCTGTCATTGGCGGTACTCTGAAGAGACTTGGGGTTAGTTAATGTTGCTTTTTATTGAAACCTTCTAAGTTCCCTCACTTCATGAAAGAACAGTAATCAAAAGCAAACTTACTTGATTTAAAAAAAAAAAAAATCCTCCTGTATCTAGGCCACTAGAGTAGACTGTTGGTCTTAACTCTCTCAAGAAAGCATGCTGGATGAGCTGCAGTGAAGTTCTGCTCGGTAGAGTCCTGCACTTTTCAGGCAATTAATTCTGCCACACTCCTTGATCTTCAGACGCTAGAGGTGATCGGTGCTGCTGCTTCTTTCTATATGAAGACAAGTCCATGTATAATATTGTGACATTCTTTTGTGGAAAATGACCCCTTATAAAGGTAGCTTTCTACTGGTAGGCTACAGAGTAATACTAGTACCAAGGAGCTTTGTGGTCAGGGTTCCTCAGAGCAGCTTCAGACCCTCACTTGTTAATGGATCGCTCTTCAATAAGACTACCAGGGGACTAGGGTATCAGCAATTCATGTGCTAGAGTGCCATCCGGCCCTTTCAGACAGGTAAAAAAGCATGGCTCCTCCTGTGAAGCTTACCACTTAGATCTCTGTGTATCCTCTAGCAGGCAAGAACAGAGGTGATCTAACGCTGGAGCGGCTCTTGGGGAGGGAGCGCAGAAGCTCAGACTGCCACCAGAGTGAATGGTGGTGTTTGGGGTTTAATGTCCAAGAAAAAAAGGAGCATTAATTGTCAAGACAGAGAATTCCCTTGCGACTTAGTGCTGAGTTTTGATATTATTGTATGGTTTATATTGAAATCCAAACCTGACCCCATATTAGTCGTTCTGACCCACCTTACCGTTCAGTCATGTTTGGATCCAGTCATAAACCTATGATGCGTGAAGCAGAAACACGAGTGCAGGTTGGAAAGGTGGAGTGGAGGGGACCAGCTGGATAGGGAAGTGTGGAAAGAGGCTTGTTGGTTACGGCATTGAGAAACAAGACAGCGGGTCAGTCTGCAGGGTGGATTGAAGCTTGGGAAGGAATTTAAGCAGCAAATGGCTGTCTTTCCTGTCAGAAGTGGAAGGGTGGGGCTGGAGTTTAGCCTGGGTTTGAGACGGAATGGAAACCAATTGATGGGATTTGTAACAAGGGCCACCAGCTACAAGATGAAGTGAAGCTGGTAACCTTTGCAAGAATTACCTGGTCATATTGGGCTCTGTTCTGAGATGCTGTCTAATGTTGTGACCAGGGTTTTTCATCCTGCTGAAAAAAGAAGGAAAGTGGGAGGATGCTTTCAGCACTAATAGAATATCCAGCTGACCAGGTGAAGCATTAGCGACAGAGCCATGAGTCTTAGACCAGCCCAAGGTCTCAAGTGAAGTGAGACCCTGACGGACTCTGTTCAATTCAATGAGACTTTATTGGTATGACAAGCTAGATAAGTGTTGCCAAAGTATAAAGAAGAGACTGACCCTTGAGGTGTTTGTCAGAGGTAAGGAAGATCCATCCTGATAGGGCTATGCACAGTGTGGGGTTTGGCCCCTTGTGTCCATATATCAGCAGTGTGGATATACTAACTTTAGGAATATACCTGTTTGGTCACCTCTCCTCTAAGACTGAGATAACTAGACTGAAAGTCAAACAAGCTTTTGCACAAAGGAATAGGCGTGCTTTCACTCAGTGGTTCTCAAGCAGGGGTACATGTACCTCTGGGGGTAAGCAGATGTCTTCCAGGGGGATACATCAACTCATCTAGAGATCGGCCTAGTTTTACAAAGTGCTACATAAAAAGCACTAGTGAAGTGAGTACAAACTAAAATTTCATACAGACAATGACTTGTTTATACCTCTCTATATACTCTACACTGAAATGTAAGTACAATATTTATATTCCAGTGGATTTATTTGATAATTATATAGGAAAAACAAGAAAATACATAATTTTTCAGTAATAGTGTGCTGTGACATTTTTGTATTTTTATGTCTGATTTTGTAAGCAAGTAGTTTGTAAGTGAGGTGAAAGTTGCAGGGGACACAAGACAAATCAGACTCCTGAAAGGGGTACAGTCGTCTGGAAAGGTTGAGAGCCGCTGCTTTAGTTTATCCTGTCTCATGACCCTCACGGTACTGTGCTTAGGCACCAGTGGGTCAGTAACATTTGGACCCCGGGCTGCTGCTCTGAGAATTGTGTTGCTGTGATCAATCTGTTTGGCTTGTGCTTGCACTAACTACATTGTAAGTGCAGTAACCTTTGGTTTATTAATATCGTTTGGGAAGCTAAGCAGGAAGAGTATAGATTACGAGATCAGAAGGTGGTTGGATAGCAGTCCTGCCATGGAAACGGCAGCCCAAACCCACACTCTACTTGCCTGAGCTTTACTGTGCTGAGAGCTGGGATGCGAATCCAATATTTCATGTATTTTAAGGCCAGAAGGAACCATTATGATCATCTAGGATAACACTTCCCAAAGCTCCTAAGGTCCATGGTCAAAAGTGACATGGGAGCCTTAAGTCCCATTGACTGTGTGGCTTAATCACTTGTTACCCCCAGTCTGACCACCTGCATAATGCAGGCCATGGAATTTCATGCTGTGACTCCTGCATCCAGCCCATAATTAATAAGAAAACCGAGTTTGCAGGCCCTGCTTCTGCATCTTACAGGGCTCTTAGGCTGTCCTCTCTCTCTCTCTCTCTCTCAATGCTGCAGTGCACAGGTTTGGAAACCTCTCTGTACGGCAGGCGCAGAGAGCAGGATTGCCATCATCAGTAAGAACCTGTGGCCAGGGCAAGCACCTGCTCTGACCCACCTCTCTGTGCGGGGGGGATATGGAAACCTTGCATGAGTGCACAAAGGGCAAAAGTTCAGAGCATATTGTTTATGGGATTTTGTGCAGCTGGGAGCCAAGGATAGCTCAGCTGATCCAGAGGAAACTGTACCGATGGTGTTGGAGAGCATTTCACATGGGATTCATTCAGTACAAATTCAAATGGACTAGTCTCTCTGTCTCCATTTTTTTAGCCATGAAATATTTTTCTTTTCGCTCCAGCCTGCCAGATGGACCCAGCCAAACTCCAAGTGAGGCTGTTTTAAGAAAAAAAAATCCCTCTTGTCGTTTGACCTGCCGACAGTTAGCAGTTTCAGTGCTCTGCTCCTGTTAATGACAGAGCCAGGCTTCGGCGCTGGCCTCCAGATGCTGCCAGCCAAACTTCAGCTCCAGGCTGCCTTATGATCCATTTCTTTTTTCCGAACCACAAAGTAGCATTTGCTGACTTGAAGCCCTGCGCTCTCAAAGTTAGCTGGAGTTACAGCCTGCGGTAGCTCCATTCGAAAACAGCTCTTTACAGCTGAGGGGCCTGGGGGGGCTTCCTGGTTTGCAGCTCTACAGCCCTAGAGGCTGGGGATAACGACTGGGGAGGTGGGAAGGCAGCCTGTGCTGACAACGCCCACAGGCCCTCACCTCTCCAGGTCGATTTCTGCTTTTAGCCAGCCAGCCATGCCGGGTAACTGCCCATGCTCCTCCCCTTAAAGGTGAACAACACAGATTTCGAAACATCCATGCACACTCTCCCTCCCTTATAAGATCCCAAAGAAGAAAACACTTCACTGCCCTTCATGTATGCAGTGAGTCTTACGCATTAACGTGTTCGAGCCAGATGTGGGTCCTGCGGGATCTGAGCCACAGACCTGGTTCCTCTGCTGAAGTGGGTGAGCTCTCAAACACTGGGCGAAAGAGTCCTTTCGTTTGAAATCGTGACTCATTCCCTCGGTGTCCATCAAGCCCTTTCTGGGCAGGAATTTCTCATGCTTCACCTTAGCCTAGATGTGACCTTTCCCTTCTGCCCATTTGGGGATCTTCCCTCTGGAGACGGGCACTCCGTGCACATTGTCCTCGGCAACTAAATTCCCGGCAAGTCTGAAGTTTAAAACGGAAGCATCTCTGAGCTATCCCGAGACAGCATCTCAGTGTTAATTCCTCTTTCACGCTTGCAGAACTCCAGTGACTCAGTCTGTTTTGTTGAAGCTGACAAAGACACGTAAGTGTCACCCTGCTGAAAATAAGGAGAAATGTTGACTCAGAAGGAAAATGGTTGGCAGGTAGGAGGGTTAACTGGACAGACTGGCTCTTCCAACCCTAGGGATATGGTAGCTGGGGGGAATCGCTCGCAGTCCAAGCAGTCAAGAACAAAATTCTAGCTCTCGTGACGCCAATGGGAGTTTCTCCACGTTGACTTCAGTGGGGCCAGAACCTTCACAGGTCATCTTCATGCAGCAATTAGTGGTGTTGGGACACTTTTAATACTGGGGGTGCTGAAAGCCAGCCCCCTTACCCCTGTTCACCCCCCCCCACCCCTGGCAGAGCTGGGGCCGGGAGCAGGGCCGTGTCTCCAGCGGTAAAGGGCCCAAGGCTGGGACCGGCAGCCGGGGCGCCACATAAAACTTGGGGGTGCTGCAGCACCCCCCGCCCTCCTAGCTCCTACACCTGTGGCAGCAGCTCAGGATCTGTACTGACCCTGGCTAATAGAAACCGACCAGACTGGGGGCTAGAAACTGCCATATGTAATAGGGTATGGTCAAGGCACTTTTCTTTAACATTTTATCCTGACTGTATTAACTTCTCTTTGGACACGAGAAACTAAACTCTCTCGCCTTACCAAAGCGGGTTCTCTCCTTTGTGTGACCGTCCTGGTCTCTTGTAGCATTGCTCATGTGTTCTGGGCTGCCGGTTTTGAAGTTCTAGCTCTGAGATCCTATGATTCCTTGTTCAGAAGAAACAAATATGCTTGTAAAGAACTATAGGAGTTGGCAACCAGATACAACAGAAAAGGGAACTCTTCTGCCGGTCTCCCAGCCTCGCTTGAACCTTCTTGCATCTCCCCTTTGGGAGGAGGCTGGAAGCGTTGACAGGGAACCATTCTATGGAGTCTCTGGTTTAGTTAGTTAGCTTCTCTTCTAAAGCATCTAACTAGGGGCTTTAGGCACAGTGAGTTAATCCACTAGCCTTTCACCTCTGGAAAGCTGGGTTCACATCCTGCCATGTCACAGATGAAAGCAGTTTGGAGGGCTCGGTCCCATCTTAAGTCCTTCCTATCCATGTCCCCAAACCACCCAGTGATTTGGCACCTCTCTTTGATCAGCTTGGGACTAGAGCAGCAGGTCAGGACAGAGATGGGCCCCCAGAATGAGGTTTTGCAAATCTGGATTGAAGTGCATTTGCAGAGAGAGAAGGAAGCATTATCTGACATTTAGTGTACAGAGAAGACAAATCAAAGGGGACATGATAGAGGTAAAGAAAATAACAACTGGTATTGAGGCCATCTGTCAGATGCTTCCAGTTACCCTTACTCATGAGAACAAAAGAACCCCCAGTAAAATTAAAAGGCAAGAAAACCAAAACAACAACGATGAAACAAAATATTCTTTTAAAAATACAAAGCTTAAGGAACCGGAGAAATTTGCAGCCCCGAGTTATCAGTGAGGCAAAGAGCTAAGGCTTAGACACTCTTGTGAACAATAAAAATACAATCTGCATTCCCACGAGTTTGGATAGAGAATTATAAGGGCTGTAATCCTTCCTGCCTCAGGACGTAAAGCACTGCTATCTGCCTGGGATTCAGAAGACATTTCCCCCTCGGGCATGTTATTGCCTTGTCGTCTAGGAAAGTTCTACACCTTGTTCCGAAAGACCTGATATTGATCACACTTCAAGACAGGCTCCTGGACTAGAGGGGCCATTGGCCTGATGTGTTGCAGCAACACCTGTGTCCCAGTGACATCTGCCCATATGTCTGTGTGGCTCTACCTACTCCTATAAATCTCTGACTTCCCTTTGCAATGTGATATGCACGAAAGAAAAGGAAAGAATCTGGCATGATACATTTTACTGGCCTTAGCACTTGCCAGACTGGTTCAGTTAGCCTGGATTGGTGGTGTAATGGCCTTTTCTGCCCCCAGTCACAAGAGAAGTTTGCTGTCGAAGTGTGGGCACTGATGACAGTACGTGTACCAGGCTGCCAAGAATGTGTTTCTGCTTCCCAAATGATCCACTGAAAACTAGGCTTGTCGACTCAAGGTGGTTATTCTATCTTGAACGGTGTTTACAGAAACCAGTGATGTTTTCCTTTCGCTGATGAGCTATTTGAACCCTGCCATCCCCATGTGGTTTGGTTTGCCCTTTAGAAATGCCTGTTTTACACAGCAATTGAACGGACAACTGGTTACCTGCACAATGCTGCTTTACCCCTTAGTCTGACTAACAGCCGGCTGGTACCAGCTGCCATAAAGGGACCAATGTTGCCATCTTGTGGTTGAACTGCACCAAAGCAGCTTTAACCTTCTCCAACTTCCCTCTCTAACGTGTATTGTCACGGGTATGTATTAAATGAACCCAGCTTCCATTCTGTGACGGCCTCCGCGTCGCCTGCAGCACGTGTCACTCCTGTCAGGGCTTGTGGGGAAATGTTAGAAACTTAAATAAACGGTGGTTGGCCCAACATTAGCATGTGCTGTTTTCAGTGCTAGTAGCTTATTGGTGGCCCTCTCCCAGTCCATTTTCCCTGTTTACCCCAGCGTCCTTTTCTACCCTGTCTGGTAGGGCAGCTGTCAGCCCTTTGGGAATAGCGTCCCTTAGGCTGTCTGTGTGTGCAGAAAGCAGGGGGTTGGCCTATTAGCTCCATGCTCTGTAAGGAGAGTCCACAGCGCTGCTCCGGTAGGAGTTCTGATCCATTACAGATGAGCATTTTCACTGCTGATTTAGGGACGGAAAAGGGTAACCGGTTAGCATGAGGCTTACTGTTAACTGGACCTTAACTGTTGACGCACCGGGCCACTCAGCTGGAGGGACCCCATCCCCTGTCGCGCCAGCAGGACCTCAGCCCCGGCCGGGTTGGGCCAGCAGGACCCCAGCTGCAGTGGGACCTAGATCCCTGCCACCTGGCCCGCCGGAGGAACCCCAGCCCTTGCTGCGCCGGGCCAGCCGGAGCGACCTCAGTTAACCAGTTTAAAGATTTTTTTTTTTATCGTTGAACCGGTTAACCGATATTTACATCCCTTTGCTCATTACAGCTGTTATTTGCTTATTCCTCCTCTCCTTTGTTTTTAATGATTTCCTTTTTCTATTGGGTTCTGCGCAAGTGCAATTGGTTGACCATACAATCAGTCTGGGCATGTGCTATTATTGTAGGATAGCCCAGGAATACAGTGTAGTGTGATCCACATGTCGCTCGTTAACCTCAGTAGCACACACGGTAAAACTCCCCAGTGGTCTCCATTGTTAATTTCTAAGTCACAGAGCACAACAAAGTCCTGTGCCTAGTCCTGCAAATCTGCCACAAAGGCACTTGGGCTCCACCGCAAGGGACTTCTCCAAATTGCTCTGCTGTGGCCATTTGGCATGCACGAGCTGCGCTCAGATGCCAGCATAATTAGTGGCAATATGCATATGCAGTGCTGAGAGTGTGATGTTGCTTTTACAGCTCTATTATCATTGTTGGCAGTTAGCACAACTTGAGAAATCCACCGACTATGTGGAGCAAATGGTGGAAGGCCCAATTAAACACATTTCTCTGTTTATCCAAGCCCTGTTAAACACATCTCCTGTGACACAGTCCTGCAGCAAGAAGAGCATAGCCCATGACCCCGTTAGGATCATCGTTAGTGCTATAGTTTACATTTTGTCCTGTGTGCTGCTCGTGAGGTTTTCCTCCAGTGTCTGTGTTTTCAGTGGGAGCAAGGAGAGTTCAGGCTGGCTTGGGTTGGTCTCCGTGCTCGTAATGGGGGAGAAGCCATGGATAGCCCCAGTGCTGTCTTTGTCGTACATTCAGCCCTGCACTTAGAAAAGCTACTTTGCTTTCCTGGCCATCTGTCTGCGTTTCCAGCTGTGCGCTCAGCATTTGTGTAAGGCGAACGCTAAGGCAGATTCGTAGCGTGGAAATTCGCCTGAAACTCATGCAGCTGTGCTGACCACACATGTCGTTCTCAGGGTGGGAGATGAAGTGGGGGTGGGGGGGGGCACTGTGTTTCCTCTGGCTCAGGAAGACAGCTATCTGTGTTTGTCTTCCGTGCTATCACTCACACTGCATTTGCTTTTCTTGTCAAATGTTTCAGGAGATACGATGACCTGCAGCGGGATTATTTTATTGTAATTTGAGCTGTCCATTTATTGCTGGCTTCTGCTTGTCTGCACCACTAGGATGGCCCACAGGAACCTCAGCTGGAGAGAGAGGATCTGGGGAGGTTTGCTGGTATCTCAGGTCTAATCTTCCTCTTAAGCCACTACTAATAACCGCTCTCCTATGCACTCACACTGCACTAGCTCCCAGCATTGAGTACAAGCTGTTGATTAAGGTTGGCACTTCATGGCCCCAGGGGCTTCCTGCTTTAACTCTCATGATGCCTCTCTCCTTGCTGTAGGCTGGTGGAAGAATTTATGCTGCTGGCAAACATGGCCGTCGCCCATCAGATCTACCGCTCCTTCCCCCAACAGGCCCTGCTGCGCCGTCACCCCCCACCCCAGACAAAGATGCTGAACGACCTCATGGAGTTCTGCGACCAGATGGGACTGGACATAGATTTCAGCAGCGCAGGGGCCCTGCACGTGAGTGGAGACCGCACTGGGGATTTGCATCAACAGAGAATGTTTAGCCGGTTAAGCTCTCCTGGGGTTACTGATACTTTCTCCGACAGCATTTGTATAATGGCCTGTGTTTACCTGCTCTCCATTCTCTGGGTGATCTGCCCTGTCTTCTGCACAGGGCTACAGCTGACTGTGCAGAGCTGGCCAAGGGGGTGTCCAGGGGAGTTTGGAGATGAGGCTCGCCTTTGTAGCCACGCACTGGGCATAAAGAACAGGGCGTGCATTGCCACGCGAGTCCTCCATTTGAAACCCTCCTGCCCTGTCTTCAGCCAGGTGGCAGGGTTCGGGGGGCAGGTCTCTGTGCTCCACTAGACCCAGCCTCTCAGAAAAGTCTGGTTATACCCTCCTGTCTCAAACCGGGGCTCCCAACAAACACCTCGTGCAGAGAGATGTGATTTTCTTCACAGGGCATAAAAATGAAGCCACTGACACTGCAGAAAAGATGACAAATCCCCAAGAGGTATTAGTCTGCCCAGTGTTTGTCTGCTCTCTCGAGCCATCTCCCCTGGGGACTGGAGGAGATCACTGATAATGAGCCAGGAGGGGGGAGGCTCTTGAGGGAAAGACCATCCTAAAAACTACCCAGCACTTTCCATCTCTTGATTGCTGCCCTCGCAGTAGCTGGTTAACCCCCGCAGCCCCTTGTCAGGGCGGGGAGGGTCTCCCTGTTGTATGGCTGGGCAGGTCACGGCAGAGAGCTGAAGCGAGTTGCTTGTGACCACTGAGGGAGCTAGTGGCTGGCCAGAAGTGGAAGTCAGCAGCATGCAAACCACACGAAGAATTGTCATAGAGAAGAGGTGGAGATTCGGTGGGATCATGACAGGCAGCGCCAGAGGCCACACCCCCTGCCTCCCTCTCCGTTAGCAAAGAAGCAGGGTTTGCAAGGGTTTAAAATGTCATCTCCAGGGTCAGCATCCACCGTGGCGTGGCCTCCCCTGCTGCAGCCTCACACATCAGAGTCTGACCTCAAATCGGGCTGTAGCCAGACACAGCGGATCTAGTACCAAATGCAGCGGACAGTTGGTGCCGGCGAATGTTTGCTGGGAGGAGTGTGGTGTAGTGGTTAGCGCCGGGAACTGGCGATATGGCCTCCTGAGTTCCACTAGTGCCGCTGACTGCGTCAGTCTGATCTCGTCTAAGTCACGTTCCTGCTCCGTGGCCTTCGCTGTACAGCGGGTGGAATAGGGAGGGTGGCCCACGGGTTAGGGGCTAGCTTGGGAAGTGGGAGACCAGGATTAATTCCTGCTTTGCCCCAGACTTCCTGGGTTGCCTTGGGCAAGTCATGCAACCTCTCTGTGCCCCAGGTCCCCGTCTGTACCATGGGGCACTAGCCCTGCCCTCCCTCCCAGGGCTGCTAGGCAGATAAATGCGTGAAAGATGATGGGGTGCTCAGGCCAGTAACAGGGGCTGGATAAGTATCATAGGTTGCTAGGTGATACATGCTCCCCCACTGGGGGTGTCGCGGTCTGACTGACGTGTGCGCAAAGCGCTCGGAACCCCTCAGATTCCGGGTCCTGGGTGTTTCTTGCAGAGACAGGAAATCCAAGGAATCTTTGCAAAGAACTTAACAGCGTAATGAGAGCAGAGGAGTGGGCAGTGCTGAAGCAGTAGATGGATAGGAAAGAGCTCTCTAGCCGCGGCTGAAGTAAGGGATGGAGAAGAGTATGGGCTGTTAGGAATACATTCAACACAAATCTTTGTTTTGCCTGATGCCTAGATGCTGTGCTGATGGGTGTGCTCTAAGTAAAGCTCCGTGTTGGTCACGGAGGTGACGGAAGTCATGGATTCCGTGACTTTCCATGACCACCGTGACTTCTGCAGTGGCCGGTGCGCCTGGCCCGGGGGCCACCTAAGCAGCTCGGGTAGCCCCTGGGCCAGGCACACCGGCCACTGCTGGGCCAGTCTCGCCTCCCTCCCCCGCCCCCCAGCAGCAGGAGTTTGGGTGTGAGGGGGGCTCAGGGCTGGGGTGCCTATCCGGTGGGGGGACTCCCTGGAAGGGCAACAGCAACTTCCCTGCCTCAGCACCTAGCTCCACGCTGCCTCTGCCCGCAGGCACCACCCCCGCAGCACCCATTAGCCGTGGTCCCCGGCCAGTGGGAGCTGCCGAACTGGGGCTTGGGGCAGAGCAGAGGCAGTACATGGAGCTAGGAGCTGGGTAGGGAGCCTGCCCCAGCCCCACCAACCCCCCAGGCCGCAACCCACCCCCTCCCGAGCACCCATGACTCCCCCCTCCCCCAGGCCACAACTCCCCCCAGCACCCACGTCCCCCCAGAGCAGGGTCGCCAACCCCCCAGCGCCCGTGACGCCCCCAGGCTGCGACACCCCCCCATGAGCACCCACGGCGATGGATGGGTAATGATTCCATCTGGAGCAAAGCCCCTGTTCGGAGACGTGACACCCTTAGGGGTATGTAAAGCAGCACGCTCCCTGGGGAGGGGAAGGAAAAGCTGGGGCAGAAGCATAGAGGTTTCCGACGAGGCTACAGTGTGTTTTGTGTGTTCGGGCAGCCTGCCGTTTCTGTCGCTGGTTAGCTCTGTTCTCACCAGCCAGTCATTGCAATAAAGCAATTTCTGCATAGAAAGATGATGGTTTCAGGGGTGGGACTGCGGAGCCGTACTGGGAAATCTCATGCACTGTATATGTATATACTGCAAACCATGGCTTGGGCTGAAATGAAGAGAGCGTTAAAGCTTCACTTCAGATGGAAAGTGAAGCATGCGGGGCTCCAGTATTTTCTTTTTCATTGCCCCTGGACTGCTGGTGATACTGTTAGTACAGTGCATCGTCAGCCTCCCTCGTACTGTTCTGTTAGGTGCGGCCTCACCGCTCTGCTCCCTCCTCTGGGACTTGCACCGAGCTCCTTGTCAGGGATGCTGAAGACAGGGGGATGCTTTTCCTCCGAGCTTTGACCATGTGGGGCCTTTCCAATGAGGAGGAGGAGGCAGTGCTGCTTGTTACTAGCCTAGTACAATGGCTTCAGACTGCTGCATCCCTCGGAGCGCTACACAGTGCATTGAGCCAGGGCAGTGGAATATGCTTTGCTGCATGGGAGGGAACTGGTCACAAGGCCCTGGGGTTTGACCTGCAGGTTGAGAGGGAGAAGATAAAAGTCCATCTCTCTGAATGTTCGGAGATTATTCCCCTGGCTTCTCTGCCCCACATGGCTGCTGCCTTTGGAAGGCAGATGCTGAGCAATATCATAAGTGACTGCAATATATAGAAACGGTGTCCACAAGGCAGCCCTGTCCTAGCCAACCAGGCGGTGAGCACCAAGCTGGGACCAGCCGGGCTGCCGGGACCATGAAAAACCAGCCAGGCTGGCATATGGAGGAAACATATTTGCTGTAGCCAGCCAGGCTGTGCATATGGAGGAAACATATTTAGTGAGGAAAACATTTCCGTTTCACGTTTCTAAGTGATGGGTGCAAACAAGGAAGAGGGGATTTTTGTTGTAAAGGGTCTGCACTTTCTGAAATCCCCGGAGCAGTAAAACAGCGCAAAGAGCAGGACTTGTTTGTTCTCCCCCAGAGCCTTTCACCTGTTTCTTTCCCCCTTCTCTCCTTCCAGAAAAGTCTGAATGAAATGTTTGGTGCAGACAGCTATGCAGAGGCCAGGAAAGAAGTGCTGACCACCATGTTCTCCAGGCCAATGCAGGTAAGAGCCGCCAGGTCACAATGTGCTTATCCCCGTGCAGCCAGCACCAGAATGTTTTCGGACTCGTCGCCACCAGCTTTGCGTTTCCTGCCCAGATCAGTGCTCCTTCCCCTCTCCCGAAAACCCCCCTCTGCACTGGTCGTTTAAACTGTTACACAGGGGGAAGGGAGATGAAGAAGCTAAGCGCTTCACTGGTAACTCCCGGCAGCCCCAAAGCCTGGCATGACCCAGATTTATACCTGATGCGTCCAGTCTGCTCTAGTCAGTGAGGCCTGCCTGGTTACTTATGGGCTGGGTTCACCGGTCAGGGCTGGGCAACCCGCTGAGATTGATGGGTTCAGTGGGAGTTGCTCCTTGGACTCTCCCTCAAATGGCGCAGCCAGGAGGCTCCTACGATGGGTGCTGCCACCACGGGCACAGTTCTGGGTATTTCGCATAGGAGGCTTTGGTGCCATAAAGGGTTTAAGTGACTGCTAGGCAAGGGCAAGGATGGCAGGGTGCAGATCCCCCATTGACTTCAGGGGATTGGGCCAAGCCTAGTAGCCCTGCTAAAATCTCCTCTCATGACATCCAGTAGCAATTTCCTTCCTAAAGAGCCATTCAGGGCAGCTGAGGGGCCAGGGAACTGGGGTCACTGGTTGAAAGCCCAGCCAAAGTCAGACCCTGTAACCGCTGTTCGGTCCAACTTTAACGAATTAGTCTCAGTTCAGAGTAAACAGGCATCCCCATCAAAACCCAGCATTGACCTGCCCTTGTAAGCAGAGGGGCCCAGGTCTGAGTAGGCCACGGAGACCCATCCATCTCAAGAGGTGGTCTCTTTTGGGTAGGTGGCAGAACTGACAGGAGGGGAGCTTGCCGTGCCACGATTGTGCTGGCTTTGTTGCGGCACCCTGTGAACAGCTAATCTGGTGCGTTTCATCGGCACAGAATTAGCGAAAAGAAAACACAGTATAATTTTTGTAAAGCCTCTGCCTTGTTAACTTGGCCGCCGCGCGAAGGGAGGCTGGTTCTGAGAGCGCAGCCCACCAACAGGGAGAAGGTGACACGTTCCTCAAAATGGCCTCTCAGCCGCTGAGTGTTTATCACCATGGGAATACATCATCTTCCTGACATTACTCATTTGACTGTCACTCTTCTAATTAGTTAATTTGCTCCATTTACTCATTAGCAGTTGCCTGAAGTCCTGCTGTACTTTAGCAGCTTAATGCTTGTTTGCAAATGTAGCTGGGGAGGCTCTGATGGCAATTAGCACAAACTGTGTGGTAATGATCCCCTCCACACGCCCGTTGGACTCATTAGTACAGTTTGCTGCTGCGCAGTTCTCCCCTTTTTAGCTGGGTGTGTTTTTCCACCATGTTTCTCTAGATAACGACCCTTTGTCTGGCTTCCACGTGTCTCCATCACCGGAGGCATGGATAGCTTCCTTTCCCCTTCAATGGGACGTACTGTTGAAGTTGAATCCTATTTGTAGCGTCTATTACATGGGTTCCCCCTCCAGCCTGCTGCTTGATTGTGTTGCGTCAAGGCCCCGAGTCTTCTCCCCAGGTACCGGACTGCCTGGGTCTTTGAACGGACGGTCGAAAGGAGACTGGTCACGTGGGCAGGCACGGCCCAGTATGGGGCAGTGAGAACTTTCTGAACTGTGTGTTCTTGTTCAAGGGCTAATTTCTCTTTAAGCCCCAAAGCTGTGTCTGTGCCATATGAAAGGCCTGCCGGCGCGTGGAGGAGGAGAGTAAACTTGGAGCCCCTCCCGCTCTCCACCACCAGGCACCTCAGCACATTCGGCAAACTCACCTGCCACACAAGCACATGCGTTGGTAACAGCCGAATTTGCAGCGTCTGCCCGTCATTGACAGTGGTGCAGAGCCTTTACTTCCTCAATGAGGAGTTCCGTATGAATCAAAACCACGGAGGAAGGCCTTTGGGAGCTAGGTTTGGGCAGTGTCTCATTCAAACCATTTCCTAACCTGAGCTGGTGCTTTGGAAGTTTCATTTGCTCTTCAGCTTCCTTTCCCCCCAGGCCCAAAATGGAAACGTGCCGTGTTTCCTTTTCACGTGGTGCTGACGCTCTGCCAGCGATGGCCCAGCTCAGGCCAGCCTGGCCGTCGCAGAGGAGGGGTGAGCACAGCAGTAGGTAAATAGATGCTGAGCTTGAGCAAAGCAGGACATGAGGATGTTTGCTCCTAGCCAAGCGAAAGCTTTTTCCCAAGGCTGTGACACAGTTAAGTGTCAGTTTTAGACTCTTCAGTCTGTACTCTGTGAAGTCATAGAATCATAGAATATCAGGGTTGGAAGGGACCCCAGAAGGTCATCTAGTCCAACCCCCTGCTCAAAGCAGGACCAATTCCCAGTTAAATCATCCCAGCCAGGGCTTTGTCAAGCCTGACCTTAAAAACCTCTAAGGAAGGAGATTCTACCACCTCCCTAGGTAACGCATTCCAGTGTTTCACCACCCTCTTAGTGAAAAAGTTTTTCCTAATATCCAATCTAAACCTCCCCCACTGCAACTTGAGACCATTACTCCTCATTCTGTCATCTCAATGGTAGCAGAACAGTCTAGAGCCATCCTCTTTGGAACCCCCTTTCAGGTAGTTGAAAGCAGCTATCAAATCCCCCCTCATTCTTCTCTTCTGCAGACTAAACAATCCCAGCTCCCTCAGCCTCTCCTCATAACTCATGTGTTCCAGTCCCCTAATCATTTTTGTTGCCCTTCGCTGGACTCTCTCCAATTTATCCACATCCTTCTTGAAGTGTGGGGCCCAAAACTGGACACAGTACTCCAGTTGTGGAGTGCTGGTGTCTTTTTTTAAATACCTCCAAGTATCTGCAAGGGATATCGTGAGGGTAGTGTGCTGAAATGGTGCAAGTGTCTGGGACTGTGGTTGCCTGTAAAATGCCCACATCTGACCTACAGTCCCTCATTATATGAGTGCCCTCTCTGTTTTGATGAAATTTCCAAGAATCCAGATTTCTGATCAGAGGGCCCCTCTGCCCTGCTCCTTACATGACTGCTAAGGAGAGCATTGTAATGAAGCCTGTTTGGAAGGACTGACCAGGAAGAGGAGACCTTTCCAACTTATAGATATTAATGGGTCAAGGCAAGTTTATGGATGGAAAGGCATTTTGAAAGGAGAACTCTAACTGTATGTGACGTCAGAAGGAAGCTAGACCAGCATCAAAAACAATAGAGCCTAACTCTCTTCAGAAGTGTAGCTATGGTCAGAAAAACATCTATATGGAATTTCCAGTCTTGCTCAATAAGCCTGCTCCCTAGGTATGTTCTGTGTTGCATCTTGCTTCCTCCACAGGCAAAAATAAGTTTACAGTTGAACTCCCGTTAGCCCTACAGAGCCAACCCCGCTCTGGGAAAGCGAGCTGGATGCGATTCTGGCTAGTGTATCACCAAGAGAACTGGTACCTTATGTTCTGGGGGTAGACCCTTCATTCCTGCTAATTGAGCATGGGTCCAGCTAGACTTTGGCTCCCAGGGTGAGCTTACAGGGCTGGCTCTTTGCAAAACAATCTTTTAACTTGTAAATGGAGTATTGGTATGGAATTGCCAACACTCCCCCCTCTAGCCCCTGCCCCCCAAGCATGGAAACCTACAATGCCATTTTTAGAGTCACTTTTGCAAGTAGATCCTGCATGTGGGTATGTGTGTTCATGTGCACCTGCCTTTTAGCAAACGAATCATCTCCTGAATGGAAGGAGCACTGCGTCACACACAGACAAGACTGGCAGAGGTAAACAATTTCAGTTTTTCTGTCCCAGTAGATTGATCTGCAATTAGCAATGTTTGCCAGGAGCACACCGGAATTTTCCACGTTGGCTGCTCCATGACTTGCCCTAAGAAGGTCCTCCAGGGTTACTTAGCTCTCAGCTAAGAGTGTCTGATCCTCTGTCGCTCGAGGAAGTACAAAAGGCCATCCAAACATTACGGAATGGTTGTGCCTATGGTATGCCACCTGAGCTGCTCAAAGGTGCTTTTGGCCTCCATCAACTGCTCTTTAAAAGTGTGGGCATCAGCGTGCCAGCAGAATGGGAAGACAGCATCGTAGTGTCTTTGTACAAAGGCAAAGGATCTCACACTGAGTGCAGCAACTACAGGTCGATCTCATTGCTATCAGTCCCTGGAAAGATCTTCGCTCTGTTCTGGTTGCTAGGATGCAGCAAATGCTCCTTAACAGACTTGGTGTCCACAGCTGTTTCGCTGCTGGGTGGTTGATAATGAATGCTTCCCTTACGCTACAGCTTCCAGCTGAGCTGCACTGAGAATTTAATTGCCTGCTTCATGTGGTGTATATCAACATCAAAGTGGCTTTTGATTCTGCCGACAGATCAGCACTTTGGCTCGCCCTGAAAGGAGTTGGCGCCCCGGATGTTCTACTAAATCTGGTGCCCGATCTTTGTACCAGTGTGAAAGTAAGCGTTGGCGCACGGCTTCTGCTGCGTTTCTACACAACCTCAGGTGTGCAGCAGGGGATGCATTCTCACCCTGGCACTATGCTGCCAAGCTGCCAGCCGGATCTTAGACTTGCTGCTCCACACGTTGGAATCAAGGTTGGTCAAGAAGCAGTCACTGACCAAGACTTGCCGACAGCACTGCTGCCTGCCGTGTGGAGAAGCAAAAGAGTTCCAGCCCTGCCCATCAAGCCTTCCAAGACACCGCCTGCACCATGGGGTTGAGCATCTTAGACCAGAAGAGCAAGGTCTAGAATTTGGAGCGGGGCCACCAGAACGCCCCAGTGTATGTGGGGTCAAGTACCATGAAGAGCACTGATGAGTTCAACTGCCTAAACTGCAAGCCAAGTCCAAACGGTTGCAGCAAACTGGCTGTCTTCCAACTACTGGGCCTCGCTGTCTCCTGCATGAAGTCCACGTCTTGCTGTGGATGCAAAAATGTCTCTAAACTGAGACTAAGTTCAGGCTCTAGCAGGCCTGTGTACTACCTGTACTGCTGTACGGGTCAGAAACCCAGACCTCTTACAGGCAGAGCTGGAAAAGCTAGAGGCATTCCATGTGCATTCGACTTTGTACGAAGTGCCATAATCTCAGAGAATGGGGAAGGAGAGGAACATGATAAATGAATAGAGAAACCAGCTTCGTAAGGGTCACAGGCCATGAATAAGTCTCTACTTTGTTTGGAGACGTAGCTGTTGTCTGGGCTGTCAGACGTCTGGACAAGCCATGTCTATGTGCAGCGGAGCATGTCTGTACCTCGAGTCTCCTTGGGAAAGGGACACTTCCCGTTTCTACCCAAGTGGCTGGGCCTGCCTGGGATTCAGGGCATCCCAGTGAAAACACCACAGACCCTGCTTTCCAAGGGGTGCCAGGCGAGTGCCATCTGGGATTGACACAAACACTTCCCAGGCTGCCTGTTTGCAAGCATGGAGATGGGTTATTCTGGGAACAGGGGGCCCAGGGGCAGGGGTGAATTTTAGGGGAGCGCCTGATGTGCTTGCAGCTTGTGACGTTTATTGTCTTTCCAATCACGACCTGACGTTTGAGCCCCGAAAGGCCCTTTGCCCACCAGCAAGGCGCTCTGTGGTTATCCCAGAAGTAGTCAAAGATGGAGGGAAGTGGTCCCCTCTGCAGCCAAGCTCTGCCCATCGCAAGGTAGGGACCTCCGGTTGCTTGTCACACACCTCCCCACTCCTGGCCTTGGTGTAAGTTAGAGCAGCTGAGGAGCTGCCGTAACTTACCCCACTGGTCCCTAAGTGGGTTTTCACGAGTGGAGAATAAGCAGCGCGGAGCTCCTCTCTGGCACATCCCCTGCACCAGAGGAGGACACAGGAAGCTGGCTGGTGGACATATTCTCCTCTGTTGGCACCTCCAGCCAGAATACAGCCACAGCAGAGTGGAGAATATGGCCCCGAAAAGGCCTTCATGTCTCCTTGCCCATCCACCGTTCCCAGCTCTCCAGCTCTCGCAGTCTCTCCATACAGTGCTGTGTGCACCATGAGTAAGGAAACATGGCGCCGTAGACAGGAAGTCTGTGCCCCCAGCCATTGCCTGAAACCACACATGGGGCAAGGCTCTGGATCGGCCCCTGCTTTAGCCCTGGGACACGTGGGCCGTCGCTGCGATCACTGGCGATGCCAGGACTCCTCTGCATGACGACATCGGTGCTGGGCGATACTGAATGGCCTGCTTTGCTGTGTATGTTTCCGTCCTCGGCGCTGCGGCTTGTGTGTCAGAGATCAGGCTGCAGGTGAGTCGGCCAAAGCCCACAGCAGCTAATTAATCCATGATCCTGCCCAGCTCATGTCTTGGACGCGCGCTCTGTACCTCTGGGTCAGGACAAATGCCTTTCAAATGGAGGGAGAGGGAGGTGGGAAAAAGCTCATAATGTACGTCAGCGGGAGCCCCTGGGGCCTGGTGCGCCAGTCAGCTTGTAAAAGATGAAGGAAAAGTGACACCTCATTTTTCAGGGGCTCAGTCACTTGGGGATTCAGTCTGTCCTTAAGAACAAAGCAGCCCTTGGTCGGCTGTGGCTAATTTATTCGCCTGCTCCTTGCAGTTCTTCTTGGGAACGGAGCGCAGCAGAGCATTGAGAACTTGTCGTTCGAATCTGTTAATGAGAAAACATCCGGTTGGAGTCATGCCGGTATCGCTCGGGAGCACCATCGTGCAGGTGGTGACAGGCAGTCGGAGCTGCCCGCCTTCGTTCATGTGTCCTCGCAGGAGCCCCGGAGAAGTGGCCTCAGAATAATCCTCTAACCATTTTGCCCACTCATCGACAAAGGATGCTAGGGTCTCTTCAGCCCTCAAGGAAATGCAGCCCCCTTGGGGTGGGGGGCATGCAGCAACTCTTTAAAATGTCAACTCTGTGCAACGGTCTAAGGCAGGCGGTCGAGAAGGGTCCCAAAGCCAACTGCATTCAGGAGGCAGAATGATAAATCCCCTGACTGGAACTGGCCATGGCAGTGGGGCTAATGCATCCCTCCTGTGGCCAATGCTATGGGGAGGTTAATGATGGGTGGCAATGGTAGGACTCTGATTTGAAAGATGCTACGCCCCCAGGGCTGTGCTGAGGAACTGGGGCGAGGGGAAAGAACACCCCCACTCAACCACTTCCTCTGGCTTCCTGGGGCTTCCTTGAAGTGGGGCTTTTCTCCTCTAGGACCATAACCTAGCCAGCAGCTTGGCTCGTGAGAGCTGATGGGCGCGTGGTGATCTGGCCTCAGGCCTGTGACACACCCGGCGTGCCGTGGAGTTACAGGAGCGTCTGGATGTGCTTTTCCCATGGTCCACATGGAGCTGCAGGGGTCGCTCTCCACACGTCCCCGTAGCTCAGCTCCATGCAGAGGGCTCCCTAAAATCCCATCAGAAATCGCTGTCGGGGTGGCTGTTCAGCGTGAGGCACTTTTCTTCCCCGGAGGCCGAGCATGGGACTAGAATGCCTCTCCCGTGTGGCCTGCAGCGGTGAGCCGCTGGGGAGCGGGGCTAATTGAGCCAAGGAGCCTGTGTCTCGGGGAGTGCATCAGAGATAATGTAGTCCTGGGTTGTGGAAATTGGAAGCGGTGAGAGCTCCTAGCCCAGCTATTGGGTCTCAGTAGAAGGCCAGAAGAATGCTGCTTTTTTTAACCTGCTCTGTTTGCTTGCCCGGATCAGTGCATTGCAGCTCAGCGAGAGCTGGCGGAGCTGATCGCATGGGGAGCTGGAGGAGGTAGCTGCCTGAACCATGAATCCCAGGGCAGGATTTCAGCTTTGTAATCGGAGCAGGCGACTCCCGTTGTTTTTAAACCTCTCACTCTTAGTTTTCAATGGGTTCATTCAATCGCCGTTCCGCCATAACCCCGCCACAACCCCCCGATCTAAGGGGCTTCTCCGTGCGGTTCAGTCTCTGTCTGGGCTGTTTTTCCAGCCCTTAGGGCTGGTGTTTTGCAGATGTAAAAATAAAAGCTGGAACATGTAATAACAGCAGCTGCACCACCAAGCAACGTTCCCGGTGAAGAGGCTGCTGGGAAGCGCAGGGCCAGCGCTGGCCGCGTGTTGATTTAGCCGCGTATACCAGCAGTTCGCTTTGTAGCCGCTTCTCATGAAATGAAGCCGCAGGTATCGCAGCAAGTTTGTCCCCGTCTCAGAGGTGAACAGGAAAGCTGTTGTTTTAAACTGTGTCAGCTCTTGGAGCAGTAACGGCGCCTGCGTAGACATCCAATGTACAAACACATTTGCCCACAGAAAGGTCAGAAATCAGGCTTGGTGGGGCCGGCAGCTGAAGGGGAGAGCCCTGCATGAACTGTGGCGCCCACGAGCCACCTTCCAAACCCCACCTCGGTCGTTTGGCTTGGGTGTTGCACCTGTCCCCTCCCCTCAGCTGTGTTTTAGCTGATTAGATTGTAAGCTTTCCAAGGCAGGAACCGGACATGTTACTTCTTTGTAAAGCACGTTGCAGACTTGGGGGTGGCCCCAAGCCTCTTAGCCAAGTTGCCTGAACAGGGGTGATTTCGGTGAATGGACCCTGGATCAGACACGGCCCTGCTTTGATTTTGCAAAACCAAGACCTGGCTCCTCCAGCCCAAAGTTGGTTCATAAAATCCTGCTTCTCCTGTATTTACCTGCCAACACCTGAGTTCCAGGTTCCTTTTCCTTGGCAAGAGTGGAACGCGCCCCATCAAAACCCTGGGCGTGCATGTGTATTCTGCATGAATGCTAGCCCCCTCCTGCTGTTTCGGGTACAGGTTTGAATGCATAAATATCTACCGAGTGGCTGGAGGTTAGGTGCATACAGAGGGACACTATCGGAGAAGGCTTGTGAGCACAGAGTGTCCAGGACATAGGACTCCCTCTGGAATTGTGCCCAAGTGCATGCAGAGGAAGGGGTAAAAGGCCGTGGCAAGTCATGCAGTGCTACTGAGCCATCTGTGTGATCCAGGGGGTCTAATAGCATCTTTCCATTGCGTGTGGCGCTGGTGGGAGTCTTGTCATTCTGCAGGCTCTGAGCAAATTGCTCTGGCCCTGCGGGCTGGCAATGGGATTCGGAGCCTTTCACCGCAGATGGAGGCTAAGAGCTGTTCTCGTCTGATGGCTGCATGGGGGCCTGCCTGATGGCAGCGTGCCCATGCAAGCCCCCTAAATGGCACGAGCAGAGGCCAATGGCAATGTGCCATGGCAGCTGAACTCCCCTCTCACCCTCCGAATCCCCACTGAAGAGCCATGGCGGGGAGCTCGACCTGCCCTGACCTGTGCTGGTCCAGCTCTGCAGTGCCTGGAACAGCTGGTCCTCTGAGCAATGCTACACTGAGAGGCAAGCTCTGCAGCGGGGCCGTGTGTGCCTATCTGCTCTCCTCCACCGGCACCTGTCTCCCTAGAGCCGGCCCCGCAGCCAGGCATGTGCCTGTGTCTCTGGGCTGCCCCGACGCAGGTTACTTGGAAAGGACTTTCCCACTCTTTCGGTGGCTCGGAAAGGGAGCCGGGCTGGGCACCGCAGTGCACGGTGATGTTACGGCTTCAGCTTAGTGCTGAATGAGACGCTGGAGCAGCCTCACAGATGCTTAAACCCTCAGCCCTGTCTCTTTAAAAGCACCCACAGAAGAGCTGTGCCGAAGGGCTGTATCCTAACCTGCCAGAGAGCAGGCTGAGGGGGGACGGCAAACAGCAAGCTCCTGAGTGAAGCAGTCCCTGGGCTGTCAGTCTGGCTGCGTGGCTTCTTCCAGGAAAAGGGCTCTTCGAGCTCCCTTTGATTTATTCCCGATCTGTTATTTAGACTGTGCAGATATAATAACGCACGAGCCAAGCGGCATCTGTTCCCAGCGAGCAGTATCAAGGAGCTCCATTAATCCCCATGATGGATGGGGCTGGGGAGGGGAACGGTCTGTTTCCCATTGCCCAAAGGAAGGGGGAAAGTTTGGCTTATGCTGCCCGAGCGGTGAACAGGCAGCAGTGCGAGTCGATGGGGAGCACCGCATGCTGCCCGGGGATGGATTTCGCTCCCAAGGCCAAGTCTCGGGCGGGACCCCCACCGGATCTCACTGGAGCCTCTGGAACTATGGCCATAGCGGAAATCCTCTGTCGGGAGAGCATCCTTCATGGGCCTGGAACGCGCCGGCTCGTCTGTTAAATCCATCACATCGGCCCCACTTCCCACACATCCCCAGCTGTTTAACCCGGCTGCCAGGGCACTCCTTGTTGGACAGTCTGTTCCCTCTCTCCAGAGGGCTGTCTTTAAGGGAGCACACCGGCCTGGCTGGGAATTTGGGCAGGCGGGGAGGAAAAGGGAGAGCCACACACAGCCTTCTGGCTGGTGGGAGTCAGAGGTCAAGCCAGTGTTAGTTCAGGCCATTTGAAGCAAACTCCTCCCAGGAGACCTGCTGCCATGGAAGCTCCCTGGATCAGGTTGGGCAGCGTTAAAGTGGAACCGGGAATTCAAGGCAGGATTGTTGAAATCTTGCAGCCAGCCGCCCACTGTCTTATGGCTGGCTTTCCCCTTTCCTGTGGGGTAGAAGGAATGGACTGTAGCTGGCTGCCCCCAGGGCGGGGGATTCCCTCCAGTCTGCCATTCTCTGTGCCCGTTTTGCCGTGCCGTTTTCCCAGTGTCCGTGATGCACCAGTCACACATTTACACTGGGCAGGGTAGGGAGCATGGCCCTGCTGTTCACACATACTGCCGGCCTGAACAAACCACCTGCACAGCGTCCTGGGGGCCACCTGCACTAGAAAAACCGGTACCTATATCGCGGCACCCGCGCTAATCCGTGAGCATTAAAAAGGGCCGGGTGGGGGCGCGGAACTGCAATGAGACAGGCTCTCAGCCTCCTAGTGTAGACCAGCTCCTTGGTCGGTCACCGTCTCACGGAGAGGGAGTGGAGGAGATGGACTCCCTTCCCTGGCTCAGATGAGAAGAGCCGTGGGTAGCTGGGCAGGGGGCAGAGAGGGTGAGCGAGTCGTCCCCTGCAGCAGCTGCGCTGCCGATCATGGCAAAGGAACATCAGATGCTTGAGCTCGGTGCTGCTGGGAGCCCCCCGTCGCCCATCTGACAGACTGATCCGCTCCCCTGACTCTTTAGCAGAGCACCCCACCTCTCCCCCTGACTCCACGGCTTGGATTAGGGTTTCCTCAACGCACCAGGCCAGGGGTGACTCTTCCTGATTGCTCAAACCATGTCATTCCTCCCTTTTTCCACGAGAGGGCGCGCTAGGTCACCTTACTAGCACTGCAGGGACTAGCCTGGGTGAGCAGCGAGCATGCAGGCATGGCCCTCCTAGTGCCCTGCCCCGCTGTTACTGCTCTGGCCAGAGGCGGGTGGGAATGCTACACTCACCGGTTGGGGGGAAAAATAGGGGGGCCTGGCCCTGAGACCTGTTGCTGTGTCCGGCTGAGCAAAACACGAGGCAAACTGCTACACAGAGAAAGCCACAAGTGCATTTCAAAGCCCAGGGCCAGCTCCACCCACAATGTAGATCTGTTCGGCTCCATGGAGCCATCAGCTGAGGACCTGGCCCGTACCCCATGGCTGTGTGAAGCGAGAAGGGCTCACTGAGACTCCCCCAAGTTAGAGAGCAGAGAGCTCTGGTCCCCCCAAGTCCATTTCCCAGGGGCCTATTTCCCTGCAGTACAGGTCAGCGGATGTCCGGCCCACAGGGCGGGGCGAGGAGGGTTTGGGACGGCGAGGAAGAAAATGTGCAGTGGTGGAAATAGCCTGATGAGATCTTAACCCAGCAGGGAATTGAGGAACAACCAGTGGGGCCCCTGGACGATGGAAAAGGAACACTTAAAGACGATAAAGTCATCACGGAGAGACTAAATGAATTCTTTGCTTCGGTCTTCACGGCTGAGGATGTTAGGGAGATTCCCAAACCTGGACGTCTTTTGTAGGTGACAAAAGGAATTGTCTGGGGACAATTGTCTGGGGAATTGTCACAGATTGAAGTGTCACTAGAGGAGGTTTTGGAATTAATTGTGAAACTTAACAGTACCAAGTCACTGGGACCAGATGGCATTCACCCAAGAGTTCTGAAAGAACTCAAATGTGAAATTGTGGAACTATTAACTATGGTTTATAACCTGTCCTTTAAATCAGCAACTGTACCCAATGACTGGAAGATAGCTAACGTAACGCCAATATTTAAGAAGGGCTCTAGAGGTGATCTGGCAATTACAGACTGGTAAGTCTAATGTCAGTACCAGGCAAATTAGTTGAAACAATAGTAAAGAATAAAATTGTCAGACACAAAGAAGAACATAAATTGTTGCACAAAAGTCAACATGGTTTCTATAAAGGGAGATCATGTCTTACTAATCTATTCTTACTAATCTATTAGAGTTCTTTGAGGGGGTCAACAAACATGTGGACAAGGGGGATCCAGTGGACATAGTGTACTTAGATTTCCAGAAAGCCTTTGACAAGGTCCCTCACCAAAGGCTCTTACGTAAATTAAGTTGTCATGGGATAAGAGGGAAGATCCTTTCATGGATTGAGAACTGGTTAAAAGACAGGGAACAAAGGGTAGGAATAAATGGTAAATTTTCAGAATAGAGGGGGGTAACTAGTGGTGGTCCCCAAGGGTCAGTCCTAGGACCAATCCTATTCAACCTGTTCATAAATGATCTGGAGAAAGGGGTAAACAGTGAGGTGGCAAAGTTTGCAGATGATACTAAACTGCTCAAGATAGTTAAGACCAAAGCAGACTGTGAAGAACTTCAAAAAGATCTCACCAAGCTAAGTGATTGGGCAACAAAATGGCAAATAAAATTTACTGTGGATAAATGTAAAGTAATGCACATTGGCAAAAATAACCCCAACTATACATACAATATGATGGGGGCTAATTTAGCTA
This sequence comes from Lepidochelys olivacea, assembly GCF_965140295.1. Classification (NCBI taxonomy): domain Eukaryota; kingdom Metazoa; phylum Chordata; order Testudines; family Cheloniidae; genus Lepidochelys; species Lepidochelys olivacea. The sequence goes on from NC_140419.1 coordinate 7,264,154, forward strand.
CAACTAATCAGGAGAAAGATCTTGGCGTCATCGTGGATAGTTCTCTGAAGGTGTCCACGCAGTGTGCAGCGGCAGTCAAAAAGGCAAATGGGATGTTAGGCATCATTAAAAAAGGGATAGAGAATAAGACAGAGAATATCTTATTGCCCTTCTATCAGAGGTGAAAGTAAGCTGGTACGCCTGGGTCAGCGTACCGGTAAGAGCCGGTGCTCCGTACCAGGACCGGCTTTCCGAGAGGGCAATTTAAAGCCCTGGGGTACCGGCGGCAGGGCTGCGGTGGAAATTTAAAGGGCCCCGGAGTTCCAGCCACTGCTTCCCCCTCCTCTCCCCCCAGGGCCCTTTAAATCCCAGCCTGAGCCCTGCTGCCAAAGCCCTGGGATGGCGGCGGTGGGGCTCCAGCGGGCATGTAAAGGGCCGGGATGGTAGCAGCGGCTGGGGCCCTTTAAATCCCCAATGAAGCCTGGCTGCCGCTACCCCAGGGCTCAGGCAGCAGGCTCAGGCGGGGATTTAAAAGGCTCGGGGCTCCGGCAGCTGCTTCCACAGCAGAGCCCCAGGCCCTTTAAAGCTCTGCCAGAGCCCCAGGGTAGCGGTGGCAGCCAGGAGCCCCCAGGACTCCTCAGTGATTTAAAGGGCTCAGGGCTCCGCTGCGGTAGCAGCAGCTGGAGCCCTGGGCCCTTTAAATCACCCCGAGCCCCGGGGCTCCCAGCCGCCTCTGCAGTTGGTAGCTCGGGAGTGATTTAAAGGGCCCCGGAGCTCCCAGCCTCCACTACCGCAGCTGGAGCCCTTGCCCTTGGCCCTGGGGATTTAAGGCCCTGCCTCTTCCGGTTGAGGCCACGCCTCTTCCTGTTGAGGCCACGCCCCCTGCTCAGGACTCCGGCGTACCGGTAAGTCCTCTAACTTACTTTCACCCCTGCCTTCTATAAATCCATGGTACGCCCACATCTTGAATACTGCTTACAGATGTGGTCCCCTCATCTCAAAAAAGATACACTGGCATTAGAAAAGGTTCAGAAAAGGGCAACTAAAATGATTAGGGGTTTGGAATGGGTCCCATATGAGGAGAGATTAAAGAGGCTAGGACTTCTCAGCTTGGAAAAGAGGAGACTAAGGGGGGATATGATGGAGGTCTATAAAATCATGAGTGGTGTGGAGAAAGTGAATAAGGAAAAGTTATTTACTTGTTCCCCCCCATAATATAAGAACTAGGGGCCACCAAATGAAATTAATGGGCCGCAGGTTTAAAACAAGTAAAAGGAAGTTCTTTTTCACTCAGTGCACAGTCAACCTGTGGAACTCCTTGCCTGAGGAGGTTGGGAAGGCTAGGATTATAACAGGGTTTAAAAGAGAACTGGATAAATTCATGGAGGTTAAGTCCATTAATGGCTATTAGCCAGGATGGGTAAGGAATGGTGTCCCTAGCCTCTGTTTGTCAGAGGGTGGAGATGGATGGCAGGAGAGAGATCACTTGATTATTACCTGTTAGGTTCACTCCCTCTGGGGCACCTGGCATTGGCCACTGTCAGTAGACAGGATACTGGGCGGGATGGACCTTTGGTCTGACCCAGTAGGGCCATTCTTATGTTCAGCAGAGCCAGGCCTGTGATGCACCCCTCGGGGAGTTCCTCCAGTCCCCTGGCTAAACCATCTCTGGGGCTCCCTGGGCTGTTGTGTAAAACGCTTCTGAGGCCTCTTCCACTCCCAGCACTGGGGTCCAGAGCATGGGGCTTTCCTTGCCCAAACAGAGCACTCACAAAGTTCCCCGCCCTCCCCTGGAGTCTCACCGACCGGGGGGGCTTTCCCTTCCCAGATGGCTCTTTACTTCTGCACTGGTGTCCTGGAAGACGAGACCCTCTTCCGCCACTACGCCCTGAACGTGCCGCTCTACACCCACTTCACCTCGCCCATCCGCCGCTTTGCCGACATCCTTGTGCACCGGCTCCTCTCCGCCTCCCTCGGTAGGTGCCTGAAGGGGGCCGCCTGTCACAGGCTGAGAGGCTGCTGCCTGGAGCCTCACAGCTGGGAAGGGAAGACCCAGAGGAGGCGACAGGATTCCTGGGTTCTGCTGTGGATTTGGACAGACCCTGTATGGGCGTGGACTGGTCACTCAGTCCCTATGTCCCTGGCCCCTCTGCTCACTGCAGCTGTATCTAATTCTCCAGCCTCGGACCGGGCCCCCACTCTCTTGTTCTTCAGCAGGTTGTGGGGATCTGGCCTCCTGTGAAGCAGGGTGGAGGGAGTGTAGCTACCTTGGCAGGCTCTGTCTGTACAGTGGGGATTCCAGTTGCGAGCTGCTCAGGGGTACTGGGGCACACCTCTGGGGAATGCCAGACTCCTGGCGCCCTAGGGTGGGTGTTGTCCCCATCCAGGCCCTTACCACCAGGGCGCTCACCAGTCATTGTGGCTTGTTTCCCTCCCAGGCATGGGATGCCCAGTCCAGATGAGAAAGGAGGCCATCCAGAAGCAAGCAGATCACTGCAACGACCGGAAAATGGCTTCCAAGAGGGTGCAGGAGCTCAGCGCCGACCTGTTCTTCACCATCTTCGTCAGGGTGAGACCACAGCCACCGCTACGCTAAATGAGCTAGCGGGGCCTGGAGTTCTCCTTTCGGCCCTCAGGCATCGAGATGATTCCTTGGTTCCCTTTGGGGACGGTCTCTGAAGAACACCCTCACCTGTCAGGTGACCCTGTCCTATGGGTCATGGCATGCTCTGGAGCCAGTCCGGCTGCTGCTAGCTCTGTAGGTGATCCCTGGCCTGAGCAGCCGTTGGCTCTCCTCCCTCTTGTGCCCCAGAAGGAGCAAGTGCTGCTTCTGGCTTCAGTTCTGCTGATGATTCTCCCTGTCATGTCTAACAGGGTCATGGGCCCTGAGGCCTCTTCCCTGGGGCGGCTGCTCAGAGTCCAAGCAGGGCATATGTAGGTGACTGTGTTTCCACAGCACTGGAGGGCTCAACAATCCTTCCCTTGACTGCTTGGACCCAGCTAGCTCTTAGGAGTGCTACAGTCTGTGGGATGTCCTGGCAGCTGGTGCCCCACAGGGCTGGCTGGCACCCCGGTCGGGACCGGGGAGAGGATCTGCTGCGCTCCCTAGCGGCTGGGGAGAGGGAGCATTACAACCCAGCAGAGGAGCAATTTACGAACTCCATGGGCGCTGCCCAGGTGGGCAAAGAGTTGTGGGACACTGGGGGATGGTCTCTGGGTGGGAGCCCTCCTTGGCGGTATCTCGCTCGTGACCGTGCATTGTGTTGACAGGAGTGTGGCCCGCTGGAGTCAGAGGCAATGGTGATGGGCGTCCTGAACAAGGCCTTCGACGTCCTGGTGCTGAGTTTCGGAGTTCAGAAACGCATCTACTGTAACGTACGTGCCCTGGAGCACCGGTTTCCCCCTTCGACTGGCCTTGCCATTAATCCTCCCTAGCTCACAGCTGTGCTGCTCGGCTGGGTAGTACCGGCTGGTCAAGGCCCTTCTGTGTCCTCTAGCCGGGCTCAGAGCAGGTGCGAAGTACCCGCTGGCAGTTTGACACTCGCACTGCCATCACCAGAGCTGCCCTGGGGCCAAGTGCAACTGGGGAAGACCACAAGGGAGGGGAGGGTGTCTTCGCTGCACAGGGAACCACCACACTGATGCGGGTTAGCCTTGCCTGGAGGCGAACATCCCCCCGGATGCTGCATCTCCCACTCTTTCTGCACTCGCCTGTGTGCCTCCGGGGGCACAGCTGGTGGTTCTTTGTGCTGAGACACTCTAGGATTCTTCCCAGTCAGGTGTGTCAATTGCTGGAGAACAGCTCTGTCCTTCAGGGGGAATTGTGGGAAGTCACTGAGGGACTCTCGGCTCTCAAGTGAGTCTGCCTGGATCCTCCCTAAAAAATGGGTGATTCCAGCCCGGGTTAAATCGGAGCCTGGGTTCTTACCGGTCCCCCCCAGACAGGTCAGTTCCAAACCTGGGTCAGAGGGGTTTGTGTGAGGGGCAGGTAAGCACCTGGGTTAACTACGCAGTGAAGACAGACCCTAAAGAGCAGTGTAGATAAGGCCTCAGAGGACTTCCCTACCCACTGTAGATAAGGCCTCAGAGGACTTCCCTGCCCAGCGGATATCCTGTGGATAAATTGGAGAGAGTCCAGCGAAGGGCAACAAAAATGATTAGGGGTCTAGAACACATGACTTATGAGGAGAGGCTGAGGGAGCTGGGATTGTTTAGCCTGCAGAAGAGAAGAATGAGGGGGGATTTGATAGCTGCTTTCAACTACCTGAAAGGGGGTTCCAAAGAGGATGGCTCTAGACTGTTCTCAATGGTAGCAGATGACAGAACGAGGAGTAATGGTCTCAAGTTGCAGTGGGGGAGGTTTAGGTTGGATATTAGGAAAAACTTTTTCACTAAGAGGGTGGTGAAACACTGGAATGCGTTACCTAGGGAGGTGGTAGAATCTCCTTCCTTAGAGGTTTTTAAGGTCAGGCTTGACAAAGCCCTGGCTGGGATGATTTAACTGGGAATTGGTCCTGCTTCAAGCAGGGGGTTGGACTAGATGACCTTCTGGGGTCCCTTCCAACCCTGATATTCTATGATTCTATGATACTTCTGCATAGTCACACTAATAACTAACGCCATGCAGATGAGCCCGCCACGCTAGGGCAGAGTTAAGGATATGGGGCAGTGGGAGTTGCTGGGGGACAGCCAGTGTTTGACTGGGTGTTCGCTCTAAGAGGTTTAACACCATTTCAACCGTAACAGTCTTGTCACAAAATAGTGTGAGATGGACTGTAACTTTCGATGTATTCTAGTGCCACCAAACAAGACTTGGACGGGAGGCTCACCTCACGCTGCTAGTCTCCTTCAGCTCTGTCTGGGGGTTTCCCATAGACACCCCCAAAGCCCCCATGCAGGACAAGAGCAGAAGCAAAGGAAGCCAGAAGGATCCGTAGCGCATTGCTTTTATTAAAAGACGCGATTTCGTGTTTTCCAGCTCCTCTGCTTTGCGGTTGTGAGCGCCAGAAGTGGGTAACGATTCACTAGGAATTGTGAAATGAAACCAGGGTTTGGGGCCCAGAGGTCAGGTTGGGGCTGAGATGGGGAAGCAGTTGGTTTTAACTGCATTTGATCACATCATAAATCTGAGACCATTTGGAAATGGTTTGCTGTAATCTAGCGCCTGCAGTCAGTGACCACTGTATTGCTGACCATGGCATCTTGACCTGGAATGTACAGTGTGAAATATGGCCTGTGGGCGGGTGTATTGCAGCAGTCCTTCATTTCCACCGGCATCTCGAGAACCGTGGGCTGGCTCCTTCCTCCTGGGAGCTTACAGAGCTGGGGGTGCTTTACACAGGGCACTGGACAAAAAGAACTTGGCAGTCATTTACACGCTGGGGGGAGAAGGTAAGCAGCATTGCTCAGCCAGTAGTGTCTTGCTAAGCAGGGTCCAATGAAGCCAGCTAAGCTAGTAGCAGGATTGTGGGAGCAGCCAGATTCCTTGCCCATCGGCGGAGGAGACAGAATTCCTGGGGTTCCAGCACCGCTCCTGGAAGTCAGCGCTTTCCCCAACGTGCTGTCTGTTCTGCAGGCTCTGCCACTGACGGGATTCCACTTTGAGAACGTGGGGAAGAAGCCTGAACTAACTCTCCTGTGGGAGCCGGAGACCCCAGAGCAGGAAGCTGCCCCCCAGGTAAAGCCCACACCAGTGGCTCCGTGCATCAATGGCTTTGGAGCGCAACTGAACTGCACAGCCCTTGTCTGCCTATCAGCCCCTCTGCACTCCCCTCTGACCAGGATCTCTGGCCTTGTCCAGAGTGGGAGTCAAAGGGGTGATGTTAGCTTGTGCTAGCTACGGCTAGTGTGGACAAGTCTAGACTTCAGACTGGGCTCAGGGCCAGATTTCCAGGGAGGCACAGTAGGCCCGTGACTGGGGTGCCGGTGTTCTAGGGGCCTCTTACCTCTCTAAAATGTGCAACTTGAAAGTCAGCTGCGGGGGGGGACTGAAGATGCTGCACCTTGGGGCGCGTAAGGTGTAAATCCGGCCCTGGCTGGGCTCTGGTTTCTCATGGTCCCTGCCACGCAACTGACTCCTGGAGGCCTGGCCCCCAGCCCACTGCTCTAGTCACTGCAGCAGATGGTGTTTCTGCAAGCTCCTGGCCTTCTGGCCTCCATTCGGTGTGCTGCTCCCGAAGGCTGCATCCTCTGTTGCCTCCCTGTATTCTGGCTTCTGTTCCCCCAAGTGGCCACCCTCTTCTCTGGTTCACTCCCATTACTGCCGGGCTAGCTGCTCTGCCTCCATAGGTGCTCGTGCTGGGGGGGCTGCCGTACCCCTTGGCTTGAGCTGGTTTCCATTACATACAGGGTTGGGTTTACAGTTTGGTTCAATGACTCTCAGCACTCCCACTATACAAAGTGTTCCATCACCCTGGCCTGCCTCCCTTTGGGTCCTGTGCCCTCCCTGCTGTGTGCCATGCCTCCCGCTTCTGTGGCCTCTGCGAATGTAATTAATGTGCTGTTTACTGCCCTCTTCTAGATCGTTAATTAAGATGTTAAGCAAGATCAGGTCTGCCTGTGCCTCTGGCTAGACGCCTTCCCCACCTCCTTGCTCTGGCCTTTATCATTCCCCTTCTGCATGACTTTTCAGTCAGGTTTCAGCCCATGTGGCAGGCAGTGCTCAGATCCAATTAGAATGAATGTTTCAAGTCAGATTTCCCCAGACATGGTGTTAATGCTTTAATAGAGTCGAGAAATCTGTCTCCTGTGTCCCCATCAGCTATTAACGCAGTAACTCAATCAAGGGGATTGATTGCATTTGTCTGGCTTGATTAAGTGCTACCTTGATGCCAAACAAAAGTTGGCAACACTTTAAAATAATGGTCTAGTTGATTGCCTTGAAATTCCCCGGGGATGAATCCCAATCCCCTGGCTGAGGCTTGGTCTGCACTTAAAGGGGTGTGAAAAATCCACACACACAGCCAGCACCAGAGCTCTGCAGACCTAACCCTCGGTGGAGACCCAGAGCTGTTGACAGACGAATGCTTCTGTCAATTTAGCTACCATTTTGGGGAGGTGGTGTTCCTACCCCCCTTCCGTCGGTGTAGGCTCTGTCTATGCCATGGGGTTACACGGGCCTGGATCCTGCGGCGTAGCTATGCCAGGATAGCCTCTGTGGCGTGGGCACACCGTGAGAGTAAGCTGCTGCAGGCTGTCCCACGGCAGCACGCTCCCTTTAAAGCTCAACCTTCCACGCTAAGCTGACTTGGCTGGGGAAGGCCCCTGGAACCCGCCCTGCGTGGCCCCAATTCATCCTATAGTACAGGAGCTGGGATCACTTACACACTTGCAGGGAGCAGCATGAAAAATGACTGTCCAGCGCGAGCAGAGCCCAGCCCCGGGGCTAATCATTTCTGGAAAGTAAACACTGAGCCATGGAGGGAACTCCTCCATGAATCTTCCCCCCGCCTCCTAAGCAAACACTGGAGCCCGCTTCCAAGTCAAGAGATCCCTGTGTCAATAAATCTCTAACCCCTTGAACTGCGGCAGCCCTCCCAGAGCTTTGCTGAAGCAGCAAGAAGCAATGTCACCCTGACATACAGTTGCACCCTCCTTGAGCACAGACTCTTCTCCCTGTCATGCCCTGGAGTTAGCCTGCCGGGCCAGGCAGCACCACCCCCTCAGCCAGGCTCTGCACGATGGGAGGGGCCCCTTGCGCCTTTGCAAGGCTTGGCGGCTGCCTCTTGGTTTGGCTGAGCCCTGCCGGGGAGGGAGAACATCTGTAAAGGCTGTTTGCAAAATAGGTTAAATGTGCAGAGGCTGCTGGGCTCAGGAGTTCCTGCCGCCCGGCCCCGTCTCTGGTGCTGATGGGGGAGCCGGACTCCTGGGGGGCGTTCCAGCAGCCTCCTCCCCCTCCACTGTGTAACTTTGGTAACAGCAGCAAGACTAAGGGGTGAATCACCCTATACCAGCCTCCTGAGACCATCCCTCCTTTGGCCAGGCGCTTTGATGTGACCACGGCGTTTCATTTCCAGTGCAGTCCCTGGGATCTGAATGCACTAAAGAGCGGCGTAGCCACGGCTGCACCGGTGGCAGGACAGGTCAGCTGCCCCGAGTACAATCCCATCTGAAACACTTGGTACAGCCGGGGGGCAGCCAGCCTGTGCCCCCGCCCTGGCTGTCCGGCTGGTTTTAGGGCTCCAGCTCAGTGAAAGCTAGTGCGCCTGTGTCTTCCCCAGAGAGAAATTATAGCTGCAGTGTAAGCTGGCCAGCGTAGCAGTAGTGTGGCAGGGCATCTCCCCTGGCGCTCACTCACTGCAGGCCAGTTTGATACACTGGAGTCCAAATCAGACGTGGCCTCTTCCACATGATTGATTCTGAGCAGCAAACAGAATCAGCTGGGAAGATTTGGAGAAGTTTGCCCACTCGCAAGTGCAGGGAGAGAGGCTGGAATGGCTCATAGGGGCGCGGAGTAAAGCTAACGGGCTGGTTCTCCCCTCTCATTATGGGACTGAGCAGGGGCTCTGAACAGGCTCAGGGCCTGTCATGCTGGGGGAATGCAGGCACAGTCTGGGAGAGAGTCCTGGCCCCAGAGAGTTCATCAGCTGTGCCCTCCCCAGAGTGAGAAGCGATCAGGCTTAGTGGGGTTGTGGACAGAAGGCTTGAGGCTAAGGACGAAACCGTGGAATTCCCGATAATATAGCTGGGGTTGTTTTCTTGGGGAACCTCTTATTAGATTCTGTAGGTAAAACTGATCCTCTGCAGATGAAAATAAAGTTCCATCTTTCACGCAGGGTCTGTCTACACTGCAGACCAAGGTGCGTTCTTAACTCCCATTAGCGAACTGGGGCCAAAATAGCAGTGAAGAGACAACGACGCAGGGAAGCTCTTCAAGTTGAAGCCCGTAGGGGAATCCGGGGTTGAATTCGAGCTGTTAACCCAGGTGAAGCTGAGTTGCCATGTCCTCACGAGTACTGGAACCCGAGTGGCTAACCCGGGTTAAGAACACACCTGTTATTCTCCATGTGGCCATACCCTAACTCTCCAGTCGCTCCCTCGCTGCCTAGCCAGGGCCTTTGCTGCTGGAACTGTTGTCGTCTGGCGATTTGCCGGCGTGTGAACAAGTTACGGTCTACAGCAGAACGGTGAACAGTGAACGTGAGATCCTGCAAGTGGTGCTGCTTCTAGTCTTCAGCTGAAATCGCTGGAGCTATTCCCAGCAGCGAGCCTCCCGCCTGGGCGTGCTTGCGGGCCTGGGCCCAGATAGGCTGCTGCTGTCAGGCGGCTCAGCTCCATTGAAATAGCTGAAGTCAATAAAACTACGACGCTGGCAGACGCCCAGTGAGGATCACCAGTGTCACGGAGTCCCCGGGCGCTGCTCTGGAACTGCTCCCTACGCAGCCAGGCAGGACCTGGGGAAGTCTCTCTGGGAGCAGCCTGTCTGCAGGACACACAGCTCACCCGGCTCCACCTTCCTGGGTCTGACCTCGGAGCATTCAGCATCCTCTGCCCCTCCGTGCGGTTCCCACAGTGAGTCCGCTCAGGCGGGATCCTGGGGAAGCCAGAGGGTCCTGCCCCCCAACTCCGCAGTCAGACGCGACTCTCAGCCAGCCAGTAAAACAGAAGGTTTATTAGACGACAGGAACATGGTCTAACACAGAGTTTGTAGGTGCAGAGAACGGGACCCCTCAGCCGGGTCCATTTTGGGGGGGGCAGTGAGCCAGACAACCACGTCTGCACTTCACTCCATGTCCCCAGCCAGCCCCCAACTGCCTCCCCCTCCTGGTCTGGGCTTTGTTCCTTTCCCAGGCCAGGAGGTCACCGGATTTCTTTAGCTCTCACCTTGCAGGGGGGAAGGGCCCAGGCCATCAGTTGCCAGGAAACAGGGTGTCGGCCATTCTCTGTGTCCAGACCCCTGCACACACCTGCCCTCTAGGGCTCTGCAACGATCATACACCCTTATCCCACCACCTAGACACTTAAGAACTGCCTAGGGGAAACTGAGGCACCCCCACAATATTCAGAGGAAACATTAAGAATTGGCTAAAAGAGGAGGGCAGGTTGCTCTGCATGGCTGAATCGAAGGGTTGATTATCCAGGGTCTATATTTCCTTCTGTAACTAGTACAGTCAGTTCCATTCTGCAGTCTGCTCTGATATGCTGAAATGTATGAGCCGGCGTTTTCTTATTGAGGGAACGTTTCGAAAATCCCCAGGGTATTTACGGGAATTATTTCTCTTCACCTTTGGTTCAAGTACACGTTAATTAATAATGAAGTAATTATCTGTATTACAGTAGCCCCATCAGGCCCCAACTTAGATCAGGGCCCCATTGTGCTAAGCCCTGACCAGGCCCATAGTAAGAGACAGACCATGCCCCAGATGCTGGAGAGCTTCCAATTGAAATAGAGCAGATAGACACTGGCTGGGAGAAAAGAAAAGTTGTTCCCATTTCACAGATGGGGAATTTAGGCACCGAGAGATTGAGACTTGGCCAAGGTCACACGGGGGGTCTGGCAGAGTAGGGGTGAGAACCCAGACCCCCTGAACCCCACACAAGTCCCATAACTCCCAGGGCCAGGGTTCTCTTTTCTGATTGCCGTCATCCTGCAGGCTTCTGAATCTCCAGGTTCATTTCAACTAGGTAAAAATGACCCGTGGTGGCTGTTAGATAAGTGTGGTCCCTAGGCCCCAGGCATGCAGACTGTCCTGCTGGCTAAGGCTCCGGGGCAGACGCGCCCGTGCTGATGCTGACGAAGGGGCAGCAGGCTCTGACGGGGCAGCTGTTAGTCAGAGAGTGATGCCAGATTACACCCTGGTGTGCGGATGAACAAAGCAACCTGGGTCAGGCTCCTTGGCTGGGAAGGCCCCGTCATGTTTCAGTGTGTTTCCAGTCTAGCTGAGTTCTCATCGCACCGTGTTCCCAGGGGGGCACTCAGCTTGTGGGGAACGTGTCCATGAGCTGGCTGACTTAGTGCCTGTTATCCAAATCGCAGCAGCAAGGAACTAGCCCCAGCTTCAGGTTTCACAGGCACCAAATCACCCGTGTCCTGTATCAGCAATTCCTCCCGGTCCTTCTGAATCCTCCCTGCGAGATAGCAGATGCCCCAGCCTGCCATGCCGGGGGACCTGGAGCCTCCGCAGGCCACACCTCCCTGTTAAAGCTGAGCTTTCCCAGACGTCTTCTCCAGCCCCTCAGGCTCCCAGCAGGTTGTCAGTGCGGGTAAATGGTTGGGTAAATGCGGGCAGCTTGGCCGGCCCCTGGAGCAGAAGCAGCCCTAGACTAACTCGGTGTTGGAAGCCCGCTAACCCGGGGGCCCCTTTGTCTTTTCTCCCTGACCAAAGGTAATCACCATCTTCACCTTGGTGGAGGTCGTCCTGACGTCTGACAGCGGCCCCCTGAAGTACAGCGCCGTGCTCAAGAGACCGGGCCAGGAGAAGTGAGCGCTACGGGCTCCATCGCTTGCCTGTCGTGACCGCCGCCCCACCATGCCGCCAGACTCCTTTGGACCATCCAGGCCTCGCACTGCTCTACCCTAGCTCCGTGGGGGTGGGGAGGGAACTTTTTAAATGAATTCTGTTTTACTTCCGGTTTGGATTTTAACCTGGGGGGTGGGGGGAGCTTGGGTCTTTCCTGGCTGAGATTGTTGAAGCTGCAGGAACGTTAATGCTGTTTCTAAAACAGTTTTTAGCGTTGTGGTTTTTTTTAGCTTTTTTTTTTTTTTTAATGCTGCTGACCACCGCACCCCCGCCACCCGAGCCGTCCTCTCGGAGAGGGTGCTGCTGTCCCTGGTGCTTTGGGCCGTTCTGGACGTGGGAGAACCAGGGGGCCACCAACAGGTTTCTTGCTGAATTCTGCATCCCGTAATAAAGATCTGGTCGGCGATGGAATGTGTGTGGCGTTTATTTTGTCTCCTTCGGATTCCAAGGGCGGGAATCCTGGGCAATCGTCTTCCCGGCAGGCTTGGGCCTTTCTGCGCTTGCTGTTTCTCAGCACATTGTGAAATTCAAGATCATGCAGCAGCTACATCATCTGCGTTTCCCGCTCCAGTGGTACTTGCACAACAGAAGAGTGGGGGGATGAAGGATGTTTGCTCTTGGCTATCGCAGTCGGTTTGCTAATCTTTCGGTCTGCATGTTTAACAGGAGCCTGTGGCTTTCTGAACCAGCTGCTCACCCTGTGCTGAAGGATAATCCTCTGCCCAGGGATGCCTGGGACTCTCCTGCTAGAGATGATGCTCTTTCCTGGGGTCAGGGTCAATACAAAGAAGCCTGGGAAAAAGCTGCACAGGTGGAGAGCACCTGTCTGTGTCAAATTCAGCCGGATTCTTTTGGGATATGAGAAAGGAAATGCGGGCCCCATCCCTCCTCCTCCTCTTCCCTTCCCCTTTAGCCATCCTACTATAGACAGCAGAAGTGCCTGCCCGCTTCCAGGCTGCCCGGTGCCTCTGCTCTCCAGAGCCCATCTTGCAGTGACCTCCTTGCCATGATCCCCACGTCCTCTGGCCTTGCCCTGCTTTGACTCATCCCAGCCAGTCTTGCTAAGCTCCTATCACTGCGCTGGGCATTTCAGCTGCTGTTAAACTCCCACGTGAGTCACCGCTCTGCAAGCGCACTCCAGCGAGCGCTGACCAAGCCCTGGCACAAGTCACGGCCGGGCATGCTACGGGGAGCGGAGTGGGAGGGGAAGGGAGGAGGTATGCACAGAAGATTTAACCCATTAATCATCTGGCATAGACCAAAGTCATCCCACTAAAGAAAACCAGCAGGCCCCAACTCCCTCCAATCATGAGTGTCTCCATCTCAGAAAGCACAGAGATTGCTGAACGCTGTCACCCCTGCAGCATTTGGCCGGGGGCCTGAGCACCAGCTTCCCGGGCCTTGTCCAGAGTGGGAGTCAAAGGGGTGATGTTAGCTTGTGCTAACTACGGCTAGTATGGACAAGTCTAGATTTCAGACTAAACTGGTCAAGCTAAAACCCCTGTCTTGGTTAGCTTGTGTTAAAGGCAGTGGCTGTGTAACAACAGACTTCTCCTCGTGCTAGTTACCGCATTGTGACAACGCCCCTTCACCCTAGTCTAGGCAAGGCCTGACTGTCATGGGTGGAAGGAGCCTGGCCCAGACTGGCCTTCTAGAGCAGTTACTGCTTCAGTTCAAAGCGGGAGCAGTCAATGGAGCCCTGTGTAGTTTAGGCCCCAGTTCTCTCAGACCCATCTGACCCCTTGGTCTTCAAAACGTGGTCCTCTCGCTGCTCTGATGGGCCGGGTGATAGTTAACGCCATTGACATGGTGTCCCTGAGCACCTCGGTCAACCCCGCCTCTGAATGATCCTGCCCTTTTGTAAAGCCCTTGGAGATCAGCTGATGAAAAGCACCAGGTGAACACTCGATTCGCTCCTTGCAGGGAGTGGCGGGCAGCTGGTGCCTGGTTTCCCATTCTCTGCCGCTTGAGCAGATCCCAGTCCCAAGGTTCCCTTCCCAGCCGTAAAGGGCGAGGAGCTGAGATTCTCAAGAGCAAGACGGCAGCCTCAGAAAGATGTGCGGCCTGACAACCCCCCCCCAGATTGACCCTGGGCTCTGCCCTTCCCTCGGGGACCTGTTCCGGAGACTTCGTAGGTCTCACCGTTGGGAAATATTTCCAGCCATTTAGCTGAGATTCCCCATTGTAGAATTCCTTTGGCTGATACCCCCGTCCCCTGCAGTGTTTTCAAGCTGTCCTTGCCCGATAGCGCTTGCTGCAGCTGTGTATATAGACAGATCTTCCTGCTGCCCGAGGGGATCCCACACTTGCTTTTTTTGTTGTTGCAAAGCCAGCCCCTTCCTGACGTCACTTGCTGCCCGCATTAGCCCAGGTCTCCTCCACCACGCGGCGGGGTGAGATCGCTTTCCTTCAGCCCTACTGCAGCGGCGTTTGTCCCACTTGACCCTCGTTTTATTCCCTGCTGAGCATGGGGCCCTGCCAGCCCCTCGGGGCTCCTGGGGTTGCCTAGAGAGGTGGGAGAGGCAGCAAAGTGACAGCCGGGTCCTGCCCGTTCATCGACCTACAGGACGCGCTCCAGTGGGCGCAGAGGTGTTTCCTGGCAGCAAGCAGCGTCCTCGTGTGGGCATGTTGGCTAAGATAGCGTAGTAACACACACCACCTTTCCTAGTGAGAATTGAGGTGGGATGCGTATTTAAAGCGCAATCACTCTTCCTGATCAACTCCATGTATAGACACGCTTAAAATCCAGAGTCAAAGTGCCGCCTTCCAGTTTAGCTTAGTCCCCTCGCAGTCCACTGTTAGGACAGACAGCCGTTAGCAGTACGCCTAGTCTGATGGGAAAGCAGAATCTGCAGCGGTCTGTCCCCATGGACATGGTGGTGCTAGTCCCAATTCACCATCACAGCTTCCCAGAAGGATCCAGGGGGCCGAGAGCGTGGGCACGGCAAGGGGAGGTCTTTGTTTCAAGCCCAATGTGTTTGAGAAGTGCCAAAGGAGCTAGAATTGAAATCAGTTTAACTCCATGGGCCGGCTCTCCCTACCCTTCCCGCTTCGAGAGGCCCTTGTTAAAGTCGAACGTGCACTATAGAAAAGGCGGATGGTTTCATTCATGAAATTTTTCTTGCACTTTCCCCAGTGGCTTTTTTTCCTTGATACCGATATGTTCTTTAGAACATGATTTACTGTCGTTCTGTCAACCTGAGGGCTAAAGATCCCCCTGGGAAAACACTGATTGCTTGTAGCAAATCTGTTTTAAGTCCATCTGTTTGCTGAACTTGTCCTGGCCTTGAACAGTAGCATTGCAGCCTTGAGCCTCATCAGTCCATAACAGGGTGTGGGTTAGAGGTTAGGAGCCAGGAGGGCATCTGTTAACCCAGAAAGAAGCTAAGGCCAGTTTTAGATGTCTGTACAGAGACAATGAGACAAAAGTGCAAAGGCAATAAATTCTCCACTAAAACTGTTCTCTGCAGCTCGGCTCCCAAGAGCCTTCGAAGCCTGCGTTGCTTTGTTTGGGAATGCGCTAGCCGGCTTTCTTTTGTACACACTTTAAAACCCCTGGGTGCTGAGCAAATGTGAGTTAAATGCAATAAACGTTGATGGAGAGCATGACCTCCAAACCGAGACAGTGTTTCCAAACCGTAACACTGATTGCCTGGCTCTCGCAGCTGTCACAAATTGTGCGGATCAGTTAGGAGCGGGGAGAGCAGGTGAGCAGGAGCCCAGCTTGCAGACAGCACCTTATCTGCTTGAAAAATGTGGCTCCAGCATGTAGATGGCTGACCCCCAGGGCCATGTGCGTGGGGACATGCAGCATAATGAGAAACCTTCTTGCAAAGCCAGCCTGAGCCGCGTTTGTAACCGGTTAGTGGTTGGTCAGTGGGCAGTATCCTCTGTCCCCGCACACAGCAAAGTCCCACGGGCCTGGTCTATGCAGGAATGGTTCCTCGGGCTGTGGTTTTCCGTGAAGGACACCAAAGGAGCGCAGCCCCCTGGCTCTGAGTCGGCTGTAGCTACTTTCAGTGCGATTCATTGCAGCTCTGCGCTTCTCCTAAATAACGGCCCAGCACGGAGCAACGCTCTGCTGCTAAACTTGGTGCATTCTGGGATTTTTCTTGTGGGGTGTCGTGGGACCCCTCCCCGAACTGACTGGAATTCTGGGACTTGCGTCAGGCTAAGAAATTCCCATAATGCCTTTCCTGCCTTCCCATCATTCCACCGGCTTTGACGTGGCAGCGGGTCATGTCGTGAGAGCTCCTCTTCTCCTGCATTTGCTCCAATAGCTGCTCGTAGATCTTTGCATTCGGGGGGCTCCTGTTAAAACAGGACAGGCCGTGCTTTTGTCCCACGGCAAGGGACTCCAGGACCTCCGGAGGGACTAGGCAGAAGCATATGGCTGCTATAATGGTGTCTGGTATGTGAATTTGACATCAGCTGGTACCGCAAAGGGGTGCACCTAGGTGTGTGCCAGCATTTAACCAGGGAGGTGACACCCGGTCAAGATGACCCCAGAGTAGTGGAGGGCATGAGCCCGGTCCGGAGTGAAGCAGTGCAGTGTGGGATAGCAGCGGGAGCCTGGCGTGGAACAGTTGATTTGCGTCCACATGAACCTGATCCCGGGATAACTCATTCTGGAGCAGTTATGCCGCTTCCAAAGTGGATTAATTCAAGTGGGTTAAGATGCCAAATATACTGGGAAAAGAACTTGTGTGTGCGGACACAGGACCATTTATACCGAACAGAACTAAAGCGATATAAGAAACCAACTTTCTAGTGTAGACAGGCCCTCAGGCTGTAACCGTTGTGGGGGCCGGCCCAAGGCTGGGGTTGGTGCCTTCCAGGACCTCTGGATATAACCTCCTCAGCCCCAGCGTGGCCAGTCCTTCCTCTAACGCCACACGGAGTGGCCTGCCCCGGGGCGCTGCTCTCTGTCCGCGGGGCGCCCAATCCCCTGCTAAGGCAGGCTGGGAGAGTGGCCCACATTTTCCCAGCGTGCCCCAATGCAGGTAGGCAGGATGGTGGGTGTGGCCAGGTAAACCCAGCTCCCCAGTGCTAGCGGGGCAGCGTGGCTGCACCCCGGGCCTAGGCGGGGCGGGTCCTTGCAGGGGACCGGCCTGCGCTGGGGAATGCCGCTGAGTCTGAACGCGGCAGCCAGCGACGGTGTCGGCTGCTGTGACACCGAGCCTGGTCCAGACACCAGCCTAGAGCAGGGCGCGCCGCACCCAGCCTCCTCCCAGCGACCTGGCGTTGGAGCCCCAAGCTGGGGCGTTACCTGTGGCTGGCCAGCACCATGCAGGATGGGCCTCTCCTCCTCTGTGCTGCCCGCTCTGACGACGCTGACGGCCCTGCAGTGCAGCCCAGGCCCCGGAAGGACAAGAGGCTGGTGAGCAGGAATGGGCGTATGGACACTGGGCTCCTGTCCCCAGCCGCAGCATTTCCACCATCCAACACACCAGCAGCCGGGTGGGCCCTGCCCCGCTCCCCAGCACTGAGCGATGCACACGGGTCTCGCACTGCTGCAGGGCAGCGCTCCGTGATGAGCCAGATGCTCAAGGGAGGAGAGGATCGATCAAGAGCTTCGCGCCTAGAACATGCCGTCCGTGCCCAGAGCACCAACCCCTGAGACGGGGAGACTGGGCAGAGCCAGCTGTGTCCTGGCCTGCTCAGAGAACCCACCGGGAGCCCGGTGCTCTTCCCACCTCCCGTTGATTGGCGGGCCAAGGGCTTTTCCTTCAGAGCCGGCTTCCCCTTCCCTCCCTAGGGACTTGCTCAGATTCAGCAGCAGAAAGACGCGGGGTACGTCTATGCGGCGCTAATAAAACCCCGGCACCGAGTCGCAGAGCCCGGGTCGGCTGACTCAGGCTCCGGCTACGGGGCTAAACATCCCAGTGGAGACGTTCCGGCTCGCGCTGGAGTCTGGGCTCTGAGACCTGCCCCCATGCCAACAATTTTAGAGCCACGTCTGAGCCTCAGCCAGCTGATCCGGGCCAGCCGTGCCGTGCCTGTACCAGTGGGTCTGTCCTGCGCCCACCTGTGGTGTCCGTGGGGCGGCCATGGGGGCGGCTGTCAGAGTATTTCCCGAGGAGGCCGAGCTCAGGACGCTTGCACCGGTCCCTTGCCGTGTCCTTGGCCATTTTTTCAGTCCCGCTTTCCTGACTTTTCAAGGTTGTTTGTCTCTCCCTAGAGAAACGCAGCCAAGCCCAATTCTTCCAGCTCCCTGGCGCTGCGAGCCCTGCGTGGGGTCTGAACGGCAGCACCTTTGCCCTTGTCTGTCGCCTCCCGCTCCCGGCTCGCCTGGCGCTGGGCCGCTGGAACTGGGAAATGAATGGAGGGAGGGAGCCGTCTGGACAACAGGGATCCACGAGGCACGATGTCACGGAGTGCCAAGGCGTGGCAGGGCGTAAGAGCAGCCACATGGGGGCAGCCCAATGGTCCATCCAGCCCCAGGGCCTGTCTTCCGACAGTGGCCGGTGCTGGGTGCTTCAGAGGGACTGAACAGAACGGGACAATAATCGAGTGATCCATCCCCTGTTGTTCACTCCCAGCTTCCTGCAGTCAGAGGTTTAGGGACACCCGGAGCATGGGGTTGTCTCCCTGACCATCTTGGCTAATAGCCATTGGTGGACCTGCTCTCCATGAATTACCTAATTCCCGTCAGTGGCAGACACAGGGCTAGAACCTAGACTGACCCCTCCAGGCCGATTGCTCTGGCTTGGCTTTGCCCGTGTCCACACTAAAGATCCACATGGACGTCGCTTTGCCCATGACTGGGGTGGAGCGAGGGCACGGGCCCCAGTGATGCTGCTCCGCTGCTGGCTCAGGAGAGGATCCAGTCCCAGTCAGACCCACGACGCGGGGATTTCCTGACTGGAAGGAGCTGGGCAGGGTTGGAATTTGGGCAGTAACAGGGTCTGTGATCTACTCACAAGTTTCTTTTGTGACTGCAAAGCCGCCTCCTTCGTTTGCAACTTAAATAGCTCAGCCCCCTTATCAGAGGGGCCAAACCTTTACTGCTCCTCCCAAGGGGTTATTGATCCTCAGCCAGCGTGCTCAGAGCAGGCCTGGATCTCTCACCTTGCACTGCCCCACGCAAACGCCTTGTCTTGGGGGGAGGAAGAAGGGATCTCTAATCTCGGCGTGCTCAAGTCCCAGCAATGGCTTTTCCCTCTCGAGGGTGACACCGTGATCTCTGGGGTAAGGCCTGCGCGTGGGGGGTGAATAACAGAAAGCTTGGCCAGGAACTTTGCAATGGCCAAAGTGGACAGGCATTAGCCGAACAAACGCTGGCCACTCTGCAGTGGGGAAGGGGAACCCAGCTCCCTGCTGCTGTCCCTCCTGGGATTTTGTTTCTTTGAATGTGATCAACGCTTCTTTCGCCCTCTGCTGCAGGACTTTACCACCCTGACACATTGGGCAATGTGCCAGCCGGTCCAAAGGTGAAAGGAAGCGTCTATAAAGAGACAGCTCCTTCTCGAGAGAGACAGGCAGAGTTTGCGGAGGGATTCCCCCGGCAGCTGCAAAATGAGCTCAGTGCAACACCTGGCCACCGCTGGCATCTGCGTCTACCTCTGCCTTGCCGTTCGCCTCTCTGCGTCTCCTGCGTCTCTAGGTGAGAAGCAAACTTTCCACAAGTCTGATTTGTACAGTGAGGGGGCTTTTCAGCTGGAAACCTCTCTGCTGTTTTGTCAGACGGGTGGGTGTTTTGTTGCACTGGCTAGGGGGCAATGCATAGCACAGTGAGACTCTCTGAAGCAGCCAGCTAAACTTGGGGGGGTGGGATCGAGCTACAGATCTGCTGTCCTGGCCGACGTTTGGAAGTGGGGGAAGCTTCACCTTGGGAGAGGGGCTTGTCTTTTGAAAGGGGGTCCGTGGAGCAGATTTGCTCTCCCTATGCTAATGCTGGGGGCACCCACTGCCAACACCTTGCTGCCTTGGTGAACAAGTGCCCAGATGCCAGCAGCAAACCCAGGACAGCACGCCACAAACTGCGGCTTCTTCACTGCCCGGGCACGGCACCTTGTGAAGACAGGATGATGGAGGGGCAGAGCTCACTGCCCGAGCACTGCAATCCTCCTTGTGAAGACAGGATGATGTAGGGGCAGAGCTCACTGCCCGAGCACTGCAATCCTCCTTGTGAAGACAGGATGATGTAGGGGCAGAGCTCACTGAGACTGGTGGTGCATCGTAACAGTGCATGGGCGGGTGGGGAATCCCTCATATTCCAGAGTTTGATGTAGGATCAATAGAGTTGACTGGTAAATACAAGAGAGACATACAGAGAGGTCTGGCTTGACAAAGCCCTGGCTGGGGTGATTTAGTCGGGGATCGGTCCTGCTTTGGACAGGGGGTTGGACTAGATGATCTCCTGAGGTCCCTTCCGACCCTGATCTTCTAGGATTCTATGAAGCCCATCTGGCCATTCTGCAGTGCTCCCCAGCGTGCTGAGGGGTCTAGCTGCAAATTCTTTCCTTGTTTGCCCTTCTGTGGTAGCCAGGTTGGTCCTGGGATATGAGAGACGAGGTGGGGGAGGGAATCTTTTTTATTGGCCCACCTTCTGCTGGGGGAAGGGACCAGCTTTTGAGCTTGCACCGAGCTGAAGATGTCGTCTGGGGAGCTGGAAAGCTGGTGCCTTCCCCCAACAGAAGATGGGCCAAAAAAAGAGATTCCCTCCCCCACTTTGTAATTCTCTCCTTGGCAGAGATAGAGAAGCTGCTCCTGCTTTCTGGGCAGGTTCTGGAGATGAATAGCAGGTAAGGGGTTAGTCGAGTCCGTCAATAGCTATTTGCTTGTTACAGAATCGAACAGGTCACCGGGGTTGTTCACAGCCACTGACAAGCAGCAGCATCCCCGCTGCTTGTGTGACACACACACTTCTTTCCTGAAAACAACGAGTCCGGTGGCACCTTAAAGACTAACAGATTTATTTGGGCATAAGCTTTCGTGGAGAAAAAAACCCCTTCTTCCGCTGCATGGAGTCTTTCCTGAAACATCTGTCAATCCCTTAGGGACCGTCACAGGCTATTGATGTATGGAGCTTTCATGAACGTGCTATGGGAAAGCAGGTCCTGTCCCACCGGTTTCTGCTCTAGACTTGTCGGGGTCTCTGCAGGCAGGCAAGACCCTTGTCTGTAGCCTTAGGGCTGTCTTCAGCTGTTTACCCATCGTGCTAAGATCAGGGTTTTGGATCACTTGGCTCGTGCCGTGATCGGAAGAGGGGGCTTTCCGATAACGGGTCTCCAATGCCCCCGCTATTTAGCAGCAAGCTGCCTGTGTCTTTCAGGGGCCACGGAAATACACGCGCCTTTGGGCTCTCTCCGGAGCCCGCTCCCACCTTAGTCCAGCTCCGCCGTTCTCAAACTTCCCTGCACCCACACCCTTCTGACAACAGAAATTACCGCACAAGCCTGGGAGCGGGGACTGGAGCCTGAGCCCCACTGCCCGGGCGATGGGGCTCGGAATTGGGCCCTGGGCCCCAGCAAGTCAGAGCCAGTCCTGGCGACCCCATTGAAATTTGGCGTCCCGTCCAGCTGGGTCCAGGGCTGCCGCGCTGGGGAGGAAGGCTCCAGGCTGCAGAGAGTGAGGCTGTCATGGGAGGAGGCCAGCTGGGGGGAGGTTGTGACAGAGCCTTGGCCTGCCCCACGGGCCGCCCCAGCCCGGCTCTCCCCACTCCCAGGGTGCAGGCACCGGGGGACCAAGCCGCTGCGTGGCTGTGGAAGCTGGCGTGGCTCCAGGAGGTCTGTGACAGTTGACATCAGCCAGGAACTTGGCCCAGTGAAAAGCCCCGAATTAGGGGGGAAAGAAGAGAGAGACTGACAGTTTATGTAGGGCCTAGACAAAATCAAAATTGTGTGCTCTCTGGCTCCCCCTGCAGGCTGTGTTGATTAACACAACCTGCTGGTGCCGGCGCATAGGGAGGGGATTGTCTGTTGTTTAACTGAGAGGGAGCTGTGGATCGTGCTGGCACTTGGGCCTCACCTAGAGCGGAGACGAGGGGCCCCGTGGCGAGAGGGTGGGGGTGCAATCTCCCCCCCTTGTACTGTGGGAGCCTGGTGCCGCGGCTGAGCCCAGCGCAGTGGGAAACGGCCCAGAGGCTGGCCTGATCAAAGCCCCGTTGGCAGCGTTTGCTCTTTAAATCTCCCCATGGGAGCCTGCTTTTAAAATCCTGCCCCTGCCCCTGCCCCGGGACATGCCACCCGCAGGGAAGCCCCCGACGGGGAGGAAGCACCGAATTCCCAGCCCCACTCTGGGTGTTTCCAAGCACTGAGGGGCAGCGCCAGAGGAAACCTGGCACAGCTGGTGCTCGGGGGGGCTGTTTGGCCCTGTGTTGCCCTGGTTCTTTAATGGCACAAGGAGCCCTGGGTGGGGCTGGAATCTGGGCTTTTCCCTGCGTTCCAGCTCCCAGGAGGTAGGAACACCACAGGGGACCGGATCTCCCATCATTTCAGTGCCACGGGTGACTCCCGGCACCCAAATCTCACGCAAAACCCCCAGTGAACTTGTGTGCCTGGGCACCGCTGCGCTGTCTGCTGGATGGAACTGGAACTGCTCATCTGTGCGACATAGACCCTGTATTGCAAGCAGCTGGGGTTGATTTTCCGCTGGCCTGAGCTGTGGGAGCTGTCTCCCCCAGGAAGGTGCAAGTGGCCCTGGTGTGTAGCAGGGTGACCGTGCTGGGTGGGCTGTGCTGTCGATCCAGACCCTGAGCAAGGGGTTCCCGGGCCCGGTTTGCTGTGGGAGGCGGCTGCAGGCCCAGGGCCTGTCTCCAGTGGGTGCCGAGTTACCTCCCAGGAGCAGGACTGTGATGGGGGGTAGGAGGGCCCTGCCCAGCAGCTAGACGCTGGCTTAGCAGGATCAGGGGCTAAAATCCTCACCTGTCTCGGGAAGACCTGGAGCTGTCTGTCCTGGCACAAGGGTCCTGGTGGACATTGCCCGGACTCCCACCCCCATGGGAAGCCCCCCGTTCCGAAGCAGGCTGCCTCAGTCACGCTGGCTCCCGTCCGCTCTCCCAGCCCGGACAAGGCGTGCCGTGGCTCAGCCGAGCAGGGTGATGTGGCTGGTCCCCGCTCACCCGCAGCCCGCCCGCCCCCTGCTCCGGGTAGGAGGGTGTGCTGCATCCAGGCCCTGAACCCCGCGCTCCCCCTGCCTTTCAGAGGACGAGAAGGCCCCTGCCTACTGGAACGAGAGAGCCAGGAGGACGCTGGAGTCGGCACTGAACCTGGCACCCGTGACCCGCCGTGCCAAGAACATCATTCTCTTCCTGGGCGATGGTGAGTGCTGTGCCCACCTGCTGGCACTGGGTCCTGGCACAGCCGCGGCACCTGCAGGGGGTTCCCTTTACCCCCTTCTAATCTTGCTTGGCCAGGGGAGCCCAGGGCTCCCTGAGGGGACAGGGGGTCTCTGTTTAACCCTTTGTGCGAGGTGGCTGGAGCAGATCACGGCGCCCAGCTACAGCAGGGCAAGGGTGCTGCCCAGGGAGACACCACTGCCATGGCTGCCCGGTGCCCTGCCGCTCAGCTCACCGTGGGGCTGCTGTGTCCAGCCACCTGCCGGCCCTCGCGGAGCTTTGTCTGCAACAGGGACCTGACCCACGCGCTGGGCATGGGGCAGCGTTAGCCGGCAGGGCCTGGGTGCCTGGGGAGGGGCCCCGGGACCTGACACAAGCAGGGCCCTGGGGTGAACGCTCCAAGCTCAGCCTGGTCGCTCTTCCCTGCCGCTGATAGCCGAGGGACCAGCGATTGCGGCTTCTCTGCCCCTAGATGGCGGCAAGGCCTGGCCGGGAGGGCTCCTCTCCCCACGGCGCATCTGGCCAGGGGTCCCGCCCTGTGCCTCAGTGTCCCCAGCAGCAGCCTGAGGATAGCGCTGCCCTCGACAGCGGCAGGGGAGGGTGAAGGTCACCGTGCACAGCCGTAGCTGGCTGTTTGGAGGGGCTGGGTGCGGCCGTGGTGCCTCGGCTCTCCCCGGGGGGGGAATGGGGCTGGCTCGGGGCGGGCGGGGGGCAGTGACCTGGCAGCGGGCAGAATCCTGCCAACTCTGGGAGATCCCTCCTGGAGTGAGGGATGGGGGGGCTGCTTTTGTCCCAGCCCCCTGGGGACCCCCACCATCGCAGCTGTAGCCCCTCCCCCCCAGTTGTCTTATCTCCCTCCTCCCCCGCCTCAACCAGGCTCTGCAGCTCTATTTGCAGGGACCTTTAAAGGGCTCTGCCCTCCCCTTCAGCCCTGCCCAGCTCTGCTCTCCCCTCCCCTGACCTTGTCTGCTCCCTCCCTGGGCGCTGATTGATGCCCCTTGGCCCGCTTGGGTTCTGGCAGCTCCCTGCTCTGTAGGTCAAGCCGTCATTTCAGCAAAGCAAACCCTGGCGCGGGCAGGGGCCTGGGCCTGGCTAATGTGGTCAGGGAAGCTTGTAACTCCAGGCGGGGCCTGCGAGTCGCTCCGGGGCGCTGGGTCGTCCAGCCGGAGCCACCTATGCCAGGATCCAAGATAAAATTCCTCTCCTATCCATGGCCCATCCCTGTGTGCTGGCCGGCCAGGTAACACTGAGCACTCTGGCAACACTGAGCACTCTGCAGGTTCGGAACACTCAGCCCCGGGGCAGGCTCAGCGCCCCACATCACAGGTGGGGAAACTGAGGCACGGAGGGGGGAGTCGGCTATCAGAGCTGGGAAGCAAATTGAGCCACTTCAGACCCTGGGCCGGTGCTGAGCCCACTGGGCCGCATGGGCCCTGGGGTTACGGCAGAGTCTGTGAGAGCTGGTAGCTGTACAAGGCCTTTGCCCCGCCAGCGTACAGTTCTGAGTCCATCCAGCAGGGGGCGCCGGTGCAAGCGTGGGATCAGCATCCTCAGCCCCCCGGCCGCCCAGAGAGCGCGCCTTCCCCGCAGGCAACCTCCTGCCCGAGCAGCACCGTCTCGCCCGCTGGCCCCGTGACCTGCCCAGAGGAGAGGGAGCCTCGCACGGGGATGGGGGTAGCGGGGGGAGTCTCAAGACACCGAGCGGGAGCCAGTGGGTGAAGTGGGGGGGAGTTTAACGAAGGTGCCGCTGGCTTCTGGTGCAGCCGTGGGATCTGCCAGGGGTCTGGGTCACAGCCCGTCCCTTGGGATGCTCCCGGCAAACAGCAGAGACCGTGTGGCTGGGCCCGTCCTGCCACGGGGCACACGGGGACGGCGTCTGCTGGGCATCTCCTGCCAGCCCCAGAACTGATCCAAGAGGCAGCTCAGCAGCGCCCCCTGCTGACCGATCCAGGAGTGGGAGGGACTGGCTCCAGGCTGCACCCCATTGGTGCCTGGGGTCAGCCCCTGGCAGCTCAGGGGCTGCGATGCTAATCCTTGGCTGGCGCTGGGTTTGCAGGCATGGGGATCTCCACCATCTCTGCTGCTCGGATCTACAAGGGGCAGCTGGCGGGCGAGCCCGGCGAGGACAGCCAGCTGGCCATGGAGACCTTCCCCTACGTCGCCCTCGCCAAGGTGAGTGCCCAGCCCCAGAAGGATGGGGCATGGGGAGCCTCTGCCCAGGGGGAGAGAGCAGAGGACTCTGCAGCTGGCCCTCAGCAGAGCCCTGGGGTGGCTCTGAACGAGCCTTGGCATCGGGCCAGGCCTAGCCCTCTGTCCCCTGGGCACCCCTCTGCCCAACGGGCTCACTGCTCGGCTCTAGAGGCTCCATCCCCCCAAATGCTCTGGGAGCCGGTCCGTCAGCGAGGGGAAAGTCGCCACGCAGTCGACACCCCGCAAGGGGTCGGCCTTCTCTGCCCTGGGCAGCTGGCGTGAGGTACGGTGCCCCAGCGTGGGCCAGGGAGGGAGGGCTGAGGCTGGCATCCCTGCTGGCAGGCCCCAGGGAGGGAGGGTCTAGGGAAGTCGGGGTACAGATGAGAGCATAGCAGGGTGTTGGCAGGACTGGGGTGAGGGGGGGCAGGAGTTGGACTGTGATGCGATGACAGCCGGGAGGGGGAGATGACTTCAGACCCAGACTGCGGGGAGGGAGCTGGCCTGGGGTCACCCCACGTACCGTGTCCTGCGCCCACAGGCCGTGTTCCCCTGCGGGAGGGAGCTCGCAGGCGGGCCCTGGGCCTCCCGCCGTTGGGGCTCTGCATAGCAGCTGGGAGCAGCCCTGTGGGGATGCGGGGGGTCCCAAATCCCCTGGGCATCTGGCTCCACGGTTCAATCCTCCCGCCGGGTGAGACACCCCCGGCTGCCCGGGAACGCTCCCAGGGCACGGGCTGTTCCAGCCGCCCCCAGGGCCCGTTCCTGGCCCCTTGCTGCCTTGCAGACGTACAACGTGGACCGGCAGGTGCCCGACAGTGCTGGTACGGGCACCGCCTACCTGTGTGGCGTGAAGACCAACGCCAAAACCCTGGGGGTGAGCGCCGCCGCCGTCTATGGCAAATGCAACACCACGTGGGGCAACGAGGTCTACTCCGTCCTGCACCGGGCCAAGCAGTCGGGTAAGAGAGCACCCTGGGCTCGAGCTGACCCAGCCCAGCTTGGGGCACATTGTGCCCTCCTCCCCGCCTGTGCCCCCTCTCCTGTAGCCATCGGCACGACAGAGCCAGGCTGTCTGGACTCCTGGCCCTGCCCGCTGGCCCCAGCCTCGGCACGGATCACCCCCTTCCCTTGCATGCAGAGGCTGCCCTGCCGAAAGCGGCGGTAACCCGCCCTCCCCTCTGGTGTTGCAGGCAAGGCGGTGGGCATCGTGACAACCACCCGCGTGCAGCACGCCTCTCCGGGCGCGGCCTACGCCCACGTGGTCAACCGGGAGTGGTACAGCGACGCCGACCTGCCCAAGGAGGCCATCAGGCAGGGCTGCAAAGACATCGCGTACCAGCTGGTGCACAACACAGACATCAACGTGAGCCGCCGGGGGCAAGGGGCCGTGGCACTGGGGGGCAAGGGGCCAGGGGCCTGCAGCAGGTGCTTCCCGGCCCTGCAAGGCCAGCTGGTGCTCAGCCCCCAGCAAGCCATTTGGGGGGCAGGTGTTGCCTGCCACATGGCTGGGGGTAGGGGACAGACCTCTCCAGAAAGCACAGATCTTGTCGCATCCCTGTGACCTCCCGGCATCCTGACCCTGCCCAGCTGGGCTGATTTACACCCGGGCACTGAGCTCACAACTCCCCGATATACCCCGGCAGGCCATGAAGGTTCAGCCGTCGCTTCTGGCTGTTTATTTTTCGGAGCCCTTTCCCGCGCCCAGCTGGGGCATTGTGGGGAGGGGAGCAGGGGATAGAGACGGCTCCTCCCCTGGGGTCCGTGGGGCAGGTGTCACACGTGGAGGAGCAGTTATGGGGCCCTGCTTCCTGCTGGGGTGCCTATATCCCAGCCAGTGGTTTGTCATGACAGCCTGGATAGGGCTTCCCTGCACAGCAGGCCCGTGCACTCCCCATGTCGGCCAGAGGGGGTGCTGCCGACTCCCCTGCCAGGGCTCTGGTCCTCCATGCAGGGGGCTGAGCGCTGGCTCTGCCTGGCCCATGGGGGCGTCGGGGCACGCTGGGCTCCGATCCACTGACGGCTGGGCTCCCCGCCCTGTCTGCAGGTGATTCTGGGCGGTGGGAGGATGTACATGACTCCCCGGAGGACCCCGGACCCCGAGTACCCGACGGACCCAAAGCAGAGCGGGACGAGGAAGGATGGACTCGACCTGGTCGAGAGGTGGCTCAGTGGCAAGGAGGTACCAGCTCTGCCAGGGCCCCCGAGCAGAGGGGCAGGGATGGGGGGTGCAGTGACCCAGCCCAGGGGCAGCTCGTTCGCTCAGAAGTGGCCCCGAATGCACCCAGCTGGATCTCTACAGGTGTGGCATAGGCACTGTGCACCCATGGGCATGCATGTGGATTACATGCAGTGCGGGTGTAGGCGGGCCTCTGACACGCTCCGGGGGGGTGTACCTGCCCCTGGGGGGCAGGTGAGCACGTACATGTTGGCAGAGATGCACTGGGCATGGCCTGGCTGAGCCGTGTCTGTTCTGGTGGCAGGGGGCACGGTACGTCTGGGACAAGAAAGGCCTGGACGCCATCGATGAGAACTCCACCGACTACCTCCTGGGTAAGGGTGTCAGCTGGGCCGGGCAGAGCTGGCCCGTGCTCCTTGGCCGTTAGCCGGGCTTCTCCGTACAGCGACGAGGGGGAACGAACCCCGGCTGGGTAGGGCACTCTGGGGCTCGGTTCCCCACTGCAGGGAGCTCCCTGGCCCGAGCAGCAGCCCCGCCGCGGGCAGGAGGGGGCTGGAGTCCGAGGTCCATGAGACCAGTCCATTGGGGACCATCTCATGTGTGAATTCGCTGCGTTGAGGGACCCGCTCTGCCTCTGCGTGGGGCTGGCCCTCAGAGCCGCATGCACCCCACTGCTGCCCCGGGGGCACAGAGAGTGCCAGCCCCTTGGCACTGCCAGCCCCGGCCAGGCTGGGATGCCAGAGAGGGAACCAGCCTGTAGCCCCTGAGTGGCCACAGAAGGGCAGGGGGCCGGGTTGGTCACAGCTGTCCCAGGGGCTAGGGGGGTGTCGGACCCGGGTGAATAGGATCTTTCTCCCTGGGCCGGCCCCCCAGCAGCACTGGTACTGGACAGGCCCTGATGCTGGCGGCTCATCCCGGCAGGTCTCTTTGAGCCCAAGGACATGAAGTACGAGCTGAACCGCGACGCCGGCATGGACCCCTCCATCGTGGAGATGACGGAGAAGGCCATCCGCATCCTGCGCAGGAATCCCCGTGGCTTCTTCCTCTTTGTGGAAGATGAGTCACCCTGTGGAGCCGGCCCAGCCCCTCCTGCCGGCTGAGAGTGCGGGTTCCCCTGGCCCAGCAGGAGGGAGTGGCACGGCCCAGGCGGGCATTCGGGCGGGTGGGAGGGGGAGCCTTGGTGTGCCAGGGGCGAGTTATGGGCCGACCCGTGATTAGTGTCGCCACCTTTCTGATGGCAGAAAACCCAACATCTCTGCCCCGCCCCTTCTCCGAGGCCCCACCTCTGCCCCGCCCCTGCTCTGAGACCCCGCCCCCACTCACTCCATTTCCCCCCCCCATTGCTCGCTCTCCCCCACCCTCGTTCACTAGCTCGTTTTCACCGGCCTGGGGCAGGAGTTGGGGTGCGGGAGGGGGTGAGGGCTCTGGCTGGGGCCAGAAATGAGGGGTTCAGGCTGCGGGAGGGGGTTAGGCTGCGGAGGGTGAGGGCTTGAAAACCGGACGCCTGGCAACCCGACCCGCGATGCCAGATCTCTGCCCCAGTGCCCAGGGGCAGCTGCCAGCCCGGTGCCCAGGCAGGGGAGTGGAGCTGGATGCTCGGGGCCTGACGGGCGCTCTCCCCCTTCTGCACGAGGCAGGATCGACCACGGGCACCACAGCAGCAGGGCCAAGCAGGCGCTGAGCGAAGCCGTCATGCTGGACCGGGCCGTGGCCCGTGCCGCCCGGCTGACCCACGCCTCGGAGACCCTCACCGTGGTGACGGCCGACCACTCGCACGTCTTCAGCTTCGGGGGCAGCACGCCGCGGGGCAACAGCATCTTCGGTGAGCGGGGGGCTCCCGAGGGGCTCCCGGGGGGCGCGGAAACCCTCAGTACTCGTAGGTCACAGGGCAAGTACCCTCCCTCCCGCTCTGCAGAAGCCCCTCACTCTTGACCCGCAGCCCCCTCCGCCCGTGCCCCTCACTCCCAACCCGCAGCCCCCTCCGCCCGTGCCCCTCACTCCCGACCCGCAGCCCCCACTCCCCGTGCCCCTCACTCGCGACCCGCAGCCCCCTCCACCAGTGCCCCTCACTCCCGACCCACGCCCCTCACTCCCGACCCGCAGCCCCCTCCGCCCGTGCCCCTCACTCGCGACCCGCAGCCCCCTCCGCCCGTGCCCCTCACTCGCGACCCGCAGCCCCCTCCACCAGTGCCCCTCACTCCCGACCCGTGCCCCTCACTCCCAACCCGCAGCCCCCTCCGCCCATGCCCCTCACTCCCGACCCGCAGCCCCCTCCACCAGTGCCCCTCACTCCCGACCCACGCCCCTCACTCCCGACCCGCAGCCCCCTCCACCAGTGCCCCTCACTCCCGACCCGCGCCCCTCACTCCCGACCCGCAGCCCCCTCCGCCCATGCCCCTCACTCACGACCCGCAGCCCCCTCCGCCCGTGCCCCTCACTCCCGACCCGCAGCCCCCTCTCCCCGTGCCCCTCACTCCCGACCCGCAGCCCCCTGCTGTCCCAGGCCTGGTATCTCTAAGCCTCAACCCCCACCCATGGTTGTTAGCTCCCTTGGGACCTGCCATGGGCTCAGCTGCTGTGGGCACTGAGCTGTGGGTGCCACCCTTGGGCGTCCTGTTATGGCCATTCAATGTGCAGCACCCAGCCGGGAGGGGGTTGTCAGTCTGGGGCTGCCAGCTGAGGGTCTGCTGACGTCTCCCCGTGTGCGTGACAGGCCTGGCGCCCAAGAAGGCCGAGGACAAGCGGTCGTACACCAGCATATTGTACGGCAACGGGCCGGGCTACGCCATCGCTAACGGGAGCCGCCCGGATGTGAGCAGCCTGCCCATCGGTAAGAGCCGCTGCCCGCCCCAGCTGGGCCCAGAGTCCGCCCTGCCGCCAGGGCGCCCGGGGGAGGGTGCTGGGCCCCTCGCTCAGGGCGGTGTGTGCCAGCCCCGAGGCACCGGGGAGGAGGCGCGGAGGGTCACTTTATCCCACGCTCGCCTCGCCTGAGCCCGCCAGTTCCCGCCACCAGCCTGGGGGCGCTGGGGCTGGGGAGGCATCGGGAGCTGCCGGGAGATGGTCTCGTGACTCACGACCCGTCTGTCTGTCTGGCTCCCCCCATCGCCCTGGCAGAAGACAAGGATTACCGGCAGCAGGCGGCCGTACCCCTGGACACCGAGACCCACGCCGGCGAGGACGTGGCCATCATGGCCAAGGGCCCCATGGCCCACCTCTTCCACGGAGTGCAGGAGCAGAACTACGTTGCCCACGTCCTGGCCTACGCCGGTGGCCTGGAGCCGTACCACACGGGCCCTGAGTGCCTGGCGCCAAGCTGCAGGTCAGGCAGCCCAGGCCTCAGCCAGCCCCACAGCCTGCTGCTCCTCGCCCTGGGGGTAGCCTCCCTCCTGCTGACAGCCAGACTTTGATCTCTGCCAGGCCTGGGGGTCCACCCTATGCCCTCTGCTAGCGGAGCAGCCAGTGCCCCCCAGGCTGTGGGGCTGGGCGGGCCCCGGCCCTCCCCTGGTACCATGCGAGAGCGATGCTGTCGCTTGTCTGTGTATATAATTTTGTAACAGTCTCCTGCCCTCCCAGCTGCCCCGGAAATAAAATCTGCCACCATTTTATTATTACTCCTGTCTCTTATTTTGCTGGACGGCTCCCCACACCCTGAAATGTCAGAAGGCTCCTGATGGAAGCCACTAGCTCCGGGTACCTCTGAGTCAGGCTGCCCCGGAGTCCCTGGGCGCTGCTCTGGGACTGCTCCCTACGCAGCCAGGCAGGACTCTGGGGAAGTCTCCTCTCTGGGAGCAGCCTGTCTGCAGGGCAAGAAGCTCACACGGCTTCCACCTTCCTGGGTCTGACCTCGGAGCATTCAGCCTCCTCTGCCCCTCCGTGCGCTTCCCCCAGTGAGTCCGCCCAGGCGGGGTCCTGGGGAAGCCAGAGGGTCCTGCCCCCCAACTCCGCAGTCAGACGTGACTCAGCCAGCCAGTAAAACAGAAGGTTTATTAGACGACAGGAACATGGTCTAACACAGAGTTTGTAGGTGCAGAGAACAGGATCGCTCAGCCGGGTCCATTTTGGGGGGCAGTGAGCCAGACAACCACGTCTGCCCTTCACTCCATGTCCCCAGCCAGCCCCAAACTGAAACTCCCTCCAGCCCCTCCTCCCCTGGGCTTTGTCCCTTTCCGGGACCAGGAGGGCACCTGATTCCTTTGTTCTCCAACCCTTTAACTCTCACCTCGCAGGGGGGAAGGGCCCAGGCCATCAGTTGCCAGGAAACAAGGTGTCAGCCATTCTCTGTGTCCAGACCCCTGCACACACCTGCCCTGTAGGGCTCTGCAATGATCATACACCCTTACCCCACCACCTAGATACTTAAGAACTGCCTAGGGGAAACTGAGGCACCCCCCCACTATTCAGAGGAAACATTAAGAAGAGTCCTGCTTTGTCACACAGGCACAGCAAGGCTCACAGCATCCTGGCTGTGTGGTACCCCAACACTCCTGGCACCAGCTCCCCCACGGCCCAACAGCTGAGGGTCTGCTACTGGCGCCGGGTGTAGAGATGCTAGGTGTCCAGTTTTCAACTAGAACGTCCAGTCGAAAAGGGAAACTGGCAGCATCCGGTCAGCATGGCTGACTGGGTAGCTGAAAGTCCAGTTGGCAACAGCGGGGATGTCAGGGCTCTGTCTGCACAGTTCCTGGGAAGCAGCAGCATGTCTCTCCAGCTCCTAGGCAGAGGGGCGGCCAGAGGGGCTCCGCGCACTGCCCCCACCTGCAGGCGCCGCCCCGAGCACCAGCTCCACAGCTTCCATTGGCCGGGAACGAGGTAACCTGTCTGCCCCCCCGTCACCCTGCTGTGCCCTGATTTCCTCACCACGGCCTCTCGCTCCAGGGATTGACCCCTGCCGTGCCCCAATTGGGCAGGCTGGCAGGCTCTGCATCACCTCCTCCCAGCCCAGCTCTGCAGGGCTGGGAGGTGAATCCTGGGGGGTGGGAAATCAAGCGATGGTGGGGGACACAGGTGGGGCAGGGGGCGAGCCTCTGAGGACAAGGCTGGGCTGGGGTGTTTGCTTTTCAGAGATTAGAAAGTTGGCAGCCCTGGGTGGAGGCAGGCGCATTACTTGGCTGGAATCCCCTCCGGCTGTTACAGCCTCCCCACCCCTACCCCCATGGCCCAGTCATGACTCCTCCCCAAACGCCCTGGGCACGACCCATTAACGTGCAGCTCGGACCTCAGGGCGAGCGAAGCTTTTGCCTTTGTTTGCTTGGGAAAGGGGCCATGGCGGGGAGCGGGGGGCCACCTCTCCATCTTGCCGATTGTGTGGTCAATGCAACCGCTGTGTGGCTGGCTCCTGGCTCCCTGCCCAGCCGGGGCTCAGGCTGCAGCCGCGCTCGGAGCGCGGGACCCGTGTGGACACAGCGTAAAGCGGCCACGCTGCGCTTTGTGGCCAGGCGGCAGGACCCTCGCCCCCAGGTGAAACCAGGACCCCGGTGACGGCCCAGCATTGCTACTCGAGCGGTCTCTGCACTAGAGGCTTCTGCCCACCCAGGGCTGCCGGTCAGGGATCACTGCCTTGCACCAGCCTGGAGCCCAGCCCTGGTTTCACCTTGCCCGGCGGTGCCAGGGCTGTGTCTCAGCAAAGCCAGATTGCCGGGGTACGTGCCGTGGTGGAGGGCTCCCTGTGGGTAAGCGACAAGGCCCCTCCATGGGGGGCGGGGGGGGCGGGGGTCGGACCCAGCAAGGGAGCAGCTGCCCTGAGTGCGGGCTACGGGGGCTGGTTGAGATCCCAGACCAGGGGCTCGGGGCGTTTGCGGTTTCCTCTGCTAGTCTGCGTGGATGAGTTCGGTGAGTCCCAGCTCAGCGCTGGGGTGGGCAGGCGCCTCCCACCCTCCACCTTCAGCAACGCTCGCCCCCAGCCTGCCTGCTATTCCTCAGCTGGGTCCCCACACGCCGGAGGTGCCCCTCACTCATGACCCGCAGCCCCCTGCTACCCCGGCTCTGTGGACACCCGTGACACAATACACCGGCCATGGGCACCCATCTGCCAGCCAGAGTCCCTGGCCCCTGTGATGTCTGGCCATTCCTCCCGCCTCCTGGGGCGGGCAGCCCACCAGCTCTGCAGCCTGTGAGTGCCAGAGGTTGCCCCCCGCCCGCCCCCCTGGGCTTCAGAGGCGGGATGCATCCGATGAAGTGAGCTGTAGCTCACGAAAGCTCATGCTCAAATAAATTGGTTAGTCTCTAAGGTGCCACGAGTCCTCCTTTTCTTTTTGCGAATACAGACTAACACGGCTGTTACTCAGAAACCTGCTTGAAGTGTAGAATTATTCCTGGGCGGGGGGGAGGCCCAGCGCAGGGCTGCTCCCTTCCCCCCCTCAAAGCACATTACTCTCAGCAGGGGAGGGGGCATCTCTGAGCTGCTGAGCCCCCCCACCCCCTGCCGGCGTGAGTCCCCCCCACTCCTGCAAGCCTGGGGGGTGGCCCCCACTGGAGCTGCCCCCACTAGGTCTGCAGGGAGGGGGGGCAATTAGAGGTGCAGGAAGGGTCGGGGGTGCCTTCTTCATCCGCAACCCCTCCCACCCCAACTTCCAAAACCAGGTGCCAGGGGATTATGAACCTCTTGGCCGAAATCAACCGTCAGCAGCTAACAGCTGCTCTGGGCCCAAACCCCTGCAACAGTCATGCCTATGGGTGTGGGGGCAGGGGCAGGGTGGGTGTGGGGGCAGGGGTGAGGATGCGGGCAGGGTGGGCACAGGGGTGGGGGTGCAGAAGGGAGGGGCAGGCGTAGGGGCGCAGGACAGCAGGGGCGTGGGGATCTGAGCGGGGCTGAAGTGAGGATGCAGCTAGGGTGGGTGGGGGCAGGGTGGGGGCAGGGCAGGTGTGGGGATGTGAGCGGGGCTGGCGTGAGGTGGCAGGCAGGGTGGGCGCAAGAGTGGGGGGCACAGGAGGGCGGGGACCTGGACAAGGTGGGTGCAGGCAAGGCACGGCAGGGTTGGTGTTTGGATAGGGTGGGTGTGGGCAGGGCAGTGGGGGCAGGGGTTTGGGGCGGGTGGGTGCAGGCAGGGCAGGGCAGGGGGTTTGGGTAGAGTGGGTGTGGGCAGGGAAGGGTAGGGGTGGGGTTTTTGGGTCGGGCGGGTGCAGACAGGGTCGGCTGGGTGCAGGGACGCGGGCAGGGCGGGTGCAGGAATGCAGGCAAGGCAGGGCGGGGGCAGGACTCGCTGCACGTCCACTAAGGAGCAGAGAGGGGTCCAAGGACCGGGGGGCAGGCCCTGCTGGTAACGCTGGCAGGGAAGTGATGATCTTGGCTATGGACCCATGCCCTGGCCACACCCTGCTGTCAGCCAGTTAATTTGGTTCCTCGTGGCTGATAGGATTATCTGGAGACAAAAGGGTGATAAGGCACACATACCCCGCCATTTTCTTTTCCCCTCCCCCAGCAAATCCTGCTCTCCCTCCTCATTAGCAATTATGCAAAGTGATGCCAATCTTGGCGCTGCCTTGATGCCAGCACCCAGCCTGGGCACAGGCTGGGGGATGCCTGGCCTTGAACCCCCAGCTCCACTGCAGCTGTGCCTTGCAGCTCTCCCCCCGGCGGGGAGGCTGGGCCGGTGCTGAGCCCGTGATCTCTAATCACTGCCCTCCAGCAGGGCTGTGCCATGCGGGCGTGCCCCTCTGGCAGGGCCTCATGCCTGCAGGCTGCAAAGTCCCTCCAGGGGCTGTGCCCACGTGTGCTAATGGGGTTAGGGAGCAAGTCCGGGTCCAAAGTCCCCTGGAGAACGGGGCTTATACCGCAGTCCTGGGCACAGCCTGTCACGGGCACCGCTTGGCTTCCCCGCTGCTCCCCTCCTGCTCGTCCTTGCCATGTGGCTCCCTGCGCCCATCTTGCTCTGCCTCGGGGCCTGGCTGACCTTTGCCGGTGCCACCATCCCAGGTAAACCAGCCTCCCTTCCCCCAGGGGCGATTTCCCCCCACACGCTGGGGCGTGGGTGTCTCCGGCCTGAGGCCCAGCACTGGGAGCGGTGTGAGGTACCCGGCTGACATGGCGCTGGGCTCGGCCAGGCTGTTCAGGGGAAGGATCGGCTGGCACAGGGTCCGGGATCCCGGGGTGGGCACTTAGCTGGGGGCACTAACTCATCGCTCCAAGGCCCGTAGTGAGTCAAACCCCCGCCTGATCCAGGCCCCTCGGGGGGCTCTGGCTGCCAGCGCATGGGCTGGGACTGGGGGAAGACGCAGGGACTCCCCAGTTCCGTGCTGCCGGGGACACGGGCGAGGGCGTTTGCTGCTGGCTGAGTGCGTCTCAGCGGTGTTTGTCATCACACAGCTCACAAAGGGTTAACTGGGCTGTCGGGGCCGGGGGTGAAGGGGGGATGGATTCACGTCCTGGGGGCGCCCTCCTCCATCCCGCTCTGCTGGGCACTGGGATTCTGCCCACAGGGGAGGAGCCGTGTCACGGATTGATTGGGTCTTACCAGTCCCATGGGAGCGTCCCCTTCAGTGAGCTGGACCCCAAGGACCCCCAGTTCCACAGGGGCAGGACTGGGGGCCCCACGACTTGTGCCCGCAGCAACACCGGCAGCCTTGTCAAACCGAGGTAGTCATGTACCAGTCCCCGGGCACCCAGCCGCTGAGAGCCCTCAGGCTGGCACAGAGAGGCGAGGCTTAGAGGGCGTCCAGGCAGGGCAACGCCAGGCCAGTACGTCCTTGAGCCATACTGCAGTCGAGGCCGTCTGGGCGCTCGCTGGCTCCAGCCCGTTGCCCTTAGTCCCAGGGTGGAGTTGGAAGTGCAAAGGCCAGCTCGCAACCCAGATGCCTGCCACCTTCCCCTTGGCTCGGCTTCCCGGTAGTTGTGAGTTTAAACCCAGGGTTGTGAGTTCAATCCTTGAGGGGGGCATTTAGGGATCTGGGGCAAAAATTGGGGATTGGTCCTACTTTGAGCAGGGGGTTGGACTAGATGATCTCCTGAGGTCCCTTCCAACCCTGAGATTCTATGATGATTCTATGTTCTTGTATTTTGTAGGGAAGGGATAGCTCAGTGGTTTGAGCAGTGGCCTGCTAAACCCAAAGTTGTGAGTTCAATCCTTGAGGGGGCCATTTAGGGAACTGGGGCAAAAATTGGGGATTGGTCCTGCTTTGAGTAGGGGTTGGACTAGATGACCTCCTGAGGTCCCTTCCAACCCTGAGATTCTATGATTCTATAAAACGCCTGCCTCTGGGGTAGGGACTGCTAGGTGTGAACGTCCTGGCCAGTGGGGCTCCTCTCGACTTCACCTCCATCGAGATGGGTCAGTTTCAGCCGGTCTTTAATGCCCCCTTCATGCACCCCAGCCAGCATCGTGGTGCACATGCGTGCACATACACACATACACCCCGGCCCTGGAACAGCTGTTTAACCCTTCACTAGCAGCACACAGCACTGCAAATACAGAGGGAAACTGAGGCACCCATAGGCATAAACATACTACCAACCTCCCCCTTCTCCCTGGTGTGAGGGGTCCAGCTGGCTCTGGGAGCCAGGCTTTGGGACGCAGCAGCGCAGCCAGGCCCCCGCTTCCAGCTGCTGGGTCCTTCCCCCACCTACCCGCCAGCTCCCTCCCTGGCCATGCACCCCAGACAGACCTCCCAGTTCCTGGAAACCCTCCTCCCAGCTCCTTAGCTGGGGACCTTGAACAAACTCCCAGCTCTAAAGGATGAGATGTGCTGAGAGGGAGGCCCCCTCAGCCCCCCATCCCCTGAACCATTTGCCAAGGGCTGGACCGAGCTAAGCCCAAGCTGGCCTGGTCAGATTCCCACAGCCCGGCATTCGGTTTGGTGCCAATTTGGGGGCAAAAAGTTAAAATCCCAGCATTGTCCAAGGAAATTCTGCAAAACGCGGCTCCAAGCCCAGCTTCCTTTGGAGCCAGATCGACACCGAATGGCACTGGCATGGCGCATTGCCTTCTGGGAGCTGAAGGTGGGGCGCTTGAGGCCCCAATTCACTCTACGGGCCAGGTGCCCTGGGCAGACGACAACCCCCATGATGCACCATGCGGCTCCATCAGCGGGACTCTGCCTTGCCTTGTGGGAGACGTAGTCCTCCCGGGCCCCCAGCCCAGGGGAGCGAATGGGAGGCTGGGACTCCCGGAAAGCGACATGCCAGGGCAATGCAATTGACGTTCCATTGAACCGCCTGGAAATTAACACAGAGCATCTCAGCTGGGCCGAACCGACCCGGCCCGAACAATCCCTGGGAGACCATCGGAAACGTCGGGAAAAATCGAGATTTGTTTTCCCTGTGCAAAATGTCAATTGCGCAAAACCTGCCGTTGCCGGCAGCAAATCATCCCAATGTCCCGCCCAGCCAGAGGGCGGGGGCCTCCCCAGGGCACCATGGGTCCCGGGTACCACAACGGGTTGTGGTGAGGCGCCCCAGCACTGTGAGCGCTGCTGAGTTGGGGTGGCACCGTCATGCTCAGGAGCTGTCGTGGCTGGCTCAACACCTAAGGGCTCAGCGTCC
This sequence comes from Lepidochelys olivacea, assembly GCF_965140295.1. NCBI lineage: Eukaryota > Metazoa > Chordata > Testudines > Cheloniidae > Lepidochelys > Lepidochelys olivacea. Next base: position 7,301,710 of record NC_140419.1, read on the forward strand.
TCGTCTGGCTGTGAGCCCGGCGAGCCCAGGGCAGCTCGAGCCCAGCAGCCTGGCTGGCCCCTGCCCTGTGGAAACGCTGTGCTCCAGGGCCCCCCACCCGGCGGGAGAGTGGGGGCTGCTGCTGCGTCCTGCAGGGAGGTGCCCCCCAGGCCCTGGCTCCGCCTAGGCGTTGCCACGCCTGGCTCCCGTGCTGGTTTGCAGCTGTTGCGTGGCTGTGCCCTGGTGTAAGGGCCCCCTTGTGGGCTGGGTCGTTCCTGACAGCCACGAGTGGTGGTGGGTAAAGCTGGCTGCCCCCCGGACTTACCCCCCCTGCCCTGTCTCTGACCCTCCCCACTGTGTCTCCCCAAAGCGGAGGAGGAGAACCCCGCGTTCTGGAACCAGCAGGCAGCTGAGGCCATCAAAGCGACCCTCAAACTCCAGCCCATGAATTATCAGGCCAAGAACCTGATCCTCTTTCTCGGGGACGGTGAGTCGAAGCAACAACCCTCCCCACCCCCGCCATCCCCACCAGCTGCCCTGCCCGGGGGGGAGGAAGAACAGGGGAGGGCTTGGCTAGAGGGGCACCTCTGAGCTCCTCCCCCTCCTCGCTGGGGTGTGGGAACCCAGCCGCCCCTCACCCCGGCCCAGGGGCGCTGGCTCACAGATAGAAGCAACCCCCCAGCCGGGCTCCCCTGGCGCGTGGGGTGACAGGCCTGGGTCACGGTTTGGTGCTCTGGTGCGGCACTGATGGCTCACGGGGGGGCAGTGTCCTGTGACTGCACAGGGCGGGGTGCAGGGGCATGGGCAGCGCTGGGACCGTCCCAGGGGGGACTGGGAGGCTACACATAAGGGGACGGGAGGCCTGTGGTGGTGCCCGGCTCTGATGGGCTCGGTCTCTCTTCCCGCCCAGGAATGGGGGTCCCGACCGTCACCGCCACCCGGATCCTCAAGGGGCAGCTGCAGGGGAAGCTGGGCCCCGAGACACCTCTCGCCATGGACGCCTTCCCCTACGTGGCGCTCTCCAAGGTGCCGTCGTCACCCTCGGGTGCTGCCTATCACCCTGGAACTGCTGCCACCCCCCGCCTGGTGCCGCCAGGGTCTCAGACATGGACGCTCCAGCAGGGAGTGATGCACGGCTCTGGCTTGGGCGCCATGGGCCTCTCCTGCTGGGAGCGACCCCAGGACCCCTGCTGCTTGGTGGGACTGGGCAGGGTGCAACGCCCCCAGCCCAGGGCCCCTTGCCCCACTCACTGGTGAAAGGCTGGGGCAGATCCTTGGGGCTGGGGAGGAAGGTGGCCGCGGAGAGGTTGGGAGGGGATTCGCAAATCCACTCCCAGTCGGAGGGATGGAGGCTGATTTCCTGGGCCCCGCATGGGGCAATTGTCTCCCTGCAAGGCTGGGGCAGGGAAGGGACAGGCTGCATTGGTAAGAGGGACCCCCACAGCCGGGTGGGCCAAGACTCCACAGCTGGGCCACCCGAGACCCCACAGCCAGGTGGGCTGGGAGCACTTTCCCGTACCACATGGCCCGTGGGCCCCCCAAGTGCCCTGGGAAGTACTAAGCCCAGGTCTGGGGGTGGAGACAGGAGGCCCCCTCCCCGTCCCCTGGAGCCCCTCATCTGACGGCTCTCCCACGGGCTTTGCAGACCTACAACGTGGACCGGCAGGTGCCGGACAGTGCGGGCACAGCCACGGCCTACCTGTGCGGGGTGAAGGCCAACTACCAGACCATCGGGGTGAGCGCCGCGGCCAGGTACTCCCAGTGCAACACCACGCGGGGCAACGAGGTTGTATCCGTGCTGCAGAGAGCCCAGCGAGCGGGTAAGGGGCCGGGTGCGGCGGGCAGGGAGCCAGCGGGCACAGCACACACGGCAGGAGTTGTTCCCAGCTCAGCACCAGCCGGGGTCCCCCAGCTGTGGCAGCAGGGAGGGTCTGGGTTTGAGCCCCGGCTGCGGTGCCAGGCAGTGGGTTAGCCCACCTGCGACAGGGCTGGCAGATGGGCTGGGTATCTCCAGGGGCTGGCCTCCCGGGTGCAGCCGTGTCTGCAGGGATGGTACAGGGGGCAGGGGGTTAGCACTCAGCGTCCAGCCATTCTCTGGCAGGGAAGTCGGTGGGGATCGTGACCACGACACGGGTGCAGCATGCCTCCCCCGCGGGGAACTACGCCCATGTGGTGAACAGGAACTGGTATGCCGATGCCAGCATGCCAGCTGCTGCCCTGCAGGAGAACTGCAGGGACATCGCCTGGCAACTTGTCCACAACATCAACTTCACCGTGAGTGGCTGCGTCCCATGGGCATCGCTGGGCAACTGCTGCCCCACACAGCCGCCCCCTGCCCCGCATGCCCCCCCCCGCCCCCCAGCAATGCAGCGTGTGCCCACCCGGGCCTGTTTCCTGAGGGGAGATGTGGCTGGCTGGTTCCCCACCTCTGCCCCATGTGCCCGCCACAGGCAGGATGGAGGAGAGGAGACAGCCAGGCCGAGAGCCCCAGCCAGACCACGGGGGAGTCCCCGGCCAGCTTCTTCCTCCCTCAGCTTCTTCTCTCTGCGCTGCCCACTCTCCATGCAAGGGGCCAAGGAACAGCCCGGCCACGGGGCCTGAGCTCACCTCAGCCCCACAGATGGGCGTCCCCCGTGGGCAAGGGAAGGGCAGGGTGTCTGTGAGCTCCCTCCCCCCAGCTACACCCAGCCGTCAGCCCCCAGACACCGGTCAGGCCATGTGGGGAACCCCAGAGGGGACTCTGGCTGGTGTGGGGCAGGGCAGAGGATGAGGGGCTTTGCCCACTCAGCCCTCACCCAGGGGTTAGAGAGGCTGGTGAAACGTGCTGTCTCTGTCCATCTCCCGGCCAGGTGATCCTGGGGGGCGGGCGGAAGTACATGACCCCTGCGGGGACCCCGGACCCCGAGTACCCCAGCTACGTCGCCCAGAATGGGATCCGCAAAGACAACGAGGACCTCATCGCCCGGTGGCTGGAGTCTAAGCAGGTGACTGGTGTGTCGGGGCCGGCATTCAGCCAGAATGCTGGTTGCCTTCGTGAGGCTGGGGTTGGTCATCACAGTTCGCTCCCCACATTGGGCAGCAGCTCAGATTGGTGCAGCAGTGCGCATCTTCCTGGAGGGGCAGGCTGGGACCTGGCTGGGGAGGCGGGCCCCCCGGGGCATGGTGGGTGCAGGTGGAAGGTCTGGGCAGGGCCCGGCTGGGCATGCAGGGCTCCCCCGGGTGCAGCGCTGGTGGGTGCAGGTGTAAGGGCTGGGCAGGGCTCCCCCAGGTGCAGGGCTGGTGGGTGCAGATGGAAGGGCTGGGCAGGGGCCTGGCTGGTGATGCAGGGCTCCCCCGGGTACAGGGCTGGTGGGTGCAGACGGGAGGGCTGGGCAGGGGCCAGGCTGGTGATGCAGGGCTCCCATGGGTGCAGGGCTGGTGGGTGCAGACAGGAGGGCTGGGCAGGGCTTCCCCAGTGCAGGGCTGGTGGGTGCAGATGGAGCGCTGGGCAGGGGCCTGGCCGGTAATGCAGGGCTCCCCCGGGTGCAGGGCTGGTGGGTGCAGACGGGAGGGCTGGGGAGGGCCAGGCTGGTGATGTGCATGTGCTGGGATGGTGGCACACACACAGCCCTGCCTAGGCACCTATTGACCAGCTCTTGGGTTCGTTCCTTAGGGCGCCAGGTACGTGTGGAACAGGACGGCCCTGCTCAGCGCTGCCAGTGACCCGTCTGTGATGCACCTGATGGGTAATGGGCCCCAAATTCTCCCCCTTTGCCCCCCACCCCACCAGGGCAGCCCCTGCCCCCTCCTCTGGCTGCTCAGGGTGGCATGTCTGGCTCCCCCTTCACCTGGTCCCTCCCAGGCCCCATGGCCATTGGCAGCCTGGTTCCCCCTTCCAGCGCGCGCCCCCATCTCGTCTCTGTTCCCCCTTCAGGCCTCTTTGAGCCTGGCGACATGAAGTACGAACTCCTGCGGGACTCGACCCTGGACCCGTCCCTCACCGAGATGACGGAGGTGGCCATCCAGATCCTCAGCAGGAACCCCCGGGGCTTCTACCTCTTTGTGGAAGATAAGTGGGGCTTGGGGCAGGCCAGGGGGTGCAGCTGTCCCAGCCCAGACGGCTGTGCTCGGGGGGGTGCAGGGGCCCAGGGCTGGGTGTTCCCCGCTCTCCCCAGCCTGGGCTCGTGGCAGGGTGAGCAGGTGGGAGGGGTGGCCAGGAGCTGCCCATGTTCCTCAGAGGGGACCTGGTGTCCCAGGTTGAGGGGCAGGAGCACTGGGTGACTGTGGCACCTGCCTGGGCCCCCCAGGCCATGGGAGCCCCCGCAGCCCATCACCGTGCGCTCTGGTCACACTGAGGAGCCAGAGCCTGCTTGGGTAGCGCGGAGGGAGAGGTCTTGCTGCAGCCTGAGGGGGCTGGGGGCTGCCCATCCCCACCCCTAGGGGTTGCTCTCCACAGGTGCCTCTTACAGGCCGAATCACCCCAGTGTGATCGTACAGCGGGGGGGGGGGGGGGACCTGCATTCGAGGCCCCCAAGACGCTCCCCTCTGCGGCTAACCCCTGCCCGGTCTCTCTCCACGAGGCAGGATTGACCACGGGCACCACGACGGCATCGCCCAGCGGGCGCTGACGGAAGCCGTGGAGTTCGACCGTGCCATCCAGAGGGCGGGTGAGCTGACGAAGGAAACCGAGACCCTCTCCGTGGTGACGGCGGACCACTCGCACGTCTTCAGCTTCGGCGGCTACACGCTGCGTGGCAGCTCCATCTTTGGTACAACGGGGCTGGGGGGGCGGGTCTCAACACCAGGACCCCGGGGCTTTGGGCCCACAAGTCCCTGGCCTCTTGGATGGGCCGAGGCTGCTCCTGCTCCCCGCTGCTCTCTGCACGGTGGGCCATGGGTTCGAGCTCTGCTCACGGCACAGCTGAGGGCGGGTACCCGGGCGGCTGAGGGCTACGGGTCAGCTGAGGCCTCTGCCCCATGGAGGCCATTGGCAGAGCAAGGATTGGGCCTAGGGGCCCCTTGGAGCTCGGATGCCCATGTTGCCCCTGCCCAGAGACCTGCAGGACTGTGGAGTGGCAGATCCACCCGCTCTGGTCTGTGGCTGCCCCTGTGCCCAGCCCGCTGCTGGCTGCGCTGCCCTTTGCGGGGTATTGCCCAACACCCCGGGTGTCCTATGCTGTCCCGGGGACCTTCTGAGGCCTGGGGGCTTAACGCCGCTCCGGTTCGCCCCGGCTTGGGCCTGATCCCTCGCTCGGCTGCCCCTCCCCACAGGCTTGGCTCCCACAATGGCCTTGGACATAAAGTCGTACACGTCCATCCTCTACGGGAACGGGCCCGGCTACCAGATCAATGCCATGAGCCGGCCCAACGTCAACAGCTCCGAGAGCGGTAAGGGGCCCCGCCGTGGCATGGGAGGGGGATGCTGGCAGGAGAGCTGAAGGGGGGGGTGAGTGTGGGGGCGGAGGGGTCCCTCCCGCCAGACTTCACCCCCTGTGCCCAGCACAGAGCTGTTGTTTCCAGCTATCACCCCGGTGCTGCTGCCAGCCGGTGGCGCTGACCGTACAGCACGGGCGGGCCTGGGCTCTGCCCAGATATCAGCGACCCCACCCCCACCCCCGCAGGGAGCAGGAAATCGGGGGGGGGGCAGTGGCTCGTGGGGCCCTTACGCTCTGTTTGCCCATCCCCCAGAGGAGAAGGGGTACCGGCAGCAGGCAGCCGTGCCCCTGGCCTCGGAAACGCATGGCGGTGAGGACGTGGCCATCATGGCCAAGGGGCCCATGGCCCACCTCTTCCACGGGGTGCAGGAGCAGACCTACATCGCCCACGTCATGGCCTACGCCGCCTGCCTGGAGCCCTACAAGGAGTGTCCGCAGCCCAGCCTGGGCTCCGGCCAGGGGAACTTTGCCCTCGCCAGCCTCCTGCCCCTCCTGCTGGGCTCCCTCCTCCTGCCACTGCTCAACTAGCCCCTGCCCCCCGCCCAGGAGAGAACCCACCCCGTGGGACTGTAGCGCCCCCCGCAGCCTGAGCCCCGCAGCACCCCACGGCCTCCTGTGCCGGCAGCGCTGGCTGCAGCCACAAGGGGGCAACAGCCCGCCCGCTCCCTGCATGGGTGGGGGTGGGGGGTTTCTGTGTGAGTGTCACCAAACCCCGGGGCAGGGGGAGCGGGCAGCCGACCCCACCCGGCTGGGCTGTGGGGCCTCAGCACTTGGACACCAGCTGTCGGGGGGCTCACAGCCCTTGGAGGGGGGATTGCCGCCTGCTTTAAACAAAGAGATTCCAGTGACCAAATGGCCTGCTGCTTTCTGAGTGGAAGAAACGGGGGAGGGAGGGGAGCACTGCAGGGGGTGCAGTGTGTGTGGAGGGCGGAGGGACTCCAGGGGGCGCTGTGGGGGGCAGTGGACTCCAAGGGGTGCTGTGAGGGGGTTGTAAGCTCCAAGGGGTGCTGGGGGGCCGCGGGCGGATAGACTCCAGGGGGCACGCTGTGTGTCATAGGGGCGGTGGACTCCAGGGGGTGCTCTGTGGCGGGGGGATGGACTCTAAGGGTCGCTGTGGGGGAGGGATGGACTCCAGGGGGCGCTCTGTGTGTGTGGTGGACTCCAGGGGGCGCTGTGTGGCGGGGGGGCAGTGGACTCTAGAGGGCGCTGGGTGGCGGGGGAAGGACTCCCTTGGGTGCTGTGTGTCGGGGGGATGAGCTCCAAGGGCACTGTGTAGGGGGGGCAGTTGGCTCCAGGGGGTGCTGTGGTGGGGGGATGGGCTCCAGGGGGCGTGTTCTGTGCGTGCGTGGGCGAGAGACTGCAGCCGGCCATGTGGGGAGGGGGGGTGGACTCCAGACGGCTGTGTGTGTGTGGGGGGGGTGAATGGACTCCCGGGGGCCCTGGGGGTGTGTTGGGGGGACACACCCGAGGCTGGTGTGTGAATGCTTCCCCCTCCCCAGCCACCGCAGCAGTGGGGCTGCGCACAGACTGGGGTGGCCCCCCCCTCGCCCCGGCTGCCCTGCACCGAGCCACCCACACGTACAGCGCCGGCTTTATTGACCATACCGAGCAGCGACACATACAGCGAGGTCTGTACAAGAGGCACCGAGCCCGTGGGCGGCGCGGCTCCCCCTCCTGGCTGTGGCCGTCCTGCCTGATGTCCCAAGGGCGCCTCCTGGTGCTGCCGTCCGGCACTGCACTGGGGTGAGGCGCCGAACTGCCACGGGGCCCCCAGCTGAGTCAATGCCCAGGAGTGCAGGTGGCAGGGGGTGGAGCCAGCTCTTCGCCCGCAGCCCATCCACTGCCACCCTGGGCGCGAGCATGGGACCGCAGCTGTTTGCATGGTGCTGGGGGGGGGGCACTGGCAGCTGGCGCTGTTCAGGGCTGCGGGTGGGCAGGGGGATTTCTCACCCACCTGTCCTCCTGGAACCCCCCCCAGCCTAGCCCTACAACTTCCCTGTGGCGCGAGCACACGGGGGCCTTTGCGCTGGCAGGTGGCTTCCCTGCGGGCCTAGGCTTAGGCCTCTGTGCCCGGCTCTGAGCCCATGTCGCCCTGGATGGAAGTTATAGGGCTGGGTGAATGGGGCGTGGGCTGCAGCCCCCGCGTTCTGCCCTGGGACGGGCACCGCTTGCTTCCATATGTGGGATCTTCCAGCCGGTTTGAGAAATGGCCCCACAGTAGCTTTTGGCCCCTCCGTGCCAGCAGCACTGGGGCCTGTCCCCTGCCTCCCCCAGTTCTGGTCCCTCCCACTGTCCCTCAATGGTGTTTTGGGGATCCCCTGCGGCTGCGCCGCTGGCAGGCTCACTGGGCCGGCTCCTGGCTCGGCGATGGGGAGCCAGAGGAGGGGGGGCTGGCTCCAAGGCCCGGGGGGGGGGGGTGGCAGGACACACCCAGCCAGAAGTGGACCCAATCTGTAGTTTCCCTGCTGCCTGTCGCATCGGCCCCCGAGGAACTGGCCAAAGGAGCCTTCGCCACCTTGTCTCCAGCTCTGTCCGGCATCTGTCCCTGCGAGCCCCGGCCCTGCAGAGGAGCCCAGAGGGTCTCCCCGGTGCCTGGCTGGTGGGCAGGCGGATGGCAGAGAGAAGCAGCAGCCCCTGAAAACAGCGGGATCAGACGGACGGCTCGGCACACGCAAGGCAAAGGGCAGCGAAAGGCATGGCCACGGGGCGCCGGTGCTCACCACACGGAGCACTTGTGAGCTGGGTTCATCGGCGAGTTCTTGGGGCAGTGGAAGACCCGGCCGAACTCCTCGAACTGGGAGACGCTGCCCAGCACCCTGGGGAGTGGAGAGAGGGCTCAGGAAAGGGTGGCTGGCAGCCCAACGAGGGCAGCGCTGCACCTGACACAGTAATGCAGCCACCTCTGAAGCAAGAGGAGGCAGCTGTTAGCAGCGCTGTCCTGTAGGACGGGGAGAACTGCCCAGCGGGGAGTGGGCAGTGCCAGGGTTAACCCCTTGTCCCTGGCATATGCACAGTGGGGAGGGGCCGCTGGCTCTGACTGGGCCGGTGGCCATGGAGGGGCAGCAAGGGCAAGGGGCTGGCAAGAGGAACCAGTCCAGTAGGTTCTCTGGGCTGCCAGTCTAGGGCACACTCAGGTCCTACCCCCTATTACAGCCTTGTGCTGCCCCCTGCTGGCCTGGCCTGTGCTCCAGCCGGGGACCCCACTCCAAGCCCCCGGCCTTGGTTCACCCATCTTGGGTGCTTTCAGCCTGACCTGCCGCTGCCCCTTCCTGCCCCATAACCCTGTGGGCTCAGCCCCAGGGCAGGAGCAGCCAGGCTGGCCTGAGAGGCCCCAGCACATGCGTCCCTCCCCTCCCAGCCTGCCCAGTGCAAGGACTGGTTTAACCCTTTCTTTCCCTCACTGGGGCAGGGCACCCGCTGCCCTCCCTCCCACCAGCCCCTGGCTCCAGGCCTGTGCACCCTGCGCCCCCTGCTGGCAAGTTGAGCTCCAAGTGGAGCTGGGCCTGCCCTGAGGAGCAACCAGCCAAACCCACGTGCAGCAGCTGGGGGTCCCGAGGCAGAGGGCAGAGCAGAGGGACTCGCCGCACCTCCTAGTGGCCACACCCAGCAGGTGCAGTGGCCCAGATACCTGTACTGTTCCGGGGCGTGCTTGTCGGTCAGCACCTGCAGGTAGATGGACTGCAAGCGCCTCTTGATGCACCAGTTCTGCGGATGGGAGAGAAGCCACGGTGAGCGCCACAGCTGGGGTCGGGGGAGCCGGGGGAGAGCCCGGGCTGGGGGGTCCGGATGAGCACCACAGCTGGGGGGAGCTGGGGGGAGAAGGGACCCGCCCCCCAGCAGCAGAGTGGAGACTAGCAGGGGCCAGGCCAGCAAGGCAGCCAGGGGCTCCGAACGACCAGCCAGGGGCTCCCAGCGGGATCTTTGGGACAGGAGGCAGCCAGGGTGGGGCACGCGGAGCAGGCGGAGATGAAACAAGTTGGGTGGGTCCCAGCCTTGCCTCGGGGGGAGCTTTGTCCCCATCTAACCCCCCCCACTCCGCTCTGCAGTATGGCCCCCCTGGGTCATTTCTGCTCAGGGTGCCAGGGGGCTGCGGGTCGGGCAGAGCTGGGGGTGGGGAGCCCAGGGCGGAGGCAGCGTGGCGGCGGCTCTGGGCCCCTCGCCGTGCACTACCGCCCCCTGGTGGCGGCGTGTTACCTGGGCGAAGGCGATGAAGAAGAGCTGGTCGTGGGTGTATTTCAGGCGGTGCAGGGGGTGCTCCGGCCCGTGCTCCCGCACCCACTTCTGATAGGCCTGCAAAACACAGGCCCGATCAGCGCGGGGGGCATCCCACCCCCAGCCGCCCCACCCTGTCCCCAGGCGCTCGCAGGCTGGGCCCATGCAGTGTGGGGCAATGGGTCTGGCTGGGGGTGGCAGGAGGGTCTCGGCTTCTCCCAGCTGAGGCAGAGGGGCAGCTGGTGGCTACGGAGCTCCCAGGGGGTGGGGGCGCTGTGCTCTGCTCACAAGCCCCGGCGTGGGTGGGTGTGGGGTCCCCTAGAGTAATGCCAGCATAGCCTCCTCCCAGCCAGCTGCTGCCCCACTGGTCTCTCCCCCCCCCCCCCCGGCCGTTCTCCAGTTGCTGCCCTGCAGGTCTCCCCAGCCATTCTCCATGAGCTGGGGGAGGGGGGTGCTAGGGGTGCCCTCCGTCACTTACATAGTAAGCCAGTTTGAGCCCCCCCATGTCGGCGATGTTCTCCCCCAGCGTGTGCTTCCCGTTCACCTGTGGAGAGAGGAGCAGGGGCTCATACGGACCTGGCCGGGTGTACCCCCAGCCCTCCAGCACGCCACCTCAAACTGGGGGCCCATCCCAGCCCCTGCCCCACCAGCCCATCTCTCCGGGAGACCAGCCTGAGGGGATCAGCCCCGGGCGCTGGCTGAGGGAGGGGGCACCTGGGGGGGCTGCATCGCCTGGAGCCAGCACCCTCCCCCTCATGACGTAGATACTAGAGAGTAAGATGAACTGCCCCTTCCAGAAACAACCCAGAGCCCCTGCTCTCCCCAGCCGCCCCCCGCCGGGCTCTGGCTGCTGCGGTCTGTGTCTCACTAAGCTGTTCACAGCAGAGCCCTTCTGACCCCATGTGCTGCGGGGGAGCAATCTGGGGCAAGCAGAAGTGAGGGGCACCCCAGGGCCAGGCCTGGCCCACCCAGCAGGGAGGGGCACCCTGGACGCAGGCCAGCCCCTCTCCCCCGGCAGCAAGGGGCGCTCGGGCTCACCCGCTGGTTGTAGACGGTGAAGTTGTCGTACAGGTTGACGATGCACTGGGCCTTCTTCAGGAACTTGCTGTAGGAGGCCTCTGTCCACCAGTGCACCAGGTTCCCGTGCCGATCGTACTGGCCCCCTGCGGGCACACGGTGAGGGTGGAACGGGCTCGGGCTCATGGGGCAGAGCTGGGATTGGAACCCTGTCCCCAGCTGTAAGCACCCCTCCCCGGCTGGTTCTGCCCCACCCTGCCCCAGCCCCACAATGACTGAGGGCCACACAGGGAGCTGTTTGCCAGGCCCCGGTAGTGAGTGCACTGTCAGCCGAGGGCCAGGCTCTGCTCCTGGACCAGCCAGAGGGAGGCGCCGCTCCAGAAAAGCCAGGCTGCCCAGGGCTTATCCCATGCAGCTGCCACCTGGCCCTTTGCATCACCTTCACCCTTGGGGTCCTGAGCCCCATCCCCATGCAGCCACGGGGCGTCCCCAGAGAACAGGTGCCACGCCTCGGGGCAGGCACTCGTGGGGTCCCAGCTCTGGCCTGGAGCAGCAGAAACAGGGCGGGGGGAGGGGGCTCACCCCAGTCGTCGTAGCCGTGGGTCAGCTCGTGCCCAATGATGGTGCCGATTCCACCGTAGTTCAGAGACCTTTTGGCAGGAGGGGACAAGACACGACCCCATCAGCAATGGGAGGGTCTGAGCACCCCCTACAGCACAGCCTGATCAGCTGAGGCCTCCCCCGCTTCACAGTGCCCCATCAGCAATGGGGCAGGGGGCGTCTGAGCACCTCCCCCCCCCCACCCAGGACACTGCCCCATCAGCAATGGGGGAGGAGTCTGAGGACCTCTCCCACACCCAGACGCCCCGTCAGCAGCGAATGGGCAGATAGCAAGGGAGAGGCTGACACGAGCCCACCCACGGGAGGGGCGCTGACCTCCTGGGTGTCTGTGGCCCAAGGGGCGGTTCTGGGTGCGCCCAGCCCAGCAGGGACAGTTCTGAGCTACCCCCGCAGGGTTTGGCTGCAGAGAGCCCTGCTCGCTGCTTCACCCCAGGGCTGGGATCCTCCACAGGCACAAGGGGCGCCATGGTCCAACCATGGGCCCCCCAATCCCCTGCTCCCCTTGCGCTGGCTGGAGGGGGGGGGCAGTGTGGAGGTACCTGCACAGCTCTGTACTCACTGCGGGAACTCAGGGTCGTACAGCGTGGGCTGGAGGATCCCGGCGGGGAACACTGCGGGGAGAGGAGGGAGTGTTATGGGGAGGGGGCCCCTCACACTGCCCTCTCACCCCGAGCAGGGCAGGATCCCAGCGAGGGGACCCTGCCTGGGCCAGGCACACAGGGCTCCTACTGAGACCCAAACTCACCCTCCCAGCTCTAGACAAATACACCGTGGCGTGGGTCAGCCCCCAGCTCTCTGGGATGAGGGAGACTCCCTGAGGCAGCCATGCTCTGTCTCTCCTCCCCTGCCCAGTTTTGCCAATGCCCCTCAATCCTGACCCGCAGCCCCCTGCTATCCTGGCCCTGCCCCCACCTCCCCAGCTCTACTGATGCCCCTCAATCCCGACCCGCAGCCCCCTGCTATCCTGGCCCTGCCCCCACCTCCCCAGCTCTGCCGATGCCCCTCAATCCCGACCCGCAGCCCCCTGCTATCCTGGCCCTGCCCCCACCTCCCCAGCTCTGCCGATGCCCCTCAATCCCGACCCGCAGCCCCCTGCTATCCTAGCCCTGCCCCTACCTCCGCTGATTCCCCTCACTTTCAACCCGCAGGCCCCCCCCACCCCCCATTACTATTTCAGTCCCAGTCGCACCCCAGCTTGGCTGCTGTACCACCCCCTGGCCCTCCCCAGTCTGGGTGCCCCCCGCAATGATCAGAGCAGACACGTTCAGAAGCCCCGGGAATGCTGGCTATCAGCCATACCCATCTGGTTCTTGTTGGGCAGATAGTAGGCGTTCAGGGCCTGCGGGGGCAGCAGCCACCTGCAAGGAGACAGCCAAGACACCGAGATCAGCACCCGGGCTGCGAGGGCCAGGTGCCCCTGCAACTCCCCCTGCCCCAGCACACAGGGGAGTCTGAGGGGTGAGCTGGGAGAGGACAGAGTGCTGGGAGGGGCAGCCTCTGACCCCTAATACCCACAGGATGGTGCCAGGCTAGGCTCTAGCCTGGCCTCCCTCCCCCTGGGCACAGGCCCCCATGTTCAGAGGGGCCAGGCTGGCCAGTCCAGGTCAGCTACCTGCGAAAGCTCTGGGGGCCACGTGCCGCTGGATCTGGGTGGGGTCAGCACCCCCTCGATCAGCCAGCCTGACAGGCAGTCTCGGCCCCTGAACCCCCCACCTCAGCCCAGATGCCCTGGTAGGTGGGCACAAGTTGTGAGGCATTTGCCTGTCTGTGCGCACACTGACCACTAGGGGCCGGCACACCCCTCGGGGAAATGCCTTGATTTCCAGGGAGAGGAGCAGTGTGGCGGCTGGACCCCAGCAGCAACCCCTGTCCGGACAAGGGGCCTCCTGGCTACAGGGAGCAGAGCCTCCTGCAACAGCCAGCGTGGAGCACGCCATTGTCTCTCGGCGAGCCGGGGCTTGAACCAGCACTGGCAGCCTTGGGCTGGCCACACTCGGAGTCCCGCCTGTCACAGATGGATCCCTAAAGACCCGCGGCCGACTCTGCTCTCACAGCAGGGGGTCCACAGAACCAGTACCCCCTTCTTCCCCTGCCCAATCCCCTCTGGAGGGGCAAAGCGCAGGCCCCAGCCGGGGCGATGGACACCTACGCAGACTTGTCCACCTCCTGCCGGATCTTCTTCACCGACAGCTTGATGCTGAACTTGATGCTGTTGAGGATGTTCTTGAAATACGTCTTCTCATGGACTTCGAACTGTGGCGGGGGACACAGCCCAGGTCAGGCGGGAAAGGGCCGGGGGCTTCTCCCTGGGACTCCTTCTCAGCCAGCCCCCCTGCCACAAGAGGGGAGCAGGAGCCGGAGTTGGGATGTCCCGTCCCCTCCAGCAGGCTCCCAGCCCCCGCGCTCGGCTGTAGCCCCGAGGCTCCCTGGTCTGCATGCAGGCTCATCCCCATCCCCCGGGCAGGGACCTAGGATGGATGGAGGGTCCCGTACACACTGAGCACATGCAAGAGTGTCTCCCTCTGGGGCCGGCGCCTGGGAGCGCACCCTGCTGACAGAGCGGGTGCCCCCGCATGCCCAGGTAGCCATGGAAAGCGCTGTTGTGGGGGTGGGAACAGCATGAGGGTGGAGGTGTCTCAGCCAGAGCCAGGGGAACTCAGGGAGCAAAAGACTTTGGGAGGGTCCTGAGCCCCACGAGATTGCACTCCCCAGCGAGACACCTGCCGCAGGCTGACAGAGCAGCAGCTCCTGCTGGCCAGGGAGTCCGGGCAGGGCTAGGGGACAGAGCCATGGCAGGCCAAGGGCCACTGGCTAGAGCAGGAGAAAGGGAGGGGTACTGCTGGATCTCTCCCAGCCTGAGTGTGCAGGTATCCCTGTGACGTTATGAGTGTAATATAATATCTCATTGAAAGGTGACACAGGGCCAGAAAGAGTTAATTAACTCACAGACTGAGGTGACCCATGGCCAAACTGTAAAGACTTGTTAGGAAGAGATGGAAATGAACAGAGCTTTGAAATGCAAGCCTGCATTGTTAGAGATAGAAGGATAGCTGTTTGCTCAGGGCTTGTGAGGTAAGCAAACAAGTCTTGTCTATTGCTATGGCTTTGATTCAAAGATCAAAAAAGGAATATTAACATTTAGAAAAACACTTGAGTGAAATAGTCAATATGTCTCTTTGAAGGTTGGGGTAACCTACATGTGAACTACAGTATTTAATGGATAAATTACACTGTGCTAATTGCCATGATGTTTAGGAGAAGGAAAATTAAGCCTATTGTTTTCTCAGGCCAAAAGGCTGCTGGAAATATATAAAAACCCTGGGACACGATCCTTCTTCATCTCTGTTCTGCTTTGGGTTTCAAGAGGGGGAAACCCTGAGCCATAAGGATTGAGATCCCCAGTCACTGACTGGAGTCACTCTGAATATGGACATTGGACTATAACCTCTGGACTATTTCTAAAAGGACTTTGGGCAACTACAAGCTCATCTCTGCTCTGTATCTGGACCTCAAGAAATTGAACTCAAACCTGTCTGTATATTGATCTTTCAACCAACTCTCTCTCTTTTCTTTTTTAATAAATTTTAGTTTAGTTAATAAGAATTGGCTATAAGTGTGTATTTTGGGTAAGATCTAAGTTATCATTTGACCTGGGTCTGGGGCTTGGTCCTTTGGGGTCAGGAGAACGTTTTTCTTTTACTGTGGTGTTGGTTTTCATAACCAGTGATCTCCATAACAAGTGGCACTGGTGGGGATACTGGGAAACTGGAGTGTCTAAGGGAATTGCTTGTGTGACTTGTGATTAGCTAGTGGGGTAAACCCGAAGTCTTCTCTGTTTGGCTGGTTTGGTTTGCCTTGGTGTGCAAAGGAACCCCAGCCTTGGGTTGTAACTGCCCTGCTCTAAGCAATTTGGCCTGAATTGGTACTCTCAGTTGTGTCCTGCCAGAGGCAGCTTCGTTGCAGTCCCTCTAGGGGTGCAACGCAGGCCCCTCACACACTCGCCTCGTACTCCTTATCGATGGCGTCCGGTTTCAGCAGGAAGTCCGGGTACCCGATCATCACCATCATGTACTGAAGCTGCAAGGAGAGCACACGCCCAGGTCTGAGCCTGCTCTGATCTCCCGGGGGCTGATGGGTTTGTGTCTGAGCACAGCACCGCCCCCTACTCGATGCAATGACAGACTGCGGCGTTGCTGCTCTTAGCTCTCTGGGCAGAGGCCCCTGTGCTGAAAGGGGCAGGCGGTCAGTCCTAGCCCCAATTCTGCATGCAGGCGCTGGCCTGTGGCTGCAGCAGCCGGATGGCAGCACCGTCCGTGCGGAGGTGGCTGGCCAGGTCTGTATGCGTGGCTCACCCTGTGGACGGGCCCAGCCAGCCCAGAGCAGGGCTGCTCTCTGCGTGGGTGCGGGGCCTTCATGGGTTGGCTGCCAGACAGCAGAGTTTCCTTCTCCTGGCTGGAGAAATCCACTTGCCCAACGTTGGGACTGACGAGGCTACCTGTGGCCCAGGCAGTTCAGAGCCCCCCTCGCCGTCTGAGCTCCATCCCCCATCCCCCCGGGAGTGCCCCAAGCCGTGGTGGATGTTGCGATTGGCTGGCCAGGCTAGGCTCCGCCTCTTGGTTTCTCACCTTGGCTCTAGCCGCTCGTTTGGTCTCTTTATCCATCCAGTCAAGCTCGTCCAGCCGCTGATCCAGGGTGTGCTTGATGTCCTCCACCAGCTGCTGCACCTGCTCGGTGCAACCACGCCCGGGTCACAGCGTTACCAGGGTTCCTCGTAACACACGCCCATGGCACTGGGCCCGGGGTGGGTACGAACCTCCCCTAGAGAGCCGCTTCCTCCATCACTGCCACGCCCACAAATGGCTTAAGCCACGCCCAGTGGTTGCCGGGTAACAGGGCCGGGCCCTGAGCGCGCCTCCAACCACTGGGCATTTGGCCTGAAGATGCGCCGCTCCTGTCTTGTGTTTCACTGGCCAGGGGGGTGGTCACTGGTGGGATTCCCCGCCTCCCTCCAGCCCGGCTGGATCCGGGGCGGGGCGGGGGGAGATTCGCAGCCCACCCCTGGCTGTGCCTACCTTGGCCTTGCTGGAGGAGGAGAAGTGCTCCTCCACGAAGAGGGCCCCCAAGGCCATGCCGAAGTGCTTGTTGGCCTGGCTCAGGCACATCTTGTCCAGCTCCAGCTGCTTCTCAGTGCCCTCCATCTCCCGGGAGAGCTCGTGGATGGCGTCGCGGAAGGGCGTGGAGAGATGCTCGCTCAGCACCACCACAATACGCCACAGCATGTAGTTGTGAAGGATCCTGGGAGGGGGAGACATAGGGACCGGCCAGGGGCTGGGAGGGGGAGCATGTTTTATACCCCTGGGGGTCTGAGCCTCTCCCTCCTCTGTCTCAGGGGCTGCGGGATGGGGTGGGGAGCAGGGGGGGAGAATGGGGAGCGGGGATGCCAGGAAGCATCCCCCTGCCTTAAGTGATGGTGGAAGCGGTGGCATTCCCAAACCCTAGTTGCAGGGAGTTCCCTGGGCTCTGCCAGCACCCCCGGCTGGCCAGTGTGCTCAGAGACCGGGGGGGGGGGGGTCTAGGAGGAGTTCGCTGCCAGCTCTGGGCTGCCGGGGATGCCCAGCCAGGACATCTGAGCTGCAGTTTTAGGGAATATCCCATGAAAGCCCAGACATCGGCTGGCTTGGCACCCTGCACGCCGCTGAATTGCCTGTGTAATGAATTGGTTTAGCCGGATGATTTGTAATGCATTTGATTAGCTCTGAAATGCTATATTTCACTCGCTGGGGGCGCGGCCGGGAATGGGGATCCCTGGGGGTGGGGGGTGCAGGAGAGAGCTGGCGGGGGGCCCTCTGGGTGGCCATGGGGTGTTTGTGTGTGTGCTGAGGGGGATTCCGGGGCGTGTGCTTGGCTTGTAGCGGGGTATGCCTGGGAGGGGAGAGCCCAGACATGGTGGGGGGAGGGCAGGGAAGGGGAAGCTCACCCTGCTTTTGGCCATGCTGGGGAGGGGGGGCTATGGGATGAGGCAGTGCAGCTCTGTGAGCCTGGCAGGGATGGGGGGTTGTATGCTATGGTCTCCTGCACCCCAGCAGGCAGCTGCAGCAGCCCATTGGCATTCAGGAGGCAGGCGAGTCCCGGCAGATCAATGGCCATTAGTGAGATGTCCTGTCTGTACCGAAAGGGCCCCTAGCCCATGGAGCGGATCAAAGGCAGCGGATGCAGGGGATTCAGCTGACGATGAGCCACGCCCATGAATCCCCACCGCAGAAATCCCTGGCCAGGCCTCTTCGACCCTGAGCCAGGCCCATCAAGGTCTCCTCCTCCCCGCCACCTTGTTGGGAAGCCTGAGCAGGGGACGGGGCTTCTCCAGGGGGCACCTGGGATCTGCCCCTCTACCAGTCTCCAATCCCATCTGTGTGCCCGAGTGAGGGGCCCGGAGATGCCTGGAGTGCCGGAGTGGCACTGGAGCTGGGCAGTGGCTGTGGGAGCAGGGCAGGGTGGGGCTCCCTCCGCCCTCCCACCCCACTCTGACCCCAGGGTGTGACCAGCATGCCCCAGAGCCCCACTGTCCCCACAGAGCCCTGCTACCCAGCCGTGTATCAGGAGCATGTGGGACGAGGCATCTGGTAGAGCCCTGCACCCTGGCAGTGCCCGCTGTGCCCCGCTGGCCATACCTGCTGGGCGTGCTGTGGATGAGCTCCGACACCTTCTGCATGTAGTCCGTGGCCAGCAGCACCACCTCCTCCTCCTCGGAGAAGTTATCGTGGAAGATCCGATCCAGCAGGCGCTTCCACTTGAGCTGGGGGGTGGGGGAGAGGGCGCTGTGACCAGAGGGGCCTTGCCTTCTCCAGAGCCCCACCACGCTCTGCGGCTGGCCCAGGCCCTGACTCCACGCCCCACGGGCAGCGATCCAGCCTGGGCTTGCCCCACCACAGTGACCTAACACAGCCCACGTCTGGGTGCCCCTCTGCAGTCTCTGAACTGGTGCGGATGGTAGTGCCCTCCAGAATGGACTTGGGGGGCAGCCCTCCTGGGGGAGAAGAAGAGCCATGAAGGCATTTGTCTGGGCACCTGTGAACAGAGGGGCTTCAGCTGTGCTGCCCCTCCCCCGGTGCCCCGGCAGGGTACTCACGGTGGGGGTGATGAGCTGCAGCTCCCTCAGCGACACCTTGTTGTACATGGTGCTGATGTCCCGGCGCAGGTCGTCATACTCGGAGACCGTGATCTGGGCAGGAGAGACGCATCAGGGCCGCGCTTTGCCTGCGCCACCAGGCTGGGGGGTGCCACGGGGCCAGCCACGGGCAGGGAGTCTAGGGCTAAGCATTCCCACTCGCCAGCCTCACTGCTCCCCTGACCCCCCAAAGGCCTGGGGCCCCTCACTCTTTCCCCAGCCACATGGTGGTGGGAGGCGGATGCCACCCTGGAGCGCTCATGGCTGCTCCCCGCTATCCTGCAGGGTCCCCTCTCCCAGCACCCTGGGGCGGGTGCAACCCAGTCAGGCTTTGCTGCTCTTTGATTTCCCTTCCGCAGCTCGGCGGCTCCCCAGCGCAGGAGGCTCCTCAGCCTGGCTGTACCCAGCCCCAGGGCAGTGCCAGGGTGTGGGGACAGGCAGCGACCAAGCTGTGGGGGCTCGGCAGGCCAAGGGGCTCCCGCTTTGGGAATGAAACCGCTTCCTGTAACAGGGACTCACCAGTCAGCCCCAAGCTCCAGGCACCAGGCCCCCAGCATGTCCCCTCCCTGCCCAGGGACCCCAGTGGGGACGTACCCCACCCACACACTGGGTGCGCTGGGCTGCGACCTGCTCCCTTGAGAGGCCAGAGGCTGGGCAAGCGGTGCTCAATGCCAGCATGGGGTCGAGCCCTTGGGCCCCGGCTGGGCCCCCACCTTCCCCACATGGCTGTAGGGGGTTAGTTCCTTGCAAGCTGGGGGCCACCTGTGCCCGAAGACTCGTGCCCATGGGGCTGGGAAGGACTCACGTTGGCCAGTCTCTGCTCCAGCTGCAGGATCTCCTCCGCCTTCTGCGCGACATGCTCCGCTCCCAGCAGGCCCAGCAGCCGCTCCATGAACAGGCGGTACGCCGCCAGGATCTGGGGGCGAGGCGAGGGGTCAGCCCCCGCGGGGGGTGCAGCGCCATCCTGGGGCGGGGGGGCTCGGACCCAGGGGGATCAAGGGGTCACGCCTGACTGGGGGTAGGGGGAGAGGGCCGAGTGTGGGGCAGGCCCGGTGCGGGGGCTGAGGGAGGGGGAGCACGCCTGACTGGGGGCAGGGGGAGAAGGCCGAGAGGCGGGTCAAGCCCAGTGGGGAGGATGTTAAGGGGGGGTGTCAGGCCTTGCTGGGGGGCGGGGTGAGGACTGAGGTAAGGGGGGGCAGGCCAGGTCGAGTGGGGAGGAGGCTAAGGGGGGGTCAGGCCTGGCTGGGGGGGCGCAAGGGCTGAGTGGGGGTGAGGGCTGAGGGGACAGGCCTGACCAGGGGGAGTGGGAGAGGGCCGAAAGGGGGGCAGGCCCAGTGGGGGGCTGAGGGAGGGGGCGCATGCCTGACCGGGGGGGAGCCGGAGAATGCCGAGAGGGGGGCAGGCCCAGTGGGGGGCTGAGGGAGGGGGCGCATGCCTGACCGGGGGGGAGCCGGAGAATGCCGAGAGGGGGGCAGGCCCAGTGGGGGGCTGAGGGAGGGGGCGCATGCCTGACCGGGGGGGAGCCGGAGAATGCCGAGAGGGGGGCAGGCCCAGTGGGGGGCTGAGGGAGGGGGCGCATGCCTGACCGGGGGGAGCCGGAGAATGCCGAGAGGGGGGCAGGCCCAGTGGGGGGCTGAGGGAGGGGGAGAGGGCCGAGAGGGGGGCAGGCCCAGTGGGGAGGAGGCTAAGGGGGGTCAGGCCTGGCTCAGGGGGGAGGGCTGAGGGAAGGGGGGGCAGGGGACACAGCCCTGGCCGAGGCGGGAGGGAGGGGGGGGAGGCCCCGCATGGGGTGGGGGGGTCAGCCCCCCCCCCACTCTAGCGCCGTTTGGTGACGGGATTTCAGCCTGTCTGCTCCAGAAGCTCCAAGCCCCCTAGAGCTCCTGAACCCTCTGATTGGCTGCCTGCCCTCCTAGCCCGCCTCCTGGGGCTGAGCCACCAATCAGCTGCTGTGGGCAGAGCTCCCTCCCCGCCCCGCTGCATCCCCAGCTAGCGTCACGGGAGGGCGGAGCTAAAGAGCCCCGCCCCCTCGCCACCCCCTGCAGGCCGCAAGGACAGGACAGCGCCTGCCCCGGCCAAGGGGTGAAGGGCCAGGAGGAGCCGAGATGCGGGGTGTGGGGGGCTGGGGGCAGAATCAGCGGTCAGGCAGGTGGGGCGGGAGCTCCTGCTGCAGGGGCTCGAGTCACTTCCCCCACCCTCCCCCCATCTCCCTGCAAACACCCCCCACACCTGCACCCCACACACCCCCTCAGCCCCACACCTCCCCCCTACACACACACACACAAACCCTCCACACACAGCCCCCACCACCCCCACACAGGCCGGGCTGGGGGAGAGCACACAGACACACACACGATGGGCAGGGGGAGATCACACATGAAACAACAGCCCGACAAACACAACACTTGACCTTTTGTTTAAAAATCTCTCCTAATCGTTGGGGCCAGTCCGGTGACTTCTGGGGTCAGACTCATGATTTCTGGTGGTTGGTGACACTGCGGCTGCACCAGCCCCTCCTCACCCCCACCCGGCTCAGCCGCCTCACGGGGCAGGTGGGTGCAGCTGGTGCTGGGCAGGGGCTGCTCCTCTCTGACCCACCCCCTTCCCCCCCGGGTGATGTCAGCCCCCCTCACCTTCTCGCTCTCCTCGTCCTGCCCCAGGTACAGGGTTCGCTCAGGCAGCGTCAGCCCGTCCTGGTCAATCTGCAACAGAAGAGAGGAGCCGTGTTTGTGCCCGGCCTGGGCACCCTGAGCCCCCGCCTCCCCGGTCCGAGGGCGGTCTGGGGTCCCCTCCCCTCCCTGGCTAATGGAGGAGCAGGGAGAGGTGGGGGCTCAGCCTGTGCGGGGGCCCTTTGTGCCGCCAGGGTCTGTCTGCGAAGGGGGCGGGCGGCTGTGCTTTGTCTGGGGCTCGGGCAGGAGGAAGGCCCTGCGGCCAGGGCAGAGTCCCAGGAGGGAGATTTAATGTGGGGAGGGGCTCCCCTGGGTGTACTCTGGGGCCCTGTGGCGTGGCTGGCTCCAGTCTAACCCCCCATCGCGCCCCAGTCTGGGTAGGGCCAGTGGGACTCTCTCTGGTCCACACCCCTGTGCTCAGCCCTCCTGCTCCCAGGTGGGTCCTTCCCCAATCAACTCACCCTGCCGGGAGGGCCAGACTGTACCAGGTCTTCCACCTCAAAGTGCCACATGGCTGGGCTGGAGGGTGCTGAGCGCTGCTCCGCCAGCCTAGCCACAGACCAGCCCACCGAGCAACCCTACAATAATGGACCGGCCCTCCGAGCAACCTTACTTTAACGGACCGGCCCTCTGAGCAACCCTACGATAACAGACCGGCCCTCTGAGCAACCCTACGATAACGGACCGGCCCTCTGAGCAACCCTACGATAACGGACCGGCCCTCTGAACAACCCTACGATAACGGACCAGCCCACCAAGCAACCATACAATAACGGACTGGCCCTCTGAGCAACCCCACGATAATGGACCGGCCCTCTGAGCATTCCTCCAATAACAGATCAACCCCCCCTGTGACGAAGTGGGACTGTTCTTAATGTTTCCTCTGAATACTGTAGGGGTGCCTCAGTTTCCCCTGTGCATTTCTTAAGTCTCTAGGTGGTGGGATAAGGGGGCGTAATTGTTGCAGAGCAAAGGGCCAGGGTACATAAATGGCCGACACTCTGTCTCCTGGCAACGGATGGCCTGGGCCCTTCCCCCCTGCAAGGTGAGAGCTAAAGGGGTTGGAGAACAAAGAAATCTGGTGACCTCCTGGCCTGGGAAAGGGACAAAGCCCAGAGGAGGAGGGGCTGGAGGATGAGTCAGTTGGGGGCTGGCTGGGGACATGGAGTGAAGGGCAGACGTGGTTGTCTGGCTCCCTGCCCCCCCCAAAATGGACCCAGCTGAGGGGTCCTGTTCTCTGTGTTAGACCATGTTCCAGTCGTCTAATAAACCTCTGTGTTACTGGCTGGCTGAGAGTCACGTCTGACTGTGGCGTTGGGGGGCAGGACCCTCTGGCTTCCCCTGTACCCCGCCTGGGCGGACTCGTGTGGGAAGCGCACGGAGGGGCAGAGGAGGCTGAATGCTCCGAGGTCAGACCCAGGAAGGTGGAAGCCGGGTGAGCTGTGTGTCCTGCAGACAGGCTGCTCCCAGAAAGGCGACTGCCCCAGAGTCCTGCCTGGCTGCGTAGGGAGCAGTTCCCGAGCATCGCCCGGGGACTCCGTGACACCCTCCTCTTCCCTCCAAGCAACCCTACAATAACAGGCCAGCCCTTTGGAGCACCGTTTGCAGCCCAGTTACAACTAATCAACGCTATGATAACAAAGGAGCACTTGCCCGCGCCCGCGGTGCTCCAGGCACCCTCAACACAGCGCGCTTGGGGCTGAATAAACCCAGCTCTGAACAGTACGTCCCAAACCTCCCAAGGGTCCGTTATCCGCACGCTCCAGCTGAGCCGCCAGCCCCTTTAACCCCCTCCACCCCGAGCCCCAGCCAGTCCCCGAGCCCCAGCCAGTCCCCGACCCCCGGCCGACCCCTTTTGTGATCCTGCCGCCCCCTCAACAGCCCCCCCACCCCCCGTCCCCGGTGCCCGCCATATCGGGAGCCTTCCCCAGGCTGGCTCCGAGCTCCCGTCCCCGCCTTCCTGCCAGCCCTTTGTCCCAGCAATGCATGATTTCCCCCCTCCCTGATAAACACCCAGAATTTAATTTCCCGGCAGAACCCTTTGTGCTAATGACTCAGTGGGTGAAACTGTCCCCGGGAGGGGCCCATGCCTGGGAGCGCGGGCCAGGCCCGCCCCGTGGGGCGCCCCCCCAGCCCAGCCCTGCTGCCCACCGCCCGCCCGCTGGCCATTTTCCAAAAGAGAGTCTCTCCCGGGAAGAAGCAATCAGCTAATGGCGCTGCCCTCCTGCCATCAATCGCAGGGACAAGCAGCTGCACTGAAAAAATTAATCTATCCCATTGGGTCAGCCCGACCCTTCTAACCGCGCCGGGCTGGGGTGAGGGCTGCCTCAGCGGGGATGCCGGGGGGGCCCTTTCTGGAGCTGCTGGGTCTCGGCTCACCACCCCTAAAGCCGCAGGTTCAACCCTGCATGGGGCTGGCTGCTGTGCTGCCCCCTGTCGGCCTAGGCAGTTAGTGCACGTCAATGGGGAGTTTGGATGAGTCCCTGGCACTTTTCGAGTGCGCAGGGGTTTCCCCCGCATCCCCAATCGCAGCTTGCCTGCCTTTTCTTTTGTGCTGTGTGTTGGCTGCTGCCATCCTCCTCCCCAGAGGTGGCTGCATTACCCTGGGGTCGCCAAGGGCACTGGGGAAGCGTATGACACTGAGAAATGCCCTCCAGCCCTCTGTCCCCCGGCCTGGTTCGCCCTAACCCCTCCCCTCTGGGCTCTCCAGGCTGGGGAACAGACGGAGCATGTTGCTCTTCCTGAATCATTTAGTGGGGGGATTCATGGAGGGGGTGCAGGTAAATCTCTCCCAGTAGCCTCGTGGGCAGGGCACTGGGCTGGGACTCAGGAGACCTGGCTTCTGTTCCCAGCTGTCACCGCCCTTCTTGGGCCAGTTACGTCCCCTTCTGTGCCTCAGTTTCCCCTCCCACCTTCTGTCCTGTTTAGATTGTGAGCTCGGTGGGGCAGGCGCGGTCCCTCACTCCCTGTGTGCCTCTGTGCAGTGCCCAGCCTGACAGGGCCTTGATTTCTGGGTGTTTCCGTAACAGTGAGGACACATCTATCCCAGCGCTGTTCCGCCCCCACCCCCCCGGCCCATTTCTCGACCCCACCGCAGCACAGAGCCTGAGCAGCCATCCCTCGTGGGCTGCCCGCCCTGGGGCTGGGCTCTCCCCACCCAGGGCATGTGCAGAGACCCCTGGGCCAAGCTCCACCCCTTGGCTGCAGAGAGCTCCCCCCAGAGCCAGGTGTGCCACACGGACTGAGGCTACCTCGCCCAGCAACGCCCTCCCCCCCCCGGCCTGGCCCTTTAAACCCTCCCATCCCCTGGGGAGTGGTGGGGGATACCCCAGGGCGCTCAGACACGCTGCCAGCCTGCAGCGGGGAGCAAAGGGCCGGTGCCCACAGGAGCGGCATGAGGGAGGGGTACATACGAGTGGGTAAGGCCTCCTCGAGCGCGAGGGAAGGGGAACGGCCAGCACCGGCTAGCTGTCAATTACCCACCCGCTGGTGGGATCAGAGCCCCCCCCCACACACACACACCGCGGAGCTGGGCAGACAGCCCCAACAGCGCCCCCTGGTGCTGGGGCCAGTGGGGTCCTTTACCTGCTGTGCCGGCTGTGGCCACTAGAGGGCACCATGCTCCTTTTCGCACCACTACAGCTCCTCAGGGCCCTTGGGCTCAGCCCCCCCCCGCCCCCACTGTAACCCCAATGGGGGAGCAGCCTGTGCTCTCCCGGAGCCCCCCCACCCCCGCCCCGCACTCCTGGCAAAGCCCTGCCCTGGCTGGAGCCTCTAGAGGAAGCTCAGTGCCCAGCAGGGGGCAGGGCTCTCTGGTGCACTGGGGGGTCGGTGGGTGGGCTCAGCCGGGCGTTAGAGGTGCAGGCCTCGTTCAGCCTCTCCTGGGCCTGTCGTTCCCGTCCTGGGGGGAGCCGCACGAGGCTGCTCAGCTGCTTCCCCGCACCTCGTGGGCCCGCACTGCCCCCCACCCGAGGCACCAGGGCAGCCTCTCTGCAGCCGACGGGAGGCACCAGGAAGCTGTGGTCTGAGCCCCCAGGCACTGCGGGGGGCTCCGTTCGGTGCAAGCTCCAGGGACGGGACCGGCCCCTGCCCCGAGGTCCCTCATCTCCACTGACCCCAGCCCCAGCCATAAACTCCCCAGACCAGGCCGCGGCCCCTGGAGCCAGAGCACACAGACCTGAAAAGGACACACGTGTGGAAACAGGCCCACGCATCCACTTCCCCAGCATGCACGTACACACCCGCACGCACACAGCACCCATGCAGCCACACTCCCCCGTGCACACTCTGCCCCAGTGCACACACGCTCTCACACTCCCCCCCAGTGTGTGCTCGCACAGACAGCCCCCCCTAGCAGGCGTGTGTGCACACACTCCCCCCAGCATTCACATGCCCCCCCCGTGTGCACGCTCGCACGCACACCCCAGCGTCCGCACTCACACATTCCCAGAGCTTGCACGCCCCCGCACACACACTTGCACGCCCACCCACTCCTGCGCCCACGCACCCTCCCCCATAATGTGCACAATGCTCTCCCAGCGTGTCTGCACACTCACAGCCCCTGTGCACACCCGCCCGCACCCACACCCGGCACACACACACAGACGCTCTCCCAGCACGTACGTGCACGCAGCCTCTCTCCTCCGTGTGCACGGCTCTGCCGACTGCCTGGAAAATTGCCTGCCACGCTGCTTTGCTAAACACTGCAATTGTGCGGAGGGAAATTGCCTTTCCAAAGGTCCCCTCCTGTCGGAGTCACATTAATTCGGGTATAAAAGCCGCTTCTCCGTCGGCGTGGCGCCCAGCATTGCTATGCAAATAAAAGGCCGGGTGCCGAGCACGGCATCCCACGAGCCCCGGCTGTGTCCTTGCCAGTTCGTTTTCCAAGGTAATTCGACAAGAACTGGGAGGCTGGGAGCCGGCGGCCCAGCAGGCCTGGAACCGCCCTGCCCGCGTGGCCGACTCCGCCGACTCCGACCACAGCGGGGAACCCATGTCCAGGGGAATAGAGCCCCCCGTGTATTAAACAACACCCCCAGCAGTGCAGGCCCCAGCCCCTGGCCACTACTCGGGGCCCGGTGCTGGGAATGAGCTCCGGAGGCGGGCAGGGGATGGCCGCACAGACGGGGGTGCAATCCGCTGCCAGGGCCCCGCCGACTCTATTTGCTCTCTACATTTCGGAGCCACTGATTAACGCGGGCAAATGCCTTCCTAACCAGGGCTCGGGAGGGGGAGAGGCTAGGAGAGCGGGTGGGGAGCACAGGGCATGCCTTCCCCTCCACACAGCTCTGCCAATGCCCCTCACGCCTGACCCGCAGCCCCCTGATATCCCAACCCTGCCCCCACAGCTCTGCCGTTGCCCCTCAATCCCAACCCTCAGCCCCCTGATATCCCAGCCCTGGGCTCCTACCCCAGATCACCCTTTGCCCCTAATGATTCTGCGCGTTGCACGGAGCTGCCCATCTCCCCCTCCTTCCTGGGCAATGCTCCATGTCCTGGTCCCCTCTTCCCATGCCAAGGAGCCTGCTTCCCTGCTTGTCAATTTCTCCCTGCTCCCCCATTTCTTGGGTACCAGCTGCCTGTTTTGCAAGCAACCCAGCAGGGCCGGGCCGGGTTCTGACCCCATTTACACCAATTCAGTGTGTTCCTTCCAGAGCCAAGTGAGACCAGTAGGGGGAGCCAAAGACCAAGACATTGCCGGGTAGGGCTGAGTGTGTGTCTGCATTGCCCTCTGCTGGGTGGAACTGGAACTGTCTGTCTGTGTGTCAAAGGCCCTATGCTGACTCCTGTCTCTGGAGAGCTGTGAAGCTCTAGGTAACCCCAGTTGTGTTCCAATACACCCACAGCTCCTGTTCAGTGCAGCAGAACTGGGGCTTTCCCCTCCCATCTGACCAGGGCCCTGTGAGCCATGGTGCATTGAGTCATTTTGCTTCCTGTGCCTGTAAATGTCTTAGTGCTGGGCTTGTGTGCTGGGGCAGAGGCCCTTTGGAGGTCAGCCTCACTATGAGACACCCACACTGCGCTCTTCCCCCCGGGGGTCGGGGGGGTTACCAAGGGCTGTGGAACAATTTACCAGGGGTCGTGGTGCATTCTCCGTCGCTGGCAATTTTTAAATCCAGATGGGATGTTCCTCTCGAATATGGGCTCTAGGAATTGTTCTGGGACAGTTCTCTGGCCTGCGCTTTGCGGGGGAAGGGATCAGATGAGACGATCACAATGGTCCCTTCTGGCCTTGGAATCTATGAGACTTTACTTTGGTTCTTTCTTGGTTCATTGTTTTCCCTTGATGGAAAAGCCAAATTGGTTGGAGCTGAAAAACTGGAGCTGGTTCTTGTATATGGGGGCCTGAGCCCCCCGCCCCAGGGCTCTGTGTGGGTATTGGCAGAGCAATGCCAGCACCGGGCACTCACAGGGCCCATCTTGTGGCATGCAGGTGACATCCCTTGATGCTGCAAGGGAGAGGGACTCAGGGAGGTGGATACTCATGACACATGGCCTCTGCCCCAAGGGGAGGGAGGCACCTTGGGCAGCATCTCCTGGTTGATTGCCCGGTGCCTCTGGCACACAGGCCTGATCTGTGTGTTGATTTGCTGGCATGAAGGCTCCTGCTGGGGTGGTCCCCATAGGCCACCCCCACCTGCAGCCTGTGGGGCATGGCCCAGGGTGTCGGGGGCTGGGGAAGAGCTTGGCTGGGAAGGAGACCATGGGACAATCAATGACACTAACCTGAGTCTGGGATGGGAGCCTCTGATCTTTGAATAGGGCTCCAGCACGGCTGCCTGACCAGAAGGGGGACCAGGACCAGAAAGCCTGGGCTAGCAGGGGGCTGCGGGTTGGGAGTGAGGGGCTCCGGCAGAGCTGGGTGTGGGGAGCGCAGCGCTGGCACCAGGGGGCTGTGAGTTGGGAGTGAGGGGCACCGGCAGAGTTGGGTGTGGGGAGCCCAGGGCTGGGCTAGCAGGGGGCTGCGGGTCGGGAGTGAGGGGCTCCGGCAGAGCTGGGTGTGGGGAGCCCAGGGCTGGGCTAGCAGGGGGCTGCGGGTTGGGAGTGAGGGGCACCGGCAGAGTTGGGTGTGGGGAGCCCAGGGCTGGGATAGCAGGGGGCTGTGGGTTGGGAGTGAGGGGCACCGGCAGAGTTGGGTGTGGGGAGCCCAGGGCTGGGCTAGCAGGGGGCTGCGGGTTGGGAGTGAGGGGCACCGGCAGAGTTGGGTGTGGGGAGCCCAGGGCTGGGCTAGCAGGGGGCTGCGGGTTGGGAGGGAGGGGCTCCGGCAGATTTGGGTGTGGGGAGCCCAGGGCTGGGATAGCAGGGGGCTGCGGGTTGGGAGTGAGGGGCTCCGGCAGAGCTGGGTGTGGGGAGCGCAGCACTGGCACCAGGGGGCTGTGAGTTGGGAGTGAGGGGCACCGGCAGAGTTGGGTGTGGGGAGCCCAGGGCTGGGCTAGCAGGGGGCTGCGGGTCGGGAGTGAGGGGCTCCGGCAGAGCTGGGTGTGGGGAGCCCAGGGCTGGGCTAGCAGGGGGCTGCGGGTTGGGAGTGAGGGGCACCGGCAGAGTTGGGTGTGGGGAGCCCAGGGCTGGGATAGCAGGGGGCTGTGGGTTGGGAGTGAGGGGCACCGGCAGAGTTGGGTGTGGGGAGCCCAGGGCTGGGCTAGCAGGGGGCTGCGGGTTGGGAGTGAGGGGCACCGGCAGAGTTGGGTGTGGGGAGCCCAGGGCTGGGCTAGCAGGGGGCTGCGGGTTGGGAGTGAGGGGCTCCGGCAGAGCTGGGCGTGGGGAGCCCAGGGCTGGGCTAGCAGGGGGCTGCGGGTTGGGAGGGAGGGGCTCCGGCAGAGCTGGGTGTGGGGAGCCCAGGGCTGGGCTAGCAGGGGGCTGCGGGTTGGGAGTGAGGGGCACCGGCAGAGTTGGGTGTGGGGAGCCCAGGGCTGGGATAGCAGGGGGCTGTGGGTTGGGAGTGAGGGGCACCGGCAGAGTTGGGTGTGGGGAGCCCAGGGCTGGGCTAGCAGGGGGCTGCGGGTTGGGAGTGAGGGGCACCGGCAGAGTTGGGTGTGGGGAGCCCAGGGCTGGGCTAGCAGGGGGCTGCGGGTTGGGAGGGAGGGGCTCCGGCAGATTTGGGTGTGGGGAGCCCAGGGCTGGGATAGCAGGGGGCTGCGGGTTGGGAGTGAGGGGCTCCGGCAGAGCTGGGTGTGGGGAGCGCAGCGCTGGCACCAGGGGGCTGTGAGTTGGGAGTGAGGGGCACCGGCAGAGTTGGGTGTGGGGAGCCCAGGGCTGGGCTAGCAGGGGGCTGCGGGTCGGGAGTGAGGGGCTCCGGCAGAGCTGGGTGTGGGGAGCCCAGGGCTGGGCTAGCAGGGGGCTGCGGGTTGGGAGTGAGGGGCACCGGCAGAGTTGGGTGTGGGGAGCCCAGGGCTGGGATAGCAGGGGGCTGTGGGTTGGGAGTGAGGGGCACCGGCAGAGTTGGGTGTGGGGAGCCCAGGGCTGGGCTAGCAGGGGGCTGCGGGTTGGGAGTGAGGGGCACCGGCAGAGTTGGGTGTGGGGAGCCCAGGGCTGGGCTAGCAGGGGGCTGCGGGTTGGGAGTGAGGGGCTCCGGCAGAGCTGGGCGTGGGGAGCCCAGGGCTGGGCTAGCAGGGGGCTGCGGGTTGGGAGGGAGGGGCTCCGGCAGATTTGGGTGTGGGGAGCCCAGGGCTGGGATAGCAGGGGGCTGCAGGTCGGGAGTGAGGGGCTCCGGCAGAGCTGTTGCGGAGGCTGTCATGCCACCTGGCTGGATGACCTCTGGCTTTGCTGAGCCCCCTCGGCCCCTCGCGCTCTCATAGCGATCGGGGCTGGGCAGCGAACAGCACACCGCGAGTGGTGCAGCCAGGCTGGCTGTTTCCGCAGCTCGGCGTGGAGGGTGATTGGAGCCGCTAGCTGGCAGGCTCCGGTCTGGCGCGGGCGTTTGCAGCCGTATATTATTAGCACAGGGCTGCAGCCATGGGGGAATGGCCTTGTGCGAGCTCCTCTCCCCTGGGAGCTGATGGCAGGAGGGCAGCACGCGCCACACCCAGAGATCTGCTTTGTTAGGGGATGCGTTGCCCATAGCAACAGTGCCATGCAGCAGGAGCACTCACCCCACCCGCATAGGGACCCCATGGCACACTCCAGGCATAGGCACCCCTCATCCCCTGCTGAAATGCAGCCCGCTCTGGGGTGGGACCCTCCACCACCATAACGCCACACAGTCCAGGCTGGGACAGGAAGGAGACTCCTGTGTCCGGCTGAGTGTGGTGGGGCAGGGGATTTCAGACAGGCAGGATCTAATTACAGGACTCCCGGGATCTATACAGCACTGCAGGGCTAATGCCTCCCAGGGGCAGGGCCCCTGGGTCTTTGAGGAACACACGTGAGCAGCCCTGACTCGGAATGGAGAGCGCCCCCTAGTGAGTTACACACTCTGGTCTCTGCATCCAGCACCCCCTAGCACCACACTGGGGCACGGGGGGCAGTCCTGGCTGTGAGGGGAGAGTGCCCCCTGCTGGGGCCACCCGTCCAGCGCCCTGCAGCCCAGTGCCCCCTTGCGCCTCGCTGGGGCCAGCCACTGTGTTGCAACGCCCCAAGGAGAGTCACCCAACCCGCTGTGGCCTTCCTTCGAGGTCTCCCATTCAAGAACAGACCGGCCAGAGCTCCAGTGACCTTAGCCGGAGGCGTCCTGGCTGCAGCTGTCCTGAGATGCCCGGCGGGCGTGCCCCGGGCCTGGCGCCCCCAGCGTGGGCTCACTCACCCGGATGACGTAGCGGGAGGAGTTCTTGTCGTCCAGGTTGACCGTGAGGGAGAAGAGCGCGGCCGTGCTGTAGACGCCCTGGGTCTTGTAGAGCAGCTCGTTGAAGTCGGAGCGGGCTTGCCGCCCCGTGGCCGGCCCGTCCCAGCCGCCGCAGTCCGCGATCACCTCCAGCAGGGGCCGCGGCCCCAGGCGGTCGATCTCGCCCATGTCGAGGCAGGAGCGGAAGAACTCCTTCACCTTCCTCTCGGCCGAGGCCCGGGAGCCCCTGCGGACGGGCTGCTGGAGCAGCTGCCGGAGCTTCTCCTCGTTCTGCTCCCCGATGGTGGCGATGATGCCGTAGTGGAGCTTGTCCTCGGGGATGCTGTGCCGGTGGAGCCAGCTGCCGCAGGCGAAGGAGTAGAAGTCATTGCAGGGGTCGATGGTGGGGTCAATGTTGCTGGCGATGAAGAGGGAGGCCTTGAGGAAGGCCTTCTTCTCCTGGCAGTCCTCCCGGCAATGGGCGGCGCGCTCCATGGCCAGGTACTTGAGCAGCAGCACGCAGCCCTGGATGACGCACAGGCCCGCCGCGAAGACCAGCCCCGAGAGCAGGCAGATCTCACGCCGGCTCCAGCGCGGCAGCCCCCGGCGCGGCTTCTTGGCCCCGGCCCCGAGCTGGAGGCTGAAGCCGTTGGGCAGGGTGCCGCTGTTGTACTTCCTGGCACACTTCACCTCCTGGAACTCGTCGTAGTGGGCCGTCAGCGAGTAGGTCTTCTCCATGCTGCCGGGCCGGGGGGCCGGTGCCGCGGCCCTGCTCAGGGAGGAGGTGCTCAGGGCAGACGGCGAGGGGGAGAGCTCATGTCTTGGGCCCCAGGGAGCGGACCCAGAGCCCCGGCTCTTCCTGCAGCCCCTGCCGAACAGCCGTCCCTGGGGGGAGGGGAGAGTCTGTCAACTGGGGAGGGTCCCCGCCCCTCCCCCGCTCATAGCGAGTCTGAGCACGACCCGGCCTCGCCCGGCTTTTGGCATCTTGCCAACAGGGTGCCTGGTCTCTCCTCCTGCTCCCCCACCCCCATCTGACCCTCGGGTCAGGGTCGTCCCCTGCATGGCGGGGCCTTGGCTTGGGTCTGGCTCTTTTATCCAGCCGGAGAGCCAGGGCTTCTCCGTCTGAGCCAGGTCTCCCCCTTCCCAGCCCTCCCCCCTGCCCTGGCCCTGGCCACCGGGCCCTGGCGGCAGGCAGGATGTGGCCCCAAAGGAGGTGAAGCCCTGGGTCACTGTGCAGGAGGAAGCAGGAGCTGTAAAGGGACTTTGAAAGGGGAGCGAGTCCCCTGCCCGTCGAGCCTCGGCACCCCCTGCCTCTGGGGCCGTCTCGGCTCCGAACGGAGGGGGTGTCCCCAGCAGCTCTGCCAGGGTCTCGTCCATCCAGGGGGGAAGTGCCCAGGCTGGGCCCTGTCGCGGGGCCTGACCAAAGTGCTGCTGTGGGCCAGGGGACCCAGGGAGCCAAGGGGGCAGGCGGATTCCCCACGGGGAGGGGACACTGGGTGGACCCCAGCCCGGTCAGCTCTGGAGCTGGGGACAAGGCTCAACTTGTCCCCCTCTTGTGTGTGTGTGGGGGGGCGGCTTGGCTGAAGCGGGGGGGGGCGGCAGGCGGGGGAGGCTGTTGGGGGGGTCTCGGCACAGACTGGTCAGAGACCCCCAATTCCAGACGCTCCGTCGCCTCCTCGCAGCGCTCCCCAGGGAACAATGAGCGGGCGGGTGGCCCGGCTCCCAGCCCTGCCTGCCCGGCCGAGGAGCCCCGCTGGGGCGGGGCCGGGAGCTCCCCTGGCCCGGCCCTTCGGGCCCAGACCCCCGCCCCCGCGGCCGCTGCCCCCCAGCGGGGCCCGCCCGCCCCGTAGCGCCCGGGCGCGGCGGGCCGAGGGGAAGCGGAGTCTCGCCCCCGCCCGCGAACTTCCCTCGCCCGGCGCTGTTGCGCCGGGGAACGGAGCCGGCGCCGGGAAGTTGAACTTGCAGCCGGTGAATTCGCCCGGAGCGCGGCGGCTGCAGCTCTCCGGCGCCCGGCCCTGGGGGGGACCCTCTAACGCCCGGCCGGGGGCGGGGGCATCGGGACCCTGTAACGCCCGCCCGGGGGGGGCGGGGACCCTTCAGCGCCCGGCCCGGGGGGGGGCGGACGGGACCCTGTAACCATCGCCCGGGGGGGGACGGAGACCCTCGAGCGCCCGGCCCGGGGGGGGCAGCGGGACCATGTAACGCCCAGCCGGGGGGAGACGGGACCCTCCAGCGCCCGGCCCCGGGGGGGGGGACGGCAGCGGGACCCTGTAACGCCCGGCCGGGGGGTGGGGCACGGGACCCTCGATCCCCGGGCGGCGGGACCCCGGCGCGGGCAGGCAGGGGCAAGGCGCGGCGCTTACCGGGGGCTGGAGGCAGCGGCAGCCAGGGATGCTCTGGGCGAGCGGCTCTCGGCTGCCTTGGGAGCGGGCAGCTCCCCCCGCCCCGCACGGTACCTGTCCGCGCCTGTGCTCAGAGCGCGGCTGCTGCAGCTGGGGCCGGGCGGGGGGACTCGCCTCCAAGCCTCGCCCAGCATCATCCGGCCTCCCCCGCGGCTGGCCAGGGGGGCAGCGGTCTGTCCGCGGGCACATGGGCCGGGCCGTGGCTCCTGGCCTCACCCCCCACGGCTCGGAAGTGAGCTATGGGGCAGCCTGGCCAGCTGGCGGGGGGGTGGGCACTGCTGGGGCATGGGGGGAGGCTCAGGATTCCCCCGGTGATGGGGGCCCTGTGTCCCCCCCCCCCCCCGGCTGGCAGCTGCCTGGGAAAGCACCTAGAGCCACCGGGAAGCTGGCATCTCCCAGGTGGGCACTAGGCGGGTTTGACGGGCACTGGTGGGGGCTGGGGCCCTGCATTGGTACCGTCCTTCTCTGGGCTGCGGTGACGGGGGGCTTGTGGGGAAGTCAAGGCCAGGCCTGACCACAGGTGTCTGAGCGGCAGACTATGCCCCTTGCCCCGGCCTGGGCCACGCTGAATCCAATGGCACAAAGGGAAAAGGCCAGGAATATTGAACTGCATTGCAGCTGGCTGCCCACCATAAATATCCCGCTGCTCCTGTCATGGGGGGGGGAGCAGGGAGATTTATAGCCCATCAATTACCGCGGGCGTCACTCGCCTTCCTGGGGAAATCACGGGGCTTTTAATATTAACATACAGACGCCCATCCAGCTCCAAGTGCCCCTGGCACTCTCGCCCGCACATCCCCAGGCACACTCGCCCCTCTCCCGCACGTGCCCGGGCACACTCACCCTTCGCCTGCACGTCCCTGGGCACACTCACCCCTCGCCCACACATCCCCAGACACACTCACTCCTCTCCTGCACATCCCTGGGCACACTCACCCCTCGCCCACATGTCACCAGGCATGCTTGCCCCTCACCTGCACGTCTCTGGGCACACGCACCCCTCTCCCACACATCCCTGGGCATGCTTGCCCCTTACCTGCACATCCCCCTTGCACACTCACATCCCTGGGCACACTTGCACACCTTCTGGCATGCTTGTCTATCCTCCAGGCACGCTCACCCCCCTGCCGGGCACGTTCAGCCCCTTGCACTTCGCACACACCCCCAAGCACGCTCTTCCACACGCTTGCCCAGCTGGACGTAGTCACTCCCACATCCACTGGGCTCCATCCCCTCCCCCGCTCCTGCCCCGCTCCCCCACAGTCATGCTCATGCTTCTCCTCCAGTAGAAGGCACCCACCCCCAGGCGGTCCATAGCAAGGAGGACCCTGGACCTCTCAGGCAGCAGGATCCATGAGTGACGCTCTCTGGGTGGCTCGGCGCTGGCTTCCCATAGATATTTAGCCTTGGGGCCTTGTCTTCCCGAGCAGGCCCCAGGGTATGCAGAAGAGCCTAAAGCTCCAGGATGGGGACCATGAGTGAGGAACTCTCTACTGTCAGGGTATGGCTCAGGAGACAGGGCTTTCTCGGGGGGTGGTCCCAGACTGGCGTGAACCCCCACCAGGAACTAAGATCCATCCCAAACCTCCCCAACCCCAGCTCCCAGTGCCAGGTGCTCTGCCCTGACCGGCCTTCTCCAACAAAGAGCAGCACCATGGCCATAAAAAACATCCTCAAACCCAACCCAACCCCTGCACTGCCTACGGGGACGGGCCACAAGAACCAACCACGGGTGACAGACGTCGTCATGCTGCTTAATGCACGGCTGGAAGGCGCTTGGATCCCACAGGGATGAGCACAGAGTCACAGCCTACGTTAGACGCACAACCCTGGGCACGGACTCCCAGCCCCCGTGAGAGACACACGCGCCCATCAGACCATGCACACGCCACCACGTGCACACTCATGCAATGGGCACGCTGATGGCCAGCCACGTGTCCGGGCACACGCCCCTTTACATCCAGGCACCCACGGCCCCCCATGCAAAGCGCTCGATTGGTGACCTTAACATTGGGGCACAAGCTCAGAGAAGGGACAATGTTTGTGGGTGATTCAGGGCTGACCTCCAGCTTCCCCTCCAGCCCCAGCCACACCGCATGCTTCTGGAGTCCCCCTTAAACCCTGGGCGCGGGCCACCCCCCTCCGCCACAGCAGTGAGCGTTGTGCCGGCCCTGAATGGGGAGGGGAAGGTCAGTGCCGTGCAGGGGACCGGCCGCGCCCTCTGCCACCCGCCAGCTCTGGGGAGGCGCAAGGGAGCTGCGGGCACTTTAAACCGGCAATGATGCAAATAGGCACAAAGAGACTTTGCAACAGCATGAATTAGCCCCCTGGTGAGTCCTTCTGGGGCGTTTCACCCAGGGCCCAGGCAGAGTCGTTCGGGCTTGTGGGAAGATCTCTGGAGTTCATGAGCAAACACACCATCCGCTCCGGGCTCGGCTGCAGGATCTGTGGGGAAAACCCAGGGGGCTGCAGGAAGTGGGGCTGATCAGAGGGGTGAGTCAGTGTTGCCTAGCACTGTGCTAGGGGGTGCTGTGCTCAGGGAGCATGGCGGGTGGCTCAGTAGGGGGTTGTTTCAGACTCACAGGCCCCAGGCTTTCTCCACTCCCTAGGAGGAACCCCCGTCAGTGTGACAGCCCTTCTCGGGGGTCACGCTCTCTCTCTCGGGGGTGAAGCCCTGGGCCCCACCGCCTCCTGGAACCGCACCTCTCTGAGCCTTCAGCAGGCCTGGCGCTCGTGTGGGCTCCGTCACGGAGT
The DNA here is from genome assembly GCF_965140295.1 of Lepidochelys olivacea. NCBI lineage: Eukaryota > Metazoa > Chordata > Testudines > Cheloniidae > Lepidochelys > Lepidochelys olivacea. The sequence goes on from NC_140419.1 coordinate 7,337,697, forward strand.
CCCCTCGCGCTGGCCCCCCTGGGTGTCCCCACCCAGAGGAAGCAATGCCCCCCCGATCTCTAGCTTGCAGTGACTCTCAGCCGGTGCACACCAGGAGGGTTTATTGAATGTCTGAACCCAGCAGAGGCAGTTCGCAGGTCCCTCAGGTCTGGCATGTCTCAGCACCGTGCAACTGAGCCTGTCCTTGTCCCGATGGGCTCAGGCTGCTCCTTGTCCCCCCACACTCCAGACGCCCCCTCCTTCCAGCCCATCATCCTGTAGCACCTTCCCCACAGCCCCTCCTCCGTCCTTTGTCTTTGGTCCCAGGCAAACAGGCTGCCTGGGCCTCCTCTCTTCCCTCCTTTGTTCCCCACTGGCCGGAACCGGCTGCCTTCCAAGCTGGGCTGGGCCTCCCGGTCACCTGTCACTAGGGTCCCCCATCTCCAGGCCATTGTCTAGGGTCCCGACTGCCAGGCGAGATCACACCTGACCCTCTGCAGCAACGAAGCCCCTCTCCCACCACCTCCGTACACACTCAGCACACAGGGAAACACACACAATATTCATGCAAACCACTAAGAAAATCCCCCACTTTGTCACAGGGGCGCTCTCCCCTATCAGTCCATGCGGACCCCAATGCCCCAGTGCAGTGCTAGGGGGCGCTGTGCTGCAAGGAGCGGGGCAGGTCAGTCAACAGGGGGCGCTCTCTCCCCTCAGTCTGTGCTGACCCCAGTGGCCCAGTGTGGTGGCAGGGGGCGCCGCACTGCAGGGAGCGGCGTATGGGGCTCGGTGGAGGGCACCGTGCTGCGGGAGGTGGGGTGGATGCAGTGGGTGACTCAGTAGGGGGCTCTCTCTCCCCTTGGAGTCAGGGATGCCCAGCTGCTGGAGAGCCTGACCCCTTGCCCGCTCGTGGTCCCTGAGGCTCGTGGTCCCCTGGCGATGGATGCTGGGCAGGTCCCAGTGCCCAGCTGCCCAGCCTCTGGATTGGTGCCTGGCGCTCCGTGGTTGAGCGCTGGGTTTAGGTTCTGAACGCTCTCCAGCATGGTCGATGCTGCTGGGCCGGGACCCTCAGGCTCTGCCTCGGGACTTCCCAAGCTGCGGCTTCTGCTCCGGGCATCAGGCCTGCGAGCTTGTCCCAAGCCGGGGCAGCGTGACGGATGGGCGCGCTGGGCGGCAGGCGTTATTAACGATGCGAGGTATTCGCTCCAGTGGGGCCGTAAAAATTAAAGGTGGGCGGGCATAAAAGCGAATAAATCCCAGCAGTTTGCAACGCACTGCAGGTGTTTGGGGTTGTGTTTTAAATAAACCTTTCCCGGCTGCTCGTGGGCATGGGGCCTGCAGGCGCGGGCAGGGCTCTGGTGGGCAGCGGCTGGGGAGTGCAGAGACACAGCGGGAGGCAGGGGGAGAGGACGTCTGTCTGCTCACACACCCCAGGCAACCAGAGGCTTTGCTACTTGTTTGAATCTCCCAGCCTGAATGTAGCCTTTCTTTGAGGGGAGGAGGGTGTCATTGGGAAGGGGACTGGAAGTCAGGACTCCTGGGTTCTATTCCTGGCTCTTCTCCGCCTTGCTGGGGCTGTGTAGGATGCCTGTCCCTCTTGTCAGTCTGCTGTCACCATGCACATCTCCCTGGCGACCCCTGGGATGGAGCTCAGATCCGCATGCTTCTGCTTCAACGCAGGGAGAATCTCCATGAGCTGTTACCAGTACAGAGCTTATGACACACAGGTGAGTAGTTCTGATTCCATCCAGTAGGTGGTGCACGCATGCACATACACATGGCAGGCCCCAGTGTATGTTCCTGGGGTGGGACAGGTGGGACAGCCCGTCTCTTCATGCTGGGAGCAATCCCCCCTGTGCAGAGAGCCCCCACGAGGCCCCTGCACCACTTAGACCCGATGTCCCACTGCGGCCGCCCTGCCACCTGCCTCTCGACCCACCTGGCTGCCAGGCTGTAGCCCTGGGCGGGTCACAGTATGGGCAGAGCACACGTGGCCGTGGTGGGTGTTTGATGCCCCATGCTGCTGGGGTTACAATGCCACCAGCTACTCTCTGTTAGCGTCCCCAGTGGAGGCACCAGGGTTAGCAGCTTTGGGGCTGTTTAAGCAAAGTCAAGTGCAGACAGCGCCCCAGAGGAACGTGGCTCCGAGCTCTCTGCCCATCCCTGGGGCGGGAGGGAGAGGGCAGGGCTATCCAGCCTCTCACCTTGTGGAGTCCTCCCTGGTGCACTATGGCCTGGAAGTGGCAGCTTCCTGACGGGGGGGCCGGGCAGTTTGGAAAGGAGCAGCTTCTGGCTGCCCTGGGCGTGGCCAGGGCCATGTCCCTGTCAGGGCCAGGGAGCAGTGGCAGCCCCACCAGGCGATTTCAGGGGGGTGCTGTGCAGGGGCATCCCCCCCAAGACCTGTCGCAGTCCGTTGTCTGCATCTCAGTGATGTGCACCTTGCAACCCCTCCCATCTCCTTCGGCTCAGGGAACAGCCAGCGCTCACCCCCTCCTCTCTCCACACCCAGGGCTTTTCTGAGACTCCTCCAGGCAGGAGCCACTTAGATCTCAGCTGGCTCCCAGACAGACTGCAAGGCAGCACCGTCCTGGGAATCCGCGAGCTGGGAAGGCCAAGAAAGCTCCAGGACCAGCCCCGCCCCCCCGCTTCCCCCTGGCCTGGCATCTGTCATTGTTACGATGATGCGCCTGTCACTGGCAGCAGCTGCTCTGGAGTGCGGCAAGCGGCTCTCGAAAAGGCCCCTTGATATTTACGTGCGCTGCTGTGCGCATCATTCAGCGCCGCCGGACCCCAAGCCACCCCTGCAGCGGGCGCCCTGAGGGCTCCTCTCCTGCATGGAGCACCCAGGTGGGACGCTGGAGAGTTAAATGTAACATTTCCCCTGGAAACGGCTGCACAGGGACAGCCCAGGCAGCAGCAGGACAAGCGTCCCCCAGGCTGCTCCACCGAGGTCTCCACGTCCTGCCCTGCAGGGGACACGCCAAGAGTGGACCTCGGCCACCGCGGGTCAACCTTGCTGCTGAGGCTGCTAATAAGGGGGAGGTTTTACGGATTTCATGGTGCTAGGGGGGCACTGCGCTGCAGGGAGTGGGGTGGGTGGCTCAGTAGGGGGCGCTCTCCCCTCACAGTACCCCAATGTGATGCTAGGGGGCGCTGTGCTACAGGAGGTATCTCCTGTAACCAGCCCGTCTTGACCCCTTGCGGCCCATGCGGACCCTGTCGCGAGTTAGGAAGACAAGGGCGGGGAGATACCCAGGTGTCCTGAGCCGCAGTCCCATTGTGGGGGACTCGTCTCTGCCTCCTCCTTCCCCACCCCACGGCCTCCGTTGGCTGGGGGTTGCGTCTCACCTCCTGTCCCAAATCGCAGCCTGGCGCTGCTCCGTGCCCGTGAAGCCAGAGTCTGAAATCACTTGTTCCTGCATTACATCACAACAGGGAGAGCGTCCTGCAATTAGCTGCATTTCCTCCAGCGCCTCCTTAATTAAAATGCAATCAGCCGCTTTGCCACCCTGGGGCTCGGTGCCACACTCGGCTGGGAGCACAGGGTTATCGGGGAGCGTGCCCAGGCCTCTGCCCCTGTTATGACCTTCCTGCCCGTGGCACTGGCCTGCCTCACCCTGCTCCTCATTAACCCTGCCCTCCAGACACAGGGCCGGGCGAATGACCCTGCTTCCCCCCCACATTGCCATGCAGGGCTGGTCCTGCCCTGGCACGCCGACCTGGGAAGATCTCTCAGACTGGCACAGAGAGTGGGTGTTAATGCCAGAGGTCTCGACGCATCAGTAGATGTGTCCAGACCAGCTCCATCCAGGTCGGGCGGCTAGGGGGACCGTGTTGTATTGGCCTCAGCCCTGTTCCTGATGGCGCACTGTGACGAAGCGGGACTGTTCTTAATGTTTCCTCTGAATAGTGTGGGGGTGCCTCAGTTTCCCCTGTGCAGTTCTTAAGTATCTAGGTGGTGGGATAAGGGTGTACGGTCATTGCAGAGCCCTAGAGGGCAGGTATGTGCAGGAGTCTGGACACAGAGACTGGCCGACACCCTGTTTCCTGGCAACTGATGGCCTGGGCCCTTCCCCCCTGCAAGGTGAGAGCTAAAGGGGTTGGAAAACAAAGGAATCAGGTGACCTCCTGGCCCGGGAAAGGAGCAAAGCCCAGAGGAGGAGGGGCTGGAGGGTGAGTCAGTTGGGGGCTGGCTGGGGACATGGAGTGAAGTGCAGACGTGGTTGTCTGGCTCCCTGCCCCCCAAAATGGACCCAGCTGAGGGGTCCCGTTCTCTGCACCCACAAGCTCTGTGTTAGACCATGTTCCTGTCGTCTAATAAACCTTCTGTTTTACTGGCTGGCTGAGAGTCGCGTCTGACTGCGGAGTTGGGGGGCAGGACCCTCTGGCTTCCCCAGGAGCCCCGCCTGGGTGGACTGGCTATGGGAAGCGCACGGAGGGGCAGAGGAGGCTGAATGCTCCGAGGTCAGACCCAGGAAGGTGGAAGCCGGGTGAGCTGTGTGTCCTGCAGACAGGCTGCTCCCAGAGAGGAGACTTCCCCAGAATCCTGCCTGGCTCCGTAGGGAGCAGTTCCCGAGCATCGCCCAGGGACTCCGTGATAGGCACAAAGGCTGCAGCCCTCCATGGGCATCAGTGCCCTGTCCCCCTATACCGCCACCCCACTGGCAGGCTCAGCAGAGAGGCCAGGGATAGACCAGGCCGTGGGGTGGAAGCCCTGTGTCCTGTCTTGGGGACACCAACCTGGTACCCTCCCCCCGCGCAGTAGTCAGCATCTGGGGTGCCATGTGCCACCCACCCCTGGCAGCCCCTCCCCCCTGCCGGGCCCACCCTGCTCCCCTGCAGGGCGGCGTGAATAGCCCGTAGCTGCTGCTGGCCCCTGCTGAGCTCCTGGCCTCTCTGCCTCCCCCTGCAGGCAGCGAAGGAGCAGCACAGGCAGCCCCAGAAGGCCGAGGGGTGCAGGCCCCAGGCTCCCGCAATCACCCCCATCCCCAAACCACCCTCCATCCCCGGCTGCCCGGTTTCATGCAGCTCCACGCCCTGCCCCCGCGGCTGCACAGGCTGGGCGTGTTACCGGCCAGCTGAAGTTTATGGGTGTATGCAAATTATCTGTTTGTATGCAAATCAGCTCATTTAACAGCCTGCGTCTGGGGCAGCCCAGGACTCGGCAGCTCTCGCCCGCTCGCCAGGCCGGGAACTCGGGGCAGATAATCGGCTGAGGGGGCGCAGGGGCCCGCGGAGGCTCTCGCCTGGGCTGGGGAGGGGCGGGGGCACCAGCTCAGACCCCATCCTCTGCTGCTGTGCAGCACCAGAGACTGCCGGGGGGCCCCGGGGCTTCACCCCGGCTGAGGAGCCGCCCTGTGTGTTTTGTGCCCCCTCCCCCTGCAGTGAACCCTGTGACCCACCACCCCCATGGGAGAGGCCAGCTCCCTTCTGCTCAGCTTTTATCTCCGCCTTCTGGTCCGGAGCTAACAGCACCCCCAGGTTCTGCAGTGCCAGTCCACGTGTCCCCCCTCCCACTCCACCCTGCCCCTCCCCCAGCTCACCCCTGCTGGCACCCTAATTTTCCCCAAGATAATCCCGTGCGCCGATGTGTTCATACATCAACAGCAGGTGACAAATAGGATTTTTCCACTCGTATGCTCAACACGGCATGGTGTTTTCATTGAAAATGCAAAACAGGTTGGTTCCTGGGGGCTGCTGGTGGGGCTGCTGGCGATGCCACCACCAGCCTGATGCACTTTTATCTATTTAGACGATGGGCACGCTAATTGCCCCCAGCGCTGCCCACCAGAGCCCTGCCCACCAGAGCCCTGCTGGAAACAGGGGAAGTGCACCAGCCGGGGTGCATGGTGGGGACCCAGGGCCAGGCAATCACAGCAACGCCGCCCTGTCCCTGGCAAGACATTCCCAATGGGGAGGGGATGGGGTTGGAACAGCTGCTAGGTATCGGGGTGCAGGAGGGGAGGGGGCGGAGCTCTAAGTGGTCCTGATGGAGAGAGGCCAAGATGGGTTGGTGTTTGTCCACTGCCCTTGGTCCTTGAGAACCCTGGGGAATGGAGCACCCCACCCTGGGACACCTCCTGGTTCCACCCACACCAAGCCACTTATCGGCTCTCGTATTCACCCTGGTTACTGCTCAGTGCAGGTCCCCAGTTGGCGACTGCATGGATCATCAGGGCATTTCCTCCCCGTGGGAGGTAGCACCCCAGAGCCAGGCATTGCTGGGAGAAACATCGCTGCCACTGGCATTGTCCGCTCTGGTGCTCATGTATCCAGAAGGACTGATTCTGTGTGTGTGAGCATTATCATCTATCTATCTATCTATCTATCTATCTATCTATCTATCTATCTATCTGTCTATCCCCTTCCACCCCATCTATCTATCTATCTATCTGTCTATCTATCTGTCTGTCTATCTATCTACCTATCTATCCCCTTCCACCCCATCTATCTATCTATCTATCTATCTATCTATCTATCTATCTATCTATCTATCTATCTATCTATCTATCTATCCCCTTCCACCCCATCTATCTATCTATCCCCATACACTCCCCCCTCTATCTATCTATCTATCTATCTATCTATCTATCTATCTATCTATCTATCTATCTATCTATCTATCTATCTATCCCCATACACCCCAGCTATCTATCTATCTGTCCCCATACACCCCCTTTATCTATCTATCTATCTATCTATCTATCTATCTATCTATCTATCTATCTATCTATCTATCTATCTAAACACTGAACAGTAAGGATGGTCCCTTCCCCACTCTACTCTGTCACACCCTGTCTGATGGGGCACCTGCTCCCCCCAAGTTCTAGATTTCTACTCAGGGCCTTGCTGCTGCTTATATAAACCCGGCCCTTAATTGCTGAGAAATTAAAAAATAAGACAGTAAAAGTGAACTGGCCACTATTCATGGGGCCTGCAAAAACTAATGTTCCATGCGCCCCCTGCTGGCTCTGACCCAGGGCTCTGAAAGTCACGCTGGGGTGCCCGGTAATGCTGTAACAAGTGCTGGGCTTCCAGGGGCGGGAAGGGGGACGGTTCCTAAAGGCTATGTGTGGAGGGTGTGGAGGGTTACTAAAATACCAAGGAAAAGGCAAGTGCTCCATAAAGGCTGAGCTGAGAATGGCCTTTTGGAGACTAACTCCAGACCAGGAGGCGGCTGGAGAAAACAGCTGGGGAACTTGAAAGGGGTGTTGGGTTTGGGGAGCTAATTAACTTGGACGTGTCCTTTTGAATACCACGCCACGTCAGAGGAATTTACATTCCCACTGATATATTTGCCACGCAACAGCTGTTCCATAAACACGTTTTATAGGCTATTAATAATCTGGAGATTTAATAGAGATTTTCCTGTAAGGATCTGACCTGCAATTAAACTGTGTTTAAAGCCTCCAGTCCCCCAGGACCTCTTGAAAAGAAATGTTGCATCCCCGGTGTTTGTAGCCTTGGCAGGCCAGCAACACAGAAATGCAGGTAAATGAATGAGGCAGCTGGAGCGTTTCAGTCTAGAATGGAGGCAAGGAGCAAATCCCAGCTGGGGAACGGAGGCAGGGCTGTGCTGGTCTGAAGCACTGAAACTGACCTGTCTATCATGGTCGTGGGGCAGTCCAAGATCCTGTCTGTCATGGCTGGGGCAGGAAAAAGTCCTGTCTCTCAAGGCAGGGGGCAGGCCAAGGTCCGATCCCTAAGGTGGGTCAATATCCTGTCCATCATGGTGGGGCGGGCCCAGGTTCTGTTTGTCATGGTGGAGGTGGGAGGGGTGGGCCAAAGTTCTGCCTATCATGGCAGGGGACAGGCCAAGACCCTGTCCATCCTGGCAGGGGGCGGGCCTAGGTCCTGTCCATCCTGGCAGGGGGCGGGCCTAGGTCCTGTTCATCATGGCAGGGGGCAGGCCTAGGTCCTGTCCATCCTGGCAGGGGGCGGGCCTAGGTCCTGTTCATCATGGCAGGGGGCCGGCCAAGATCATGCAAAGGGACACGCCCACACTCTAAGCCCCTCCCGTTCCTCAGGCTGCCAGCTGCACCCTGACTCCCCTTTCTTCTAGCTGTTCTCAGTCCAAAGCCGCCTCCTGCTTTCTCCTGTAGCTTTGGGGGCGCCCCCTGCCTGCGTGCTACGGCCCTGGAGAGAGGCACTGGGGAGCCACCCCCACAGATAGTCCAGCACGGGCCAACCCTCCCTCACCCTCATATTTAGCGTCTAGGTGGTGGCCCCGGTGCAGAGCTGGGAGCTCTGGGATCATTCCACTGAGGCGCTGCGTTCGGTGCCACGTTCTTCTAATTCCAGAGCAGAGCTGCTCTGAAGAGACGGTGCCCTGGGAGTGCTCAGGTCATTGCAAGCACGGACGTTCCCCCACACCAACGCCTGTTTTCATGCACAGGCTCCTGGTGTGCAGAGGCAGGTGTTGCACACGCAGTTCATTGTGCATGGGCCGGCACTTTTTAGAACCAGATTTTTTTGTGCCCCTTCACAAGAACCAAGGTTTAGAGATGCTGCCCGGCTCAACCTGACCAAAGCAAAGCAGGGCTCTCTGCAAAGTAACACTGAAAAAGATTTGGGCGTCATGGTGGCTAAGCAGCTAAGCATGAGCTCCCTGTGTAACGCTGGGGCCAAAAAAGCTAACAGGATCCTGGGGTGTCTAAACAGCAGAATCTCGAGTCGGAGGAGAGAGGTTACTTTACCTCTGTATTTGGCCCGGGTATGACCGCTGCTGGAATGCTGTCCCCAGTTCTGGTGGCCACAATTCAAGAAGGACGTTGATAGATTACAGAGGGTTCGGAGAAGAGTCACGAGTGATTCAGGGTTAGAAAACCCGCCTCACGGTGATAGACTCAAAGGACTCCAATCTGTTTAGCTCACCAAAGAGAAAGAGAAAGGGTGACTTGATCCCAGTCGATCAGTACCTATGTTGGGAACAAATATTTACCAGTGGGCTCTTTGATCTAGCAGGGAAAGGTCTAACACCGTCCAAGAGCGGGCAAGAGTAATTCACCATTGGAACAGCTGACGAGAGTCAAGTGGGACTCTCCAGCACTGACAATTTTGAAAGGAAGACTGGATTTTTTTCTAGAAAATCTGCTCTGGGAATTCTTTCGGGGCAGGGCTCAGCTCTGGCCTCTGCTATCCAGGAGGTCAGAGTAGGTGATCCCAGCAGTCCCTTCTGGCCTGGGAATCTATGAATCAATGAGTGCGCTGGAGAGGGAAAAAGTGGCCAGAGAATGGATTTCTTCTCGGATTTTCTGGGAGGTTAATAAAACACTAATCCCGTCCTGAGCCCTCCCAGGAGAGGAGACGGCTCTTCCTTTTGGGTTCGTGCTCTCATTCTTCTCCTAGGCATTTCAGCACCTGGGCCTGGGAGCTTCTCAGCCCGGTGTCTTTCCCAGGGGGAGGGCCACGGGAACAGAACCCCCCACCCAAATCGTTCGCTGGTTACAGCTGGGGAGGCTGAGGCCCAGCTCTTAGCTACAAGCTGCTTTGGGTTGCCATGGCAGCCACAGCTGGGATACAAGAAAAGGCCCATTGTGCTTCCATGGTGTCCCAGCATCTTTTGGCCTGGTGACCTTGTCACGAGGGCAGGGGACTGGGGTGAGGGAGGCGGTGGCAGGGCGTGGCGGAAGCAGTGCTTGAAAATGCTGAAAGGGGTGGAGTGGGGACAATGACCAGTGGAGGGGGGGGAGGCAAGAGCTTGTGCCAGAATAATCTTGACATGTTCTCTCCTTGCCCCAGCCTTGCTCAGGGCTGCCCCAGCACCCACCTCTCACGAAGGCTGGGTGCATGGGGCTGTCGGGGCTCTGATCCTTAATTCCCCTCCATACAGGAGACGCCTCTCGGCTCATGCGGCTCAGCAGGGCGGGGCGGACGGTGGGGCGTGGTGAGGTCAGAGCAAAGCGTGGGGTGAATGTGCCCCGGGGGGTGAGCGCAGTGGGAATACGCAGCGTGATCCCCATGTCCTGCTTGGCCACTGCATCCCTGAGCAGGCAGCTCTCCGCACCTTGGGCTGCGGGGCTACAGGACTAATAATAACCCATGGGGTGGTCTCCAGACCTTCGCCCGTCAGCCTGACAGTGCCCAGGCTGCCCCTCGCCACCACTGGAGGGCCATAATGCCAACATGGCAGAAACCACTCGTGTTAGTACTAGGATGGAGTCATGCCCCTGATTTCATGCTGCAGCACTTTCCCCGGCACCCCCCGTGTATGTGCGAGGGGTCTCCGTCAGAGCGCCCCTTCACCTGGAAAGCCAGACCCCCCTCTCCTGCAAAGAGGCCAGGGCCCCTGGCAGCACAGGCTAGGAGCTGGGGAAACCAGATATTCTGTCTTTATCCAGCAGCCTCACTAAAGAATCCTCTTTATAACATGACAGCAGAGACCTGTCCCTTCTCTACCACAGGAGATCCCAGGGCTCTGAGTGGGCGGTAAATCGAGGGCCAGAACAATTGTGGCTGTTTCCCCGCAAGCCAGGGCAGGAACCCTCGTTGACCTCCATCGTCATCCTCATCTGTTCTAACCTGCCGCTTAAAAAGGATGGAGCATTTTTCATGTCACGTCCTTTTGTTGTGTCATGTCACTGCGTGGCTGGTCAGCAGCTGCCATGCATCACCCCAGAAGTGGCCGCATTTCAGTCGTGGATCATGGCGCCACACAATCTGGAATGCTTCAGGGGCGGAAGGGGATGTCCATGAGTGACACAGCCATACCCAGGCAGATATGTCACCCCTGTGTCCAGCCATCTTCTCAGTGTTTCTGCTGAAAGCTAAGAACCAGCTGATGGTCTTGGCTGTTGCCAGATGTTTGTCTGGGGAAGATGTACAATGTAGACTATTAGGTTGCAAAACCGTTGGCGTGAGACTCATCACCTGAGGTGTGGCGGGGTCTCTGGACTACTCCATCAACACTGAGAACAAGGGACGTCCGTCTGTGGAGACACACGGTTGTTTACTGTCTAGGCCAGGCGGAAACTTGGGCATTTACAAAGACGACCAAACCCCAGGAGAGCTGTCTGAAGAGGGGGCCCCCTGGGCTAATGGCCAACAGCCTGTAACTGTATCAGAGCAGAAGACATGGCCCAAGAAGAGACTCTGCCAGCGCGGATGTCTCAGGAAAGGCACTAGAAGGACTAACCATTGGGTGAGTGACGCTGTATTAGACAGGAAAGTAACTTGTGAATAAATGCAGGCTACGGACTTTGCGTTCACCTGTACCCATCCATTTCCAAACCCTTCGACTTGCTTTTATTTGAATCTCCATCTCAGGCTCCATTAACTAAGCTCCAGTTTGGTTTTCCTAAAGACACATCTACGTGCCTTGTGCTCAGCAGTGTGGTGAACGGAGGTGAAACCAGGGAACGGGGGCACCCTGCTTCCACAGGGGCAGCAGAGCCATGTACACGGTGGGTGTCCAGATCATGGGCTGGGCAGCTGAGTGTGACCAGCGGGGTGGGTAAATTTCTCGCCAGCACTGGGCAAGAGCAGGGCTCACGGAGCCCAGAGAGGAGCACTCGTGGTAGTCAGGAAAGGTTTCTCCTGGTCAGCAAAGACAAGGCTGCCTTATGTTGGATTCACCCGGACACGTCAGGTAACGCCAAAAAGTGCCACACCGTGCCACAGTTATTGAATGATCTCCCTGGGGGGGCATGGGGATCCATGAGGGGGCTGCTCCAGGGGACAGCTATGGGGTGAGAGGCTGGCCCTGCCCTGCCCCTTTGCCAGTCGTCTCTGTGTATCGCCCTGGGCTTGTTCCATTTCTCTCTCACTGTCTGTGAAATTAATTCGAAGGTGGAGAGGGGGAATTATGTAAAGTGTGGTTATTCGGTAGCGTCGGGGGAAGCGCGGCTGATGGGAAAGTGGCTCTTTGTGTGTTTAATATGCATTTTTTCTCTCGCGGTGCATTTTCAGGCGGGTAATTTGCTGCCTTTTCAGGCCCGATCGGTATCATTTCTCTGGCAATGACAGCTTTTATTTGCACTGAAATGAATGCTGTGAAATTTCCAAGAAATATAAAAATGTCTATTGTCTCGTCCCGGCGTTACTGCCACAAAGGAGCTGGGGGGGGGGCGGGGAAGGGAGGCGCGCGAGGTCGGAACCAGCCCGTCCCTCCATCCATCAGCCTGCTTGATCCCTCGCTCTCTGCTCATCCCTCTCTCCCTTTCGCTGTGTCTCGAGCCACCTCTCCATTCAGCCCTCAATGAGTTTATCCAGCCCTAAATATGTTCATCTGTCTTTCTTTCTTGGCATCTATTCTCTGTCTTACTGGGCGTCTCCTTCTCTGCATGTCTCACCCCCTACACTCCCCATGGCATAGTCCCCTCACTGGGATGCTGGTTGGCTGGAGGGGGGACCCAGGCCTTAACACTCTGTCCCCATCCCCTCAGGAGTCCATCCCCCTCCCTGCAGTGTGGTAGGATCCACCCCACCGACTCCCACCGCTGCCCCATTGCCCGGCACTAGGGGGCTCTTAGCTGCCATGATCTGCCCTGGCTTTGGTGACCCCATCAGGCCCCAACTCGTTTCTGTGGCCCAGTAAGAGCAGGGCCAGAGTGCCCTGTCCCAGCCCTTGTTGGGTCCCCATGATCACCTCCATTCAGGCCGTGAGCCCCTGGAGTGGGGGCATTGCTCCCCAGGAGCATGCTGGGAATGGCTTTGCGGGGGTGGGGGTGGGAGAGGTGTTCAGGCAGGAGCACCAGCCCAGGTCATGGTCAGCCCAGCACCATGGAGAGCTCCTGCACCAGCCCAGGTGCTTGGGGCCCTCCCCAGCCAGCCCCCCCGCCCCTGCACAGACTATGGGGTTGGGGCCCTTGGCTTGCACAGCGTTGGGGGTGTGCACATCAGGAGGAGCACCTGCAGAGTGTGTAGGTCTCCTAGCCCTGGTGTGGGGCAGGGCTGCTGGCGGACAGAGCACGGATCTCTGCTAGGTCAGGGTAGGTTCAGACCCTGTCTGAGCCCACTTCTCTCTGGGGCCCACCCTGCCCCTACTCTGCACTCCCCACACTGGCATGGCCCCATAGCACATAGCTCTCCCTGGCCCCCCACTGCCCCATTGATCAGGGATGGCTCACAGCTCACCTGTGAGGAGGCGGGGGGGTGGTCATAGTCCTGCTTTATGGGGAAACTGAGGCACAAAGCAGGAATGTGGCTGTCCCGAGGTCACAAGGGGCGGTGGAGCTGGGTCTCACACCTGGGAGTCCTCTGCTTGAAGCACTAGGTCTCTGCCACATTCCCCATCTCTCCTCAGACTCCCCCCATTTCCCTGACCCCGTCCATGCAGGTGCAGGGGGGCTCATGGACCCGTCCCTCCCACCCTCCGAGTGGGCATGCCCCCAAACCAGAATGTCCTCAGAGCTCCAACGAGCTCTTCACACTGCAGCTGGCGTTGGGTGCCCAGGGGTGCCAGGGACTCCATCCAGCGCACTCCCCTTAGTGGGGGGCCAGGGACTGCACCCCCCCACCCTCTGACCACTCTGCTGGAACCCGACAGCTCCTTGGCTCTGGGCGGCCTCTGTAGGCCCCGCAGGAAGCTCTCCAGGTATTCTTGGCTCCCAGCTAAGAATAATCCCGGCCCTGCTGGCAGCAGCTGCTGTTAACGGCCCCAGCGGGTGAGATGCTCGCAGCTCTCGACAAGGTGACCCACAAAATTATGAGCAAGAAAATGATCCAGAGCGTCAGCCTGTGCGAGCCAAGTGTTTAAGTGCTACAGATGCTTGATGGGAAGAGTTATTTTAATAGGATCAGCGGCACTCGAAGCCAATCTCCAGCCATAGCCGGAGCTGGGGAGGGGGCGCCCACTCCTGATGCCGGGCTGGGCCCGATCAGCCGTGGTGTGGACGTGGGCACATCAGCCCTTTCCTCCTCCCCGGGCCAGGTTCTCCCATGGCCTCGACTGGTGCTTTATGAGCCTCATTTCAAGGCCCTGAGACAGGTAACAGCCTTGTGCCCCCCACCCCAACCTCCGGGGTTTTCTCTTTGATATTAACCCTTCATGGTTCTGGAGTGCATGGCTGCCACGGTGATGGGCTGTGTAGAAAGGCAGGTGTATAAATAATTCTCTCGTCCCCGCCATCCCAGGATCTCAAGAGTGAGGGGCGTTGGCAGAGCTGGGTGCGGGGCTCAAGGCTGGGACGGCAGGGGGCTGCGGGTCAGGATTGAGGGTCACTGGCAGAGCTGGGTACGGGGCTGTCACGGAGTCCCCGAGCGCTGCTCTGGAACTGCTCCCCATGAAGCCAGGCAGGACTCTGGGGAAGTCTCCTCTCTGGGAGCAGCCTGTCTGCAGGGCAAGAAGCTCACACAGCTTCCACCTTCCTGGGTCTGACCTTGGAGCATTCAGCCTCCTCTGTCCCTCCATGCACTTCCCACAGCGAGTCCGCCCAGGTGGGGTCCTGGGGAAGCCAGAGGATCCTGTCCCCCAACTCCGCAGTCAGACGTGACTCTCAGCCAGCCAGTAAAACAGAAGGTTTATTAGATGACAGGAACATGGTCTAATACAGAGCTTGTAGGTGCAGAGAACAGGACCCCTCAGCTGGGTCCATTTTGGGGGGGGGGGAGTGAGCCAGACAATCACATCTGCACTTCACTGCACGTCCCCAGCCAGCCCCAAACTGATTCACCCTCCAGCCCCTCCTCCTCTGGGCTTTGTTCCTTTCCTGGGCCAGGAGGTCACCTGATTCCTTTGTTCTCCAACCCCTTCAGCTCTCACCTTGCAGTGGGGAAGGGCCCAGGACATCAGGTGCCAGGAGACAGAGTGTCGGCCATTTATGTACCCTGGCCCTTTGTTCTGCAACAGTTACACCCCCTTAGCCCACCACCTAGAGACTTAAGAAATGCATAGGGGAAACTGAGGCACCCCCACAATATTCAGAGGAAACATTAAGAACAGTCCCACTTTGTCACAGGGGCTCAGGGCTGGGGTAGCAGGGGGCTGTGGGTTGGGAGTGAGCAGGGGGCTGTGGGTTGGCAGAGCTGGGTGTGGGGCTCAGGGATGGGACGGCAGGGGACTGCGGGTCGGTATTGAGGGGCACCGGCAGAGCTGGGTGTGGGGTGCCCAGGGCTGGGCGAGCAGGGGCTGCAGGTCGGGAGTGAAGGGCACCGGCAGAGCTGGGTGCGGGGCTCAGGGCTGGGATGGCAGGGGGCTGCAGGTCGGGATTGGGGGGCACCGGCAGAGCTGGGACATGGCAGCGTACGCCTGGATCGAACCAGCATTACTAGCCCTGGCAGCAGATGAGTGCTGGCAAGTTTCGGTGCTTCAGCTGAGTCCTGCCTGGCAGCGGAGTCACTGCTCTCTCCGTTCATCCCTTGCGAGGCCGGAAGGGACCATCCCGCCTGCTCCCCCGCATCGCCCCAGCCAGAGAACTTGCCCTGGGATTGCTGCATCTCGCCCCTCAGCACCGATGAAGCCAGAGTGCCACCTGGCCTTGATTGAAAGACTCTGGGCGAGGAGCTGCAGCCCCAGCCAGCTGTGCCTTGTTTCAATGATTAACCCCCTCCCTGCTCAAAGCACCCCTTGGTTCTAGTCCGAGCATGGCTCATGTCAGCTCCCAGCCGCTGGGGCTTGTCCTGCCTTCAGCTGCTGCACCCAAGAGCCCTCGACTTTCCGACATCTCCTCCCTGGGGAGGTGCTGAGCCCCTGCTTAACTTTCCCTTGGAGAAAGCCCGGACACTGAGCTGCTTTGGCCTCTCCTGCTCAGGCAGCTTTCCCAGGCCTCAAATCCTCCTTGTTGCTCTCTCCTGAACCGTTTCCTAATTGGCACCATGCTGCTGGAAGAGCCCCAAGCCGCTGGCCACGGCGTCCGGTAATGCCCATGCCACAGCCATGCCAATGTGCCATTCCCCTGCCCCGACAGCCGTGCAGAGCAGCCACCCGCCTGGCCGCAGCATGGGCCAGGGTGCTCACTTTTAGTGGTGTCTCCTCTGACCTCTGCTGTCCGGGCTCCAGCCCCCGTTGGGGGTGTGGGTGGCGCTCTGTGCCCTGGTATCTGACCTGGCATGGGGCTGTGTTGTTCTTGCTAAGCCCCAGTAGGAGTGATTTGCTGGTGGCCGTGCCTGGCTTGCCCGGGGGGTTAACCCCAGCTCTGCACCCCAGCATTTGGCTGAGCTGGGAGACAGCGACCGGACGGTGTCATCTCTCTGCCCATGCAAGCAAGACACCCGCAGAGCGGGCCCAGCTCCCAGACCCTCTCTGCCCAGCGAGCACCTGGCTCCTCTCTCCTGGGCCCCCAGGTCTCCGGGTGTAGCTGGATCAGCAGCAGAACTGTCCAGCCCTGGCTCCCCCAGAGAGATG
The DNA here is from genome assembly GCF_965140295.1 of Lepidochelys olivacea. Taxonomy (NCBI): domain Eukaryota; kingdom Metazoa; phylum Chordata; order Testudines; family Cheloniidae; genus Lepidochelys; species Lepidochelys olivacea. The sequence continues at coordinate 7,353,958 of NC_140419.1, forward strand.
CCCCTGCATGGCAGGCACAGGGCCCAGCAGGAGTCAAGCTGGCCTGGTTTGCACCTGGTGCTGGGAAGGGCTGAAAGGGGCCCCTTGACCTGGGCCGGGGGAGGAGGGGCAAGGCCCCAGCAGCCTGGGGGAGTGTGGCTTGCCCACCTGCTCTCGGTCCCCAGGGTCGTGGTGGGGCGGGGGCAGGCAGGGCTCCTGCCCCAGCCGCTCCATCAGCTGTCGCCAGGTGCAGGCCGAGCCGGGCGGGGAAGGAGCTGCCGGGCTAGCGCAGGGACAGCCAGCTGGAGCGCTGAGGAGGTGACAGAGACCCCTAATCAGACAGCTCGGTGCTAATTGGCCAGGAGCTGCCAGTGTAGGGCCCTGCAGGCCAGTGACCCCACTGTACTGAGAGGGCTCCAGCAAACTAAGATGCCCCCACACCCCTGCTCCTCGGCTCGCTGGTCTCGCGACCGCAGTGGCCAGGAGGGTCCCTGCCGTGGTCTCTGCCAGCGTGAAGGAGCCTCGGCTTCCCCTCCCCCCATTCAGCCCTGTCTGCTGCCTTTGCAGGCGAAGCGAGGAGCCTGGGGTTGCTTGGCGCCCTGGGCATAACTGCTCCCCCAGCTCCTGCTCTCCTGCAGCAGGGAGTTCCCCAGGCTGACTTGCTCGCCTGTGTCAATTGTCTCCCAGTGCTCGTCCCTTCTCACAGTCTTGGGGCTAAGGGGACATTTTCACTAGCCCCCCCCCCGCTTCCTGCACGGGGTGATAGCTAGCTCCGGCAGCGGGGCTGGCCTAGTGGGCGCTGCCAGCGTGCTTGGCATGTGCGCCCGGGAGGGGAGGGCCGGCCCAGAGCTCCCAGTCTGCCTGGGGTGTGGGCGCCACGTGCAGGCTGGAGACCGGACCGGCTCGGGGGGCAGGAGGGGCTGTGCTGGAGGCATTGATTGCAGAGGGGGGTTGTGGGAAGGGCGGGGAGCGTGTTTGGGGCACATGGGGTGGGGCAGCATGGAGGGAAGGGGGCAGTCGGTCTCCCCCAGACCTTGCAGCCTGCCCAGCTTCCTCCCCAGCTCGGCCGCCCCTCTCTGGGCCCAGGGCCCAACCGAGCAAGCAGAGACCCGCCAGGTGCAGCTGCAGGGCCGGGAGGGCCTGCTGGGAGGCGCTGTCCAGGGGTGTTCGGGAAGGGGCCTGTGGCAGGGCAGCCAGGGTACCACAGCCAGCCCCTCTAGTCGAGGCTAACCCGCCTCACGGAGCAGCCCCCCCCGGTCTGTATCTCTCCTGGCAGCAGCATCTGTGGGTCCCAAAGGCTAACCTGGGATCTGGCAGGTGTGGGGGGTTGATTGCCCAGCCCCTCCTGCATAGCGCCCCCCAGGAACCTATAACGGCTTCTCCAGCTGGGCATGTGGCCGGGGTCTGAGCTGTGACCTCTACGTTGGAGGGGGACGTGGGGCGGGGTGGAGTTGCGAGGCCGCGGAGGGGTAGGTGTGTGGCCCTACCCCACTAGCTGAATTTCCCCCGCTCCCCCTGCCCGAGCCTGTGTCCCCATGGGCCTGGGTCATGCTGTAAGCACTAGTAACCATGGCTGGGAGGCTGGGGCAGGGTGGGGGGCAGGTGTCAGGGGGAATTAAATTCACCAGCTGCAGGAATATGTGGAGTGAAGGGGTGACCCCCAGACACACTCCATCCCAGCACTGAGTGCTGAGAGCCCCAATGTGGGGTGAGAAGAGACCACCGGCCGTGGGGAGCAGGGGCTAGAGAGGGGTGTCTGTGTGTGCGGGGGTTGTGCCGGGAGTGGGTGACACGGTTCGGAGGTGTGTGTGTTCAGGGAGCACGTTGCCACGGGCAGGACAGTGGGCAGGTGCTTTGGCAGGCAGTGGTGTGTGGGCAGCCGGGGGCTGGGGGTGACATGGTGAGGCGTTTAGCGCGTGCGTCTCTAGTGTGCAGCGTTTTGTGTGTGTTGTTACGCTGGGTGTGTCGGGGATGGAGTGGGGGGACCCTACGGTCAGGGCCCTACCCTGGGTTGTGGGAGGTCAGAGCTCAAAAGCCCAGCTTTGCCACAGGCACCATGCGCCCTTGGGCAAGGCCCTTAGCCGCACTGTGCCTCAGTTTCCCTCGGCACAATGGGACAACAGCTGGCCCTGCCCAATGAGGGCTGTCAGGCTCTCAGCTACCTCAGGGCTGGAGACCAGGGACGTAGCTTGGAGAGCTGCATTGTGGCTGATGCTGTGGCCTTTATTGTGTAGTCGGGTTACTGTGTGTGTGTGAGAGACAGAGAGCGCAAGGCAGTATTTCGGGTGTTAGGTTACTCTGGGGGGGTGGGGAATTGCGCCAGCCAGCGTGCCCCTTGCTGGCTGAGTGTGGCGGGGGACCAGACTGGCCAGGAAGCTGCCCTCTCCTCGGGGTGCCAAGGGTTCACTCTCCTGGAGGACAAATTTGCACAGCCTGGAAAGCAAACGTAACGCAGTGTGCGGCTTGTGTTGTGCTTTTAATTACGTCGTGATAATTAACAGTGTGGGCCCGGGCCCCGTGCTGCCCCAGCCTGATCGTAAATAAAACCAGCCACCCGGGCCCTGCCAGACCGGTCTGTGTACTTCATTCCCTAGCTCCCTGAAACCCAGTGTGTCCCCCTCCGCAGGGTCCGGCCGGCCGGGGGGCAGCGTGGGGAGAGGCCCCATTGCTAACAGTCACACAGATGGCCCCTCCAGGGGTCCCCAGGTAGTGTGCTAGGTTTGGGGACCCCCGTTGTTGCCGATTCCAGCATAGGAGGGAGACCCCCCGACCGAATCCACAGTGGTACCGCTTGCCCAGTGGTAACATGGTAGGTTTCCATTCTTACCCCCCCCTGGGCCCAGCCACCTGCCCCCCCCCCGCATCCTTGCCACATGTTCAGCAGGTGCTTCTGGGTAATAGGCACCAGCCCTTCCCCTGGGTGGAGCTTGCCAAGTTCCTCTGCTCACGCTCTCCTGGGGTCGCTCTCAGTGCCGCGGGCGTCCCTCCTGGCGTCCCTGCTCTGCTCCCGGGGCGGCTGCCCGTGGTGCCAGCCAAGCCCCAGGGACTTGCCCCTGAAGAGAGCAGTTTGTCTCCTCCCCACCACCGCTCGCCATTTTGGGCACCGTCCTTCTGAGGCCGGGCTGCTAACACCACAGACACCGACCGGGAGGGGCTGTGGAGTGGTGCTAAGACCCTCCCGCCCCCGCGCCATGAGCCCCACCTCTCCCAGGCTGAGGGGCTGGGGCGGGTCCTGCGGGCAGGGGCACCAGGCAGGCTGCCAGGCCGCTCGGGTGGCGCCAGGCTCCTTGGGACGGAGCAGCCGTCGCTGTCAGGATCTGCTCCCCCTGCTGGGGAATTGCTGGCGACAGGCCGGGGGGGGGCCGGGGGGAGGCTCTTTACGAGCTTTGATAGCGATGCCGCCTGCAGCATGGCCCCGGCTCCCGGCTGATTCATCTGGAGACGCCGCGCGGCAGAGGTGCCTGGCGACGACAAATGCCGGCCAAGGCCCCCCCACCCCGCCACGGGCACCGGCTCACACGAACGCATCTGGGGGGGCTGGTGCAGAGTCCAGAGAGAGGGGCACAGCCGGGAGGATGGGGGCCTCTGTGTGGGGGAGATGCTCACCTTCAACCCCATGGTGGACCCAGCTGGGCTGGCGGGAAGGGGGGGTGGGCGCTGGGGCTCAGGTCCTGGCTGGGCCGGTGGGGGGGACGCTGGGGTTCAGGGCCCTGGCGGGGCCGGCGTGGGGGATGCTGGGGTTCAGGACCTGGCTGGGCCGGCGGGGGGGACGCTGGGGTTCAGGGCCCTGGCTGGGCCGGCGGGGGGGACGCTCGGGTTCAGGTCCTGGCTGGGCCGGCGGGAAGGGGGGGTGGGCGCTGGGGCTCAGGTCCTGGCTGGGCTGGCGGGGGGGACGCTGGGGCTCAGGTCCTGGCTGGGCCGGCGGGGGGGACACTGGGGTTCAGGGCCCTGGCTGGGCCAGCGGGGGGGACGCTGGGGTTCAGGGCCCTGGCTGGGCCGGCGGGGGGGACGCTGGGGTTCAGGACCTGGCTGGGCTGGCGGGGGGGACGCTGGGGTTCAGGGCCCTGGCTGGGCCGGCGGGGGGGACGCTGGGGTTCAGGTCCTGGCTGGGCCAGCGGGAAGGGGGGGTGGGCGCTGGGGCTCAGGTCCTGGCTGGGCTGGCGGGGGGGACGCTGGGGCTCAGGTCCTGGCTGGGCCGGCGAGGGGGACACTGGGGTTCAGGGCCCTGGCTGGGCCGGCGGGGGGGACGCTGGGGTTCAGGGCCCTGGCTGGGCCGGCGGGGGGGACGCTGGGGTTCAGGACCTGGCTGGGCTGGCGGGGGGGACGCTGGGGTTCAGGGCCCTGGCTGGGCCGGCGGGGGGGACGCTGGGGTTCAGGTCCTGGCTGGGCCAGCGGGAAGGGGGGGTGGGCGCTGGGGCTCAGGTCCTGGCTGGGCTGGCGGGGGGGACGCTGGGGTTCAGGTCCTGGCTGGGCCGGTGGGGGAGGGGGAACGCTTGGCCGGTGGGTGGACACTTGGCCTCAAGCCCTGACTGGGCTGGCGGAAGGGGGGTGTGGGAACGGGACGCTGGGTCTCAGAGGGCAACGCTGGGGCTCAGGCCCGGGCTGTGCTGGCCGGGGCACGGGTTGAGGGGACATGACAGACACGCTGGGGCTCAGGGGTGGACGCTGGAGTTCAGGGCCCTGCCTGGGCCGGCGAGGGGGACACTGGGGTTCAGGTCCTGGCTGGGCCGGCGGGGAGGATGCTGGGGTTCAGGGCCCTGGCTGGGCCAGCGGGGGGGACACTAACACTTGGCCAATGCTGGGGTTCAGGCCCTGGCTAGGCCAGCTGGGGGACGCTGGGGTTCAGATCCTGGCTGGGCCAGCGGGGGGATGCTGGGGTTCAGGGCCCTGCCTGGGCCGGCGGGGGGGACGCTGGGGTTCAGGCCCTGGCTGGGCCGGCGGGGAGGACGCTGGGGTTCAGGGCCCTGGCTGGGCCGGCGGGGGGGACGCTGGGGTTCAGGACCTGGCGGGGCCGGCGGGGGGGACGCTGGGGTTCAGGTCCTGGCTGGGCCGGCGGGGGGGACGCTGGGGTTCAGGACCTGGCGGGGCCGGCGGGGGGGACACTGGGGTTCAGGACCTGGCGGGGCCGGCGGGGGGGACGCTGGAGTTCAGGTCCTGGCTGGGCCGGCGGGGGGGATGCTGAGGTTCAGGTCCTGGCTGGGCCGGCGGGGGGGACGCTGGGGTTCAGGACCTGGCGGGGCCGGCGGGGGGGAGGCTGGGGTTCAGGACCTGGCGGGGCCGGCGGGGGGGACGCTGGGGTTCAGGTCCTGGCGGGGCCGGCGGGGGGGACGCTGGGGTTCAGGACCTGGCGGGGCCGGCAGGGGGGACGCTGGGGTTCAGGTCCTGGCTGGGCCGGCGGGGGGGACGCTGGGGTTCAGGACCTGGCGGGGCCGGCGGGGGGGACGCTGGGGTTCAGGACCTGGCGGGGCTGGCGGGGGGGATGCTGGCACTTGGCCGACGCTCGAGTTCAGGTCCCTGCTCAGACAATTCAGTCCTAGAGTGAAATCAAGGGACCCCCAGCAGGGCTTGGTCTGAGATAGGTGCCCGGGCAGCTGCGGCCCGCGGGTGCCTCTGCACCCACCACCCTGCTGCTGGGCCTGATGCTGGGCCCACGCCAACACGTCTGCAGGACGTGGCCATTCCTGGGCTATGAGACATGCAGGTGCCCGCATAGCAGAGCGGCAGCCCGGCCTGGCACTGTCCCCAGGACAACACGCACGCTGGGCGCCATCCGGCTGCTGCTCCCCAGTCTGGTAGGTCTCTGCCCAGCCTCCCACGCCCTGTGTCCCGGGCCAAATGACCTGGCACGCATTGCTGCGTGTGCATCGCTCCCTCGACGGCAGGGCAGCAGCTGGCAGCAGGGAAGCGGGCACCAGACTGTGCCAGGCCTGGGGAGAAGCTGAGGGCGTCAGCGTCCATCACAGCAGGCATTTACCCTTTACAGGATCGGGGGGGGTGTGGGGGGGGCACGGAGCAGGCCTGGGACTCGCCTCAGCTCTCTTGCTCCAGCCCCCACTCAAGCCAGCTGCACTCAGGACCGGCCAGGACGCCTGGGTTCTCCCGCCTCTGTGCAAAGTGCCTTGGGATGACGCGGCCTCCTGCCCCTCCCGCCACCAGCACCCTGGGGACCCCTGAGAGACCGGGCAACCAAGCTGCATCAGGGCACTGCCAACTCCCCCAGCTCAGCCCAGCCCAGGCCTTAATTCCCGCTGGCGCCCCCGACCAGGCTCTTGCTGCCTGCCTCCCCTCCCCCGTCCCCGGCACATTCGCTTCGCAGCCCCCGGCAAGCCCGCTGCAATTCCCCACCTGCTCCGGGGCTAATCGGAAGCGATCCATCATCTTTTAGTCTGCAAAGCCCTTCGCGACGTGGCAGGCGGCTGATATATTTATCTGCCGTCACCAAGGCAATTTCCTCCCCTCCCCCTAATCAATAGCTCCCGGCCCAAGGAGAAATGGCCGGCGTAATTGGCAGAGCCGCTCGAACTGCCGCCTGGCTCGGCGGCCCGGAGCCATGCAGGCCCCGGGGCTGGCACCCAGGCTCCGGCCCGAGGCCGGGGGATCCGGGCAGGGCCCTTCGCCCAGCTCCCCGGCCCGGCGTTCCCCGCTTAGCCGCCACACGCCGCGCCGGGGGCCTGCCAGCAGCGCTGTCGTTGACTCACCCGAGTGATTTACGAGGCCGGAGCGCTGGGCTCCCCTGCTAATTGCGAGGGGCTAAGGACAGCCCAATGTGCCTGCCCCACGCATGGAACCCCTGGGAGGGTGGGGTGCCAGGGGGGTTTAGGGAAGGCCAGAGGGGGATCAGAGCCCAGCGGGGCGGAGATGGGGGTCTGTGATTGTGGGCACAGAGGGATCACAGCCCAGCAGGGAGGTCGATGGGGGGTGGTGATGGGGCCGTGGAGAGGGATCGGGGTCCCGCGGGGTGGGGGTCGGTGGTGGGGGGAGCAGGAGGAGGGGACACCCAGCTGCTCCCTAGGGAGGAGCCTTGGCCCTGCACCAGCCAGGAAAATGCTGCAGTGAATTACCCACAATGTCAGCTGGGTGGGGGGATTCTGAGCAGCATGATCCAGCTGTCAGTTCCCCCCATCGCCCCAGCCCCTGGGCAGGCTGGGCCTGGCAGCCTAGGGGCAAGCCCTGCCCCACTGTTAAGAGAGACCAGGCTGTCCGGGGTCAGGCCCCATCGGTGCTGCGTCTGCCTGGCTGGGACACAGGCAGGGGTTACGTGGCAGCCCTGGCTCTGGGACCCAGCCCCTCCCTCTCCACGGCCTGTCCCCATTGCTGGCCCTGGCTCCCGCGGGCGGCTCTCCCGGCGCCTTCCCTGCTGATGGGCCCAAACGAGCGGGGCCCACGATCTGCTTGGAGCGGCTGCAGTGCCCAGTGCCATGGGAGAGCCGTGCCACCCTGGCACCTCCCGCTGCCCTGGGGGCCGGGCCAGGCCCCAGCAGGCCTTTCTGGAACTGGTGGGGACCCAGGCAGGGTGACGCCCTATGGCTCGGCCCGGCCTGCTCCTTTTCTCTGACGCCCCCAGTGGGTGATCCCTGTCAGTGCTGGGGCAGGGGGGGAGTTGTGGGGGCAGAGCCACCCCAGGGACAGCAAGGATGAGGGTGGGGGACACAGGTGACGGGAGCCCCGTGGAGCAGACGGCAGCCCTGGCTTTTAAAGGAGGCAGGGTGGGCTGGTGGGTAAAGCCCAGGGCAGGACGCCTGGGTTCTCTCCCCAGTGCTGCTACTGACTGAGTGACCTGGTACTTCAGTAAAGTCGGGCTGATGATGCCAGATCAGCTCTAGTTCAGTGCCCATCCCTGGGGTGGCTGGCCCCCCTTTGTAAAGGGTCAAGAGCGGTTCAGATGCAAGGGGCAGCTGGGGTCTGCTCCGGTGCGTGGATCCCCAGCCTGGCTGTCCCGGGGTCTCTGCCAGTGCGTGGATCCCCAGTCTGGCTGTCCCGGGGTCTGCTCCTGTGCATGGATCCCCAGCCTGGCTGTCCCGGGGTCTCTGCCAGTGCGTGGATCCCTAGCCGTCCTGCTGGCTCTACACCATCCCTGCCAGGGATGGGTGCAAGGGCAGGACAGCGGTACCACGTGTGCCAGGCCCCCATGCCCAGCCACTTCCACACGCCCATCAGCGTCTGAGCTGCAGCCCCTGGGCCCGGGAGCACGAGGCACTGGTCTCCCCGAAGAGGAAGGCTCCTGGGCTGCCAATCTGGCCACGCTTCAGCCAGAGCCAGCGGCGCGTCTGGCATGATCCCAGGGGCTGCTAAGGAGAGGTGGTGCCGTGGCGAGACAGCGCCAATGGGTAGTGGGGACACACCGAATTAAATTCTTCTGCCTTTGTCTCTCCCCTGACAGCTCCTCTCTTGTGCTGCTGGGCCCCCAGCCTTGGAAGGGGGCGTGCTTTGGAGAGGGTGGGGGGCTTGGATCCGCCCTGGCATCGTGCCACCCACTTGGCATCCAGCCCAGGCCCTTCAGCCATAGGAACGTGACACTCTCTGTCCTACACCTTCCCCCGTCCCCCCGTCCCCGACTCAGCCACGGCCCTGTCAGCACGGGGAGTGGCATCCCTGCCCCGTGCCAAAGCACACGCTGCAGGGACTGGTTTGGGTGGGCAGATGGGGGCGCTCTCCCCCTTGGCAGAGCTGGCCCCTATGCCCCGGCATAGCACTAAGGGTGCTGCACTGCTCATGCTCACAAAAGAGCCCCTGGGGCCTTCCTCAATGCCAGGGCTCTCAGCTGCAGGGGCCTGGCCGATTGCCAACTCATTCCTCTCCCTGGCCCCTGCTGCTGGAGAGGGTTCATGGTACCAGGGTCTGTGATGTGTATGGCCATAGCTTACTCCTGATTTTCCAACCATGGCGCTCCGCTGAGCTGTCGGGTCGTGAGACTGTGCTGTTCGAGAGCCGAGGTGCTCCACACCAGAGGTGGCTGCACTGAGGCAGGAGCTGGAATCCCATCTGGCTTATGATGCATGTTGGGGGGCCCAGGCATGTCAACGTGGCGCCTGGTCTGGGGCAGCTGGAGAGACACGCCAGAGTGACGAGCGTGCCGGGAGCGGAGGGGAGGCCCAGGATGCTCCTCTCCGGGTGCCCTAGTGCTGCTGGGACACTGAGAGGTTGGCATCAGCTAACCGGGCCCATCCGGCTGGAGCGACGGGGTGGGGGACAGCCAGGGCAGGAGCGTGCATGCTGCACTTCCAGCAACATCGCCCAGTGGGGAGCTCTCTGCACCCCAGGAACTGGCTCAAAGGGGCAGGGCCTCCTGGCTAAGCTGGACCCAGTGCTGCAGTGATTTCAGGGGAACAGCCCTGCCCCCCGGCAGCAGGGTGGCAGCGTGGGCCCAAAAGGGCAGTTCATGCTCCATCGGGGGGCTCTCCAGATGAGAGGCTGCACCGCCCAAGCTGGGGCCATCCTTATGGGGCACAGCAGAGCCCCCCATGGGGCAAGGCCGTGCCCTCCCCAGCTGCAGCCAGGAGTCTCCTGCCTTAGCTATGGCTGGAGAGCTCAGTAACGGCCCCTCTGCAATTGCCACCAGCTCTACCTGCCCCACTTCCCCTCCCCCCCACAGATCTAGGTCCCCCATCTGCCTCCTCCTGCCCCATCCCTTCCCTGCCTGCCTCCCACCTCCTTTCCGGCCCTTCCAGCCGCCCCCTTGGCTGCCCAGTTCCTCACCCTCCCCACTGCAGCCCTGGTTCAACACTTACACCCTCCAGAACGGCCTTTCACTTGTCCAGGTCTTTCCCCCACTTGGCTCTGTCTGTCACTGTGGCCCCCCTCCGCCCCCCACCTGCACTTCACCCCTCAGCCCTTCACACCCAGATCACAGACAGATCACCGGCGTCGTAAGCTAGCCTGGCCCCCAGCGGTACCGTGGTGTCTCTCCATGCTTCGCTCTCCTCCACCTGTCCCTCTTCCGCCCTCCCCACTGCGTGGTCTGCCCCGCCAGCCCTCCACCGCCTCCACCCCTGCTCTCACAGCCGACCCCCACTCCAGATCTCCCCCCCGGCTTGCCCCTCACCGTACAGCCATGCTTCAGAAAACCCACCCTTGGCCCCACATGCCTCTTCCAATGCCGCCCCAGCTCCCTTTCCTTGCTGAGCTCTTTGAACGCAGCTACAGGTTCACCCCACCCCACGCCAGGCTCCAACGACCTCTTCCTGGCCAAAGCTAGAACCAGCCCTCCAGCTTCCTCCCCGGCCTTCAACAGCGCCGGCCATGCTCCTCTTCTCCACGTCTCGTCTTCCCTGGGCTCCCGCCACTGTCCTCTGATCGCTGCCTCAGTGTCCCCCTGGGAGGATCCTCTCACCCCTCCGCCAGTGTTCTGTGGGGGCTCCCCAGGGCTCGCTCCTGGGACCTCTTCTCCCTCCACACCTTAGCGCCAGGTGATCTCATCCACAAAGACAAATGCTCCCCCCATCGCCATGCTGAGGTCTTCCAGCTTCCCCACCCCCTCCGGGCCAGTCTCCTGTGCAGACTAAGATTTCAGCCTGTCTTTGACAAGGCTCAACCGGAGCTCCTAATCTCCCCTCCCAAGCCTTCCTCCAGCCCCACCACCCTGCCCGTCACTCAACTCTCTAGCCCCTCACAGCCCGGCTGGGTCCAACCCCTGCTGATTCCTTCTGCACAGCGGCTCTTGGCCCAGCTGTCCCCGCGTACGCCTCCCTTATGGCTGCCTCCTTCGCTCCAGCCTTGGCAAATGCCCCCCCCATCTCCATTCAGAACGCTCTCCCCTAGCCCGGCACTGGGGCCACGTCAACCCTCTCTTCGATCCCCCTCCAGCGCCGCACACACAAGCTGCTTGTCTTTGCAGTCCTGGTCCACCCGCCTCATCAGCTCTCCCTGATGCTCGCCTCCCATCAGCCCATGCTGCCAGCCTCCATCGCCCACCTTGGCGCTTTCTCCCAGGCTGCCTCTCAGGCCTGGCAGAAGCTCCCCGGGACCACTTCCAAAGCTACATTATCCCCTTGCAAACTCTCCTTTCCTGGGATGCCTACTGCAAACAGGGCGGGCTCAGGTGTGGGTGGGCGCATCCTGCACTGGGGCACCCGCCAGGCTAGTGTGGGGGACAGCTGGAGACGTGGGGACAACATCAAACCCAGAGACTCAATAACCAAGGCCAGGGCTCTGCCTGGAGCCTCCCATGGCAGATTTATTTCAGTAACACGGTTCAGTTCAATTTAAGTTACTGGCAGCTTCAGGACACGGGCCCTGCCCGTCATCCACGCTGGGCTAGGGCCATTGCATCTGCCGGGGTCTTGTTCGACTCCACGCCCCCCCTAGATCCCAGCCCGCCAGGGAACACAGAGACTCCAAGGCGCTTGTCACGTGCTCCTCGTGTCTCGTGACAACCGGCCTTTCACCACCAGGGCCGGCCGGAGTCTCCGTGCCCGTCACTGCTGCTGCCCAAGCTTCTCGGGGGCTGACAGGTTCTCCAGCAGGGGCACGGAGCAGTTCAACAACTCGCCCACAGTCGGCGTCAGGACAAGAACCCAGGTGTCCTGAGCCCCCATCCCGGCCGCTCTGCTGGGCGTTAGCAGAGTGACCGCTGCGTGTGCTTTGGCTCGTGGGATTGCCAGGGCCTCGTCCCCACACCGCACCAGCAGGGCCAGGAGCAAGGGCAGGGGCTGCAGCCACAGGCCGGGTGCTGTGGGGCTGCAGAGGTTGGGTTAGGAGAGGCCTGACGGCCGGGAACCTGCGGAGCAGTCCAAGTCCCGGCAATTAGCCAGCCACTCACACCAGCCAGGACAGGGCATGACTAGCAATCACCCATCGGGAGGGTGCCCAGCTGGCAGAGCAGCAGTGGGGGTGCAGGAGACCTGAGTGAGCGCGGGGTGTGTGTAGGGAGTCCCCGGGTGAGGGCAGCATGGGGGGAGAGCTCGGGGGATTCTCTGACAGGGAGGTGCTGAGCCAGCCCGGTCCCAGTGCCGCAGTCCCCTTGCCCGTTGCTGTGCCAGGCCTGGGGGCCGGGCCGGGCTAGAGCTCGGTGCTGGTGACGGCGCTGATGCCGTGTACCAGCAGGGTGGGGCCCAGGTCCCGGGTGAGCAGCTCCAGCTGGTGCAGGTAGCTGGGGTAGAGGCTGGTGTCGGCGGGGGGCCGGGGCAGGTAGAGGAAGCGGATGGTGGGCGAGGGGCTCTGCTCCAGGATCAGCCTGTTGGCTGCTTTCAGGTACTCGTCGGAGATGCAGGTGGCATTGCCAGGGAAGTTCATGGTTGCCTCCACCGGCCTGGCCCACTGCTCCTGCTGCTTCTGCCAGTGCAGGGCCACCACGGCGTCCCAGGGCACCATGTGGATGGCAGCCTGGATGCGCAGCTCCTTCAGCAGCTGGCGCAGCTTGTCCTCCTGCCCGCGGGTCCTGGCCCCGGTCTCCACGCACAGGAAGAGGCGGAGCTGGGCGCGGCGCCAGGAGCGTGCCATGCTGAGCACGCAGGCCATCTGCAGCAGGAAGAGGCTGCAGGTGTCGGCGTAGCGGGCGCTGTCTGGGCGCAGCAGGTTGAGGGGCCAGACGTCGATGGCGGGCGCCCGCGCCTTGTCGAAGTGCTCGAAGGAGCGAGCCAGCATCACGTTCCGTAGCATCTTCACCGCGTCGGCCACCACGGCCACGTACTCCTGGGGCGACAGCCTCCTGGGCGCCGTGGGCCCCCGCACTGGTGGGAAGCTCAGCAGCGCCGTCTCTTCGCTGCCCTCGAAGGCCGGGTGCCGCGCCAGCCTGTCCTGTGGCACCGTGCCGTCGTAGAAGCCCAGCACGATGGTGTTGGGCCGCATGCCACCTGTGAGACAGAGCGCGGCCCAAAGTTAGTTGCTGGGGCTGGCTGCTCACAGACATCACCCTGCCAACTGAGTGCTCCCGGTGTCCCAGCCCAGCCTGGGGGCGCGGGGCCAGCGCATCTGTGCCCTGCAGTGCTTGGGGGCAGCCCCTCGGGCTCTAGGTACTCTGTGCTGCCGGCCGGCCTGCCCTGAGAGCAGCACTGAGGCTGGCAATGGCTCACCAGGCCACCTTCTGCCTGCTTTGCTGACTCAGCACCTGGCAGCTGCAGTTCGCTGCACCACGACTTTGCCCTACTGTGCAGAGCCAGGGACTATTGAACCTCCGGAGCCAGGAGTGAGGAGGTGGGGATTTGCTGTAATATTGTTACCAAGCTGATGTGTGCCTCAGTTTCCCCTATATGCTGCAGGGCTATTTAGGGGGAAGAAAGGGCTGTTTGGTCTCTGCAGAGGCTCAGAGACTCATGGCTTTTGGCTGTCTGGGGCCTGGGCCCCATATCATGGAGCATTTTGAGAAGACAATGGCAAGCCCAATCACTGGGATTTTGATACCAACGCCAAGCCGTGTTTGCCCAGCTGGGGAACAAAGGCTGGAGGATAGGGGGCGAGATGGAAGTTAAGTGTGGGGAGCTGTCTGGACTCACACCTGAACAGGGAAACAGAGAGGTCACCGGCGGGAGGGCTGGGGCTCTGGCTGACCAGGATGGGCCAGGCTGTAACCGTCTTTTCTCTGGGCTCACCAAGGCCGCCCTGTGCTGTGTCCTTTGACTAATAAACCCGTCTGGGTACCAGCGCTGGGTGCTGGCGGAGGGCTGCGTTGCCCCCTGACTTTGTACAGGTCTCCCTCAGGGCTCTGCCTCAGTGGGGCTGGCTGAGCCGAGCTCACGTGAGAAGCAGGCCCAGGCCCAGCCTAAGGAGGCGGTGAAGCCGTGGGGCTCACCCTGGAGGAAGATGAGATCCCTCGGGGGTCTGGAACGCTGCAGGGGGCCTCCCAGAGACTGTTCCAAAGCTGGGCCTATGGCCCCGATCCTGTGGGTCTGTGACACCAGCCCTCGCGCTCTGCCCCGGCTGAGCACCATGCCCTGGGCAAGGAGGGGTCGTCAGCTCCAGCTCTCCCAGAGAGGAGCGGGGATGAGCCAGCTGGCCTCCCAGGGGGAGCGAAGCCATGTCCTGCCCGAGCTTTCTGTCGCCATCGGCTCCCACCACCTGGCAGGGGAGGGCTGGGGTGGCTGGCGTGACACCCACACACAGAGTGTCCCCCAAGCTCAGGACGGGGCCGAGGGCAGGGGGGAACATGGGCAATCCCAGGCTACATTGGCCCAGGGCCCACGGCTGCCCTGAGCAGGGAGCGGGCATGGCAGTTCAGGCAGGCATCTCTGCCCCATCCCCACAGCTGCCAGGAGAGGCACCAGCAGGAGGTAACCCTGATGGCTGGGCCATGGGCCCCCCTCCCGCAGAGCCCAGCACAGGCCACGCGGCCGGGGGGGCTGCAGGTGGCGAGCGGCATCCGCGAGGTGGGCGGGGGACTCACCCAGGCCGGAGATGAAGAGCAGCTGCTGGACGCCGTGTCTCACCGAGTTGGCCAGCGTGAGATTCACGAAGGCTTTGACGTTCAGCCTGTCGACCAGCAGGAGCCAGGAGTCGGCGTGAGTCTGCAGGGGGTCGGAGGGCAGGGAGTCTGGGGAGAGACGGGGCAGCGTCAGCCCCTGTGCGCTGAGGCTGGTGGTGAGAACAGCCCCCTTCCCTGAGCTGCCAGCCCCAGGCCCCACCCCCGGGGGGAGCTCAGGTCCGAGGTCTCCTCCCTCTTGCAAGAGCGTCACCCCCAGCCCCTGAGCTCTGCTCCCCTACGGCCTGGATTGCCCGGGGGTTTGCTCTGTCACCACGGCAGCCCCCGCGTGCCAGCCCCTCTGTGCCATGGGGGCCCGGGCAGCAGGCCCTGCTCTCACCTAACTCCGCCAGCTCCACGTGGCCCAGCACGTACAGGCCGCTCTTCTTCAGGTCGTTGATGAAGCTGATCAGCTGGATGCTGGACCGGGGGTTCTGCACCATCAGCAGCATCTGGGGGCGCCAGAACTTGACGTGCTCCTTACGGACGTCCAGCATCAGCAGGTACTTCCGGACCTGGCGGCAGGGGCAGAGCGGAGAGTCAGGGCGGTTAGACTCCCCCCAGATTCAATGGCATCTCGTTAGCCCTTGGCCGGCCTGAAGGGACGTGTACCTGACATAGGCACCTCCGCACCCAGCTGCCCCCTACCCCTCCCACTCACCCCGGCACAAGGAACAGGGGCCGACTCAGCTCTGGGGTCCATTGGGAGCCAGTGCCAGTCCAGTGGGGCAGTATCTGCCCTGTGCCAGGGTGGGGTGAGCGCTGGGGAAGGCGGGGCTGCAGCGTCTTCCCCGCCAAGTCCCACCAGCCGCCAAGCCCCGTCTACACTAGGGCACACACTGCCCCACGGGCGCAGACAGCCTCAGGCATCACCCCCTGGGGAGGTGAGACCCCCCCACCCCAAGGAGGCTGCAGACAGTTATGGGCACCCCATGGCCAGAATGATTCTGCCCCAAGGAGGGGCTTGGCGAAGAGCCACCAGGGGCCTGAGGTCCAGCTCCTGAAAGGGGTTTTGGTGCCTAACTCCCACTGGACCCCAGTTCCAAGGGGTGACTGGGCGAGCCCAACTGGCAGGGTCTGGCCAAACGGGAGTGTCCCACCACTCAAGGCCCAGCCCCTGCGGGTGGCGCTATCTCTGCAGCCTGCCAAGCAGCCCCCAGCCACACCAGGGATGGCGGGAGCTGTTGTTTCTGCCTGTGGGCAGTGCCTAGCTCAGTGCGGGTGCTACCCCACTGCCAGGGCCTGTCTGTGGCACGCCTAGGAGCCCATCACTGCTTCACACCAGCCCCAAAGACGCGGGGGCCCAGGCCTGGGCAGCTTGGCCCTTTGCCTGTTTGTTACAGGACCCCCCAGCTGGATTTCATACAGCTCCTGAGCCCTGCTCACCACTGGTCTCCCCTTGCAAAGTCTTTTTTGCTTCCTGCCTTAAATGGCTGCATGGTAGATAGCTGCCATGTTCTACCCCAGAGGTGGCTGCATTTCAGAGGTGAGGCTCTCGTAGGCACTGACTTCCAGACAGTTTGTGTGATGAAGTGGGAATTTACTGTGACATTTTTATGACCCCATGTGTGCCTCAGTTTCTCCTGTATTTCGCATGGCTACCCAGTGGCCGGGGAAAAGGAACCCTTTGCTCTCAGGGCAGGCTGAGAGAGAGACATGGGTATGAATGTCACCCGTCTGAGCCTGAATGGATCCTTAAAAGGACTGACCGAGGCTGACCCCATCTGAGTGGAAAATCTGAGAAGATCATGGCAAATCCAGTCACCAGGACATTGACACCTGGCAACTGATGCCCAGAGGGAGAGGGGTTTCCCCACCGCTTAGCAGGGAAACTGAGCAAAATCCCCCAGCTCGAGAACAAAGAACTGGGAAGGAGTGAGGTGGAGGGATCGGAGTTGGCTGTTGGAAAGAGTCGGGCCTCTCACCTGGGAACTGCCCCTGGAGGTCAGAGTGAGAGAGAGAGAGAGAGACAGAGCCTGAACATGGAGTTCATTACAGCTTGACTGGGCTCTGGGCTAACCAGGATGGGCTTGGACTATGCTTTAACCTTCAGTTCTCTGAGCTCATCTAAGGACTTCCTAGGCTGTGACCAATTGACTGATAAACCTGACGGTTTTTGACACTGAGCGTCACTGCAAATACTAGTGCGTTAATCCCTACAGGGTGGACAAGTCTCTACCAGGGTCCGTCTCAGCTGGACTCTCTGGACGGAGCTCACAGGGTGAAGCAGGAGGGCTGGACCCCAGTGGTCCAGGCTATGGAGGTGTGTGGCCTCCCCTGAAGTGAGACCCGAGGGAGTCTGGGGTCTGGCCCGGCAAAGGGCCTGTCCCATAGCTCTGATCCTGGGGACCCGTGAGCTTTGGGATGAAATGGACAAGATTGCTGCATGGGGGGGAGGGGGGAGAAGGACAGGACACACCTGGGGAGGGGGAGGTGCTAGGTAGGTTGGGCTGAAGCAGGTCAGGAGCTTGCTTCCTCCTATGCTGGAAGTTGTCCACCCCCTCCCCCGCATTTTACACCCCCCCCCATTCCTTTCAGCCCCAAGAAAACAACATCCTGATTCTCTGTAACTCAGCACCCCACTGGTGGCAGCTCCTCCACCCCCACCCCAGGGACACCCCCAGAGCACAGGCGCGGCTCACACCATGTGCTGCAGGTATGGGTGGCTTTAGTCCCCTGCAGAGGCCAGGGCTCTGGGTCCCTCCATGCCAGGGGGGAAGGCAGGCACCTGCCCCCACTCACTTCTAGTGAGCCTCAGTGGCTTTCCCTGCTCTCCCCCTCGCTCCTGGGGGGTGTGAGTGGTGCCCCGGGGCCAGAGCAATGCAAATGGCACAGCCCAGCTCCTCCAAGCCTCACGCCATTGCTTTCAATGGAAATTAGGAACCTAAATACCCTTGCCTGAGCCACGTTCACCCTGCCCAGCCAGCTCCCTGAGCCCCACAGACTAGGAGCCCGACTGATCTCACACTGGCGTCATCAGGAGTGACACCGCCGAGGCCTGTGGAGTAATGTGAGATTGCGGCCTCTGGGTGTGGCTCCCACCGGGAACAGTGCCCGCTGCTAGGATGGTGCCCGCTGCTAGGATACCACCTGCCATCAAAGGCAGCTGGCCATTCCCTGAAGCGTGTGACTCTGGAGCAGCCCCACTGACCCCACAGGGTCCCCCCGGATTTACACTGTGTCAGTGAGAGGAGACCCCCCGCTCCCGTTCCACTCACACTGCCTGGCGGAACGGCAATGAGGAGTGAGCTCCCGAACGCCGCCCCGGTGCTCCGCGCAGCGTCCGTTAAGCTCTAATGGGAGTTTTCAGCGGTGATCTGACACCTCGAAATGACAGGCTGGGCGGGCAAAGTGGCTCCCGCCCCGGGGCTGGGGAGGCCGCTGGGAGCGTGAGCCCAGCGCTGGGGAATGGGGCCAGGCCCAGGCTGCGCCGGGGCAGGGGATTGCTCTGAACGAGCAAGGAGCCGGGACTCCCAAGGCGGCAAGGGGAGGGAGGAAGGTGCCCCCGATCCCCAGCAGGGAGGGAGACACCTGGGAGGGGGCAGGCCCAGCTAACCTAACCGGGGGAGGCGCCCACGCTTACCTGGTGGAAGATGAGGGCCTGGCTGATGTAGCCCCAGCTGCTGCTCGGGGACAGGTAGTGCAGGGCCAGCAGAAGCAGCAGCATGAAGGCCATGCTGGCCGAGGCGTAGATGGGGCTGATGAGGAACATCATGACCCCGCAGCCCAGAATGCCCAGCACGCAGGTGTGCCAGGTGAAGTACTGGAATGTGGGCCTGCAGGGGACAGCAGAGATGGGTCCTCAGCGCGGGCAACAGGAGCCGTGAGCCGTGCAGGCACCTGGCTCCTCGGCTAGCGAGAGGGAGCCCAGGGCTAGTCAGCAGGGGCAGGGAGAGGGCTCAGGCGGGGGTAGCCTCGGGGTCGGGCTGGTTCTAATCCAACTGGGGACTTGTGCGGGGGTGGGGGGGGGAATCTTTCCCCCAGGAGAGCAGCCAAGGGGAGAACTGGACCCAGCATGACTGACCCCTCTGGGAAGGGGCATCGGGAGAGGGCCACGCCAGGGCCGGGCTTTACAGCCGGTGGTTCCCAATCCCCATCCCAAACCTAGCGCTTGGGGCCTGTGGGATGGACCTCCTAGGCCAGGCACCACCTCGACCAGCCAGGCATGGCGAATCTGTCACAGCTCAGCTGCCCGCAATGGCAGGAGCCACTCGTGCTCCATGGCACCAGCGGGCACCAGCCCAGCCTTCTGGCTGGTGAAAACGGGACAGACGCTGGCCAGCCGCTTGCCTTCATCCAGCAGGGCCCTGAGTCCGACCACACCCTGGCTGTCTCCCCACTCAGCATCCATGGGGAAGAGCCCTCCCCAGCCCCCCAGCGCAGCAGTGGCTGGATGGGAGGCATGGGCCGAAGGCTCTCATGGGCTGCTTTATCACTGGCAATCCTTAGTTGTTCTAATTTCATACTTGGGAGATCGGGGGGTCGGACCTGGGGATGAGCCCAGTAGAAATACAGTTCCCCAGTCCGGGGCCGGCGCTCGAGAGGGTCTGGGATTTCCAATGGTGCATGTTATTAAAAGGCCGGCACAGGGCTCAGCTTGGGGGGGGCCGTATATGGCTTAATTACCCAGTACTCATCTCACCCGCTGTCTGAGCAAGATTGCCTGGGAAGATTTAAGGAAGGCCGGTAATGATGCTCCCCACCCCCAGCCGCAAGCAACAACCCTGCAAACCAGAGACAAAGGCCAGAGGGGAGGGAGGCGGGGGCAGTGTGTGTGGGGGGGTTGCTTCTGCTCTAAAGGGAAAAAAGGTGAATAATAAAGTGAGATTGCGGCTAAGTGGGGAATCGATCCTCATAAACGCTCCCCCCACCAGCCCAGCAGAAGAGCCGGCTGGGATGTTAACTCTTAGGATGCTGGCAGGTGACATGCATGCTCCCCCAGGTCCCTCCCGCCCTCAACCAGGGCCCATCTCCAGGGCCCACCTGGATGCAAGCGTGCTGGGGAGGTGTACACCCGGAAGCGCCATGGTACCAGAGTGCCAAAGCCCTGACAAAGCCCTGGCTGGGATGATTTAATTGGGTATGGGTCCTGCTTTTGAGCAGGGGGTTGGACTAGATGACCTCCTGAGGTCCCTTCCAACCCTGATATGATTCTATACCAGCTACCCCCATCCCAGCACCTCATGGGGACGCTGCATTAGCCGAGGGGGACCAGCCCACTTGGGGAGCAGACTGTCCCAAGTCCCGCTCTGCCAGGACCATGCCACTCGACCCCAGCAGCACCTGTGTCGCCCCGGGGTGGGGAGCCGGGGGCAGACCCGATTGCCCGTACCATGGAGCTTTGGGCTGGGGTCTCAGCAGGCCAGGCCGCGCAGCCAGACGGACCCATCCTCTCCCTCCGGGGGGGGCTGTGGGTGGGCACAGGCCGCCCAGGGGCGTGCTGGCGCACGGTCTGCTCCTCAGCCCCCACGGCAGGAGCGTTCCCCGCCCAGGGCACCCTTCCTGGCGGGCACGGGGTCCCTTCCCCTTGCGGCTGGGCATGGGAGCCGGACCAGCCCCCCACCGACACCTGCTGGCAGGGTGAAGGGCAGCACTGAGCACGCAGGGCTGGAGGATGTGAGGGGAATTCAATGACTCGGAGCGCCGGGGCCTGCCAATCACCGCGGAGAGCCGGTGCCGGGTGTCTGATAACAGCGGCAGTGATCGATTGGGGAAGGCATTTTATCCTTCATCTCCAGGCTCCCCGCGCGTAATCAAGGCTGAGGGGCCCCGATCCGGAGCTCTGCGGCACTGCCTCTGCTCTCACTGGAGGCTACAGGAGCAGGCCTGGCAGCGTCTCTGGGGAAGCACCCAGCACCCTGCAGGATGGGCCCAGGAGGAGCTATCTGCAAGGGGACACACTGCTCTGGGCTGAGGGGCTGGGAAGCCCTGGGGCAGGCAGCAGGGTGCTGACAGAAGAGGGAGACTCCTAGCCTCAGCCCCACGCCACGGCCAGACAGCATGGGCTGGAGCAGGGGGCATGGGGCTGAGAATCAGGCCCCATGGCTCTGTCACGAAGTCCCCGGGTGCTGCTCTGGAACTGCTCCCTACGCAGCCAGTCAGGACCTGGGGAAGTCTCCTCTCTGGGAGCAGCCTGTCTGCAGGACACACAGCTCACCCGGCTTCCACCTTGCTGGGTCTGACCTCGGAGCATTCAGCCTCCTCTGCCCCTCCGTGCACTTCCCACAGCGAGTCTACCCAGGCTGGGTCCTGGGGAAGCCAGAGGGTCCTGCCCCCCAACGCCACAGTCAGACGTGACTCTCAGCCAGCCAGTAAAACAGAAGGTTTATTAGACGACAGGAACATGGTCTAAAACAGAGCTTGTAGGTGCAGAGAACAAGACCCCTCAGCTGGGTCCATTTTGGGGGGCAGGGAGCCAGACAACCACGTCTGCCATTCACTCCATGTCCCCAGCCAGCCCCAAACTGAAACTCTCTGCAGCCCCTCCTCCTCTGGGCTTTGTCCCATTCCAGGGCCAGGAGGGCACCTGATTCCCTTGTTCTCCAACCCTTTAGCTCTCACCTTGCAGGGGGGAAGGGCCAGGCCATCAGTTGCCAGGAAACAGGGTGTCGGCCATTCTCTGTGTCCAGACCCCTGCACACACCTGCCCTCTAGGGCTCTGCAACAATCATACACCCTTATCCCACCACCTAGATACTTAAGAAACTGAGGCACCCCCACAACATTCAAAGGAAACATTAAGAACAGTCCCGCTTCCTCACAGGCCCCTTCCCAGCTCTGCCACTGGCTCCCTGTGTGACCCCAGGCCTCAGTTTTCCCACGGATCTTCAGGGGGAGGATTGTGTCAAGCCAAATTCGGGGCTTATTTTCCTTCAAAATGTGTCTGGATCATTAATTCCTTCTCATGGAGGCCTCTTGGCTTCCCCAGCTGGCTGCGGTGCCCAGCAAACTGGAGCGGGACAGGGACTGTCAATTACTATCCACTTAGTAATTGGTTCTTGGACAGCTGGGCCAGCGGGACCCCAGACACACCTGAAACTATCCTGAGCTCCTCGAGCCTGTCTGCTCCCGTGCCTCCATGCAGAGCTGCCCAGCTCCCCTTTGGGGAGACGCTGAAGACATGCGTGTGTGGATGTGGGCACACGTCTGCCGGGGGAGGGCGCAGAGTTGGGCCACTGCCACTAGCCCCCTCTGAGTTTTAACCCTGTTGCTTCACATCTCACCAGATCACAGGCCACGCCCAGCCCAGCGCCCTGCCCGCCCAGCACTCAGATCTATGGGGCAAACGCCAGATCTCACCGGGCCAGGCCACCTCTCTGGTTTCCGAAGGCTGGGGAACTGGGGGCTCCCTTCTGCCTGCTCACCGGCCCGAGCTCTGGGGCTTCTCCCCATGAGAGGGTTTGAGCATGTCCTAGTGAACAGGAAGGGGTGCTCAGGGCCGTTGCCCCCAAAGCCTGAGCCCAGCATCCTGCGTGAATCGGGCGGGTGGTTCGGCAAGCGTAGGGCTGGGAGAGGAGACTGCAGCCAGGCAGCCCGCTCTCCTTATGTGTCAGGCTGCTTGATCGTTAGCTAATTACATCGGAAGCCGCTAATTGCTCTTTGTGCGAAAACGAGCCCAGTGCTGCTCTGGGCAGAGCAGCGAACAGCCGCGGCCTGGAGGGAACATGCCTGATGTGTCCTTGTGTGGCTGAAGCAGCCGCCCCCAGCAACAGGCTATGTGCATGAGCTGCAGCTGGCCAGCTCCTCTCGCCCTGCTGCTGCTCCCCGGCTCCCTGAGATTTCTCCTCCTCTGACCTCTGCCTAGCCCCAGGGTAAGGGGTGAGCGCCGGGGTCGCACCCGAGAACAGCTTCCCATTATCCCATTATGCTGCTTGCCCCATAACGGCCAGCTATTTGCCAGGAGCACTGGGGAGCAGTAACAGACGCTAGGCTGGGGTCTAGCCCTTAGACACTGCAGTCTAGAATGATCAGAGATACACATTGTTGCAACAGATGTTCTTGCCTGCACCTGTGCTCCATTCATGGTCACAGAGCCAGAGCCATGCCCTAAAGCAGCAGGAGCGTACCATGCAGGGGGACAACTCTGAGGCACATTCCCTCTTGAGAATCTCCTTTCCGGGCTGAACAAAAGGGCAGCGTTTGGCCGAGGAAACCCTCACAGGGCTTGCAATTCCTCACACTGGGGGAGCTCAGTGCACAGGTGCTGCAGGAAGTGGCACCCTAGTGAGATACCAAGGGGACCCCCATCTCCCATCTGAGTGAGAGAGGGAGGGAGCCAGCGATCATGCCAAAGGCTGGGAATCCCGTTGCCATGAGGCTTGGACCCATTAACCTCTTCATCCCTCATCTACCTGGGAAATGGGCACAGAGCATTGTCCCCATTTCACAGGTGGGCAAACTGAGGCAAAGCGGGGGAGTGACTTGTCCAAAGACAGAATCAGAACCCCGGAGTCCGGGATCCCAAGCCTAGGTCAGCCCGTGAGGTCACAAACGCCACCTACCACTGGCAGACCGCGAGAGCTCTTTGGGGATGATTATGGTGGTGAGTTGGAGTTCTGGAGACGGCTCCGGCAGGGAAGCTCCAGGGAGGTGGAGACGGCTCCGACAGGGAAGCTCCAGGGCATCCCAAAGTGCCAGCTACGCTGCACCCTGGGCATCGCTGCCCGGCTTCGCTCTGTGCGGGAAGCAAAGCGGCCCTGCTGGAGAGACGCCGCGCCACTGAGTTGCCTGCATTTGGTTTCAATTACAACCTGCTCTCGGCGCCGTATATCAAGGCGTTATCCGTGATTTACAGAGCGTGGTACAATATAATCACAACTCGGCAACAATGTGCAGACCAGATTTACTTCTCCCAAGCAAATATGTCTCCGCGTAATTCATTACCCAACGGGACTTCAGCTCACAACTCATCATCAAGCCATTACCCAATGAGACTGGCACTCACGACGCATCACCAACCTGCTGCCCAATGGGCTCGCAGCTCAGGACTCATCATCAGCTCGCCGCCCAACGGAAGCCATGCCCGTGCCTCGGCGCCGAACCGCTAGCCAATGGGACGCCAGCTCGCAACTCATCATCAATGCCCGGTCCAATGGGGCATCAGCTCACAACTCATGCTTAAACAACCCGACTTTGGTTTATTGTGCCCCAGATTTACGGCTTATAAACAACTTATTATCTGACACGTTTCAGCTCATTGCAAAGCCGAGCCACGGGTCATAAACAATTCATTACCCACTGCGCCGCCAACAGACTGCAGGCTGAATCAGCGCCAACCCCTGGCACGGGCGCGCCCGGCGAGCGGCACTCGCTGGAGCAGATCCTCCAGGGGCCGTTCCTGCCCTTGGCCGCACGGCTCAGCATGGGGCGAATTCAGGGCTTGGGAAGGCGGGGAGCACTCGGGGAAAACGCCCCCCCTCCTCGCCCCTTCCGACCATGGCAAAGCGGGACCCCCACCAATGGCCCTGGGGGCCAAGGCTGAAGCCAGATCGACCAAGTGCAATCCCACTCGGGCACTGAGTGACGACAGATCCGTGGCCTCTGAGGCAGGAGGCCTGGCCTCCCCAGAGCAGCTGGTCTGGAAACTGCAGAACCGCCCAGCACAGGAGTCTGCTGCTGGTGCCCGCGGGTGGCATGGGCAGAGCGCGCTGCTGCCATCTGCCCGCTACCCGGGGCAGCTGCAATGGAGGAGAGAGGGGCTGGCAGGAACACAAGCAGCGCTCCAGCAAGCCCAGAGGAGGAGCCTCCTAGGAAAGGCCAGGCTGCAGGATCCAGAGCAGGGCAAGGTGGGGAGGGAGAGGGGCACATGGGGGGCCCAGAAGGGGGGCGACAGGAAATTAAGGGAGAGGATGTTTCCGAGAGAACTGAGGACCAGAAGGAGAACCAGGGAAAGTGAAGGCAAAGCCCCTTATTTCCCAAAGACGGAGGGTGTCAATGGGGCTGGACCGGTGGCCCAGCGCCTGAAGGCCTCCCTTTCCCTCCAGAGCGGGTGCCGCCAGCCAAGCGCCCTCTGCAGGGAGCAGCCGGAAGGAGCACCCGCCAGCCTGGGGGCTACAAAGCCAGTTCCACTTGTGCCGAGCTGGCTGTGGTCGCCCTGGCGCTCTTGAGTGCGGCAGGGCTGGGACCCACCACCTCATTCTGCCAGCCTCTAGCCCCCTGGCCAGGCAGCATGCTGGCCTCAGCAGCGGTCCCCGTCCCCTGCTTGCACCTTGCCCAGCCCAGGAGAGCCAGCGGGTGGCTTGACCCAGGGCTGTGTTGTGGCTGCAGGAGCCAGCATGAAGTGGCCCCAACCGGGCGGGAGTGGCCCCCTCTGGGCTTGCTGGGTGCCAGGCTGCTGTGATCACAGGGCGCAGGGCATGGCCAGGCGTTCCCACCCCTGTTCCTCTGCCCACGGCCCCGGGAGTTGGCGGGGACTGGCATCAGCTGCGGACTAGCTGATGGCTACTGAGCCGGCCTGGAGAGCAAGGGAGGCCGGCCAGAGGCGATCACAACTCACATTGAGCCAAGGCGTAGCCCAAGGGCCCTCAGCGGACTGGAGGACAGGCTCGGCATCTGGGCAGCTACAGGTGGCTGCAGTGGGCAGGAGGTAAAAGCTATCTGTCACCTGCCTGGCCCCGTCACTGCGGGGGCGGGAGGGAAGTGGGGGATTTGCTCAGCATGGGCATGTAATACTGAGCTCTGGGAGGGGTTAGTGGTTAGAACGGGAGTGCCTGGGAGTCAGGACTCCTGGGTTCTGTGCACAGCTCTCAGAGGGGAGGAGGGTGTAGTGGGTTAGAGCAGAGTGGGGGTGCCTGGGAGTCAGGACTCCTGGGTTCTGTGCACAGCTCTCAGAGGGGAGGAGGGTGTAGTGGGTTAGAGCAGAGTGGGGGTGCCTGGGAGTCAGGACTCCTGGGTTCTGTGCACAGCTCTCAGAGGGGAGGAGGGTGTAGTGGGTTAGAGCAGAGTGGGGGTGCCTGGGAGTCAGGACTCCTGGGTTCTGTGCACAGCTCTCAGAGGGGAGGAGGGTGTAGTGGGTTAGAGCAGAGTGGGGGTGCCTGGGAGTCAGGACTCCTGGGTTCTGTGCACAGCTCTCAGAGGTGGAGGGGGTGTAGTGGGTTAGAGCGGGGCGGGCGGGGTCTGGGAATCAGGACTCCTGGGTTCTCATACAGCTGTGGCATGTGACCCTGAGCTATCCTTTGCTTCAGTTCCCCTCTCCTCTGCCAGAGGAGCTGATGGACACTTCCCTACCCCAGGGAAGTTTTGGGGGGCGCAGCGCCCCCTTCTCGGGCAGGTGCCCGGAGGGGAAGCTACGTTGGAGTGGGGAGCTCAGGACAGCTGAGGGGAGAGAAGAGGCTGTGGCTGGGGGTGCGGGAGGGCCTGGGGGGCAGCTGAGTGGCCCACCGTGGCACCTCCTTGGGAGGGGAAGGGGCCATGTGAGGCAGGGCCTGTGAGTGCCGTGGAGTGGGTGGGTTGCTGTTCCAGTGGGGCTGGGCGGCGGGGGGTGTGCAGAGAAACCCCAGGCTCTCTCCTTCCATCTCCAAAGCCATGAGTTGCTCGCGTGCCCCCCACAATCGCCACCCACCCCCTCCCACCTCCCGCTCCATAATAAGAGCTTAATCACAACATCCATTAGGCAGGGCCCGGCGCCGGCAATTACCATCTCCAGCAGACCCCCGCCTGCGCTAATGCAGCCAGCTGCAAAAATTGCTCTCCGCCTCAGCGCTGCCAAGGGGCCCCCTCCCCAGGTCGCTCCAGCCGCAGCTCCCCCAATCGCCGTGGCAACCCCCCACACCCCCCATCCACGCCAGTGACCCTGGCCCCTGGGAATCGGTAGGGGAGGGGCCTGGCCGCTTGGCTGGAAAGAGACGTGCTGCCTCCGGGGGGCACTGAGTTTTCCTCCCGCACTACTTGCTCCCCAGCCCTCCGGACCCCTCACCCTAGGGGCGCTGAAGGAGGCACGCACAGGCTGGGGCGTCTCCAATCCTAGCCACAGGTCAGTGCATGGTGGGAGGTGGGGGACAGCACTGGGGTTGGGGGATATGCATGGAGCTGACAGCTTCTGCTAGCAGGGCAGTAAGACACCCTAGCACCATGTGAATGGCCACCAGTAGGTTTCAGAGTGAACGCCATCACTGCGGTGAGTGGGGCAGGTTGACCTGCTCAGAGCTCAGTTCAGGTTGGCTGCAGACTCAGACGAGCTCCCCCCTGGGCACCCTGGCTCCCGCCCTTTCATGCCTCTCCCCAAGCAGGGGAGATCCCGGCAGGCACAGCGTTGATGGAGCCGTCCTGCACTCCAGATCCATGAGCCACGAACGTGGAGCAGAACCCGCTCCCCAGGCCCTTAACCTTTAAGAGAGAGAGAGAGCGCGGCTAGAACAGGTGAAGAGCCCCGGCCCACGGGGCAGCTCCACTACGAGACGCAGTTGGAGCCAGCCAGATGGGTGCCAGCAGACCAGGGCGCCCAAGCCGGCGCGGCACGGGAGCAAAGAGGAGGCGGGCCCGCAGAAGCTGTTATTTTCTCTAATTGTTGTTTTTGCTGAAAGGTAATTAAAATCCCCTTTTTATTTCGCATGTCGGCGAGGAGCAGGAGGGGGAGCCAAGCGGTGGGGAAGGGGGGGGAGAATGCTGCATTGAGGCAGGGGAGGGGGAGAGCGATGCAGAGGGAGGGGGAGATGCTGGATGGGGCGGGCCGAGAGCCCTTTAGCCAGGCCAGCCCCAGCCCCACTCTAACCAAGCCCAGCTGCCCACCCCTCAGCACATGCTCGGGGCTGCCCCCACCATCCGGCTCTGGGGCTACCTCTCCCTGCCAGCTCTCCGTTCTCGCCCCAGCCCCGGGAACTCACGGGGCATCTTCTCACGCTGTCCCCTCTGCCTGGCACAGCTTCCTGCCACCCCTGGCCAAGCCACCGTCACCTGCCCTGTCTCTGCTCTGGGGCCCTGCACTGGAGCCTGGCCCCACGGGGATGGTGGCGTTCCAGCCGGGGCAGAGACAGGCTGGCACCTCATCCCGCAGGAGAATCAAGACCTTGGGCAGCCCAGAGGCTCTTTGGAAAGCCACGACCAGGGGACACGCAGGGCCCCACCGTCACTCGGCTGGCCCAGGGCTCAGCCAAGCTCAGCTCCTGACAGCGGCTGAACCAAGCCAGCTAGCGGGGACGCGGGTGGGCAGAGGACAGCTCCCGGCAGAGTTTGCAGCTACGGCACAGTCTGCTCTGCACGACCGCAGCTGGCTGAGTCAGCCTGGGGTCAGGAGGTGGCTGGGTTCCCGGAAGACACTGAGCTCTCGCCTAGCAGCATCCATGAGTAACGCCTCCCCCCTCTGCGGCTGAGTGGGAGATGGTCCCACCGCGGACGACGCCCCGACCTCGGTTATTCTCACCTCTCAGCAGGACGACAGCCATGTGCCAGGCTTGGGCACTGAGGCCTCAGCAAACGCCAGCCAGTCCAGCACTCTGCAACACCTTGGCAACAGGCTACCGCAAGCCCACCCCACCCATGCAGAACAGGGCCATGCTCAAGGCCTCGGCTCCTCCCCGTCAAGGCGCTCCATGCCCTGGGCCCAGGGTATCCAGAAGAGCCTTGAGCTCTGGATTGGGACCGTGGTCAGCAGCTCTGCTCCTCGGGCCAGAGGAACTCTCCACCACCAGGGTCAGGCTCATCAGTTCAGGGCTTTCTCAGGGGCCGGTCCCAGACCAACCTCCCCATGCAGGGCATGGCCCGCACAAAGAGGAATGACCCCGGTGAGGGCACCCCATGGCACCCCTAGCTCCATGAGCTGCCGGAAGGTGCTCAGATACCCCGGGGACTGAACAGGACAGACCAGGCCCGGGGGCAGGATACCAGACCAGATGGACCAATGGTCTCCTCCAGGGTGGCAGTGGCTGTTGTCTAGGGAGTGGGGCCCGCTCTGGGCCCAGGGGTTCTGCCCAGCAGTGAGAGACGCTCTGGGGTCTGGTTTGGGGCCCAGGGAGGACAGCGCAGGTTTGTGCAGAGTGAAGTGGCTGAGATCAGCGCTGACATAAACAGTAGGTACCCAGGGAGAACCCACTGAGGTGCTGCCCCCCACAGCCAGGCCCCTCACCTGGGTCCCCATGGCACAGCAGGCTCCTCCTTAGTATGCCTGCAAATGCCCCTCCATTGCAATGGCAATGCAGGGAGCCACAGTGCAGACAGGCTGCTGGCGCCATTGCCATTTAACGCTGGGCAGCGCAAGACAGGGAGAGCAGCTCTCAGCAAGCACCAGGCCATGCGGGCTGTGCCACACCGAGGAGGAGTGAGACAGGATCAGCCTGACGCGCGGAGCCCTGCCCACACTCCACACCAGGGTGCCTTAGAAGTGCCAGCCCCCAGCCCCAGGTCCCCTGCAGGCAGGGGCGCCATAGCCTGAGCCATGCCAACCACAGGAACCCTGGCCTCTGGAGGGCTGTGCCACTCCCAGCCATTAACTTCAGCACGTCACCCCTGGGCCCGGGCACAAAAAACGGACAGAGACTGGGCCGTTTTCACTAGAATCTTCCTAATTCAAGTGCCATTTTCTCCAGGCCTGGGAAACCTGTGGCATCCACCCCATAGGCGCAGCACCCGCTCTTCCCCTCCAGCAGCCGGGTCTGGTAGTTAGCACCTGGAGAACCCCACTGCAGTCAGGACCCCATTATGCCAGGCGCTGCACGTGCCCATGGAGAGAGAGAGTCCTGCCCCACACGCTCCCAGCCTGGATGCACGCACCAGCTAACGGGGGCGGGGAGGGGAATGTCAGTAGGGAGAGGCAGCGCAGGCTAGCGGTTAAGACGTTTTCTGAGGCTTACCAGAGCTAGGTTCTGCCCTGACCTGTGATAGGACGTCCCCCTCCCTGGGCCGCCTTTGGGTCTCCTAGACTCTAACCATGGGGTCCTCATATCAGCCTCTAGCCCCTTCCCCTGCAGAAGGGGACCCACCCCTGTGAACCCTGAGCGATGCAGTGGCTGGACCAAGGGGAATGGGGCCAGAGCCCAGGACTCTGTCTGGGTCTTCACCACCCAGCCACCTTCCTCCTCCTGAGCAGGCCCCGCTGCCCCCCGGCAGCGCCCTGCCTTTGCTGGGGGGCAGGGCAGCGGGCGGCCGTGCTGTTCCAGGAAGGAGGCTGGGCTCTCCCTCGGTTTAATTACGGCTAATGGAAGGCTTACTCCAGCCCTGCCTGGCATGCTGCCCCAGGAGCGCAGCAGGACGCGAGCCATAAATTTCCCACCAATCGCCCGGCGCGCTCGGGGCTTGTGTTTCCATTGGGCGGTTGGTTTTTTCCCTGACTAAAAACGGTATTTGCTCAAGGGCAAAAGCTTTTTAACCAGCCTCATAAATGCTTATTACCCAGCGCCCTGCTCGGCTTGATGGGATTAGAGGTGGGCAGGATTGATCACACGCGGCCCCCCACCCCCAACACCATGAGATCACACCGCGCTGGGGGTGGGGGCTCACATTGATCGGTTCGCGCCCAGCAGGGGGGAGGTTCATCGGTGAGAAGCAGGGGGGAATCTCCTCTGATACCTCG
Source organism: Lepidochelys olivacea (assembly GCF_965140295.1). Lineage (NCBI taxonomy): Eukaryota > Metazoa > Chordata > Testudines > Cheloniidae > Lepidochelys > Lepidochelys olivacea. The sequence goes on from NC_140419.1 coordinate 7,383,831, forward strand.
GTGCAGGCTAAGATCCCTGCTCTGGGGAGGGCTGACCAAGCCAGGAGAGCATCACTGCCCCCCAGTCCCAGGGAGGTGGGGCAGAGGGAAGACAGCATGACCCGCACAACCCCTGGATACGTGTCGCTTGCTGGCCAAGCTCCTGCCCCCGTCTGCCAAGCACGGGGCACCCAAGAGGGGGGACTTAGGTGGCAGCGGCTGCCAACGCAGGGCTAGGGGGACCTAAGCCCCGTCCAGTCCATCCCTCCACTCCACCTGCTTCTTCCACGCACACAGCCTGGGGAAGGGTGGCGGGGTGGGGGAGGGGATGTGGGGCTGGCAGATTCTAACCCAGTGCCAGCTGGCAGGGAAAGGCCTGCCCTCCCTCCCTGGTGGGTTTGGAGGGGATGGGGGTACCTAATTAACAGCCCAGCCTGGCCTCCCACTGCCTGGGGGCATTAGTGGCATTGCGAGTCAGGGGTTACCAGGCGGGGCATGGCACGGGGGTGTGCCAGCCGCTCCTGGACACCCCGCTAGCAGACAGTCTTCTTGCCACAGCCTCTTCCCCCCCCCACCTCCCACCCCGGTCCGGGTACCTGAAGTTGGGGGCTGACGCCCACTCGAGGGCCAGGCAGGCCAGGTCAATGGTGGCGTAGACCAGCAGGAAGAAGATGGTCACAATGGCGGCGATGGTGTTCAGCTTCCCGGAGAACAGCACCAGCTGGGAGAGACAAGAGTGTCAGGCACCCCCTTGGCTGGCACAGCCCTGGGCTGAGCCATGGGGGCACCCGGGGCTGGGCGAACGGAGCCCGCACACCTTAGAGGGCTGGAGGCTACTCTGGCTGGTAGAGCAGGGCAGGATCCAGCAGCAGGGCAGGAGGCAGCATTGGGCAACCCCAAGGACACCGCCAGCTCTGACCTGCCCCAGTGGTTCTGAAAGTGCTGAGCCAGATACTGGGCCCCCATGGCCCTCTGAGGGAAGCTAGGATGCCAGCTCCCCTGCCATGGGCTCCCTTGGCATCTCTGCCCAGGGCACCTCCCCCTCCTCCCGCGCCCACCTGTGTGGCACAGAGAGACTGGCACCATGTTCACCTGGCTCCCAACCCCAGGCACGGCGCCCCACCATGCCCCCCACGCTGGCCCTTCTCGTTCACCTCTCACGGGGGGCCCCGGGAGTGAAATCCAGCCCCTCCATCCTGGGGGTCACCGCGGAGCCACCCCCCTTAGAGGAGCAGCATAGGGCGGGAGCCAGATCTGCTCTCAGTGGCCCCCCTCCCAAGCCAGAGGCTGCCACGGGGAAGCCGAGCACCGAAGCAGCAGAGGCAGGGAGCCAGCGCCCAGCCCAGCAGGCTGTCCCCAGTGCCCTTCCTGGGGGAAGTGGGTCCAGAGAGCCACTGAACAGCTGAAATCTTCCTGCTGGGAGGGGAGCAGTGCCAGGGCTGCACCCCAGCCTGAGGCTCTGGCATGACACAGGCGCAGTGTGGCCGGGCTTGGGGGGGAAATAATGGCCCCTTCCAGCCTGATGTATTCGACAGCTAAACCCACCCGGCTATTACTGCTACGTCCATTATTGGGGCAGCTGGCCTGGGCGCTCCAAGTCATGGCCACAGCCTCTCCCACGGGGGCCGGGCCAGCTGGCTCCAAATCAGCCCAGCCATGGCTGAAGGCCTGTCCCCACATGGGCTGCATTGCGCTGGGGGTCCCAGTGGGCTGAGCCCAGCAGCGGAGCCCGCACATGGGGAGTCCACGGGGCCATGGGTCACAGCCAGCCCAGTGTGTCAGCCAGGAAACAGCTTCTCAGAGGCTGCCCGGCCGCGTGTGTCTGGTCATCTGGGCCGGGATCTCGACTGAGTCCTGGGGGAAGAGCTGATCGGAGGCTGGGGTGGGGGGGCTCACTGAATCTGGCTCCTGCCCTGAGAACAATGGATGGGCCTGTCCCCAAGGCCCTGGGCAAAGGAGGGAAGCAAGCAGCCTGGGCAAAGGTGGGGATGCGCAGGGGAGCGTGCGGGCCACGCCCAGCCCTGGGGTAAAGGGGGGACATGGGGGGGAGTGTGCAAGCCACACTCAGCTCTGCGGTAAAGGGGGGACATGCAGGGGAGTGTGCAAGCCACACTCAGCTCTGCGGTAAAGCAGGGGACGTGCAGGGGAGCATCCGGACCACGCCCAGTCCTGGGCTAAAGCGGGGGGCACCTCAGCTGGATGGAGGGAGCTAGATCTAAGCACTGAAGAGATGTGACCGGCAGCCCCATGATCCTGAGCCTGCTGGTGCCCGCACCCCCGGGGAGGGCCTGCTGCACTCTTGGGGAGCTGCACCCCAGCCACCCCCACCCCAGTGCGGCCGGGAGCTGCTCTGAGCCGCGAAGCCAGCAGTGCAGCCTGACCCGCAGCAACCACTCCACGTGGGGCGCTTTAGATTATTCAACCCATTTCAGCAATTGGGAATTTCAGCTCGTTGGGAGCTTAATAGCGCCGAGCCACGGTAATCGTGCCTGGCTGCGCTAATGGAGTCCCCCACCCCCCGCCCTCACTCGCCCAGCCGTTTGCCTTTGATTTATAATTCAGTTAGCTGCTCATCAAGGGAAAGGATCTGAGCTGAAAGGTAGCAAACCCCAGAGCCAGCAGGGCAGGGGGGCCAGGCGTGGGGTGGGGGGAAGGCAGCAGGGGGTGCCGGGAGAGGCTGCTATCAGGGAGTCCTCAACTAGCTGCTGTTTGGGGAGGCTGGGAGGGGGAGATGAGGGGTGGAACGGGAACCTGCAGGGGGCTGGGAGCAGGCCTGGAAATGGCTGTCTCAGGCAGGCTGCCAAGGGCCATTAGCTGCTAGGACATGGGGTGACTCCCTAGGGCTGGTATGGTGCCCCAGCCCTGCCACTCCAACCCTGACCTGCCCACACAGCTCTGCCCGTGCCCCTCACTCCCGACCGGCAGCCCCCTGCTAGCTCAGCCTGGGCTCCCCACCCACCCCCCAGCTCGGCCCGGGCCCCTCAGTTCTGACCCACAGCCCCCTGCCACCCCAGCCCTGGGCTCCCCCAGCTCTGCTGCTGCCCCGGCTCGTCTGGGTCTGGGCTCCCCCACCCCCAGCCCTGCTGCTGGCACTGGGCTCTGAGCTCACGTCACCCTCTGCTGGCGGGAAGCTGGGGTTCAGCTCCTGGCCTGGGAGCCCCATCGCTGGAGCCTGTCGGGGGGGCCTCCCCCACCCTGGGCCCCAGAGCTGGTGGGGATGGGTCTGCCTGGGGCCTGTCCAGGCCGAGCTTCCCTGATTCCGGCGGCAGCACCAAGGCGCCAGCTCGGGCAGGGAGTTGGCATTTCTCTCAACAGCCGTGTGTGAGGCCCTCACCCGTGCCATGTGTCAGTGCCATGGGGCACGCTGCACCCATCAGCCAGGGCAGCCGCCCGCCATTTTGGATCTGCAGTCTGGAGCTCATGTGAGAGTCACCAGAGTGCCTGGGGGGCTGGAGAGACCCCCATTGCCTCTGGGCCCGAGCACCCCAGGGCAACCCAGCTGGGACCGATGCCAGGCAGCCAGGGCCTGGGGCAGGTCCCTCTCCATGGCAGAATGACGCTCCCCTAGCAGGAGCCCGCCCAGCGCCAGCCCCTTGAGGCAATTTTCAGCTCCCAGCTGCCTGGCCCGCACCAGCACGGGTGGGCGCTCTCCCCCTTCCCGGGGCTGGGCCTGGCCCCTTGGCGAGATGCAGCCATTAGCTAATGGCAGGGGAGGGCGATTCCTCCCGCACACCACGGGGCTTGTGATTCAATTGACTCCAGAGGAAGAAAATCTCTCAGGAGCAGCTGCCGACTGGAGCTGGCCAGGCAACGGGTCCCCCTCTCGCACCGGCTGGCGCTGCCCTGCCATTCAGCACTGGGCCCAGATGGCTGCTGCATTCAGGCCAGTGGCCAGCGTGCGGCCCACTGGCGTCTCCTGGTCTCCACCAGCTGCCCCTCGTCTTACACCGAGACTGTCAGCTCCCCGGGGCAGGGGCCATCTCTCGGTTCTGCGTTTGTACGGCATAGCGGGCTGGGACCTGGAGCCTCAACGGGCCGCAGCTCTAGCTGGACGTTGGCAGCAATCCACTCCTCTTCATGCCAACCAGGTGTGGTCCCAGACAAGCTGTCCACGTGGCCAGCGGCCAAAGGGCCAGATCCTCAAAGGTATTTAGGCTCCTAACTCCCATTGGCTTCAATAAGAGTTAGGCACCTTTGGGTTTGCGGCTCTGTCTGTGAGTCCCTGCTGTCCATCGCCCTGGTTCTCCTGTACTGGCATGGAGCTGGCACTGGGCTCCCCCCGACGCCCCGTCACGTGCCTACTCTCTGCAGGTGGGTGCTGGGAGCCCAGGCCCCAGAAATGGATTTTTATCCCAGCCACTTCCAATCAGGGCTGAGCTGGCGGAGGTCAGCGCGACATCTCATGCATGCGTGTGTCCATGTTCCCTGCCGGCTAATGGGGCAATTTTTTAGCATTACATATATTTGTCCAATTTGGCGGAGTGGAGACGAGCTCGCTCTTGAGTCGGGAGCTGGTGCTGCCTCCCCACTCCTGCAGCCTGGCTGATGGCAGGTTCTGGGCACAACGCAATGATCCATGCGGCAGCACAGCGACACCCCCCCACCCGCACGGGGAGCCCTTTGTGCATGGAATTAGAGCGATTGTTTCCTTCCCCTGGGAGGTCTCGGGGGGAGAGCTCACAGCTTCACACAGAACTGGGGAGTGAAGCCCTGGGACCCCAGCTGCTGCCCCGGGACCCCGACTGAACAGCACCCCTAGAGACACCCCCACATACAACCTAATGACTGTGACATGCTGGGACTTGAGAACAGGGCCCACATGGTGCCTGCCTGGCTGCCAAAGGGGCCAAGTGCCCCCTCCCAGTTCCTGTTGACTTCAGTGGGGGACAGACTCCTTTGAAAATGAGGCCCCAAGTGCCCCACAGGGAGCCAAGCCAAGGGCCAGATTCACCCCAAGGGGCAGAAGTGGAAGCAGCCAAGTCAAGGGGCATTACCAGGTGCCAATGCTGCATAGAGTGGCCGCTGGCACGCAGCAGTGAAAGGGTTAAGAGTGGATCCGGGATCCTGCCGGCCGCAGAACTAGAGGGATCTCTGTGCTGCGGATACCGGCCAGCCAGGAGGGAGCCCCAAGGCCCAGCTGGCCCACAGATCCAGGTGACTCCCCCTTCTGGACTGCCCAGGCCCTGGTGTCTCAGCGCCTCACTGCACCAGCTCAGCAGGGCAGGGTTGTGTGCTCACACCAAGCACTGACCTCTCCGTTTCACAGGCGGGAAACTGAGGCACAGTCTCCAAGGTCCCACAGGGAGTCTGTGGAAAGATCCCAGACCTCCTGAATCCCAGCCCAGAGCCTTAATAACAAGGCCAGCCAGCCCCTTTAAATACTCTCCTTGTGCCCAGTTCACGGTTGAGATCCCATGGCCCTTCTACGGGTCTGGGCCCGTGTCCTCAGCCAGTCCCACCCACCATGGACGTGCAGCACTACGGCTGCTGCTCTCCACCCCAGAGGTGGCTGCATATCTGACTGCTGCTTGGGCCTAGCTTTGGGCTCCTCTGCGATGAGATGCCAGATGAAGAGCGCAGCCAACTCACCTGCACCAACACCCAGGAGAGGATCACAGCCACCCAGGGGTTCCCACCACGGGAGGTTTTCTTTGCTGGCGCCAGAGCTCTGCCTGCAGGGGAAAAGGAACCAGACGCTCTGTGTGAGAGAGGATTTCAAATGGGAGCAGAGACAGTGCCAGGAGGGGGGCAGGGATCAGCACCGGTTAGGGCAGGGCTGCAGAGGCCCCAGCTGGGACACTAGGCCAGCAAAGCCAGCGATCGCAGCCCGTCCAGCCCTCGCCTGTGTGACCCTCACCACAGGCATTGCCCCTCCCCGCCCCGGCCCATCACACACCCAGCGGCAGAACCAGCGGGTCCCAGCATCCCTGCGGGGGGAGGATCAGGGCCAACGCAGGAACAAGGTTCAGTCCATGCCAGCCACGAGGTCTGAAATACACAGCGTGTGTAGCTCAGACTGGCATGGCCCCACCCCCAGCCAGCGGATCGGGGCCCTGCCGAAAGCTGGCTTGCTTTCCCAGGCAATTTGGGGAACACAGCAGCGAGGCCCAGGAACCGCGCCCAACCCACAGCCCTACTCTGGCCCTGTTACACAAACCAGCCTGGGAGCACCAGCCAAGACAGGTCCCCGCAGGCTGGCTCCAGGGGCTGCTCGCACCAGGGCCTGCAACAGCACTGGCCTCGGTGGCCACTCCACTCATCAACGGCCCTTCACCAAGACCCAGCCTGCCGGAGCAGCCCAGTCCCTGGGGGGGCGGGAGACCAGCCACAGTGTGACTGGAGGGCGCGGGGGGGCAGGAAGTGGGGAGTCCTGTGCCAGCAGGCAGGGTGCAGTGCCCCAGCATGCCAGCAGTCACCACAGGAGTGGCACCTCCAATGGGCATTAACTCAGAGCCAGCACCATGGCACCCCTAGCACCACTGAAGCTTTGGGGTCAGCACTGACTGAGAGGGGACAGCGCCCCCTACTGAGCCCCCCTCTCCACTCCCTGCAGCACAGCGCCCCCTACTGAGCCCCCCTCTCCACTCCCTGCAGCACAGCGCCCCCTACTGAACCCTCCTCTCCGCTCCCTACAGCACAGCGCCCCCTACTGAGCCCTCCTCTCCACTCCCTGCAGCACAGCGCCCCCTACTGAGCCCCCGTCTCCACTCCCTGCAGCACAGCGCCCCCTACTGAGCCCCGTCTCCACTCCCTGCAGCACAGTGCTCCCTACTGAGCCCTCTTCTCCGCTCCCTACAGCACAGCGCCCCCTACTGAGCCCCCCTCTCCACTCCCTGCAGCACAGCGCCCCCTACTGAGCCCCGTCTCCACTCCCTACAGCACAGCGCCCCCTACTGAGCCCCCCTCTCCACTCCCTGCAGCACAGCGCCCCCTACTGAGCCCCGTCTCCACTCCCTGCAGCACAACACCGCACCCCCTACAGAGCCCACTCTCCACTCCCTGCAGCACAGCGCCCCCTGGAGCATTGGGACCAGCACTGACTGAGAGGTGAGAGTGCCCCCTATGGAGCCCCGCTCCCCGCAGCACAGCGCCCCCTACAGAGCCCCCTCTCCATTCCCTGCAGCACAGCACCCCCTACTGAGCCCCCCTCTCCGCTCCCTACAGCACAGCGCCCCCTACTAAGCCCCCTCTCCACTCCCTGCAGCACAGTGCCCCCTACTGAGCCCCCTCTCCACTCCCTGCAGCACAGCGCCCCCTACAGAGCCCCCTCTCCACTCCCTGCAGCACAGTGCCCCCTACTGAGCCCTCCTTTCCACTCCCTGCAGCACAGCGCCCCCTACTGAGCCCTCCTTTCCACTCCCTACAGCACAGTGCTCTCTACTGAGCCCCCCTCTCCGCTCCCTACAGCACAGCGCCCCCTACTGAGCCCCGTCTCCACTCCCTGCAGCACAGCGCCCCCTACTGAGCCCTCCTTTCCACTCCCTACAGCACAGTGCTCTCTACTGAGCCCCCCTCTCCGCTCCCTACAGCACAGCGCCCCCTACTGAGCCCCGTCTCCACTCCCTGCAGCACAGCACCCCCTACTGAGCCCCCCTCTCCACTCCCTGCAGCACAGCGCCCCCTGGAGCATTGGGACCAGCACTGACTGAGAGGTGAGAGGTCCCCCTACGGAGCCCTGCTCCCCGCAGCACAGCGCCCCCTACTGAACACCCCCTCCACTCCCTACAGCACAGCACCCCTTCTGAGCCCCGTTCCCTGCTCCCTGCAGCACAGCGCCCCCTAGAGCATTGGGGTCAGCACTGACTCAGAGGGGACAGCGCCCCCTAATGAGCCCTGCTGCTGCCCGCAGCACAGCGCCCCCGGCATCACGCTGGAGCTTTGGGGTCAGCACTGACAGAGGGGACAGCACCGATTCAGAGGGGAATATCGAATCAGTAACGTGCCTGTGGGCCCTGGGAGGTGGCCCTGCCAGCGTAGCTGGGGAGCTCTGAGGAGCTCCAAGCCAACGGCCGTTCAGCTGCAGGCCACACGTGCACCAACCCCCGTCCCCGGCAAGCAGGCGCATGGCCTGGGCTCACGGCACGTTCAGCTGGTGATCGTTACCCGGTGGCTGATGCGCGTTACCCAGGAGCAGAGAGCCACCCGGCTGGGGGCAGTGGAGCAGGGACACGCCTTAGCACACAGGAAAACCGCCTAGAGACCGGAGTGTCGCACGTGCTGTGCCAGAAGGGGAACGACCCAAAACACGGCCCTTCGCTCCGGCCTGGGGTGCAAACTGCCACCGCGCCCCCTCCCCTGAACTAGCCCCGGAGAGAGCCCAGCCCCCACCCAGCGCCGAGCCGCTATGCAAACGGTTAAGTGGCTGCATGCATTAGCGAGCCGAGAGTGCAATATTTCATGCCGCCAATGGCAGCGAGAACATAAACTACCTGCCAGAGAGGCTTTCAGAGCTGCCTGGTTTAGTCCATTCCAGGGGGTTTAGTGATTGTCACAAACGTCCTTGGGAATCCTGGCTCCAACCCCAGCCCAACAAAATCCGCCGCAGGGCACCTAATGGACCCTCCTCTCTCTGGTTACCGTCACGGCACCTGGCAGAGCCAGCTCCCCATGAGCCAACCCCTTCACCCCCCTTTGGGCTGCAAAGCTCGGGTCAGTGCCAACCAAGCCGGGCCTCTCCCCGACACCCCCACTGCTGGGCATGGGCTCAGGGAATGGCGCCAGCTGTTGCCAGAGAGACAGAGGTATCCACTGTCACAGATGCACAGGGGATCAGAGACGGGCAGGCACCAGGGCTGTGCTCTGCCCCTGGGCCATGCTGAGCCCCGGGCTCCTGCCCACCACCCGCCAGGCCAAGGAGAACGCAGCCCGGGGCAGAAGGGTGCTGCTCTGCATGGCAGGGAAGGGGCATTGCTGAGAATCAACGGCCCGACAGGAGCTAATTGGATCGAAGGAACCACATCAGCAACCCGCTCACCTAGGGTTTGAGTGGGGGGCTCCCAGTCAGCATATGGGGGTCCCACCCGCCCAGGGGCTCACTAGCCCCTCTCCTGGGATGGAACTCCATGGACACATAGGCCTGGGCATCCCTCCAAGCACAGCTATGGTCTCTCCCGGGGGAGGGCTCGGCATGGCTCTCCAGGGCATCTTGGGAGTGCTTTGTAGTGCAGGCCCTCAGTGACGACATGGGGTAACCCCGTGCTCTGCATCTGAGTATCTCCAGGGTGGGGCAGAGGTGACCCTATACTACACATGGGGAAACTGAGGCACCAAAGGCAACTTGGAGTCCTGTCTCCCACCCACCACGCTAATCACTGCACCGTCCCCCATCCCACCCTGCACGGCTGGGGTCTTCGAGTGCCAGCGGGGGGCTGGAAGCCCCTGGCATTGGAAGGCGGTGGTGGGGGGAGAGCAGGGAGCACCAAGGGATATTTATTCATTGGCTGGAGAAGCCCAAGTGGGCCGAGGAGCTAATGCAATCCAAGTGCCCATGCTCTTTCCTGGCAGGGGCTGGCGCTGCTGCAGCCTGGACTCTGAGTCACTGGTGCCCCCCACAGGTCTGTACTTCATGTCTTCAGAGCGCTGCACGGGCATAGCCATGCCAGCCCAGGGCTCCCTGGGACCGGCCAAGCAGCCAGCCAAGCACAAGCAACGGGCTGGCTGAGCAAAGGTGGGTGCCCGCCCCAAAGCCCCACTCCAGCACTGTAGGCAAACCTGCTGGGGAAGGCTGCCAAGGGGCCAGGGGACTTGAAAGGATGTGCGGGCACCTGCGCCTGGAGCCAGAGGGACTGTCAGCGAGCGTGGTGGGGGGTGGGCAGGGGGAGCCAGGGAGAGCAGCTGCAAGGGTCCGTATGACTGGAGCGGGGCTGAAGGGCAAGGGACTGGGATCCCCCACCACCACTAGGGACAGCCCATTTTGGGGGTGGGGAAGAGCTCATTTGGGGCGGGAGTAGGGTGGTCAGGGAGCCGAGGGCTTTGGGTGGCTCTGTGCCCAATGCGTGAGAAGAACTGCTCCCCCCAGCAGATGGCCAAGGGGGTGCCCTTGGAGTGGGGGGGGGGCTGGCGTGGCTGCTGCAGGGGCCGAGGGCACCACAGGGCAGACCCAGGGGGTTTGAGAGTGGCACCCTCCCAGCAGCGAGGGTGGGGCTGGCTCACGGAGGGACAGCCAACCACGGAAAGAGCCTTCCCTGAATGGACCATCAGACCCTACCCAGTGCTTGTGCCCTGCCCACTGCCCTGAGTGACAGGGCACTGTATGGACCGGGGCGGAGCAGACGGAGAGGGCCAAGAAGCCCAGTACCACCCTCCCCTGCTCACACAGGACTGGAAGCTAGAATCTAAGCCACCTCCATGTGCGGGTGGGTGGATGTGTGTGTGGCTATTTTCCCCACTGCCCTCTGCTGGATAGAATCAGAACTGCTCACCCACGTCAGAGGCCCCGTACAGTTCACAGCTTGTGGAGACTCCCCCGAAGAGGCTCCAAGTTCTCTCCCCGGCCACACCTTAGTGACGCTGTATCTGGCCCAGGCCCACAGGGTGGCTGCACAGCAGATGGCTAGGGGGGTTCAGAGCTGTTCCCCCAGGGAAAGCCCAGGCAGGGTAGCAGGGAGTGGCTCGTGCCCCGGGGACTGCTCAGTGCCCCTTGTGTGGGCCTCAGTCCCTGCTCCTGGGGACAGGTGCACAGCATAAAAACCACCCACACTGGTGGCTCTCCTGGCTGCCTTTGTGGGGTGGGGCTGACCTGACACGCCCCTTCCTTCTCCCATGGACTGTGCTGGCAGTGGGCTGCCCCACCCCAATGAGACGGCAGCCAAGTCAGCCCCATACAGCACTGTCCTGGGCGCTGTCTCGGAGCATGGGATGGCTTCAGTGCTCCTCCTGTTAACCTGGGGGGAGGAGCATCCCAAAGGGCCAGCCCCCCGTCGTTCTGCAGTGGGATCCCCACTGATCTAGGGGGCTGGGGGAGGGATATTCCCAGGGCCTAGACCCTGTCACTCTGTGGAGTTGTGGGGGGATCCCCACTTATCTAGGGGGTTGGGGGAGGGGTATGCCCAGGGGCCAGCCCCCCTGTCGCTCTGTCGAGTTGGGGGGGATCCTCACAGACCCAGGGGCTCGGGGACGGGGGGCACTCACCGAAGATGTCGTCCTTGGCCAGGGCGTAGAGGATGCGGGAGGCCCCAATCAGGTTGCTCATGGAGGCCGAGAGGGTGGACGAGTAGATGCCAATGATGACAAAGGGGGGCCAGATGTTGATGTCCCGCAGGAAGCCATAGTCCTTCTGGAGCAGGGTCCTGTCGACGGGGCGAGAGGGGTGAGCTGGGGCAGCTCGGCGAGAGCTTGGGGGCACATGCCACCCCCAGCGGCACCCCCACATGCATGCCGCAGGCCAACCAGCCACCCTTGCACACTTTGCCACGTGCACACCCGTACGTATGCCAGCACACACCGACACGCCCTGCACACGACATGCCCAGGGGCACACCCACATATGCCAGCACGCACCGACACGCCCTACACATGCACATGCCCGGGTCACAATGAGCAATTAACCCACCCACCCCACACCGGGCCGTGCACAGGCAGGGTGAAGAGTGGCTCCAGCAGCTGGTCTGTGCCCCCCTCTGGCCAGGACGTCTCAGGGAGTTGGTGGGGAAGAGATCTCCCCCGAACCCTCGTACCAGCTTCTGCCTGGGTCCTTGGGCCCCCTTAGCAGCACCACAGCCCCCGCTCCTGGAGCCAACCCCCTCCCCCGGGGCACCTCTCCCGCACCAGCTGCCCTGCCCGATGGGCAAGATGAGGACAGAGGCCATGGGAGTGGGGGAGCCGGTGTAGGGGCTGGGTGTCCACTGTAGGGGGGCGCCGTATGCCTGGCAGGGCTGGCCCAGGGAAGCAGGAAAAGCAGACGCCAGGAGGATCCAGGGGCAAGTTGGCCGTGGAGCTCGTTGGAGAAGCAACGATGCTAAGAGCAGCCATCAGTGCAGAGCCAGCAGCCCTGGGCAGACACAGCGTGACCTGGCACTGGCCTCCCCACCCAGCTCCAGCCTGACCTCGCTACACCCCCCTTCCCCGCAAGGCACTGCCCAGCCGCCTGGCGCCTGCGCTCTGCCCACGCTTCTTGGACCAGAGCCATGAGCAGAGCTGAAGAGGAAATCTGCCCCATCTCCCCCGAGGAGCCAGGCGCAGCCACCCCCCAGAGAGGGGAACTGGAAAGCTCTGGCTGCAGGACAGACACACCTTGCTACTCCATCACCTACACGGAGGGGTTTGTTATTGCAGGGTCTCTCCCAAGCACTGTGTTTATTGTTTGTTAGTGCGGGGGCCATCATGAGCACTGTGCAGGCGGGTGCAGTAGGGTTGGGGGTCCCCAAGGGGACAAGGAGATGGGCACGAGGGGGGGGGCTCCCCAAAAGGCCAAAGGGCCAGGTTTGGGCACATGGGGAGGGTCCCTGATGGGCCGAGGGGCAAGCACGGGGTTGTGTGTGACAGGCCAAGGGGGCAGGTGCAGAAGGGTCCCCGACAGGCCAAGGGGATGGGGGCAGGAGTGGGGGGGGGGCCCTGACAGGCCTTGGGGACAGGCACAGGAGCACGGGGGGTCCCTGACAGGCTGAGGTGGTGGGGGCCAGAGCAGGGGGGTTCCCTGACGGGCTGAGGGAGCGGGCATGGGGGTGCCCTGCCCAAGCCCCTGAACACTGCAGCCCTTGCAGAGCTCGATTCCTTCAGCGGGGCCCCCAGGCGGCTCACTGGTAATTGCTCTCCCAGCCCATTACCGTGCCAGGGCCCAGCAGAGCCAATTGCTACCATCAGTCTCCCAGGAGGCAGCGGGTCGGGCCAGGGCCAATCGATAGCAAAGCAGTTACGGCCAGGCTGGCAGACGGCTCGTGCTGGGCGCTGGGTTAATCAAACCATCCAGCCCCAAGGCAGCTGATTTCCAGGAAGACCTAAAACACCCCCCCTTTCCCCACCCTCATGCTAGCTCCGCAGCAGGACCAGCTCTGCTGGGGCACGTCACTGGCCAAGTCCTGTCCCGGAGCAACGATGGGGGTGCACAAAAGACACCGACAAATCCAGCCTGGCATCGGAGACAGGGTCAGGGACACAGGGATGGAGTGCCTGGGATCAGGCTGGCACCGGGTGGCGCTTCCAGCCCGGGGTTTGTTTTGTAAAGGCGGCAGGGCGAGGAGCCCAGGCCACGCAAAGTGGCCTCCCCAGCATGGCATCACGCCCATCCCCGCGCACAAAGCACAGCCACCGGCGGGCAGATCAGTGGCTCCAACACAGCCCTGCCGGTGGGGCAGCCTGCTGGGCCCAGCTCCGGGCTCCCCAGGATGCTGCCCGAACGCTCTGCCAGGGCCAGGCTCCGCTCCGGGGGAGAGACACGGGCAAGGGAACCTGCAGATTTTACCTTCTGCACATCAGGGTGTACCCCTGAGTGACGCAGCTGGGCGGAGTGCCCCAGGGCTGGGCTGGCAGGGGGCTGCGGGTCAGAGCTGTGTGGGGGCTGGATGAAGCAAGACACCACGTATGCCGTGTCTGGCTGAGGCGGGCGCCCTGTGATTTGCATCACACTGGTGGCTGGAGTCTCTAATACTCCCAGGGAAATCGCAGTGGGAAGGGACATCCAGGTAACTCACCCGTCACTTGCAGAGTCAGAAAACCAGCGTGGGAGAGACCTGGCCCCGCCAGGCCTCTGTGTCCGCTCCTAGACATGTGGATTTCAGGGCTACTCTCTCGGAGGCCCTGGGAACCCCTCCCCTGGGGGAGTATGGCCAGGCCAGCTTGCGGGCGAAAGGAATATCCTTTCTGAGGCAGCATCCGGGCTGGGGCATCAGCTCTGGGGTCCCACAGTGCCCAGTTATGGCCTGTTTGCCCTTTGGATGCCCGCAGGGTAGCACTATTGCTTGGTAGGAACATCCCGGGCCACGGGCCCCACTGCAGCCAGCAGACACAGCCTCTTGGCAGATTCCTGCTGCTGGCACGAAGGGTGGGTTCTCAGAGCCGCTCGGCAGCCAGAGCTGCCTGGCCACGAGCATTTCATTGTGGGTTGGAAGCCACAGGAGCCATCGATCAGCTGGAAGCCACCTACTCGGGGTTTACGAGACAGCGGCCCATATAGCCCCGCAGCAGCCAACTGACCAAAACTCAGAGAGGAACTAAGCGGGGAAGGAGCCATTTGCCGATGCTTTACAAGGATACAAATGGCCCAGCCTTTAATTGGATTTTAACTAGAGTCTGAGAGCAGGTGGGAGATAAATTAGCCCAGATCTGAAACCTCAGTGTGTCTGGCAATTAATACCTAATTATCTGGAAATTGATCACCTTGTTCAGAGTGGCAGCAGAGCGGATGGTCCAGTGTGGGGGCCCAGGACAAGCTTCCCCCACCCCGGCTTGCAACACACCCACTGGGGAATCCTGGCCAAGCCCCACTGCTCTGGCTGGCTGCCCCCTGGCTGCATTTCAAGGGCTGGCTTGACCTGCAAGGCAGTGAGGGTGGGGGGGGTCGCCTAGCCTCTCACCCACCAGGCTGGACAGCTCCAGTTCCATTGTACGGGGCGTTTGCACCAACCCTTGGCAATCAAAGTCCTGCCTTCTCCACAGGGACAGGAGCCCCCCAGGACCTCTCCCTTGGGGCTGGTTTGCCCCGAGTCTTCGTGCACTGCCCGATGTCCTCCTCCCCAGAGCAGGCTGCTGCCCCTAACCTGCCAAGTAGCACTGCTCGGGCGAAGGAAGGGGGTGTGGTGCCTGCCAGCAGGGGGCGTTGGGGAGGTGCCCCCGCCAGGCAGGCCCCAAACGGGCAGGATGTGGGAGGAGCTGTAGAAAGAATGGTTGGTGAGGCCACCCTAAATGAGAAGAGGATTGTTTTTGTGTAGGTCCTACCTAAATAGCAGCTCCTGCAGGCTTGTTCTCGAGGCTGACAGAGCCAAGTGTGAAACCTCGCCCTCCCCTGCCTTATGCTAGCCTATCTCCCCTGTATGGTGGGGGAATGGGGGCGGGGGGAGAACCCGCAACTGTAGGCTCCAAGCCAAGCCCAGAAGTCCTCACACGGGACGGGGGTCCCATGCCAGCCCAGGGCTCGGCGGAGCTAGGCTGCCAGGGCAAGGCTCCCAGCTACCCCACCCCGGGGGGAATGGTCTCCAACAGGGAGCAGCCCCCTTCCTGGGGAGCCACGGGACTTACAGCAGGGCTGAGTCAGACCTATTATCCCTAGTGACTAGAGGGGGAAACTGAGGCAGAGCCTTGTCCGTGGCAGCGGGGGGGGGGGCGGGCGCTGGAGGTAAATCACAGCCCCCAGGTTTCCAGCTCCCCATCATGTGCTCGCTCCTGACAAAGTCTGGTCAGGCCAGCCTCTGCGGAGCTGGCCCGCTGGGCCCAGCTCTGAGCAGCGAGCAGGCTGGAGCTATCCACCGGGAGGGAGGCTGGGGAGGGGAGTGGGGGCCCCCCTAGGGGAGCCAGAGGGCTCTGGGGGGCAGGACTGGAGCCAGAGCCCCCCCTCCCCCAATGTTATCCAGCAGGCACAAGGCCACTGCCCTGGATCTCACTGGTGGAGCTGTCCCTCCGCACAGCCCCTGGCATTGCCCAAGCTCTGCTGTGCCGTGCCCGCTGCCTGCTGCCAAGGCACTAGGTGCCCCAACATCGCTCAGCCAGTGACACCCCACCCCCGCACTACCCAGGGGTTGGGGGCAGGGATGGGGCCCATGCCCTGGGACTGTCTCGCTAATTAGCTGGGGGGGAGGGGAGGCGAGCGAAGCCCACGACCCATTCCTGAGTAGCAGCCCCACACCGGCCTGTCCCCTGTCGCTCTGAGCAATGGCTGTGCATTAAGATATTAGCTGCTGACAGCTATAACTCTCCCGATTCCTGCCAGCCGCCTGCCACCGGCCCGATTTATGGCACCACTTTCCAGAATGGAAAATTAACAGCTGAGCCCGGGGCGTGCTCCGGGCAGCCCCCGGGGCCGGCACAGCAAGGCGGGCCCTGCCCGGCAACCCTGCGGGGCCCCAGCTCCAGGACGGGGAGCGCAGCTGGACCAAGCAGGTGCTTCCGAGCGGGCTGCCATTGGCACAGCGGCATGGCATGAGCTTATGATGGGGCCCGGGCACCCAGTCCTTGAGAGCTGCAAGCCCAGCGCTGGGAGGAGCAGGCCCCCAATGGCTCTGGGTGACCCCAATCCCAGGGCCTCCCAGCCCGCCCATGCCTGGCTGCCTGCCAGCCCCAAATCAACACGGCTCTTCTGCAGGTGGATTGCTCACCAGCCCCCTGGCCCAAGCCAGCCTGCGGCCCGTCAGCTCAGCCTTCCCTGGGCTCCGGCTCCACTCCGCCCTGATAGCTGGGCTCCCCCGCACCCGCTGCCTCCAGGGAGCTGGGCTTCCGGCAGCCCCCCACGGCACTGCAGCCCGCTCGCCCCGGCGGGGGCTGGCGCGGGCCGGGGGCACGTACCTGTCGCAGGTGCAGCAGAGTGTGACGGCCAGCAGGTTGTAGATGACGTAGGTGAAGAGCACGGCGGCGATGGTGCCTCTGGGGATGGAGTAGCTGGGGCGTTTCAGATCCCCTGCGGGGGGAAAGCGAGGGGACGCCGTCAGCCCTGCCCCATGGCCCCCGGCCCCCCTGGCCTTTCCCCTCCCCCGCCCGCCCGGCCCCCTCCTCACCAGACATGTTGGAGCCGGCCATGATGCCGGTGCAGCCGTTGAACATGACGGCAAAGACGGTGCTGAAGCTCATCAGGCGCCCCGTGGTGTAGTCCACGCCGTAGGCGGCTGCCGGGACGGAGGGGAGAGGTGAGGAAGGCCCAGCAGCCCCAGCACCAAGCCCCCAACGCAGGCCGGACCATGGGCACCGGCTCTGTCCCCCCACGACCCCCGGCTTGAGCGCTGTGTCAGGCTGGGCTGAGAGCGTTGGGCAAGGGCGGGGCTGAGGTCAGCCCGGCAGACAGCTCTCTGCCGAGCGAAACTGGCATGGGAGCCTGCTGGGTGCGGGGCAGCACCACTCGGGGCACAGCCCTGGGGGGGCCGCGGCCGCGCTGCCAGGGAGCTCCCCAGTGCAGCCATGCTGGCAGGGTGTAGGGCTACCCTGACAGCTGGGGCGAAGCCAGGGAACAGCCCCTGCCATCTGCCTCTAGTGGCACCAGGCAAGAGCAGATTGCGGGCACGGCCATTCTGGCAGTAAAGCTGGAAGACGGCTCATGGCCTGGGCCTTTAAGGGCTGGGGGAACTGTAACTCCCAAGGTGAGTCCCAGCAAAGTGCCAGGCTCTGCTGGGCAGGGCAGGCAGAACTGGACGGGATAAGGTGTGCCAGGGGGTTGGGGGGAAGCTGGGGGCAGGGTTAGGTGGGGAGCCTGGAGGTGAACTGGGGGCAGGGCCAGGGGCCGAGTGGGGTGGGAGGTTGCTGGGCGGGGTTGGGAGGGCTGGGTTGAAGGTTGCCAGGAAGGGTCAGGTGTGTGGTGGGCAGGCTGGGTGAGGGGTTGCTGGGCGAGGGGTGATTGGATCGGGCAGGCTGGGTGAGGGGCTGCCACGCAGGGTCGGGCGGGTGGTGGCCAGGCCGGGTGAGGGGTTGCCGGGTAGGGATGGGCATGGGGCGGTCAGGTTGGGCAGGCCCGGCGAGGGGTTGCTGGGCAGCATCGGGCGCGGGGCGGTCGGGTAGGGTACGCCGGGCAAGGGGTTGCCGGGCAGGGTCAGGCATGGGGCGGTCTGGGCGGGCAGGCCGGGCGAGGGGTTGTCGGGTGCGGGGCAGTCTGGGTGGGCAGGTCTGGGCGGGCAGGCCGGGCGAGGGGTTGTCGGGCAGGGTCGGGCGCGGGGGGGTCGGGTCGGGCAGGCCGGGCGAGGGGTTGTCAGGCAGGGTCAGGTGCGGGGCAGTCGGGTCGGGCAGGCCGGGCGAGGGGTTGTCGGGCAGGGTCGGGCGCAGGGCGGTCGGGTCGGGCAGGCCGGGCGAGGGGTTGTCGGGGAGGGTCGGGCACGGGGCGGTCGGGTCGGGCAGGCCGGGCGAGGGGTTGTCGGGCAGGGTCGGGTGCGGGGCGGTTGGGTCGGGCAGGCCGGGCGAGGGGTTGTCGGGCAGGGTCGGGCGCGAGGCGGTCTGGGCAGGCAGGCCGGGCGAGGGGTTGTCGGGCAGGGTCGGGTGCGGGGCGGTTGGGTCGGGCAGGCCGGGCGAGGGGTTGTCGGGCAGGGTCGGGCGCGGGGCGGTCTGGGCAGGCAGGCCGGGTAAGGGGTTGTCGGGCGTGGGGCAGTCTGGGCGGGCAGGCCGGGTGAGGGGTTGTCGGGCGCGGGGCGGTCTGGGCGGGCAGGCCAGGTGAGGGGTTGCTGGGCGAGGGGTGATTGGATCGGGCAGGCTGGGTGAGGGGCTGCCACGCAGGGTCGGGCGGGTGGTGGCCGGGCCGGGTGAGGGGTTGCCGGGCAGGGATGGGCATGGGGCGGTCAGGTCGGGCAGGCCGGGCGAGGGGTTGCTGGGCAGCATCGGGTGCGGGGCGGTCGGGTTGGGTACGCCGGGCAAGGGGTTGCCGGGCAGGGTCAGGCACGGGGCAGTCGGGTCGGGCAGGCCGGGCGAGGGGTTGCCGGGCAGGGTCGGGCGCGGGGCGGTCGGGTCGGGCAGGCCGGGCGAGGGGTTGCCAGGCACCGTTGGGCGCGGGGCGGTCGGGTCGGGCAGGCCGGGAGAGGGGTTGCCGGGCAGGGTCGGGCGCGGGGCGGTCAGGTCGGGCAGGCCGGGCGAGGGGTTGCCGGGCAGGGTTGGGCGCGGGGCGGTCGGGTCGGGCAGGCCGGGCGAGGGGTTGCCGGGCAGCGTCGGGCGCGGGGCGGTCGGGTCGGGCAGGCCGGGTGAGGGGTTGCCGGGCAGCGTCGGGCGCGGGGCGGTCGGGTCGGGCAGGCTGGGCGAGGGGTTGCCGGGCGGCGTTGGGCAGTCTGGGCAGGCAGGCCAGGCGAGGGGTTGCCGGGCTGAGGGCAGAGCCGGACGGTGCCCACCTGCCAGGTTGCCCCGCAGGGTGGCAAGCCGGAAGCCGGTGAAGGAGCCATTGACAGCCAGCGAGCCGTTGCCCTGAGGCAGCGGCACCACGGTGGGGCCCACGGCGAAGAAGCTGACGAAGACGGTGACCAGCACCAGCATGACGATGAGGAAGATGAGGAAGGTGGCCTTGGCGTAGATGGAGGCACCCACCAGGCAGACCAGCAGGCAGACCAGCAGCAGGGCCGTGCCGTAGAGCAGCTCGTACCAGTAGCTGCGGGGCAGGACCTGGAAGCCGCTGCCCATGGTCTGACCTGCCGGGAGATGGGGCGGGTTAAGGGGCCCAGAGTGGGCATGGCATGGGGGCAGCTCCCCACACATCCCCTGCCTTGGGACGGGAGCGCAGGCTTGTGCTGGGGCTGCCAATGGGGGAGCCAATCCATGCCAGCCTGAGCCCTGGGCATGCCAGGGTGGGGGTTACCTTCACCCCTGCTTCAAGAGGGCCATCACTGCCCCGGCACAGGTAGGTAACCCGGGTTGGGGGGGGCATTCCTACCTGGGAGTGGCAGGCTCCTTGGGGCATTAACCTTTCTCCTCCCCCTGCCCCACATCCCTGTGCCAATGGGGCTGATCAGAGAGAGCAGCTGGAGGGCTGGTGCAGCCAGGAGGGGAATCGGCAGGCAGCTGCCAGGGGCCTTCCTGCACCTCCGTGGGCCACGTGAGGGGTAGCTGGAGTCCAGGGGCCATGGGGATGGCAGCCATCCACACCCAGCACAGCACTGTCGCTGCCAATAGCACCAGCAGGTGGCGCTCAGCCCTACGCAGCGTAGTCCCCGGCTTTGGCAGCCCCACGGCTGCCCTGCCATGCCCGGCTCCCCGGGCTGCTCCCCCCGTACACCATGCATGGACAGAACCCCACAGGCGCCTGCAGGTAAGGCCGGACAAGCCCTCTTTGTAACAGCAGGGGAAACTGAGGCACAGAGCAAGGCAGGGCCTTGCCCAAAGTCAGGGAGGGAGCCAATGACAGAGGCGGGCAGGGACCCAGGCGTCCAAGACCCCTGCTTTCACCGTTCGCGCAAGGTCCCCTCCCTGCAGGGTGGTTCGCGGGCAGTCTCCTGGGGTCTAACAGCAGCCTCGCCCACTCCCTGGCTCCCTCTCTGGCTACGTGGGGAACTGCAGCCCCCAAACCAAGGAGTAGCTCTGCAGGCCCATGAACCCCAGGCGATGCCCCTACCTCAGCTCTGGGTGGGGGAGCACTGCCTCCAGCCCGCCCACCCACCCTGGGCACCGGCACAACGGGGGGGGCTGGAGCCAGGATCAGACGGGCCCATCCTGGGGCAGGCAGTGGAGGAGGGATTGACCGGGCAGCCGAGCTGGGCTGTTGGTGGGGAGGGAAGGGGGACCCCACTTACCTAGAGGGATCCCGAAGATGTCGACGATGGCCTCCACCAGCCCCAGGATGTACAGGGCGCTGCCGCAGACGTTGGCCAGGAAGAACATGATCCCAATGCTGCCCCCAAACTCGGGGCCAAGCGCACGGCTGATCATGTCTGCGCTGGGGTCAAGGAACACCAAGGGTGCGGGGGGATCCCAGCGTCAGCAGCTCCTGCCCAGCCCCCCGGGCCTGTGGGAGCCCAGGGAGATGCTGGCCACGCAGGGCCAGGCGCTGGCAACAGCCTGACAGGCCTTGATTCCACGGCAGGAGCCGGCCCATGGCACAGAGTGTGTGTGTGGGGGGGTGTCCCTGTGCCCGGCACAGCGGCTGCCCTGGGCGTGGCACATTCCTAGCGACCTGGATCAGCTCCCAGCTGGCTGCAGTGAGCAGGGCAGGAGCCCAGTGCCCTCAGCTTCCCTTTTCTAAGGCACTTCCAGTTAAAGCTGGTGAGGATTTCCCCTCCCCGCAGTGCCATGGGGACGCCTGAGGCCACCGCCCAGCTGGCAAGGGGGCACGTGCTGGAAAGAGGGGTGGGTGCAGAGAAGCAAAGCCTCTGGCTGGCAACCGGGCACAGCTTGACCCCACCCCAGGGCACACGGCTGCCAGCCAGGGGGCACGGGCTGTGGGGATTTCAGTCTGTCTGCAGAACCCCAGGCCTCGCCCCCCACAGCACGTGCCAGGGGACCAGCTCTGCCAGGCCAGGCTGCTGCCCCCCAGACCCAGACCAAGGGGAACTGGGCCGGATGGGCTGCCGAGAGAGAGGCAGCGCCGGGGCGGGGGTGCCAGGGAAGGATACAGTAGGCTCCGCCGGCGTCCAGCGCCCCATTGGTGGAGATGGCGCACACCGACAGCACCGTCATGCCGATGATGACGTAGGCCACCACGAACATGCCCAGTGCCTCGTACAAGCCAGCCTGGCCCACCACAAACCCTGCCGGCAGAGGGGGGAAGTAAGGGGAACGTGGCACGGAGCCCCCGCCTCCTCTCAGTTCCCTGTGAAGCCAGGCCAGCCCAGCCTGCCCCCGCCCCCCGGGGCAAGGGTGAGGGACATGGCGCAGGGGCCTTGGGCAGGCCAGGGATCTGTCCTCCCGCCCCAAGAACCTGCCCCCCATGGGCCTGCTCCCCCACTGTAGGAACAGCCTTCCAGCTAGAGACCAGTGGGGGACCCGCTAGGGACCTGATGCTAGGGGTGCTGGGAGCCTGAGCACCCGTCCCCGCTGTGCTGAACGGCCCAGCCATACTGCGCCAGCAGCTCCGCTCCAGGGAAAAGAGCAGTTATCAGAGCCCACGAGCTGCGGCACTAGGGGCTTAAAGCGAAGCACCAGGGGGATTAAAGCAACGCTCAGCCCCACGCGCAGGGAGAGCCTTTAGACAGCATGGGGGGGTGGGGGTACAGCGCCAGTGAAGGGCTGGGGGGGGACCAGCAAATCACCAGGGCGAGTCCCTGTACATCTACCCCGGCATGGTGTCCCCAGGGAGGGGGAGAGCCGGAGCAGGGAGGAATCCAGCCTCCAGCAGGGACAATGCCCTGGGCACTCCCTGAGCTCAGGGCGATTGGGGGAGGCTGGCATACCAAGCTGCCCACGGGCACTGGCATCTGGCCTCCCCCCCCCCCCGTGGGCTTTCTGCTTCAACCATGGCTATTCGGTGGCTGCTAAGTGCCTGGCCCCCTAAGGGGTGTGAGGGAGAAGCAGCTTCCATCTGGGGCTGCTGGGAGGAAGCAGTCACTGCCCCCACCTCCCGATCCTCCTCCCGTCATTGTGCCAGCCTTCCCCCCCCCTCACCATCCCAGACGCAGCTTGTGACGAAGTGGGACTGTTCTTAATGACAGGTTTCAGAGTAGCAGCCGTGTTAGTCTGTATCCGCAAAAAGAAAAGGAGTACTTGTGGCACCTTAGAGACTAACCAATTTATTTGAGCATAAGCTTTCCTGAGCTACAGCTCACTTCATCGGATGCATTCAGTGGAAAATACAGTGAGGAGATTTATATACACAGAGAACATGAAACAATGGGTGTTACCGTACACACTGTAAGGAGAGTGATCAGGTAAGGTGAGCTATTACCAGCAGGAGAGTGTGTGTGTATGGGGGGGGGGGGGCGACGACCTTTTGTAGTGATAATCAAGGTGGCCATTTCCAGCAGTTGACAAGAACATCCAAGGAGCAGTGGGGGGCGGGGGATAAACATAGGGAAATAGTTTTACTTTGTGTAATGACCGATCCACTCCCAGTCTCTATTCAAGCCTAAATTAATTGTATCCAGTTTGCAAAAAACTGCAATTCAGCAGTCTCTTGTTGGAGTCCGTCCCCAAGTTTTTCTGTTGAAGTATTGCCACCTCTAGGCCTGCAATGGAGCGACCCGAGAGACTGACGTGTTCTCCAGCTGGTTTTTGAATGTTATAATTCTTGACGTCTGATTTGCATCCATCCATTCCTTCACGCAGAGACTGTCCAGCCTGACCAATGTACACAGCAGAGGGGCACCTTGATTATCACTACAAAAGGTTTTCCCCCCGGCTGGTAATAGCTCACCTTAACTGATCACTCTGTGTTACAGTGTGTATGGTAACACCCATTGTTTCATGTTCTCTATGTACATAAATCTCCCCACTATATTTTCCACAGTATGCATCCGATGAAGTGAGCTGTAGCTCACGAAAGCTTATGCTCAAATAAATTGGTTAGTCTCTAAGGTGCCACAAGTACTACTGTTCTTAATGGTTCCTCTGAATAACGCGGGGGTGCCTCAGTTTCTCCATGCAGTTCTTAAGTATCTAGGTGGTGGGATAAGGGTGTATGATCGTTGCAGAGCCCTAGAGGGCAGGTGTGTGCAGGGGTCTGGACACAGAGAATGGCCGACACCCTGTTTCCTGGCAACGGATGGCCTGGGCCCTTCCCCCCTGCAAGGTGAGAGCTAAAGGGTTGGAGAACAAAGGAGTCAGGTGACCTCCTGGCCAGGGAAAGGGGAAAGCCCAGGGGAAAAGGGGCTGGAGAGAGTTTCAGTTTGGGGCTGGCTGGGGACATGGAGTGAAGTGCAGATGTGGTTGTCTGGCTCCCTGCTCCCCAAAATGGACCCGGCTGAGGGGTCCCGTTCTCTGCACCTACAAGCTCTGTGTTAGACCATGTTCCTGTCGTCTAATAAACCTTCTGTTTTACTGGCTGGCTGAGAGTCACGTCTGACTGCGGAGTTGGGGGCAGGACCCTCTGGCTTCCCCTGTACCCCGCCTGGGCGGACTCACTGGGGGAAGCGCACGGAGGGGCAGAGGATGCTGAATGCTCCGAGGTCAGACCCAGGAAGGTGGAAGCTGGGTGTCCTGCAGATAGTCTGCTCCCAGAAAGGAGACTTCCCCAGAGTCCTGACTGGTTTCGTAGGGAGCAGTTCCAGAGCATCGCCCAGGGAGTGCGTGACACAGCTCTTGTAGGTTTTGCTTTCCTGCGCTGGGCAAGGACGACACCCGCCCAGCTCCCTGCAGCCCCACGGCTGCTCCTGCTGGTACCAGCTACCTCTGGGCACCACAGGGCAGCTGCCCAGGAGGGAATCGCTGCAAGGAAACATCCAGCTGCTCTGGTGGAACATCAAAGTGAGACTCCCCGGACTTGGGTCACTGTCCCGCTGGGTCCCACATGTGGGCAGAGCACCACGGCTCACAGCACCAGGCAAAGCCAGATACCACGTGCCCCTAGGCTGCATTCACAGGCAGCGCCAGATGGAGCAAAGGGCGGAAGAGAACCGCTGCCATGCAAAGAACCCGGCGCACTCAGGCTCATCCCAGGGAATGCAGGAAGTGGCCCTGTTCCACAGAGAACTGAGACGGGCACAAAGCGGGCAAGTGATGCCACGTCCTCTCCTGCCCACCCAGCACCCTGTCAGCTTTAACTACGCACCAATAAGCTACCTGCATAATGAGCCCCCATATGAGAGTGGGCAAAAGGGACAGGCACCGTGACCCACCGCATGGAGACGGGACGGGCGTGTGACGAAGTGGGACTGTTCTTAAATGTTTCCTCTGAATAGTGTGGGAGTGCCTCAGTTTCCCCTATACAGCTCTTGAGTGTCTGGGTGGTGGGGTAAGGGTGTATGATCACTGCAGAGCCCTAGAGGACAGATGTGTGCAGGGGTCTGGACACAGAGAATGGCCGACACCCTGTTTCCTGGCAACTGATGGCCTGGCCCTTCCCCCTGCAAGGTGAGAGCTAAAGGGTTGGAGAACAAAGGAATCAGGTGACTTCCTGGCCCGGGAAAGGGACAAAGCCCAGGGGAGGAGGGGCTGGAGGGAGTTTCAGTTTGGGGCTGGCTGGAGACATGGAGTGAAGTACAGACGTGGTTGTCTGGCTCACTGCCCCCCAAAATGGACCCAGCTGAGGGGTCCCGTTCTCTGCACCTGCAAGCTCTGTTTTAGACCATGTTCCTAATAAACCTTATCGTCTAATAAACCTCTGTTTTACTGGCTGACTGAGAGTCACGTCTGACTGCGAAGTTGGGGTGCAGGACCCTCTGGCTTCCCCCGTACCCTGCCTGGACGGACTCGCTGTGGGAAGCGCACTGAGGGGCAGAGGATGCTGAATGCTCTGAGGTCAGACCCAGGAAGGTGGAAGCTGGGTGTGCTGAAGACAGGCTGCTCACAGAAAGGAGACTTCCCCAGAGTCCTGACTGGCTTCATGGGGAGCAGTTCCAGAGCATCGCCCATGGACTCCGTGACAGGGTGTCCCCAGCACAAATCCACCCCAGGGGCAGGCCAGAGGAGAGAGACAGCTCTAACTTCCAGGCACCTTTTGGGGGATCTTGGCTGCAACCCCGCTGAGCGTGGCTATGGCGCTGCGCCAGGTGAGACAGGGTGTTTGACGGTGCAGCTCTGAAAGGCAGGTTTACAATGCTTGTGGCTGCCTGCGCCCAGACCCTCTTAGTAAACAAGGAAGGGTTATTTTCTCCTTCTCATAACACAAGAACCAGGGCTGACCCAATGAAATTAATAGGCAGCAGGTTTCAAACAACCAAAAGGAAGTATTTCGTCAAACATCACACAGTCAACCTGTGGAACTCACTGCCAGGGGATGCTGTGAAGGCCAAAAGTATAGCATGGTTCAAAAAAACAAAAACAAAAACTAGATAAGTTCCTGGAGGATAGGTCCATCAATGGCTGTTAGACAGGATAGGCAGGGAGGTAACTCCATGCTCCGGGTGTCCCTAGCCTCTGATTGCCAGAAGCTGGGTGAGGGCGACAGGGGACGGGTCAGTCGATCATTGCCCGGTTCTGTTCTCTCCCTCTGAAGCATCTGGCACCGGCCTCTGCTGGAGGACAGGACACAGGGCTAGACGGACCCATTGGGCTGACCCACTGTGGCCGTTCTGATGCTCTACATGTATGTGACTCCCGTGGGGGAGTCGTCCCCAAAGGCCGGTGCAGAGGGGAAATTGATCCGGCAGCACTGACTGTAAACACCCACTGGGAAGGTGGGGCCTGGGCAGGGCAGTTTGAGGGATCGCGGGGACTCCGCCGAGCGCCCGAGACCCCCGCAGCCTGCGCAGGCCCCAGATGGAAGGCGCTAGGCAGGGTGAGCCTCTGCTGACAGCCCTGTTCCCACAGCCCAGGGCTACCCAGTCTGCCAAGGGATCCAGGCGAATCACACCCACCCCCAGGAAAGGGCCTGGAGACTCCAGCCAGGAAGAGAGGCCACGGCCATGCTGGGCACCTGGGCCAAGGAGCGGAAGAGAAAAGGGGTGGCGGGAGGGGAGATGGCCTGCCTGGGCCACGTCATTTCTGCACGGATAGTCAGCAAGAACTCAGAGACATCATGGAGAGGAGAGACCAGTTCAGTTGGGTCCTCTCCATGGGGTCTGGGATAACTCCCTCCCTCCCTCCCACCAACCCCAAACTGGGCCAGGATCACTCCCTCCCCCCCCCCAAATTGGGCCAGGATCGCTCCCCCACCCAACTGGCCCCGGCCAGGATGCTTCTCCCAGGAGTAATTCCCCAGTTTCAGATCTGACACCTGGGAGAGGAATGTGAGCTGTGACAGAGGCCTGGCCTAGCCAGGGCGGCCTGGCAATGCACTGGCCTGGTTCTCTGGGCAGGTGCGTGTGTAGTTACTGTTTGCGCAACATAGGCTGTAAAGTGCCATGTCCAGGCCACCTGTTGCCATGATCAGTGTGAGAGAGAGAGCACCACTGCCCTCTGCTGGATGGACTCAGAACTGCACACAGGAGTGGCGTCATAGGCCCCACGCCGCTCCCAGAGACTCTCCCTTTGCTCCAGAGGCAGAGGACAGAGCTTCTGGAGCAGGGGAAGCTGAGTTTTATCCTTGCCACCCCCAGGAAGTCATCAGGGGCCATGGACCAGTTACCGAACAGGCCAAACGAGCCACGCTGCAAGACCTGCACCGCCCAAGAGCAGGGCTCCCCTCCCCAAGCATGTTCTGGTATCCTGCTAAGTAGACTGTGACCTTCTTAGGGCTGGGCACTCTAATGGCCCATAGAGCCCCAGGCACGCCAGCAGCGGGGACTCAGAGGAGACCTTGCAGAGGGGTGGGAGGGAGCCGGCTTGGGAAGTGATGGAATGGGGGGGTGCCTGACAGTCAGGACAGCTTTATCCCTCCATGGCCGGGGAACAGAGCAAGACAGTGCAGAGCAATCGGCAGCTTAGATCTCTCCTTTTCCTGCGTGTTGCCCCCTCTTAATGCCCATTACCGCCACATCAGCCGGCTGCCTGGATAGACAGGGAGCACCGGGACGGAGGACGTAAGGCCACTGCGCTTCACTAGAAAGGTTCTCCCAAGCTGGGGAGATGATGGAACTAAAATCCAAGTCACGCCGGGCTCAGGCAGCCGGGCAGATGCAGGAAGCGAACCAGACAGGAAACCCACATCCCCCGAAGGGGAAGCAGCAGGCCATTGCGCCTCACCCTGAAGGCTACCTCAGCCAGGCTCCTGCACGTACGGAAGAGCTCCACAGTGACAAAGCCCCATGGTGAAGGAGCTGGCTCCCATCCTCCTGGAACCGACACACAGGATGGTGAGCGCTCCGTGTTGCCATCCCAGGATGCAGGGCGGCAGATGGTCTTGCCAAGTACACTGACCTCCCTTGTACTTAAGGCTTTGATGCACATGGCTTGACGAATTTAACAGACGTGAATCCTGTTTGCCAGAAGGCAAAGCCGGGGCGAGGCACGGCCCACAGCATCCAGGGGCTACACCCTGCTGAGGCACCATCCCCATCTCCCCCTCCTCCCCAGTTCCTTCTGCACCCCCAAAGCCACAAGATCAAACTTCAAGATGCAGCATCTAATCGGGGGGGGGAGGAGCTCCCCTTCTGGGTGCCCAGCTTCAGACACAAGGGCCTGACTGTCACCGGTGCCCATCAAAGCAGGCCCAGAGGGAGCAGGAAGCGCTCGGCACCTCTGACAAGCTGGCACTGTGGGCCCGCTCCTCCTCCACTCAGTTACACCAGTAGGAGCCAGGAACAACTCACAGAAGCCAATGGGACTGTTCCGCTACATGGCTGGGGCAGGCAAGATCAGAGACAGGCCCTGGGGGTCCCAAAAGAAGAGGCCACTGCTGCAAAATCAGCCCCTGGCATCTCTGCAGCCGGGCTCACAGCTCCCCAAGGAGCAGCATGAAGGTGACCCAGTGCTGGTAACTTGCAGGGCTTCCCCCAGTGCAGCAGTGTGAAACTGGCGAATTTCACACCCTGGAGCCCACTCCAGTCACATGCACATGGCTGTTCCCACCATACAGGCTAGAAACTAGCTTCTAAGGCTTCTGTTCTGCAGAAGCTGGAGGCTCAGGCCTGCCCCGGCCACAGCAAGCTTCCCTTTGGTCATAAGCCAGGGCAGAAATTTCCCAAGTTGGGCTTTAATAATTATTGGTGGGACGCGCTTGACAGGCACTCACAAAACGACAGATTAAGGAACCTAAATGAAGGAGAAGGGGGGGGGGGAAGGGGGAGGGTGAGAAAACCTGGATTTGTGCTGGAAATGGCCCAACCTGATGATCACTTTAGATAAGCTATTACCAGCAGGACAGTGGGGTGGGAGGAGGTATAGTTTCATATTCTCTGTGTATATATAAAGTCTGCTGCAGTTTCCACGGTATGCATCCGATGAAGTGAGCTGTAGCTCACGAAAGCTCATGCTCAAATAAATTGGTTAGTTTCTAAGGTGCCACAAGTACTCCTTTTCTTTTTGCGAACCCCAGAGAAGTGGATCTCGCAGGACTCAGAGCGTAAAACCCTTCGCCATTCAGTGTTGGCTTGGCTGCAGTTACAGTAATAGAGAAGTAAACAGAATTGCAGGTTGCCTGGCCAGCAGGATTTACTCTTGCATCTGCCTGGGTTTTCCTACCAATCCAAGACTCAGCACGGGGTGAGAACACAGGCTAAAACTGTCCCAGCGTTTTGGAAGAACTCCTCGGCACTGGGGAAGGCCGGAGTTTGCTAGGGTGTGCCCGCACAGCAGTCCCGGGGCAGCTCAAGTTAGATGTACCCAAAATGGCTTTAATCCAGCTAGCGGGTGTACAAACAGTGGCAAAGCTGCGGCAGCTCGGTGAGAAGTTACCCAGGGCTCTGCACGGTACAGTCCACCCCAAACCACACACTGCTATGGCTTCTCTGCTCCAATATCCAAGCTAGATAGATGAACCCCCACCCATCCCAGCAACCGTGGTACAGACACACCCTTAGACGGAGGTGCTACCAGAGGATCAAGCCTTAGCCTAAGGCTAACAGCATTTTGGGCTGTATAAGTAGGGGCATTGCCAGCAAATTGAGGGACATGATCATTCCCCTCTATTCAGCATTGGTGAGGCCTCATCTGGAGTACTGTGTCCAGTTCTGGGCCCCACACTACAAGAAGGATGTGGAAAAATTGGAAAGAGTCCAGCAGAGGACAACAAAAACGATTAGGGGGCTGGAGCACTGGACTTATGAGGAGAGGTTGAAGGAACTGTGGTTATTTAGTCTGCAGAAGAGAAGAATGAGGGGGGATTTGATAGCTGCTTTCAACTACCTGAAAGGGGGTTCCAAAGAGGATGGATCTAGACTGTTCTCAGTGGTAGCAGATGACAGGACAAGGAGTAACGGTCTCACGTTGCAGTGGGGGAGGTCTAGGTTGGATATTAGGAAACACTATTTCACTAGGAGGGTGGTGAAGCACTGGGATGCGTTACCTAGGGAGGTGGTAGAATCTCCTTCCGCAGAGGTTTTAAAGGTTAGGCTTGACAAAGCCCTGGCTGGGATGATTTAATTGGGGATTGGTCCTGCTTTGAGCAGGGGGTTGGACTAGATGACCTCCTGAGGTCCCTTCCGATCCTGATATTCCAGGATTCTATAGTCTAGCTAAGGCTCCAGTAGCTGACATGGTGTTAAAGATGCCAGAAGTGGATGGGGCCTGGCACTGGGGCTCCTGCCAGTGGGCATCTGTCAAACCCCATGGTGGAGCGAAGCCCTGGGTGTACATGAATGGAGACAGCGAGGCTAGGAGGAGTCAGGGGCAGCAGTGCTGGCTGACCGGCCTGGCAGAGCAGGGAGGGGGCACGGAAGGGAATGATTCGCAGCACAGCTTGGAAGAACCAGAAGTGGGGCAGCAGCCCCGGATCTCTGGAGGCAGACAGGTCCAGAAGGGGTGAGAAATACAGGAGGCTGGATTTCAGCCAAGTGAATTTGGGGAGGAGTCCGCTGGGGCAGGGGAACCGGATCCAGCAGCTTGTCTGTACGTAAGCCATTGTGGGTTCAGGCTCACTGTGTCACAATCCATCTGGAGGAGATTGGCTCAGGTGAGAGGCAAAGGGATGTTTTCTCGAACAGTCAGCCCTGCAAACCCAGCCTGGGCTCCCAGAGTCACGCTGGGCTCCCTCTGGCTGGGGCAGCGTCACCCACTGAACAGATCCTGCAGGATCGATTCTGCCCTTGGTTACACCCATGCCATCCCCCATTGTCTTCGGGGGTGGGGGGGGAGGTGGGAGACAGAATCCAGCCACACGTCTTGGTTTACACCCCAATCCAGCGACTGAATTTGCACAGGCTCAGGGGTCCGCAACACCTTAGCTGATGACCCTGCTACCAGAGGACAGACTCCAGATCGCTCTCCCATAGCGCCAGGGGCCAAGAACCACTCCTAGCAGGAGTGAAACACCTTTGGGCATCCCTGAGGTCCCAACAGATGTGAGGCGGATACTCCCTGAGAGGGGATCGCACTAGGCCGGTGGGTCTTTGCCCTTGTCAGGGGCATCCCACATGCCAACCCAGGATCGCGGTTCATGACCGCCAACTACGGGCATCCACCAGACCAAGGGGGAGACAAAGAGAAAATGGCACAGAGATGCCAGGCTGGGGTTTCCGTGACGACACAGTTAGACGTTAAGGGCTGGGAGCAGAAGTTCACAGCAGGTCCCTGAGCCTCAAACTTCACGAGAACCACACCCAGGAGCCAGAAAGTGCAACTGAAAAGCAGTTTTACTTCCACATGCCCAGCTGGAGAGGCTCCAAAGGGTGCTGCTCGCTCATTTCAGCCCAGCCCCCCCGGACAAACCCAAGTTTCTGGCGCTTTGTCTTTTCTCAGTTCTGGTTTGTATTTGTACTAGGAAGGTGGAGCCCAACCGCAAGCAGGCAGCAGTTCCCCAGCCACCAGCTTTGGGAGCCATTTCAGGCTCTGTCTCCAGCAGGTTCTGCCTGTGCCCACCCACCGTTCATGAACACAACCGGGGGCTTTCCTCCAGCAGGAGCCCAACATTCACCTGCCGGGTGGCACAAGGGAACTCTGCAGAGCCGGGCAGCTCACACCTGGACCATTGCGGGCTCTGGGCTTTATTTTCCCAGCCGCTAAAACTTGCTCCTCAAACTCTGGGAAAAGGCACCTTAGTCTTACAGGGCCTGGGCTTGAGGCAGGATCTTTGGCGATCCAGAACACTGGACACAGGCCGCTGATTTGGACAGGGTGCCAGGGATATCGGGGTGCTGCTAGACCAGGTTTGGGGATGTGGACGGAGGGCGGGGCTGGGGATGGTGGGGGAGGGGTTGGGGGGATGGTAGGACAGTGGGGAGCTGTAGGCGATGGGAAGTTAGTGGGGGTTACAGGAGCTGGGTGGGATGAGCGGGTTCAGAGCTGTGTGGAGATGAACTGGGGAGTTCGTGAGGGGCTGTGGGGCAGGTGTGAGGATACTGGCACCCTCATGCCCAGTAACCCCAGGACAGCCCATGGCAGGAAGGGGGGCTGAGAGAAGTTAGGTCCCAGGGTATAAGAGGATCAGGAGGATAAGGGCAATAGAATAGCTTCAGGGGGTGGTTACTGGAGTGCCAGGTTTGGGGGCTGGTTACTGGGGGGCCAGGCTAGGGGAGATCTGGTGTGAGGGTCATGGTTGGCTGGCTGGGTTAGGGGGTGGAAGGTCACTGGGGGGCTGAAGTTGGATGCAGGTTTGGGTGTTGGGGGGGTCACTGGGGGCAAGGGTTGGGGTACCCCTGGGAGTCCTCAGGGATCCCAGGTGGGAGGCAGGCTGAGGGGTCCCGGTTGAGGACCAGGCTGGGGGGGGTCCCAGGTAGGGGATCCTGGGGGCCCGGGCTGAGGGGTCCCTGGGGAGGGGGCAGGCTGAGGGGTCCCTGGGGGGCCAGGCTGAGGGGGATCCTGGGGGGCCGGGCTGGGGGGGATCCTGGGGGGCCGGGTGGAGGGGTCCCTGGGGAGGGGGGAGGCTGAGGGGTCCCTGGGGGGCCGGGCTGAGGAGTCCCTGGGGAGCCGGGCTGGGAGGGATCCTGGGGGGCCGGCTGGGGGGGATCCTGGGGGGCCGGGCTGGGCGGTCCCTGGGGGGCCGGCTGGGGGGCTGCCCGACTCACCGAGCCGCAGGAACAGCACCACGCTGAACATGGAGAGCAGGGTGGGCACCACCACGCCCAGGAAGGTGCGGAGCTTGCGGGAGCCCCGCGCCGCCGGCCCGGGCTCCTCCACCGAGGTGCTGCTGCAGAGGCGGTAGGTGAGCAGGGGGCTGCGCTCCGAGCCCGCCATGGCGCCGCCCGGCCCGACCCCAGCGCCCGGCCCGGCCCGGCCACCTCGGGGAGTCGGGGGCGGGCCCGGCCCGGCAGCCCCGCCCGGCCGCTCCGCTCCGCCCCCGGCCCCGGCCCGGGACAGTCCTCCTGGGTCCGCCGCTGGCCCCGGCAGCCCCGCCCCGGGCTCTGGGCACCTCCCCTCCACTGCATCCCTCCATGCCCCCATCCCCCTCACTGCATCCCTCCCTATCCCCCTCACTGCACTCATCCCCGCCACTGCATCCCCCCATGCCCCCATCCCCCTCACTGCATCCCTCCCTATCCCCCTCACTGCACTCATCCCCCCTCACTGCATCCCCCCGTCCCCCCATCCCCCTCACTGCATCCCTCCCTATCCCCCTCACTGCACTCATCCCCGCCACTGCATCCCCCCATGCCCCCATCCCCCTCACTGCATCCCTCCCTATCCCCCTCACTGCACTCATCCCCCCTCACTGCATCCCTCCCTATCCCCCTCACTGCACTCATCCCCCCTCACTGCATCCCTCCCTATCCCCCTCACTGCACTCATCCCCGCCACTGCATCCCCCCATGCCCCCATCCCCCTCACTGCATCCCTCCCTATCCCCCTCACTGCACTCATCCCCCCTCACTGCATCCCTCCCTATCCCCCTCACTGCACTCATCCCCCCTCACTGCATCCCTCCCTATCCCCCTCACTGCACTCATCCCCCCTCACTGCATCCCTCCCTATCCCCCTCACTGCACTCATCCCCCCACTGCATCCCCCATGCCCCCATCCCCCTCACTGAATCCCTCCCTATCCCCCTCACTGCACTCATCCCCCCTCACTGCATCCCCCCGTCCCCCCATCCCCCTCACTGCATCCCTCCCTATCCCCCTCACTGCACTCATCCCCCTCACTGCATCCCTCCCTATCCCCCTCACTGCACTCATCCCCCCTCACGGCATCCCTCCCCATGCCCCCATCCCCCTCACTGCATCCCTCCCTATCCCCCTCACTGCACTCATCCCCCCTCACTGCATCCCTCCCTATCCCCCTCACTGCACTCATCCCCCCCACTGCATCCCCCCATGCCCCCATCCCCCTCACTGCATCCCTCCCTATCCCCCTCACTGCACTCATCCCCCCTCACTGCATCCCTCCCCATGCCCCCATCCCCCTCACTGCATCCCTCCCTATCCCCCTCACTGCACTCATCCCCCCTCACTGCATCCCTCCCTATCCCCCTCACTGCACTCATCCCCCCCACTGCATCCCCCCATGCCCCCATCCCCCTCACTGCATCCCTCCCTATCCCCCTCACTGCACTCATCCCCCCTCACTGCATCCCTCCCCATGCCCCCATCCCCCTCACTGCATCCCTCCCTATCCCCCTCACTGCACTCATCCCCCCTCACTGCATCCCTCCCCGTCCCCCCGTCCCCCCATCCCCCTCACTGCATCCCTCCCTATCCCCCTCACTGCACTCATCCCCCCTCACTGCATCCCTCCCTATCCCCCTCACTGCACTCATCCCCCCACTGCATCCCCCATGCCCCCATCCCCCTCACTGCATCCCTCCCTATCCCCCTCACTGCACTCATCCCCCCTCACTGCATCCCCCCGTCCCCCCATCCCCCTCACTGCATCCCTCCCTATCCCCCTCACTGCACTCATCCCCCCTCACTGCATCCCCCCGTCCCCCCATCCCCCTCACTGCATCCCTCCCTATCCCCCTCACTGCACTCATCCCCCCTCACTGCATCCCTCCCCGTCCCCCCATCCCCCTCACTGCATCCCTCCCTATCCCCCTCACTGCACTCATCCCCCCTCACTGCATCCCTCCCCGTCCCCCCATCCCCCTCACTGCATCCCTCCCTATCCCCCTCACTGCACTCATCCCCCCTCACTGCATCCCCCCCGTCCCCCCATCCCCCTCACTGCATCCCTCCCTATCCCCCTCACTGCACTCATCCCCCCTCACTGCATCCCTCCCTGTCCCCCCATGCTCCATCCCCCTCACTGCATCCCTCCCTATCCCCCTCACTGCACTCATCCCCCCTCACTGCATCCCTCCCTGTCCCCCCATGCCCCATCCCCCTCACTGCATCCCTCCCCATCCCATCCTGCCCCCCTACATACACATCCTGTCCCCCTTACAGCGCTTTCCCACCCATCCTCTCCACCTCCCAGAGCCACAACCCCCATGTCCCTCAACCCCCACAGCCCTGCATCCCATTCACCTCCATACACTGCTGCACTCCCGTGATGTCCCTATACACCCCGTGCCCCCCACATCCTCATGCACTTGTAGCCTTCTGCTCCCCCTGCATCCCCATTCACCCCACATACCCCCGCCACACCCTCCTCTCTCCTTGAACTCCCCCCTCTCACCCCACCCCGCTCTCGGCCTTGGCCTCTTTTCTGCCGCATGCTCTCTCCTCCAACCCCCCTTCCATCCTTTCCCCTCCAGCCCACCCGCTTCCCTTCCCGACTGGGTGATTTAAGCAGCCCCTGGAAGAGTGGAGTTCTCCCGGGCACCATCATAATCAGACAGAGAAAATAAAAAGACTGTTAAACCAGACAATAAAACTCAGCCAGCAGCCCGGGGCCCAGGCAGAGCAGAGCCCCCTCAGTGTCAGGCGGCCAGCCTCCAGCCCCCTCGCTGTGGGGCCCAACCTTCACGCCGGGCACAGCAGCGCTGCAGCCCCCTGGGCGAGGGGCCCGCGGGCACGGGAAGTCTCCTGCAGCGGGAGGAGGGAGTGGGAGGCCCCAGCCCTGCGGCAGGCCGGCCCAGTGCACAGCAGCCAGACCAGGGCCAGGACCACCCAGCTGAGCTAGGCTCCTGCCAGCGCAGGCCAGGGTTCAGTCACGCCCAAAGCTCCACAGGAACCGACCCCGCCAAGCTCTGGCTGTCTTTGTATCCCCCCTGCGACTCCAGCGGGCTCCAGGCAGCTGCAGCCGGGAGCTTGCCACGGATCCACAGGATCGGTGCTATGCCCCAGCTTTTCCCCCATCTCTGAGAGGAGCCCCTTCAGCGTGCCAGACCCCCCGCAGGCTCCCACTCTTCTGCGAGGACAGGCCACACGGCCTCGCCACCTCCGACACGGCCCAGGGAGCCCACCTGAGACAGACTCTGCTCAGAGGCATTGCCACTCTTCAGGGACCAGTGCACCTCAGCAAGGCCTGGCAGCCTTTTCAAGCCAGAGCAGGGATCCTGGCTAAGCCACCACTTATTCCAGCCACCGGACACCTCCCCTGTCCCTTGCCCCCCTCCCCGCCCCCGCAGCCCCAGGCTGAGTTCACACGCTCCTGTTGTTGGGTGTGGGTGGTTCAGTCCTGGGGGCACCCACTGTCATTGCATCCCAGGCAGCTCCGTGGCACCTGCCCTGCCCCAGGAGCCCCTGAACCCGAGCAGTGCCCGGGCCCGTCAGTCGCTGCCATGCGTATCATGCCTGAAAGTAGTGCAGATCGTTCCCGCTGCATCGACTCCTCCAGCCACCGCCCTGCAAGAACCCGGCAGCGATAACCCCTCCGTGGCCCAGGGTCGGCTCGGAAACACTGCGCCCGGCTTGCCGACCTCCCCCAGGTCCCACGGAAGCAGGGCTGAGCCTGAAATGCAGGCCACTGCCCTATGGCTGTGGGGTCAGTGGAGAAAGCTCCGGGGAATCCCTGCCACTCTGTGTGTGTGCTGGTGCCCTCCCGCCCCCTGGGCTCCGGGGGCGCTGTTGTCAGGGCATTGCCCCCCGTGCTGCAAGGGCTGTTGGACCACAGATGCCAAGGGCCCTGCAGGTGGCACAAAGCTCCCTCTCTAAGAGTGCAGGGCCCTGCAGGTGGTGCATGCCCCTGCCAGTCCTGTGCATCCCCTGCTCTTGTGGGGGCATGTCATATGCTGGCAGGGGGCCCCTGGGACCCCGCCGGGCTCCGTTCTCTAAATGGCCTCTCCTGCTGGCACATGTTGGGTGTGCAGCGCTCAATTCACTAATGGAAGGGCCCGGACCACCTGTGGACCTCAGAGCATGGCTGAGGGAAGGGTCAGGTGAAGACCTGACTGCAAGGGGGCCCAGCCAGTCCAAATCCAGAATGCCTCACCCATGCCCAGGTGGCGGGGGCGGGCTGGGATCAGGTGGAAGGGGAAGGGACAAGGCCTTGGTGGCATGCGGTGGCATCACCTCTCTTCCCAGCTGCCAAGCTGCCCTCCAGGAGGCTCCCTGGGCACATCCCCCCCTGACTCCGTGGGGCAGCTGCTGGCTGGCCACAGGCTCTGCAGACCCCCCAGGAGGATCCCTGCCTCTGCCGGCGAGGGCTGGGGGTCGATTTCTGCAATTCCTGCGCTCACAGACTCAGAAGCACAAGCCAAACCTTTCCGAGGCTGCAAACTCTGCTCCAAACGCCTCCTGGCTTCTGCTTCCTTCCCCCGCAGTGGCCAGCCCTGGGCAAGAGGAGACTCTTATACAGCAGCTTGGGTGACATCCCTGCCCCAGGAAGGGCTGGAGGCACCTGTGATCTCTCGTGATCCCCCAATATAACTAGCCATCCCCCTGTCGTGAATGCCACGGTCCCCACCACCACCACAGGGAGCAGGATGGGTCATGTCTCCCTTCAGGCACAGCCAAAGGGGGTGCTGCAGGCAGCCTGCCCAGTGCGCCCAGAACCTGCCCTGGGGACCATCAGGCCTTCACGCACAGCACTGCCTGGCTCTGCCAGCTGACCTCTCAGATCCGGGGCCCGGCACTCAGCCCGCTCCCTCTGCCCAGCGCGAGCCGTGGTACGGACCAGCCTGTCTCGCGGGACTTCTGGGGGCCTTCGGCAGGGGCCCCACGGGAGCAAAGGGCACGATGGCTGTGGTGCATTTCGGCTCTGCACCTGCCCATCGCTGGGGAGAGGAAGGCTGCGGGAGAGGAACGCGTCTGGCTGTCGGTGGGATCCGGGCCCTGCCAGCGAGCAGAGGTGTGGGGGAGATGGCATCACCTGGGCTGGCCAGGAAGGCAGCTCTCTGCACACACTGCCTGCCAGAGGCTGCCCCACGGCTGCCCACTCTTGGGTGTCACGTGTCCGGGGAGGCAGGGAAAGAGAAGCATAGGGCAGAACCTGCATAGCCCTCTGTTACAGACCCACAGGATCGGGGCCATGGGCCCAGCTTCGGAACAGTCTCTGGGAGGCCCCCTGTTCCAGACCCTCGAGGGATCTCACCTTCCTCCATGGTGAGCCCCACGGCTTCACCGCCTCCTTAGGCTGGGCCTGGGCCTGCAGCCCCCCTGCTTCCCATGTGAGCTC
This sequence comes from Lepidochelys olivacea, assembly GCF_965140295.1. NCBI lineage: Eukaryota > Metazoa > Chordata > Testudines > Cheloniidae > Lepidochelys > Lepidochelys olivacea. Next base: position 7,421,409 of record NC_140419.1, read on the forward strand.
GGCTCAGCCAGCCCCACTGAGGCAGAGCCCTGAGGGAGACCTGTACAAAGTCAGGGGGCAACGCAGCCCTCCGCCAGCACCCAGCGCTGGTACCCAGACGGGTTTATTAGTCAAAGGACACAGCACAGGGCGGCCTTGGTGAGCCCAGAGAAAAGACGGTTACAGCCTGGCCCATCCTGGTCAGCCAGAACCCCAGCCCTCCCGCCGGTGACCTCTCTGTGTCCCTGTTCAGGTGTGAGCCCAGACAGCTCCCCACACTTAACTTCCATCTCGCCCCCCGCCCCCAGCCTTCGTTCCCCAGCTGGGCAAATACCAGGCTTGGTGTTGGTATCAAAGTCCCCGTGATTGGGTTTGCCTTTGTCTTCTCAAACGCTCCATTGATATGGGGTCAAAGGTCCACACAGCCAGGAGCCATTCACCCAAGTCTCTGAGCCTCTGCAGAGAGCACCCCCCCCCCCAACTAGGTAACAAACCACATACAGGGGAGACTGAGGCACACACAGGCTTCAGAAACATATTACAGAAATTCCCCCTTCATCCCATCTCTTTCCCCTTCGAGGCCGCACTGAGCAGGGTGGCTTTACCCTACAGAAGTCCACCCCCACCAGTGTTATCCAGAGATGCCACAGCACCTGTCCCATCTCTTGGTGGCCGTCCTACCAGGCACTTCTGAGATCCTTACAGCACGGCTGCTAATCAATCAAACGGCCAGTTGGCAATGCCCAGTTCAGAGCAGCGTCCCGGCCTCCCTCAGCTCGGGACTGTTCGACGGCACAAGCAGGGGGCACATGAGGAGTTTTGCCTTTTTGCCACCCCCCCAAACCTTTGGGTTTGAAACTGGGCTGGGTCCTGCCCTGCCTGGGTCTCCCCATGCTCAGCCGGGGCGCTAACTCCCTGGCACCAGGCTTCCGGGAAGTACAGCCTGAGCCGGTGTGACTCATGTGGAGAGGGGTGGGGCCCCAGGTGTCTGGTTACAAGCCAGGAAGGCCTCTCCTGCTGAGCAGCCTTTCCTTGGTGGTGCAAGCCGGAGCAGGGTGGCGGAAGGGGGGGGGAGAACCCCTCCCTCTCCCTGCCAGCCCAGCTCTGCATCTCCACCCATGCCTGCAGGCTGAGCCCGGTGGCGCAGAAGCAGGGACTGAACTTTGTCTCGGCATGATGCAGTCCAGCGGGATGTCAAAGCCGATCCCCAGGAGAACCCCGGCTCCCAGCCACCCCGGCCCTTCCTGGGTCCGCACAGCGAGCTGGGCCCTGGGCAGGGCAAGTGGCTCCGTATTTGGACCAGAGGCGTGACAAGGGGTCTTTCCGTCCCAGAATCTCTCCGCCCCCCTGGGTGGCTCCCCATTGGCCACCACCGTCCACTCCCACCGGGGGTCAGGTGAGGCTGAGCCCCAGAGAGCCCTATGTGACGGGCGTGTGCTGGTGCCAGGAGCCTGTCTGCCACCCCCTGCGCCCCCCAGTTAATCCCTCTATCTCGGGCCAGCCTCACGTCATCCACCCATGGGCCTTTTGCCCACGTACACTCTGGCTTCCTACAGATATTCCACCGCAGGGGTTGGAGGTCCCTTGGGGGAATCTGCTCACGTTGGCCGCTTCCCCACTTTGGGTTCACCCAAGTCCCACTTCTGGGATACCTCCATTGGCTCCCCTTCTCAGGCCAGTCCCCTTTGGGTCTCTCCTCCCCGGACCTACTGCCCACAAACTCTGCCAACCGGCCAGCGATACACAGATCCCCAGGCTCCCTGCCCACTAAGCACATGGGGACGGATCTCAGAGTTGTTCCAACCCCCCCCGGGTTATACAAATCCTCCCGCATAGTCACCCCAGCACCCGTACCCCATTCTTAGAGAGATTCTCCCAGCAGCGTGGGTCACACCCTAGGTCTTTTGCACACCCCAAAACCTCTTCCTATGAGCCTCAGGGTCAGCAGCGGCACCTTGCTGAGCCCTTTGGAGTCCCCAATATCAACTCCGTCCATCCGCCTCTCCGGGTTTGGGACCGACTAAGGGGTGAGACAGCGGAGCCGAGCCGCAGGGTCTACCTGGTTCAGATCACAAGCTGTTCAAAGGCACTGGGGTTGGTATCTATCCCCCGCGCCCCTGCCTTTAACGGGGGTAACCATTTGGTATCTACAAAAAAAACCCAAAACAAAACCAGGAGTACTTGTGACCTTAGAGACTAACAAATTTATTAGAGCATAAGCTTTCGTGAGCTACAGCCCACTTCATTGGGTCCATAGAATGGAACATATAGTAAGAAGATATATATATATATATACACATACAGAGAAGGTGGAAGTTGCCATACAAACTATAAGAGGCTAATTAATTAAGATGAGCTATTATCAGCAGGAGAAAAAAACTTTTGTAGTGATAATCAAGATGGCCCATTTAGACAGTTGACAAGAAGGTGTGAGATAGATTCAATGTGTGTAATGACCCAGCCACTCCCAGTCTGTATTCAAACCGAAGTTAATGGGATCTAGTCTGCATATTAATTCAAGCTCAGCAGTTTCTCGTTGGAGTCTGTTTTTGAAGCTTTTCGGTTGCAGAATTACCACCCTTAAATCTTTTACTGAGTGGCCAGAGAGGTTGAAGTGTTCTCCTACCGGTTTTTGAATGTTATGATTCCTGATGTCAGATTTGTGTCCATTTATTCTTTTGCGTAGAGACTGTCCGGTTTGGCCAATGTACATGGCAGAGGGGCATTGCTGGCACATGATGGCATATATCACATTGGTAGATGTGCAGGTGAACGAGCCCCTGATGGCGTGGCTGATGTGATTAGGTTCTTTGATGGTGTCACTTGAATAGATATGTGGGCACAGTCGGCAATGGGCTTTGTTGCAAGGATAGGTCCCTGGGTTAGTGGTTCTGGTGTGTGGTTGCTGGTGAGTATTTGCTCCAGGTTGGGGGGCTGTCTGTACGCAAGGACTGGCCTGTCTCCCAAGGCATTTAGGTATTTAGGTTCCCTGCGGAACTGGCATCCTGCAGTCTTTCCCCACAGCCCGCCGCTTCTCCAGCCCCAGTGCACAGTGGGCTGCTTCCCCCGGTCCGCTCGCTCCCTCTCATGGCCTGCGAGCCCCCGTCACTTGCAGCCCCTCCTGGAGCCCCGCTGGGGTCTGGAACCTGTGCCGTGGACCGAGCCGCCTTCTCCGGCTGTGCAATCAGCTGCGCCTTGTGGAGCTTCCCAACGCCTGACGCTCTGTCCCTGGGCAGGGTTGTGACGTCCTTCTTAGGGAGCTGGTTCTACACCATTTTCTTGGTGAGCCCAGAGAAAAGACGGTTACAGCCAGGCCCATCCTGGTCAGCCAGAGCCACAGCCCTCCCGCCGGTGACCTCTCTGTGTCCCCATTCAGGTGTGTGCCCAGACTGCTCCCCACCCTTAACTTCCACCTCACCTGCCCCGCCCACCACAGCCTTTGTTTCCCAGCTGGGCGTACACGGGAGACGGGGGCCATCTGTGGCCGTTGCTCGCGAGGTATCAAAGTCCCAGTGATGGGGTTTGTCATTGTCTTCGCAAACACTCCATGATACGGGGGGCCTAAGAAAGTGAAGTGTTTCTGTGGTTTTAATCTTTTGACGAAAAATGTAACTGTTGGAGGGAAAATACAGTTTTTAATAAGTAAGGTCCAGACAGCCAGGAGCCATTCCCCCGAGACTCTGAGCCTCTGCGGAGACCAAACAGCCCCCAACACACACACACACACACTAGGTATCACTGCAGCATATAGGGGGAACTGAGGCACCCATATGAGGAAACTGAGGCACACACAGGCTTCATACAAATATTTACAGAAATTCCTATTTAGTCACACCCTCACCTGCGGCAGGACACCACCCTCTGGGATGCTCCAAGAATGAGTGACTCACTGGGGGCCTGGGAGAGAGGCCATGCCATGCTCAGATCCACCTCAGTGCAGGGCCTTTCCCTGGCTAGCCTGCACTTTCTCCTCCTTGGGCCCTCAGTCATTAGGAGGCTGTTCTCCTTTTAGACACTGTTCAGCCCACTCGGACAGATCAAACTGTTTGATTCTTCCCTCATAAGTCAGTCCCTGCAAGTCAGACAGTTAGGCTATGAATGGGGCTGGCACCACACTCTGCTATCCCCTACCTTATAGAAATGGAACAGCTGGGCTGTGTGCCATAAGCCCTATACTGTCAGCAGGGAAGGGAGAGTCTCCTTTAGCTCAAGAGGCAGGGCCTCCGGGCTGGAGGGACTCTGAGTTCCATCCCTGCTGCTGCCTTTCACTGCCAAATAGATGGAGTTGCCACCATCCTGGGAACTCTGCAGCCAGCGTGAAATCCAGGCTCCATTGAAGTTGCTGAGTTGAATGGGAGCAGGATTTGCCCCGGGGCTGGGAGAAGGGGAAGTGCAGGTGCTGGGCCCAGCCCTCAGACCTGGCAACCCTGCTCTTCCGGCTGCTTCCTCGCGTCCTGCAGAGGCGTGGCTGGGAGGAGGCCCCCGAGGCTGAAATGGAACCAGGGCATCACAAGTGCGTCGTCACACACAGCCACCCCCGCGGGGGGCTGGGGGCACGGCAGAGCTGCGGCAAAGCCAGCCGCACCGGTGCAGGGGGATGTGCAAAGCACAGGCCGACTCATGCCGGTCAGCGTCGGGGCCGGGAACCAGAGGTGGCAATGCAACCCCCAAGCGCAGTGGGAATGACCGTGTGTCCAAGCAGAGGACAAACTGGGAAGTAGCAATACCGGCTGCTCCAGGACACAAGGCAGCACAAGCTAGGAACTCCCTTGAGTGATCAGAAACAACCCTGGAAGAGGGAGGAGAGCAGCAGCACCAAGCAACCTGCCAGCGGGTCAAAAACAACTAAGGGACCCAGGCGTCCGGATTGCTGGGGTGCCCTGCTCTGGGCAGGTGGCGGTTGCCGGGGCCAGACCGGAGGGCACTGTCTGCATTTCACACCATGGCAGTTCTCGCACAGCCTTCCCGCTGGGTGGGGAAATGGGTGTAGGACCAGGGGCCAATGGCAAAGCTCTCTGGGCTCCCAACACACGTGCTGGATCACTCCCGCGGCGATGGGCCCGGAGGGGAGCGGGTCGCCGATCCGCGAGCCCCGGCCTCCCCACCTGCTTTGCTGTTCCCAGCGAGGGGCCTAGAGGCCTGGGAGCAGTGACATGACTCGTGCCTCAGGGGAAGAAATGCAGCCCCCTCTGGGGTGGGACACGGCCCCAGTGCGGAGGACAGAGCCTGGGGGCCACTCAATGCGCTGCACAGCTCTGAAGCCAGCATGGTATGAAAAACACCTCCTGCTCCCCAGACCCCGGCGCAGCCTCCCGCCCGTCACGCCAGCAGCCTGGACTTTGCATTGGAGCAATTACTTTTCTGCCGACGCCAGCGCTTCCGGCATGCGGAGCCACTTCACAAAGCAAGAACCAACAGGAGAGCAGCAATCGGCGGCTGTAAATCCGCGGGCCCCTTCCCCCTGGCCCCTCAGCCCACCCCCAGCCTTCCCCGGCTTGGGCTCTGCCTTGTCCTCTAGCTACCAGAGAATAAAGTCCCACGTTGCTGTTTTGCAGCCACTGGCCCCGATTTCCCCCGGCCTGGCCCCCGTGCTCAGTGGGGCCAGAAGGTGACCCTGTGCTGCCTGGGTGAAGGAGGAGCAATGGGGCTGGGCAGCAGCAAATCCAGCCTGAAGTACTGTCCTGGCAGAGCGAGGGCGCCCCCAGCAGAAGGTGGCCAGATCAGCACAAGTCCATTGCCTGTAACAGGCACAAGTGTGACCAAGTGGGACTGTTCTTCATGTTTCCTCTGAATATTGTAGGGGTGCCTCAGTTTCCCCTGTGCATTTCTTAAGTCTCTAGGTGGTGGGATAAGGGGTGTAATGGTTGTAAAGGGCCAGGGTACATAAATGGCCGACACTGTCTCCTGGCAACTGATGGCCTGGGCCCTTCCCCCCTGCAAGGTGAGAGCTAAAGGGGTTGGGGAACAAAGGAATCCGGTGACCTCCTGGCCTGGGAAAGGAACAAAGCCCAGAGCAGGAGGGGCTGGAGGGAGTTTCAGTTTGGGGCTGGCTGGGACATGGAGTGAAGGACAGACGTGGTTGTCTGGCTCCCTGCCCCCCAAAATGGACCCAGCTGAGGGGTCCTGTTCTCTGTACCTACAAGCTCTGTGTTAGACCATGTTCCTGTCATCTAATAAACCTCTGTTTTACTGGCTGGCTGAGAGTCACGTCTGACTGCGGAGTTGGGGGGCAGGACCCTCTGGCTTCCCCAGGACCCCGCCTGGGCGGACTCGTGTGGGAAGCGCACGGAGGGGCAGAGGATGCTGAATGCTCCGAGGTCAGACCCAGGAAGGTGTGTGAGCTGTGTGTCCTGCAGACAGGCTGCTCCCAGAAAGGAGACTTCCCCAGAGTCCTGCCTGGCTGCGTAGGGAGCAGTCCCAGAGCAGCGCCCGGGAACTCTGTGACAACAAGCACTGAACCCCAACCCCGTCTGAGCAGGAGGCAACACGCATCACCTGGCCAGAGGGGGAAACTGAGGCACAGAGCAGCACACCGAAATCCCACAGTCACCCAGGGAGTCAGGCACTGAGACGGGTCTAGAACTCAGATATTCCCGGCCCACAATCCCCCAGGCCAGACGTCCTCGCGCCACGCCAGGGACCTGCTGCTGCTGTGCAGAGTGGGGGAGGGGAGGGTCTCCTCCTGGCTTCCAGCTGCTGAGTGGCATGGCTGGTCGCTCAGCTCGATGCCCTGGCTCCTGCCCCGGGATAGTGACCAGCATCCACCAGTGCCAGGGTCCTTAAAGCAAAACTTGGATTTAGGGTCCCACACCCGAGAGCTGAGCCGGGGGAGTCAACTGAGGCTCTGCCTCCCTCTTACAGCCAGCCACTAGTGGGTAGGTCCTCCCCCCACCTTCGCCCAGCTAGAGCACCCTCAGTCCTGACCTGCAGCCTCCCGCCCCCCCAGCCCTGCACTCCCCACACCCAGCCCTGCCAGTGCCCTCACTCCTGACCCGCAGCCCCTGCTAACCCAGTCCTGCGCTCCCCACACTCAGCTCTGCCGGTGCCCCTCACTCCTGACCCACAGCCCCCTGCCATCCCAGCCCTGCGCTCCCCACACCCAGCTCTGCCGATGCCCCTCACTCCTGATCCACAGCCCCCTGCCATCCCAGCCCTGCGCTCCCCACACCCAGCTCTGCCGGTGCCCCTCACTCCTGACCCACAGCCCCCTGCCATCCCAGCCCTGGGCTCAGCACACAGGGACCCTGTAACACTCCCCAGTGGGTCACACTTTCCCTCTGGCGCTGGAGCTGGGACCATCATGGGGGGGTTTCCCCCTGGGCTGGGCTAGAAGACCCGCACTGAGCGGAGCCGGGCTGGGCAGGGGGTCGCTCCACGCCACCTTGCCCTGCGCCAGGCTGGCAGCACAGCGTGAAGGGCCGGCTGGGCCAAGCCATCGGCCTGCAGGTGGCAGCAGCGTCCTCTCGCCCCGGGCCCGGCTGCCGTGCATGTGGAGGGGGCCGTGCCCAGTGGGGAGGATCCAGCCCTTCCTGGCTCCCCGGGCCCTGCTGCGAGCCCTGAGGCCTTGGCTGCCTCCCAAGCTCTATTGTCACGGGAGGGCGTTTGTGGAACCTGCAGCCATTGTCTGCCCTCCATTGTCCCTCGCCCTGCGGCTGGTTCCCAGGCCTCCCCTGCCAGCCGCTGGGCTCGGCTGCTCACACCAATTACCAGACAATGAGCCATGACCGAGCAGCGCTGCACGCAGCTGGCCTGGCAGGGACCCACCTTCCCCCCGAATCGTGCTCAGGGGCCCTGGCCAGGCCCGGGGAGCGCGGGGCCCCAGCCGGCAGCCGGTGGGCCGGGAGGGCTGGGATCCACACAACCAGCATGATCTCACTGACACAGCTGCTGAGAGCCTCGCCAATTAGGTTAATGAACGGGGCAGGACCGGCATGTCAGTGAGGGGCTGTGGGGGTGACGTGAGGGCCCGCAGGGCAGGTCACAGGATGACTTGTGGGGGGCACAGCCCAGGCCACGGGGGTGACTCGGAGGGGCCGAGGGAGAGCCTGGCACAGGGGTATCCAAGGCAGTGGCAGGCATACTTCCCCCACACGGTGCCCAGCCAACACGCCGCAATGCTCCCCACGAGGGACTAGGGCTTGGCGGGGAGCCGGGCTCACAGGCCAGTCAGCCCTCAGCCCCTCTGTTGTGGGGGCACGTGCTGCCAGGGGCGATGCAGACGCAGCCAGCAGGATCCGCACCGAGACCCGCTGGGCAGGCCCCAGCCAGGGTGGCGTTGGGTCACTCCCGATGTGAACACGGCACTCCCACCTGGGAGCACGTTGCTATCTGCTGGGAGCGTCCCGCCAGCCCAGCCAGGTTCTGCCCTCGACGGCTCTGCTCCATCCCCACGGCAGCCCTGGCCCTTAGCCCCAAGGAGGAGGAGGGGGGCTGCCCAGGGCCACTCACACCCTCATCATGGCACAGGGCGGGTGTCTCTCATTTTCTGTGGGTCAGCAGAGCCACAGGCTGCAGGCCAGGCCAGGGGTAGATGGCTGCATTGCCATCATCAATGGCAGTTTAACCAGTGGAACTCACTGCCACAAAGTATCAGTGAGGCCAAGGGCTTGGTTGGAGTCAAAAACAGAGCACACAGTGACCCACTGCAGAGGGTCTGAATGTCTCGGGGGATCAAGCAGGAGGTTGGGGAGAGGGTCACCCAAGAACCCTCTGTTACACAGTCCTTGCACCTTTCTCTGCAGTGGATGGGGCGGCCCCATTGGAGACAGGCCCCTGCTCCCACCTGAGCTGGCAATCTCTCTGTCCCAGCTCCTAGGGGTGTCATGGGGGGACACAGAGCCAGGTTCAGAGATGCAGACACAGCACTGCTGACGTGGGCTGAGAGCAACTGACTGCATTCTGGGCACCTTCCCCAGGCACCCAGAGCCTGCAAAGGGGGTAGCTGAAATCCCCCCTCCCCAGAGAGGTTTACGTGCCCCACACTTTGGCTGGCAGCCAGAAGCGGGAAGGGGCTGAGGTGGGAACATGCAGAAGCAGCATCAGTTGTTCGGGGCCTTTCATCTTTCCCTTTGCCCCTGTCCCGGTGCCAGCAGCCCCGGCTTGCTCACCCTCGGCAATTACCGCGCTTTGATCCGCCGGAGAATCGGCTATTGTCAGGGACACATTGTAGGACAATTAAGGCCCAGGCAACGTGATGTCGTCATCAGCCAGCCTGTGTGCAGAGCGGGACCGGAAAGGCTGCAGGCCCCCAGTGCCTTGGCAGAGAGACGGGGGAGCCAGGCAATGGCCCCCAGCCCAGAGCCAGCTGGGGAGCAGTGTCTCCCTCATCCAGACAACCAGGCAATGGCCCCGGCCCAGACAGAGCCAGGCAATGCAGCCCCCCGGCCCGGACAGAGCCAGGCAATGGCCCCCGGCCCAGACAGAGCCAGGCAATGCAGCCCCCCCCGGCTCCGACACAGCCGTGCAATGCAGCCCCCCAGAGCCCAGACAGAGCCAGGCAATGCCCCCAGAAGCTCAGGCAATGGCCCCTGGCCCAGACAGAGCCAGGCAATGCAGCCCCCCAGAGCCCAGACAGAGCCAGGCAATGCCCCCAGAAGCTCAGGCAATGGCCCCTGGCCCAGACAGAGCCAGGCAATGCAGCCCCCCAGAGCCCAGACAGAGCCAGGCAATGCCCCCAGAAGCTCAGGCAATGCCCCGCGGCCCAGACAGAGCCAGGCAATGCCCCCCGAAGCTCAGGCAATGCCCCGTGGCCCAGACAGAGCCAGGCAATGCCCCCCGAAGCTCAGGCAATGCCCCGCGGCCCAGACAGAGCCAGACAATGCAGCCCCCGGCCCCGACAGAGCCGTGCAAAGCCGCCAGCCCAGACAGAGCCAGGCAATGGCCCCTGGCCCCGACAGAGCCGTGCAATGCCCCCGGCCCAGACAGAGCCAAGCAATGCAGCCCCCTGGCCCAGACAGAGCTAGGCAATGCCCCCTGGTCCAGCCTGCAGGGATCTGCTCAGGTCCCTGCTTCCTGACACTCGCCAGGCCCTGAGCTCCCAGCACCCCACAATGCGGCTCTGTGCGTGGTGCCAAGCGGCCAGCCTGAGGGCACACAGAGCTCTCAGCTCTCCCATCCTGGTGGGACCCAGGCACAGATGGTCCCTGCGCTCCCTGCCCCCTATCATCCTGGTTTATAGCACCCCCCTGCTGACAGGGAGGCACCTCCACTCTGGGGCTCTGCAGCAAGGCAGACAGCGAGCGCCGGCAGGACCCTGGGACTCTGCCTGGCTCCCAGTCACTGCTGAGCTGGGCTGGGTTCTCCCCGCAGCCCTTGGATCCCAGCACGCTAGGCCAGGCTCCTGGGGACGGCTGTGCCTGCACCCCAAGCCGTGATACGAGGGTGACAGGACCTTCCAAAATACAGTGGTGTCATGGGAACATAAGCGCTGCCCTCCTTGGTCAGACCATGGTCCATCCAGCCCAGTATCCTGCTTCTGACAGTGGCTCCTACCAGAGCTGCAGGGGGAGTGTACAAAACAGGGCAATTATGGGGGCAGTCCACCCACATCTTCCACTCCTGGCTTCCAGCAGTCAGAGGTTTAGGGACACCCTGAGCATGGGGTTGTGTCCCTGACCATCTTGGCTAATAGCCATTGATGGACTATCCTTCATCAAGTCCTCCAGGTCTCTTCTGAACCCAGTTCTGCTTTTGGCCTTTACAACATCCCCTGGCAAGGAGTTCCACAGGTGAATTGTGCATTATAGCAAAAAGTATTTTCTCTACTTTGAATTCAAGCTGCTGCCTATTAATGGGAGCAGGTAACCCCTGGCTCTTGCATGATGTGAAGGGGTAAATAACACATCCCTATTCACGGTCTCCGCACCAGTCGTGATTTTATAGCCCTCTATCACATCCCCCCTGTTGTTGTCTCTTTTCCAAGCTGAACAGCCCCAATGTTCAGAGGGGGTGATGGGGGCACAGCGGCGGGGGGGGGGGTTTGGGGCCTGGGAGGTGTGGGCATTCCAGGGAGCAAGTGGGAATCTCTGGCTGGGGGGCATTGCAATAGCTCGAGCTGTTTAGAGCCCCACCCCAAGGACAGTGTGGTCTCTGAGCCCCCAGGGGTTACCCACCCTCAAGCACCGGGCCCTGTCCCTGCCCCCAGGTCCTGCCATCGGCAGGGTCACAGGACAGCGCGGGTGCCACTGGGCACAGCGAGGCCTTGCATCATGAATCGTTCTGGGAGAGCGGGTCGGTGCCAGAACCCCGGGGACCGGGGCCTTGGCAGGATTTGCTGACGCGCCCGTTCTCAGCCCGAGCCCCCAGCGCCGATGCTAACGGCTGGGCCGTTTGGGGGGCCCGGGCCCCGAGTCCGTGCCGGGGCCGCAGTGATGTGAACTGACAACAGCAGCTTGGCGAGGCTAAAAGCGTGAAAATGATCAAGCCAGGCGGGTTGCCTGTGATCATTAGGGGGCTCTTTGATGGGGCCGCCCGCTCGGGGGCCGGGAACAATGAGCTCATTCAGACCGGGGAAGGCTGCAGCCAGGCCCCTGCTCCCAAGCCAGCCAGCCCGGGCCCGGCGAACTCACTACCCTAATGAATTCCAACTGGATCAGCTCCCCTCCCGCCCCCATTTACCGGCACCTTTATTCCCCCTTCCCGGCCCATCCCCACGGCAGGGCCCTGGCACCACCGCCGGGCGCTGCCTTAATGAATTCAGCTGTTGTGTGTCCCCCAGCATGGGAAAGTGCGGCCCCGGCCCCCCCCAGGGCACTGTATATATACAACGCCGTTCGCCCCGGGGCCCATTGTTCCCCTGTCATCTCCAGAGCACGCAGCGGTGGAGACGAGGAGCGAGGGGGGGACCCCTGTGCCGGCCCAGCTCCCAGCACAGCAGCCAGGCAGGCAGAGGGAGAGAGCCGGCCCAGAACCAGCCTAGTGTTCCCACCTGCCACACCATGCTGCTGCTGCTGGTCTGCCTCCTGCAGCTGACGGCTGGCGCCCCCGTGGGCAAGGAGCTTCACCAGATGCCAGCCAGCATCCTGCAAGGTCAGTGCAGGCGCCGGTGGGTCGCCAGTCCCTGCTCAGCCCAGGCAGAGCCCCGCCGGGCAACCAGGGCTCCAGGCAAGGGGCTCATTTCCTGCCAGCGGGCTTTGCTTACGGGATTGGTGCAGCTGACAAGTGGTGTGGGGGGAGAAGGGGTTCTGGGAACCAGGATTCCTGGGTCCCGTTCCTGGCTCTGGGACGGGAGTGGGGTCTAGTGGTTGGAGCAGGGCAGCTGGGAGCCAAGACTTCTGGGTCCTATATTCCCAGCTTTGCCTCCTGCTCATTTGGGACAGTGGGCAAACCCCTTCGCAGTCCCCCACTGGGGATCCCCAGGGCCGTGTGGTTCATTGTAATGGCTCGGGGCTCCCATCCTGTTGGGTTTCACCGTGGCCGCCCTGGGCTTTTTGCAGAGGCTGGTCAGGCCCATGGGGGGCACTGCTGGGAACAGGAAAGGCCGAGGGGGAGATGTGTCGGGGAGGGAGCTGTCCCACCCTGCATGCACCTGCTGGCTTTTGCATAGTAAATTGAAGAAAATACCTGGTCTGGGGTGGGCTCATCCCTAAACCCTAGCCACTGCAACCAAACCCTGCCTTGCTGCTTGGGTGGGAATTCCCAGGCGAAGGGAAGGGCTGAGCCCTCACAGGGAGCCTTGGAGAGGACCTTGGGATCCTGGCCTGGGGCCGCTCTGAGGTAACTCCTGGGAACCTGAGCACCACTGTAAGAGGCCATGGAATCTCACAGCCGTGCATGCCCAGACACAAACACACGCATGCCACCCCCCCAGAGCAAGCCCGCAATGTAAACACCACCCACGCAACCCCCTAATGCAACCACACACAGACAATTCAAACACAACCTCTCTCCCCATGCAAATACCCCCCATGCAAACACATACATGCACCCCTCAGTGCAATCCCCAAGGCACCCCCATGCAAACAACCCCTCCAATACAATCCCTCATTAAAACACCCCCGCAATGCAACCCCCCCAGTGCAAACACATCTCCAACCCCAGCTGGAGGGGCAGGGCGCCTTCCCTGCAGTGCGTCTGGTTGCTAAGCGCCATGCCTGGTGCCCAGCACACGCCCGTGTTGTGGCACGAAGCCCTGACAAGCCCATTGCCGTTTGGAGGGGTGGGGTGCCCAGACAGGCTGAACCGGGTCCCAAGCTCAGCTCTCCCCAGCTCCCAGAGCCTGGCACTCGGCACCCAGACTCTACAGGCCTGGAAGTGGCTGGCCTGAAACCCAGGCGCCGTGCCCTGCTGCAGGGGAGGACTCTGTTTGTCCGACCAGCAACGCACACAATGCACACGGGGAAGCCAGGTCTCCGGGGTCCTATTCTCCACTTTGCCACGTACTCACCTGGGACAGCGGGCAAGGCCCTTTGCCCTCTGTGTGCCAGTTTGCCCCGGTGTGAGAGGGTGGGCCCCACCTCAGGACCCCCCGGGGCAGCCACGTGCTCTGTGCGAGGGTCAGGCACAACAGGGGAAAGACCCTCCTTACCAGCACCTGGCCACCTGGGAGGCACATGGCTTCACGGCTCCTGCTTGGCTCACCAGCTGTGATGCCATGGCGCCGGAGGGGGGGCTGCCGTCGCCCGCTGACTCTCACCGCCAGGCATGGGATGGGATCCCACCCAGCGGGGACAGCAGCCACAACCTCCTGAGCCCCAAGGGGGGGAGACAGGCCCCACGCCAGGGGCGAGCCAATCCCAGGCAGTGGGATCCCCATGCGCAGGGTTGGACTGGGCCCAGCTACTGCAGGGGAGACCACCTGCCCAGGAGAGGCCGAGGTGGGCAGGAGGACCCAGCTCAGCCCCTGATCTCCCTGGCTGCTAGGACCTGACATTGTCCCCCTGTGATGGTGCTGCCCGTGGGAGCCTGCTGAGGTCATTCAATTAGGGTGAACTGCAAACAGAACGGGGCAGACAAACCCCAGAAGCTGGTGGATATTCCAATACTTCGATTTCCCAAGCCAGCCCAAAACAACTTCTGCAGCACCTCCCGGGTTACTCAGACGTCCAAACAACGCAGTTCCCTTCCAGTGCCCAGCCTCCAGCCTCCAGCCAGACCCACGTCAGATACGATGACGATTACTGAAAATCTTGTCTCATCATATAAAAGAAAAGGTTCTTGCAATCCCAAAGGATCAGCCACACACCCAGCTCCAATTCTAACTTAGACCTTACCCCAAATCCACGCTCAGAGCCAATTCTTATTAACTAAGCTAAAATGTATTAAAAAAGAAAAGAGAGAGAGTTGGTTGAAAGATCAATAGGTGGAATCTCCTTCCTTAGATATTTTTAAGGTCAGGCTTGACAAAGCCCTGGCTGGGATGATTTAGCTGGGGATTGGTCCTGCTTTGAGCAGGGGGTTGGACTAGATGATCTCCTGAGGTCCCTTCCAGCCCTGATATTCTATGATTCTATGATCAATACACAGACAGACTTGAATTCAATTCTTGAGGTCCAGATACAGAGCAGAGATGAGTTTGTACTTGCCCAAAGTCCTTTTAGAAATAGTCCAGAGGTTATAGTCCAATGTCTACATTCAGGGTGACTCCAGTCAGTGACTGGGGATCTCAATCCTTATGGCTCAGGGTTTCCCCCTCTTGAAACCCAAAGCAGATCGGAGATGAAGAAGGATCATGTCCCAGGGTCTTTATACATTTCCAGCAGCCTTTTGGCCTGAGAAAACAACAGGCTTAACTTTCCTTCTCCTAAACATCATGGCAATTAGCACAGTGTAATTTATCCATTAAATACTGTAGTTCACGAGCAGGTTACCCCAACCTTCAAAGAGTCATATTGACAATAACACTATTTCACTCAAGAGTTTTCCTAAATGTTAATATTCCTTTTTTGATCTTTGAATCAAAGCCATAGTAAAAGACAAGACTTGTTTGCTTACCTCACAAGCCCTGAGCAAACACCTACCCTTCTATCTGTAACAATGCAGGCTTGCATTTCAAAGCTCTGTTCATTTCCATCTCTTCCTAACCGTCTTTAAAGTCCGGCAATGCGTCAGGTCAGTCTGTGAGTTAATTAACTCTTTCTGGCCCTGTCACCGTTCAATGAGATATATTAATTTCATTAAGATGATGTTGAAGTAAAAAGAAAACGGTACAGAGTTTAAGCATAGAAGTTTCTGGTTATAAGGGAATAAGGTACAGATGATCAAGGGGGGTGAAATTTGGTTTAGGAACGGGTGGTGTAAGGAATACATAATCTGCAATCTCCCCAGTTGGGGGTAAAAGTTTAACGGGTCAAAGTACAGACATTGAGATATGGGGGTATGTTGTTCATATAATGGCTATGTTCAGGAGTGGAGTATAATGAGTGGATACGATGATGAGGATGGATTTACCCTCATTTGGTGGGATTTAATGTTCAGTGAGTTTAATGTTTTATTACACTCATAACCTCACACCCGCTTTGGTCTGTTCTCTGCACTCCAGGGCCTCAGTCGCAGCCACATAGAGGCCCAATGGGGAGAAGAGGGGTGGAACTGTGCTCTGGGATGGGGGGCACGGCCAGGGGTAGGGAGGGGGCACGGCCAAGGCGTGGCATTAAGTGAGAGCAGCCCCAAGGGGAGGCAAGCGGGCTCGGAGCCGCCCTCCAGGCCGAAGCGGCTGGCAGTCAGGGCCGCGGGCTAGGGCTACCCAGGCTCCTCTCTCTCTCTCTCTGCAGCACTCTCCAGCCGGGGGACGCTAGTCCTGGAGGCCGCCCTGAAGAGCGCTTTGGTGGCCTTGGAGGGGGCGCTGGCCGAGCACGAGCGGCAGCTGCAGGAGTGTGGGGAGTGCGCGCCCTGCCTCTTTGGGGACTGCGGCAACCGGAGCGGGGAGTGTGCCCGTGAGTGCCCGCCCCCCGCCCCGCCGGCCCAGCCACACACAGCAGCAGCGCAGGCTGGCTGGGGGCTCCTGCACGAGGCCCCATGGCCTGTCCCCTGGTCAGTGGCAGTCCCACGGCGGGGAGGTCATCGGTGGGGCAGGCTGGGGTGACCTGCTGGAGCAGCAGGAGCCCTGCTGTTGCCTACAGGCTGTTCGCTCCAGCAAGCGACCCTACAATAACAAACCCGCACAGCCGGCCTCACAGCTGTCTTGGTAACACCATGCGCGGGGGCTCGAATGGCTAACCTATGTGGGCAGCACCAGCCCCCACAGACCACCCTACAACCCTGCGCTCCTGAGAGACCCTACAATAACAAACCCCGCATGTGCACAGGCCAGCTCTCCTGGAGACCCTACAATAACAAACCTGCATACCAAAATACCAGGTCCGGGGTGGGCTCATCCCTAAACCCCAGCCACTGCAGCCAAACCCCGCCTTGCTGCTTGGGTGGGAATTCCCAGGCGAAGGGAAGGGCTGAGCCCTCACGGGGAGCCTTGGAGAGGCCCTTGGGATCCCGGCCCGGGGCCGTTCTGAGGTAACTCCTGGGAACCTGAGCGCCACTGTAAGAGACCGTGGAATCTCACAGCCGTGCATGCCCAGACACAAACACATGCATGCCACGCCCCCAGAGCAAGCCCATGTGTGCAGGCCAGCTCTCTGGAGAGACCCTACAATAACAAACCCCACATGTGCACAGCCCAGCTCTCCTGAGAGACCCTACAACAACAAACCTTGCATGCGTGCAGCCCAGCTCTCCCGAGAGACCCTACAATAACAAACCCTGCATGCACACAACTCAGCTCTCCCAAGAGACCCTACAATAACAAACCCTACATGTGCACAGTCCAGCTCTCTGGAGAGACCCTACAATAACAAACAAGGGCCCATCCAATAGGTATTCAGACTGCACTATGGGGGAAGAACTGGAGGGAGGGCATGAGGGTAAGGAAGGAAATTCGGCAGCATGGTGCCCTCAGCTGATAGCCCGGCCCCGTGCATAGCCTGTGGGCAGGGAGTGGGCTCCACTCTGACCTGTCTCCTCTCTCCCTAGCCCCGGAGGCCCCTCTGGCTCCCCTGCCCAGCTGCCAGGCTGTCCTGGAAGCCCAGGCCATCCCGGAGCAGGCCGACAGGAACTGGGCACTGAGCAAGGCATGTGCCCCCTACCAGCGCCTGTGTCCCGCTGACGACCTGAGCCCTGACGCCTGCGTTCGGCTGATGGCCAGGCACTGCCAGCTGCGCCTGCGGGAGTGCAGTAGGTACCAGCCCCGAATGGCGGCACGGGGTGGGTGGAGGAATCCTAACCTCATGCAGCAGCTCAGTGGAGTTCACCGAGCAGGGGGATGGCCCACCTGGTCTCTGGCCAAGTGACTCCAGACCCAGCGCCCCCCCCATCCCGGGACCCCTCACAGCAGGGTCTGGAGGGGGGTCACCCACTGGGCCTGAGCCCATCCCCCCACCCAGCAGCCCTAGCCCAGGAGCGGGTGCCGAACGTGGCTCGGCTCCCAACCCTCCCCTGGCCTGCTGTGCCAGCCGCCACCCTCAGCTGCATCCACAGGGGGCGCCGCTGGGCAGCACAGGGCTCTCTGCTGCCCCCTTGGGCTGAGCCTAAGCGTTGGTCTGATGGAGGGATCACACAGGAGACCCTACAATAACAAACAGGGAGCCCAGACAACAGAGAAGTCGTGCTGTGGGAGTGACCTGCAGTGCACAGTGCAGGGAAAACAGGCCCAGATCAGGCCCCAGCACTGGGCTCTGGTGCCCACTGCTCTGCCCTGCAGCCCCATCCCCTCCTAGAGGGCTGGCATCAGGGCCAACACCTCCCTGCCCCCGCCCACAGGTGGGACAGAGCGAGGGAAGCTCTAGGTCCCAGGCTGGCATAGCTCCTCCCCAGCTGGATGATCCCAGCCCACTGCGTAGCTGGGTTTCGCTCCCGGGAGACCCTACAATACACAAACCACTGTGAGCAGCCCCCACAGTCACAGGAGACCCTTCGATAACACACCAGTGTGTGCAACCCCAGCATTTCCGGGAGACCCCTTAATAAACCAGCATGCGTTGCCCCACGCTCTCAGGACCTCCTACAATAACAAACACCAAATGGCAGGGAAACCCCAGCCTGGGCAGGAGGCTGATTTCCAGGAGTTGTGAGGGGGCCCAGCCGAGGGGGTGGGTGGGGAGTCCAGGAGGCCCCGGCATGCGGGTGGCATGTGTGCCCGGCAGCGCGGCCCATCCCTCAGGTCTCGTCCCCCTGCAGGGCTGGAGAGCAACATGGACGATATGAACAACCTCTCGGACCAGCCAGTGCCCGGTGAGTCTGCCGCTGCTCAAGTCATTTGGGGCCACACCCCATGGGTGAGTGGTGGGCGCGGGAGCGAGGGCTGAGCATCACCCTGCTGCCAGGCAGGGACATGCCTTCCCATGTGCCCCAGCTTCAGTAACAGGTGGCGATGGGGGCAGGGGCAGCTGCCCCGTAGGGTTCACCATGGATGGGCACAGCTTGCTGAGCTCTTCATACCCTCTGCCCACCCTGCCTAGCTTGCACGGGGCCACAGCACCACCCCTCAGTGCTCGCTGCCTCGGTGGGCACCGAGGTTGGCGTCGGCAGGGCGGTGGGGGCGCCCGCGGCTGCCCCAGGACACAACTGCATGCGTCCCTGGCCCCCACACGCATGCACCATGCAGTGCATCCCTGATGTCACGTACACCCCCCCTCCCCTTGTTATTAAGCACTCCTGGAATTAAGCATGACAGCTCCATGAAGACAGGCCGTTCCACACCAGCTCCCAGTCGCAGCTGGACCCGCCCCTGCAGAGCCCTGTTAAAGGAACAGACGCTCTCACCGGCCTGGTTTGGGCCCTCGGTGGCACCCAAGAATATTGGGGCCCAGTTGAGCCTCTTGTCTCATGAAACATGTAGGACAAGGATAGCAGGGGGCTGCGGGTCGGGAGTGAGGGACATTGGCAAAGCTGTAGGGGAGCATCTTCTCCCCCCCCCATCTGATCTCTTCTCTCTCTCTCTTCCTCCCCAGGGACGTGTGGCCGGGGGGTGGTGGCACCCAATGCCACAGCAACCAAGGGCAAGATCGTGGGGGGCAGTGTGGCGCTGCGGGGCGCCTGGCCCTGGCTGGTCTCGGTGCGGCTGGGCGGGGAGCTGATGTGCGGCGGGGTGCTGGTGGGGGACACCTGGG
Organism: Lepidochelys olivacea; assembly: GCF_965140295.1. Taxonomy (NCBI): domain Eukaryota; kingdom Metazoa; phylum Chordata; order Testudines; family Cheloniidae; genus Lepidochelys; species Lepidochelys olivacea. The sequence goes on from NC_140419.1 coordinate 7,440,485, forward strand.
TCCTCACGGCTGCACACTGCTTCGCTGGGTATGGCTGGGGATAGCCCCAGGGGGCACAGGCAGCTACAGGCGCCCGACAGCCTTGCAGCCGAGTGGGGGCGTCTCCCATGGGAGCACTGAGTGCAGCTGGCCGGTGCCAGGGCAGAGACAGGGCATGGCCCCTGTGCAGCTCGACTTCAGGGGCAATGGGGCAGCCTCCCTCTCACCATGCCACCCTGCCCAGCCACTGCTCGGGCCAGGCCCCTGATGCGGGGGGGTAGGTGCCTGGCGCAGGGCAGCTGAGCCCCAGGGCGGGAAGCCCCAAGGGGCCCAGCTGGCAGAGCTGCCTGGGGCCAGATCCCCTGTGTGGGGAGCGGGAGGGGGGGCCTGGCTCTGCCTGCCCCCCTTCATTCCCTGCTCCACCCTCCCGCAGGAACGGCAATGAGCTGGCCTGGACGGTGGTGGTGGGGGACTACGATCTCGCCAAGTGGGACGAGGGCGAGCAGGTGCTGCCCGTCAACCGCATCATCACCCACCCCAAGGTAAGAGGGGGGCCCCCAGCATGTCCCCCACCTGCCTGCCCCAGGGGCCTGTGCCCAGAGGCCCCCGGCCCCTCCCCCGACCACCCTGGGACCCCGACTGCCCCCAGCATCCCAATCCCCCAGCACCCTGACCATCCCCCGCACCCCCACTCCCTCACCCCCTGCTCCTCTCCCCACACAGTTCAACCCCAAGACCTTCCACAGCGACGTGGCGCTGCTGGAGCTGGGGCGCCCGGTGGCCCCCTCGGCCTGGCTGAGCCCGGTGTGCCTGCCCGACGGTCCCGAGGAGCCCGGCCCAGGGACACCCTGCTACATCGCCGGCTGGGGGTCCCTCTACCAAGGTAGGTCGGGTGTGGGGCCGGGGCAGTTCCCCCCAGCGCTCTCCTGCGCCCCCTGCTGGCAGGCCCTCTGCCAGGGGAGCGGGGGTTGGTCCAGGTGCTTTCCCTGCCGGAGTAGCGTCCTCTGGAAGCCAGTGGGCCCCAGCGACCCGGGCATCTCCCCGAAGCTGGGACGGGGCATCCGGCATCTCAGCCAACCCAGCGGGCCGGGGATGGCTCCCTGCTGCCCAGGCACTAGGCCCAGGTACCGCAGGGCTGGGGGGCGCAGTGGGGACAGCAGCCCCTTCCCGTGACTTGCTTTTTGCCCTGGCAGAGGGGCCATCGGCCAAGGTGGTGATGGAGGCTCGGGTGCCCGTGCTGAGCCAGGACGCCTGCCGCAGTGCGCTGGGCAAGGAGCTGCTCACCAATGCCATGTTTTGCGCCGGCTACTTGGCTGGCGGCATCGACTCCTGCCAGGTAACGGCTGGGGGGGTCCCAGGGTGAGGAGAAGGTGCCCCCACGATGGGCCACGATGGAGCAACCAGTGCCAAGGCCAGCAGTGCCACTGCAATCCACCAGAGGGCAGAGCTGGGAGCTGCTGGCTGCTGAGGCTGGTACACACTGGCTGGAATCCCTCCACCGGGCGTGACCTGGGGGCAGACCCAGGCATGGGTTGCCTGGCTGGGGCAGGGCAGAGCAGGGGGGCTCCCTTAATCTTGACCATTGAGGAGCCTAGGACTCCTGGGTCCTATTGCCGGCTCAGCTGCTGGCCAGGTCCTGCCCGGCTCTGTGACTCAGTTTACCCTCTACCCAAAGGGGCCAATGGCAGGATGGGGCCAGACGGAGGGAGGCTTCCTGGGTCACGTGCTCCTGGGGGACCTTAGAGCTGGTCCCTGCTTTGCCCACCCCTGCCCAACCTTCATGCCAGCCTATGGCTGCTTCTCCCCCAGGGAGATTCTGGTGGGCCCCTGACGTGCCGGGAGTCCGGGTCGCAGCAGTCCGTGCTGTATGGCATCACGTCCTGGGGGGATGGCTGCGGGGAGCAGGGCAAGCCGGGCGTGTACACCCGCGTGACAGCCTTCGCCGACTGGATCCGCCGCCAGATGGACAGTGAGTACCACAGCCGGCTCGGCAGCAGGGGCTGCGGGGGGCACAGGCCAGGGCAGAGCACCCTGAACCTCAGGGCCATGAGCTGGATAACAGCGGGGGTCGGGCGAGGAATGGGCATTGCCTGGCTGGGGCCAGGTACTGTCAGCCATGGGGGAAGAGGGGCTCAGATGGCAGCGCCAGGGCGGGGAACTGAGCCACTAGGACACCGGAGTCTCTGTAGGCAGGATAGGAGGGTGTGATGGGGCGGCGCCCAGGGGTCCCCACCAGGGGAGGGGCGGTGCCCGGGGTCCCCCCAGGGGAGGGGGTGGTGCCCAGGGGTGTGGCCCTTTCTCTCCATCCCTAGCCCCTTGCCCTCCCCAGAATCACCCGAGAGCAGAGAGCCCTCCTGCTTCGAGCTGCTGGCCGCATCCCAGCTGCCCGGCGAGCGCCAGCACACAGAGCTCGCCCACCTGTGCTCCTTCTATGCCCAGTCGTGCGCCCCGCCCCAAGGCCGGGCCGCCTGCGCCCGGGTCGCCGAGGAGACCTGCAGGATGAAGAGGAGGAGATGCGGTGAGTGGCGCTGGCCGGGAGGGGCTGGGCGCTGCCAGGGTGCAAAGCCTGCGGGGGCACTGGGTTGGGAGGCCTGGGGAACACACCCAGAGCCGTGGCCCAGGGGCTCTGACCCTCAGCGCTCTTCGGGCCGCAGGCTTATGCCCACAACCTGGCACCAACCCCTTGCCCCCCAGGGCAGAGCTACCCTCTGCTGCCCCCACTCTGCAGATGGGGCCACCCAAGGGGAAGGGCAGGGGGGAGCAGAGCAGGGCCGGGCGGGGTGGGGAGGCTGAGGTCCTATAGCTAACGGGGTGGCTGATAACGTGCTGTAGGGGAGAGCGGGACAGGGAGGGCACACGGTGCCCCAGGCCCAGGCTGAGGAGCTAAGGGGACAAAGGCCTCGCTGAGTCAGGGCTGTGCCCGCTGCTCTGTGGGCCCTGGCGCCGGGGGCACTGGGGGACGTCCCGCTCACTCCCAGTTCCCCACAGAGCTGCGCGCCTATGCCCAGACGCTGCTGGATTTCCTGCGCCGGGCCGAGGAGTTCTTCCGAAACCAGGTGGACTTCGCCTTCTTCACCCACACCCTGCCCCGCTTCATGGAGCAGCTGTACGGGCACCTCTTCCCCACCCGGGTTCGCCGGGCCACGGCAGGTACCTGCTCCCTGGATCTGCCACTTCTCCTGCCCGGGCCACGCCAGGGACCCCCATCCCCCCAGATCTCCCACATCCCCCAGCCAGGCATGCCGGGCCACGGCAGGTACCTGCTCCCCGGATCTGCCACTTCTCCTGCCCAGGCCTCGCCAGGGACCCCCATCCCCCCAGATCTCCCACATCCCCCGGCCAGACATGCCGGGCCACGGCAAGTACCTGCTCCCCGGATCTGCCACTTCTCCTGCCCAGGCCTCGCCAGGGACCCCCGCCTTCCCCCCACAATCTTCCACCCGGGCTATGCCAGGGACCCCCATCCCCCCAGATCTCCCACATCCCCCGGCCAGACATGCCGGGCCACGGCAGGTACATGCCCCCCCAGATCTGCCACCCCCCACTTCCTCCACCCAGGCCACGCCAGGGACCCCCCACCTCCCCCCCCAATCTCCCTCCTGGGTCACGCTAAGGACCTGCATCCCCCCGGATCTCCCACATCCCCCGGCCAGGCCATGCTAGGGACCTCCTTGCCCTGATCTCCTTTCTCCCCTGCCCAGGCCACACCAGGGACCCCTGCCCCCTGGATCTCCTACCTCCCCAGGCCATGGCAGGTAGCTGCCCTCCAGATCTCCCCCACCTGGGACACGGCAGGGACCCCTGCCCCCAGGATTTCCCACCTCCCCCGCCCTTGCCGGGACTCCTGACCTGGACCCCCCCATACCCTGCCTCTGGATCCCCACATCCCAGCTCTGGGGCCGCACGAGGACATAGGGGGACCCACTCGCACTGCTTCGGGAACCTTGATTCCACCCCCAACCTCCACTGGGGACTTTGAAGGCACCCCCAGTATGGGCTCCCCAATTGTGTCAGCTACAGCCCGGCACCTCCTGTCCCTCCTCAGCATTGCGAGGGGTACGGGGTCTTTCCGGGAGCTGGCTGCCTCCCCCACGCCGGCAGCGTCCAGCTGCCTGCTGAGGGGCTGTCTCAGCCCATGGCTGGGGCTGGGCTGGGGCACTGGGCCAGCTCCCTGGCACCTGCCCACAGCAGCATGGCCACTGCTTGCCCCACCCGCTGCCAGCCCCCCATCCTGCCCCACACGCCCCCCAGCGCCCTGCTGCCGAGACTGAGTCCTGTATCATCTCCCCAGGGCTGGGGGCCGAGGGGCAGGCAAGCCCTGAAGAGGTCCTGAGCGCCCCCAGCAGGTAAAGTCAGTCCCAGGGCTGGGTGGGGCCCCGTGTGAGATCGGGGGGGGGGGGGGAGGTGCTGGCCAGGGATTGGAGGGAGGTGTGGGGCTCGGGATCAGGGGCTGGGGTGGGAGGGAAGAGGCCTGTTGTGGTTTGGGGGGGAAGGGGGGGAAAGAGACAGGCCTTGGGACTTAGGCCAGTGCCAGGGGATACACAGGTGGCCTCTGTCAAGGTCCAGGGGGCGTGTGCCACCCCTCCCTCACCCCACACATCCCCCACCTCTTGGACAGACCCTAAGCCAGGGGCTGCACAGCCAGCCGGCCACGGGAGCCAGGCTCCGCGGAGGGCTCGGTCCCACCAGGCTGGGCACATGGGGGTGGCATTGACTCGAAGGTGGGCAATAGAGGGTCCGGCTGCAGGGTTAGTCTCATGGGCTGGTGCTGTCTGGCGTACCCCGGGGCTGCTGGGACCCCCACCTCCCAAAATGCTCTGCTGCTGGCTGGGGGTGGGGGGGGGAGACACGCTGCTCACCCTGCCCCTCATCGCAGGATCCAGCCCCCACCCTTCTTGGCGCTGTTCCAGGCCGTGGGCCCCGCCCTGGAGGACTGGGTTGCGGAGCTGAGCGCCATGGCTGGGGGCGACACGGCCCCCCCAGCTCCTGCACTGGCCGCTGGGCAGCTCCGAGGGGAGGAGCAGCTCTTCCTGCAGGTAAGGGGGGGCTCTGATTGGGGAGGGGGGACCCCCAGTCCCTCCAAAGAGGGCAGCACTGCAGCCTGAAGCTGCCCGGGGGCACCTGGCCCCTCCAGTTCACAGTCTCCACTCAGCTGGACCCCAAATCCAGCCCCCGCAGGCCGCCATGGCCCTAGCCCAGGGGCAGGAACAGCTGGAAATCCCATCTGACCCCAGCACCCCCAAACTGACCCTGGCACCCCATCAACCCACCCCCTCCCTCCCTGACCTCAGCACAGATCCCCCCACTCTCCGCCCCCCGCCCAGCTCCTTCTCCATCATCCCCTGCACCTTATCGATCCCCACCCCCTCCTGAACCCCCAGCCTCAGGGAGCCCCCTCCTCCCACAGCGCCCAGCACTGCCTGGGGCCGGCGTCACTGGCATTGCCGGCGGGTGCCACCCGTACGGGCCCCGCTCACTCCCTCCGTCTCTCCGCTTCAGCAGGCCGAGGGGGCAGTGGAGGCGCTGAAGGGGCACGGCTGGGCCTTTCTCCAGCAGCTGCGGGCTCAGCTGGGGGCCCAAGGAGCGGGGCCACCCCCAGGAGCTGCCTCCCCGCTGAACCGTAAGTGCTTGCGGATGGGTGAGGTGGGGGCCGTGTCTCGGGGCGCCTCACCCCAGCTAGTTACTCGCAGCGGGGGGGCGGTTCAAGGCACAGCCGTGCCCTGTTAGACCTCAGCCTGGATGGCACTGCAGGGCCCATCATGGCATTGCCCTGTCTCATGCCAGGGGGCTTGGCCATGGACTGGGCAGCCTGGCCTCAGACGCTCTAGGGCACTCCAGTGCCAGCCGTGCCACCTGGCTCATGGTGCCATCGCATTGTGTTGCCGGGGGTGCACTGGCAGCGTACGGGGCCTGGGGGGAGCCTTTCCCCAGGGGGCAGTTGGGGCATCTCTCTCTCTCTGTGGCAGGGTCTGCAGCTGCAGGGGACCCATCCCTGCGGGCGAGGCGAGAGCTGGGGGGAGCCCTCCCCAGCAATGAGGGACCAGGTGATCACAGAGGTATGCCCACCCCGCAGCGGTTGCATGGCACAGGGCCTCGGTTCCCACCTCCCACACCCAAGGCAGGGGAGGAGGGTTGCACTGGGACCCCCTGCTGCAGCCAAGAGGTGCCTAGCTTCCACCATGCCCTGTTGGGGCAGAGCCATATTGAGCCCACCACTATACCCAGCCTGGCAGCTGGGATCAGCACAGAGGGCCCCGTGCAGCTTGGCTGAGCCAGGTGCCCCCTCCAGGCCTTTCCCTCTCCACCCCAGGGGTGCGGGGCCAGGCTTACCTGTTCCCCCTCAGGGGTCAGGGCCCCAGGGGTAGGGCTGTGCCAGGCTAGGGGGTTGTTGGGTCCAGGGCACTGGACTCTTGTGCCATGCAACCCCCCTGCCCTCTCAGCTGGAAACATTCCTCCCCCCACCCCAATGGCTCCGTGGCATTGCTGGGCCCCATTACACACCGGCTACCCACCATCCCAGAGGTGGCTGCAGTGATCCTTGCCCAGCCAGTATAGCACATCAAGTCCTGTTGGCCCCTTTGAGACAAAAGGTGCCAGGGAAATGCCAACGGTTGGGTGGCAGGGGACAGGCCCGGACCAGCTCCTGGCAGCCTGGCTCTCCACCAGCTGGGGGATTCCGGTGAGTGCCCTGACCGCCTCTCCCCCTCTTGGCGCAGGCTGCCCAGGGCTGCAGGAGGCAGCGTTGCAGGTACGCGCCGTGCAGGAGCTCTACCGCTGGGTCCTGCGGGTGCCGGAGGGGGACCTGGTCATGACCTTCCAGGAGGTGAGTGAGCCATGCCCCGCGGGGACACAGGGGCTGGGGGTATTGAGCCAGCCCCCAGCACCACACCCTGCCTCCCACTGGGCCCCCCTGGGCTACTGCCACGGAGAGGCCCACCCCACCATTCCCCTGCTCCCCACATTGCCCCCGCTGGTCTCCACTCCCAGTACCCCCAACATGCTGCCTCTCCCTCCTGGTCTCCATCCCCACCCCCCCCTTGCCCCATCCCCTGGCTGGGGGGGCGGGTGGGGAGGGTCTGCCCCCCTCTGGTGGCAGCTCCAGGTGCCAGCTGGAGGCTGAGCCCTTTAACCTTTACCTCGATGCAGCCTGGGTTCAAATCCTGCTGCCAGGGTGGGTGCCACCCCTCAGAGCCCAGCTTCCCTCAGGGGCTGCCAGCCAGCTGCACCCCACAGCAGAGGCAGGCAGGCCCCCAGCCCACGCTCAGGGCAGTTCTGCCAGCCCAGGCGTTGTGCAGCCTGGAGCACCTGCTGCCCTGGGTCACCAGGCTGCCAGGGGCTCCCCTGTGGCTCTGTGCCCCCTCTCCCCCTCATGCTGCTCCCCTCTCCCCACAGATCCTGGTGGACCTGGGCTCCAAGAACACCAAGGGGCTGTACAGGGCACGGGTTCGGGCCATGGTTGGCGGGAAAGCCACTGCCTTCCCCGCCCTGGTGGGGCTGGAGAGCGACTCGCTGTACCGCAGCATGCCCGGCCTCATCGCCCTGGCACTGGCAGCTTTGCAGACCTAACGGGACCCCTGCTGCCCCCTCGTAGAGAGGGGAGAACCGGCCGGGGGTCCCTATTCAGGGCCAGCCTGGAGACAGGGCAGCACCAGAGCCAGGTGCCGGCCGGGTCCCTTGGCACAGCAAGCAGGACCCAGCCTGGCACAGCCTGTTGCCATGGAGAATGCCGGGACCCCAAAGCCAGCTCCTCACAGCAAGGCCTTCACTGGGCAGGGGGGCAGCCAGGACTGGAGGGGTCCCTTCCACCTCCCATGCACCCTGGAGTCTGGGCCAGCCCCCCCAGCTGTTGCAGGGGCTACATGGGGCTGAAATGCAGCCCCCCCACCTCAGAGGGCTAAGCCGAACTGCAGCTGAGTGCCCCTTGGCAGGGCATGGCCTGGACATGGGCAACCAGAAGGAACAGCCTCCCCCTGGGCTTTCCTTTCTCAGTCAAGCTGGGTCCTAAAGGGCTCTAATCCTGGGCCCCCCAGGCCCGTTTCCAGACCCCCATGCCAGCCCCAGCAGCTTCGGCTCCCTGTCAAACAGCCACCAGAGGGAGCTGATTCCTTTGGGGGTGTCCGCAGGCTCCCCCTTGGGGGCACGCCTCTCAGAAGCTATTTATTTGTACAAAGAAAGGGTTATTTTTGAAATTAAAGCTATGTTTTATGGTAACCAAAGTGTCCGTAATAAAAAACCCCCGCAAGACACCAAAGAGGGGTAAAGGGGATTTCACCCCCAGGCATTGCCACCAGGGACCCCCCACCCCGGGTTACCCCCCTGCGCATATCAGCTGGGTAGAAGTTCCCCACCTGGGGTTCTACCCCTACCCCACATCTCAGCCAGGCAGGGGCCCCTCTTGGGGTTCTACCTCCCCCCAAGCATTGCTGCTGGGCAGGCCCCCCCAGGCATCTCAGCCATGGGCTCCAGGGTGTGGCAGGGGGCAGCTGGTGGGCTATAGCACCTCCAGCAGGTGGTGAGCATCCACCAATCTCTTCACAGGCAAACTCCCCCCAAGGGGCCGTCACAGGCTGTCTGCCCTCCCTTCACACTCCCCCTGCTCTCACACCCCTCTCCCCCGCCTGGCCCTCCCAGCTGCCCTGGCAGCCCCAGGAGATGGCCCCCCGCCTCCCATGCCCTGGTACTGCCTTTCAGGCTCGGCTGCTAGCACCGGAGAGGTCATTTCCTCCAGGCCAAGGCCCAGCTGTCGGGTGAGTGACGGGGCGGGCTGGGCCCAGCACCCCGCTCAGCCCAGGGGCACAGCTGCTCACCCTGCTGGGAATGACACTGTTTGCCCACAGCATCAGAGACAGCATCCCCCCCTTCCCCACCCCCAACAGCTACGGCCCCTCCCCATCAGTCAGCTCCCCAGGCACCTACTGGGGTTGCCTCTCACTGAGGGAGCGTGGGCTTAGAGGTTAGAGCCAGGATTGGGGGGACCAGACTCCTGGGTTCTCTGGGCAGGGGTAAGCGCTAGTCAGAGTTGGGGCATGGGAGCCAGCACTCCTGGGTTCTCCTCCCAGCTACAGGAGGGAATGTGGCCTAGTGGTTAGAGCAGGGACTGGGCTCCAGGACTCCTGGGTTCTCTGCAGCTCTCCCAGTGACTCACTGGTCTCCCCACATGTAGAGCAAGGAGGAGAATGCAGACCTGCACCATGGGTGTGGGGCTCAGGACGTGAATGGCTAATGCACTGAGCACGGCTGGCCGCACAGAGCTCTGGGATTCCAGGGAAACCAGCTGGACACCTGGGCCCGATTCCCCGAGGCTCCCCGCATCCTGCCTGGCCAGCCAGAACCCAGTGCTGTCCATGCCTGCTAGGCCAGGTGCCAGGCAGCCCCACCTGCAGGGTGCAACTCAGCACCCCAGGGCCATCCATCTCCCCAAATCACCAATTCCTTAGCACAGCAAAACCAGAGAGAAAGGCATGCACCCTGTCCACACCCTGCACGGGCCTGATGGAGGAAGGGCCCATGGGTAGCTCCCAGGGAGAGCAGGCAGGGCTCCAACCAGCCCTGCCATGCTGGCTGCCCCATCCAGCCAACCCTAGCACCATGTTGCCTCCCACCGCCTCCTGGCGGCCAGAGCAATTTGTGATCCCAGCCTGGCACCCAGAACAGGCACCGTGCATGGGAGGAAGGGAGCAGGGCTCCAGGACTCCCTGGCTGGGCATGGGCAGGGAGGCGCAGCTGGCAAGGGCCAGGGGAGCCCCATAGGCTGGCAGGTGGATGCCTCCCCCAGATTTAAAGGGACAGGCAGCGGCAGGCAGGGAAATGCTCCTCCAGAGCAGGCAGCACAGGCTAGCTGGACCACTGGAAAGCCAGGAGCTCTGGGGGCTCACAGCTCCGTGGGCAAAGGCCAAGGACTGGGAGCCTGCTCGGCCATGGATTCCCACTGGGCCTGTCTCCTGCGGGTGACAGTCTGGCCTCTGACACCTGTGGGCATTGCCCACAAAGGAGTGGGCATGCCAAGCACTGGGGGGGCTGGGCTATCGTGGGGCAGGGCCTGCTAGGTGTTCCCCTCACCTCCTGCCAGGGCATCACACAAGGCCCTGGGCTACTTGCACAAGGAGAAATCCCACACGGTTCAAAGGAGTGGGCAAGATGCCCCATGGTCCAAGGTGGGGCAGGGCACTCTGCTCAGCATGGGCAGCCCCGCCGCCTGGCCGTCCTGGGGCTTAGCACTGTACGGCCAGCACCCCTTCCTGCGGTTACACTCACCATGCTCCATTTGCAGCTCCTCTTCGTGTCTCAGCCCTCTGGCCTTAGCCCGGCTCCCCCTGCCGGGTCCCAAAGCCCTGCCCCACAACAGTCCTCAGGCAGTCTTCTCCACCACAGCCCTAAGAGGGTCACTTCCCCAGGGGCTCCTAGGGGAACCTGGGTCTGCCCACTACACCGGGCTCCAGTCCAGGGACCCTGTACAGGGCTACCTTCCGCTCAGACCCTGTTTGCGCTTTCCCTGGGCTCCTTCCTACAGCTTCCAGACCCCCTCTCCGGGCGTGCCAGCTCCAACACCCTCCTTGTTGGGGGCTGCAGGTTATTGAACCCCCTGTGACGAAGTGGAACTGTTCTTAATGTTTCCTCTGAATAGTGTGGGGGTGCCTCAGTTTCCCCTATGAAGTTTTTAAGTATCTAGGTGGTGCGGTAAGGGTGTATGATCATTGCAGAGCCCTAGAGGGCAGGTGTGTGCAGGGGTCTGGACACAGAGAATGGCCGACACCCTGTTTCCTGGCAACTGATGGCCTGGGCCCTTCCCCCCTGCGAGGTGAGAGCTAAAGGGTTGGAGAACAAAGGAATCAGGTGACCACCTGGCCCGGGGAAAGGAACAAAGCCCAGAGGAGGAGGGGCTGGAGGGAGTTTCAGTTTGGGACTGGCTGGGACATGGAGTGAATGGCAGACGTGGTTGTCTGGCTCACTGCCCCCCAAAATGGACCCAGCTGAGGGGTCCTGTTCTCTGCACCTGCAAGCTCTGTGTTAGACCATGTTCCTGTCATCTAATAAACCTTCTGTTTTACTGGCTGGCTGAGAGTCACGTCTGACTGCGAAGTTGGGGGGCAGGACCCTCTGGCTTCCCCAGGAGCTCTGTCTGAGCAGACTTGCTGTGGGAAGCACACGGAGGGGCAGAGGATGCTGAATGCTCCAAGGTCAGACCCAGGAAGGTGGAAGCTGTGTGTCCTGAAGACAGGCTGCTCACATAAAGGCGACTGCCCCAGAGTCCTGACTGGCTTCATGGGGAGCAGTTCCAGAGCACCGCCCAGGGACGCCGTGACACCCCCTACCTCCAATACAGCTCTCTTCTCCCAGGGAGGGGCTGTAGTTTGCTTCCCCACAGCCCCTTTCTGCTGCCAGCTTCCTGGCTTTATAAGCCCAGCCCAGCTCCTCCTGCAGATGGAGTTCATCAGCCACTTAGGCCTTAGTACGCCCTGGCTTTCCTCAGGTGTTGCCTGCAGGTGAATTGGCCTGATTCACCCCTTCAGGCCCTGTGGGGGGGTCGCACTAGGCCTTTCCCCTGTGGCCCTCCAGAAATCCCCCCCCTCCAGGGCCATGTGCTATCCCAGCCCTGCCAATGCTCCCCTCCCCTGCCAGCCCCCCAAAATGCAGCTGCTGCAGAGCCCCCAAATTCACAGCAGGAAATGGAGATGAACCACACAGAAAACTAATGCCAGCCAGTGCCAGGCCTTATTGGGATCCAGGAAGTGGGCGGGCAGGGCGGCCATGGCGTGGCTGGGGTGCCCATCTGGAGCCCCACTGCTCGGCCTCCCAGCCCAGTTGCCGGAGAGGCTGCAGTCAGCCCTGGGCGGGGTCTCTCTGAGGGGCCTGGGCATTGGGGGCCACGGTCACCCCCAGGTGAGCTCTCTGCATTGGGCTCGGAGCGGTTGGCGCTTCTCTGATTAGTAGCGGTTGGAAGAGGCTGGCGCTAAGGGAACAGCCCAAGGAGCCCTGCCTCTCCAGTGCATTAGGTGTAAGGCTAAGATTTAGTCACGGGCATATTTTGTAAAAGTCACGGACAATAAACAAAAATTCATAAACTCCAGGCATGCAGCTGCTGCTCTGGAGTGGGGGCTCCGGGCCACTCCCTGGTGCTGGGGGCGGGAGGCGGCCCAGGACTGCCGCTGTTGTGTGGGGGGTGGTGTGGCTGGCCCCGGGGCCCCCCGAGTTACTTGGTCGGCCTTGGGGTCAGTCGCACCTGCCGGCTGCAGAAGTCAGGGTGGTCCCAGAAAGCCACCGAATCCGTGACTTCCAGAGACCTCAGTGACATTTTCTGCCCCGGGGCTGGAGCTCCCAGCCGGCCCCCTGCAGCTTCTAGCCCCTGCCCAGCTGCGGTGGGGGCTGTCACAGAGTCCCTGGGCGATGCTCTGGAACTGCTCCCCATGAAGCCAGTCAGGACTCGGGGGCAGTCGCCTTTCTGTGAGCAGCCTGTCTGCAGGACACACAGCTCACCCGGCTTCCACCTTCCTGGGTCTGACCTCGGAGCATTCAGCATCCTCTGCCCCTCCGTGCGCTTCCCACAGTGAGTCCACCCAGGTGGGCTCCCGGGGAAGCCAGAGGGTCCTGCACCCCAACTCCGCAGTCAGACGTGACTCTCAGCCAGCCAGTAAAACAGAAGGTTTATTAGACGACAGGAACATGGTCTAACACAGAGCTTGTAGGTGCAGAGAACAAGACCCCTCAGCTGGGTCCATTTTGGGGGGCAGTGAGCCAGACAACCACGTCTGTACTTCGCTCCATGTCTCCAGCCAGTCCTAAACTGAAACTCCCTCCAGCCCCTCCTCCTCTGGGCTTTGTTCCTTTCCCAGGGCCAGGAGGGCACCGGATTCCTTTGTTCTCCAACCCTTCAGCTCTCACCTTGCAGGGGGGGAAGGGCCCAGGCCATCAGCTGCCAGGAAACAGGGTGTCGGCCATTCTCTGTGTCCTGCCCTCTAGGGCTCTGCAGTGATCATACACCCTAGATACTTAAGAACTGTCTAGGGAAAACTGAGGCACCCCCACACTATTCAGAGGAAACATTAAGAACAGTCCCACTTCGTCACAGGGGAACCCTGCAACTCTTAGCCGGGGGGTGAGGGGACCCGCAGCAGCCCAGCCCCTGTGGGTGGTGAAGGACCCCGGAGCTTGCACTTGTCACAGGTGGCGGAGAACCCCCCGGAGCTCCCTCCTGCCCTGGGCAGCGGGGCCTCCTTAGCGGTGGGGGATCCCGTATCCCCAGCAACCTTGGGTGCTGAATCTACCTCCCCGTTTTGTGAGGGATATTTTTAGTGAATGTCAAGCACAGGTCACAGGCTATGAATTTTTGTTTGTTGCCTGTGACGTTTACTAAAAATAACGGTGACAAAATCTTAGCCTTAATTACGGCCTCCCGCAGGGGGTCCCCTCCTCACTGAGGGCCCCTGCCCCAGCCTGGGGACTCATCTGGCAGCTACATGGGGTGTGGGGGAGAGGCGTGCCAGCTGCTGATCCCCAGGGGCAATTCACTCTGTGTTGCACCTCTGCCCCCAGCCTGGGCCCCCTGCCCACAGGACTGAGCCTGGAGTCCCAGATCTCGGGGAGGGGGGCAGGGCAGGGGTGTGGGCTGCTGGAGGTCTCCTTGGAGGCCCCAAGAGATGTGGGCTGGGAGCTCAGCTGGCCCTTCACTGAAGGGCAGGGCTGTGGTATCATTAACAAAGAGAGCTTTGCTCCCTGCTGTGTGGCAGGCATCTGAGTTACCAACACCATCTGACCTCCCAGTGCAAAAACCAGCCTCCCGCTCCCTCTGTGCATCAAAGCAACAGACAGGGCCAAACCGAGCACCTTTCTGGGCAGGCTGCCCCCTAGGTCCGGGCATGTCTGCAATGGGATGGGCAGGGCCCCAGCCAGGCCGCTCGAGTTGCCGGGAGAGCCACAGGAGGGCACGCAGCTTGGCCCTGCAGAACAGATGTCTTTACAGGGGGAGGAGCCTGGCCATGTCACGCCCCGCCCCTCCCAGCCCCACAGTGCCGGGGGCAGGAGCCAGCTTTAGGGGCTGTGTGGGGAATCTGTCCCTCGTCGCTCTCTCCTCTCCCACATCCTCCACATGCCGGCAACTGCCTCTCTCCCTCACCATCCTCGGCCCCCACCATGAGCCCTGGAGCCTCCTCCTCTGTGCCACCCTGTGTCTCTCAGCCTCACTCACCCCCGCTGAGGAACTTGGACATTGTGATAATATTCATATGAGGCCCATGCATGCCTCAGTTTCCCCCAGGCTCTGTGTTGCTGTCCGCTGAGTGTAATGGCATGGGACGGGGCGGTTGAGACACATGGAGACCAGAGCCCTTAACAAACTGGGTAAAGACCCACCTGCGAATGGAGGATGCAGCCCAGCTGATGGAAAGCACATTGGCTGGGCCGTTCCCACCTGGAGACCGATCTGCCGAGCTCGAAAGCTTGTGTCGCCCGCCCACAGACACTGGCCCAATAAAATCTATTCCCTCCCCGACCTGGTCTCTCATCCTGGGACCAAGGGTGGGGTGGGGTGGGCCCCACCGCCCTGCAGGGAAGCAGAGAAAAGGCCCTGAGTGAGCTGGAGAACGATGGGGAAAGGTGGCCAGCTGCTGGATTAAGAACGGAGCTCACACTGGTCCAGGCCTGCCCTGGGACGGAGAGCAAAGGTTCAAGGCTGCAGGAAGGATGCAAAGATGACAGATTGTGCAGAGCCCTGGCTGTAGCCTGGCTGAACACTGGCTTAACCCCCGCCTCACTGTGCCAGCCTGAGGGCTCTCAGCGGCTGGGTGCCCGGGGACTGGTACACGACTACCTCGGTTTCACAAGGCTGCCGGTGTCGCCGCGGACACTCCCTGGAGCTTGGAGCCCTGACGGGCACAGGCCAAGCCCCCGCAGGGCCTGGCTGGGCTGGGTTTGCTGCAGGGAGCCATGAGGCACTGGACCCCGAAGGGCCAGCTCTGAAGTCGTGGGGGCCCAGTCCTGGGGGGTCCTTGGGGTCCAGCCCACTGCAGGGGACACTCCAGTGGGACTGGTCAGAGGCCAGGGCTTAGACCAGACCATGTGGATTATGGCACCCCCATCTCCTGCCCAGGCTCAGCCCCCTACCGTGGCTGAGGGCTGCCGTTGGCCCAGTGGCCTGCCCCCCATGAGATGGGGTAGATCAGCTGCCACAGAGCCCAGCCAGTCCCAGCTAGGGGACTGGGCTGCGGACAGTGGCCTGAGCAGAGCAGCCCCATTCCCCGGACCCAGTCCTGCGGGGCCTCCCCTCCCTCCGCAGTGTCACACGAGGGGCCAGGGTCCACTCCGTGGGCTGCCGGGTACCCAGCGCTGGGGCCAGGACAGGTGTGCTCTGTCCCCCAGCCACCCCTTCCTGCCCAGCACATACCACAAGCAAACCAAGTCCCTGCTCCTGGCACGGGGGGGGGATGTTGGGGGGCGTGGGAAGGGATTGAGCTGTTGCTATTTTCTTCCCATGTCCCCCTCCCACTCCCACCTGTCGCTGTCCATCCACATTCCCAGCTCGGGCTTCCGGCCTTCGCCACAGACCCAGGAGCCAGCAAGGGGCTGGCAGGGAGCAAGGCACGGCCGGGCACCAGCACCCACGGAACATGGAGAGGCCGGCCCTGCGGCTCGCTCTGCTCTGGGCCGTCACCCTGTCGGGTAAGGACGCGGGGCTGCCAGTGAAACAACCCCCCCCCCCCGCACCCTCTGCTCCCCCCCATTCTGTTTCCCACGGGGAGAACTGATGCTGCGGGCACCAATCTCAGGGGTCAGGGTGGGAGCTCGGGGCGGGGGCCTGACCGAGGCCAAGCCAGGAGGGGCACTGGGGTGATGGTTCTGGAGTGACTCCACCCCATTGAGCCCCCCCCTCCTCTCCCCCCGGCTGTTTTGCTTTGGCCAGGTCTCCAGCCCCTGCCAGGGAGAGAGCACCAGGCTGGGATCCTGCTGCCCGTCCGTGCTGCGCTGACAGCACCCCCTCCCCACCCACACAGCAGGCCCCCGGGTATCGCTGCCCCTGCCCCCTGGAGCCCACCTGCCCCTCTGCCCACAGGCAGCCGGACAGGAATGACTCATCCCCTGCTCCAGAGCAGAAGGCTCCTGAATTCCCCCCCGGCCCGGCCCCAGCGACGGGCTCACCAAACCCACCCACTCAGAACAGGCTCAGGGCCGGGGGATGGATGTGGAGGGGCGTGTGTGTGTTCACGCATTCATGCATGTGTGTGCGCACCCGGGTGTGGGGGTCAATCCTCTCCTAGGAAGATCCCATCCAGCTTCCCAGCCTGGCCTGAGGAGCTGGCTCCTGGCAGTCAACAGGAGTCAAGTGCCTAAATCCCCTGGGGGCGCTGAGCCAGGGAGCGCAGCAAGCATGGGGCTCTGGTAGTGGAGCGACTGGTTATTCCCTCAGCAGCAAGCCCCAGAAGGTGGGCCACGGCCATGCAGTGCCCTGTTCTAGGCTCCCAGCAGCCCAGTAAGACCCTCACATGTGGGCAGTGCCCATCTCACCCCTCCAAGCCATTCCCTCTGCCCTCCAGGCCTCTCTGCTGCAGCCTGGTCCATCCAGGGTAGGGCTTCTCTCCAAGTGGAAGGGTGGGGGGCTGGGAAGTGCATGCAGTGGGTGGAGGGTGTAACGATGCTGGCTTTGGTGGGACCCTTCTGAGAGTATCAGTTCAGGACAAATTGCTTAGAGCAGGGCAGTTACAGCCCAAGGATGGGGTTTCTCCACTTCTAAGGCAAACCAAACCAGCCAAATAGAGAGGACTTTGATTTTATCCCACTGGCTAACCATAAGCCATACAAGCAATTCCCTTAGACACTCCAGTTTCCCAGAATCCCCACCAGTGCCACTCGTTATGGGGATGAAATAGTTATGAAAACCAGTACCCCAGTAAAAGAAAAGTGGTTCCCTCGATCCCAAGGGACCAAGTCCCAGACCCAGGTCAATATACAAATCAGATCTTACCACAAATCACGCTGTAGCCAATCCTTTAGAATCTAAAATCTAAAGGTTTATTCATAAAAGGAAAAAAATATAGATGAGAGCTAGAATTGGTTAAATGGAATCAATGACATACAGTAATGGCCAAGTTCTTGGTTCAGGCTTGTAGCAGTGATAGAATAAACTGCAGGCTCAAATCAAGTCTCTGGAGAACATCCACAGCTGGGACGGGTCATCAGTCCTTCATTCAGAGCTTCAGTTTGTAGCAAGGTTCCTCCAGAGGTCAGAAGCAGGACTGAAGACAAAATGGAGGCGTTTTCATGGCCTTTTATATTCTCTGCCTGTGGAAGGCCCCCTTTTGCTCTTACTGTGGAAAATCACAGCAGCAAGATGGAGTTTGGAGTCACATGGGCAAGTCACATGTCTATGCATGACTGAGTTCTTTACAGGCCAACACCGTTGTTTGCATGTTAGTTTGAACGTTCCCAGGAAAGCTCAGATGTGGATTGGCATTTCCCAAAGTTCACTGTCAGTGAAAAGAAAAGGAGGACTTGTGGCACCTTAGAGACTAATAAATTTGTTAGTCTCTAAGGTGCCACAAGTCCTCCTGTTCTTATTGTCAGCTAAGTGTTTCTTGACTGGGCACTTACTGAGAATAGTCCTTTCTTAAGAAGCTGACCAAATGCTTCACTGAGGCTACTTAGAATCAAAACACAGTGAGATACAAGTACTGTACATAGCCAATATTCACAGCTTCAACTACAAAAATGGTACACACACACAGACAGCATAATCCCAGCCCGCAAATCGTAACCTTCCCACAGACACCTCACACGACAGCCTTTGTACAATATTTGTGGCAAATACATGACAGCCGTTGCAACACCGATCCACACGGTCACCGTTTATGCCAATCACGTCACAGAGGGGTCTCACCTCTGCTCCTTCCTGCCTGCTCAGACTCAGCGAGTCCCGCTCCCCTAGAGTCGTGGGCTCAGCCCTGTGCTTGCGCCCGTGTCCCGCAGGCGGCCTGGCTGTGAACCAGGAGGAGCGGCTCATGAACTACCTCTTTGTGGAGAAGGGCTACAACAAGGAGCTGCGGCCCGTCACCTCCAGGGACGAGAGCGTCAATGTGGACCTGGGCCTGACGCTCTCCAACCTCGTCTCTCTGGTGAGCTTGGCAGGCACCTCGGGGGGCCTTTCACCACTCGGCTCGCCGGATCCCGGGCCTGCCCTGGCCGGTGGAGATCCTTTGGGCCCCTCCGGCTCGGGTGCGTCCTGAGCCCTGCGGGTCATTGGTCGGGAGGGGCTGATTGCACCTGCATGGTTGCGTTGGAGGTAGCCCGGGGGAGAACACAGCGGCGGTCCACAAGGGCTGAAGTTCACCACGGCTTTCTGGCCCTCCAGGAGCTCAGCATGGCCTCTCTTTAAGGCCGGAGACTCGTCACGGCCCTCACCCTGCCTTGGAGAGAGAACCGAGCCAGTTACTGAGCCCCTGGCCAAGCCCCTTCCAGGCCCAAGGCCCCTCAGCTCAGCAGGAGTTAGCCTGGGTTCAGATCTCAAGGCTCCTTGGGTTTGCATCGGCACCACACGTGACACAAACATGCCTTTCCCAAGCAACTGTTGACCCCGCTGGTGCCAAGCAGCAGGGCTGGGGCCCACTCTATGTCTCATTTCTGCTTGGTGTCCTTCCAGAAAGAGGCCGACGAGACCCTCACCACCAGCGTGTGGCTTGATCACGTAAGTCGGCCCCCTGTTGGCTTCTGAGTCCCCGGCGCCCAGCCACTTGGGGAGGGATTTCTCTGGGTGGCCCCCAGTGCTGAAAGCCAACCAGCCGACCGGTGCTCGGTGTGTGTCACGTGATGCCTCCTCTCGCCGTGCCCCCTGGCACTAAGACCCGGCATTGCGGCACCCTGCCTCAGTTTCCCTTTTAGGAACTCCGGTCAGTTCCCGCTGTGGAGGTGACAGCCCTCCAGCCATGCCACATTAGTGAGTTCTTCCCCTTCCAGAGGATCCCAGTCTAGCTGTGAATGGTCTGTCCCCTTCAAAGATCCCTCGCCCATCTCCTCTGGGCCAGCAGCAAAGTCCTTCCAAGTAAAGCAGAACTTCACCAAACAGCGCTCTTCCTTCTCAGGGGAGCAGGCCCCAGGGCTGCTCCCTGACCACCTCTAGAGAGCTCGGACTACAAACAAAACAAAACCCTCTATCCCGCCCCCATCCCATCGCAGGGAGCGCCAGCCTCCAGGGACACGCAACGGGACCTTGGGGCTCAGGGCACCTTCTCCACTGCAATGCCACCACTAGTGCCCACGTCTGGTGCTGCTCCCTGCCCTTTATTCCATCACGGTGGGCAGCTGGGCCAGGCTCTGTTCCTTGGCCTCTCCTCAGAGCCTGCCGGCCTGGGAACGGGAGATTCGGAGCAGGCGGGAGTGTGGGAGGGGGTCCCAGCCGCTGGGTGGAGGCTCCATCCTGGAAGCTTGATTTCCCGCAGAGCTGGACAGATTACAGGCTGCAGTGGAACACGTCGGAGTTCGGTGGCCTGAAGATCCTTCGCCTGCCCCCGGACATGCTGTGGCTGCCCGAGATCGTCTTGGAGAACAAGTGAGTCCTGGCCTGGCTTTTCCCAGAGGACCCAGCCCACAGCACTGCCTTCGGGCCCTTGGCAAGATCGTCACAGTCCCGCGGCTGGCAGAGCGAGGGCTCGGAGCAGGGCTCCCTCGCCTTGCGCCTGCCCACAAGGTGCCTCTGAGCCGTGGGGGCTGCGCCCAGCCCAGATCTGGGGTGATTCCAAGTGCGTCGGGGAATCTGGCAGCGGGTGCCCAGCACCCGGAACTCCAATCCCACCCCACAGCAGGTGCCATCGCCCTGGGGACAGCTGTGTCCGTGCTGGGGCACCCAGAACTCCAATCACAGATCCCACCCCGCAGCGCAGGGGTGAAAGGTCCCCTTGGGCTTTCCCACACACTGGTCCCGGCCCATTACTCCTAGGGACACAGGGTTTTCTGCACTAGCCTAGAGCTCGTCAGGGCTCCCCCAGCCATGCTGAGCTCCCCGTCAGCCCCGCTCGTGTCTCTGTTTGCGCAGCAACGACGGCTTCTTCCAGATCGCCTACTACTGCAACGTGCTGATCTACGACTCCGGCTTCGTATACTGGCTGCCGCCTGCCATCTTCCACAGCCCCTGCCCCATCAACGTCAACTTCTTCCCCTTCGACTGGCAGAACTGCAGCCTCAAGTTCAGGTGAGGGCCTCACCCCGCTCGCTGCAGCCCCGTGTACCAGTACGGCCTCGGGCGGGACGCACTGCGAGTATCAGTTCAGGGCGAATCGCTTCAAGCGGGGCAGTCACAGCCCAAGGCTGGGGTTCCTTTACTATTAAGACACCAAACCCGCCAAACAGAGAGGACTTTAGTTTTACCCCACTGGCTAACCATAAGACACACAAGCAATTCCCTGAGACACTCCAGTTTCCCAGTATCCCCACCAGTACCACTCGTTATGGGGACGAATGGTTATGAAAACCAACACCCCAGTAAAAGAGAAAAGGTTCCCTCGATCCCAAAGGACCAAGCCCCAGACCCGGGTCAATATACAAATCAGATCTTACCCACAAATCACGCTCTTGCCAATCCTTTAGAATCTAAAGTCTAACGGTTTATTCATAAAAGGAAAAAGCTAGAGATGAGAGCTAGAATGGGTTAACTGGAATCAATGACATACAGTGATGGCCAAGTTCTTGGTTCATGCTTGTAATAGTGATAGAATAAACTGCGGGTTCAAATCAAGTCTCTGGAGAACATCCCCAGCTGGGATGGGTCATTCAGTCCTTTGTTCAGAGCTTCAGTATAGCCAAGTCCCTCCTGAGGTAAGAAGTAGGATTGAAGACAAGATGGAGATGATGCAGCTGCCTTTTATAGTCCTTTTGCCATGTGGCTTGTGCTTCCTTTGTCCCAAACACAAGCTGCCCAGCCATGGCTTGAAAGCCTCAGAGCTCTGTCCATAGGCAGGTCCCTGCAGGCCTTGCTGAGTCACAAGGCATGTCTGCCTTCTCTCATTGGGCCAGCTGTAGAGCTGATGGTCCTCAGTGGGCCATCAAGCAGGCTAGGCAGTGCTGATGCCAAATTGTCTGGGGTGTCACCCAGAAGCATAGCCCAGGTTTGAACTACAGTCAGTATCGAGCCAATACCTGTAATTCTAAATACAAAAATGATACCTGCATACAGACAGCATAATCATAACCAGCAAATCATAACCTTCTCCTAGACACCTTATCTGACCTTCTTTGGCCAAGATTTGGTGCCACTACAGGACCTTGGTTGCAACAATGATCTATACAGTCACAGTTCATATTAATAACGTCACACCCCACCGGCTGGAGGCCCAGCCCAGCCCCAGTGCCCACCACCAGGCCAGGCCCAAAGAGCCAGAGCCCTTTGAAGTCAATGGAAAGATGCCCATCAAAGTTGCCCTGGCACTGTATCCTGGGCCAGATCTACCACCCACTGGGGCTTTGGATCAGCTTCCCCATGACAACTGGGGCAGCCATTGAGTGCCAGACCTCGGCCGGGGCGCACCACTCATGGGGAGCCCCCATCCTCGCTGGCAGCATGAGGCACGGGGGAGTGGGGTGGAGCAAGGGGGGGCAAGCCGCCACTCACCCGTCTCTTGTCGGGCCCAGCTCGCTCCGCTACAACGCCAAGGAGATCACCATGAACCTGAAGCAGGAACCTGATCCTGACAGAACGCTCAACAAAAGCTACCTGGTGGAATGGATCACCATCGACCTGGAGGCCTTCACAAGTAAAGCACGTTCCCGCCTCCCCCCGCTGGGCAGAGCCAGGGGCTGGCATGGCAGTTTCCGGTGACCTGAGTAGTTTGCCCGGGGCAGGGCACTGCCCTGGAGGAGGCGGCTTTATCCTGAGGCTGTCTCCTCATGGGAGGAAACAAGGGGGCTCCAGGAGCAGAGAGGTCTCCCCAGGGTGGAGAGGGTAGAGCATGGGCCATCAGGGCACTGAGACACCGGGATCAAAAGGCATGGCAGGGCCAGTCCCATGTCCCAGGGTGCCGTGTGGGGATGTTGGGGGCCGTGAGGGCCAGTGGGGCCCCAGCAATACACCTCCTCTCTGCCCACCCTGCTCCCACAGAGAATGGTGAGTGGGAGATCATCCACAAACCGGCCCGCAAGAACATCGACAGGAGCGTCTCGCCCGAGAGCAGCAAGTACCAGGACATCACCTTCTACCTCATCATCAAGCGCAAGCCGCTCTTCTACATCATCAACATCGTCCTGCCCTGCATCCTCATCGCCTTCATGGCCATCTTCGTCTTCTACCTGCCGGCCGAAAGTGAGTGCGGGGTCCCCCATCCCACCCCCAGGGAGTGCAGGCCTCCCCCATCCCAACCCCAGGGAGCATGGGGTCCTCACCCCCTAGGGAGTACAGAGCTCCCACATCCCACCTCCAGGGAATGCAGGGTCCTCACCCGCCCCAGGGAGTACAGGGACCCCCATCCGACCCCCAGTGAGACCCCCACCCCAAGGGAGTACAGGGTTCCCCATCTCACCTCCTGTGAGTACAGGCCCCCCCCCGAGTGAGTATGGGGACCACCATCCCACCCCCAGTGAGTGCAGGGCCCCCACCCCAAGGGAGTACAGGGTTGCTCCTACAGTGAGTACACAGACCCCCCCCAACACACCCCCACTGAGTGCAGGATCCTGACCCCCCCACAGTGAGTACTGGGTCTCCCCCAACCATGAGTACCCAGCTGGGCAGGGAGAGCCTTCCACACCCCGATACTGACAGTGAGGATTTGGCGAGGCCAAGCCCCACCCATGCTGAGCCACCTGCCCCCGTTTGTGCCTTCGGGCTCAGGTTCCTCCCCAGTGGAGCTGCTGTTCCCTTGGCCAGAGCTCCCCCAGGAAGGTGGCTGGAAACGCACAGGCCTGCGTTGTGTCAGGTAGGGATCAGAGCTGGCATCCCGGGTGTCATGGGGTTCGTGAGCCGGGAGCAGTTCCTCCGGGGGGGGGGGGGCTGCATCTCCTTGGATCCCCTCTTTCCCTAGGGGTCTTCCCACTGGGCTGAGGGGGAGCAGAGGGGGTGTTACTCTGAGCTCTGTCTGTTCTCCAGGTGGGGAGAAGATGACTCTGGCTATCTCCGTCCTGCTGGCCCAGTCTGTCTTCCTGCTGCTGATCTCCCAGCGCCTGCCAGCCACCTCCCTCGCCATCCCCCTCATTGGCAAGTGAGTCTCCATGGGTTGCCCCACGTGCCCCGCTGGCCCGCTCTGCTTGCTGGGGATGCTGGGACGGGGATGCTGGGTGTCCCGTGGCTGGTGGAGGTGGCTGGTCCCTGCTGGGAAGGTCTCGGAGTGTTTCCCCCAGCAGCGGACGCACTCACAGCGAAGGAGACCCCTTGCGTCGTCGCTGGTCCATGGGGCTCCTACAGAGCCCCCCTCTGGCAGGGGGCCCAGGCCCTGCTGTCTCCAGGAGGGAAGCCAGGCTGCCCCCACTGGGAGCTGGTCTCTGCCCCTGCAGGTACCTGCTCTTCATCATGCTGCTGGTGACCGCGGTGGTGGGGACCTGTGTGATCGTGCTGAACATCCACTTCCGGACACCCAGCACCCACGTCATGTCCAGCAGGGTCAAAGAGGTGAGCAGGGGAGCTGGGCACAGGGGCCTCTGGCTGGGCTTAGTGCCCAGGAGGGCGGACACCCAGCTACCTCCATCAGCCCATCACCCCGTCTCCGTGCCCCTATGCCTTCCGGGGACTGGCTGCTCCCTCGGCTCGTGCCGGGGCCCCTGGAGCCCAACCACCATCTCTGGCTGCAGCTCCAGAATCCGCTAGCACGATCCCCGGGCCTGGGAGCGAGGGGCATGGGAAAGGCCTGGGCACCGCACAAATCAGCCAGCCCCACTGGCACTGTGCAGACCAAGCGGCGGGCCCCGGGGCAGATTCACATCAGGGCAGAGGCCCACGCCCCCCGGGAGTCACGTCCCCGGGCATCCTGCGTTCAACCCTGGCAGTGCCCACAGCTGCTGAGTAATGCTGCCACCCAGTGGCATGAGAGTTCCCATGCACCTCCAGTACAGTGGCTCTCTCCAGCTAGGCCCGGCCAGCACCAGCCCCTTCTGTCTAGGCGTCACCCCGGCCCCCCAGGGCCTGGCGCAGGGGCACCCCACCTGGCCCTCAGCCCAGCTAGGGGAGACAGGTCAGCCCAGCTCCTGAAGGCTCGGCCCAGGGGAGAGCGGCTGCCCGGGAGCGCCCCCCAAAGGCCGGGCTGCAGTCACGCACCTGCGGGAGGCTGGGGAGCGTCGAGCCGGCTCTGGAGCCCCCCGCTGCCCCGAGACGCACCCAGCACCGGCCTCTCCCCTGTCCCCAGCTCTTCCTGGAGACGCTGCCATGCCTGCTGCACATGTCCAGGCCGGCGGAGAGCAAGCCGGGGCCCCGCGCCAGCCTGCTCATCCGGCGGAGCAGCTCCGTGGGCTACATGGCCAAGGCGGAGGAGTACTTCGCCGTCAAGTCCCGCAGCGAGCTCATGTTCGAGAAGCAGTCGGAGCGGCACGGGCTGGCCAGCCGCGTCACCCCCTCCCGTGAGCGCCCCGCGGCCGGGGGACGGGGTGGGTGCCACGGGGCTCTCCCAGCGGGCCCGGTGGCTCCTTTAGTGCCCGGGGGAACGGCAGGTCCCGGCAGGCTGAGGCCTCGAGAGAACTGAGCTGTACAGCCCAGGGCGGCAGGCACCCACAGAGCACAGAAGGGAGGGCTCCACGCGTCCCAGGCTGGGAGCTCAGCCCACGCCCCACACCCAAGGGCAAGACCCTGCCCACTCCCTGAACCGCAGAACGGGACCCGGCTGACCCTCCCCGGCATGGGATCCAGTCCTACCCCCTCAACCGAGTCCTGGATGGGACCCCAGCTACCCCAAACCCGATGCCCAAGGACAGGAACCTGGCCCTCCCCCCCGCCTCCGGGCCCTGGGACGGGACCTCGGCCCCACTGAGCCCGCGCCCCAGAATGGGACCCCTGCCTCATGCCAGGACCCTGGCCCTGATCCCTGAGCCCTGCACCCTGGGATGGGACCATGGAGCCCCACCCCCTGAGCCCCATGTCCCAGGTCAGGACCCTGGCCCCACACATGAAGTCAGCAAATTGGTGCCATCCCTCACAGCATCTCCTTTCCTCCCTGCCCGCTGGCAGGGCCCAGGCCCCTGGGCATGGCCGACATTCAAGAGCAGCTGTACAGCGAGGTGAAGCCGGCCATCGACGGCGCCAACTTCATCATCAAGCACACGCGGGACAAGAATGACTACAACGAGGTGGGTGTGCCCGGGCAGGCAGCAGCCCAGAGCCGCCAGGAGGGGCTTGGGCAGAGCCCAGCCCCAGGGTGTTGAGTGGGAACGGCCCCAGGGCTGCCTCACTGGCCAGTCCCAGGAACGCCCTCCCAGTCAGACTCACACAGCAAGATGGAGGTGCCTGTTGGGGGCCAGAACACCCCCAGTTGCCACAGTGGGTTCTAACTGGCCCCTTGCTGGCAACCTCATCCGGGCACAAGAGACTAAGTGGGACAGAAAGCCTGAACTCCCCTCCCTTCAGGCTAGGGTGAGTTCTGTTGGTGGATGCCGGGGGATCAGGGTGCCGGGGGAGCGGGGTGCCAGGGGGAGCAGAGTTCCATGGGAAGGGGTGTGCTGGGGGTGCAGGGTGCCACAGGGAGTGTCGTGTTGGGGAAGTGGGGTGCCAAGGGGAGCAGGGTGCCGGGGGAGCCTAGGCTGTCTCTGCTGTGTGGATAGGGGGCTCCTGGCCCTGGCACGTTCACCAGCCCCAGACTCACCCCAGTTAACAAGCTCTGCCCCCCCTTCACGTGCTGTGCCCCACCACTGTCTGTTTCTGCCCCGCTCTGTGTCCCATCCCCGCCCCTGGTGTCCCCCCGCCCCAGGAGAAGGATAACTGGAACCGCGTTGCCCGGACGGTTGACCGCCTCTGCCTCTTCCTGGTGACCCCGGTGGTGATCCTTGGGACCCTGGGGATCTTTCTGATGGGAATCTACAACGAACCCCCCGAGCTGCCCTTCGCTGGGGACCCCTTCGACTACAGGATGGAGCACAGACACTTCGTCTAGGGGCCACGGCTACCTGCCCCTGCTGGGCTGCACCGCCGCCCCGCCCTCTGCCCGCGGGGTGCCAGGCCCCTCCCCGGGGCTTTGGCGTGTCGGTGACCTTGGCTGCTCTTGTCTCATTCCTGGCGCTTGAATAAACTCCACGGTTCTCAGCCAGCGGCTGCAGGGAGTGCATGGCGGGGAGTTGCCATCCCAAGCCCGGACCAGTCTCCCCTCCCACTGGCCCCCACCCCGGCCAGCCTCCCCTCCCCTCCCACTGGCCAGCACCCTACGCTAGGCCCTGTCTCCCCGTCTCTCCTCCCCTCCCACTGGCCAGCACCCCACGCTAGGCCCTGTCTCCCCGTCTCTCCTCCCCTCCCCCTGGCCAGCACCCCACGCTAGGTCCTGTTGCCCCATCTCCCCTCTCCTCCACTCCCACTGGCCAGCACCCCACGCTAGGCCCTGTATCCCCATTTCCCCTCCCACTGGGCGGTGGATAACACCTGTGTAACCTCACTGGGAAAGGCACATAGGGAAATTAGTGGATTCTGAGCAGCTGGGAAGTAGGTGGGAAGAAGGCGAAGCTGGTGCCATGTGACCAGCCAGCAAGTGCTACAGGCCACAGGGTGAGCTGATCATGGGCAGGGTCAGACTCAGGGACATGTTTGATTATTGGCAGTTCCAAGCCCCAGGGCTACCAGCCCTTCCCTCAGATGTGAGGGAGCCCCGGCCCTTCCGGGGGACAATTCCCAGCCAGATTCATCCCCCAGTCGGGGTGTGACAACGCTCCCAGCCCTGCCCTGGGGACAATTCCCAGCTGGTTGGATCCATCCCCCGGTCAGGGCAACTCTGCCTCTGTAACGATGCTGGCTTTGGTGGGACACAACGGAGAGTGCCAATTCAGGACACATTGCTTAAAGCAGGGCAGTTACAGCCCAAGGCTGGAGTTTTTCCACCTCTAAGGCAAACCAAACCAGCCAGACAGAGAGGACTTTGGTCTCACCCCACTGGCTAACCACAAGTCACACAAGCAATTCCCTTAGACACTCCAGTTTCCCAGTATTCCCACCAGTGCCACTCATTATGGGGATGAATAGTTATGAAAACCAATGCCCCAGTAAAAGAAAAAAGGTTCCCTCGATCCTAAAGGACCAAGCCCCAGACCCGGGTCAATATACAAATCAGATCTTACCCACAAACCACGCTGTTGCCAATCCTTCAGAATCTACAGTCTAAAGGTTTATTCATAAAAGGAAAAAGCTAGAGATGAGAGCGAGAATGGGTTAACTGGAATCAATGACATACAGTGATGGCCAAGTTCTTGGTGCAGGCTTGTAGCAGTGATGGAATAAGCTGCAGGCTCAAATCAAGCCTCTGGAGAACATCCCCAGCTGGGATGGGTCATTCAGTCCTTTGTTCAGAGCTTCAGTGTAGCAAAGTCCCTCCCGAGGTCAGAAGCAGGATGGAAGACAAGATGGAGGAGCTGCAGCAGGTCTTTATAGTCTCTTGCCATGTGGTCTCTGCTTTCTTTGTCCCAAAGACAAGCTACCCAGCACATGGCCTGGAAAAACCTCAGAGCTCTGTCCCTAGGCAGGTCCCTGCACACCTTGCTGAGTCCCAAGGCATGTCTGCCTTCTCGCAATGGGTCAGTTGTGTCGCTGATGGTCCTTAATGGCCATCCAGCAGGCTAGGCAGAGCTGATACGAAATTGTCTGGGGTGTCCCCCAGAAGCATAGCACAAGTTCGCAATACAGACATTATCGAGCCAATACCTGTAATTCTAAATACAAAAATGATACCTGCATACAGACAGCATAATCCTAACCAGCAAACCATAACCTTGTCTTAGACACCTTATTTGACCCCCTTTATACAAGATTTGGTGCCACCACAGGACCTTGATTGCAACAATGATCTATACGGTCCCAGTTCATGTCAATAATGTCACAGCCCCCTCTCGGGCTTTGTACCCTTCCGTTCCATGCAGTGTTCCCATGCCCTCCACCTGGGCACTCAGCCTGTCCCAGCTGACCTAGACTCTGGGCACTTGAGCCCTTCTTTGCAGATCAGCCCCTGCTGGTTTGTCTCACCCTTCTCTGGCCTCTGGCTGCTGGGGAGCACCCAGAACTGAATGCAGCAGCCCACCAGGGTTGACCCAGAGCCGGGTCTGCAGGTACGCGTGTGGGGCACCATGGCACCTACATAGACATTGGATCCTAGGCAGGGATCAAACCCAGCACCTTTGGCAGCAAGGCCCTCGATTCCGCATGGGGAGTTGCTGTTCCAGCCAGGGGGTGGCCTCACGGGGGCGGATGCCGTGTGTTCCCAGTAGCCCCACCCTGCTCCAGGGGGAAACGGTCCCTCCCCTCTCCCCCCCACCATTGGCGCCTTTCCCCAGGGCACACCAGACATGGGTGCTCACCCGGCCTCCCTGCGCTGCACTTAGCAGCCCAGGGACAAGGGGAGGCCACGGGGGGGAGGGGGTGTCTCGTTATCACAGCAGTGACCCCCACGGGGCAGGAGGGTGCTGGGCATGGCTGCCCCGAGCTGTCCTGTGAGGAGATGGTGCGGGTGGAAGGTGCCATGCAGACAATGCTGGAGCCTGAGATCTCTCCAGGGAGCAGGGCCAGCTTCCCACAGCAGCCCCTGCCAACCTGCCCCGCCCTCTGGGGCCCATTCAGTCCATGGCCTCCCCGCTGACACTGCCCAGATGGGGGGCAGTTAGCGTTGATTGCCACTCACCCACCAGTCATGGGGCTGAGACCCACAAACTCATTCCACGCTGCGGCCACCCAGCCGCCTTGGGGTAGGGAGAATGATGGATGCCCCTCCTTCCCGAGCCAGGCAGTGCCCTGCTAAGCCCAGCCTCCCATCACCCCTGCACCATCCTCCCAAGGAGCCAGGGCTGGATGGGACCCCTGAGCAGAGACCCCCCTGGGGGCCCAGCACTAAACCAGCAGGATCGGTGCCCTCTCTCCAGGGCCCTGCGTACCAAGCCTGGGCCTGGCTGGCGGAAGCCCCTTGGCCCCCTAGAGCCTGGCGTCAGGCCCCGCCCTGACCTCACTTGCCCACTGGCGTGGGGCAGATACGGGGCACTAGGGCCTGCAATGGGGAATGCCGGGGAGCCCCCTGAGCCAGGCTGGGGCCTGCCTATGGGTATTATTAACTCAGGCTCCCTGGCCAGTGGGTCAGTGGGTCAGGTGGAAGCAGGTGGGGGTGGGCAGTGTGCGGGAGGGAGGCTGGGGGGGTGAGGCAGCAGCAGGTGAAGGGGGGGGCAGTGCAGGGGAGACAGGCCGGGGGGGGGGGGGGAGGGAGCGTCAGATGGGATATGCCAGGAATCCCATTTCTCAGGACAGCTGATGCTGCTCGCGTCGCCCACATTGAGGGCTCAGGCAAGCCTGGTATGTGACCCCCAGACAGGCTGGTCACCCCTCCCCTCCCCCAGGACAGCTGGGGCTGGTGCTCATCCCTCAGACGCCAGCCCAGCCCCCAGCACTCCCAGCCCTGAAGAGAAGTCTCTCCCTAGCCCTGTTCCAGGCTGACATGGTCCTGTACTGCTAGAGGTGTGAGGAAGCCTCTCCCCAGCCCGATACACAGGTGCCGGCTAGAACATCAGTTGCAATCTCTCACCTGGTGCAAGCCTCTCCAGGCAGCTGGGCTGGGCTGCATCCCAGCCTTTGTGCAGACCAGAGCTAGTTAACCCCGGAGCTCCTGGTTCAAACACACAGCGAAAGCTCCAGGCGGTGTCGAGTGTCCTGAGCGGTGGGAAACTGGGATCGGACCTCACGTCACCTGCAGGGCCCAATCCATTTCCCCGGACTGGGCTGGTGCATCAGCAGCAACTGAGCTGTCAATGCAGAGCCATCTGCAGGGCCGAATCCTTCCCTGGCCTGGGCTGCGCCAACCTTCTCCGTGGGCAGCGGGAGAGCGAGGGCAGCGTTTGGCCTGTGGGGGATGGGAGCCCACCGTAACATGAGCAGCTTGGAAGCTGGGCAGACCCACCCGGGGGGGCCACTCAGCAGCGTCAGCTGCCCTTAGAGACACTCATGAAACCAGTGTCCCCAACTGCACACTGCCCAGGCAGAGGGAGTGCCATGGGCATTACCCAGGCCCACACTCTGCCCCCATTACACTCTGCCAGTGTGTCTCCAGCATGCTGGACATGGGGCCTCGGGTCCTGGGCGTTGGAATCAGAAACCTTTGTGTGGCTAGCATGCCCCCAGTGGGGGGTGGGAGGCCCTGGTGTGATTTCCCTGTTCCATGCCCCAGATGCGGGGGTGATAAAGGTGGGCATTCCGGTAATATCTTTATGAACCAGATGCGTGCCTCAGTTTCCCTATGCGCTTGGTACTGTCACACACTGAGCGTGAACAGGAACGAGGGCTGGCAGAACGTCACGGGGCCCCTCATGTTGGAAGGGCTGCCCTGCGTCCCTGCATTGCTCCTCGTTCGGGAGTCTGATCTCGGTGAGGAACAGGGATTGCTGGAGCCCAAAGGGTCAGAAGTTGGAGTCATGGAGGCCAGGTGGAGCCGTGTGGCCCGGGGGGCCGGGGGGGGAACTGGCACGTAGAGGCCAGGGTATAGCCGAGTCCCTATCGATCCACGACACCATGCGCGTGTGAGACCCCTCTCCCCAGTGAAAGGTGGGGGCTGGTGTCCGTGTGTCACACCCAGCCAGGGAGGGGACACCAGTCAGGGACAAAGCTATGCAGAGACTGGGTAAGCCCGAGTTGTGGGCTAAGCGGGTCATGTATCCTCACTGAGACAACACTGCCTTCCTCTGGCGCCTTCACTTAGGGGCTCTCAAAGGCATTAAAGGTGAGGAGGAGGAAAAGATCATCCTCAGTCCAGAGCTGGAGAAACTGAGGCCCAGGGAGGGGGAGGGATTCGCCCAAGCTCCCACGACAGCTCCATGGCAGAGCTGGAAAGAAAACCCAGGTCTCCGGCGTCCCAGTCCCCAGCTCTAGCCACCAAACCAGAAGCTCTGGGCTGGCAGGCTCCCAGGGGACTGCCTGGACTCTCTGGTCCTGATGGACTCTCCGGTCCCTCCTCAGACGTATCCCGGCCCTGTGGAACCGTGGCTTCGGGGAGCCATCCCCAAGCCCTGGCCTGGGTCCTGATCCTGTGTGGGGCCCAGCTGCAGGCTGGGGGAGAGTCATGGATTCACAGGATCTGTGCTATACTCCAGGCACATGCAGGCTCCCGGGAGATCCCCTTTAGTGCCCAAGGGGCTGCTTTTTTTCCACACGGTCTCCACACCTCTGGACTTGGGCCTTCAGGCTCCAGCAGCATCTGTTCCCTGCTGTGAGCTCTGACCAGCGGGTCCGACTAAGGTGCAGGCCGGTTTCGAGGCTCTGTACCCCTACAGGGAGCAGCATGTCAGGGAGTATTTGCAGCGATACTGGGCAGCCCTTCTGAGTCAGCTGGCATCCGGGCTCCGGCAGTCGGCAGCTCAGCACGGGAAAGGCAAGTGGGAGACAGAGGATCCCACTGGGCTCTGGCGGGCCCTGATTCTCTGCTTCTCTCTGGCCCTCTCTTCCCAGCTAAGACACTGAGAACAGCCTGTTCACACCTGGCTGCTCTGGCTCTAGCCATGCAGTGTTCACGCGCCCAGGCTACGGTGGCCGTAATGTCCCGGGCCATGGGGCTCCCTTTGTCTCTTCTGCCTCCTCCAGTCTGTTCAGCCAGTCTAAGGGGTCTGGCCTCCAACCAGGCAGCTACGGGAGTCAAACACTGCATCAGGGCACAGCAGTACAGAGCACACAGGGAAACTGAGGCACACTTGGCTCATACAAATATTGCCAACTCAGCACGGAGGGGGGGTCTGCATGTCCCCGGTAGGTGGCTGTCAGGGTGAGTCGCTCCCTCCCCCATTGTCGTTTCAGAGGCACTTGGCGATCCGCTGGGGAACAGCTGATAATGCTGGCCGGACAGCTGGACTTCAGGCACAGTGCGATCGGGGAGAGGAGGGGCGCAGGGGGGCTGACCACGGCCCAAAATAAACCTCCAGAGCTTGCCGAGCACACAGCCGCCACCGTGCTGGAAGGGAGGTTGCCACCACCATGCGCTGCCTGGCTCTGCTCGCGACCCTCGGCTCCCTCACCGGTAAGCCATGCCCGGCCTGCGGACAGGGGACGGGGCGAGGGGCAGCCGGGTACGGTGCTGGGGAGGTGATGGCTAAACCTAGGCTGTGAGCTCAGAGGGCTCTGTTTTGGGTTCAGCAGCAGGCAATCAGGGAAGCTCAGAAGACCACCCCCACCCCACTCCATCCTGGGGCTGGGGGTGGGGACCCGAGAGCAGCCTCCTCTCTTGCTATCATCACGCTCCACTTCTCCCTTCAGGGCTTGGGGCACAGCAGCAGCCCCCTTGTCCTGCTGGCTGGCGCAGGGCAGAGTGCCATTCTGCACAGCCCCCGGCAGGCTGGCCTAGCTACTATGTGTGCATACAGCACCTAGCGCAGCAGGGTCCTTGTCACGGAGTCCCTGGGCGATGCTCTGGAGCTGCTCCCCATGAAGCCAGTCAGGACTCTGGGGCAGTCGCCTTTCTGTGAGCAGCCTGTCTTCAGGACACACAGCTCACACAGCTTCCACCTTCCTGGGTCTGACCTTGGAGCCTTCAGCATCCTCTGCCCCTCCGTGCGCTTCCCCCAGCGAGTCCGCTCAGGCGGGGCTCCTGGGGAAGCCAGAGGGTCCTGCACCCCAACTTCGCAGACAGACGGGACTCTCAGCCAGCCAGTAAAACAGAAGGTTTATTAGACGACAGGAACATGGTCTAAAACAGAGCTTGCAGGTGCAGAGAACGGGACCCCTCAGCTGGGTCCATTTTGGGGGGCAGTGAGCCAGACGACCACGTCTGCACTTCACTCCATGTCCCAGCCAGGCCCCAACTGAAACTCCCTCCAGCCCCTCCTCCTCTGGGCTTTGTTCCTTTCCCGGGCCAGGTGGTCACCTGATTCCTTTGTTCTCCAACCCTTCAGCTCTCACCTTGCAGGGGGGGAAGGGCCCAGGCCATCAGTTGCCAGGAAACAGGGTGTCGGCCATTCTCTGTGTCCAGACCCCTGCACACACCTGCCCTCTAGGGCTCTGCAATGATCATACACCCTTACCCCACCACCTAGATACTTAAGAACTGCATAGGGGAAACTGAGGCACCCCCACAATATTCGGAGGAAACATTAAGAACAGGCCCACTTCGTCACAGTCCTGCTTCTGACTGGGGCTCCCAATATCAGTATCTCTGCCCGGTGAGCAGCCCCTTCCACGCCCTGCCTGCCAGAGGGTTCAGCTCTGAGCATCAGCAGCCCTTACCCCAGCCCCCTGTACCCACTCCCAGCCCTGAACAGCTGCAGGAAGTCCTGGAGCATGACACACCCGCCAGAACCCTGCTCAGCGCACTGGGATGTTATGCTGCGACCGCCCACCGCCACCCACCCCCGTCCGTTTTGCACTGCCGATCCTGGGGCACCCACCCCCGTCCGTTTCGCGCTGCCGGTCCTGGGGCACCCACCCTCGTCCGTTTCACGCTGGGGACGAAGGGGGGACTGAACTGGGCTTCTTCCGCTTTGAGAGCGTGACGGACAGAGGCCACAAAACAATTCTTGGCAGGCACCATTGTGACAGTGGAACCAGCTGCTGCTTAGGCCTGTTAGCAGGGGCTTTGAACCCAGAGAAGCCAGAGACACGTGCACACACATGGGCAGGGCACGCGCAGAGCCCCTCCCCACGGGTGTGGGACACACACATACACACACAGTGGTGCTGGCCAGTTGCCAGCGCTAAACCCCAAGCTGCTCTCTGAGTCCCCCTCTGGCCTCTGGCCCCAACGCTTTCCAGGAAGCAGCAGCAGCAGGTTTGCTAACGAAGGTAATTCGTTAGCCCCTTACGCTTCTCTCCAGAGGCATTTCATTCAGAGGCGCTTGGCCCATCTGGCCATTAATAATTTAATAATGCCGGGCATTTGTAAAGCCCCAGCTCATGAGCTAACGATCCGGGCAGCGGATGGGGATTGATCCCGGGGCCAGCACTGACAGGCTGCAGGACCCCATTGTTAGGCCACAGTTAAGCTGGGTTCAACACACGTTGCCTGTAGAGTTCAAGCCACGTTTACTCCTTCTGGGGTCCCAGAGTCGGGGCCAGCTCACGAAGATTGGAGAGCGGGACGCCTGCGGCCCTCACCCCAGAGAGAAATGGGTTATTGTTATGACTCGCTTCACCCTCAGGGCGTCCAGCCCCGGAGCCCTGGGCAGCCCCATGGAGGTCATTGACAGGGTCTGAACCCGGGCCCTTTCGCTCTGAAGCATAGAGCTCGGCCTCTTGTGTTCAAGAAGTCACTCCATTACTACGCAGCAAGAGTAGGCTTTTATCCTGTGTGGCCAGTCCCATCCCCCACTCCAGAAGCTTGTTACACTGTTGGCTGTCGTCAGTTCAAACCCCACGTGGGTGAGCGGAGGCTGCAAGCAGCTCCCATGTGGTGCCCCCGTA
Source organism: Lepidochelys olivacea (assembly GCF_965140295.1). Lineage (NCBI taxonomy): Eukaryota > Metazoa > Chordata > Testudines > Cheloniidae > Lepidochelys > Lepidochelys olivacea. The sequence goes on from NC_140419.1 coordinate 7,474,953, forward strand.
TGAATCCCGTTTGACGGGTCCCGGCGCACAGCACAAAGCCAGGCAGCCCTGTGCGCTCCGTGGGTGCTGACAATACACCTGCCCACTTTGGGTCTCACCGGAGAGGCCACAGATGCCGAGCGCCCTCTCAAAGGGGCGAGCTGGGGTAGACCGGCGGAGCGGTGTAGGGGGAGCTTACCTTGCTGCTGCCCATGCTGGGCCTGCCCTGCGCCCTCGGCCTCCCCTCTGTGGGGCTGGCATGGCCACTGGGTGGGGGTGGCATGGAGCCTGCTTCCCTCAGGGCCTGACTGTGCCCTGCTTTCAGCCGTGCTGTGCCGGAACCTGGAGGAGAAGCTGCTCAATGACCTGATGACCAACTACAACCGCAACCTGCGTCCGGCCCAGCGGGAGGGGGACATCATTAACGTCACGCTGAAGCTCACCCTCACCAACCTCATCTCCCTGGTAAGCAGAGCCCCCCCCCCCCCCCCGCCGTCCCTGTTCCTTGCCAGCCCCCACCTGCAGAGCTGGGCCCTTTCCTGCCTTTCTCCTTGAGCAGCTCAGATTGGGGGCGGGGGCAGGGATGGCTGCTCCCTCGTTAGGCTAGCATGGGGGACAGAGACCTGAGTGCACTGCCCAGGACAGGGAATGACAGAGGCAGGGGCACCGATGCCAGGAACATGCCGAGCTGGGCGCCAGCCTGTCCCACCTCCTCAGTGGGTCCCTGCCACCTCTCCTCCCAAAGGCACCCAGTCCCCAGCGCTGACCGGGGACAGCCAGTCCTGCCTGGGCGTCCCTCACACTACCCCTGCCGTCAGAATGGGGAGTCCATGCCGGGGCAGATGCCCATGGAACTGGCTGCGGGACTCTCTGTCCGAGCCGCCCATGGTAACGGTCCCTGAGGAGAATCACTGTGCTGGGGGGAGTAGGGGAAGGAAGAGGGAGACTGGGGAGGTGGGCATGGGGTGGTGATTGAGCTGGGGCGATGTTGGATAGGGGCCCGGGGCAGTGAATGCATTAGAGGCAGGGTTCCTGGCAGCAACAGAGTTGCAGTGAGGGCATGGCCTGGCTGTACCTCGGTGGCTCTGTGGCTGCTGCTGGCTTCCCCTGGGGGGGCAGGGGCCGGGATCATGGGACGCTGCCCTGCTCAGGGCACCCCTGGGATGCCCCACACCCTGCTGCACCCTGGGAGAGAATTCCTCAGGGCTCCATGCACCGCAGCCCCATGAGGTGGGCGTTGCCTGAGTGCCCAGTAGCTGGCATGCACCGTGCAGCTTCACGTTCACCATGCACCGTGCAGCAGGGCTGCCCAGCCGCCAGCGGGAAGCTGTTGCGGTGGCGGGAGAGGGCAGGGCGGCGGGGCAGCAATCCCAAAATCCCCTCTCTCCTTTCTGGGTTCCAGAACGAGCGGGAAGAGACCCTCACCACCAACATCTGGATTGAGATGGTAAGATGCCCAGGGGTGCCGCCAGCCACTCGGGCTGGGCGGCATGCAGCTGGCAGAGATCAGCTAATGCCTCCCGCTCCCCATGATAAGCTCCAGCAGCCCTCCAACGCCCCAGCGCCCCGATGGACCTGCAGCCCAAGGGCTAGGGCAGGTCGCAGCCCTCTCCTGGCCTGAAGGCAGATGTGGCTGGGGCCAAAGCCTCACAAACGGCAGCCGGGAGGGAGAGGATTGTTCAGGGCTCGTTCCATAGCCAGACCCCACTTTGGCGCTGAGATCAGCGGCTTGGGCAGAGACCCCTGCCACAGAGCGCAGGCCAGAGGGGTCACTCCACGCCACGGCTCCCAGCACGAGTCACGGAGAAACAGGGCCGGCTCCAGGCACCAGCGCTCCAAGCAGGAGCTTGGGGCGGCAATGGGAAAGGGGCGGCCGTCCGTGTGCCGACAGGGCGGCGTCTCGTCTTTCTGCACATGGGCGGCAGCTTTACTCTGCAGGCTGCCGCGGCGGCAATTCAGCAGCAGCTTCTGTCTTCAGACGTCCTGCTTGGGGTGGCAAAAACGGTGGAGCCGGCCCTGCAGAGAAACCCTAACAGGTCCCAGCCTGTGGCCAGAGCATGCCGTTTCCCTGCAGATCACGCCCCCGGGCAGTGTGGTATTGGGGGGTCACGGGGTGGCCAGAGATGCTCATTCTATGACAAGTGTCTGACCCTGCTTTGCTCAGCCCCTTCCCCTCCATTCCAGAAGTGGTGCGATTATCGGCTGCAGTGGGATCCTGACGAATACGACAACATCCAGATACTGAGGGTGCCCTCCACCGAGGTGTGGCTGCCGGACATCGTCCTGGAGAACAAGTGAGCAGCTGCAGGGCCCAGGGCAGGGGGGCAGTGGGAAGCCGGGTGAGGACCCCAGCAATACAAACAGACCTTGTCCAGCTGTCCCTCTGCCCGGGCACTCCGTGTGAGGCTCCATTCCCTGCAGGGGCCGCATCTGTGGCTACCCACCCAGAGACGTCACGGTCAGCAGCTAACTCTCACGCATCCAGCAGACAGAACAGACAGAACCCCACATGCTCTGTTCCACCAGCACAGGGCCCTACCAGGGGGGCTAAAGGGAAGATCTCTACTAGAGGCAGCAGTAGTAGGCTTTTATCTCCTGTGAGCAGCAGCCAACAGGCAGCAGCATGATCCCAGCCATGAGCAGTTCCGATTCCATCCAGCAGAGGGCAGTGGTGGCACGCCCTTCCCCCCAATCACGTCCTGTCCTGCAGCTGGTAGGGCGCTCCTGGGGGTTTGGAGCCCATAGTCGGGCACTGGCTGGCTGTCCGGGGGCATTTTGGGATTGCCTCTGCCTTGCTGGGGCTGCCTTGCTCTGTGGCCCTGGGACAGTTCCAGTCCCGTGGGCAGTGGCCAGCCCACAGCATGAGCTCCGGCAGGGAGGGAGGGAGCGCCTGGCTGGCCTGACCTGCCCCTCTCCTTCCCCCAGCATCGACGGGGTGTTTGAGATCACCCTGTACTGCAACACGCTGCTGGATTCCAAAGGCTGCCTCCTGTGGATGCCGCCCGCCATCTACCGCACCTCCTGCGCCATCTTCGTCACCTACTTCCCCTTCGACTGGCAGAACTGCTCCATGGTGTTTCAGTGAGTGCGGCTGCCCGGGAAGGGGCTGGGCTGCCCCCCAGATGGGAGGGCAGGGGGCAGAGCCCGGGGCACGCACGTAGGTCTCCTGCCGGGCAGGCGGTTCTCACGCCCTCTCTCAGGTGGCAGCTTGCCCAGATCACCAGCTAAGGGCCCATGAGATCATGCACAGCTGTGACCCTCTGTACCTCCCTCCGCCTTAGCCAGAGGCAGGTTGTGCTCAGCTCCGCGGCAGCCGCCAGGTCGGTTACCATGGCATGAGCCCTGTAGGTTGCCGAGCTAGCCAACGAAGGCATGCAAACCAAAGAAACCCAGGGACCCCTGTTCTAGCCCATTGCCCTAAGCCCAAGACGGCCCTGCGTGTGGCAGCGTGGTGCCCTGCTTTATCAGACATTTCCGTCCCCTCCCAAGACAGACCGAGCTAGCCCTGGGAGAGTGAAATGTGTATGATCAACACTTCCTCCCGCTTCCCACAAATTCTCCCACTGTATGGGCCCCGATCCGATGGACCCAGGTGGGTGTTGTTCTTGGTGGGGGTCACCTGCATGGAACAGCGTGCAGGACCAGGGCCCCGGCGGCTCGTCTGACTGTTGTTCCTCTCCGATCAGTCCGTGGCTACGTGTGACCGGATCTGATTTCTGAAGCGGTTACTAAATTCTGAGTGCATCCAAGTTAGTGATGCAGGGGTCCCTTCCCCCAGCATCGGCCAGTGCCGATCGATAGCAGGACGGGAGCTCACCCCGAGCGTCGCTGAAAGGCCTTGGACGATAAAAGTCAGCTCCCGTCTTGATAACCGGACCTGGCCCCAGTGATGTGCCTAACGCCCCGTAATGCAGAGACAGACGGAGTCCCCAGCCTGGAAAGCGAGCACCCCTCGTCCCGACTCTGAAGTCAGACTTGGGGAGGTGCCGCACCAGGGCGAGCGACCAGCCGGGCGGGTTCGATTGCAGGACTGAGGCCTACATGAAAACTCTTCCCCTGTCTGTGCCCACACGCCTACCAGCTGGCTGGATCCAGGCAAGGCTGGTGGCCGCAGTGGTGCTACGTGGGATGGGTCTGAGTCAGAGCTGGGCTTGACCCCAAGCTGGGGAGGTGCCGGAGCCATAGGCCAGGCAGCCCAGACGCTGCCTCGCTTCGAAAGGAAGGGAAAGCCAATTCCGCGGCCCTGCGTAAGGCTGGGTGTAGCGCCGATCCCAGGAGCGGCTGAAGCACCCGCTGGCTGGTTGGATCTCGGCATTTCTGTTTGCATGAGCATGTCCTTTAGACAGCCAGTCTCAGCCACACGCGTCCTCCCCCCCGATCCCTGCCACATAGGTCCCAGACCTACAGCGCCAATGAAATTAACCTGCTGCTGACGGTGGAAGATGGGCAGACCATTGAGTGGATCGTCATCGACCCCGAAGCTTTCACAGGTAACGACCTGCTTCCTCTATCTGTTTCCCGGGGGGTTTCCCTGGCCCCATGGGGCCAGCCTACCAGTTGTGGCTGCGGAAATCTTCCAGCTGTTGGCTACAGGAGGAAATGCCAGTGCCAGAAAGGGTGGTGTCACCACTAGTCAGGAGGAGCCCGGCGGCTGGCAGCGTGGCTCAGCACGGCCCAGAAATGTAGCAAAGCACAACAGCCACCCAACCGGTCCCTCCAGCCCACCCAGTGTGGGATGGAGACATTTGTAAATAACTGGCGTTTAACTGACGGTTAGGCGGGACTGGTAGCACGGCCTGTTATGAAGGTTTCCTGACCCTTCCCGTATAGGAGATCTCGTTTTCAGTTGCTTAAAGTCTTTGCCAAACTTTAACCATTCGGCTGAAATTCTCCATGCCGGGCGTCCGCCTCGGGCTCAGCTGGTTGGGAAAGTGTCAGCTGAAGCGGTTCAGCTGGGTCCAAGAACGAGGCCGGGGAAAAATAACTCGTTTTGCCCAAATTCCCAAAATCCAATACACCTTTCCCTTGAACAGCTGTAGTGCCCCGAATCCCTGCTCCAAAGCGTGGGAACACGGCGCAGGGCGGGGCGGGGGAGGTGTTTGGGGCGGGGATGCACCTTTTGCCACCCTGGTGAAAATGCTCCCAAACCTGGCGACGGTACGAGCCTCTGAAAAATTGCGGCTGTCCCCAGCTCAGTAGAGACGAGCATGGGGGTGGGCAGACTTTTTGGCCCGAGGGCCCACTGGGGTTGCAAAACTGTATGGAGGGCCAGGGAGGGAGGGCTGTGCCCCCCAAATGGCCTGGCCCCGGCCCCCTGTCCGCCCCCTCCCACTTCCCGCCCCCCTCAGAACCTCCAACCCATCCAAGCCCCCCTGCTCCTTGTCCCCTCACCACCTCCTCCCGGAACCCCCTGCCCCTAACCACCCGTCCGGGACCCCACCCCCTATCCAACACCCCCCCTCCGCTCCCTGTCCCCTGACTCCCACCCCCTGACAGGCCCCCCGGGATCCCACGCCCTATCCAAACCCCCCGTTCCCCGTACCCTGACCGCCACCTCCGAACCTCCACCCCATCCAACCACCCCCTGCTCCCAGACTACCCTGACCCCTATCCGCACTCAAAGCTTAGGAAAGGCCAGAACAAAGGGCTCCTGGGCAACCTGAATTCAGCCTTCTCGCGGGTCTGCCTGAAGATGGCCGTTAATTCCCTGGGCACGTCCTGTTTCCCACAGGGGCCCGGCCTCATTCCGTGCCCGGGATGGGCCTGCTCTGGGGCCAAACCAGGGGTGGGGAGGCCGTTGTCTGCCGGCCTCCGGCCTCACTTGGTACAGAGGTTGGCACGTGTATCATGAACGAGGCCGAGAGGGTGCACAGGTGGCTCCCAGGCTCTCTTTTCTTAACTTCCGAGCGCGGGACTTTGCCCCTTGACTCCTGGTCGGGTAATGCAGCTTGTGTGCAGTCGGGATAAAGGCCCATCTCCCGTCACGGTGGCTTGCCCCGAGAGGGGGAAGGACGCACTCAGGAAAGTTGTTCAGATTGTGGGCACCACCACACGGAAATGACAGAGAGCAGAGCCGCCGGAGGCGCACTCGGGCCCTGAGCACTGGGAAGTTCCAGGGCTGGTTGCACTGTCCTGGGTCCTTCCCTCTTGGCTGGAGCAGGTGTCCGGGTCAGGTTTTGTAGCCAAGATTTGGAACAGGAGTTGCTGGCCTGTGCACGCTCAGCATCGCGCCACAGGTATCCCCCACACAGAGGGTTATTAGCAGCTGCCACCATCACACAGGTTTCAGAGGAGCAGCCGTGTTAGTCTCTATTCGCAAAAAGAAAAGGAGGACTTGTGGCACCTTAGAGACTAACCAATTTGTTTGCGCATGAGCTTTCGTGAGCTACAGCTCACTTCATCGGATGCATCCACAGTATGCATCCAATGAAGTGAGCTGTAGCTCACGAAAGCTCATGCGCAAACAAATTGGTTAGTCTCTAAGGTGCCACAAGTCCTCCTTTTCTTTTCACCATCACACAGGTATTTAAGTCAATAATCACACTCAGAGAGAGTTTTTCTAACCCCTGTTCTCGGTCCTTCTGCCTGCAAATCGCAAACCGGTACCGGGAGCGGATTGATGTGGGGAATGGAGCTTTCGCAGGCAGACAGGGATGTTTCCCATCACCTTTTAATTGCATCTTGAAGGAGCAAAATGCTTTTTTGGGCAGCGAGATTTATTCTTTCATTACCGGGCCGAGCCAGATATCTAGGTTGGTAAAAAAATAAAATCTGTCGTAGGAGACAGGACAACAAGGCTTAGTAAGGTGTCACGCGCGGCTTCCCCCGGCAGCTGGGAGTCAGGTGGGAGAGTGACGGAGCCTCCATCCAAACCCCCTGCACCATGGGAGCTGGCAATGCTTAGCCCCCAAGTGGGATTGGGCCCCTGGGAGCCAGCCCCTGCAAAATGGGGTGCATTAAGCTGGTGGCTGCATATGTCCTGCCGTGACAGAGAACATTGCAGGGTTCCCAGGCACCGCTGTAAATCTTCTCCCAGCCCCTTTCCCTGGACTTTAGCAGCTGCCCCTCCCCCCCGTGGGAAGCCCCCAGCAAAGGATTTCTCTTCCCCCGTATCCAGGAGGCATTGTCTCGGGCCCCCTCCGTCCCCCTAGAGACATGGCGGCAGCAGGGGCAGGGTGAATGGGCTCCCCGGGCACAGACAGAAATGTCAATAGTTGCTCAGCTGGTCCTGTCATTCACGTCGTCGGGCCTGGGCGGCATGCAGAGACAGGAACAGGCTCACAGCACAGACCTCGGCCCGCCCAGCCTTGCTGTTTCCAAAGACACCTGCAAACATCTGGGGAGAACTGGCAGCTCAGTGTCCAGGCTCAGACCATGCCAGCAAGCAGGATTCCTCTTCCAATCTATCCTCCTGCCCCCGAAGACCCCAAATAAGAGCAGTGCCCCCCCCCACGCTGCTGTAATGTGGGCAAGAGGCAGTTCCGGGCATCGCTGGATGAACTCCTGTTCCCCCAGGGGTGGCATATGCTGCTCCTAAGGGGAGTTGGGGCCCAAAGTTGGACCCCCAGGAGGCTGGGCCTGCGTGGTTTCCATAGGCACGCGGTATTGTCTTCCCCGCAGAGAATGGGGAGTGGGCAATCAAGCACCGGCCGGCCAAGAAGATCGTGAACGCCGAGCGCTTCACCCCGGACGACTTAGGTTACCAGCAGGTCGTCTTCTACCTGATCATCCAGAGGAAACCGCTCTTCTACGTCATCAACATCATCGTGCCCTGCGTGCTCATCTCGTCCGTGGCTGTGCTGGTGTATTTCCTGCCTGCCAAAGGTAGAGCCCTGGCCCACCCGAGTTCGCTGCCACCAGCCACCGACATGGCTCGAGCCACTGGCATTGGCCTGTGGACAATCCACGCCTCCTGGAGTGGGAAGGGGGCAGCAGCAGTTGATGGGGACAGACCCAGTCCAATGTCCATGCGGGTGAGACGGGCCACCGGGGGCTCACCCTCGCACCCTGGTTATCTGAACCGAAATGGGCAAAACTCTCCCCTGCCCCTGCCCAGTTATGTCCCACTTCTGGCCCCTCGGCTCCCCCGTGTCTCTGGGAGCGCATGGCTCGCTCGCACACATCAGGATGGAACGGCAGAGAATTCTTTCCCACACCTGGCTCCCAGCCCTCTGCTCTAACCACTAGGAAGGCAGGCTCTTCGCGGGCTCTGGTGTGCAGGAGAAGAGCAAAGCCCTTCCCAGAGGGTGCCGGTGCTTGGGGAGCTCGGTGCAGACGCAGGCTAATCTCTTGCTTTCTGCATCCCGGCAGCGGGTGGCCAGAAGTGCACGGTCTCCATAAACGTCCTCCTGGCCCAGACCGTCTTCCTCTTCCTGATCGCACAGAAGGTGCCTGAGACCTCCGATGCTATGCCTCTCATTGGCAAGTAAGTGATGCTCTCTGGGGGCCTGCCAGCCCATATCTGGCAGGGCCCCAGGCAAGCTCCCAAACCCGCTGGGCTCCTCACCCCCCAATCCCAGCTGAGACTATTCACCTCAGCCTGGAAGGGCAGAACAAGTGGGGTCCTTCAAGGCCCTGCTCCAAGGGACACAATGGACATGGGCAGGGCCAGAGAATGAGAGCCGTCGTAGGTGGGGTTGGGGGACTGGTAACTCAAAGCGAGCATCAGCAGAGGCCTTGGATGTGTGGCCATGCCGCTCCTGCTCCCCTGCCCCGCAATGCAAGAACCAGGGCACGAATTAACAGAACTTCCTAGTGGCCCACAGGACATGCCTTGCTGCACAGCCCAGGGTTCATCTGCGGAACTCACTGCTGCAGGAGGGTGCCGAGGCAAACAGCATGGCCCAACTCAAGAGTGTGCTCCGGGGGCTAGGATGGAGCTAGAAGCACCATCCTCCTTCACATTTTGAACAGAAAGTGAGCCCACAGCTAGGAGTTCGGAGGGAGATCCCCCCATGCAGCAGTCTTGCACAGCCAGGGGCATTGTCGGAGGAGATGTCTGCTGCTAGGCGGATTAGATGGACCATTGGGAAGTTCTGGTCTGGGCTCCCTTTGTCTTCTATGAACATATGAACATATCTCTTGCTGTGGAGCGAGAGATCCAGGCGCTTCCCATTCCCGGATCCCAGCTGGCCTTCGGCTTTGCCCTGTGCCTGCTGCTAGGGCCTCACCAAGAGCTGGCAGATGCCCCAGCACAGGCCCGTGGCTAGTGAAGCGGGTGGGGCGGCCTGGCAACCAGCGACAGCGGCCCCTTCTCTCCTCCAGGTACCTGACCTTTCTCCTGGTGGTGACGGTGGTGATCGTGGTGAATGCCGTCATTGTGCTGAACATCTCGCTGAGGACCCCCAATACGCACTCCATGTCGCAGAAAGTGCGGCAGGTAGGCCGGGCGGGGCCGGCGCGCGCTCCCACCCAGGCTGGGCAGAGACCCACTTAACGCCCGCGTGATCGGCCTCCGGCTCCTCCCAGAGCCGCCAGCTCCGGAGAGCAGACACGGCCCATGCTGCGGGGCTGGGGTCGCTGCCTCAGGAAAACGGGGTTCAGGGGGAAGGTCAGAGAGCAAAGGCAAGTGCACTGAGCCGTCAAACCATTTCCCGGGATCGAGAGCCCCAGAGACTTGGTCGGATCGTCCGACCCATGGCACATGGGGCACTCTCCTCCACGGGGGCGCAGGGCCTGGCCCTGGTGTCTCGTTACCCTGGCCGCACCACAGCCGCGGGCTCACCGCCCGGATCTGACTGCATCTCCCCACCGCTTTGCCCAGGCCCAAATGAGGGCACAGGGGGCAGGGCCGCAGGGATGGAATCGGGTCCCCAGCTGCCAAGGAACCGCTGGGCATTAGCGCCCCCCTGGCAGCCCCCACTCGGCGGAGGTGGGGGACATGGAGCCCACGCTGCTTCTGCTCCCACCGGCGTCAGTCAGGGGAAAGTGCACTGCGCCCGATGGAACGGCCCCGGGGCCAGACTCAGGCTCCATGAGCCCCCCAACAGACAGGGCCTCCCCTGTGCCAAGCGTGACGGCGCAGACCCCCCCGGCCTGCCCCGAGCGTCACAGCACCGGCTCCTCGCTCTGTCCCCAGATCTGCCTGCGGCAGCTGCCCCACTTCCTGGGGATGCACATGCGCCGCAGGGACATGGCCCCCCGCCCGCTGATGGCCCGGCGCCGCAGCTCCCTGGGGCTGATGGTGAAGGCTGACGAGTACATGCTGTGGAAGGCCCGGACCGAGCTGATCTTTGAGAAGCAGAAGGAGAGGGCCGGGCTGATGAAGGCCGTCCTGGAAAAGATCGGTGAGTGACGGCTCCGTGGAGCCGGGGAGAATCTCATGGCGGAGCAGCCTGAGGCCCCCACCCCCCCTGGACAGTGACCCCCTGGGCCTTTTGCCGGCAGCAAATCCACCCCGTAAGAGCAGCCCCCCAGGGCTGGAATGAGGTGGTGGTGGGGGTGCTGACAGGGAAATGGTACTGGGGTGAGGGTGTCACCATGGACGCCAAGTGCCAGGAGCCAGACTGCAGAGGAGAGGAGAGTGAATAGCTCCCATTGCTCCGGCATCGGGTCCCGATGCAAACCCATCCCTGTGCCCGCCAGCGGGCAGCAAGCAGGGCGAGGCAAGCGGCACCAGCTCCCCCCCTGCGTGGGCCATCTCGTTTGGGAGAATCAGTGACGCCAACAAAATTCAGGCTTCAACCCTTCCCTCCCACGAGGGGTGCGACTGGGCACCTGACTCACGTGGCGCTGCTCTGGGTCCCTGACTGGATGCCCAGCCGTGTTGGAAAACAGGAGAACCGCCAGCTGGCCGTGGCCTTTCCAGCAGGGAGAGCCAAACATGGCGTCCCTGGTGCTAAACTGCGTGAAATGCTTCGGAGCAGCCACAAAAGTACCAGGCTTCAGTGCACGAAGCTAGTCGTGAATTCGCTGTGTGCCGTTCGGCCTGCTCCGCTGGGCTGGGGCCTGGCCGGCCGGTGCTTTGCAAAGGGCCAGGTGCCTTTGAGATGCCCGAGGGTAACAGAGATGGTTGGTGGAGGCTTTCCCGGGCAGCGCTGGCCTTCAAGGCAGCCAGCTGTCTGGTGCTATCCCCTCCCCTCCTTGTCTCTAGGGAAAGGCCTGGAAAACGGGTGCTCCCAGGATCTCTGTCACAGCTTGGTGCAGGCTGGTCCCGAGATCCGGGCCTGCGTGGACGCCTGCAACCACATTGCCAAGACGCTGCAGGAGCAGAACGACTTCGACAACGTGAGTGCCACCCTTGCAGAGCCTTAACCGAGGGGGGGGGCTCTCAGGTCAGAGCGGGACCCAGAACAGTGGGGACAGAGGGGCCCAATTTGCAAGGACTCGCGTATGGAGAAGCAGATCAGCGACCAAGCTGGAAAGGGAAATGGGGGAGGAAGGAGAGAAGGGGCCGTGTTTAGCCGCAGGGGAAGCGAGCGAAGTTTTGACTGAGTTCAGCGGTGGCTGCCCGTGGTCCGAAGCCCAAAGGCCCCAGGGCACACGGGCCCAGCGACAGCGGGAGCCTGCAGCAGGTTTGGCCGTGAGCATCTGTCTCTCCTCCCCGCAGGAGAACGAGGAGTGGATCCTGGTGGGGAGAGTCATCGACCGCGTCTGCTTCTTGGTCATGGCCTCGCTCTTCGTCCTGGGGACGGTCAGCATCTTCCTGATGGCCCATTTCAACCAGGCACCAGTAGTGCCCTTTCCCGGGGACCCCAAGCGCTACCTGCCATAGCGCCCCACTTGCGGGGGGCGGGGGCGAGCCCAGGACGTCTGCACGAGAGCCTCACCCCACAGCTCTGCCGCGGGAGGCTGAGCCCTCCCTGCACGGCGGCGGGGGGCCCCTGGGCTCCAGGCACCGGGTCCCAGGCGGGGCTCACAGAGCTGCTGCAGAGTGGAGCCTGCGGCTGCACCCGCCCACTGGACCCTTCAGCTGGGGCTGCTCGTGGGAGCCGCAGCTGGAGACGACGGGGACCGCTGGGAGAGATGGCAGCCGAACGGGAGAGTTCGGAGCCTGCCACGCCCACGCTGCACCCAGCTGCAGCCCTCTTGCTTGCCTCGTTTACATGGAAAGGGCAAGTGAGCTAGATGACCTTCTGGGGTCCCTTCCAACCCTGATATTCTATGAGCTGAAGGGCGCTGGCTGAATCTGGGCCCCCCCCAAACACTGCAGCTGGCAGCTCTGGAACCCCAGGGGACAAGGAGCCTGTCTGCCCCCGTGGGTAGCTACGTGGCGACAGCCCAGCGAGGGGAGCGGGGCAGGTTCGCGTGGGTTTGGCGGGAGATCTCGGGCGGCCGCGTGTGTTTCATGTGAGCCAGGCATGGGAGTAAACACCACCGCGTTTCCAAACGGCTGCTGGACTTCTTTGCTGGCTGCAAGGAAAGGCCAGGCGGGCGCTGGGGGCGGGCAGCAGGTGGGGAGGGGAGACGGGTCCTTCTCTGTTGGCCCAGCTGGCCCCGGCTTCCCAGAAGCGGCCGGGCAGAGGGAGATGGGGTTGGGGAGGCTGCCCGCTGCTGCTCCCAGGCTGCTGAGCGCCAGCCACGGCTCTGGGTACACTCGCCCAAGCTGTGGGGTTCCTGTTCTTTAGGGTGAGCAGCTCAGGCCCAGAGCACCTGCTCGCCGGCGGCGCCAGGCTGGTTGGTGGAGCTCCGGCATTCCAGGGGGCATGAGTGGTTTGGCACATGCTCAGCTGGATTAATTCCTACTTTGCAGGGCAGCTCTGGCCAGCCCCTTCCCTCTCGATTGGCCATTAACCTGCTCTTTGCCTGGCCCAGACACGGGGTGGGGGTGGGGAGGGGTTGTGCTTTGAGCTGCCTGGGGAGAGCCCTGGAGTCAGTCCCGGAGCACGCTGCAGATCTGTGGGCACACGCGCCCGCTCGGCCAACTGGCCAGGGAAGGAGGCCACCGTGACCATTCGTGCCCAGTAACGGCTGCACAGGGAGCACTGGCTCCCCTTTGGATTCAGCCAGCTGGGCCTCCCACGACCGTTTCCAAACTCCCCCCTCGCCAGTCGCTGCTCCAGGCAGTTCCCAGCCGGCTCCGGGACACCCAGCGCACGCTGGCCAAGACGCCTTGGCCTCTGCGGCTCTGACTGCACCTCTCATACTCTGCATTCGGTCTCTGGCGGGGGCCACCCGGCTGAGCAGCATGGCCAGGCAGGGGCACGCTGCCGCAGGAGAGGCGAGGGGTTCAGATTGGACCCCTTGCAGATCTCAGGAACCAAGAGGGGCTCTGGCTCGTTCCTCAGACCTTAGCCACAATCCCCAGCTGGCTGGGGGGCAGGCAGTGTAAGGGCAATGGGTGGGACGCCCCAGAAGGTCCATAAGACCCCCATAGGGCCTTCTGTCATGCCACACCCAGGCACAAGGGGGCTGGGGCAGAAAGGGGCCTCAAATCCGGCAGACCTGATTTTCAGAGCAGAGATTCTGGTGAAGCCTTTTCACCGCCCTGATCCGCTTCCTCCTCCGGCTTCGATCCTGGAGCAAAGCCCTAATCCCTGCTGCCCTCCCCCGTCCTCCCCCCACGGGGCCAGGAGCAGCCACCCAAAGAGCCCCAGCGGGAGATGGCCCCAAAGTGGCGGAGGAAAGGAAAGCGCCATGCAAGCGGAACAGCTGTTTGCTCAACCTCCCTTCCCAGCTGTGAACAAGCCAGAGTCGGAAACGGGGTTCGTGGGGGGGAAAGGCACGGGTTGCTTTGCCACAGAGGGCGCTGCCATGTGCGGGAGCCACAGGCACTGGGGAGGGGGTTCCAGAGGTGGGCTCCAGAGCCGACTGCTTTGGATTGCCCCAGGCACTAGCAGCTGGAAGCTGCTACCATGGGGCGGGCTATGGGGTGCCAGAGCTGAGCCGGCCCTATAGAGACAGGCCAGGGTCAGCTGGCTGCTTGCACCAGGGTGGGAGGAAACCTCCCAGTGCCTTGTCCTGTTTACTAAGGCAGCACTCCCCTGGAGCTCAGCTGGGGCTGGCCTGGGTCGGAGTGGGGATGGGGGCTAACAGTGTGGCTGGCCAGCCCGTGCCAGAGGACGTTGCCCCTTTCCTGGGCCGCATCTCAGAGGGTAGCAGGGAGTCCCATGGGGCAGGAGGAGCCCAGCACTGCCAGGATCCGGGCTGAGGATTCAAAATGCCCCATTGGATACTGGGGGCTGTCATGGAGTGTGGGGGAGTCCAGGCCCTGCACCCCTCTTCCTGGGATTCACTGAGACTCTCAGCCAGCCAGTAAAACAGAAGGTTTATTGGACAACAGGAACACAGTCCCAAACAGAGCTTGTGGGTACAACCAGGACCCCTCAGTCAAGTCCTTCTGGGGGAGCAGGGAGCTTAGACCCCAGCCCTGGGGTTGCCTGTGTTCCTCTCCCCAGCCCCAAACTGCCAACTCAACTCACCCAGCAGGTTCCCTGCTGCAGCCTCTGTTCACATTCCTGGGCAGAGGTGTTACCTCCCCCTCCCCGTCCTGGCTCAGGTTACAGGCTCTCAGGTCTCCCATTGAAACTCCCCTGCCACATTTCCAGGTCAACACTCCCCCCTCCCTGCTGCGTCACATCTCTCCCCCCTTCGAGACTGAGCTGAGCGGGGTCACTCTGACCAGTGACCTGGGGAAGTTCGGGGCCCCCTCTCCGGGACAACGCCTCCGCTATCAGGTTGGCACTTCCCTTCACGTGGACCACGTCCATGTCATAATCCCGCAGGAGCAGGCTCCACCTCAGGAGTTTGGCGTTGGCTCCTTTCATCTTGTGCAGCCAGGTCAGGGGAGAGTGGTCGGTGTAGACGGTGAAGTGTTGCCCGAAGAGATAGGGCTCTAGTTTCTTGAGGGCCCACACCATGGCCAGGCACTCCTTCTCGATGGCCGCGTAGTGTTGCTCCTGGGGTAGCAACTTCTTGCTCAGGTACACGATGGGGTGTCTCTCCCCCTTTTCATCCTCCTGCATTAACTCCGCCCTCAGTCCCATGTCTGAGGCGTCGGTGAACACCACAAAGGGCTTGTCAAAGTCTGGGTTTGCCAGAACTGGGCCACTGACCAGAGCCTCCTTCAGTGCGCGGAAAGTCTCCTTGCACTGCTCGGTCCAGACCACCTTGTCTGGCTTCCCATTCTTGCATAGCTCAGTGATGGGGGTGGCTATGGCGCTAAAGCGGGGCACAAACCTTTGGTAGTATCCTGCCAACTCAATAAAGGCTTGGACCTGCTTTTTGGTGTGGGGAGCGGGCCAGTCTCTGATCACCTCCACCTTAGCTGGTTCCGGCTTTAGGTAGCTGCTCCCCACCCGATGGCCCAGGTAAGATACTTCCGCCATCCCTACCTTGCACTTCTCAGCTTTTATGGTCAGCCCAGCCCCCTGGAGTCGGTCCAGCATTTGTCTAACCTGGGACACGTGGTCCTCCCAGGTCTGGCTAAAGACACAGATGTCATCAATATACGCCACGGCAAAACTCTCCATCCCCCTCAGTAGCTGGTCCACCAGGCACTGGAAGGTGGCCAGCGCTCCCTTGAGGCCGAAAGGCAGGGTCAGGGACTCATAGAGCCCCAGAGGGGTGATAAAGGCCGATTTCAGCCGGGCATCCGCATCCAGCGGCACTTGCCAGTAGCCCTTTGTAAGGTCCATGGTGGTAAGGTATCGAGCTCCTCCCAGCTTGTCTAGGAGCTCGTCAGGCCTGGGCATGGGGTAGGCATCAGACACGGTGATGGCATTGAGCTTCCGATAGTCCACACAGAACCGGACCGACCCGTCCTTTTTGGGGACCAGCACCACCGGCGAGGCCCAAGGGCTGGCAGATGGCTGGATCACCCCCAAAGCCAGCATATCCCTGACCTCTCTTTCCAGGTCCTGAGCAGTTTTCCTTGTGACTCGGAAGGGGGAGCATCTTATCGGTAGGTGCGACCCTGTCTGCACCCGGTGGACAGTCAGATTAGTGCGTCCAGGCTGGTTGGAAAACAGCTGTCGGTAGGGATGCAGCACCCCCCTGACCTCAGCTTGCTGGGCAGGGGTTAGCTGATCCAAGAGGGGAATTGTTTCCAGGGGGGAACCAGCTCTGGTCCCAGGGAATAGATCTACTAAAGGGTCATCTCCCTGCTCCTCCCAATGTCCACACACGGCCAACACCACATTCCCCCTGGCATAATATGGCTTCATCATATTCACATGGTACACCCGGCGGTGGTGCGCCCGGTTCGACAGCTCCACCACATAGTTTACCTCATTTAGCTGCTTGACAACCTTGAAAGGGCCCTCCCAGGCGGCCTGTAGTTTGTTCTTTCTCACAGGGATGAGAACCATCACCGGATCCCCGGTGGCGTAGGCACGGGCCCGCGCCGTGCGGTCATACCAGACCTTCTGCTTCTTCTGGGCTCTGGCCAGATTCTCCCTGGCCAGGCCCATGCGTTCAGCCAGTCTCTCTCGGAAGATCAAGACATACTCCACCACTGACTCTCCATCGGGAGTGGCCTTCCCCTCCCACTCGTCTCTCATCAGGTCCAGGGGGCCCCTCACCCTCCTTCCATATAACAGTTCGAAAGGTGAAAATCCGGTAGACTCCTGGGGCACCTCCCTGTACGCGAACAGCAGGTGAGGTAAGTATTTGTCCCAATCCTGCGGGTGCTGGTTCATAAAGGTTTTCAACATCATCTTTAGCGTCCCGTTGAACCTCTCCACCAGCCCATTGGACTGGGGGTGATAAGCTGAGGCCCAGTCGTGCTGGACCCCACATTTCTCCCACAAGCACCTGAGCAGGGCCGACATGAAGTTGGAGCCTTGGTCTGTCAAGATTTCCTTGGGGAACCCCACTCGGCTGAAAATGGTCAGGAGCGCATCGGCCACGGTGTCTGCTTCAATGGAAGCTAAGGGCACTGCCTCAGGGTAGCGGGTGGCAAAATCTACCACCACCAGAATGTATTTCTTCCCCAACCTGGTCGTCTTGCTCAGCGGTCCCATTATGTCCATGGCCACCTTCTGGAAAGGTTCCTCTATGATGGGCAAAGGTCTCAAAGCTGCTTTCCCCTTGTCCCGGGCCTTCCCCACCCTCTTACAGGGGTCACAGGATCGGCAATACTGCCGGACAGTGGTAAAGACCCCGGGCCAGTAAAAGTTCTGTAGCAACCTCTGCCGGGTGCGCCGGATTCCCTGGTGCCCTGAGAGGGGGATGTCATGGGCCAGGTACAGTAGCTTGCGGCGATACTTCTGGGGGACCACCAGCTGCCTCCTGATCCCACATGACTCCACTTCCCTTGGGGGAGCCCATTCTCGGTACAGGAACCCCTTCTCCCACAGGAACCTCTCCTGGCAACCTCTCCTCATGGTCCGTACCACACTGAGGTTGGCCAGGTCCCTGAGCTTCCGCAAGGAGGGATCTTTCTGCAACTCGGCCTGGAATTCAGCGGCTGGGGAAGGGATGGGGACCAGTTCCCTCTCACTGGCTGGGTCTGAGGCCACAGCCTCTCTGAGCCGTGCCCCTCGGCGCTCCCTCCCCACCAGGGTAGGGTCCTGCGCCTCCGGTGTGGTACCCTCCCCGAGGTCAGGGTGCAGTACCCCTCGCGGGCTCTGGCTACGGGTCACAACCAGGACGGTCTGGGGGTTGCTTGGCCAGTCCTCTAGGTCCCCCCCCATCAAAACCTCAGTGGGCAAATGGTGGTGCACCCCCACGTCCTTGGGGCCCTCCTTGGCCCCCCATTTCAGGTGTACCCTTGCCACGGGCACCTTGAATGGGGTCCCGCCCACCCCCGTCAGGGTCAGGTAGGTGTTGGGCACCACCCGATCTAGGGCCACCACCTCGGGCCGGGCCAGTGTCACCTCCGCGCCCGTATCCCAGTATCCACTGACCTTCCTCCCATCCACCTCCAGGGGAACAAGGCACTCTCTCCGGAGAGACAGCCCCGCGCCCACCCTGTAAACCGAGCACCCTGAGTCCAGAGCCTCCAGCCCTCTGGCGGAGCTGGCCTGGGGTACTCTTCCCTCCCGAGTAGGTAGTAAGCTAGCAGCCCCCCTTGCCTGGGCCGTCTGCCCCTCGTCCAGCTGGGTCCCTCCCCATTTAACCCAGGGTAGGTTGGGTCTGCTCAGTCTGTCCCTGAGCCTGGGGCACTGGGTCCGTACGTGGCCTCTCTGGCCACAGTGATAGCAGCTCAGGTCACGTTGGTCCCCTCGAGCGGGTCGGAGGGTCCCAACGCCAGACATTCCCCTTGGGAGGGGGTTCTCCCTATTTCCCCGCTGGGAGGTCCCATGGTGACTCTCTCTCTGCATCATGGGGGGCCTGTTATTTTGGGACTCCTCCCGGCTACCCCCTGACCAACTGTTCACAAACTCATCGGCCAGCTGCCCTGCGTGCTGGGGGTTCTCTAGCTTTTTGTCCATCAACCACAGCCTCAGGTCGGAAGGGCACTGTTCATACAGTTGCTCCAGTATGATTAGGTCAAGCAGGTCCTCTTTAGCTTGGGCCCCAGCTGTCCACTTGCGGGCATATCCCTGTATTCGGTTGACCAGTTGTAGATATGTGACCTCAGGCATTTTACGCTGACTCCGGAACCTTTGCCGGTACATCTCGGGGGTCAGCCCAAACTCACGGAGCAGGGCCTGTTTGAACAGTTCATAGTCCCCTGCCTCCGGCCCTTTCATTCGGCTGTACACCTCCACGGCTTTGGGGTCCAGTAAGGGGGTGAGGAACTGGAGCCTGTCTGCAGGGTCAACCTTGTGCAGCTCGCAGGCATTCTCAAAGGCCTTCAGGAAGCTATCTATGTCCTCCCCCTCCTTACGCTGGGCCAGGATGCACTTATCAAAGCTCCTTGCAGACTTGGGTCCCCCCGCACTCACCGCAGCTGGGGTCCCACTGCTCCTCAGCCTGGCCAGCTCCAGTTCATGCTGTCTTTGTTTCTTCTTCTCCTCCTGCTCATGCCTACGTTGCCTCTCCTTCTCCTCCTGCTCATGCCAACGTTGTTTCTCCTCATGCTGACGCTGCTTTTCCCGGTCCTCCAGCTCCCTCATTTTCATCTCCCTCTCCCATTCCAGCCGCCTCCGCTCCAGGGATGGGGAGCTCCGCCGGGAGGATCCCCTGCTGGCTGCCGGGGTCAGGGTGCCCTCGGTCTTCACTGGGCTTCTCCCAACCCCTCTCCCAGGCATAGGTAGGAAGGGTCTCGGGATGTCCTCAGCAGCAGTCTGACCCCTCCCAGCCTGGTCAGGCCCCAGGGCCCACACTGCGTCCACCGGGCGGCTTCCCTCAGGGACAGGGATCGGGTCATCCAAGCGATCCCTCTCCTCCAACTGGGCAATCAGCTGTTCCTTGGTGGACTTCCCAATGCGCAGCCCCCTCTGCCTGCACAGCTCCACCAGGTCGCTCTTAAGGCGTTTAGCGTACATCTCCCTGCTGGCCACTCGCAGGCCGGGCAGCTTTCTACAGTTTCCAGGAAAAGCCCCTCGTGTGCCAGTCCTCCTTGAGGTCACCGACTCTTTGCCAGGGTCGAGCTGCAGACTCCTCCGCCCCTGGGACCGCTCGCTGCAATCCCCCGGGGGACCCTGTTACTGCAAAAGTCCTTCTCTCTGGTCACACACTCCCGGGGTTAACCGCCCCCTGAAACCGTCTCTCTCTGAATCTTCAGCACGCCTGGTCCCCGTCAATCCCCCTTCGTTTTACTGCTCCCCAGTCACTTACTGCAGGAAGCGCCGTTCACGGGGTGCAGTAGATCCCACCTCTGCTACCAGTTGTCACGGAGTGTGGGGGAGTCCAGGCCCTGCACCCCTCTTCCTGGGATCCACTGAGACTCTCAGCCAGCCAGTAAAACAGAAGGTTTATTGGACAACAGGAACAGTCCCAAACAGAGCTTGTGGGTACAACCAGGACCCCTCAATCACATCCTTCTGGGGGAGCAGGGAGCTTAGACCCCAGCCCTGGGGTTCCCTGTGTTCCTCCACCCAGCCCCAAACTGAAAACTAAACCCACCCAGCAGGTTCCCTGCTGCAGCCTCTGTTCACATTCCTGGGCAGAGGTGTCACCTCCCCCTCCCCCTCCTGGCTCAGGTGACAGGCTCTCAGGTCTCCCATTGAAACTCCCCTGCCACATTCCCAGGTCAACACTCCCCCCTCCCTGCTGCCAGGGGCCTCGAGTCACTTTGGTGCAGACGCAGATTTGCAAGCGACCCTGTTTTCTCCTGCCCCCGTAGGCCTGGCAGCACCCTGACCCGGCCTGGCTCGCATGGCACCAACCGGGCTCTGGACTGGCCTCTGGCTCTAATGTCACTCTGCCAGGTCTCCCCCGCTGCCCTGATTAACACCCCCCCACCGCCCGCCTGATGGGCCCCTCCTCCTGAGAAACTGCTGCTCCCTCCTGCCCTTCGCTGACCCCTCGGGGCCAGAGCTCTGCCCTTTGCTCCAGCCATGCCATTGTCCCCGCACAATGGGGGAGATCCGGCTGGTTGGGATGGCAACGCCAGCGGGCGGGAGGGGCAGGGGGGCTGTGGCGGGGGCTGAGCTGTTGGAGGGGGCTGGCGGCACCAGCTGCACAGGGGCCGGGGAGTTTGAAGAGCAGGTGCCCTCCAAACCCTGAACTCCGCTCGGCTCCAGCCCTCTGCCGCCCGGGGCTTGCCCTCAGCTCTCGGCCCCCTCGGGATGGCCGCGCTCAGCTCCCAGCCGTCTCCCTTTGGGCACCTGACGCGGGAGAGGCACATCCAAGCACTGGCGAGATCCTTGAGGAAGAAGGACGGGTCTCCGGGCCTCCGGGCCGGGGGGACATCCCCCAGCTGGGAAGGCACAAGCCGGGCTAACCAGGCTGAGGAGCCGGCCTTTGGGAGCAGCCAGGGGAGCCCGGAGCCAGATCGGCGGGTTGGAGCCGATGCCCCTTCGAGTGCCGAGGACCCTGGCCACCAGCTCAAGGGCCGGAGACGGCCGGGAAGCGAGCGCGGTGGGACTGCCGGGGAGGAAGCCAGCGAGTCACCTCTGCCACGGCTGGGCTGGCGGGGCAGGAGAACCCACCGACGGAGCCTGGAGCAGAGCTTGCAGCGGGTTCAGGAGGACGACGAATTTCCCCCGTTCGGGCTGCAGGTGCTGGCCGGCGTCTCCCAGCTGCGCATCACTGCCCGAGCTGATCCACGCGGTAAGGCCCGTGCGAGGCCCAATCCGCTGGCCTCGGCTCCCTGCTGGCCTGTGGCCCTCGCAGCACTCAGCCCCCACCTCCTCCTTACGAGACCCCTGCCGTGATCCCAGCACCCAGGACCCAGGGATTGGCAGTGGGGCACAGAGCCTTTCAGCCCAGCTCCTCTCTTCAGCTCCGCCCATCAGTAGGGAGCAAAAGCTGGTGCCCCCTGGCAGTGTCTGGGGGGTTCAGGCTGACCCAGGTCACCCAGATCACAAAAGCCAGCACCAGCCAGGCCTGGGAGCCAATAGCGAGCGGCTCCCACATGCGTGGGGGCTGTCTCCGAGGGGAGGAGCGCCCCCCAATCTCGGCTCCGACCCACTTGTCTCTGGGGTTCAGATGGCCCCAAATCAGCCTGGCCCAGTGCAGTGACAACCCCGCCCGAACCTGCAGCGCAGAGGAGCAGAAGAAGGGGAGCAGAGCGGCCAAGGGGCGAGGGGGGGACGACGGGGGGCGTTGGTTTGGTGGAGGACGCGCCAGGAAGCTGTGTCCCGTCATCTGCTCCCCGCAGGCTGAATGTCAGACCTGCCCCCGGGCTGGGTGCTTTGTGGGATCTCCGGTACCTACACTGTTTAACCCGAGCTGGCCAACATGCGATGGGCCCACCAGCCCCAAGCCATGGGGCCATGAACACCCCCGGCCCGGTCCCAGACGGGCGCTCCACGCCGGCCCTGCTTGAGGAATCTAAAGGCACCACGCCGGGCAGTGACATTTCCTGCCCACCCAGGCCTGGCACTAGCAGGGCGGGGAGGGGCACAGCTCAGACACCATCGCTGCGACTGTTGCAGGGTTCGCCGGGGACCCAGGGAGAACGTACGTGGTGGGCACCGCGCAGGCAAAGGAGCTGCTGGTAGCTAGCGAAGGTAACTGGTCGCCCCCACCCCCCTCATTGTCACCAGCCATGGGGGGAGGGGCACTAAACCCTCCCAAATGGGGGGAAAGGGTCTGGATAGGAAGCCATGGAAAGGGCCGAGCCCATCCCCCAGCAGGATGTGCCTCCCACCCCCACACCCGGGAGCCCCCTCCCGCAGCAGCCTCAGATCCTGCCACGGCCCCTCCGTTCCCATCCCCCGCGGCGCTGCCTTGGCTCAGGGCGGGGTGCAGCACAGCCCCCCCAGTGCAGGGGAGCAGGGCCCCTAGCGCAGCCCCCCTCCCCCCGCAGGCCCCTCGCGCAGCCCCCTCGCCCCAGCATCGGGGCGCAGTCTCCCCCATGCGTGACGGCCGCCTGGTCTGCACCATTCTCTGTGCCCACCTCAGAAACCAGCCGCTTGTGCCTGCATCTGTGTGGCCCTGCCCGCTCCTGCTGCGTCCACCTCCAGGACCCGCAAGGCCAAGAAATCCTGCGGCTCCAGCGGCCCTTCGGGGGGGGCGCCAGCTGCCTGGGCTGCTGCCAGAGGGAGATGCGGGTGTTCGCCGCCGGTGACCAGCTCGTGGGCAGCGTGCGGCAGCGGTGAGGGCACCGTGGGCTCGGGCACCAGGGCTCAGGGACGGATTGCTCCTCAGCACGGAGAGGAGCTGGGCCCCACACGGACGAGGGGGCTGGTGGAGGCAGCGTGGGTGAACCGGGGGGCAACACCCCCCTCTGAGGTGCCAGGGTTTGGCCACTGGTGGGCGGCAAGCTGCACAGGGCGGATGGACCAGTGATCAGACCCTGCGCCATGCCCAGCAGTGCAGCCCAGGGGCTCCCGCCGCCCCTCTGGCTGGCGTGGGGCCCGCTGCCCTGCCCACGGCCTGGCTGTACCACACGGCATGCTCTGTGTCTAGGTGGGGCATCCTTGCCCATCTCTGGGACCTGCGTGACCCCCACGGTGTAGCCACCATGAGGATCCGAGGCTCCTGTGCGGCCAGCCGCTGCTCCTCCAACCAGGAGTTCCAGGTAAGGGGGTGGGTGGAATAGGGCAGCGCGTCGCCCTGGGGCTCCCGCCAAACACAGACCTTGGACGTTTTGTGGTGGATGGTGGGGGGCTTTCCCTGGTTTCCGTTGGATTATCTACACTCTCTAGACAGCAACACGGGCTTCTTATAGATCATCCACCCGGAAGCTGGCAGCTGTACTCATTTGCCATGTGGGCTATACAGTGTGGGTGAACATGGGCAGGAAGGAACGCAACAGAAGTAATTGGTGTAAAGTCTACCAGCGCCCACACTGTGAATACTGTGTCCAGCTCTGGTCACCCCATCTCAGCAAGGATGCAGCGGGACTGGGAAAGGTTCACAGAAGGGCAACAGAGGTGGTCAAGGGTATGAAACGGCCTCCATGCGAAGAGAGATTAAAAAGATAGGGCCCATTCAGCTTAGACAGGAGACGACTAATGGGAGGTATGACTGAGGTCTATAAAATCATGCCTGGCGTGGGAAAAGGAACAAGGAAGAGTTATTTATTCCTACCCATATGTCACGGAGTGTGGGGGAGTCCAGGCCCTGCACCCCTCTTCCTGGGATTCACTGAGACTCTCAGCCAGCCAGTAAAACAGAAGGTTTATTGGACAACAGGAACACAGTCCAAAACAGAGCTTGTGGGTACACCCAGGACCCCTCAGTCAAGTCCTTCTGGGGGAGCAGGGAGCTTAGACCCCAGCCCTGGGGTTCCCTGCGCTCCTCCACCCAGCCCCAAACTGAAACTAAACCCACCCAGCAGGCTCCCTCCTGCAGCCTCTGTCCACATTCTTGGGCAGAGGTGTTACCTCCCCCTCCCTGGCTCAGGTGACAGGCTCTCAGGTCTCCCATCCCCAGGGCACATTCCCAGGTCAACACTTCCCCAGCAGGTTCCCTTCTGCAGCCTCTGTTCACATTCCTGGGCAGAGGTGTTACCTCCCCCTCCCTAGCTCAGGTGACAGGCTCTCAGGTCTCCCATCTCCAGGGCACATTCCCAGGTCAACACTCCCCCATCCCTGCTGTGTCACATCGTCACACCATAACACAAGAATTAGGGAACTAATAGGCAGCAGGTTTCAAACAAACTAAAGGAAGTATTTCACACAATGCACAATTAACCTGTGGAACTCCGTGCCAGGGGATGTTGTGAAGGTCAAAAGCATAACTAGGAGGAGTTCATGGAGGATAGGTCCGTCGATGGATAGTAGCCAAGATGGTCAGGACACAACCCCATGCTCAAGGTGACCCTAAACCTCTGACTGCCAGAAGCGAGGAGTGGAAGACAGGGGTGGATCACCTCATAAGTGCCCTGTTCAGAACACCCCCCACGAAGCTCTGGTACTGGCCATGGATGCAGACAGGACACTGGTACAGATGGGCCATGGTCTGACCCAGTGGGGCAGCGCTTATGTTCTTATGTAGTCTAGCAATGATGTTAAGCTGGGGCCTTGCTAGAACCCCCCTTTGGGATGTCCGCAGCCCCAGCCCATTGCTAGCACGGCCTTGCCATGGAGCTGCTCATCTTTGTCCACCCGCCCAGGTCACCTCCTGCGCTGGCAGCCCCCTGGCAGTGATCTGGAAGAGGTGGCCGGGTTTCAACGAGGACCGGAACATGGACCATGAGTTCTTCGGGGTGGACAGTAAGTGGGGAGCGCAGAGCGGCCAGGCTGCCAGGGAGAGCCCCCCAGCAGTGCGGCCTCTGGGATGGGCAGGCTGGCGGGCTCTGGGGGCACGCCGAGGTGACCACACGCCGGTGGGGTTCAGAGCTGGCCGCGCTCTCCACAGCGCCCCCTAGCAGGACAAACTCCGCTGCTGTCGCTAGAGAAGGTTCCTGGTGCATTTCACCCTCCAAACAGGCCTTGCTCAGGCTCAGTCACCATGGAGATAGGCACTGGTTTAATTTCCTCCCGTCCCTAATAGAGGCAGCTCCTTCTCCAGCATCTGCCCCCAAAGCACCTGAGCTCCAGCAAGGACGAGGGAACTGGCCTCACCCACAGAGCGAGCTGCAGGGAGAGCCCCGGGGTGGTGGCGAAGAGCCCTGCTGTGTCTCCGCCACCCAGAGAGCAGAGGCTCTCCTCTCCGATGCTCTTGCCAGGGAGGGGGGCTATCAGCACCTGGCAGGAGAGGATGCAGATGGGATGCTCGCCTCCTGAGGCCGCAGAATGTCCCATGCGGGAGAGAGGCCCCCAAACCCAAGCAGTGGGGCTGTTCTGGGGCCGGGAGGATGCTGGCATCGCCCCCTGTACCCATAGCTGAGCTGTGGGCAACATGCCTTTCCACCGTCTCTCTGTCAGTTTCAGCAAAGCTGGGGGCCGAGGACACCGCTCTCCTGCTGGCAGCAGCCTTCCTCCTGGTAAGTGCCAGCAGCCGAACCCTCCCCGCCCGCTCACGCGCCGGCCCTCCACTGCGTGCCCTCTGCCCCCTGCTCGCACTCATGGGCTGGCCACCCTGCCAGTGGCTCATGTGGGCCAGAGCCCTGGGGCAGGGACACTGAACCTTCCAGCCCTAACCCGGCGAACAACCGGAGGGGACAGGAGCGAAGGGGCCTCACCAGCGACCCCTGGCAGCAGGGCACCCGGGTTCAGCTTGCCCCTGAGCAAACAGCTCTGCTGAGGGGGCCTTAGCGAGTTCTCTTGGCTGCTGCCAGACATGGCGTTGTTTTACCTAAACGCACTGCCCCGCACCTGCCAGCTCGCTGCCTCGGTTCCCCTCCGGCGCCTGGTTACACTAGACCCAAGACAAACACAGCTACACCTCCACCCCCCCCCGCCAGGCCTCCTCCGCACCATCCTCCCCGCAGCACAACACCCCTGTGCGGGCACTGAGCTGGGGACAACTGGGCACAGGCGCTGGGCAGGATTCGCTTTGCCTTTTCCTCGCCAAGCTCCCCTCCCCCATCAGCTGTCATGTCTTGGGATGTCCTTAGCCACCTCGCTTCGACTGGCCCCCGCTCCACGGAGCGTACCGTCTCCGGCCTGGCCCGTGCAGGGCGCTGCACACCCACGGTGCTCCAGGCAGCAGCACCCGTGTGTTTTGTCGTTAGCTGTAACCCAAGGGGTTGCCCATCTCCCGCTCAGAGGAGTGGTAAAGTCAGGGGCATAGGACGCCCCCGCCACCTTTGTGTGGAGCACAAGGACGCGCCCGCCTGTTTGTAACCTCTTCTCATGTCTCCCAGAACTTCATGTTCTTCGAGATGAGCTGAGGAGGCCTAGAAGAGACCTGCTGGGAGCCCTGCCATGCCAGAGACCCTGGGACTCGTCCAGCAGCTCCCCCCTGGAGTCATGGAAATCCCAACAGCGAGGCACGGGCCGCTGCTGCCTCGCGAACGCCGGATCGCCTGGGCAGGTGGGATGGCACTCAACGCCTGGCTTTGCGTGTGCTGCTTTCACGAGGCAACTGGAGAACCTGGAGTCTGACGTACTTTCTGTCTGTCTTAGGTGTGCACGTGGCCCCACCACCAGTGTGTCTGAGCCCCTCCCAATCCTCAATGCAACATCCCTGAGAGGCAGGGCAGGTATCCCCATTGTACACAGGGGAAGCTAAGGGAGATGCCCACGGTCACACAGGAAGTCGGTGGCAGAGCAGGGAATTGACGCCAGGTCTCCCAAGTGCTAAGCTAGAGCCCCAACCACTAGGCCACCCTTCCGCTCCCAGGTCACCGTAAAATCCAGCACTGGCTGGGCCGCTTGCTGAACCCACATCGCAGAAGGCACACCCATGCTTTTCACACGCTGAACTCTACAGTACCTGGCGCTGGGAATCCTCGACAGCCCCAGCATCACAAGGGCAGGAAGAGGAAGGAGCCAATGAATGGTTCAAACCCACCACAAGCCAGGGGAGCAGAACGAGGCAAAGCATTCAGACACGGCGAAAGCATATGCCAGGCTCAGGTCCTCAACCTACTGGGCACCATAACCCAGTCTGTCCACGGCCCTCCCAGATTGCTCTGAGTAACTGACACAGGAAGTCAATTAAACCATCAAATCAGCTCTTGGTGGACCTGGTGTATGTGGGGTTTCCCCGTTAAATCGAGGAATGGGAGTTTCCCTTTGGGCTGCTGGCAGCTGGGCAGGTACGTCTGGAAGCAGGAGGGTTTGGTGCAAAACCACCCCAGGGGCTCTTTGGGGAACTGTTTTCAGAAACACAGCGGTTCCAGGGGTCAGCGGCCCCATTCGGAATCAGGGCTGCGTGGTGCAGGGCGCTGTACAGACACATACGAAACCACGGTCCCCACCTTGAAGGGCAGATGACTGAACGCAGGACCAGATGCAACAAATGGGAGCAGCGGCATGAGCGAGCGACTGGAGTAACGAGGCTGCAGGAACAGGGCTAGGACCGCGCAGTAACTCAGAGGAGTCCTGCACGCACTTTGATGGTGCAGGTCCGTTAATGACCTAGCTCTCGAGTGCAAACGGATACATGAACCAGCTCACTGACCATTGCCGAGCCCTGCTTGGCTGCCTGTCTACCCACTAGCTGATGGCAGGTTCTCAGAGGCATGGGGCAAGCAACAGGCCGGGGGGTGTTGTCGAGTGCCACAGACCTCTAAGGAGTTACCCCTCGAGGCAGATTTCCCAACTAACCACACCTTTGCCCAGCCAGCCCCGCCCCACACATCGTTTCCTTTCCTTACCAGGTGCGTAGCTTCTAACACGGACCCTGCTGCAGCCTTTGGGTGCAAAAGTCTGCGGGGGAAGAGGGGTGCAGCTCACACCGAACCCCACACGTGCAGGGGAGAAATTAGCCCAGGGCTTTTAAAACCAGGACACGTGTTGCTCAGAGGGACCTCAGACACCTAACCAAGCCGGAACCAACATCAGCCCTATTTTACAGAGGAGTAAACACTTGCTCACAGTCCCAGAGCTAGTCAGTGCTAAGCCAGGAGTCCTGGCTCCTAATTCCCTGTGAGAGGGGCAACCGACTCCACAGGAAAATGCAGGACTGGCCCCTTCGCTCCCAAAGCAGAGTGCAAACCCAGCAGCAGGTTTAAAGGCTACGTGCTTTCAAAGGAGCCAGCCCTGGCCGCTTTACCACGATTCCCCTAACCCCGGTGATGTTGTGGCCCAAGGCCCTTACCGCTTGCTGTGTGGAAGCCACCTGCCTGCCCCGTATGTCACAGATGCAGCAAAGGCAGGCTTTTTCCCCCTGGTCAGCTGAGAGGAAATGATGAATTTCCCCTTTAAGAAAGGGAATTATGGGTAAGTTACCAGGCTTATAAGAAAGGCAGCTCATGTAGCTCTGTGACAGAGCTTGCTGGGTTTCTGGTGGCCAGGGCTGGCCTTTCAGTAGAGGCGAATCAAGTTCCCTTTTAATAAATGAAGGAACCTGGGTTTTTCTAGGAGAACCAGTCTCTGTAAAACATCAGATGCCCTTGTGGACCTGGGAAACAACAAGTTCTGGGTGGGCTCTCATTCTCCCGCTCCCATGAGCTTTGGAGAATCACTGCACCCCGAGTCTGTACCATGGAGATCCCCCTTATTCAGCTATCGCACATGAGCGGGGGGGCAAGGCCTAGTGGCCAGCGTTCGGTATCGTTACCTGAAATCCAGAGACCCTTCCTCTGCATAGGTGACTTTTTTTTTTTTTTGATGGCTTATTTTTGGCCTATTCCCATCCTGGCAGGAACAGACAACCCCCTTGGGGCAGTTCGGATTGATGCCCCCTCTCTACAGGTAGGAGACCCAGCATTTCTCCTGCAATGCTTGAGCAGCTTTTTCTCCCCAGGCTCTGGTCAGCGATCAGGGATTGATCAAATGCAGCATGGAACAGGTTTCATCATGGCAAGGCTCCCTGCGTTAGCTGGCTGGAAAGCCTGGTTCGTCTGTGGGCCATCATGCTGCCTACTCTCCGAGAGGTGAAACATCGTTCTGAAAACCCAACCCGACGTAATGCTCTGCCAGCAACTCTGGCCACTTGCTGGTTGGTCCTTGTTGTAGAGACGCCCTGTCGCCCTCATGGGATCAATACGAATGCCTCCCAAGTGTTGAGAAATAACTCTCCCTCTTGAGTCTATGGGAGAATTGACTTGATGGGTCGATAGGTGCTGTGGGACGTCATGGGGGCAGAAGGAACGGTGGTCTTTCATGGAGCCAGGGCTATGCCAATGGAGGGCTCGCATCCAGAGCTAGGGACCTTGGGCTGGCCCGTGTGTTCATTGGGGAGCCAGGGCCAAGAACGGTGCATTGGCACAATGCATTCCCAGCCAAATGGAGCTGGGTCTGTTCTAAGAGTGCAGGGAGCAAATCCTGCTGGGCCTGTCCTGCCCCAGCAGGACTGTCGGCAGAACCAGGTGGAATTGACAAATGTCTGAATGAAGCACTTGGGGGCGGGCGGGGGGTGTCACGGAGTCCCCGGGCGCTGCTCTGGAACTCCTCCCTACGCAGCCAGGCAGGACTCTGGGGAAGTCTCCTCTCTGGGAGCAGCCTGTCTGCAGGGCAAGAAGCTCACCCAGCTTCCACCTTCCTGGGTCTGACCTCAGAGCATTCAGCCTCCTCTGCCCCTCCGTGCGCTTCCCACAGCGAGTCCGCCCAGGCGGGGTCTTGGGGAAGCCAGAGGGTCCTGCCCCCCAACTCCGCAGTCAGACGGGACTCTCAGCCAGCCAGTAAAACAGAAGGTTTATTAGATGACAGGAACATGGTCTAACACAGAGCTTGTAGGTGCAGAGAACAGGACCCCTCAGCTGGGTCCATTTTGGGGGGCAGTGAGCCAGACAACCACGTCTGCCCTTCACTCCATGTCCCAGCCAGCCCCAAACTGAAACTCCCTCCAGCCCCTCCTCCCCTGGGCTTTGTCCCTTTCCCGGGCCAGGAGGTCACCGGATTCCTTTATTCCCCAACCCTTTAGCTCTCACCTTGCAGGGGGGGAGGGCACAGGCCATCAGTTGCCAGGAGACAGAGTGTCGGCCATCTATGTACCGTGGCCCTTTGCTCTGCAACAATTACACCCCCTTATCCCACCGAGACTTAAGAAATGCACAGGGGAAACTGAGGCACCCCTACAGTATTCAGAGGAAACATGAAGAACAGTCCCACTTCGTCACAGGGAGCACAGGCTCACTTGCAAGAGGCCTAAGGTGCTTCTCCTCCCCGTGAGGATGCTATTGTCAGTGCTCACTAGTGGCTGGTAAAACAGCGGAGACACAAGGGGCCAGGCAGCTCCCTACACAGCCACATGGTTCCCTGCTCTCAGTGAGAAGTGGGGCTAAACAGACCATCCAAGGTGGAGGAGCCTTTGACTGTCTTTTGCTGGGAACGGCTTTGAAAGCTGGAAGTAGAGACAAGCCCTTCCCTCGCTCTCCATTAAAACAGTCCACACTCTTGTTCTTGCAGGATTTCATTAGTGCAGCAAAACAGGCTACAAAAGAACAGCCCTGTCGAAACCCGCTTCTCACCCTGTCCCTTTGTACCAGCCACCATGACTCAGACAGCTGTGACCCCTGCCCCCCGCACTCTCCCTTTAGCCCCAGGGACTGCGTTCGTTCTGAACTCCATAGACCAAACCACAGGGCAAAGTAATCTCCATCGAACAATCAGAGCCAGAGGGACTGATGTTTTGAACGGAAACAGGAGGCAGAGGGGCTGTGGAAGGAGAGAAGCAGACATCCAACAGAATGGCAGTTCCATAGGGTGGCTCACTTTAAAACAGCACGACTGCTGCCCTGGCAGAGGTAATAGCAAGCCCACTCCTGGGTACGGCCTTCCACGGCATGCGTCCGAGGGGAAAAGTCTGAAAACACATAAAATAGCAACACTGGGCTCTGCGCATCGCGGGGAGTGGAAACGAGACTAAAACCTTAAGTGCTGTCATCTGCAGAAAGCTTAACACAATGTGGCTCAGAGGAGTATCTTATTACGACTGAGAATAAATCCCCCCTTACAAACCTTGAAGGCACCAGGACAGAGTATTATTTCAAAAGGAGCATTTTAAGTGCTGCAGCTATGGTATGCTACCCGGTAGTATCAGGCAAAACAAGCTGCATCTGGACTGGATCCATTGTTTAAGAGATGCCCTAGCAACTGGTGGTGGGTAAACAAGCAGCAAGAGGTGAGAGGGGACAAGGTGCCCTGAAAAGCACAGCTACAGAGAGAAGGGCTATCCCTCCCACTGTCTCGCCTACGGAAAGCCAGCAGCTGGGGATTTTTACGTCTTCCACCCTGATCCAGCCACCCTGTGCAGGGCCACGCAGCCTGGTCAGAACAACAGTAACTGTTTTTTATCCATCCCACCCCCGGCCCCCTGAGCGCTTTGAGGAATTCCAGGCGTGACTCTCCCAGAGCGTGGGATGATGTAAAGTGACTCTGGAAGGAAGAGCAAGATTTTCTAAGATCCCTCACCCTAGACTGTGCTGTTCTGAGGCTAACTGAAGGTTAAGAGGCTGAAGACCTCTGCAGTCAGCAAGGAAAATCCAGCATCTATCTGCCTTGACTCCTGAATTCCAGGTCTTTGGGTCACTGCGCACTGTGTGAAAGAGACTGGCTAACAAAGTCCTTTCCTCCAGTTTGACTGAGGCTCAAATTCCAGCTGACTGGGGAACAGCAGTTTTTGCCAAAATTCAAGTCTGTGGGCTCCAGGACGAAGAGGAGGGGAAAAGGCAGGAGCTGTTCCTGAGCAGAACTGAGTTTGGATACAGCACTAACCAGAGGAAATAATCCACTCCCTTAGTTGCTGTGGAATCAGAGGGTGCGTTCCCAGGTGAGCAAGATCACCACTGGCCTAAAGCTAGGGTGGCAGCAGTGTCATTCCCATCCCCAGGTCCCCTAACAGCCTTTTCCACCCATCCTGCTGGCCTGCTCTCAGACACGGGCTAATGCTGGAAGGCAGCTCCAGGCTGGGTTGCCCCCAGCGACAGAGCAGGAACTCAGCTGCTGCTCCTCCAGCCCCCCCCACCCTGGCTGCAAGGAGAGGGGGCTCTTCCCTAATCCCACACCACATTTGATCTTTCCACCTATGACGTCCTGCAGGGTCACCGGACAGCCGGAGTCAAGGCAGTTAAGGCCTCGGAAGCCCCTCCTTCTCCTCATTTAAGGGACAGCTAATTGACATGTACGATGGTGGCACGGGCAGGAGCACCTGTAAGAGCCTGACTAGGTGGCAGGAACCTAGACCCATCCCAGGCATTGTTATAATTCACCAATCTTTGGTACGGAGCCTGTGCTTTTATAGGTAAACACCTCAGGCTGAAGTCATCCCTGCTGTGACTGCAATGAATACTGTGGGGTTATGGCAGGGCTGCCCTCCACTCCTCCTCTAGAGGAGCAGATTGCAAAGCCAGCCCTTTGTTGGGACAGTTCCTGTGTGGTTGATGGGGAAGGGGAAGGAGGCAGGCTGGCCCCCTCTCTGGGGTGAAAGGGCAGAGGAGGAGATGCCAAGCTAGAAAATCGCCACCCCAGCTATTCTTAAACAAACCAAGCCAGAGAGATTGAAAGAAACAGAGACCCAATAATTTATTGGCAGAGCTGAAAGGAGGCATTTGCAAACCAATGGGTCATCTCTCCTGACCGCAGAGATTCATTAATACTGGTACCCCTCAGCACGAGCGCATGGGATCACAATATCCTCTGCACAGGGTATGGAAAGAGGAGAGAAAGTGCTGAAGGAGGCACGGGGAGGGCGCTCTGATAACTGAAAAGTCGGCCTCCTGCCCTGCCATTGCAAAGAGTTTCGTGTGACCAGGTCAGCCGCTTATTAGTCACCGATGCAGAAGGGCTTTGAATGAAATCCTTCCTCTGGGGTTGAGTGCAAAAGGGTGGCGTGGTCAATCCAGCCTGCGCGGCCCTCCAGAAATGGCAGGGCACGGATGGAGACCTCTCAGCGGGTTCACACCAAGAGAGGAATTTACCACCAGCCTTGTTCTCACAATGTGATTTTGGTGTTTCGAAAGCTCGAATTATCCCTGGAAGAGAGGGGGAGAGAATGAGAAGTTTAATACGTAGGTAAGTACATAGCCCCAGATACAGACACAGAGCCTGACCGGTCCCACCACACTGAGGGCAACAAGCAACAACCCACCTGATTCACGTTCACCTCCCAAATCACCTCTAGTTAACCGCTAAACATCCACACTACACCCAAACAGCGTCTCTGTTTATTCCAAGCTGCTACCAATCGCTAGTATACTTAGAGGGAAAATGAGAAGATCCTGGTTTCATCCTCATCCATTCGGAAACAGACAGGATATTATTGCTAGTAACGGGGGTGTCAGACCTGCACAACTAGCTTGGTAGATTTCAGGACTGGACTAAGTTGGCTCATTGCAGGGTCTCTTTCCCATACATCTATTCTGCTCTCAAACGAGTGACAAGTCATTTTGTTTAGCATCTGTGCTCTTAGCTCTCCTGCCTTTAGCCCCTAACCCAGGGGTCTCTTTGTAAAGGGACTGGCAAGAAGGTTAGGCACCAAATGCGCCCTACCTTAAAAATCCCGTACCCTGGAAGGGAAGTTCTCAGAGTTCGAACACAGAGGGGCCAATCCTGCAGCCCTTCCTTGTGTGACTAGTACCCCTGCTGCTGCAGGATCAGCCCCTTGTCCGTCTTCGCTCGGGGCACATGGCCTGGTCACGGATAACCTAAACCGATGGTTAGCCTCTGCGGTGGTGCTTTCTGACCGCCCTCAGCAGCAGCAACCCAGGCGACTGCTAGAGCGGGGCTGACAGCGATGGACACGTCATAATGTCAGGTTTCTAGAGGGACCTTTCGGACAGGAGGGAAGTTGGAGGGGAGGGAGGGATACCTGTTGAGAAGGCAGGTTCTGTAACTGCATGGCAATGGGCAGAGTTCCCACAACAGTAGCAGGGCACAGGGTCATTCAGAACAGACTTTTGGGGCACCTGAAACGAGTGACACCCAAGCATGCATCATAGCAGGCCAGCAGAGCTCCCCTTGCTGGGGAATGCAGGCAGCCCAAAGGCGTGGCAGTATACTGTAGGACTGTGAAATGTTTCTTCAACCTCTGTGCTGCTAAGGAGCCATGTGGTGGCTGTGACATCACAGCATGGTGCATGCTGGGATATCCCAGTGGGGCAGGCTGGTGTGTCTATGGGCAACCTGAAAGTAGTGAATTTAAAGGTGATTGCATGCCGAATGCCCTTCTGCGATTTGGGGCAGTAAGTACTTTCCCTGCTATTACTTAGACACATGCTTGGAGGTCACCGTCAGAAAAAGAGTGGTAACCATTCTACTCCTGAGCGCTCTAATGGCAGAATTGGGCTGCGTGGCCATTTGGGAACATGGGTCTAAACTCTTCTCGAATCCAGAGTTCAATTACTGCTGCGCCCTAGCCCATGCCAAACACACAGACAGCAAAGCATCGACCTCGAAAGCAGGTTTCGGTGGGACTCCTATCGCTGGGTTAGTTCTTGCTTTGGTGGAGTACTGCCGTTCCACTTTCTTTCACCATCCCCCAGTATTGTATGGTCCCTAACGTGTTTCTTTGTGGACTACGCTATATTTGTTCTTGCCTCTACTCTCCTCTGGCCAGGGTAGGCAACTCCATGCAATTAAGAAAGTTAAATCAACATTCCCCACATAGTCAAATGCACTTGGCACATTTACTGTCTTCTAAGGTTGGCATTTCACAACCTGTGCTGGGAGCTTTTTACTTTGGAAGGTCGTTTGAATGTCTTCTAATAATAAAACGTTACTAAGTGCTTATGTAGCACTTCACAAGCATCATCTCATTAACCCTCCCCAACAGTCAATCCTGTGAGGTAGGTAAAAAAAGAACGCTCTTCCGTTTTGCCCAAGGCCACAGGGTTTATCCAAACAATGTTTGTCTAAGGCCACAGAGCGAGACGGTGGCAGAATCGGGATTACCAACGAACTCCGGAAGCCGGTCTGAGTTGCAGCTGTCACATATGCGGCTTTGTGGGATTTAGGAGCTTGCAACACATCCCCTTTGGGAACATTACTGTGTACCACACTGGGATACACTGCAAGAGGAGGGATTGCTTGACAGCGATCCAGCTTGTCTACAGCATCTTGACAACGGAAGACACCTCTAGTCACTAAGTAGCACTCTGGTAGCACTCTGCCCCCTTAACAGTAAGGCACCCACAATCCCGTACGTGGACCAGAGTGTGAAAATGATGTTGGTCATAAGATGGACAACTGTACCTAGCTATTTTCCCTGCACAGGGTTGCCATTAACAGAGGGGCTGTAGGCACTCTCATCCTGTTAGCCACAGCAAGTACTATTTTTAAATATAGTACCTACTGCGCATCCCTCATGGACAAGCCTTTATTGACACAGTCTAGCTCTTCCACCTCAGCCCTCGGTCAAGAGCAAGGCCTGCCAAGCTGGAGACGCCGTTACCAAGCTGTGTTACAGGTACGCTCTTCGTTTCAGATTACGACTCCACTTCCGAGCGCCAACTCTAGACAATACAAACAAGCTGAAGCCATACCTCTCAGCCGACGAGGCACCGGGACACAGCTGCCTTGCCAACAGGGGATGCATTGGCTAACTGGCTGACAGCGTCCTGGCTACAAACGCCAAGTGAGCAGTTTTTCCCAGGGTGAGATTACGAGTGCCTTTTGATTCAAAGCTGAGTTTGGACTTTAGCAAATCAGCTAATAGTGATGGGACTGACGCCAGACCAGAAGGTATTCAGGTCTGCTGTGGAGTGTTGTCCCCATATGAACGCGGGCAAGCTGAGAGGTATGCCATAAAGTCATGTAAGAAGAAAGATGAGGCCCTACCCTGGGTGTGACAGAGAGAGGGGGAGCGTTCGATCAGCGATCAGCGACCACTGCTGTTCACCAGGCCATGAAACTCCTCCCAGGCCCTGGTAAGCCAGAGGGGGAAAAAAAAAACAGCACTTCAGATCAAAGGGTTCTTAACTTTTAACGAGCGCAGAGACATTCAGTGGCGTTTGAAAGGCCATTCTGAGAGCAAGGCAATGTTCTCACCAGGGCCTAGTGGACAGAAGCATCCTTAAAACACAGCCAGACATCTGACAGCATGAGGCAGCTTTAAAGTTCTGCACAGACATGAAGCTTTCTGATTGGCTGCCGGTGACATCATAGCAGGTTAATACCCACCAGATACAAGGTGGGACCCTTGAGCTGTTTTTAGACTAGAATTGCCATTTCCTATTCCTAATAAAATAACCCAGGGTTGTGTATTTCTGGAGGATCATCATGTTCCTTGACTGGTTAAATTCACCCAGTCTGTGGCCTCACTCTCCAGCACATATCAGGGCTCGCTGTAATCCCCCAGAAATACACTGCTTTTCATGCCGTACGGCTTAGTGATTAGACCATTCTTTGACCAGGCTGCAGATTCCAATTGTTATTAGAGAGGGAGCCTCATTTCCTATCATAAGCCTGCTCAGTTAATGACACCTACGCTAAAAAACGACAGCTATTTGCAATGAAAATGTTTTCAAATAAGTTACAGGGATAGGCCTACTGTTCCATTCCCTGGCGAAGAATCTGTTATGGACAAAGTTAGCAGACTGAAAAATGACTGTCTGTTTTACAGAGACAGCATATTGAAGGGTCTCCCAGGGAAAAGATGCTGAGGTGAACATGAGCATAACTATTATCTGAGATCAGACACATCAAGGAGCTCTGTATCTCAGTGCCCCCGAATACTGAGCTTATTGCTATAGTACATGCCATTTCACTCAATCCATGGGGGCATGGTCGATTAGAAGCAACCCATTTCAGTTGTAAAATCTGATTCCGTTCCATGATTCTGCCTCCAGTACTAATTTTCAGACCAAAAGCCAAACATTTACCAGCAACCTAAGAGTTCACTTATTCTGTAGTGAGTTTGTGACAGTTCAATGCCTCCTCCCCCACAAGACTCCAGATAACACAGAAGACTCCGTGTTATCACCGGACTCTGGGAGTCTCCCAATGCATTTACATGACCTGTGCCTAAAAGCCAGGCTGTAAGCTCCTGAGGGCATTAACTCTTCAGCAATAAAATCTTTAGGCTACATTTTCAACTGCTCTTGCCTGGTAAAAGCACTGCCCAAAGCCCTGGCCAGGGCTTACCAGCAAGGGTTCATCCCAGATATTTTTCTGGCTGTGTTTGATGGCTGCATACCCTGCCATGAGATTTTTTCCCCCCCATTTCTAGTTAGTTTCTCTTGGGGAACTGGCCCAATACAAGCAGGGTTTCCCAACACACCTTACCTCTTGGAGGTTGTGACATTGATCGCTCCTAAAAAAAGCATTCCCCCTCTCTGAACATGACATGGATAGATCCCTCTGACAACCACCGCAGCAGTGGTGAAAGGTGAACAGTCCTTGAGGCTAAGGTCCTGGCTTGGACCTCATATGGCAGGAGTAGCAAGATCACCCCATCAATGAACCTCAGGCCTGACACGCAGTGACCACGCTTCTGGGGAAAAAGGGGAACTCAGCCTCCATGGCCCATTCAGCCGGTGGCCTCTTTGGAGACTGCTGAGGGTGCCCTTTCGGGTATGTTTACACTGCGGTACCAAACCCTCAGCACCAGGTCTCAGAACCAGGTCAGCTAGCGCGTTTGGGCTCGGACTGGAGCCTGGGTACTGGGACCCTCCCCCTCAAAGGGTCTCAAAGCCCGGGCTCCAGCCCAAGCATCTACTCTGCAATTGTATAGCCCCTCAGCCTGAGCCCTGCAAGCCTGGATCAACTGACCTGGGCCAGCCACGGATCTTGCATTGCAGTGTAGACATGCCCTTAGTTCTAGTTGTGACAGGAGTTAATTAAGGAGGCTGTTGTGTAGAGCTGACTTGTTTTCTATCCGTTCTCTTCTCCCCTGCCTGGGAGCTCACAATCTCATCATTGTCTCCCAGAACTCCCTTTGTTAGGATGGGTGAGTGACGGACGTGGTTCCCTGGGATGACAGCATCAGAGAGACAGACACCACTGCCTGATGTTAAATGAGCACAACTGGAGTCCGACCTCTGATCCGAAGCCTCCCAAACAAAGGGAATGCGAGGGTCAGCGCTGCTGAACGTATCACAGCAGCCAGCGCCGTCCTGAGGGGGCAGCACACTAACCGTTTCTGCGGCCACCTGGCCGCGGGGGGGGGGGGGGGGAAGGGGTGCAGGTGCTACTTGCAGTCCAAAACCAAACACGAGCGACTGTGGAACAGGGCCTGCCTGTGGCCTCTCGTGGATGTTTACGCACAGACTCACGGTTCCATTTGGACAGGCATAGCAGCTGCTGCTCAGGAGGCCCCTGTGCTAAGGGCTCATCACAGGGAAGGCAACAGCATGGAAAGAGATGTGTAAGTTACACCAGAGGAAAAAAGCCTACTCCCTCCCCTGAGGGGGCTGCATGCTGTGGATGGGCCCCACCCAAGAATCTGCTCAGCCCCTGAGATCTTCCCTCCTTACGTACACCCAGGGAGCACCTTCCTTCAGGACTATGCAACCTGGGGATCTTTCAGAGACAGGACTACTGAGAGCACTGCCTGGGCTGAGTGTGACACCAGGATCTGCGGAACCCACAAATGTTCATCTGAATTCAGAGTGTAGTTATCAAAAAGGTAACAAAAATGGGCCCTTCTTACACAGCACCCTGGCTTCGTGGGTGCTCCCTGGCTCCCCCCATCTGCTCCTCCATCTGGAAGCTGCCCACAGCCCCCTGTCTGCCCATCAGCCTTCCTTCACACCTCCCAGCCCGGATATGTCCACCCCACAAGCCTCTTTCCCAACTGCCCCCTTCTCGTGCCACCACCCCAACGTGCTTGGGAACAAGTTCCTTACCCCGACGAACCTAGCACCCACCATCCCCTTCAAATCAGCAAATTCTAAGACACCTTGACAACAGCATCCATGCTGTATTGCTACCTCCCGAGTCCTGCTCACAGCTTTAGAGTGAAACTCTTCAGGCAAAGGATCTGAAGTGATAAAACACCACACCTTTTATAGTGCTATTAGCATTAAAGAGATCTGCTGACTTTACTGATAAAACCACCTCTCTAGTTTTGTTCGCCCCTGACACATTTCTGCAGCCAGGGTAGAGTGAGCGGCCATCTAGTTTGTGTCCTACATCATCAAGGCTGCCCGTTGAATTCTGCTTGCAGAATCTTTATGGCCTATGGCAGGGCCAGAGGCAGACAGTGCCACAGTGTAAGGATATTTTTATTTATAGGCATTTTTATGCCCCTCACCATGGTATCTGAGCAGCACAGAAACATTAAATGAATTTATCCTTAACATTTGGGATTACCACCATTTTACAGGTGGCGAAATGGAAGCACTTGAAATTAAGTGACATGCTCAAGGTCACCCCGGAAGTTTGTAGCAGAGCTGGAGACAGATCCCACATCTTCTAAGAAGGATTCTTGCTCTTGTAAACTAGTTAGACCAGAATTTGATTTTTCAGATCTCAGGTGACATTTGCCACCCTGGCAACTAGGGACAAAGCAATGTTTTGAAATGAACGTGTTTGAGCTGGGCTCACTGAGAAGAAATGCGGAATAGCTCCATTTTAGTCACTTTTCTGATGACAAAGACAACCCACCAAAAGAAAGGAACCTTTCAGAATTGCCCGCACCCCTGACATGCGCTGTGATGCTACAGAACGGACCCTAGCGGCAGAACCGCCATTTCAAAACCTAGTGTTAAGAAAGGGTTCTTTAAACTTGCAGAATCTACTGGCTGGGATTGGAGGATGGAGGGATAACTGAAGTGAGCCATTGCTGCAGACGCTCAAGACAAAAGGAAGCAATCTTTAGCCCTGGACTGTCGCTGCCCTCCACGGTTCTATTCCTAGGCCCGATGGGAAGTAGTACAGAGCAATGCATACATCTGGACACGTGACCAGACTAAGGCATGTGTCAGTCCAGTGCGGATTTCTACAGGTTCCCTTCCACAGACCCTCCACAAAAGCAGCTGCATAATGGTAAGAACAGGGCTAAAAATTAGAGGCCCTGGGGGCAGGTCCCATTCAGTGCAGTGTAAAGAGACAATCGTAGAAGTGGCTGCAGCGTTCAGCTATTTCATTTCCCAGCGTGCTCTCGAGAAATTGTGAGCAGATGGAAATGGGCCTCCCAGTGGGTCAAATGAGCTGTAGAATTAGCTATGCTCTGATGTGGCGGCAAAGGAGATGCCCCCCACAAACACGAAGCCCACTGACTTGCCGTTGCACTTTCCCATAGAATCAGTTTCTGCTAGGATTTCCTGGCCAAACAGCGCTAAACTCTGTGGGGATTTCACTTTCCAGCAGTCTCCAGTGGATCCAAGACCTAGTTCCCCGTGCGTGTCCTGTGGGGCTCTACATAACCACGTAATTCATTTCCCTACACCGCAGAACCCTCCCTCTGTTCCCTTCTGTATCTGCTCATCATCTCGCTAACCTCAGACCTTTTATTTTCTCCAAGTGTCTGCAGTGACAAAGACCTGATGCCAGCACTAAGAAGATCAGCCATTCTTCCAATTGACTCGAGTAGTTCCAGTATTTCTCAGTGCCGACTCCGAAGGGAAGGCAGAGTTTTATACCCTGCTCAGCTCCCACTGCAGCAGCAGCCACCTACAAACAGGGGCTTTGTTTTCAGAAAAGCCGCCCTGCTCAAAGCTCTGGCAGGATACTCCAGAGTCACTTAAAACTATTTCCAGCCCCGCTGGCTCTGCAGAAGTCTGCTGTGCGGCCACACAAGGAATATGTTCCCCTCTCTCGGGGGGTATCACTCCTACATTACCCTGGGTCGCTGACTGCGTGGTGCTGGTGGGAACAGCCACCCGAACACACAGCATGAGTTGGAAAGAAGGATTGGGGGTAGACATGGGGGAAAACATATGGGTCAGTGAAGGAACCCTGCTAAACCAACAAACAAATGTCCCACAACTACAGCAGCCAGTTCTCCCTAAATGCACCACTGACCCCAACAAGCTCCAGGTTCACCCACTACCAGGGTCAATATTTGCAGTAGTTTACGCCAGACGCTACTGTGCTGGTGGCCAATCCCTCACTCCCTTGGAAAATGGCACAGCCTCCGTTGTAACAAGGTAATGGGAAGGGGACAACATTCAAAAGCCAGGAAGTGCCAAGTGAAGGGTGCAACTGTCAAGAATCCACTTTTATTCCCAGGCTGTGCCAGGTGCAGGGTTAATGGGCTGGGGACCACGTCTCACTCGGTTGTTTAAAACACCTAGGGGTG
Source organism: Lepidochelys olivacea (assembly GCF_965140295.1). Classification (NCBI taxonomy): domain Eukaryota; kingdom Metazoa; phylum Chordata; order Testudines; family Cheloniidae; genus Lepidochelys; species Lepidochelys olivacea. The sequence goes on from NC_140419.1 coordinate 7,515,987, forward strand.
ACAGGAGCAGTTATGGCTGCAGAGGTACAACAGAATTTCCCTCAACTCTCCAAGCATTACAGGTTTTGAAGAACAACAGCTAAAAGGAAGAGCTCTTGGGGAACAGTAAGAGACGTTCTCCCCATCCATTAAAACAAGACCGCTACTGCAATGCCACATGCATTTCAAAGGAGACCAGCACTGATGTCTATGGTACTGCAGGTCCGAGGACTTACGCAATGCTGCAAGGGACTGGTCTAGCTCTTCTAATGATATGGAAACAAATGGACCCTACTACTTGCTGGGATTTAGGACGTTTCTCAAAATCATAAGCATGAGAATGAAGGGACACAGGAAAAAGGCTCTGAAAGATCCACTTATCTAGCTAAAAACACGGCCAGAGCCCAGGAAGAATGGTGTGTAGAACAACCCCTCTGAACGACAGGGGTACAACCGATTCTTTTCTAACCAACGTGGCAGCATCAGTACCTTCAGCAGCAGAGGGGCTTGTCACCTCTGAGTGGCTGGAAGAATTGGGGTGTATAAAATAAGTTTAATATGTACATTTAATGTCACACAAGTAATATATAAATCCTGCCCCACAGGGCCCAGAAACTGCAGTGAGGGACATGCTGGAGATTTCTAGAGATGTTCATTTGCAATGTGTCAAAAGCTAATAAAGGGCAATGCCCTACACAAACAAACACACATACACACACACACTTTTGTGAGAAAAGCCCATGTTCTCCCGAAACCCACTCCCTCCCCAGAGCGGAGATGCCAATCAAACTCTGCACGTGAGCCGAGCTCCGGTGGAGAGGTGCAGTCCATACAAACAAAACCACCAGAAACCACTTGGAAAGGAGGCCCTGACACAATCTCCAGCAGGGCAGGTCCATTAGGGCCTCTCATAAAACACAGCCACAGCGTGAGAGAATAGAGTAATGGCTAGAAAGCCCCCCTAGAGTCATAAATCAGATGGTACATGTGCAACATAAGTGGAGTGTAGTCTTGTATTTCAACAGGACTTGACAGACAGGGAAGGTAACGAGGGTGAGATTTTCTGGAAGATAACAGCAGGTTTGCAAAAGATTCTTTATTAGCAAAAGGACTCTGCTAACGCAAACCAGCTCAGCCAGATACAGTCAGACTGCAGCCAGTGCTGTAATACACTAACAGAGTTGTTAATCTGCCAAAGACTGCACCCAACCCAGAGAGTTTACAACTGCAGCAATTAAACTGGTTGTTAGCAGCAACTACACACTAATGCAAACAGTATGAAAGCAAGACACAACAGGCCAGATTCTGGATTTACACGGTGGAAGTGAGATCAAAATCTGTGCAGTGAAAACAACACTATTAAAGGGAGATCTGGGACTGTGTTGGAAACACACAGCAGCAGACTTGAACTAGCTAACAGCAATCAGTTCTTGTTCTCCCTTGGATAAGTCAATGAATAGCCTAGCCCTGCTTACAAGAAGCTGCAAGCTCACTTCCTGCATTCTTAACTACACCAGAATGAGCAGGAGACAAGCCAATTTAGCCCCTTTTAAGAATCATTCCCAGCTGTAATGTGAGCTAGTCAACAACATGCCCTGTTTAAGTGAATCTGTTCCTCAAACACCTGTTATTCCCAGACACTGGCATCCTGGATTGTATGTCAGCAGAACAAATGCAAGGGACAATATCCAGAGACAAGGGGCCATGAGCAAAGGGGCAGAATACAGCAGCCTGGGGCAATGCAATGCATTCCCATTTCCTAGGGCAGCAAAGGCTAGGAATGCTGTGGAAAGAGCACATTCAGTCTCCGGGGAAAGGCCGGGATGGCTACACTGGAAGCACCGCTTGGTAAACCCTCTCTCCCTCACCAAGACAGCCAAGCTGCCTCCAGCCACGATAGTTGGAATGCTGGCTCAGAGCAGGGCCTTTCTATACAGAGCCATGGAGGAAGGTAGGGAGAAGAGAAGGGAAAGTGACTGAGGAGTTTCTACAGTCCCCTCACCCACAGAGAGTCCCGCAACCTTAGGTTGAAGACTATGCCGTCTCTAAACAAAGGTCAGACACAACACAGCCAAATGCAGGTCTGCAGGAGCCCTCTGAGATCTCGGAATCAAACAGGCATGACAGAAATGTTGCTCTCCACAAGCATTTAACATAAGCATGTGCAGGAGGAGTGCTTGCTACACAGCGAGATGGCTCACAGAGCCCAATGAGAGATTCAGTCAATAAAACAAGTCAGATCTTTTAGCAACAGAATAGTCAGGAACAGCTTTAGGTTAATAAGAAAAATCTCTTTCCCCCTCCATCCCCATACACCAGTGGTCATCCAAGGAGAGGTTCTCTGGCAAAGAAAGGTTCTTTGACATTAATACAAAAAATATGTAATATGACTAGCTGACCAACAATCTAAACATGCAGCAACTGTGGCTTCCATGATGTAAATCAGAGGGGGGCAAACTATGGCCCGCGGACCACATCTGGCCTGCGGGACCCTTTCCACTGGCCCCTGAGCTCCTGCCAGGGAGCGGGGTCAGGACAGGCTTGCAGAGGAGCCAGCCCAACTCCCTGGTGGTGAGCAGGCCGGAGGCTAGCCCCTGGCCCCGCCCCTTCTGCTCCACTCCCTCCCTGTCACAGTTCCCCCAGCGCCTGGGCAGCGTGGCTGCAGCTCCGGCCAGGCGGCCCGGCTATAGCGCGGCCAGACCTGGGGCTCCAGGGCGGCACGGTCAGGGGGAGTTCGGCAAGGGGGAGGCGAGGAGCAGGGAGGGTTGCGGGGGGCAGTCAAGGGGCCTGGGCCCTGCTGCCGGGGACAGGGGCAGAGCAAGTCAGGGCCCCCCTCCAACTCCAGCATGCTTGGCCCCTGTCCCCAGCAGCCAAGCCCAGACAGGGAGCAAGCCCTGCCCGACTGCCAGGGAGAGCAGCCAAACGAGCAGGGGAAACACACAGGGAAAGGACTGAGACCCCCTTTCCCCCACCCCACGGGTAACGTGGGGCGGGGAGAGCAGGGAGGGTTGGATACGGGGTGGGGGTCCCGGGGGTGGGGAGCAGGTGGGATTGGATAGGGGAAGGCGTCCCAGGGGGATTGTCAGGGGGCAGAGAACAGGGGTGTTTGGATAGGATGCAGGAGTCCCAGGGGGCAGTCAGGGGTGGGAGTTCCGGGGGGCTGGAATGGGGGCAGGGGCCAGGCCACACCTCGCTGTTTTGGGAGGCATAGCCTCCCCCAGCCTCCCCTACCTGCCCCTCCATACAATTTCTGTACCTGATGTGGCCCTAGGGTCAAAAAGTTTGCCCACCCCGATGTAGACGCTTGTCCCACCAAGAACTAGGCTGATCTCACCAGTCATTGTGACCACTGCTCTGTGGTGTTTAAATTGGATGGATGGCTTGCCAAGATCTGGGAAGTTTTAGACATGGAAACAGGGTTAGCCTAAGGAAAATAAAACAACAAGTACTTGTGCCCTTGGTTACAAGATGGACTAGAAAGCCCTCTACTCCACTGAATTTCTCTCTTTATTAATTTCTTTGTGCGTATGTAAACTTTGAAACGTTCTTAGTCTAACCCTGGTTTATAATAAACCTCAGTGAAAATGGTTTATTGTTATTTACTTATGACTAGTACCCATATATGCAGCAACTCTTTGACACTTTGAGAAATAAAAGTCCGCCGAATGGCCTAGCATGGCAAATTATAATGAGCTTTGTTAAAATACAACTGTCCTCTCTACGTACCATGATCCTCTAGTCTTGTTAGAAAGCCTCTGTTATCAAGGGTTGGGACGATTTACTATAAAGATTTATTATGATTAGAAATCAGTTGTACAGCACTGTAAATTTACACAGTGCTTTCCCAAGAACATTTATTAACTTAATGATTCTATAAATCCCAGTTAGCTTTGGTATTTTATTCTCCATAATTCCTCCTCATTCAAAGGAACTGTTCCCCACTGCAATCTTGTTTCTTAATCGAAAAAGCCCCTTCCCATGATGGGTAGCTCATTCCCAGATGAAGACCAGGGCGGGTCACTAAGAAAGAGATTAGGAGTGCAGGCTACAGGCAAACCGAGGGATTTACTAGTAAATTCATATATTCCCAACAACAGTAGGGCAGCGAGAGGCTTTTTGAGGCCATGCTGTTTACAGTATCGTTAGCAGATAACAGCCCCAAAGCATCAGTGTGTGTGACCACTTTTCTCTGCACCTGGATCCTACAGAAAACTGCTCCAACCAACACACATTCAACTGACAGCGCTCCCTCCCCCTGCCCCCGCACATACTTGATGCTGTCGGTGTGCGTTTTGTATTCCATGATGGTGTTCGGAGGTAGGTTAAGCACTCGGCGTAACGTGTCGCGTATCCGAGCTGTTGTAGCCTGGTCGCTAGCAGTCTTGTTCCATATGGAGATAATATCCTCCTACAAAACAATGATGATGGGGGGTAAACCGATGGGTGTTTGTGCGCTCCAGCCAGAACATATGCTTGATAGTGCGCAGGGCGGTTTACATCGAACTGGACAGAGATGACTGCCCCACAGATGCCATCCCCCAAGTCAGCACACATGCCCAACGTAGTCCCAATGGAGGCTTACCTGGAATCGGACAGAGACAACTGCCCCACAGATTTCTTCCCCCACCATAAACTGTTCTCCTAACATCGCCAGAATGAGATTCTCCCAGCAGCGGGACGCTAAGCCCTTGCGCAGACGGATAATCCACTTGCCACCATTTTTGTTGGCATCGTCCTGGGAAGAGGGGTGAGAAAGTGATTCGTTTTCTCCCAGCTATTTTGCTGCTAAAACAACAAGCTCACAAATGAGCAAATATCAATCACATGGGACCAAGAGGGACAGAATGAAGGAATGTTCATGCTAAAGCATTGTCATGTTTAGTGATGAAGGAGGCATGACAAAGGTATTCTGAATGCCAGGCAACATTTGAGACAATGACTCTCCCCAGAGATTCCACAGATCTTCCCTCTATTCACACTGTACTGACTCTAAACCAGGTTAAATTGATACAACATATCACCATGATCTGGGGGTCTGCACATGCAACTAGGGGATAGGAACTCCTGACTTCTACTTCCATCTCGAACACTGATTCCCCCTCTAGGCTTAGGCTAGTCACCTCGCAATTTGTGATTCAGCTTTCCCAGCTGTAAAAGGAGGAGAATACCTAATTACATCACAGGGATGTTAAGGGAATAAATGTTTGTAAAGTGCTCCTTAAAGGCAGAGGAAGAACTGCAGAGAACAGGTTATTTCTGCAAGTTACCAGAGAGAACTGTTACAAATACAGGCTCCCTCACTTAGACTATCCAGTACTGGAGTGAGTCACAGTAAGATTGGAGACGTTACAGTCCTAGTCCTGATGACTGTTGGTGCTATCACAGATGCAGGCTGAAGATTTCAGTGCAGGTGGCGGCAAAAACAGCTACACGCAAGGACGACAAACGAAGTCAGCACAAACTCCAGTAATGTGGGAGATTACCGACGGGAGGCAAATTGCCTTTGGAGCAAATGTTCAGGATTGGGAGAACAGACCATTCCCCTTAAGAAATGAGCTATCCAGGAGTCAGTCCTTAGCAGGAAGTTTAGTTTAACCCCATGAAGACCTTTCCACATTGACTAAGGTGGACAAGGAAGCAAAAAGGAGCCAATGTGACTGCTGAAAATAATCAGAAGAACTTAGGAGGTTTTCGGGGCCAGAACGAACAGTGGTTGGAGTGAGGGATTGGGTCTTGTAGTTGTGGGTTAGAGTCAGTTTTCTTTCAGGTTGAGTGCACCTCAGTTCAGTGAGCTGCTTAATTTCCCTTTGTCAGATGAGCAGCTCGATCTCCCAGCACAGTAAATAACCACAAACATTACGATTGAGGCTTCTGATATCCTGCTAGATGGTAGGGTAGGGTCAGGTAATGGATTAGCATCACACGGAGGCAGGGAGTGGTATTTTATATATGACCATACAAGGACAGTGGACTAGGATTAATTTAGAAAGGAGAAAAAGCACAAGGAAACTAGTGGAAAAACGAAGGGTAGTAGTGAGCTCCAAGTTACTCCTTTCTCAATACACGAACAAAGTGGGTACCCGAAATTAAAAGAACCATTTTAAGATGCTTTTTAAAAAAGTTTAAATACTGACAGGTGGAATCTTCTGCTGCAGCATCTTATGAAAGCATCTAGGTTACGGAGAGTCCAAAAAGGATAGACATTTATATTAGAATAGTATTTGTGGCAACATGGGCTATAAATCCCCATGCTTCAGGGCATATACTAATTGCCAACTGGGGTCAGAAATAATTTCTTCAAGGCAGAGTAGCAGTTAGGTGCCTCATGGCAAGGCATAAAATTCTCAGACTGCAACTGGTACTGGTCATTGTTAGGGACAGGTGAGCAAGCTAGAGGGAAAATTGGTCGGGTGTGGCAATTTCCATGCAGACCTACTGTCTGACTACTACAAAGAAACAAGCTGAACTCCAAGAAAAAGAAGACAGGAAATCAGATCCAAGCCTCCCAACCCACCCCCAGATTCTTTATTATGATTCTGTTTATTCTCAGTGCCTGAGCTTTCACCCACTGGCTTCTTCCTTCCACAAGGAGAGAAGTTGGTCTCCTACATTCAGGCTGCAGTTGACTGAATCAGCCAGAACAAGGTGCATGTGTCACAAAAAAGCACACAGTAACGTAGCCAAGTTCTCTTGGGCCGCAGCTTCGGGAGTCTCTCTGGAATCTGCCATCTTAGACTGGAGACAGCTGATCACCAGAGGCAATTTTTCTTAGTCTCAGGGAGAGTGCCAGCTTGCATTGCTCCTGAACGCCCCTCCTCTGCATGCAGGGCAAGTGCCTCATTAGTTGTGTCAGTAGCCGCTATGTGAGAGGAGACCGGGCTCTGCAGGAGGACAAATGTAACTGCAGCCGGAATGACAGCCTGGCTTGACATTTAATGCTAGGAGACCAGTCACTGCTCGGCCAGAAAATTCCTGATAACAACACAAGGCAGACACTTGAGCGCCAACTCACCTCCCACATGGGTTTGATTCCCTCTTTGAAGAGATGGAAGTCGCTATGGCCTGTCAGGTCCCCGGGACGTACCATGTGACTGTAAAACCTCCAGAACTGCTCCACCTGTAACGCCACATGCACCAGGCAGTCAAAGACAAGTCATCCAATATGGCTCCCAACACTTTAGAAGGGGGGCGTCACAATGTCAGTCTCTCTCCCTCCAGCGAGGCAGCTCTGTGCTGCTTCCCTGTCAGACTGCACGTAAGGACAGTAGCCTTCAGGACATTCAGAAACAGAGCAGTGGCATTGATAGGGCTTGTGCAGGTGTTTCTGGGAGTGGTTACAGCTGTGTGACCGGCACACAGCCCAATTATTAGTGTCTGGCCTGTTGCGAGCGTAACAGACACACCAAATAATTCAGGAAAGTCTATCTGTGTAAAGAAAACCCGAGGGGGATGAAGGCTGCTTTGGAGGAGAGCGAGAAGAGATACACAAGTCCCACCCAAGCACCCTCAATTTGCAGCCAGTGGTGAAAAGCTTTTCAACACAGGGGTAAGCTACTGATAGTTCTCTCCACACTACACAGAGTCTCATTAGCATTTCATACCCTTCCTCTCTACAACAGTGGGAACTCCTGGAATTATTCCTCACAGGAACAGTTTGGGTTTTACCATAGGTGATTGAAGGACAATACACATATTCTGGTGCTAGTTTAGGATCTTAAACCACCTTTTAAAGTGCGTATTCATACGGCTGCCTAGTCACCGCTAAGATTAACCACCACTGTACATTTTAACCCCTTTGAGCACTGGTTTCTGCTGCAGCACTCTTTGAATTGACTTTCAGTGTCCCAGGCAGCAGTGAATTAGGGGATTTTTTGTGGGTTTTTTTTTAAATCTGTAAAGTTTTTCTTGACACTTAAAACTTTCCTGAATGCCTTATTCTGGCCCTTTGAGCTGTTTTGGATGACAGAGAGTTTTCTCCTTAAATAAAGCACTTAGGACCAGATCCTGCAAGCACTGAATTCAATAGTAAAGCTCCCCAACTTGGTTCAATGGCACAGGATAAGGCCCAGCTAGAAGATAAGGATGGATTTGTTTTCATACAAAAAGCCATCATTTGCATTTTAAAGGATTCTGTCCAATAATGAGCTAATTAAAAGTTCTGGTAGGGCTGTCAAAAGAGTTGAACAAGAGCAATGCCACAAAGACTAGGAGAAAACCCAATAGTATGGCCACCAATTTAAGCCCAGGAATTATACTTAAAATGTCTGTACTTATCTTTCAGGGGGGAAAAATCCCTTTCAAGAGCTGAACTCATTATGGATCCAAGAAATGAGGGGAAAAAAATCTTGTTGAATACAGTCTGTCATTAAAATACGGTGTAGACATTAGATTCCCCAAACTGTATGATATGCCCTCTAGTGGCTAATTTTGTATTTGCAAATGCCTAGTGATTTTTAGCCAAAACTACACACAGTAGGCTTGCGCTCAAAATGATGCTTTTCCCTAAACCTATTCTCCCTCCTCCTTGAAACCTAGCACCAGAAAACTGTTACCTGCCTGTCAACAAGTTTCTTTCTTAAGCTAATATCTCCTATCCCACATGAAAGTGCGTCATTTCCAGTCTACAATGGAGAATCAATAAGTTTCTCCTTGTTCTTTATTGTAGCGAAAGCAAAAGATTCACAGGTTCTTAGTTCCTTTAAAAAAAAAAAAGCAGTGCAGGGGGGAGTCCTCTCCCCCAACTCCCAAATGGTGTTGGCCAAAACTACACTGAATTTGTATCAAATTCACAAATCATTCCAACAAGTGTTTTGTTTTTTTTAAACTAAAGTGGTTTGACAGCTACTGCCTATCTCACCACATGCAGAACAGTTATGCTGGTTCCTCACTATTTAAACCTGTTTCCTTTCTCCACAGCTGGGAGAGCAGATAAGCAAATTTTACTTGTTGAAGTAAGAGAAACTGATGAGTCCTAGGGGTCAGCCCATGACCAGCCTTCTCCCCATTCCTGCCCCCCTGTGTGTGGAATGATATGATCCAGATGTCTGGACAGGCCCATGTGACACCTCAGTACACTGAACATGTATAGACTAATAGACTTATTTCAACAACCTGCCTCCAAAGCTGTGTGACTGGAATAGGATATTTTCACATTTCAAATGGTCCAGTAGAGAGTTCAGAAGTGGACAGGATAAATAAACACACTGAAAGGGACCCTTGGAAAATTCATGGAGCAACAAGTTTACTTATCTTGTACCCTCTGCGGTCCTGATCATCCTGGAGAGTGTTTCTGAAACTATTCACAAGTGAAGACAGTGGCTGGGTCTGAATTTAGGGTTACTTGCCTGGATGGTGACATTGTATTTCTGTTTCTGCAAGATTTGGCAGTGATTTCTATATGTGTTTCCCATGTCTCCTGGCTTTATAACAGTATTTCAGAGGGCCAGTGCCACCCAGCTTTGCTTTTCAGTCCTCAACTCCATGGAGAGACAAGGAACCACGTCGTCAACAGATACAAGCCCATCAGCTATTTACATGTGTAAAACAGACAAATGTCTGCTCCAAGTATATTATTCATGAAGGGGATGCATGTAGATGGGAATCTACAACATTATTGCCAGAAGCAGTGGACAGAAAAGCTTTTGGTTTATGATTCGCACATCAGTTACAGCCATTCGATATTTCTAAATATAGGAAAAATCACTTCCTCTCTTACCCACCTGCCAAGTCCTGAGCCTGACTTACTGCGTATCTACTGCGAGACATAAAGGAGAACGGAAATGCTTCTTACTTGCCATTACTTACAAGCTCAGGGAGTTCTGTTTCCACTGCTACTATTAGCAAAGACACCAATCTCTAGAACAGGAAAGGCAGTGCTGCTTCCTGGTCTCTTTTAGGGCTGTCCTCTGTTGTAGGCGAGTCAGAATGTGAGACTCAGATGAAGGCAGATGAACCGCTCTCCTTTACGTCTGGTGGTAGGTATATAAACGTGGTACACACATGCAGACACATAGCCATAGAGAAAAGCTACACTGAGAAGCTGCATCGTGTTTAGTCAAAAAGGTAGAACAATCGGAATGTACTCACTGAGGCGAAGGTGCCGATCTGTTTGATGTTCTGTTCATAGCTCTGAGAGCTGGTGGGTCTCCCGGGTGTTCGTCTGGAGTACCAGAAAGTATAATTATACTGCAGGGGGTGCTCGGCAGGCCCTGGGACGACAGCCTGGGGAACAGATAAGCTCATTTATTCTCCCATATTTCTCTCAAGAGGAGATTGAACAAGCTACATTCAGAGCATTAGCTGCCCACACGTTGCTGCCATCACAATCTAAGATGAACAGTTTAGACTCATTTTCGCAGAAAAATCTCATCTCACTTTAATAGCTTGACACAGACCATTAGTTTGGCAGCAATTGACTATAATTCAAATAGGAGATTAGAAATCCATAGCACATTTGTTCCCCAAACTGGTAGGACTGGGTGTGCTAAAGAGGCTGCAGCTCAGTCCCAGGAGGAACGTCTCTCAATAGGAACCCCTCTTGCCAATTTAGGAGCAGCATTAATCTCTGTGTAAATTCCCTTTTGTCCTTGGCAGCAAAGAAATGCAGACTGTTTAAAAAGCACAAAGCTGATCTGGTAAAGCGATGGGAAGCTCCCCCCAACCAAGGCTTTCTGAAAATCTGATTGAGGAAAGAGTCCACCTTTGCTTTCCGTCTCCATATGGAGCCCAATTTCCTAGGCAAAGAGCTCTGGCTGCACTAGTAGAGAGGATACTGAAGCTTGGCTCATGTACCCATAACCCAAAGTCTATTTACCCAACAGCTTATATGGCTCCCCATCACGGTGCTAACACAGCACTAAGCCAGGACAGCATTCCTAGACATACTCCTTACACTGGGACAGATTGACCTCATGCAGATGCCAGCATTATCCCTTGATGATGGCAGTGGGGCATCAAGAACTCACCTTCCTCTTGGTGCTACTCTGGGGTTTGTCACGATCATTTTTTTCCTTCTCACCATCTTTCTGTGTGCTGTTCTCTTCGTTCTGGTCATGGTCCCCACTGTCATCATCTTTCAAACTGGCAAGGGCAAAAGAATGAGCTTTACATGTTTCATGGCTGAGGTGCCATCCTACAAAAGTGAGACTTATATTACTTGACTTCTCCCCGAGGCACAAACCGCTGGCACAATGGAGCCTATGCTGCAAGTCTACTGACAACAGATTCTTACAGGGAGAACCACATGAGAAAGCTTATGTGCCCTACCCCTGTCACAGACCACTTGGCCAACAAGAACCCCAAGCTCAAGCACATCGACTCTTAAAAACCAGATTAACTTTTAGGACAACTACAGGTTTTCTTCCTACATTGAAATCTGTTTGAAAGATCATTAAATAGGGAAGTACCACTGAAGATAATTATAGCACACCCATCACTTCGGGACCTATGCACCAACTAATACTGACAACCGTCAACTGGGGAATGGAAAAGAGACTGAGTCTCTAAAAGTACGTCTACACCACAAGCGATACATGGCACAGCCGCAGCTATGCTGCCATAGCACAGATACTTACTTCAGCAAGGGAAGATGCTTTTCCAATTGCTGTAGTAAATCCACTCCTCAAGGGGCAGTAGCAAGGTCAACAGAAGAATTCTTCTGTCAACCGAGCAGTGTCTACACTGGAGGTCAGGCTGGCTCAACTACATCTCTCAAGGAGATGAATTTTTCACCCTCTCAGCATCATAGCCAGGTTGTCCTATGCTTTAGATACAGACCAGGCCTAAGGGGAGTTAGTCAGTTGAAGCCCAGGGAGCATCTTGCACCAAACAGGTCTCCCAGTGCCGCTGGAGCAGCCACAGGGAAAAAATCGTGGGTGCTCAGCACTCCCCAGCGGCCCCGTCGATCAGCTCCTCCCCCCCCCCGCGCCTCCCGCCCCCTGTTCAGCGTCATGCAGGAGGCGCTGGGGCGGAGCAGGCCGGGCCGCGGCGGGGTGCGCTCAGGGAGGGGGCAGAGCGGGCTGGGTGCGGGGCCTTGGCGGAAAGGGTGGCGCCGGGGCAGGGCCGGGGGTCGAGCTTCCCACCGGGGAAGTGGCAGTCGGTGCCGGAGCCCGCAGCTCTCCGTTCACCGGGACAGGCCAGCGGGCGGGCTGCGGGGACAGGAGCCAGGCTCTGACCGGGGCCCCGTCTGGCGTTGGCGGCTGGCCCTGGCCGAGAGGCGTCTGGTCCCCGAGGCCGCTGCCCCCGGCGGCGGCTACACAACCCGCTGCCCGCCACCCGCTCCCGCAGAGCAAAGGGGAGGGAGCCAAGCCCGGGGGGGAAGGGGGGGGCACCTCAGACTCACGCGTCAAATTTGTTGTTCATCCTCGCTCGCCGCCTCCGCCCGTCTCTCCAGTGACTTCCGCTCCGCGCCAGTCACCCTTCCGCCACTTCCGGGAGCGGCGGAACTCCACAGCACCGACGCAAGTTTCCGCACGGCGCAATGAATGCGCGCGCCGTCCTCGCGAGACCGGGACGGGCGCCGCGGCTAGGGGGCGGGGGGCAGCCAGTCCACCATCTTGAGTGTGGCGGAAGTCAGGAGGCGCGGCCCCCCGCCGGGCCCGTCCCTGGGTTTTTCGCGTCTCATCCCCCCACGGCCAGCACATGCCCCCCCCGCGGCCCTCTCACCCCCCACGGCCAGCACCTGCCCCCCTCCGCCCCGCCCCCACATTGGGCCTCTCACCCCCCACGGCCAGCACCTGCCCCCCTCCGCCCCGCCCCCACCTTGGGCCTCTCATCCCCCACGGCCAGCACCTGCCCCCCAGGCCTTCCACACACACACCCATGGCCAGCACTGGAAACCCCCCCCACTGCCCTGTGGCAGGATCCGTCCCACTTTAGCCAGTGGAAATGCTGGAGCCTCCACCCACTTCCTCACCCCTGTGTCTGGCCCCGATACAAAGTACCAGGACTTTTCTGCACCTGCAGAGGCCGAGGGGCCCTGGCAGGGCCAGTCCGTGTCACATTAGCTCCGGGGATGCTTGGGACATCATTTGGCGCCTCCTTCATGGAGCCAGGAGCACGGGCCTGGTTCTCCATCGCCCCAACCCCTGCCCATTCTGCAGCACCAGGGCGCCCCTGGTGCACATACGCCTGGCGTGCGCCGAGTTGTAGCCCCTCTTCGGGCTCCTCCTGCTGAGGCTGTGGCTGCACTTTCCCCCGCATCTCTTCATCCACGCACACCCTGCAGAGCCGTGAGATCTCCTTGTCAGCCTCCTCTTGGGGCTGGCTACGGTGGCCGTTCACCAATGCAGGAGCAAGAAGCACAGTAGGGAGGTTCTTTGCTACTGGGGAGCATGCTGCAGCAGTGGGTGCTGACCGGGTCTCTGCCCAGGCTCCCCTTTGGCTGTCCTTCTGAACCTTTCATCCTCACTCCTGTGCCCTCCCCACCCCGGGGATAACAGTATATATATGATTACAAGATATGCTAGCATAACTCATGCTAACACCTCAGGCCAGAAACGCATTTAAAAATGATTTTCTTCCCTCTTCTTTTAGATTATCCAAGGGACAAACAGATGCTGCTAGATAATAGAGATTATCTTTTTTTCCTCTCACAACTCCATGTTACTTCTTGTGTGTAATCTTGCAAGTCAATATAAGTAAAAAGAAACCTTATTTTTAACTAACAACTTTGGTCATTAGATGGTGATATTGGCTTGCGGTTGTGACTGCTTGCTGTATGTGGACTAATGTGCAGCTCAACCGCTTGCCTCGTTCGCCAGCAGAAGTCAGTCCAATAAAATATATTATCTCACCCGCCTTGTCTCTCTGAGAGGCAGTCAGGCCAAACCTTTCAAGAGCAGCCATGGGCTTGGGGTGCCTTCTTTGTGGTTCGAACTGTGTGAAAAACTATTTTTTTTGGTTTGGTGGCAGAACTGGGCGTTGGGGGGGGGCAAAATAATCAGGAATGAAATTTTGTTTCAGGGCAACCTGAAATGAAAATGTTGCGAACTTTTAGACAAGCTGAAATGTCCAAAGAAAAAAAGGTTATGTTTCATGGTGACCAAAGAAACGGTTTGTTTCAATTTTGGGAGAGATTTTACATTTTATCAGAAGTAGAATTGGAGGAATTGCCAAAGCAAAACACCTTTCCAGAATGAAAAGTCAAAAGATTTCCTTTTTGAAATGCCAAACAAGCTATTTTGACATTCCTGATTTTTTTCTTCTTACCAAAACAATTAGCTGACCGAAACCCAAATCTGCATTTTGCAATGGAAAAAGATTTTGCATGAAAAAATTTGGCCCAGCTCTCCTTGAGCTGTCTTGGGTCGCATATCTTGGAGCGACCCTGAGTGTCTACAGCTCCCATGACTTCTGCTGATTTTGGATTCTCAGTGCCTCTGAAAAAACTCAGTCCTAGGTGTGTCAAACTGGGCTCCCAAAATCTGAGACGGCCCAAATCCATGGCCGCTTTTGAACTCTTTGGCCTCAGAGTCCTGAGAGGCACAATAAACAATATTGCTGGTGGAGAAAGAAGACAGAGTAGAGTCAGCTAGTTTCAGGGGATAAGAGTTCAGAGAGTGACCACATCTACTAGGACATGTGTGAGAAGAATTTCTGGGAAGGCTGGGTCATAGAATCATAGGGTTACAAGGGACCGCCAGGGTCAGTGATTTTCAGGGCTGAAAAGTGGAAAAAACCTCCACACATGCATTAAAAAAATTGCAAAGAAAAATATTTGTAACAGCTCCAGCACATGGACGCTGTATGATGGAAGCCTGACATCTGCCAGGGAGAGAGGCACATCTGTGACCGAGGGACTTCCAGCGAGCTGGGGAAAGCAGGTCACACCTGTCAAAGTGATAAGGGCTTCAAATATGTGGTCTTAGCACATGTCCTGGCTTTTGCAACATGCTCTCTTAATGCTGGACGTGCCTCTGCAGCTTGGCACTGGCAGAGGCAGGACTGCTTCTCTGAGCATGTGTGGGGAAAGAGGCAGGACTTCCCTAGAGCCCTGCTGTCTTCCAATCCCAGGAAAATGCCCTGGCAGCTGGGCTATGAGGTATTTGGGGGCAGGTTTCTCTCAGTGGTTCATGTTGAAGCCATTCCACTGAGTATGAATTTAAATAGTCAGTGGGACAAAGAGTGAGACGACTGTGGCCCAGTGGTTAAAGCACTTACCTGGCTTGTGTGAGACCCCCAGCTTCAAATCCCTGCTCTGGAGCAAGGGTCTTGGACCCAGGTCTTCCAGCCTTACAGGTGAGCAATCAAACTGCTAGACACAGATGGTCTCACAATCTCTCCTTTGGAAGCTGTTCCACTTCAGATAAAAGATTCGTCATTGGACCCGCAAGTGAAAAGGACTCAGCTGATGGTTAGGCCACACCCCTAAGACATGGGGGGGGTCCCAAGTCCCTGCTCCAACAACTATTTATTTACACCAAGTAGAACAGCATTGATGGGAGAGATTGAAAGACCCCCCTCCTCCCCCATCCCAGGATGCTCCATAGCCCAGGGCATGCTCCTGAGATGGGCAGGGATGTGGCAAGTTCAAATCCTTGTGCCACATTGGGTGGAAGGGGGAATTGAACCCAGGTTTCACACATCCCAGCTGACAGCTCTGACCCCGGGGCTAAAGATTATAAAGGGGTCACTGGCACATCACTTCTTCCCCCATTTTCTGTACAGCTCCTAAGTCCTCTCCCCCAACTCCCAAATGGTGTTGGCCAAAACTACACTGAATTTGTATCAAATTCACAAATCATTCCAAGTTGACTGAAATGGCATATGTCCCCAGATAAGCGATTCGTCCCCCACATTTTGCCCAGCTCTAGCAGGCAGCTGAAAACCAATAGAATTGACAGCTCTTGAGCCTCTGGGCTTTGGCAGCACCAGGACAACGGATTAGCGTGTGGCAGATTGAAACCGTATTCCAACCACACACGCTAGGCTCCAGATCTCCAGTACACCGACGCTGCGCAGTGCTGTAGGACAGCAGCAGCCAGAGGGAGCTGGTCCCGGCTCCCTGATCCTCTGCCTCCCTGCTCTGATGGAAGTTAGAGTAGCTGTGACCTATGCTAACTTTTACTGCTCCATAACTGAGATTGCGCCAGTCAAGGCTTGGGCACATGCCCCCTCCCCTTTCTCCTCACCCCATTACACTGGTAGGGGAAGGGCAGCTGACTAAGACTGTCCCTGCCAGTATCATGCCTATGGAGAGTCCCTCTCAGCAGGGGAAATTCTCCAGGGACAGGCTCCAGCCAACCCCTTGTGTGGCAATTAGGGCCTAGATAACAATTAGCCAGCTAAAACAGCCTGGATAACAGCGGCCATATGTTCCTCTTTTCCCTTCTGGTTCTTGCCTCCTGTCCTTTTGACTGCTGCCCTTCTCTCCAACTTCTGGTCAGCTCTCATCTCGCAGCTGCGAGGGATCGAACTCCTTGTCGTAATGCCCCCTGTCCTTAGAGCTTCTCCTTGCCAGGGTTCTCGTCCACGTGCCCCCACATCACCCTCCAAGCTCTGTTTCCGTGCCCCTCTCTGGGCTGGCTCCCCAGCTCCAGTACTGAGCCTTCCCCAGACATCTATTCTCCTGCAGACTGGGGCTCGGGGCCCCTTCACAGACATCTCTCTGTTATTCCTCCCATCAGACCAAGCTCTTGCCCCTTTTATGGGGGCCAGGTATCCACTAAGTTATCACCTGTTGCCTCTCCCTCCCGGCACCTCTCGCTGAGAAGCAGCTAATTAATCAGGGTGCAGGTGTAATCAATGTGACTAGCTACCTTTTAACCTTCTTTAGCCCATGATGGGGTTTCACCCACCACACACACCCACTACGCTAATCTCATAATTAGGAGATTTTTAAAAACCCTACCAGCCTTGCATTACAATAGACTAACCCTCTCTCAATTCTCCCTCCCAGCAGTCAGATTCCTGGTCAGCCATAAATAACGCCAGGTGCCACAATTCTTTGTTTTATAGTTTGTTTACTTATGGAAATTCACTATGAGAAACACCTGCCTATTGGGTTTCCTGGTCGTCTGTGACTTGCTGCAGCCTAGCGAGGAATAGCACAGATCTTATAGTGGTGCGGTTGTAATAGGCCCCCCAAAATACGCTCAGTGTTAATTTCAGTCACTCCCTCCGGCAGCCTGAACGTGAATGCCCTCAGCAGGCTGGTGAAGAAGATGAAGAGCTCAGTCCTTGCCAGGCGCTCCCCCAAACACACACGGTGCCCTAACGGGGGAGAGGGGATGGGCAGTTAGTGAGTTAAGAAAAAAAAACATTTCCCTTCTATTGCTTGTGTAACTCAAAAATGACAGCATGAGAAATTTCAGACTTGGCAGGATTCTAGTCCTCAGTGAGAAAGGAAAAATAAGATCTGCTTAAAAGCAAAATCATGTTTTACCTCTGAAGTCAAAGGTCTGAGGCTAGGCCTGCATATGTGCATCTGAGAATTTGCATTTATGAGGTAATTAGCATTAGGAATCATTCTTCACATGACTATTCCCAAAAGGATGGAGGGGGTCATTTGCACAGTCCACAGATTTCTTAGTACAGTAGAACTTGGCTAATTTGCACTAATGACCGAGAAATCCATTGCTTATTAAGGAATTTTGCAAATTAATAAGCAAGCAAACACTTAAAATCTATCACAAAATTGATTTAGACAACTTCCATTCCATTTTCATGTCTATACAAAATGCAAAAAACCTATCTGACTTCAAGACTGAGCTTGATTAGTTTATGGAGAGGATGGTGTGACAGGACTGCCTACAATAGCCTGTGACCCATCAGCGACTGCCTGTAGCAAAAATCCCCAATGGCTGGAGACAAGACACTAGATGGGGAGGGCTCTGAGTTACTACAGAGAATTCTTTCCCAGGTGTCTGGCTGATGGGTCTTGCCCACGTGCTTAAGGTCTAATTGATCGCCATATTTGGGGTCTGGAAGGAATTTCTCACTAGGTCAGATTGGCAGAGACACTGGTGGTTTTTCACCCTCCTCTGCAGAATGGAGCACGGTTCACTTCCAGGTTTAAACTAGTGCAAATGTGAATTTTCTATAATTTGAAGTCTTTAAACCATGATTTGAGGACTTCAGTAACTCAGCCAGAGGTTAGGGGTCTATTGCAGCAGTGGGTGGGTGAGGTTCTGTGGCCTGCAATGTACAGGAGGTCAGACTAGATGATCAAGATGGTCCCTTCTGGCCTTCAAGTCTATGAGTCTACACAGCGCTTCCCATTAAAAGTCAACATTTAAATTTTGAAGTATAGGGGAAAACCCTGTGGTATCTCAGATGTCATACTGTGGAAACTAGCTGTAAATGTTGTCATTTTAATGATGGCCAGCGTGCTGTGATTTTTGTACAAATAATGAAATTGTGTAGTAGAAGAACCCACCCATGGCATTCTGCAAATAAATCTTTGCTGAGAAGCGAGGGGAGTTTGCCATTCTAAGTGCAAATGATAAAGCGTGCACATTAGCAAGGTTTAACTGTAAATCTCTCTGAATTATGCATTCACAATTTTCCCCCGTGAAAAATGGTTTAGCTGTCAGTGCATTTACCTGCTGAGAATGGTAAGAACGCTTCTCTGCTCATGAAGTTTCCATCCTTATCCAGAAAATGAGTCGGGTTGAACTGGTGAGGTGTCTCCCACTGCTCAGGATCAGACAAGACGGAACATATATTTGGCAAGATGACAGTGCCCTGCAAGGAAGAAGGATCTGACTTAGTTCTCACCGTCACTCCCTCAGAGCAGTGCTTAAAGAGAGAGTTTTCAATTCTCATGTACTGTAGTGCATGGCATGTCCCCCGGGGAGAGCTGTCTCATTGGAGTAAACTGGGAGACTACTGGATGGTATATTTTTATTTCTGTTCATCATTTCTGAGCCATCTGCTAGCAGGATGGAGCCCAAAAGAAGAGGCAGTTTCCCAGGATTCTCCCTGCTTTAATACAGATTCCTTAATGGAAGAAAAACGTTAATGCTTCATATTTTAAATGTGTCAGATTCACAAAGTTATATTTTTATGTCGAAGCAGCAAAGCCAGTGAGAGGTTTAAAGGGGCTGATGTAGCATTTGCAAATTCAGGGCAGTGTGACATATCGATAAAGAGACACAGCGCCTGATTATCCACTTCCTTGCACTTTGTACCATGTTACCGGGACGTGTACAAAGCGGCTGTACTCTGCTGTCTCACTTTGCCCTAGTGCTGATGACTTCAGAAGGTGCAAGGAGAAGCAGACACGTTATATATCTGGAAACACGAATGAGTTGCATTCCTAGTACATTTGACCCCCTTGGTGGGAGAGGAGGGTATAAGCATGGAGAATGTCTCTGTACCTTTGGGACAGGTAACCCCAAGAGTGTTGTATCCTTCACACATTGTCTGGGGACTCCGACCGGGGCAATGCAACTGTAGCGCTGGATCTCATGAATCACGGCATTGGTATAGGGCAGGTTCTTCCGATCCTCATAGCAGATTAATTGGGAAGGACCCAACACAGCATCCAGCTCCTTCTGGACCTCCTCTGAGGAGACACATTTAGCTTGATGCAAATGGAAGGACACGTATTCAGGCAGTGAGTGCATGCCCAGAGATATGTGCGTATTCTGGGGCTCTGTCACTTCCCTGCAGGATTCCCTTTAGCTTGAAGGAGGAATTACTCCTTTAATGCTGGTTAACTGCAGTGGGTGATGGGAAGCCATGCCAAGGGAATAGCTACGCTGGTGATTCCTACATCTTTATCTCTAAGGGAGATCTGCACTTTCCCAGCAGACTCACAGATGCCAGTTGAAACTCAGCATCAGGGCCAAATTCAGCCCTGGAGCACAGCGTTCCCTTTCTTTGCAGTGAGAGGGTGCTGGAGGCAAGGTGCAGCAGGAGCATCCCAAAGTGCAGGGAAAGTTTCTTCTCACTTCATTCCCCAGACCAAACTCCTGTTTGTCTGATGCACCTAGGGGTGCACTAGCAGCCTGATGAAAATCCTGCCCCCAGCACTGGAAGCCCCACGGGCTCAGGGAAATGGAAATGGTACCCACTGGGGGGGGGAATTGGGCTCCAATAGACTGTTCAGGAGTTAGCCAGGCCCAGAACAATGTCAGATTTGTAGTTTTACAGCAGGCCTAGTATATTCTTCACAGTTCCTTAACCTGAAAGTGGCCAAATAGCTTGAGCACAAACCTTCCAAGGCAAAAGGGAACCACCTGCAGGGATTGGAATAAGCCTAGAAAATGTTAACGCAAGGAAAAAACACTATCAGCGAGCAGCAAACTGGTTCTCCCTAGGGCAGCAGGCTTGTATCTTTATATATGAGCTGGGAGCAGCTGCCCTGTTTTCCAGGCTTAAATAGCCATCCCTGTTTTGTGAGGGCAACTGGGTGCGACCCTAAGAACTCCTCAGTGCCAACGGGTAAAGGGGGTTGCAAGACTATCCTGATCCTGGACTGTACATTCTGGTTCCCCAAAGAACAGAGCCCCCACCCGAGCTGGAGCCCTCACCCGCTGCGCCCCAACCCTCTGTCCCAGCTCTGAGCCCCCTCCCGCACCCTGAACCCCTCACCCCAACCCCACCCCAGAGCCCGCACCCACACCGCACTCCAACCCTTTGCTGCAGCCCTGAGCCCCCTCCCACACTCCGAACCCCCCAGCCCTGCCATGCATCACCTCCATATTGGTGCACAGAACAAAATTCATTCCGCACATGCGTGGGGAAAAATTAGAGGGAACATTGGTCATGGGAGGTCTGAAACAAAAGCCAGGGTCCTGCTGGTCACGCTATCGCTGTGAAATGTCTGTGCACATACTGAGGGCATGTTTACACTGGAAACATAAGTCAACCTATGTTAGGTCAATTTATAACCACCGCAGTCATTGAAATTGACAGCCAACAGCCAATGCAAGGAACGCTGTGTCTACACGGACACTGCGTCACCCTAACTCCACGGACATAAGCCCTGCGCCTTTCCTGGAGGTGGAGTTATGATGTCGGTGTAGGTGGGCACTTACACTGGTGGGAGCCAGGCTGCAGTGTAGGCACTGACATAATTAGGTCGATGTAAACTGCCTCATGCCGAGACCAAGCCTGAGTAAGTGTGTGTGTGTGAGCTGAAAATATGGTCCTGAAGTCTGTATCAAGGCAGAGCTGACAAATAGGTTTGGTGCCCTACAAAAGGTGTGTATTCACCTGTATCTCTAAGCCAGCGGTCCCCAAACTTTTGAAGGTCACATCCCCCTACCCCTGTCTGTCGCCCCCCCCCCCCCCGCCAGCCCCTGGTGCCAGGGCTGGGACCATGGCACTCGGGGCTGGAGTAAGGGGGCAGAGGCTGGGGCCGCAGCTCCCGGGGCAGGGGAGGATGTGGAAAGGAGTAAGGGGGCAGAGGCTGGGGGCAGGTCTGGGGTAGGGAGAAGGGCCGGGGCTGGGAGCTGCGGCCGGAGGCAAAGCAGAGCTGGGAGTGGAGCGGTGCTGGGTGCTGCTCCCCCCCCCAACCCCTGTGCGGGGTGCCCTGGGGCCTCCACTCCTCCCCAAACATTCCTCACCCCCTAGGAGTGCGCACCCCGCAGCGTGGAACCCTCTGCTCTAAGCATTGTAAGCCGACACAATGGAAGCCGCATTTACATACAAAGTCAACAGGGGGATGTGAAATCAACAGGAAGGCAGCACACTGGAGAATAAGCTAGGGTGGGTTATTGTGACCCTAAGAACAGACAATGAGTGGGGGATATAAAGAGAAGACAAGGAAGACACACCTTTACCCTCCACCTAGGAAGTCATTGGTCAGTGTGGTTACATTTCTGAAAATAGGATCACAACCAACCTTGGCTGAAATGCTGCAAAAGACCTTTGGGGTGAGATAAACTTCTTCAGCCAAAAGCTTGGCCTGGTAAACTAAGTTTAGTCTCTAGAAAGTGTGTTCTTGATGTTGTTTTGTATGCAACCTTTGTGTCCATTACCTGTACTCACGATCTCTTGAACCGCGAGTCTTTGATAATACACTGATCGTTGTTTTCACTAGAAATGCAGCTCAGTGCTGTGGTGTGATACAAGGAGCAGATCCTGAGTTGAATCAAACAAGCTGGTGTGTACGTTGTGTCTTTGGGGACAGCAGCCCTGGTATTTCCGAGTGTTCAGTGGATAAGGGGCTGGATGCTACAGGGGAACCCTTCAGAGGGGCTCCGGGAGCGGGGTGCACCTCTTATTAGCCTGCAAGGCAAAGGAAGGGCTGGCCTGCTCCCGAGGAGGTTGTTGGGATGGCTAACAGGCTGGTGGGGTCAGGTAGCTGACACTCAGCTAAGTGCAAGCAAGTCCATCCCTTTCTGGAGGCAGGAGGGTAACCAGGAAACTCACAGTCCTGGGTGCCCTGAGAACTGTCACACTGTGATGTAGGGAACCATGGCCACAAGGGCGGGCTCCAGAGCATCTGTACCTGCCATTGCAGACCCAAGGCTGCAGACCCGTTCAGTCGGAAGGCACATTCCTCCAGTACTGGGGGATGGGTGTCGAGAAGGTAAGTTCTTCATAGCACTTCCCACCAGCATCACCTCAGTCTGGCCTGGGTTCAGCTCCAGCCAGCTGTTCTCCAGCCAGATGCTGATTTCAGCGAGGGCCCTGAGAAATCTGGGACATGGTGCTGTTTATATTTGATACGACACGGGGGTGGGTTGGGGGGGGCGGGCGCTGAAGAGAGCTCCGCTCAATGCCTCATGGAGGAGAAACACAAAAAGCCCTTTGTTCATTAACTGGGCAAGAGCAACTGAGTTTTAGGTGTGGATGGTAACACTGCAACCCACATGGGTAAGTGTTCTGTAATAACATGCATGACGTCCCGGTAATGAGACCTGCCTACCGTACCATCTCTGCTACCAGAGCGTTGCTGAGACGTGAGGAGGGGCTGCTAGGCTCACACAGCACAAAGTGGTCTTACAAGTGGTCTTACTGAACCCTAAGCCAAGGTATGCGGGGCCTGGACTTGTGGACTTGGTGTTTCTAAACGCTTGATCATCGGCACTGCACTGTAAACCTGGGTTTACAATTGCTAGACCTAGGCTCATGACCATGCTAACGTGTCCAGACTGCACTGCGCAGACCTTCTGACTCGGGTCTGTGGCTTGAGCTGCCTTCACCCCACCAAATGACAGGGCTTGGACCTGAGTTACAACATGACTCAGGCTCTGACATCCCCCCGGCCAGGTCCTAGGACCCGGGCTCTGAGTGCTTGCTGACCTGAGTCAGACTGATCTGTATATGGGCAGAAGTGGGGTTTGGGGCAAACCTGCATCAGAACCCAGGCTTAGTGTGCAGTGTAGACAGACCCACAGTGACTGGAGGTGGCCAGTGGAAAAGTCCACCAGTGTAGGGCAACTTATCACTAGGCAGATAGCTGACCGAGGCAGCAGAGCCACCGCCCATGCCACCCCCATCTCGGCATCTGGAGAGGGAAGGGGGCAGATCAGGGGCGGGGTGAAGGCAGGGCAGGGAGAGGAAGAAGCATGGACGAACAGAGCTCCACTAGGCCTGGTTTTCTGCTGATGTAAGGTCCCGGAGCTGCTCCTGTGAAGCTCTAACTTGCACCCAGGTGGGCTGGGTGGCTGATGACCCAGAAGCACCTAACAGGTCCTGCAGGCTGCAGTCCCTCCTCCCCACTGAACCTGAGCTCTGCTTGAGTGGGGTGGAAATCCCGTCCCAGTGCATTTAGAGTGTGAATCATGAGGTTTGTGGCATAGCAAAGGATGAATCAGGAAGGTTCTGCTGTAGAAAGAAAACTTCCCACTGGTGAGATCTGTTAGCCTGTGGCCAGTCTCCCAAAGGAAGTGGTGGAAGTCCCATTGCCCAAGACATTTAAAGCAGGTGGACTAACAATCCCACAGTAGGGCTGGACTGGGGAAGTGGGGGGCCTAGGCATCTCTATGAGGCATTGTCACTTCTAATGTCTGTCATTCAATGATTGTAGGACCAGAAATCTCACTGCTTTGCTGGCTGCAGCAGCCGCCGCCAATGGTCAGTTTTAGAACGAACATTTGTCGAATAAAAACGGGCAGAACCGGGTAATTTTCCACATACATGCAGACTCGCATCCATGGTGTGTGTTCCCGTCTCCCTCTCCCTCACCTTGGATGTGGGGATGAAGCACCAGGCTGATCAGTGCCCAGCGCAGGGTCGTGGCTGTGCTCTCTGTACCAGCTATGAAGAGGTCCAGGATAGTCTGAATCAGGTTACCTTCATCGAATGTAGAGATGGGGTCATCTTTGCACTGCAGGGGACAGAGGGATAAATTAGGACACGGGAGGCAGGACAGTCAACGTGATAAAGAGCAGAACTTGCTCATTCCTTTGACTCCCTGCCATTTGCAAGGTCTTTTTAGTATTTCTGATTTCAGCAAATCACAAAACAGAAATGTTTTTTCTGATGCCCTCCAGGTTCTTGATTTTGTTACTTCCCGTCACTGCCTTCAATCCCAATTCTGTGCTGTGCTGCTTTGCAACACCCTTCTGAGACACCGCTTGGCCTGGGCCCGTTGGACAAGGGATCCCTCTTCCTTATCACCGGGTTTCTAGGAAGCTGCCGAGCTGTAACTGACACTGAGCTGTCATTTACCGTCTGCCTGCCCAGGCTGGAGCCCTATAGATTTCTGACTCTGCCACTCTCCCACCCAGCCACGCACCTGATCCCATCACAAGAAGCTTTTCTGCTTTAGTCTGCAGAGGTTTGTGCTAGAAGGGTGGAATGGAGTTGTAGAGACGTTATAGTCACATACGGTGCAGAAACGTACTTTGACCATCTGTGCCAGGTAGAAGTCAATGAAATCCTGTGGCTCATCTGGTACCCCACTCTCCTCGTGGCGTCTGATCTCTTCCTTTGCAAAACAATACAGAAACCAATGGGAGGACAGCACCTTCTTGTGAGGTCCTGGGAGGTGGTCCATGAGCCAGGGGAAAGTATTGTGCAGCTGTAGGAGAGACACAAAGAAGCTGCTTTCATTCTTTGCAATTAACACATTCCTGGAGGAGCTCTCCAAAGACGAAAATGCCCAGTGTGGGGAATTTTGCTATTGGATCAATTGCTTTGAAGGACACATTTTCAGCATCACGTATGGGGCTTCAGCCTAGACACTGATGGTTAAAACTCTTTAGAACCTAGCGCTAGTGTCCAGAAAGATATTTGGATATAGACAAACACGGAGAGAGAGAGAGAGATGCTCCAAGTTCCCCTTGTGATGTCTGCTTCTTCTGGGCTTAGAATCATGGAACAGACGGAAAGTAAAGGTCTACTGAGCTAAAGAGTTCAAAGACACTGGTGTTTTGACACTGTGTCACAGATATCAAAGGGTAGCTGTGTTAGTCTGTATCCACAAAAACAACGAGGAGTCCGGTGGCACCTTAAAGACTAACAAATTTATTTGGGCATAACCCTTCGTGGATAAAAAACCCGTATCTTCAGATGCATCTGAAGAAGTGGGTTTTTTACTCACGAACTCTTATGCCCAAATAAATTTGTTAGTCTTTAAGGTGCCACTGGACTCCTCGTTGATTTTGGTTTCAGAGATTTTCAACCTGTGGTCTACCTCTGCCACTGAGTTCCTAGGTGACGCCGGGCAAGTCACGTAGTCCAAAATGTTAACAGGTGGCCACTGGATTCTCATTTTCTAGGTATCCAAATTAAGATACCAGGGGTCTGATTTGCAGAAGACCTGAGCACTCACAGCTACAACTGAAGTCAATGGAGCTCTGCTCTGAACATCTGAAGTGCTCTACAATGCTAAATACTCTGAAAAATCAGTCCCTGGGCGTCTCAGATTGGGCCCCCAAATTTAGTTGATCGTGGTGGCAATTTTGGCTTTTTTTCTCCACTGTGAAGATAAACTCATTAATGTTCATAAAGCGCTAAGATTCTACCACGAAAGCACCACAAAAAAGCCCAGGAGGAAATGAATAATTCTGTATTAGAGCAGGGTTTGAGTGGTGTGCACGGACCCACACACTGCATGAGGATGATAAAAAGAAACCTTGAATAGTGGCTCATTCCATGAGCATTGTTCATCCTGTGTGCTAAAGGAGACAGGGGTCTCATGAAAAAACTGGAAGTGATCGTGTAATTAAAGGCACTATCATAATGTATATGCACAAGGGGGACCAAATTAAGATTGCATGGACAACCTTAATTCTGGCATATCGTAACTTTGGAGTGCTTGACAGTGCAAACTTAACATGCTTTTAACATAGGAATGGTTTGAAAGAGGGTACAGTGGTGGATACAGATGCTGAATGGTAACCTTTCCTACTCATAGGGGCCAGTCGAGGAGAAAGCTTGTGGGGGGGAATAGGCTGGCTAGGTAGGAAAGAGCTAACTTGTGAAAGTCTCTGAAGGGAAGAACAAGTAGCTTGTGTTTGTTGTGGTGGAAGAGGGGTGGCCAATGGAAGGACTTCAAGGTGGGGGTGGCAGAGCAACAAACCCAAGGAGAGGAAGGAAGGGGTGGAGTGGGCGGGCCAAGGGTGGAGCCCCCCGCCCCTGGTGCTTGCAGAGTAGGGGAAGCTGCCGCTGTGCAACCTGCTTCTCCTAGCCTACAGCTCCTTCAGCCTCCTTGCCTCCAGTGCCCGTAGGCTGTGCCTGTGTGAGGTGAGGCGGGGGCACCTCCCAACTATAGGACTGGACTGGACTGTATGGCAAAAAAAAATGTCCCTGGAACCTAACCCCCCCCATTTACATTCATTCTTATGGGGAAATTGGATTTGCTTAACATCGTTTCACTTAAAGTCGCATTTTTCCGGAACAGAACTACAACGTTAAGGGAGGAGTTCCTGTCCGACATCTTCTATTTAGGGAGGGGCCCAGCCCGCATTTGGGGAGGGGGGCAAAAGAAATAACAGCGACAAATTGGGAACGTACTCTCTCGCTGAGGGTGCTCGCAGATATGAGCAAACAGGCATTGGCTTTAAGCAGCTGCTGGAAGGTCTCATCGTCAGCGGAGAAGCAATGTCCCAAAACCACAGCACAAATGACATTTGACAGAGCTTGGCTGAAGAAGATGCTCGGGTCCAAGGGCTGTCCTGCAAACACAGTTATTAACATGAAAGTTGCCTGCTACTGTGTCTCCCCCTCCTGGCACGAGAAGGAGCCTGGGATCTAGCAGGTCTTTTCAGTCATGAATGTTTCTGAGCCTGTGATTCTGGTATCCAGCATCATTCACTAATAAACATTTAAAAGAAGCAATCAAAGAAAACTCAAGCTGGTTACAAACCAACTCTCTGCGGAAGGTTCAGTGTGGTAAAGGGGCCCTGCCCATCTCTGCAGCAGTCCAGGCGGTAGCAGATCATCACTGAAACTTGGTGACGTGAGCAGAGCTCCTGCCCAGTAACACCCCTCACATGCCAGCAGGTTCTCCTGTCCCAGGCTGAGAGAGAGATTGCTGGGCACGTCACTGACGGCTGCTTTTTCCTCCCAGCTGCAGAATTCCCACTAAACTCACTAGGCTGGATTCTCTCCGGTGGCGGAGGTCTGCTTGGTGCAGCAGATAGGAGTGGGGAGGGGCTTCAGGAAGCTGGTTACAGCTCCTGGATTCTCTGCTTGGCTCTTTCTCTAAACTATTCCAGCAGGGCAAAGGAAGCAGAGCAAGGCTGTGAATATACCCCATTGTTTTGTAATGAGCTATAGGATAGCTTGGCTATACATCAATCCATTGTATGTGTCACCAAGTTGCTATGCTCTCTCCCCAGTCATTACAGTCACTGGTATCTATTTTACATTCACTTCTAGGACCCCTTTCACTCTAGTTACAGAGCAGGTAATGGTACCAACACAGCACTGGGTCTTATTTGTTGATGATCTCACTTAGCAGTGGGCTAAGACTTTGGGGCTACTTCTGTCCTAACGTATAGTCCACAGAATCTGAGTGACTTCACTCATGTTGCACAGGGTGTGATGGCAGAGTGGAATTTGGGCCTATGGGCTTGATCCTGGACAGAGCAGGGGCTTTGCAAAACTGAGGCCTGGATGAAGGCAGCTAGCTGGCTGACTCTTACCCCAGACAAGATCCTAGGAATGATGATTAGCTACAATGATGATGATAGGGTGCATTAGAAATGCAATGAATTAGCTACGTAGACAAGCTGGTTGATTGGGGAAAACAGGTCGAGGGGATAGTGGAGTTGATATCTGCCCCTTTGATAGAAGAGTGCTAGGAGGGGGCTCAGGCTTGGGTTCTCCTGGATTCCCTGCTGTGTTTGGATGCTATAAAAGCAATAGCCAAGAGTGTATTTTTACCTATGTCTGGAAAGGAGCTTGTGATTTTCCTCCCATATTTGGACCTTGACACAGTTATTAATTTTTATTCACACTAAAACCAGCCACCTGTTTTTGGTTAATCTATTACTCCAGGTGCCTTTGACATAGTGTCAGAAGAAACTGTGCAACTAAAACCAGCAGTAATGCCCACGAAACACTCAGGCCCCAGCCTGACAAAGTCAAAAGGGACGTACTGTGCCAAACTCCCATCCCCTACAGCCAATAACCACCATCAGGCTCCTCCCTCCCCAAACACTCAGGCAAAAAGGATGAAGGTTGGTCAACAATACCAAGCTATTTCCAGGGTGGAAACCAATTCCAGAGCTGAGGGCCTCTCCTGGAAAATGATGTAACTGCACCCCTTCCCATAAATCGAGGGCACTCCAACTCACACGGACACTGATGACCGTAACAGTGGCAACATGGAACAGGGAGGGAGGTAGTCTATGAAGTTCGCAGATCCCAGGCTTTGTAGGTCAAAGCCAACACCTTAAATTCTACCCAGAGGCCAGCAGACCCCCCCCCAGTGCAGATCACCAAACACTAGTGTCAAGAACTATGAGCAAAAGACACCAGGTACTCAAGTCTGGAGATGTCTCTCCCATTTTTCTCTCGCCCTGTGGACCCCTCTCGCTCCAGGAACCACAGCCTCCTCCTCGTGACTCACCCTTCCAGCCAGGTCACTACATGTGTTAAAGGGACCCTGCCCATCTCTGCAGCTGTCTCCATCTGGACGGGTATCAAAGTCCCACCATACAAAATGGCAGCCTTCCCTTTACTGCTCTGACTGTGCCACTCCTCCAGTGACTGGCCGGGGAACCTGGGGCCGCCCTCTACTCCGGGTTCCCACTCAGGGGCCTTCTACTCAGCAGCCAAGCTCTGCACTCCTGTTCCTTGCTGTTTTTCCCTCGAGCCTTCTCCTACCTTCCTGGCTTTCCCCGACTCTGGGTTTGCCAGAACTCCCAGGGAGTATCTGTGAACTACCCTCTGTAATCCCAACACACTTCCCTGAAGCCCCTTTTCTGCTCTCAGCTCCTGGGCTCTATTCAGGCCCCTCCTGTTTCTGCCCAGCTGAGCCTTGTCTAATCAGTTTCCTGCTCCTTGGCTCCTCCTGCAGGTGCAGCCTGGGCAGTTAATTGACCTACCTGGCCACCTTAACCCCTTCTAGGGCTTGTGTGGGCAGATGCCCCATCACACCAAGCCTTTGCTGCCTCAGGAATGGCTCACTGAAATGCACTCCATGGGGGTGGGGGGCTGCATCTGAAGACAGTGCAGAAATGTCAGCTCGCGCAGAACACAGCTGAGTGCTTACTTGGTGATGGTGCCTACAGGAAACACACCCCTGCTCCACAGCCAAAATCAGTTCCAGTTCATTTCTGGATGCAATTCAAGGTGTCGGTTTTGACATGTAAAGCCCTTGTGGGTTGGCTGCTGGCTACCTTAGCGACCTGCTTCTGACAATTGATATGGGGAATATTAACCCAAGTGCCTTGTCTAATATTAAACCCTCTGGGGCTTGGAGCCAAATGACCTCCAGGAAGAGGCCTCCCCTCTGGAATTCACTCTTCCCACGGGTCTGACAGATCACATGCCGGAAAATATTAATATCTTCATCAATGATTTATATATTGGCATAGAGAGTATACTTATGAAGTTTGCTGATGATACGAAGCTGGGAGAGGTTGCAAGTGCTTTGAAAGATAGGATTAAAATTCAAAACGATCTGGACAAACTAAGGAAATGATCTGAAGTAAATAGGGTGAAATTCAATAGGGACAAATGCAAAGTACTCCACTTAGGAAGGAAAAATCAGCTGCACACATACAAAATGGGAAATGACTGCCTAGGAAGGAGTACTGGGGAAAGGGATCTGGGGCTCAGAGTGGATCACAAGGTAAATATGAGTCAACAGTGTAACACTTGCAAAAAAAGCGAATATCATTCTGGGATGTATTAGCAGGAGTATTGTAAGCAAGACATGAGAAGTAATTCTTCTGCTCTACTCCATGCTGATTAGACCTCAACTGGAGTGTTGTGTCCAGTTCTGGGTGCCACATTTCAATGGACAAATTGGAAAAAGGCAAGAAAAAGGATTAAAGGTCTAGAAAACATGCCCTATGAGGGAAGATTGAAAAAATTGGGTTTGTTTAGTCTGGAGAAGAGAAGACTGAGAGGGGACATGATAATAGGTTTCAAGTACGTAAAAGGTTGTTACAAGGAGGAGGGAGAAAAATTATTGTTCTTAACCTCTGAGAATAGGACAAGAAGCAATGGGCTTAAATTACAGCAAGGGCGGTTTAGGTTGGACATTAGGAAACACTTCCTAACTATCAGGGTGTTTAAGCCCTGGAATAAATTGCCTAGGGTGGTTGTGGAATCTCCATCACTGGAGATGTTTAAGAGCAGGTTAGACAAACCCCTGTCAGGGATGGTCTTGATCAGGGGTCGGCAACCTTTCAGAAGTGATGTGCTGAGTCTTCATTTATTCACTTTAATTTAAAGGTTTAGCATGCCAGTGATACATGTTAACGTTTTTAGAAGGTCTCTCTCTATAAGTCTATATATTATATAACTAAACTACTGTTGTATGTAAAGTAAACAAGGTTTTCAAAATGTTTAAGAAGCTTCATTTAAAATTAAATTAAAATGCTGATCTTACGCCGCTGGCCCACTCACCCCGCTGCCGGCCTGGGGTTCCGTTCACCTAGGCCGGCAGCAGGCTGAATGAGGCCTGCGGCTGGGACCCCGGCTGACAAGGGGCTGGCAGCCAGAACCCCAGACCGGCAGCGGGCTGAGCGGGGCTGGCGGCCGGGACCCCAGACCGGCAGCGGGCTGAGTGGGGCCTGTGGCCGGAACCCCGTCTGGCAAGGAACCGGCAGCCAGAACCCCAGACCAGCAGTGGGCTGAGCGGGGCCTGTGGCCGGGACCCTGTCTGGCAAGGAGCCGGCAGCCAGAACCCCAGACCAGCAGCGGGCTGAGCGGGGCCTGTGGCCGGGACCCTGTCTGGCAAGGAGCCGGCAGCCAGAACCCCAGACCAGCAGCGGGCTGAGCGGGGCCTGTGGCCGGGACCCTGTCTGGCAAGGAGCCGGCAGCCAGAACCCCAGATCGGCAGCAGGCTGAGCGGGGCCTGCGGCTGGGACCCTGGCTGGCAAGGGGCTGGCAGCCAGAACCCCAGACCGGCAGTGGGCTGAGCGGGGCTGGCGGCCGGGACCCCAGACCGGCAGCGGGCTGAGTGGGGCCTGTGGCCGGAACCCCGTCTGGCAAGGGGCCGGCAGCCAGAACCCCAGACCAGCAGTGGGCTGAGCAGGGCCTGTGGCCGGGACCCTGTCTGGCAAGGAGCCGGCAGCCAGAACCCCAGACCAGCAGCGGGCTGAGCGGGGCCTGTGGCCGGGACCCTGTCTGGCAAGGAGCCGGCAGCCAGAACCCCAGACCGGCAGCGGGCTGAGCGGGGCCTGTGGCCGGGACCCTGTCTGGCAAGGAGCCGGCAGCCAGAACCCCAGACCGGCAGCGGGCTGAGCGGGGCCTGTGGCCGGAACCCCGGCTGGCAAGGGGCTGGCAGCCAGAACCCAAGACCGGCAATGGGCTGAGTGGGGCTGGCGGCCGGGACCCCAGACTGGCAGTGGGCTGAGTGGCTCAGCCCACTGCCAGTCTCGGGTTCCGTCTGCCGGCTCCTGCCAGCCCGGGTCCCGGCTGCCAGCCCCGCTCAGCCCGCTGCCGGTCTGGGATCCCGGCCCTGCCTACATAGAGTGGGTACCTACCTTCTCCCTGGTTCTAGCCCATTCTCTTCCTCTCTCTGCACTGAGCTGAGGGTGGGAGTGACTGAGCACAGGGCTGGGGGTGAAGGAGCAGGCTGGGGGTTGGGGTGTAGGGTCTGGCCAGGAGCTAGAATGAGGGAGGGGGCTCAGGGTTGGGGCAGGAGGTTTGGGTGTGGAGTGCCTACATGGGCAGCTCCCATTTGGTGCGAGGGGTGCAGGCAGGAATGGGGGGGGTGCAGGAGCTCCTGTTTGGTGCTCAGGGTAGGGGTGAGAATGTGGGGGGTGCAAGAGTCAGGGAATGGGGTGTTGGGGGTTGGGTATGTGTGGGGGTGCCAGGATCAGGGAAGAGGGCTGGGGGCATCTGAGGGGGGTGCAGGAGTCAGGGCATGAGGTGTCGGGGGTGCTGGAGTCAAGGCTGGGGTGGTGGTGGGGTGCAGGGGCCAGGGGATGGGGTGTGGAGGGGCTGGGTATGTGTGGGGGGTGCTGGAGTCAAGGCTGGGGTTATGGGGGGGTGCAGGGGTCAGAGTAGAGGGTTGGGTGTGTGTGAGGGGTGCCAGGATCAGGGTAGAGGGCTGAGAGTGTATGAGGGGGGGTGCAGGAGTCAGGGCAGAGGGCTGGGAGTGTGTGTGGGGGGGTGCAGGGGTCAGGGCAGGGGGCTGAAATGTGTGTGGGGGGTGTAGGGGTTAGGGCAGAGGACTGGGAGTGTGGGCTAGGGTCATGGGGGTGGTCCCAGCCCCCTGCCCAGAGCAGCTCACGGCAGGGGGCTGGAGGGGATATGCCCTGATTCCACCCCCTATCCCCACAGCCCCATCCCCACCTCTTCTCCATCTCCTCCCCGGAGCAGCGAGCGCAGTGCGGCTCCGCTTCTTTCCCTCCCTTGCAAGGGCCGTCAGCTGATGGGTGGCAGGAAGGGAGCAGAGGAGGGGCAGGAACCCAGCACACTGTGGGAAGAGGCCGGGGAGGGGGAACTTGCCTTCCCTGCAGCAGCAGCCAGCAGGACCAAGCTTCTTCACACTACCCCTGTGGGGGAGGGGGAGGGGGGGCGGAGGCAGAGAAGAGCAGGCCAGGGGGGAGATTTTTAATGGCTCGCTGCTGCCTGCTGGGGTCCCGGGCCTGGGTTCGGCAGCAGGCAGCAGTGTGCCATTAAAAATCGGCTCACGTGCCGTCTTTGGCACGCGTGCCATAGGTTGCCGACCCCTGGTCTAGATAATACTTAGTCCTGTCTCAATGCAGGGGACTAGACTAAACGACCTCTCGAGGTCCCTTCCAGTCCTATGATTTTATGATTCTATGAAAATAAGGTTATGGTAAGTGAAAAGCCCCAGCTATGCTGGCAATGATGTACCTCTCTCATTCATAAAGTACTCCACCAGGTGACGGGCCTCCTCCTGGATTCGGTGCTCCAGGCCTTTCTTGCCCAGCCCCAGGTTCCGCAGGGTCATCAGCCCAAAGCGTCTCTGCTGCTTCCAGGTGTGACCACTTGTCATAACGATACCTGAGGCCATTGAGAATCCGTTATTTATATAAAGCAAAATCATTCACCAAGTAAGAGTTCAACTTAAAATATATTTTCTAACATGAGAGAGAAATCCAGAAGAGTGAGCGCATTATTCGTTGCTTTATCTGGGGCCTCAGGCCTGAATGGATTGTGACAATCCACTCCAATCCACTCCAAGTGGAGTGCCCCAGGGGTCGGTCCTGGGGCCGGTTTTGTTCAATATCTTCATAAATGAGCTGGAGGATGGTGTGGATTGCACTCTCAGCAAATTTGCAGATGATACTAAACTGGGAGGAGTGGTGGATACGCTGGAGGGGAGGGATAGGATACAGAAGGACCTAGACAAATTGGAGGATTGGGCCAAAAGAAATCTGATGAGGTTCAATAAGGATAAGTGCAGGGTCCTGCACTTAGGACGAAAGAACCCAATGCACAGCTACAGACTAGGGACCGAATGGCTAGGCAGCAGTTCTGCGGAAAAGGACCTAGGGGTGACAGTGGACGAGAAGCTGGATATGAGTCAGCAGTGTGCCCTTGTTGCCAAGAAGGCCAATGGCATTTTGGGATGTATAAGTAGGGGCATAGCAAGCAGATCGAGGGACGTGATCATTCCCCTCTATTCGACATTGGTGAGGCCTCATCTGGAGTACTGTGTCCAGTTTTGGGCCCCACACTTCAAGAAGGATGTGGATAAATTGGAGAGAGTCCAGCGAAGGGCAACAAAAATTATTAGGGGACTGGAACACATGAGTTATGAGGAGAGGCTGAGGGAGCTGGGATTGTTTAGCCTGCAGAAGAGAAGAATGAGGGGGGATTTGATAGCTGCTTTCAACTACCTGAAAGGGGGTTCCAAAGAGGATGGCTCTAGACTGTTCTCAATGGTAGCAGATGACAGAACGAGGAGTAATGGTCTCAAGTTGCAGTGGGGGAGGTTTAGATTGGATATTAGGAAAAACTTTTTCACTAAGAGTGTGGTGAAACACTGGAATGCGTTACCTAGGGAGGTGGTAGAATCTCCTTCCTTAGAGGTTTTTAAGGTCAGGCTTGACAAAGCCCTGGCTGGGATGATTTAACTGGGAATTGGTCCTGCTTTGAGCAGGGGGTTGGACTAGATGACCTTCTGGGGTCCCTTCCAACCCTGATATTCTATGATTCTATGAACTCCGGAAAACTCCCCGTTATGGAGGGTTTTGTTGCATTTTTTAGGTGAAACAGAAAGCAGGGCTTCAAACATGCAGGATATAGGTTTCATAATTCACACATCACCTGAAAATATGAGGATAATTTCACAGTTGGGGACGCACACAGATGTGGGGTGAGGTCAATTGCAACGCAGGGCATGGATAAAAGAGCATTTTTTTGAATGACAGTGCAGGACTATGAGTTGAAACCCAGCAGGAAGGAAGATCTTGGCCAGGTTTCAAAAGCCTTCACGCTGTGTGAATGATCAAAAACTAGCGTTGTGTCAACGTCATGTCCAGTGGGACACTGAGTGATGCTCATGCTCCGTGCTGAAAGCCTGTTGATGATAGTGATGTTCACAGGACAGCAAAGAACTAATGATCCTCAAAGTTATTTGGATGCCTAACTCCCACTGATTTTGAGGATCTGGGCCCAAGAGACAATGAATGGTTCAAACAAGCTCCTTAACACTCAGGACTTTACCCTTCAGTCCCATTCAGTGGCTGCTTGCCCCATTACTCATCACCAGACCAGCTATCCATGTAGCTATTTTTGCAGTCTGGAGATGCGGCTCCATGGGGAAGATGGCTATGGAATAACGGAACAGCCACACTTACAATGGGCACCCCAGGTTTTTGTACGGTGTCCATGGAAAGAGAACGTTACCCTTTTCAGTGGCCTTTTCATTGAAGAAAGGCATTGCTGGCCGGCCAGAAACATCTTCAGGGTTGGTGGTTAGACCATCTTTCACTGCTTGGAATCCATGCAATACAATCACAGGGCTCTGTCCCAACCACAAGGTGAAGATCTTCCCATGAATCTGTGCCAACTAGAGACATGATCAGTGTCAGCAAAGCACGGCTGAAAAATTGTGTACAACAAATTGTGACCCAAGAACCTCTTAATGCCAGCTGGTAAGGGTGTTACAGGAATGTTTTGATTCTGGTATGCACAGGCACTGACTTTCATTTTTCTGGGTGAGTGCTCCACCCCGAGGCCCTGCCCCAACCCGCCCCTTTGCCCAAGACCCTACCCTCATGCCACCTTTTCCTGCCCCCGCTCCGCCTTTTTCCACCCCTGCTCCGCCCCCTCTCCCCAGTGCCTCCTGGCCGCCACCAAACAGCTGATTGGCGGAAGGCCACCGGTGGCATAGCTGATCTATGGGTGGCTGGGGAGCACCCGCTATTTTTTCCCGCAGGAGCTCCAGTCCCAGAGTACCCATGGAGTTGGCACCTATGCTGGTCTATACATTGTGGTTCACCCAAGAATGTCTTGTGAGGTCTTCCATGAAATCTGGCATCACACTGGTTTTATTACTATCAGTGTGAAATGTGTGTACAGATATTATGTAACAAACTATGGATATACAAACTGGAAATATGTTCTTAAGTATGTATGAAAGTATTAGTCACCAGAGGAGGTGAAAAACAGGCTTTTCTGTCAGAGTTGTTTATTCACCTAACTTGATGTCAGGATCTAAATTACACACAGCGGCTATCCATTTCCATACAAAGCCAAAGGTTAGCAAAGAGATGTGAAATCAACACAAGAAAAAACTAGCCATGGGGGAATTGTCCTGTCTATGAGTAAAGAGAGTGAACTTTGGGGGTACTTCTACAAGGCAAAGACGACACCTCAGCCTTCACTGAGGAAGACAGTGCTTTTTACTTAATGAAATAGAGGTCTCAGCCAGTCTTGTTTGAAAATGCTGAAGAGAACATTAGGCAACTGCTTTAGACAGGACCTATTAGTTAAGTTTAGTCTCTAGAAATGATTTTGTCTGGTTTCCAGTATTCTTACTTACTATTACTTGAATCTCTGATGATAAACTTATTGTTTTCACTATAAATATATCTCAGTGCTGTGGTGTTAAGCAAAGTGCTGGTCCAGAGTTGAATCTCACAAGATGGCGTGTTCTGGTCATTTGGGCATAGCAGACATGGTAATTCTGTGAGTGTTCAGCAGATAAGGGGCTAGATACTACCTGGAACGCTCCCAGTATTGGGATTTGTGCCTGTCGCTACCTGTCAGAGCGAGTGAGGTCTGCAGAGACTTGGAAGGCAGTGCTTGTGTTGCTAGAAGCTGTTGGTTTCAGGGAACTGAGCCACTTTGGGAACACCATACAAACCAGTATCCCAGCTCTCTTCAGGGATGCCACCTCAGGGACTCTGTGATAGAAATGTGCCTGGCTCTGTAGAATCTTTCACAATGCCATGGTGCAAGAAATGATGAAGACAGAACATAGGAACTGGGTCAGACCCAGGGTTCATCTAGTCAAGCATCTTGTCTCTGACAAAGACCAGCACCAGGAGCTTCAGAGAAAGATGCAAGAAGTCGCAAAGTGGAGAATTGTGCCTGCCAATAGGGGAAGGTTTTTCCCTAACCCTCCTCAGCTAGAAGTTGGCTTATTCCCTGAAGCACATTGGCTTTATAACCATTCCAAAGATAGGGTGGACAGCGCCTGAGGTCAGGGGAAGGATCAGAAAAGACTTACACGATGCAGCCATTCTGGCCATGTCTACGCTAGAAAAAGCTGTGTTTTTTGCAAGAAAGCTAAGGCATAAAATACTGGTGTGGACTAGGCAAGGGTAGTTTTCCCTCGATGTAGCTGGTCGAGGGGAGCCTAGGATTCTGGGAGCCTAAAGTGAGACTCTAAATACACATTCAGACACCTAACTAAAAGGAGCCTAATGTTCCCAGGGTCCTCACACCTGCATGTCCCACTGACGACAGTGAGGTTTTTGGGTGCTCAGACCCCCCCCAGAAGGCCTTTCATTTAGGCGTTTAAATGCAGATTTAGGAGCTCCACGTTAGGCTCCCAGGACTGAAACGTTTGGCCTTAGGTTTTACATCTTGTGTGATCATTTCCCGCTCTCTGAAAGTCGCTCTCTTCACGTGAGATGACTTTTTTTTGTCAAGTCCGATATACTCAGTTGCCATTAAATCTTGTGCTCAGCAGGATTCATGTCACTGTCACACCTTCCCTGCAAACCAGAAATGAAATGTATGACCCTGACTTATTTGCACAAGCCTAGACACTGGATAAAATTTCCTGAGCATGAAAAATATCTTATTCCACTGATAGCAGCATTTGGGCTGCTGTGGGCTCATGCTAGGCAGGTGGGCGTGCCTATGCAAACAAGATCAGCCCCTGAAGTTCTTTGCCACAACTCGCCACCATTCACCACCAGATGTTAGGGCAGAGCTCATCCTGACTCTGCTTACATTAATAACCGAGAAAATGACTGAAATGTATTTATCCAATTGAGGTTCAAAACTCCACACCAAACATCTCCCATCAGGGGGCTCCAGGTGCCTGTCACATAAATGAAAAACACATTATATAAAAGGAGTGTTACAAAACCAAAAATCAATGGACGTTTCCTCTCCCGCACCTTCACCAGCAGCAATCCTCAGTTAGCGGAGCTCACACAGTCTGAAAGCCCAGACCAGTCGAACAGATGGGCTTTGCTGTGTCCCCAGAAGATCAAGAAACTTGGGCAGATTTCAGACCAAGAAAGGAGCACATCCCAAAGGTTGGGGCCCATCAGACAGCGGTCTGCTAGCCTCCCCTGCCTCTGCTGATCTCAGCTGCTGCCTGGGGAGAGTCTGAGAAGTAAGTTAATCAAGTATACAAAAATAAATAATTACCTTCTCGAGAGTCTCAGGATGAAGTTTAAATCCCAACAGCCACAAGTTCCCGATGAAGGGGAGGGGAGTTGGTCCAGGGGGAAGCCGCCTGCCTACCCATTGCAGCTTCAGAAACTGCACAATCAAGAGAAACGCAACCAGAGCCACAAAAAATTCACTGATCCCCAACATCCTCTTGCCGCTGCCTTTATCGTCGGGCGCTGGGCAAACCTCCTGGAGCTCGCAGGCTGAGCTCTCACTTTGCTGGAGTCTTAACAGTTCCCAGGGAGCTTTTAACCCTCTTATGAGCCTCACTTCCTGTTTTGTTTCTCTTCCTTCAGACCCACCATCACACTGGAGTCTGGAGATATGCCAGGCTCAAGTTTATCTGAGCAGACTTTTATACCACATACCTTGTCCTCGCCAGCCAAACCACTCCCACCAGACCTTAACCTTTGAGCTCCAAACCACAGCAGCCTCCTCGTCATTGAAAAGCGGAGTGGATTGGAGAGATCTCTCTGCGTAAAGCTATTTTAAACCTTGATTACATAATAGTTAAATCCAGGCATGAAATTTTATTGGCCAAATGCGGAATTCCCCCCGAAATCATTGGATTCTGATTTTAAACCCCCCTCAAAGCATCTGAGTTGGGCGTTCTCTCAGGCTATGGCAAAACAAGCGTTCTGGGCTGCTGCATGCTTTGTTTAGAATTGTATTCCCCGGCTGCACTAGAAGCAGCCATGAATTACATTCAAACCAGAGGTTTTAGGGTTTGAATAGTACAGGCTTCAATTTAGTGAGAAAAAGACAGTTTGAAACGAGGGGAAACTATTTTCCAAAATGCTTCCTGGAGCACTGTTAGAAAAGTTTCACCATATCCAACACCCCACAATCTGGGTCTCCCCTCCCTAATTAAACATCCGCTAACTATAGGTCCCGAACCTGCCAGATAATCCCTACCCCTAAGCAGAGCCCCCAGGATCTCACTGCGGCTCCTTGCAGGGCAAACTAAGCAAAGGGCAAAACAGTTTTCCCTGGCCAGGGCTTCTCTTTCTCAGGTTCTTTTTTACCAGTGCCAGTCTCAGGCCTTCCACTGCCTGAAAACACAGCTGTGATTGGCACACATACTGGGGATACCAGGGCACGTTAGATGCAATTCTCTTACACTCACCTTCCTCCAGCTCAGCTGAACTCTGTGATGGAGCACAGGGCAGAATACTGTACTCTCACAAGGCATTATGCAGCATCAAACCCAGGGCCACTGCATTCAAACCTGAATCCAGGTCTCATTAATGCCAACCAGTCGCCGTGAAGAGGGAAATAGCACCCAGCTGCCTAGTGTGCGACCTTCACACGGAATACAACAAACTAAGCTTTTCAAGCTGTGCTTGGAATCCTTACAAAAAGCGTTTGAAACAAAGCTGTCAGAGAGTAAAACCAGTGTCCTTTCAACTGGCTGGTTATGCTGGTGCTCTCGCCCTTTTGCTCCCATCTTTCCACAGGACTGAAGGCTGCTGCAAGTTCAGAGCTGGCCAGGATGAAAGTGTCACAACCCTTCCTGACAGGGCCTATGAGCCTTGCCATACTGTTTCTGATTCACTGAGCCTCACAGTGCCATAGGCTAACCCCTGAGGCCACCAGGCACTTGTGTGATGAGCTGAGGAGGGACCTGAAGAAAGAGCCATGCCCACCAGTCCCTGTCGGCATCTTCCTGGTGTTGGTAAATTGTCTAGTCAATTGCTTGACCACACTTTGGTTTGCGATGAAATACAGTAGAACCTCAGCGTTACAAACCCCAGAATTACTAACTGCCAGTCGACCACACACCTCGTTTGGAACTGGAAGTACACAATCAGGCAGCAGTTGGTTGCCATACACCAATGACCACAAAAGATCCAGGTTACTTCCAGCCCTAAGAGACCAGCCACTTACCCCTGGTCAATGTGTACCTCAGCTCTCACCCCAAAGACAAGGCTGGTAGCCAATCCTGTAGTGAACTAACTAAGGATGTATTCACCTGGAGAAAGAAATGAGAGTTATTTCCAGGTTAAAGCAGAAAGCGTATATATGCAGCCGAGTTACAGTCTGTGGTTTCCAAAGGTGACTGAGTGGCAGTAATCTTTCCGCACTGAATGTCTTCTGGGGCTCCCCCAGGCCAAGCAGCATGGGGAGTTCTTGCTTATGTTTAGGAATCTTTGCCCCTCAGAGTCCAGACAGTAGGAAAAAATCCAGTTTCTCCTTGTCGGGGATTGTTATCTCCCCAACACCAGAGTCCAAACTGATGGGATGAGTTCAGGTCTCGCCTTCCTGGCGGGAATTAGGAATGCAGTCAACACAGTCTCTGTCCTTTGGTGCCACACAATGCCCCGTATCAATGCCTCATTTGCCTTCAATGGGCCAGCGAATATGCAGGACGAGCGCTCTACCTGAGTGAATGCTTCTTTTCCCGTTTGGTGAGTTACACGGTTACAGAGGTTTATGATGCAAACACTCACTATAACTTGATACCATGGGCTACAGCGCTTATAAGTGAGATCAGTACATGCCGCATCCTGCAAGCATGTCATAAAGCTAAATACATTCTTAGCCACTTAACATCGAATATCTATTTTGATAGCGCTCACACACAGATGAGCCAGACTGGTTTCCAGCTATGAGGCCTGGGCATGAGCTGGTACCTGGTCTGCCAGCATCACAGTGGGGCTGGGGGGACAAAGCTTTGGCGGTTGGAGGAGCAAGTGGCTGTGGGGGCTGGGGAGCCGGGAGTGGGGTGACGCTCAGGGCAGCAGGTACCCGCTGGGGAACCCAGAGTGGGGAAGGAAGGAGCCAGGCAGAAGATAGGTATCACCAGGGCTGAGGAGCAGAGATGGCTGAGAGCAAAAACTCTGGAATAGGAAGGGCTTGAGGTGGAGGGTGGGGAGGGGAACGGGTATCTGCCAGGGCTGGGGGCAGTGAGCAAAGGGCGCTCAGAGAAAAGGAAGGGAGGGGATGGAACTAAGGGGCCACTGGGGCAGTGAGACTGAAGGGAGAAGAGGGAAAGGATCAGGGGAGCAGGAGCTCCAGCGACCCGTGAGCAGAGCAGGGTGAGCTGGAGGGAAGGGCCCAGAGCAGCAGGTACCTGCGGAGGCCAGGGAGGGGTGAGCGAGCAAGTGGCTGCTGGGAGTAGGGGGGAGGCGCATGCAGCCACCGGCTCCAGAATTGCGGGAGTGACGTGCAGGAGCTGTTGGCATCATCGCTGATCCAGGCTCTCCAGTCACACCCTAGGCTTGACACTCAGGTTCACTCTGCTAGGCACTCGGGCTCACCACACCTCCCACAACAAGCTCTATGGGTTTGGGGGAACAAGCAATAAGAGGGAGGAGCCAGCCCTGGGGTCCAGAGAGGCTCCAGCCAGCAGGAACAGAAGCTGGTTCTGCAGCAGGGCCTCTCGGGTCCGGATTATGCCATCACATTTCTTTGCCCACTGAATGCCAAACGCCTCTCTTTTTGCCCACATGGAGTATTCAAAACTCACACGCCAGGGTCCCAATATCATGAGTGGCTCAAAAATCACATTTATAAAGAACATTAAAGGTGGGTCTCTGTTGGTTTGCCCTCTGATTCTGGGGTGCACTTGGACCCGAGTTTCAAGCTTTTTCCACAGCCACGAAGGCGAGAACTTCCTTCTTATTTGAAATGAAAACTGAGGTTCTCCTTTCAGAGAAAGGTTCTCCTGTCACCCTGTGACTGGCAGCCGAGGCTTTAGGAAAACCACCACATAACATGAGACTTGGGATCAAATCTTGAGAGTTGGTGACAGGGCTGGGTCCCCTGAGCTCATGAACTGTTTGCTCCAATCTCCTCCCCTCCTCTCCTTCACAGCCGCTTGGCCTCAGCCTTGCTCCAACTGTCCTCCATGCTCCCTGAGCTCCCTCTTCTCCCCAGCTCCAGCTCCCTTCTATGGCTCATGGAGAAGTTGGTGCAAAGTGGCTAGATTGTGAATTTAAAGCACAGTAGCTTTTCCGAACCATATGGTCACTCTTATTCTGCGGTGAATGCCTTTGTGCAGGTTAAGTTAATCTGCTTTGGAAATGGATTAACCTAACCTGCACAAAGGCACTTTTAGTGTGGAATCAGAGTGTCCACATGGGTAGCTAGCGAGGAATCTATTCAGCAATAGCTATTCCACATTAGCTATTCCGGGCTTCTTCCCCATGTTGACAAGCCCTAAATTACACACACACACGCACTGGGGGTGGGCTGAGGGAGTTCAAACAGACTGAAGAAACACACTAGAGTCTTTAAAAAAAACCTCAGGACTTTTGATCTCATGGTGGGCAGTACTTAGAACCCCCCCTACAGACGTTGTCTGGACTCATCCACCAGTCCAGGGAAGAGGCCACTCGTGCAGGTACTGTACGCAAATCAGCAGGTCCAGAGGGTGTTTGCTTGGCTTGTAAACCAAGCCAAGCCAGACTTGCATGGGCCCCAGGTGAAGACTGGCATGCTGGATGGGCATGAGGCCATGTGGTTCAGAAGACGTAGACCAGAGGGGGGCAAACTATGGCCCGCAAGCCACATCCGGCCCGCAGGACCCTTCCCTCTGGCCCCCGAGCGCCTGCCAGGGAACGGGGTCAGGACAGGGCTTGCAGAGGAGCCAGCCCAACTCCCCAGCAGTGTGGTGAGCGGGGTGGAGGCTAGCCCCTGTCCCCTCCCCACCTCCCTCCCTCGCAGTCACAGTTCCCCCAGCACCTGGGCAACGTGGTTGCAGCTCTGGCCAGGTGGCACGGCTATAGCGCCGCCAGACCTGGTGCTCCAGGGCAGCGTGGACAGGGGGAGTTGGGGAGCGGGGTGGGGGAGTTGCAGGGGGCAGTCAAGAGGCCTGGGCCCTGCTGCTGAAGACAGGGGCAGAGCAAGCCAGGGCCCCCCTCCAGCATGCTTGGCCCCTGTCCCCAGCATCCAAGCCCAGACAGGGAGCAAGCCCTGCCCAACTGCCAGGGAGAGCAGCCAAACGAGCAGGGGAAACACACAGGGAAAGGACTGAGTCCCCCTTTTCCCCACCCCACAGGTAACGTGGGGCAGGGAGAGCAGGGAGGGTTGGATGGGGGAGATCCAGGGGGGCGGTCAGGGGGTGGGGAGCAGGGGAGATTGGATGGGGCAGGGGTCAGGGGGTGGGGAGCAGCAGGGATTGGATAGGGGGCTGGCATCCGGGGGGGACAATGGTCAGGGGGCAGAGAGCAAGGGTGTTTGGATAGGATGCAGGAGTCCCAGAGGGCAGTCAGGGGTGGGGAACAGGGCGGGTTGGATGGGGTTGGGAGTTCTCAGGGGCTGGAATGGGGCCAGGGGCCAGGCCACGCCTCGCTGTTTTGGGAGGCATAGCCTCCCCCAGCCTCCCCTACCCGGCCCTCCATACAGTTTCTGTACCTGATGTGCCCCTAGGGCCAAAAAGTTTGCCCATCCCTGGTATAGAATCTTTTCCCTGTCCCATAATAAGATGACTGACATTGGTTATTTGGTCTCGAGTATATTTCATAACAAAATAATGAACCAAAGTGTGGTCAAGCAATTGACTGTACAATTTATCAGCACTCTTCTGTTTGTGAGATGTCTAAGAACTGATCTTGTGAATAAGTTCTTGGTCAGTGTATCCTTCACAAGCCGTTTGTTGTGTATAATTGATATAAAAAAAGCTCACTCTGAGTGGCCATATAGGTGTGACAACATGGGAATGTTCTTAATGTTTTGTCTGAATATTGTGTGTGTGCCTCAGTTTCTTCTATGTGTTACTCAGGTATCTAGTTGGTGGGACAAGGGTGTCTGATCCTTGCAGAAAGGGCCGATGTGGTGACTGCTGACTGGCTGTCTGGGCAAAGAGACACTTTGTATCCTGACAACTGATGACCGGGGCGGGGCGCCCTCCTCTACAAGAATCAGACCCGGGTGTTGGAGAACAAAGTGAGAGGCCAGGCAACCTGTTTACCTGGGGAAGAGACAAAGGAAGGAGGCAGGGCAGCTGGTCCTGACTGAGGCTGGCTCCTGGTTTGGGACTCAGTGGGGAGAGCCCAGAGCTCTGGATTCCCCTTCCTCCCCGCAGATAGACTTTGCTGTAACTTCCTGCTTTCCGGGCTAACAAGATCTGTTCTACGCTGTGTTCCCGTCGAATAATAAACACTTGTGTTCCCGTCGAATAATAAACACTTCGAATAATAAACACTTGTTTTACAAAGCTGGCTGGGAGTCACTGCTGACCGCCAAGCTGGGTTGCGTGATCCCTTTGGGGGGCATGTAAGGCCTCCTCAGATGTGCCTTCCAGGTGGGCTCACTGCAGGAAGTTACGTTGTGAACAAGGGGGCTGAATGC
Organism: Lepidochelys olivacea; assembly: GCF_965140295.1. Classification (NCBI taxonomy): domain Eukaryota; kingdom Metazoa; phylum Chordata; order Testudines; family Cheloniidae; genus Lepidochelys; species Lepidochelys olivacea. The sequence continues at coordinate 7,560,624 of NC_140419.1, forward strand.
TCTGAGGCCAGACCCAGGAAGCGCTGAATCCCAGGAGTGTTCTTGCCCTGTTGAGTGGGTGAGGGGGACACACACAGCACTAGAGACCTGCCTGACTTCAGGAGACTGTGACTCCATGACAATAGGTTACATGGGATGTCTCTGATCACTGACTCAGCAAGAGTTCACTTTCAGGATCAGGTTTCCGATGCTAATACCTGTGATTATGAATGTGAAATTCACGCTCAGTGGATACTCTGCAACACTTACCTAAAATTAACGGCTTTGTCATTCTTGCCAGTCAACTTATTCACTACATCATCTGTGAAAAGCAACCCCCAAAAGGTGCAAAACCAGCTAAAGCAGATTCATGAAAAATTCAAAGGAGTATTCATGGGAAATTGCTTGCAGTACTGGTAAGCAACAATCTGCCTTTCATTAGAATCCATGTACAAAACGAACAGTGGAGAGAGGGAAAGGTCTTCGGTGGCAGCATTACCAGTTTGGAGATGTTTCAGAGTCGCAGCCAGGTCAGTCTGTATCCGCAAAAAGAACAGGAGGACTTGTGGCACCTTAGAGACTAACCAATTTATTTGAGCATAAGCTTCCGTGGGCTACAGCTCACTTCAGTTTGGAGATGACTCTCAGGGTTGCGTGTTCACTGCATAAGACACAATCAGGGCAGCAGATCAGATGTCTCAGCCTCTGGCAGAGATTACAGCTGTGGCTAAGAACTTGCTGAATAAAGCTAAACCTGGTAACAGACCGTAATATGTCCCTCCTTTCCCCTCCTCTCTCTCCTGCCGCCACAACTCCAACTTCAGTGCGACGCATCTAACACATTCCTGGTCCACCCAACTAAAGCCTGACTCTGGAATTCCTTGTTTTACATTTTCTCTCTCTGCAATCTATTAAACGGAAAGCCTGGGCACAGACCAATAAGGAAGTGGCAGTGGTTTGCAGATTAATTTCCCAAGGTCTAACACAGCGGGGCCCAATAGAAGGTCGGTGCTAGCCACACGGCTAGCCACTCTTGTGGTTCTGAATTTTTCTTATGAGCCACATTATAAAAAAGCCACATGCATTCGCACAATTCCATAGCCTATTAGTCACATGTGGCTAGCGGCGAACGGATTGGACACCACTGGTCTAACAGATTGAGAAATTGGCTCCACTGGCCTGAACCGATACTGTCGTCAAAGTTGGAAGTAGAAAGAGGGGAAGAGGTACAAGGTGGAAATTCACAACGGCATGCGTGCCTGCCTAATAGCTCCTCCCATGGTTTGAGGGGTGCTGCAGCCTAGCGAGGAACAGCACAGATCTTATAGGGATGAGGCTGCAATGTACCCCCCAGAATGAACTCGGTGTTGATTTCCTTCACTCCCTCTGGTAGCCTGAATGAGAACACCCGCAGCAAGTTGGTGAAGAAGATGAAGAGCTCAGTCTTTGCCAGCTGCTCCCCCAAACACACACGGTGCCCTGCAAGAACAAAGGGACAATGATTGGGTGGGGAGGGGAGGGATTGGGTTTTTTTTTCATTTGAAAATATGAATTACAATTGGATTGAATGTATTCTAATCCTTGTGTATCCAATCTGGTCAAAGCTCAAAGCTGGCAAAATCCTACTTCTCCCTGGTGGAAGAAAAACACCATCTGTGTAAAGTGGAGGCATTTAGTACACGAGAAGTTCTCAAGATCTGAGGGTAGGTCTGTGCACGTGCAGCTCCATATATTCTGGCTCTGAAACAAACAGCTGTTGAGTAACCATGTAGGAACAGGAGATAAGGTCATTTTCCACATAACTGTTACTGTACGGTTGAGGATCCTATTTATTGCCTTCTGATTTCTAAATGCAATAGAATTATACTACTTTGTGTTCATGATTGGGAAATCCAATGCAGAATAATGATTTTTGCAGATTACCAACTGAACAATTCAAATCCATCACAAAATATACCTTCCTTTGTTTTGACAATTCTCATTTTAGTATTAATAAGAAGATAAAAACGGCCATACGAGGCCAGACCAATGGTCCAGCTAGCATTCTGTAATTAAATCTTTGCTGAGAAATGGAGTGAGACGGCTGGTTTTTGTGTAAATTACAAGGTCTGAAGGTTAGCAGGGTCCCATTGCTAATCCATTAATTCACCCCTCACAATCAAACCCACTAAGACAGAGGGGGGAAACTACGGCCGGCAGGCCACATCCGGCCCGCAGGACCCTTCCCTCTGGCCCCTGAGCTCCTGCCAGGGAGCGGGGTCAGGACAGGCTTGCAGAGGAGCCAGCCCAACTCCCCTGCAGCATGGTGAGCGGGGCGGAGGCTAGCCCCTGGGGCTCCAGGGCGGAGCGGCCAGGGGGAGTTCTGGCTGGGGGAAGAGGCAAGGACCAGGGGAGCTTGCGGGGGGGCGGTCAAGGGCCCTGGGCCCTACTACCAGGGACAGGGGCAGAGCAAGCCAGGGCCCCCCTCCACCTCCAGCATGCTTGGCTCCCGTCCCCAAGCCCAGACAGGGAGCGAGCCCTGCCCGACTGCCAGGAAGAGCAGCCAATCGAGCAGGGGAAACGCACAGGGAAAGGACTGAGCCCCCCTTTCCCCCACCCCACAGGTAACTTGGGGCAGGGAGAGCAGGGAGGGTTGGATAGGGGGTGGGGAGCAGGGGAGATTGGATAGGGACAGGGGCAGTGGTGAGCTGGAGCCGGCTCCCTAGAACCGGTTGTTAAATTTAGAAGCCCTTTTAGAACCAGTTGTTCCGCGAGGGAGAACCGGTTCTAAAAGGGGTTCTAAATTTAACCGGCCAAAAGTGGCGCCTTAGGCGCCGACTCCACGGGTGCTCCAGCCCTGGGGCACCCAAGGGGAAAATGCGGTGGGTGCAGAGCACCCACCGGCAGCTCCCCACCCCGAGCTCACCTCCGCTCCGCCTCCTCCCCTGAACGCGCTGCCCTGCCCTGCTTCTCTGCCCCCCCAGGCTTCCCGCAAATCAGCTGTTCGCGCGGGAAGCTGGGGCGGGCGGAGAAGCAGGCCGCAGCTTCCCGCTCAGGCCCAGGGAGGCGGAGGGGAGCTGGGGCGGGGGGGGCGGGGGGGGCGTGAGGAGGGCCGCCCACGTTGCAGCAGGTAACCCGTGGGGGGGGCGCAAGGGGCTCCCCGCCCCAGCTCACCTCCGCCACCCTCGGCTTGAGTGTGAAGCCATGGCCTGCTTCTCAGCCCTCCCCAGCTTTCCGCCGAACAGCTGATTCGCGGGAAGCGGGGGGGCGATGCGGAGAAACAGAGCGGGGCGGCGCGTTCGGGGCGGAGGCAGAGCGGAGGTGAGCTGGGGCCGGGTGCAGGGCAGGGAGCTGCCGGTGGGTGCTCTGCACCCACCAAATTTTCCCCGTGGGTGCTCCAGCCCCAGAGCATCCAGGGAGTCGGCACCTAAGGCACCACTTTTGATGTGATCAGTGGGGGGAGCAGCCGCTCCCCCTGCTCCCCCCCAGCTACGCTCGCCCACCCCTAGGAGCCAGAGGGACCTGCCGGATGCTTCCTGGGAGCTGCCCCAGGTAAGCACCGCCGGGACAGGTGCCTCAGGTGCCTCTGGCTCTTAGGGATGGGGTGGGTATCCATACGGTGGCCCACAAGACCCTCCTGCCCGGTTCTGGGGGCAGACAGGGGAAGGGGGTGGATGAGGCCGGGGTCCTGGGGGGGGCGTCAAGGAACGCGGGGGGGTTGGATGGGGCAGGAGTCCCAGGGGGCGGGGGTGGGCAACGACCCCCTCATGGGGTGAGGAAGGAACACATTGTTAAGATTTTGGCAGCTCATCACTAGACAGGGGTCTCGGGGTGTGGTTGGGGTGGGGAGCAGGGGGGGTTGTATGGGGGTGGGAGTTCTCGGGGGCTGGAATGGGTGCAGGGGCCAGGCCACGCCTCGCTGTTTGGGGAGGCATAGCCTCCCCCAGCCTTCCCTACCCGGCCCTCCATACAATTTCAGGACCCAATGTGGCCCTAGGGCCAAAAAGTTTGTCCACCCCTGCAATAAGAAGCTTATACCCAGGACTGTCCTTAGGATTTATGGGGCCCTAAGCAGTATTATTAAACTGGGGCCCGCAGACCCCCAGAAAAAATCCCCTCCCCCTTGCTGACACACACTGAGCTTCATACGGAGCAGCTGCGGTAGCCTGGGGAGTGGGAGAGACGAGGCAGCTAAGGATACCGAGCCACCCGGCCCACCTCACAGCGATGGAGAGTCACAGTTCCCTGCAGAGACCCCCGTATCCTATCCCTCATGCAGAATGCGCCGGGCCGGTGCATTTGGCTCTGTGAATATGGCCCCTGCCTATGGAGGCTGCAGCACACCTTATCCCGGTGGTGCCCCAAATTTCTGGCCCTATGCAGCTGCATATGCAGCGTATGCCTAAGGACGGCCCTGCTTTTACCTGTCAATGCTCTTACCTGCTGAGAATGCTAAGAAAGCTTCTTTGTTCACAAAATTTCCATCCTGATCCAGGAAGTGATTTGGGTTGAACTGTCGAGGCGTCTCCCATTGCTCAGGGTCAAACAAGGCGGAGGTTAAATTTGGGAGAATAATGGTGCCCTGCAAGGGAAAATTTGACTCAGTTCGGTGTCTGTCCATCAGACAGATAGGTAAGGACAGACAGTTTTTAATTTTCATTTATTACCTTGCGTGGAAGGTCACCTAGAGAAAACCCTGTGTCCTCAGGAACAAATTGGGAGTCTGCTGGACAATACATTTCTATTTGCCCTTTTGAATCTGATGACAGCAGTCATGTTGCTGGAAACACCAGCAACAGAGAGCCCAGTGCAAAAGTCTTATACCCAGAATCCTCCCTGCTTTAATATTGACTCCTCAATGGAAACAAAAAGAGTAATGTTTAACATTTTTAAGCCATTGCTTTAAATTGACAAAGTTATATTTTTCTGATGTTAAAACAGCAAGACACTGACAAGAGTTCAATGGGCTGATACAGAATTTGAAAAGCAAGGACATTCAGTGTGAGATTTATAAATGGAGAAGAGATACACAGTCCAAGCCTTCTTTCTGGCCAAGAAACACATCAAGTAGGATGTAGGAGGGGGAATTAAAGGTGGCTTAAAGTCACCTTTGAGCTTTCCCTATTCTTGGCTCTGCCCAAAGCATAATGTTGCCGAGGCCCCTAAGGGACATACTGGCACCTGAGAATAGCCAAATCACAGCAGACTTCAAGAGGGGTCACCCCGAGCTCTTTGCTGATTCTGTAATGTTTGAGGAACTCCCTAAAGTCAGAGATATTTCCCAGTGACCTCATCCATCAGCTTTATTATTTAGGTGTTGGAAGAAAGCGAAGGAGCTGTAAAGCAAAAGAGAATCAGGTTCACTGTATATGTGGACACACCAATTATTTGGATTCCTGGTACATTGGCCCTCTGATGGAAGGAGGGGCTATAAAGATAGAGAATGGCTCTGTACCTTTTCAATGGGAAAGCCCTGCAACACGGTGTCTTTTACACATTCTCTAGGAACTCCCACGGCAACGATGCTGCTGTAGCGCTGGATCTCATGGACCACGGCGTAGGTGAACGGCAGTTCCTTCCGATCCTCGTAACTGATTAATTTGGAGGGACCCAGCACAGCGTCCAGCTCCTTCTGGACTTTCTCTAAAGAGAAACATTAAGGATACATATTTTGGGGCGGGGGAGAGAGAGAGAGAGAGTGTGTGTGTGTGTCTCTATATCCCGGATAGGGTGACCAGACAGCAAGCATGAAAAATTGGGACACTTTTCTTTTCGGGGATAGGTATAGTTGCCTATATAAGACAAAGCCCCTAATATTGGGACGGTCCCAATAATATCAGGACATCTGGTCACCCTAATCATGGAGCCTTTTCTTTTCCCTGGCTGGAATCTTATTTGAATCTCTCCTTTATTGCTGGGTTAACATTAGTGCAAGGGGAAAGCCCTACCAGCAGGACAGATGTAGCAACTAACTGGGAGAGATTATCAGCACATTCCACAGATACCCAGACAACACATGGCTGAAACCCAGTGTCAGGGCCAAATTTGGCCCTGGTAAAGAGCTTTTCCCTTTCTTTTCTCTGAGAGAAAGACTGATGGTGGGGGCAGCACCCTCAGTAACTACTCATGGCCATGAGTGCACTGTGTAGATGACCTCTTGAGGTCCCTTCCAGTCCCACGATTCTATGATGTTTGCTTCTGAGGCAGCCAGGAACAAGGCTGCTGCACAGGGAAAGCTTTCTCTAGCTTTGTTTCACAGATTAGACTCCTGTTTCTATGCCGTGCCCAGCACCTGTCCCATACAGTTTATTTCAGGTACTGAGAGAACAACACAGTTTTATGTGAAGTGGGATCAGCTGGGAGTATAGCTTAGCAGAGCAGGAATTCAAAATGTAGAGCAATCAAGACATTATCTTAGCTGGAAACAGGAGACCTCTAGTGCTAGTAAAGTGCAATGACATTCACAGATGTAAAGTAAAGAAGCATCCTTGCAAGATGAAAGCAATAGCTGGGATATAGAATGGCAGCCAAAGGATTCAAGGCCCCCCTTTTGGCTATGCATCTGAATGATGTTCCGGTTTATAAATGAAGGATGAGAAGGCTTCATAGCATTGCCCTTTGGCTTGAGCAGATAGCCAGTGTGCAGGGCCTCGCTGGTCGTTTCCATTAGGAGTAGCTGATTATACAAATACGGTATTTCTTTGGTGCAATCCTGTAGATTTGCAAGTAATGTACACCAAGTCCTGTTTCCCTGAACACGTAGGATCAAACCAGAGGCAGTTTCCCTTGCTCATAATTTCCACGCTTGCCTTCCCTGCCAGCACTCTGACCACTCCAGCACTCTGACCAAAAGAAGCTCTTTCTTTGCATCCACTCCAGGCCATGCTTTTACCATTGCTCTCCGATTTCTCCTGGCTTTTCTCACTGCTTTCTGCTTCTGACAAAAGCCCACAGACACAAGCCAATCAATGCACCAACCTCCACATGTTCAATCAGTTCCCAGGAATCCCCTCTTATTCACCCAGAATTAATTCTTGCTCCGCTGTTCCATGTGGCCAGTGCTTTGGGCAGTGACTTCTCTTGTTTCAGCTATCTGACTCCATAAAGGAGTTTAATGCGCTTCTTTCAGTTGGCCAAAAGGAAAGGCAGCTGGCACACCCAGCAGCCTCAGCAAGGTCTGTGATTGCCTATAGATCAAAGCCACACTTGCTGGCAGCTACCAACACCCTCCAGCATGACAGTGTGAATGAAATGCAAGTTGGTGTTCCATCCTGGAGGCAGAGATGACCTGTGCCTGCCAATAGTGGGTGGGGGAGAAGGAGTGAGGGCAGCCAGCTTTAGCAGTGTTACTGAGCATGCTCAGTACAAACCAAACAGCAAATCTGAGGGTGGGGGGCATGTGACCCCTTATCCCCCCAGGCCCCACCCACACATCACCTCTGCCTGGAAGTGAAGATGGAAGGGACTGAGCAGCAATAACTGAGAGAGATACTTGGGAAGTACCATCTGCATGTGCTGTAGGGGACACTAGTATTTAGTGAATTAAAAGTCCCGCATTTGCGCAATCACAAAGACAACTTTACCAGCTAGCAACTCTGAAAGCACGTCCCCGGCCAGGGGCATGTTCCTCATTGAGGACCATAACTACAATAGCATGTTCCTCTAAAGGAGGCCTCCACACCAGCATTACCCTGTTCCTGGCAGCACCACCACACACTAGGACTTGTGGCCCAGAGGGACACCTGAGAGTTAGACTGTGTTGCAAGGCATGCTGGGAAGGAGGCAGCGTATATAAGTAGCTCCCTTCCTTCATAACAGAGAGAGAGGGTGACATGATTACTGACAGTCTCTTCAAAGGACCTTGAGAGAACCCGTGTATAAAGTCAGATGGCTGGAGAAGGAATCCCAAGGAGGGATAAAATGTTTAGATACTTGTGGCTCAGGGAACCACTGGGAAGAAGAAGCCCCAAGTGAGTGAAGTTTGTTTGCGTTGGGACTTTGTGGTTTATTTGGACGTCTGAGTTTATCTGTGTAAGCAGTGTCAGGATGAGCTCCACCCTGACATCTGGTGGTGAGGTGCGGCAAGTTGTGGAAAAGAACTTCAGGGGCCGATCTCATTTGCATAGGCACACCCACCACGCCTAGAATGAGACCATAGCTGCCCAAATGGTCACTTTGGCTGCTGTGGGATCCCCAGTGTCTCTGTTATTGGGGCAGGAAGAATAAATTGTTATTACCCTGATTATGGGAACTGTGCTTGGAACTGTACGTGGCCTTTTGTTATGATGGAGGGATTCACCATCAACTAAGTAGCACTCGCTAGGCAAGGGTCATGGGTTCCAAAACTGTGTGAATGGAGAGAGGCTGGGGACAAGTATTAATACTTGGTGGCATGGGCCCCTTGGTGAGGGCCTTACATGCTAATTGCACTTCCTCCTCTCTCCACTGTGGAATATCAGAGCTAATTTTGATTTCATTAGAAGTCTAGTTATAGGCTGCTGAGCTCACTTTGGGCTGACAGTGCACCAGCACTGGGGCTCCCCTATTATAAGCTGAATTCACCTAAGAGCTGAAATCACTGAGTGTTGTGTTAAGTAGTGGGGGAGCCTGAAGATATATTGTGGAGCAGTTTGCGGGGCGGCTGGTGAAGCAGTTCGACGCAGCGCAGTGTGTGGATGGCAGGAGCTGCTTGTGGGCCGTGGAGCTGAGTGAAGGAGTTCGTGGGGCGGCTGGCGGAGCAGAGCGCAGCTGAGCGAAGGAGTTCATGGGGCGGCTGGCGGAGTGGAGCGCCGCTATGGAGCTATGGGGCGGTCAGCTTCAGATCACGTAAGGTGCCTCTTACCCCTGTCCCATTTCCACCCAGGTTGGGAGGTAAAGCTCCGCAGATAAACTTTCGAACTCTGGGGCTGCCCTGACCAGGGACAGAGACTTTTGGGGCATTGGACTTTTGGGACTTTGGGGTTGCTGGACTCAAGAACCAAAGGGAAAAGGGCATGCCCCAATTTGCCTGGGGTGGGTTTTTTTGCTCATGGGTTGTGTTATGAATCCTGTTGGTGGTGTTTCCCCAACATAATGCCACATTGTTTCTCTCTGTTATTAAAAGACTTTTGCTACACTCAGACTATGTGCTTGCGAGAGGGGAAGTATTGCCTCTTGGAGGAGCCCAGCGGGGGTGGTATATATTGGTCCCAGGTCACTGGGTGGGGGCTCGAGCCGGTTTGCATTGTGTTATTGGAATGGAACCCCTAGATATTGAACCCGGCCCTTGTTGCTGCCAACTCTGACGGGCAGAAGGGTTACATCTGAATGAAGCACCAGTATCTTGTGGAAAGGTGATAGAGCTTGGCTTGAGAACCAGACACAAACTGTGGAAAACCCTACATCTCTAAGAAGCAAGGGGCAGTGGGAGGTCAGAAATCAAAGCGGGCTGACTCAAATCTCAGTCCAGGCATCTGCTTCTATATCAGGGACCCATCTTGGAGCTGCAGCCACCAACTGCCAGTTTTAGACTTACAATCACCTAATAAAATTGGGCAGAAGTGGGTACTTTCTACATAAATGCACGATCTTATGTATGGTGCACCCCCTCACCTTGGATGTCTGGGTAAGCCATCATATAAAGCACTGCCCAGCGCATGGTGGTGGTTGTGGTTTCTGTGCCTGCCAAGAAAAGGTCGAAAATAGTCTGGACCAGGTTGTCTTCATCAAAGGTAGAATCAGGGTCAGCTTTGCTCTGCAGGTGACAGTCAGAGGTTTGAGGTTAGGGTGCAGAAGGTAGGACAATCTGGGTAATAATGAGGGTCACTCTGTTCTGTTTTGATGCCCAGCAGTGTGCAATGTCTATAACTTTACAAAACAAAAAAAACCTGTATTTTTAAAAGAACACTGAGAAACAGGAATGAGGATTTCATCCCTCCATGCTCCTTCATCGTTTCCACACGCCATGCCCTGTCACTCAAGCAAGAGGTGAAGAAAAGTTTCTTTGCTTCCAGCATACGAGTTGCAAAATCCTGCTCATCTGAACTGTTCTGTGTGACAGATAGTCCTGGGCGGTTTAGTTGGGTTGTTTGCATCTGCTGGCAGAATCTCACAGTGCCAGGATTTGTCTAATTATTTTGCAGTTAACATTGTTCAAATTCAGAACTTGATAGGGCTCAAAAAGACAAATGCAGAGTCTCCTCTATTTGACTTGAATCCAGAGGAAGCTCATGAATTTCGTGAAGTGCTGGGGGGATATCTGTGCTATGACCAGCGAATTATATCTCTGACTTTCTTGGGTGGTAAAAGGCAGGGAAGAGGAACTGGGGGCATGGTTGGATGTGACTGGCAGTGCCTCACAGAGGGAGACATTCTATTCGAGGCCTGACACGCTGACCGATTAGAAAATGGTCCCTAGTTGGGGTAGATAGTGAGGCCTCCTCGGTGCTGCGGTAATAATAAAAAAGTAGATCTGGCCAAAAAAATATTTTTTTCCAGATAGTAATTTTGCTGACAAATGGATCTTTTTGGGCACCAAAACTATTTGTGAATTCAGGTCAAATTTGGTGAAAAGTTTCAGCCAAAGAAAGAAAGGGGGGTGGGAGGGGGGGAAAAAAGACAAGAAAATGAAGGATGGTCTAGATATTTTGACTTTTTGTTCTGAAAACTAGTTATATTAATTTTAAAGGGTGCAAAACATCCCAAAACAAAATGAAAAACTGAAAAATAAACCATTTTGTGTCGAATAAAATGTTTCATTTAACCCAAAAATAATTTTTGTTTTCAGGTTTTCATTTCTTTTTCAGCCTAAATGGATTTTTTTCCCCCCCAGAGTTTTAGGTTTGGCCCCCAAACCAAACAATATCAATTATTCGCTCACTTCTGTAAGGCAGTGCAAAAGTGAACTTGTTTAGGATCTTTCCATCAGTTTTTTCTCCATGTGATAGGGCCTATTTCCAACCCTGCTAGGCATTGTTTTCCATGTGCAGTGTTGTTGTAGCCAACAACATTTTCATTTTCAAGTGAAAGTTCATGAGGCCTTTTCTCAATCGTATCAAATATTTGATCCAACGTGTTCCTTGAATCCAATAGTTTTGTGATTCATTCAAAAAGAACAATGACGTTTGTCTAGTACGATGTATATTTTAAATCCCCATTCTATTTACTACTCCCAGTACTGATGTCTCTGAGCACTGACTGCAGCATATCTTTCTCCTTACTGTTAATTCCATGATATTATTAAGGGTTTAAATTACACTTACTGTAATTGCTCTCTTCCATCTTTTAAAATCTCCTTACCACCTGTTTGCTTTTTTCCCATTACTTTGATATCACCCAGGTCTCCATGGCAATTTGTTTGGGTCATCATTTCTAAGTCTACATTCACATAATATTAGGGTCTTGGAATTTTTTTAAAATAAACTCTTCACAGATTGTCTATAAAATCAAAGAACTTGATCCTACTTCCAAAAAAGTAATGACTTCAATGGGAGGAGATTAGAACCGTAAAATCATATGAAACATTTCAGAGGGTTCTTTCCCATCTTATCCTGGGGAGGTTGTGTTTATACCAGAGGACAGCAGTGAAGCCCCAAAAGCATAGTCATCATATACAGCACAGACACTTACTTTGTCTATCTGAGCCAGGTAGAAATCAATGAAATCCTGGGGTTCGTCTGGTGACCCACTCTCTTGGTGGCTTCTGAGCTCCTTCCTTGCAAAAGACCGGAGAAACTCTTGGCAATAGAATGCCTTCTGGTGAGCGCCTGGGAGATGATTCATGAACCAGGGGAAAATATCATACAGCTGTGAGAGAGGCACAAGTGAGATGCTTTCATTCGTTGCTTTTAACAAATTCATGGTGGGTCTCTCAAAATGTTAAAATATCCAGGTGAAATTTAGCCAGTGAGATCAGTGAGTTAATTACTCAGCAGGGTACATTTTCAGCATCATGTGCGGGGATTTCAGCCTCAGGACTCCAGTTGGTATTACTCGGACATATGGCTAAAACTCCATTGTATAACGTTTGGAAAACGTAACCCTAGAGTCTAGGGAGGAGAACCCTTTGAGTGTAAACAGAGACAGATTCAGAAAGAGAGGCTCTGCGTCAGCTGTCTGCTTCCTCTGCTCTGACCGAAAAAGCCCTATGGGGCCAGAGAGTCATTTCTGCCACGATATCCTACTGCCAGCTGGAAACTAATTCCTGCTGTTTGTTAGCACCTCGAGTTCTTTCAGTCATTTCTGCTTTTCAGCTTTCTGACTCTGATTAAATACTAGATATTGTATTTTTTCCTTGACAAATTTGCTTGTATTTAATAAAAAGAAAAGGAGGACTGGTGGCACCTTAGAGACTAACAAATTTATTTGAGCATAAGCTACTCTGAAACCTTGTATTTAATGTCAGTTTATCAGTCTTGCCCATATCACCAGTCTTGCCACCCCCAGCCCCCTGTATTATCTACTTGCTTTCTCAACATTCCCCTTTGTATAATCTACAAAGGTAATGTGTACTTAAAATCTTTTGTTTAGATCTTTAACAAAGAGTACATGGAACAAGATGGAACGCTGCTCTTTGCAGCACCCCATTAGATATTTCTCTGCACCTCAATGCATCGCTGTTCATTTTTGCTTGCTATACTTCACTTACATGTCAGTCCATTTGGAATTGATTTTTCTAGCAAGCTTTCCAGAGGCACTGAACGTGTTCCTGAAGTCCGGGGAACAGGTTCTGCCCCCTCTTGTGGTCACACAAGTGACGGGAGGATTCAAGGCCCTTTTCAACTTTACTCCTCCCTACTGATCCACTCCTGTCTATTATCATGTTATCTGCCTCTGCTAGCAACGCCAGCCTCAACCACCGGTTTATCGGCTTCTCCCAAAGCAGCCCTCATGCTTTCTTTCATGCCACCTCTTACATACAGGATACCTTCCCCAAGGTAGTCCATAGGGCTATCATATTCTGAAGGCCCACTTCTAATCTGATACCTACAGGAAATTAGCCCAGTAACATTAAGTAGGGGCAAAAGTCAATTGTGATGGAGACTGCTACACTTATGATGGTCAGAAGCGCGGTGGAAGTCAAAAGTGATGGGTCTCCATCCTGGAGCAATTATAAGGGGCAGGAAGATGTAAGGCGACCGGATGTCCTGATAATATCAGGACAGTCTCAATATTGGGGGCTTTGTCTTTTATAGGCAACTATATTCCCTCCCCCCCCCCCCCCAAAAAAAAAAAAAAAAGGTGTCCCAATTTTTCACACTGGCAATCTAGTCATCCTAGGGAGATGGCTGCTGAGGGTGGATCAACAGCCAGGCTGCAGACAGAGGGGGAGGAGTTTCTCCAGGAACTGTGCATCTTGCTCTGTTGAAGAACTGCTTTTGCTTTTCCTTCAGGAGCAAGAAGAGGTTTCAGGACTGATAAAGACTGGCACAGAACTACTTTGACAAGCAGATCTCCTAAATCAGTACTGGAGCATCACAGTGTCAGACTGAGCCTACTGGACCTGAGGTGGATCTAGGCAATGCCCACAGCATATGGGAACCCTCAGGGCTTTCTTTGCACTCCCTTTTTTAAAAAAAAACCAGAAAAGGCGATCGACTAGCTGACAATCTAAGTAAGAAAAAACAAAAATAAGTCCCCAAAGGGGCCAAGAAAAACTGATGAGGGACATGCCAAGGCCACTGAGTGCAATCTGGGTTCACTGCCTGTTCCGAACGAACTAACGGATGGATGGGTGGATGGAATCACTGCCCTCTTTATACCTTGGAAACCCAATGCTGTAGCTAGACGTGTGGGTGAAAGGCTCTGGCATCAGGGAAGGAGTGGGGGAGGGCTTCAGTGTCATCACTCACACAGGCCCAGAATACTGGACGTTCCGGTACTTCTGGGAATGGTGTGGGCCCAGCCCCGTTGGTGTGACCCCACCCCAGCTGGCATGACCTCACACGCACAGTGCATCTGGGAGTTACCCTGTATGGGAGGCAGTGCCATCTGTAAGTGCACCCAGCCCCCACGGGTGTGACCTCAAACACACCATGCATGCAAGGTCATGCCAGAGGGGGCAGAGTGGCACACTCTTAAAAATGGCATCCCCCATCCGATACTGGACAAACCATGTCCAATTTGGTCGTAGTACCAGATGGGGGACAGATCACCCCAAAAGAGGACTGTCCAGTTCCAAACCAAATGAGTAGCCTCCCTAACTTCAGCAGCTCGCCCCTGCAAGAGCCTTACCTTGCTGCCAGCGTCTTTCCCTGCAGGGAGCAGCCCAAGTCCTTCCCCATAGCCAGTCTTTCCCTGCAGCGGGGAAAGGCTCCAGCTGCAGGGAGGCAGTGGGACACCACACTGCTAAAAACAGCAGTGTACATGGGGAGGCAAGGCTTGGGCGCTGCATACAGACCCACGCTTTTCAGGTGTGTCTTTACTCTGCTGCCCTAAACTGGGCCTTCACCAGAGACACTGCTATTCTTACCCATGCAAGGGGGGCTATGCTCGTATGCACCCTGTGACGTTGCACTCCATAGGATTTTATAAAAATATGCTAATGAGTGTGAATATAATGTAACTGGAATATGCTTCATGCAAAAGGTCTCTTGTAAGGTATCGTTACAAAGCTTATAATCTACTGAGTGTGTTCGTCCTATTTGTATGAATGTATCATTTTTATATCTGAAACTAGAAATATGAAATATAACTCTGAGGTCCTACTGTAATGATGCAAAGGGTGGGCCATTAATGGTGGTTTAGAATCTTGATGGCACCCATTGACTAGGACAATTGGCTGTAGATGGTTTATTTATCTGCAAGCCTTCTTGTGGACGTGGGGGCCAGCCTGTGGGTAATGAAGAATGAGGTCTTACAGGGACATGTGACCATGTCACCTAATACTGAAATCCATCTTAAATATGGTGCTTTTCCGTTTAGAAAAGAGAGAGACAAAAGATTCCCACCTTGGGCCGAAGCTATAAAAGTGGGTAGAACAGAACAAAGGAGGCGGCAGTCAGGAGAAATCCCCTAGATACCACCTAAACTGGAACAAAGGACAGTAACTACGGGGGTGTGAGTGATTGCTGGACCCAGACTAGGAAGGAGTCCAGTCTGCGAAAGCTTATTGGAACATTTCTGTGGGTGAGATTTCATCTGTATTCAGTTTCCTACTGTATTAGGCTTAGACTTGCGTGTTTTATTTTATTTTGCTTGGCAACTTACTTTGTTCTGTCTGTTATTACTTGTAACCACTTAAATCCTACTTTTTATACTTAAGGAAATCACTTTTGCTTATTAATTGACCCAGAGTAAGTAATTCACACCTGGGGAGCAAACAGCTGTGCATATCTCTCTATCAGTCTTATAGAGGGCGGACAATTTATGAGTTTACCTTGCATAAACTTTATACAGAGTAAAACGGATTTATTTGGGGTTTGAACCCCATTGGGAACTGGGTATCTGGGTGCTGGAGACAGGAGTACCTGCTAAGTGGTTTTCAGTTAAAGCCTATAGCTTTGGGGGATGTGGGTCAGACCTGGGTCTGTGTTTGTAGCAGGCTGGCGTGTCTGGCTCAACAAGGCAGGGCTCTGACGTCCCAAGCTGCCAGGGAAAATGGGCTCATGGGTAGTCTCAGCACATCAGGTGTCAGTCCCAAGGGGGTTTCTGTGACCCAACCCGTCACACACCCTACATGATGCCGAAAGAAGCAGGCATTACAGATGTACCCTAAAAGAGACTGGAAGCCACAGGCAGCTTCATCCCACTAATGCAGCGATACCTCACGTCCCCCCTTACCCTTGTCTGCGCCCCCCCCTCCCTAGAGCCGGGGCCAGGAGCAGGGATGCGGTTCCAGGAGGGGGGATGGGCCACAGCTGGGCGCAGGGCTGGGAGTGAAGCCAACACCCGGGGTTGGGGCCAGGAGTGGAGCACGGTGGTGCTCCTACCCCACCCCCCGTGGGAGCTGGCCTGGGCCCCAGCGGTGCCCCCTAATATTCCTCCATTCCCCCCTACGGGGGCACACCCCACAGTTTGGGGACTTCTGCACCAATGGGAATATGCAGAGGCCGCCTCAAAGAGGAAGTTGAATTTTGGTTTCTGCTTTCTTGATAAACACAAGGAGGAGCCCACCTTTGCCTATGAGCCAACAGCATCTCACTGCCAGTCAGCATCTCCAGACGGAGCTGCTCTCGGCTTTGCACCAATTTGTCCCTGAACCACCATGCCAATGGCTACCGTGATTCTCTGCCAATTCCTATCTGTATGACCAGCTGAGAACTTGCATCTGGGATGGAAGACAGGCTGGGAGAAGAGAGAAGGTTCCCAAGAAGGAGGCAATCCAAGGCCAGCTGCTATTGGCTCCATGCGAGAGCACTGACATGGCCTGCCTGTTAGAGGTCAGAAGCCCTTCATCCAGCCTGAGATAATGGCACCCACGCCCTAGAAGCTGGCCCAATGCCCAAGTCTGAATTTTTCTATGAATTTTCATGTAGTTTTCTACATGTTGAAGCTTCAGGCCTCGTCTCAGCCTAAGACAAATCAGTGAGACTGTCATAGGCATGCGGGGTGTAACATCTGGGTGTGCTTCAGGTCTTCAGACTGCAGCATACGGTGAGTGCTGAAGAGACCCCGTACCAAGGTATCCAGGAGGGGAGGCTGGGCACTGACGGTTTGATAAAAAGATGGCTACCTGGAGTTAGCCAGCTAAGGCTGTGTCTACACTATGCACCTTTTAGCGACACAGCTGTGCTGCTGCAGCCGGGCCACTAAAAGGTGCCCAGCATAGCCGCTCTTTGGCGGCAGGAGAGCGCTCTCCCGCCGACACAATAAACCCTCCCCCAACGAGAAGCGGTCGCTTTGTCGGTGGAAGAAAGCACTGTCCACACCAGCGCTTTTCATCAGTAAAACTTGTGTCGTTCGGGGGCGTGGGGGTTTCACGCCCCTGAACGACACAAGTTTTACCAACAAAAGTGCAGCATAGACAAAGCCTAAGATTCCATTTACTCCAAAAACCTGAAACCTTCTTTAATCCGGCATGTTGTACACCAGCCCTCACTAACTGTATAATATATAGTAAATTCCTCAATGTAGAGATCTCACTTCCTTCTTTGTTGGGTGAGAAACCTCGCTTGCTTTGGATACTGATAAAATAATGAGAAGCGCTTGTACGTACTCACCATCTCGGTGATGCTGCCTCCAAAGTTGACCAAATAATCATTGCTTTCAATCAGCTGGTGGAAATTTTTGTCCTCAGTGGAAAAGCGATGGCCAAACATCACAGCCGCAATCACGTTTGAGACCGAATGGATGATGGGGAAAGAAGGATCCAGGGGATCTCCTGCAAAAATAGTGATCAGAATTCACATTAACGTTTCCAACACTGCTCCTCCCTCCCCCTACTGAGAGAGGAATCCTGCGCAGGCCACCGAAGAGGGAGGGGGAGAGGCAGCAGGGCTTTCTCAGTTTGAATGGGTTTGATTCTGTGGAACTGGGGGGTCAAGCACTCTCGATGGACTCATTGCCCAAAATGAGTTTGATATAAGTAGGTTCCTAACTCCATATTTAGACACCAAACTAATTGTGGTCTGATTTTCAAAGGTGCTTCGGCAGCCCCCAGCTGTCTGCCTCTAAACCCAGACCAGTTGGTGGTAATGATGCCCGATAGGAAAGGTTTGGCCAACTTTTTGCTGGAAAAGTCCTCAGGTTTGAGGTCCTGCTGGATCACCTGCTGTGTTTGAATGAGCGGGTCCAGCAATAGTCAAGGCTGCTTTTTTATGTTGTCAGCTGTTGTAAAGCTAGTAAGGAGCCTGTGACTGTGCCCTGTCATAGTCTGCCCTCCCTGCATTCATCCAGGGCGTGATCACTTCTCGGATGGATTACTGAACTGCACTCTTCATGGTATTGATCCACTGCTCGATGGAAATGGTAGGGTTGTCAATAATAATGCAGAAAAGGCAGAAGTATTCAGCTAATATTTTTGTTCTGTATTGGGGGCGGGAAATGAGAAGATGTAGTCATATATGATGATGAAACATTTTCCATTCCAACAGTAACTCAGGAGAATGTTAAGTAGCAGCTGTGAAAGTCAGACATTTTTAAGTCAGAGGTCTTGATAATCTGCATCCAAGACTTCTAAGAGAGCTGGCTGAGGAGCTCACTGGACCATTAATGTTGATTTTCAATAGCACTTGGAAAACTGGGGAAGTTTCACAAGAGTGGGAGAATGCTAACGTTGTACCAATATTTTAAAAGGGCAGGCAATTATGTGTCTGTCACTCTGACATTGAACCCATAGATATCAGGCAAGAAAGGGGAGCAGCTAATACAGGACTTGATTAATAAAGAATTAAAGGAGAATAATATAATTAATGTCAATCAACACAGGTTTAGGGAAAATAGATCCTGTCAAATTAACTTGATATCTTTTTCTGATGAGATTACAAGTGTAGTTTGCTAAAGGTATTAGTGTTGATGTAATAAACTTAGAATTCTGTAAGCCATTTGACTTGGTATTGCATGACAGTTTGGTTAAAAAACAGGAACGATACAAAATTAACACAGCACACATTAAACGGCTATAAAAATGGCTAATTGATAGGTCTCAAAATGTAACTAAATGGGGAATCGTCACTGAGCGTGTGTTTTTCTAGCGGGGTGCAACTGGCATTGATTCTTGGCCCTACGTTATTTAACATGACTAGAAAAAAAAACAAACCATTCCTCATGAAGTTTGTAGATGACAAAGATTGGGGGAGTGGTGAATAATGAAGACAGGTCATGATCATTTGGGAAGGGAAGTGCACGCAAACCATATGCGTTTTAACATAGTGAAACGTAAACATATACATCTGGGAACAAAGGATGCAGGCCATACTTACAGGATGGGGGGCTCTATCCTGGGAAGCAGTGACTGTGAAAAAGATTGAGGGGTTGTGGTGGATAATCAGCTGAACATGAGCTCCCAGTGCAATGCTGTGGCCAAAAGGACTAATGTGATCCTGGGATGCATAAACAGGGGAACCTTGAGTAGGAGCAGAGAGGTTGTTTTACCTTTGTATTTGGCACTAGGGCTACTGTTGCTGGAATCCCATGGCCAGTTCTCGTGGCCACAATTCAAGAAAGATGTTGATAAATTGGAGAGAGTTGAGAGAAGAGCCACAAAAATGACTCAAGGATTAGAAAACCTGCCTTGTAGTGATAGACTCAAAGAGCTCAATCTGTTTATCTTAACAAAGAAGGTTAAGGGGTGACTTGGTTACAATCTGTAAGTACCTAGATGAGGAACAAAGATGTAATAACAGGCTCTTCAAACTAGCAGACAAAGGTATAACAAGATCCAACAGTTGGAAGTTGAAGCTAGACAAATTCAGACGGGAAATAAGAGGGTTTTTTTTTTTTTTTTTTTTAAAACAGCGAGGGTAATTAACCACTGGAACAATTTACCACGGTTCAGGGTTGATTCTCCACCATGGCAATTTTTAAATCAAGATTGGATTTTTTTTAAAAGCTTAAAAGCTCTGCTCTAGTTCAAATAAAATTATTTTGGGAAAGTTCAGTGTCTTATTTTATACAGAAGGTCCGACTAGAAGATCATAATGGTCCCTTCTGGCACCGGAATATATGAACCTATGAATAGGGCTATAATTGAAGGCTCCAGAAATATCAGCTGGTGCTGAACCACTTCCTTAGCAGTGGGTCTTACAAGGAGCACGTCCCACATATGCTCCATAGCTAGTACTGGACTCCAGCTTAGTTTCAGCTAAAATTCAAAGTGTTAGTTATGACCTGTGAAGTTATTCATGGATTGGTTCCTGGTAGAGCCCTGCGCAAGACGACGTTTAATTCTGCTCCTGCCCTGCAATACTCACTCCCACCCACTCCCGCTATTGTGGCAGCAGGTCCTGCAGGTCTGGTGGGATCCCAGTCCCGCTGCAGGGCTCTAGTTCCTGGCTACTTTAGAGCCTCACTTATGTGTGTTCAGATTTATCTTAACATAAAGCACTGGTATTAACTCCGCCCATATCTAGCCATCTGTGGCCTGGAATTCTCTCCTCTTGCTGGCATGACAGAGACACGCGTCTGGAAGTGAAAAGGCCCAGCTATGCTGGCAATGATGTACCTCTCTCATTCATAAAGTACTCCACCAGGTGACGGGCCTCCTCTTGGATTCGGTGCTCCAGGCCTTTCTTGCCCAGCCCCAGGTTCCGTAGGGTCATCAGCCCAAAGCGTCTCTGCTGCTTCCAGGTGTGACCACTTGTGAAAATAATACCTGAGGCCATTGAGAATTGTTGTTTATATAAAGCAAAATCCTTCACATAGTAACAGTTAAATCTAAAATAAATTTTCTAACAGGAGAGGTAAATGCAGAAGAATGTGACTCCTAGCTGAACTCCTTTATCTGGCCACAGATGTGATAAGGCTTGTGACAACTTCAGAAAAGTACTTGATGTCGAGGGTTTTGTTGCTCTTATAAGAGAAATAGAAAGTGGGGCTTCAAAAACTCAGGATGCAGTTTTCGTAAATCATTTGTAATACAAAACCATGTAATTCTACAGCTGGGAACCCACACCAGGAATTCTAGAGAGGAGGGGAATTTCGTTGGGTGAGATTTGCTGCAGTGCAAGGCATGACTAAAAGGGCAAGAATGGTTGTGTTTGAATGACAGTGCAGGGATCTGACCTGAAGCCCAGCAGGTGAGAAGATCCTGCCCAGGTTAAAAAGCCATCACATTAGATGACTATGACAAAACTAGTACTGTGTAAAGCATATGTACAATGGGAGTAATGCCAGCTGATGTTCACATTCCTGGCTGATGCTTCAAACAAACTTATTAGTCAGGATTTTGCTCCTCCGTTCTATTCAGTGGCTGTTTGCCTCATTGATTAGTATCAGAAAAGTCACTTTTGTAGTGATTTTAACTGTTTGCAGCAGCATTCCCATGGGGAGATGACTATGGAAGCAGGGAGCAGCCACACTTAAAGGATCATGTGAACTTACTTTTTCTGTATAGTTAATAAGGAAAGAAAATGTTACCCTTTCCTCCGGCCGTTTTCCGAAAGAAAGGGGTTGTTGGCCGGCCAGAGACGTCTTCAGAGCGGACAGTCAGGCCATCCTTCACAGTTGGGAATCCATTCAGTATGATGATAGGAATATGTCCCATCCACAAGGTGAAGATGTTGCCATAAATCTGTGCCAACTAGAGACATCATCAGTGCCAGAAAACCACAAGTCAGAAAAACTGTACACAATGAATCAACCGCCCAGCTTACTCCAGGACGCTCTCTTGGGGGTGGGAGGGGGTGCTGTAGAAACATTTGTAGTGAAACCCCGAACCATGGCGAAAGACGAGCTAAAGTCAGAAAAGCCTCATAGCTGACTGAGATAAGACCATACTCTCTCATCCAACAGGATGTCTCAGCAGCTGTGTCATGGGGATGCTATTTAAATGTCTTGTACGGAATGGGATTAGAATTACCTACAGGTGAGTTTCACCTCATGATGGACAGACGTCCCCAGGAGTAGAATGGCTTGTGCCTTCCAATTAAGGGGACAATTCTGTGGTGTCTCTTCTAATACCTTGTGTGTAAACATTGCATATAAAACACACCGAATAAAGGTGGTAACTGACATGCTTGGGAGATTTATTATTGTTCCTTGGAGTCACAGTTTATCAGGGTTAGTTATATGCGATAATTCTGGGCAATCTCATGCATCTCAGTCTTCCTAAGTACCCCTTGCAGTGACCTACCTCTGAACTCACTAATAAGCATATCATTTTCTCCTTTAGAGCTAACAGCAAATTACAAACAGCCCAGTGCCCAGAAACATCCCCATTAATTTATTTCCCCATCAGAATCCTAGAAGATTAGGGTTGGAAGAGACCTCAGGAGGTCATCTAGTCATTCCTCTCACCTGCCCCTGTTTTCCGAATCCTTTAAAACAACCAGATCTCTTGGCATGTTATAAAGGGACATTCACTCCAGAACTTGTATAAAGGGCAAATTTCTGCCTAAGGCAGCTGGTCATTTGCTGCCTCTCTCTTTGCAATAATTTCTGTTGTTGGTGTTTGAAAAAGATCTTTCTGTCTCGCAATGCTCCTTCCTTCTGCCTGATGAAATTGGGTGTGTTCCAGGTTCTTACCGTAGAAGTGAATGCAATGCCACCTACTGAGCATTAAGGCTTCAGCGAAGAATTGAGCTGGGAAGGAGCGTAGCCATCCCAGAAACAAATACTTTGGATATGAGCAAATGTAGCAAGAAATACTGAAGGAAACCAGGCGACAGTTGAATAGATTGAGGCTGAAATTGTCTAAGTGCCTCAATAAATCCGTATTTAACACCTGCAGCTCCCATTGACGTCAGTGGGACTTGGGGGAGCTCAGCACCTCGAAATATCATCTCACTTTATCTAGGTAGTTACATATACATTTAGGAGCCCACTCATGACCTACCAGGGTTTGGGGACCCCCCCCTTTAAGTCAATTCTTTTTGCTGAGTCAGGAATACTTCGTTCTCATTCAATCTTCTGCTCAGCAGATGTCATTAAATTCACACTTTCATCACTAACAGGTAATGGAATTTATGGCCATCGTTTACTATCCCATGCACAAGCCAGATGAAATGTTATTTAGCATGCAGAAGTGCCTTATGTGCCGCCTTTTGCTAATTTTATCATTTACTTGGTTATATTTGGACACACACTCACAATACCTTAATGAGAGTCTCATGCTGGCGTTTGAAATCCATCTGCCACATGGTGCCGATGAGCGGGAGGGGAGTTGGTCCAGGAGGAAGCCTGCTACATGCCCACTTCAGTTTCAGAAATTGCACAACAAAGAGAGAGATGACCAGAGTTACTAAAAACTCACTTATCCCCAACATCACCCTGCTGCTCTGTCTGTCTGTCCACTTTGTGGTCAGGTCTGAACTCTCCCTGTCTTTTTTGAGGTTCCAGCTCTCCCTAAATAGGCTTTAATCCCCTTCTATCTACCTCTCTCCTTCTCCCTGTGATTCCCTGCTTTTATACCTATCATCAGAGTGGTGAATTGCAAGTTTCATGTGTATTTAATAAGACCTTTGTACTGTAAGCCAATCTTTCTGCTAGCCAAACCTTACCCACCAGACCATAAACTCTAAGCTCACAGTGAGACTGGTCTGCCCTCTGCTGTATAAATGTTTTGTGTAAAGGTAAAAACCAGTTTCAACATTAATTATATAATTTGATGAAGGGCTGGGAGAAAGCCCTTGGGAAAGTTTTCACACAAATTGAGAACTCTCTCAGAAAGGAAAGGTTACTTATCTTGTACAGTAACCTGAGTTCTTCAAGACGTGTCCCCCTATGGGTTCTCCACGTCAGGATATCTGCATGCCCATGCCCTCTTGATTTGAGATTTTGTCAGCTCTGTCCATAAGTCCGCTCCTGCGCCTCAGACACCCTCGTTCCCCAATACAAGAGTATATGGGGGTGCAGACCTGCCACCACTTGTAGCCTACCAAATATATTAAGTAGAAATTAGGCTTTGGTATGACAGAAAATAGAAGTTAGAAAGAACATGACCCAGGGTTATGCTACTGTTATGTTTTGGTTGTAACTGTTTAAGCAAGGTTTTCAGTGAGTGATTTCAATGTTTCATTAAATGCTATCTGTATTGATAGCATAGGAAGGACAATGGTGGAGATGTTAATTTAAATAATGTGTAATGGAAAGAGCCAATGAGGAGATAGCAGAATAAAATTATGGCAAGGGGCAGTTTATTGTTAATTAGTGTTATAATGGATTATCAAAGGAGCCATTTTGTTAAATTGGGGAGAGCTCCAATTAATATCAAAAGGGGACCGTTATGTTCCAGGATTTTAAGGTTGTACTGCACTCTGTGGTCAGTGGACTGATCAGCCATTGATACATGAGTTCCTGTTTGAGTGTAAGTATTGTATAATTGGAGTGTGGTGGAAGTGGTAATTGCATGCCTCTTTGCTTAACTAGTCATTTTTCTTTTTGAATAAAGTTTGGTATTAAAGTGTTGCCTAGTGATCCTCTACTAAATAAATGTTTGGTGAGTCTGAGAGGGTGCTCTATACAGAGGAGTTTAAGTCCGTCCTCCCTCAGATCTTAAAAACCCTTTTTTTTAAATCCAAAGCAAATTTTAAATTGAGAGGGAATGTGGGTTTCTCCCAAGCCATGAAGGCAGCTGGAATGTCCGTCACTGTGGGGAAAGGACCTGTGGCAGGTCTGACAGAGTTTGAAGGCCCAAGTCTTGGGCATAACCTGCACTCGAGGCCATGCAAGAGGCCCAGAGGGGAAAAAAAACAACAAAGGGCCAAACAGTAGGGAACCCCTCAAAGCACAAACTTGTGGTAATTAAAAAAAAAAAAGAAAAAGAAATAACTCAAACTAAAAAGGTATAAAGAAAGCGAGGTGTAGCAAACTGCATGGCTCAGCTTACAGACATCTCGATGCTCCATCTCAAGCAGCAATTGGATCAGTGACGGGTCTCCCCTTCCCTACATGCCCTCACCCCATGGCACAAGGTGTCTGGGATGCAAGTGTGGCTCTGCGTAAACTGCTGACAAGAATCTCTGATCCAGCCTATTCCGGAGCAGCCACATGGACATGACTCTGTGGTATCTGGCTGATGAATCTTGCCCATATGCTCAGGGTTTAGCTGATCGCCATATTTGGGGTCGGGAAGGAATTTTCCCTCCAGGGCAGATTGGAAGAGGCCCTGGAGGTTTTTCACCTTCCTCTGTAGCATGGGGCACGGGTCACTTGCTGGAGGATTCGCTGCTCCTTGAAGTCTTTAAACTACGATTTGAGGACTTCAATAGCACAGATATAGGTGTGAGGTTTTTTGCAGGAGTGGGTGGGTGAAATTCTGTGGCCTGCGTTGTGCAGGAGGTCAGACTAGATGATCAGAATGGTCCCTTCTGACCTAAATAGCTATGAATCTATGACTCGAAGCAGAATCGTTGGCTCTCAGTTTAGTTTAAAAAAAATGGAATTCCTTTAGGCTCTGCAAAACACAAGTTCTTGGCCACTGCATGTTTGTATGATTTTTATTGTATTCCCCTGGAGGCCCTAGGATCTGGGAAAGAATTAAATTAAAATCTGAGTTTTTATCGTTTGCATAGAACAACTTCAATTTGGGTAAAGAAAATTCACTAGTATGCTCCAGCTGCTCCAGGGATGCCAGGAGCTGTAAACCCACGTTAACCAGACCATTCAAATGGAGCTATGGCTTCTTTGCATCACAAAAGTGGTCCAAAGCAGCTGGTGTATCCTGGTGAAGCTGAGCCATAGACCAACACCTCAAAAATGAGGAAAATGTTTTATCATTTTAAAACTCTAGTTCCGTAGCTTACCAGGACCTCTGAGCTGGATTTATCAACCCAGGGACTTTGCTTCTCTAGCTTTTCCTTTATCTTCACATTTGAATCATAGAATCATAGAATATCGGGGTTGGAAGGGACCCCTGAAGGTCATCTAGTCCAACCCCCTGCTCAAAGCAGGACCAATTCCCAGTTAAATCATCCCAGCCAGGGCTTTGTCAAGCCTGACCTTAAAAACCTCTAAGGAAGGAAATTCTACCACCTCCCTAGGTAACGCATTCCAGTGTTTCACCACTCTCTTAGTGAAAAAGTTTTTCCTAATATCCAATCTAAACCTCCCCCACTGCAACTTGAGACCATTACTCCTCGTTCTGTCATCTGCTACCATTGAGAACAGTCTAGAGCCATCCTCTTTGGAACCCCCTTTCAGGTAGTTGAAAGCAGCTATCAAATCCCCCCTCATTCTTCTCTTCTGCAGGCTAAACAATCCCAGCTCCCTCAGCCTCTCCTCATAACTCATGTGTTCTAGACCCCTAATCATGTTTGTTGCCCTTCGCTGGACTCTCTCCAATTTATCCACATCCTTCTTGTAGTGTGGGGCCCAAAACTGGACACAGTACTCCAGATGAGGCCTCACCAATGTCGAATAGAGGGGAACGATCACGTCCCTCGATCTGCTCGCTATGCCCCTACTTATACATCCCAAAATGCCATTGGCCTTCTTGGCAACAAGGGCACACTGCTGACTCATATCCAGCTTCTCGTCCACTGTCACCCCTAGGTCCTTTTCCGCAGAACTGCTGCCTAGCCATTCGGTCCCTAGTCTGTAGCGGTGCATTGGATTCTTCATCCATTCTGTATCCTCTGGAGGGTTGCTATGGAGCTGCTTTTTGGAATTTCAAACTAAGACTTCTGCAGGGGAAGCCACTGAGCTGAGGATAGGGTAAGGAAGAGCACAGCTGAGAGCTTCTTGTTAGTGAATCTGGTAAACCCTGTGTGTTACAGTGTGAACTTGGTCAAACTTTTATAAACTTAATTGAACTCCAGCTCAGTGAAGTTCAAGTCAATACAGAGGCGTTTACATTCCAAAATTAAACCTTGACAACAATGTTTTGCACAGTATTTATCCAACATTTCATTACTGCAACTGGATACAAACTCCGCTGTATTCATTTGAATGTCATTGAACTGCCTCCTGCATGTGTACTGTATAAAGGGAGATCACCACAGCTGATTATCTAGTTGAGTTGTGTAACACCCTGTGAATTTCCTCTAAGCCCTTCACTATTAATGAGTTAGATTGGGAACTGCACTGAACTCACTTGAACTGACTAAAAGGAAAACTACTTACCTTTAGTAAGTGGAGTTCTTCAAGATGTATCGTTTATGGGTATATCCAGCCGGGGATAAAAGATCCACAGCACACCTGCGGCTGGCCCAGGTCAGCTGACTCGGGCTCACAGCACTCAAGAGTCCAGGGCTAAAAATCGTTGTGTAGCCATGTGCATTCGGGCTGGAACCCAAGCTCTGGGACCCTTTACTCTTGCAGAAACATCTACACAGCAATTTTTCAGCTCCAGAGCCTAAGCCCTGTGTGCCCGTTAGCTGATCCAGATCAGCCATGGGTTTTTATACCTCTGTGTAGACATACTCTATATGCGTTCCACTTCCGGTGTGCACTTGCCCCGTGTGCTCGAGAGCCAAACATTTTACCCAGAAGCGTGCTTCTTTGATGACCTTGAGCCCCTCCAACTCAAGGGTATAAAGGAGCAGAGTGACCAACGAACCCTCAGCTTCTGTGCCACTATCAAATCCAGGCTATTGGCTTTGACAGTAGCCGTAAAAAGCAAGGTGGGTCATGGAACACATGTAAACAACGCATCTCAAGGAACTCCAGTTACTAACGATAAGTGGCCTTCAATTATGTTAAATAATCAATTAATTATGTTAATTATGTATGACATTAATATGTCAATTATGTTAATGCTTCAGTCAAACACAAGTTATTGGGCTCAATGCAGGAGTAACTGGGTGAAATTTGATGGCCTGTGATATAGAGGAGGTCATATTACATGATCAAATGGTCCATTTTGTCCTTAAAATCTATGAGTCTGTCAGTCTAGGAATTATTTCAGTGGCAGAGTCAAGCGAGCAAGTTAGGAAAGGCCGGATTGACAGTTGCCCTGAATGAGGAAGGGTCCTGTGGAAAAAATAATGTGTCATCATGTTATTAAAGGCTATCCCACTGCATACGCACAAGGAGGCCAAATTAGATAGCACAGAGAACAATAAATCCTAACTTTTGCGTGCTTGACTTTGCAACCTAAACAACATTCTTTTAATGTAAGTTTTTTCATGTACTTTCCTCCTAAGTGATTTTTTTTTAAAAGTAAAATTTTGTTTTTTACACTTTTCCCATGTTCATCTGTAATAACCCTCCAGGCATGTAGGGTTTGAACCCTGAACCTTCAGCATTGCCGCACACATGGCTACCACTTGAATTACAGGACTAACTACATTAAGCTTGCAGTAGCAGAAGACTGTTATCCCAAATCGGGGGTTGGACCACTGGGTCCAAGTGCTGAGCTCTGGGGTTGGCCAGGGGATAGCCCATCCCAGTCCAGCTCTCTCACCCCCCCTCCCACAAATCCAGCCATGGAGTGCTAGGGGAGCTACTCCCCTGTGTGGTACCCGCAAGGGGGCAGGGGGCCAGGCGGCGAATGCTGAGTCTGGGAAGTTCCAGTGTGTATGGGGTCTTCAGAGTCTTCAGTGGAAGAGAAGGATGGATTCAAAGCCTACAGAGAAGAGAGGGAGGGAGGCGCTCTGAGCTTAGGGTTACAAAAGAAGAGAGGGGTAGAGCTTTCAAGAGCTAAGGGGGTGTTTCCCAGTGGGGGAAGGGGAGACGTGGGAGCGCAAAGCCTACGGGTGTTGAGTGCAAGAGAGATTCTGAATGGGACTGGTTTGGATTGGAGGGAGTTAAGATGCTGGGGAGGGGGGCGGCTTCCTAGGCTGGCAGGGACCAGGTTGGAGGGGGAGATAGATGATAGCTGTGTGGTGTGAAAATGTGCGTAAGTAGAGGGAATGGTGACCGGAGGGACAATACTAAGGGCAGATAAAAAGGTCACAGCCAGACTGGTGGGGAAAGAGAGACAAAAGAGGCCAGGGACCTGAGGGGAAAGGAGTCACAGAGATACTGTTTTCTCTTACCAAGCCCTTTACTATAATGTGTCCCAGGGTTTCATGATAGGGGGAGGGCAGGGGCAGAGGCAGGGAACAATTTTGTCTTCTCATTTCCCCACCCCCCTGCCCCGAACTCTTTCATCCCCTCTCAAAGCTTTGCCTCTGAGCCCCCGCCCTCTCCTCACCAATGGGCAGGTTTTCACCTTGAAAGTCTCTTCAGGCTGGAGCAGGAGGGAGTGCATCTAGGATGCAGACAGGTTCCAGCACCTGCGGTCCCGCCACTTATTAGAGACATCAGGCACTGCTGCCTGTGTGTCACCTCTGAATCTGGCCCAGCGAATGCTTCAAACAAGTTTCTGATCAGTCAGTTTTATTTCTCTGGCATTTTTATTCTTTTGTTCTCTTTAAATGGCTGTTTTCCCCCTTTTTCCCCTATCAATCTGGCTGCTCACTTACGGTAGCACTGAACAGTTAAGATCTGCCATTACTGTACCAGAGACAATGGCTACAAAATAGAGGAATGGCCACCTCAAGCAGATATTCAACATTTTCATTTAATTTCTATGGAAAACAAATCTCAGCCTCTCCATTTGACAGAGCTTTGAAGAAAGGAGTCATTGCCCTCCCAGAAACATCTTCAGGGTGGATGGTCAAGCCGTCTTTCACTGCTTGGAATCCATTCAGTGTGATCACAGGGATCCCTCCAAACCACAAGGTGAAGATGTTCCCATGAATTTTTGCCAGCTGTAGACTGGATCAATGCCAGAAAAGCACAGGTGGGGAGGTGAGGAAAAAACCCACCAACCCAATAGGTGATGAGTTTCCTTTTCTCACTGATGACGATCTCTCAGGGGGTCTGTAATGGGGGGTGATATTCCCCTCTCATCTATGGGATCAGGATACCAGCAGGAACATTTCACCTCACTATCAGATTTGTTGTTGTTTCCTGAGTTGTCCCCAAGAACAGAGATGTGTCTACTCATTATATTCACTGTTAGGAATGATTTTGTGGTGATCCTTCTCACTCTCCACAGCATCAGAGATGCTTTAATTTATTCCAGCCAGCGAATTTTATCATTAGGGGCCATTCTGTTAGCCCAGGATCACTGGACCCCAATGTACTCTGGCCACCCTTTCTCCTCCCACAAGACTGCTCTCTCTGTTCTGTCACATTCATGATGCCCAGAGAATTTTCTATGCAAGGAGAATCCCCAGTGATTGCTTAAGCCCATTTTCCATCCTGTTTGCTCCGCTAAAGGAGTGTAACGGGAGTGGAGCAGGGCCAAAATCCTGGCCAAATATCACTTCCTTGACAACATCTTTATACCTTTTACCCTCCCTCCTCCCCCCAAAATGTTAGACTGTCTCACAATGAGCAGTGAAGCAATTCAGCCTGTTTCCCATAGTGACACAATCTTTCATCGTTCGTTCCGAGCCCACCTGACCTTCCACCACCCACCCAAACTTCACTTTGGACCTAAACAGTTGCAAAAACTATACGCGAGGGTCAAAGTAATAAATGACTAGAAGAGTATAAAATCCCATTTCTTATCCAAGGGGCCTACTTCCAATAACCTGTAATAATTTCTTTCACCCTTGGAATGAATTAGAATACAATCTGTAACTCCTTATTCTCCTAACAGAGCCACATACTAAGGACCATGTTACCTAGTGAAAATTATGTTCACCAGCAAGTAATAGGCTGGCACACTGGAACTCTGATAATCCCTAGTGCCTTAAATAAACCATCCCTTTCTAATAGAATCGGGCCAGACCGTGCCTGGGCCATCAGGGCTTGCAGGATTCCGTGAACATCTTTGTGCTGCCATGGTGTGCAGCTGACTCAAGGCAGCAGGATTCCATCATCATCACAGAGAAGCCAGAGACTCTGTGCTCTCGTAAACGTCAGAAAGCCCAGAGCACTTCGGCGAGGCTGGCAGTGAAGGTTAAAAGTGTGAAGCTTGTCACCAGGCTTGTGAAACAACTGGAGGGGACTCCTGGTTGATTTTGAGTTCCCTTCCTCATGTGGTACAAATAGAGCATTTATCCCTCACCTGGCCCTCACCAACACAAATCAAGGAGCTCTTCTGCCTCCCTGTGACAGGGATAACAGCCCTGCCTGTGGCACACTGCTCAAAACCTGGGGATTTTTTCATACCAAAATCCTCCAGGAAACTGGTAAACTATAACTAAGTACTAAATACTACTAACTATACCCAGTAAAACTATAAAATACTGGCTAACTGATGCAAATGCTACAGGGACCTACAACTCTCGCCATGGGCAGTGAGAAGGAACTGAGAGAGAGGTGGTGGGCACCCCTTTTATGCACTCCCCTCACAAAAGTTTCCAACTCAAGAGTTCTGCGCACACAGACACCTGCAGTGGAATGTATATGGACACAATCACTGTACAGGTAAGTCACCGTTCTCTCCTTTCTAATCTTTGACGATGATGGAATCCACCTTCTGGGACCCACCGGCACCCCAGTAGCATGTCAATGGTATTCACTGATTCCTGACATCATCAAAGGTTAGAAAAGAACGATGGTTGGAGGCACTAGAAGCTAGCAGTGTCCCATACAGGGGCAGATATTCACTGCTCTGCTCCTGGTTCATGAGTCCTGATCAAAGACTTACCAGAGGGATTCCAACCAGTCTTGCAAATGGAGCATGGACCCACATTCACTTTTGGAGAAGAAAATATTATGCAAGAAGCTATCAGTTGGGAATAACATTTCTAAGGCACCCATCCCCACATTAACTAGACGCAGCTGACTCAGCCAGGCATTTTCTATTTCTCGCTTTACAATAATTTTGGATATCGGTACTTCAATAAGATCATTATCCCTCACAATGTGCCTCCTCCTTCTGCCTGATCCTGCAGTGAGATGATAGGAATCCGTACATTGCCCCAGTTGCTGAGATCACCTACTGAGCACTATGAATTCACTGCAGGATTGAGCAGAAAGGGGCAAGGACGGACTGAGAAACAGCAAGCCCTGAAAAAAATGAGTGAGAACTGAAGAGATCTGTTAATTTCTAACCTTTTCAGTAATACAGACAGACGCACAACACATAGTGCTAATCCTTTGGTGAGCAGGCTAGAAAAATGTCCGTGCTCTAAAGGGTTAAAAACCAACGTGTCGGAAAGTTTCATATTGTTGAAAGTCCCTCTTTAAAAATGTATTCCTTTTCCTTCTTCACTAGTCAGAAATACTGGCCCCACTTGTTTAATTTTTATAAACATCAGCGTTCTCATGAATTTGACACATCCCACATTAAAAGGCGACAGAGTTTAGCTATCAGGTTGATTTTCACATTTGCAATACTTTGACCACAACTTTCCAGAGCATGTAAATCTACTTCCTGCTACCAATACATGTCACTTAATTAGCCCATTAGACCATCAACCAACCAGTGTCTAAGAATGAATACCTTCATGAGACGATCACGATGAAACTGAAAATTCATCTGTGCGCAGTTTCCAACGACTGGGCAGGGAATTGGTCCAGGAGGAAGTCGTCTTCCTGTGCCTGTCGCAACTTCAGAAACTTCACAATCAAAAGAGAGACAATCAAGGAGATGAGAACCTGACTTATTGTCAGCATTTCACTGCTTTTTAAACCACCTTGTCTGTGCCTAAACTAGGGGTGGGCAAACTTTTTGGCCCTAGGGCCACATCGGGTACAGAAATTATATGGAGGGCCAGGTAGGGAAGGCTGGGGGAGGCTATGCCTCCCAAAACAGCAAGGCACGGCCTGGCCCCCGCCCCCATTCCATCCCCCCGGAACTCCCACCCCCATCCAACCCCCACCCCCCGCTCCCCACCCCGACTGCCCCCGGGACTCCTGCATCCTATCCAAACACCCCTGCTCTCTGCCCCCTGACCATCCCCCTGGGACGCCTGTCCCCTATCCAATCTCCCCTGCTCCCCACCCCCTGACCGACCCCCTGGGGCTCCCCCACCCCCTATCCAACCCTCCCTGTTCTCCCCACCCCATGTTACCTGTGGAGTGGGGAAAAGGGGGGGCTCAGTCCTTTTCCTGTGTGTTTCCCCTGCTCGTTTGGCTGGTCTCCCTGGCAGTCGGGCAGGGCTCGCTCCCTGTCTGGGCTTGGCTGCTGGGGACAGGGGCCAAGCATGCTGGAAGTGGAGGGGGGCCCTGGCTTGCTCTGCCCCTGTTCCCGGCAGCAGGGCCCAGGTCCCTTGAAGAAGAGCTGTGTTAAGGGGGGGGGGGGGGGCTGAAGACAAGTTGGTGAGCGGACGGCTAGCGTGGAGAGCGGAGCAGATAGCTGGACGGCTGGCGGAGAGGAGCAGACAGCAGGACAGCGAGCAGAGAGCGGAGCGGACAGCTGGGTGGCTGGTGGAGAGGCGCAGAGAGCGGAGTGGAGCGGATAGCGGGGCAGCTGACGGAGAGGCGCAGCTGGTGGGGAAGACTGCAGCAGAACCCGTGGAGAGGCCTGGCATTTGGCTGTCGACCCGAGCAGCGGAGCATGTAAGATGCCCCCCGTACCTCCCTCCACTTCCACCCAGGCTGGGACGTAAACTCTGCAGATGAACTTCTGAACTCTATGCAGGGGCTGCACTGACCAACGACAGAAACTGGGGGGATGACTATTGGATTGCTGGACTTAAGACCCTGAGGGGAAAAGGACACTGCCAAACTTACCTGGGGGCGAGTCTTTTGCTCATGGTTGGTGTTATGAATCTTGTTTGTGGTGTTTCCCCAACATAATGCCGCATTGTTTCCCTCCTTTATTAAAAGGCTTTTGCTACACTCAGACTCTGTGCTTGCGAGAGGGGAAGTATTGCCTCTTAGAGGCGCCCAGGAGGGTGGTATGTAATTGTCCCAGGTCACTGGGTGGGGGCTCGAGCGAGTTTTGCATTGTGTTATTGAAACGGAACCGCTAGATACTGA
Source organism: Lepidochelys olivacea (assembly GCF_965140295.1). Taxonomy (NCBI): domain Eukaryota; kingdom Metazoa; phylum Chordata; order Testudines; family Cheloniidae; genus Lepidochelys; species Lepidochelys olivacea. Next base: position 7,593,966 of record NC_140419.1, read on the forward strand.
ACCCGGCCCTTGTTGCTGCCAACTCTGACGAGCAGAAGGAAGGGTTACAAGTACACAGATCTTTACAGACTCAACACCTCAATTCACAGTTCACATACATGAATTACAGGATTTATTAGATTAAAACCCTGTCACTTCAATATTATAATAAATGACAGCATCTACCTCTTAAAATTCTTCCTCCCACTAGTCAGTTTTCAGGTCAGTGAGAAGTAAAGTCAGACACTAAATTTCTTTGCTGTAATTTTTTAATTTGTAGCACATCTGGAAGAAATTTTCAAAGACTTTTTGAGCACAAGACAATGATGAAACAGCTGCACTGTTCAGCTGCATTGCCCAGGATCTAACAGCTTGCGATAATGTGTGATGCTGACACCAGAAAAAGAATAAGAGATGCAAGGAGGAGAGTTATGGGGTCAAGCAATCTTGATGAATGATTCTTCTCCCGATCTGTGATGCACTGCAGCCTAACGAGGAACAGCACAGAGCTTATATGGCTGGGGCTGCACTGTGCTCCCCAAAACAAGCTTTGTGCTTATTTCCTTCACTCCCTTTGGGAGGGTGAACTTGAATGCCCTCAGCAGGTTGGTGAAGATGATGAAGAGCTTACTCCTTGCCAGCTGCTCCCCAAAACACACCCGGGGCCCTGAAGAAGAGAAGGGGAAGGACAGTTAAGTACCCAAGGATTTCTGTCTCCACTTGCCATCTTCCAACTTGCAGGTACTTTTCAGAAGCAAGATTGTTCATTCTCAACCGAAAGCAAACTGACTCCCGGATATCACTGCACCTCCCCCCCACTCACCAGCAAGAACTTGGCACCTATCATAGGTGTTTATGTGGCTGTAATCACAAGCAAAGACACTGTGAAAAGGTGGCTGTCTACTGATCTCGACAGATTTATCTGTGCAATGCTGATCATTTTGGGGAACAAGTGGGGGGCTCTGCGGCTTGAATGGGAAGAGATTACTCTACTCAAGGGGATGTTGATATCCAGTACGAAGCTGGAAAGGTCAACAGCACAGGCTACTGTTATATATTATATACACACACACACACACAAAGGGTGCTGCCCCTCAATTATGAAGATTAGCATTCTCAATCTTATTCTGCTATATATTTCCAGGCACTTTCAGAACTTTCAGAAGAAATACTCCCTCTGTACACATGGTCATGATTTATTTCTCCCCCGGCTACCTTCTAACTTACACGCACTTACATGCATTGTTCATTCTCACCTGAAAGCGAAGGTATTTTTGCTGAACTTGTAATTTTCTCTTGGGACTGAATAATACAAAATGGGGTGGGTGGGTGTAAAGTTTTTTTAAACTACTACTACTTACTCACTACTAAGTACTACTAGTAAACTACTAAAAGAGCTAAGAGGACACACCTGAGGTAAAACTCAACACAGACAATTGCAAAGGCTCCATCTCTTGAGAAGGAATGGAGGGTGGCTCGCCCACGCAATGCTGCATAACAATGGCATGGAGCAAGCCTGAGTAATACATATGCATGCGCCAAATGGCCACTGCTATGAAATATCTCCAATCAATGGTGCATGGGGCACAGCGCACCTAGAGTGGAGCACCCAGAGGGATATTACTCAAAGAAGAAGTGTTTATCCGTCAGTGCATTTACCTACTGAGAATGGTAAAAAACCTTCTCTGTTCACAAAATTTCCTTCCTTATCCAAGAAACGACTTGGGTTGAACTGTCGAGGAGACTCCCATTTCTCAGGATCAAAGAGGACAGAGTCTAAATTTGGCAGAATGATGGTGCCCTGCAAGGAAGAAACAGTTGGTTCAGTTCTCTGAGGTCTGGTCTACGCGGTGAGTTTGTGGGCTGTAATTTCTTGTCTGCACCAACCTGTCATGTGCTAACTGGCCTGTGTAGACCCACTGGCACACACTAAAAGTTCCCTCGTTTACATGAGCATAGAACTGTTTGAAACTGGAAGATGTTAATGTGCACGAGGGAACTTTTAGTGTGTGCCAGCCGGGTCCACATGAGCCACTTATTGCACCACACTCTCACATCGAGTAGAATTTATTCTCCACTGGTGTGGGCTAACACACAATGTAGACAAGGCCTGAGTCTTTCTCCATCAGATAAGTCAATAAGGAGAGGGACATGGACAAATTTCAGTTCAAATTTATTGCAATGTGCAGAAGGTCACATGTAGAATGTGTGTGTCACATGTTTTGGATTTAAATGGCCTTTTTTCAAAACCAGAAACTTTCGTTTGGAGCTTTCAGTTTCTCAAAATGTTTCAGTATTTCATCAAAACCAAAAATTTTGAAATTGCAGGTGTTTGTTTTCTTATCCTTTCTCTCTCTTCCCCCCTTTTCTCCTTTCTGCCACTGAATGCAATAGAAGCGATGATGTCTTGTTTTTGTCAATTTTTCCCCTTGCCACCCTGTAACTTTTCAAAGCTACTCCACATTTTAAAAAGTTATCCGGGACCAGAATTGTAGAGTTTCATTTTTCCTTTTGACAGTCTATAACTTTTGCAAAGTTGAAAATTCAAAATGGTTAGAAAAGTATTTTGAATTTTTTTTTCAAAAAAACAAAAACAAGGGTTCCGTTTGGAACCCTGCAAAATGGGAACAAAGTTGAAATTTCAGATATTGTTGTGAAATGGTTTTTCCACGTTTTGACCAGTTCTCGTCACACAGTGACAAGCCTGTGTACCAGGAGTAATTCAGAGGATACTGCACATTAAACTGTTTATTTCAAGCTTGCTACCGGCAACGGCCACGTTGCCAAAAAGGAATAATATTGATGACACCAGTGACATGGAGCCCACCTTTTACTTCTAATATTCACGCTTGAAAGACACTGGCAACAGTTGGGCTGTTTCAGCATTTGCTAGAGAAGCAAATTTGCTAGAGGGCCAATTCAGAAAAGCTCTTAAGTCCATCCTTCTTCTGGAGATCATTTAACTATGTGCTTCACTAAAACAGAGTCTTAAAGTCCCACTGACTTAAACAGAGCTTAAGCATGTGTCCTTAATATGGATGCTTACCTGAATCTGGCCTCAGGAAGAAACTTTAAAAAAGAACATGAGAGAGACAGCAATATATTTGGAATCATGAGTTGACTTGGCTTCCTAATGCACTATACCCCTTCAGTGGGAGAAGGGGGTTATAAATCTGCACCTCTTTCACAGATATTACACAGAAGACGAGCGTATCGAAGTGAACAATGTCTCTGTACCTTTGGAATGAGAAACGCCTGCAGTGTTGTATCCTTCCCACTTTCTCTGGGGATTGCAATTAAAACAATGCTACAATAACGTTGGATCTCATGAATCACGGCGTTGGTGTAGGGCAGTTTCTTTCGATCCTCATAGCAGATTAATTGAGAGGGACCCAGTAAAGTGTCCATCTCCTTCTGGACTTTCTCTGAGGAAAAGCATTCGGCTTTAGAGAGGGGGAAAGAGCATATATTCTGCATACTGTGTATTTATTATGGGCACTTTCATTTCCCTTTTGGCTATTATAGTGATAAGAATACAATAAAGTAAATAATTAAAAGAATTTTAATTATTTGAAAACATAAAAGTAAATAAAGAATAAGAATATTTTCAAATTCCAGGACAAATGACTAAAGTATAATTTGACTTTTCACATACTTCTGGGTTGCATCTTCAGATAATTCGTTTAAACAAATACTAGAAGACAGTGAAATCTTACCATCTGCCCATTCCCAATGAGACAGCTGATTTGGGGATCTTTTATAAAATTAGTCTTGCAAGTTGTTGTATTTATAGTTAGGCTCTGAGAGTGAACCATAAATAAAACATTAACTGCTAATTAAGAAATTAATTCAGTGACACAATCAAGGAATCTATTTTGCTCTCATAGGAGACAGAGTGACAACACATTTAGACCACAAGAAAAGCACTGCATCATCACAAAACTCTGAAGGCAGGAATATACTCCAAGAGCAAGATAACATTACCTAGCAACTACTGAGCGCTAATGAACCCTTCGCTGGTTGTCACATACCCCACAAGATTTTATTCAGCTTACAAATGTTAAAGGTTTAGAAAAGCAGTTAAGTAATAATTAATCTAAGATTAATTTCTGAAGTTCAATTAAAACTGGAAGTGCATGCATGCCCCTCCACTCCAGCATTCCAGAACCAAGGGTACAAAAACCTTCCTCTCACTCAACTCAATTCCTCTCTGAAGCCTGGCACACGCTTTAGATCTTGGATGCTGACGGGAAGAGGGAAGGTCAATGTGAATCTGGGGAGGCACTGCATTCAGAAAGCAAAAGTTACTCCAGTGTATAACCTCTTTTGCAATCTTAATTGTAATAGGTACTACCTGCCTGCACTATAATGCCAACACGTGGCCTGTTAACCCCATATCTAACCAATCACAATTCTATACTATGCAACTATACCCCACCTCCTTGGTCTTCCAGTCTTCCTTTTACCTTCTTTATCCAGTGGAGGGCAATGAAAATGATTAGGGGGCTGGGGCACATGACTTATGAGGAGAGGCTGAGGGAACTGGGCTTATTTAGTTTGCAGAAAAGAAGAGCGAGGGGGGATTTGATAGCAGCCTTCAACTACCTGAAGGGGGGTTCCAAAGAGGATGGAGCTCAGCTGTTCTCAGTAGTAGCAGATGATAGAACAAGGAGCAATGGTCTCAAGTTGCAGTGGGGGAGGTCTAGGTTGGCTATCAGGAAACACTATTTCACTAGGAGGGTGATGAATCACTGGCATGGGTTACCTAGGGAGGTGGTGGAATCTCCATCCTTAGAGGTTTTTAAGGCCTGGCTTGACAAAGCCCTGTTTGGGATGATTTAGTTGGGGGTTGGTCCTGCTTTGAGCAGGAGGTTGGACTAGGTGACTTCCTGAGGTCTCATCGAACCCTAATCTTCTATGATTCTATGATTCCCACTTCTCTTGTATAATCATCTCACATGTTGCTATTAATATTATTATGAAAGAGAATACCGCTGTGCGTACCCGTATGGCCCCACAGTATGCCAACATTTTTACAGCTGACTTAGAACAACGCTTCCTCAGCTCTCGTCCACTAGTGCCCCTCCTCTACTTGTGCTACATTGATGACATCTTCATTATATGGACCCACAGGAAGGAGGCCCTTGAAGAATTCCACCTGGATTTCAACAATTTCCACCCCACCATCAACCTCAGCCTGGACCAGTCCACACAAGAGATCCACTTCCTGGACACTACAGTACAAATAAGTGATGGTCACATAAACACCACCCTGTACCGGAAACCTACTGACCGCTATACTTACCTACATGCCTCCAGCTTCCATCCAGGACACATCACACAATCCATTGTCTACAGCCAAGCCCTAAGATAAAACTAAATTTGCTCCAGTCCCTCAGACAGAGAAAAATACCTACAAGATCTTTTTCAAGCATTCTTAGAACTACAGTACCCACCTGGAGAAGCGAGGAAACAGATTGACAGAGCAAGACGGGTACCCAGAAGTCACCTACTACAAGACAGGCCCGACAAGGAAAATAACAGAACGCCACTAGCCGTCACCTTCAGCCCCCAACTAAAACCTCTCCAGCGCATCATCAAAGATCTATAACCTATCCTGAAGGACGACCCCTCACTCTCACAGACCTTGGGAGACAGGCCAGTCCTCGCTTACAGACAACCCCCAAACCTGAAGCAAATACTCACCAGCAACTACACACCACACCATAGAAACACGAACCCAGGAACCAATCCCTGTAACAAACCCCGTTGCCTACTCTGTCCCCATATCTACGATAGCAACACCATCAGAGGACCCAACCACATCAGCCGCACCATCAGAGGCTCATTCACCTGCACATCTACCAATGTGATATATGCCATCATGTGCCAGCAATGCCCCTCTGCCATGTACATTGGCCAAACCGGACAGTCCCTATGTAAAAGAATAAATGGACACAAATCGGACATCAGGAACGGTAACATACAAAAGCCAGTAGGAGAACACATCAATCTCCCTGAACATTCAGTAACAGATTTAAAAGTAGCCATCCTGCAACAAAAAAACTTCAGAAACAGACTTCAAAGAGAAACTGCAGAGCTACAATTAATTTGCAAATTTAACATCATTAATTTGGGCTTGAATAGGGACTGGAGTGGCTGGCTCACTACAAAAAGCAGCTTTGCCCCTCCTGGAATTGACACCTCCTCATCTATTGTTGGGAGTGGATCCACATCCACCCTGATCGAATTGGCCCTGTCAGCACTGGTTCTCCACTTGTGAGGTAACTCCCTTCTCTTCATGTGTCAGTATAAATATGCCTGCATCTGTAATTTTCACTCCATGCATCTGAAGAAGTGGGTTTTTTACCCACGAAAGCTAACTGTCAAATAAATCTGTTAGTCTTTAAGGTGCCACCAGACTCCTTGTTGTTTTTGTGGATACAGACTAACACGGCCACCCTCTGATACTTAGGATTATTTCTGCTATCCAGCAAAGGAGAACACGGTCATGCCAGTTATACTTTTCTGAGAGACCACTGTACAGGACGGTTTATTCTAACTTCATTGCAGAGGCCAACTCCCATTCTATTTGGAGCACCGTCAGCTACGGGCTCCCAACGTTAGGTCTGTGTTGGATTTAGACTGAGAGAGCGCTGAAGCAAAGACTGTGTCTTCCTCAGTGTCTGTACAGGACTGAGCACTCAGACAACAATCAATAAAAAATGAAATATGTTTCCAAAGAATGACTATCCTGAAATCATATCTGCATCTCTGGCTGCAACGTATCTAATTCCACAGCTCCAAACAAGCAGCTTTAGTACTTGCACTATTCTTCTTAAAATGTGCAGAAATGGTGGGTTTTCTGCATCAATCTCCTGCATGGTTTGTGTGTGTCCCTGACTCACCTTGGATGTTGGGATAAGCCACCATATAGAGAAGTGCCCAGCGCAGGGTGCTGATTGTGGTCTCTGTACCTGCCAGAAAGAGGTCAAAAATACACTGTTCCATGTCGTCTTCGTCATACGTAGAGGTGGGGTCATCTTTAGCCTGCAGATGTCAATCAGAAAGATGATGTTAGAGCACATAAGGTAGGACTATGTAACAATTAACCTGACTACATCACTGGAATGTGCACTGTATAATATTACACAACAAACACACCTCTAAAAGAATTAGACAATCAAGCTGATAGAATAATACAAAGAGATTTGCAAATATTTTATTGAATAAATATGGAGAATTTGTTCCAGTATTATTCACATTGTCATGTTACTTGTTCTTCCAAAACTGTCAAATTTGTAAATCCACTTACTATTCTGTCTGTTAAACTCACCGCCTATTGTAGCTCACCACCTGCCTCACTTTTAACATTATGCACAGAGCTAGTCCAGCCAAAACACACCCCTCATGTTTTTCTCTCACCTTCCTTCTCTCGAACTCCTGCCCACTTGTTTGTTTCATCTATATGTTGCATATTGTCATTAGCCAAGATTGTAAAATCTTTAAGGCAGGGACTGTCTTTATTGTTCTTAATCTCTCTCTCTCTCTCTCTCTCTCTCACACACACACACAGTTACATTACAAGAACATTTTTAAGGTTGCAAAGTCAAATTGCAAAGTTCTAACCGAAAAGTTGGAAAATTCCAGAATTAAGATTGTCTATGCAATCTGAATTCAGCCCCTTTGTGCAAATGCATTATGATACAATTTTTTCCATACAACCATTGCCTCATTCAGTGCACATGATAGATGGTGCTTTGAGGATGAATCGGGGCTGTGTAAAGGAAGCAGGCTGTTGTCTGTGTGGATCTTTACCAATAATCTACTTGAAAATTACAGGTAAGTAGAACTCCTGTTTCTCCTTTGAGTACTATCAGTTCAAATCTCCACTCTTTGGAGGCTCATAAACTATATTAAACTGACAAGGGTCTCCCATCTCTCTATTTATGACCTACACTAACAGCTACATTCCCAACAATGCTGCTGCTAACAGTGCCCAGGACTAAGGTTATGACAGAAAGAGATAAAATAAGTTTACTCAGGGACTCTTACTAATAAGGGGGAAATAAGACTGAGCCCAAACCCAAATACCTTCAGAACATGATGCCAAAACACACCTGTTTTACATTAAAAATAATTTAAAAAATCTTCTCACAATAAACAAAGAAAAGGAGTTTCTAATGCTCACATGCACTAAACAGGAAGGAAAGCTGATGGAGGAGATGAGCAGTAGAATCATTCGGGAACTCTGTTGAGCACAGTGCTATGTGACTGATAATTAATGCATTTAATTCTTAGATGCTACAGTGATCAGTGCCCCAGAAGCACCGAAGATTAAACAAGCTGACTGACCAACCCTGATCAATTCAGTTTAGCTCCCAGCCTCGGTTTCCCTGTCTATAAAATAAAAAAGTTAGTATTTAGCTGACTTGCAGGAATGCTTGGAGATGTATTAGCGAGTCTTTGTAGGCTGCTTTGAAGATATACTTCACGATGTAAGTGCTAAGTGTTGTTATTTTTAAGCTGCCTGTTTGTCATGGAAGAAAACACGAGTCATAAATGTAGTTAAATAAGAAAGAGTAATGGGGCATGATCTTTTAATATTAAAATGTTTTTCATGTGGACTCATGTTTTTAGATGTTAATTTTACATTCAATATAATTTTATACCATTGGAAAATATTTTAGATTCAAATACATATTAAAATGCACTTATTTAAACCCCCGAGGACTTTTCTTTATAACTAATGTAAAATATTTTTGTCTTTGTAATAAATCAAAAATACATTTTTTAGGCAATATGTATAACAAATCAGCAGTCTCACCTCACCCCTTGAAGCATATATCTACTATAATTTATGCAAACAAAATACGTAAACTCATTAAAAACTCATTCAGAGCTGTAGTGAACTATAGAGAGTTAAATCTGTAAAGCTGCCTAAGGGAGTCTTACTGGGTTGGAGCTTGTAAATATGACAGACTGTAACTGTTTATAAAAGAAAAAAGAAATAAAGTAGCAGTTTTACTCTTGGGCGTCATGACCAGAGAACACAGGAATGAATTACTGGCTTAGACTCAAATCCATCCAATCCAACATCCTGTCTCCAAAAGTGGCCACCACCAGATTTGTCAAGACACAGCATAAGAAACTCCAGTGGAAAAGCCTTGACAAATTGTCCATAGAGGAAGTTTCTACTTGACCCCCTGTCACTCACTACTTGTCTTATGTCCTGAAGAATGAGGTTTTATAGTCCTTAAAAACACCATTTATTTTATCTAGTCTAATGTAACTGTGGATGTTCTCCTCTAGTTGTTCAGCCTCTCGGCACTGGGTGCCAGCAACACTGCCAGCATACCCCTTTCCCTCGGGGACAGGCCCATGCCAAGCCACACAGCCCCCCCACCCAACACCCCCTGACTCCCTTTGGCCAGAGCCCCCCGGGACCCACTATGCCCAGCGCCCCTCCAGACCCACCCACAAATGCGCAGCATCCTGCACAACACCACCCCTGCCCACAGCCCCACCACAACTGCCCAGCACCCCCCACAGAATCCCCACTCCCTAGTGCCCCAACATACACAGATCCTCCCCGCCCCTTCACAGCCCAGCACCCCACCAGACCCATTCCCCCACCCCCTGCCTCCCAGCCACACTCACCAGCCCTGCTGGGAGGCGACTGTGTCTGCCAGACTGAGCTGGCAGTGCAGCCAGGGCCGGTCCCAGGGCCAGGAATCGCTCCGGCCCCTCAGGAGTGGTGAGATCAGCCAGGCCAGGGCCTGCCCGGCCGGGCTCCCTCAAGACACACTTGCCTGGAGGGGCCCAGCCAAGCCCCTCACACTGTTTCTCCCCCCACACATGGCCGAGACCGGCAGGCTTCTGCACCAGTCCCAGGTGGCTCAGCTCCGGGGAGACAGGTGGTGGGAAGCAGAGACTGCCAGGAGCCAGAGGCGCACTGGGGTCCGGCCAGGGGGCTGAGAGGAGCCCTCGGCTAGCTGGTGAGCAGGCCGAGAGGAGAAAGAGGTGGGCGGGGGGAGCCAGCGGGGTCTCTGGACACAGTGCAAGGGGAGCAGGCTGGGGCCCCTTCTGAGCATGGAGCTACTGCGAACCCGGCACTAGAGTGGACTATATCCACCCTGATCAAATTGGCCCTGTCAGCACTGGTTCTCCACTTGTGAGGCAACTCCCTTCTCTTCATGTGTCAGTATAAATACGTCTGCATCTGTAATTTTCACTCCATGCATCTGAAGAAGTGGGTTTTTTACCCACGAAAGCTTATGCCCAAATAAATCTGTTAGCCTTTAAGGTGCCACCGGACTCCTTGTTGTTTTTGTGGATACAGACTAACACGGCCACCCCCTGATACTATCTAAAGATCCACCCCCTTTTCCTTTGACCCTCCCCCAGCTTACTCCAGAACAACTGAATAACGATAAATAAGACTATTTACAAGTACAATCCATGAGCCAATGGCACGATTGGATCAACATTCCCCTCTCACTGAAATAGGTTCTAGTGTCCTATGTTGAGAAAGACCTTCTGCTGAGTGTGTAATTGCTGCTCCATTTGCTCTACAGTTCCTGCACACTCGGTATCTAACTCACTGTCTTGTAAATATATAAAAAGAACAGGAGGACTTGTGGCACCTTGGAGAGACTAACCAATTTATTTGAGCATAAGCTTTCGTGAGCTACAGCTCACTTCATCGGAGGCATACTGTGGAAAGCGTAGAAGATCTTTTTATACACACAAAGCATGAAAAAACACCTCCCCCCACCCCACTCTCCTGCTGGTAATAGTTTATCTAAAGTGATCACTCTCCTTACAATGTGTATGATGATCAAGGTGGGCCATTTCCAGCACAAATCCAGGGTTTAACAAGAACGTCTGAGGGGGGAGGGGGAGGAAAAAACAAGGGGAAATAGGTTACCTTGCAGAATGACTTAGCCACTCCCAGTCTCTATTCAAGCCTTAGTTAATTGTATCCAATTTGCAAATGAATTCCAATTCAAGAGTCTCTCGCTGGAGTCTGGATTTGAAGTTTTTTTGTTGTAATATCGCAACTTTCATGTCTGTAATCGCGTGACCAAAGAGATTGAAGTGTTCTCCTATTGGTTTATGACTGTTATAATTCTTGACATCTGATTTGTGTCCATTTATTCTTTTACGTAGAGACTGTTCAGTTTGACCAATGTAGATGGCAGATGGGCATTGCTGGCACATGATGGCATATATCACATTGGTGGATGTGCAGGTGAACGAGCCTCTGATAGTGTGGCTGATGTGATTAGGCCGTATGATGGTGTCCCCTGAATAGATATGTGGGCACAGTTGGCAACGGGCTTTGTTGCAAGGATAGGTTCCTGGGTTAGTGGTTCTGTTGTGTGGTATGTGGTTGTTGGTGAGTATTTGCTTCAGGTTGGGGGGCTGTCTGTAGGCAAGGACTGGCCTGTCTCCCAAGATTTGTGAGAGTGTTGGGTCGTCCTTCAGGATAGGTTGTAGATCCTTAATAATGCGTTGGAGGGGTTTTAGTTGGGGGCTGAAGGTGATGGCTAGTGGCGTTGTGTTATTTTCTTTGTTAGGCCTGTCCTGTAGTAGGTGACTTCTGGGAACTCTTCTGGCTCTATCAATCTGTTTCTTCACTTCCGCAGGTGGGTATTGTAGTTGTAAGAATGCTTGATAGAGATCTTGTAGGTGTTTGTCTCTGTCTGAGGGGTTGGAGCAAATGCGGTTGTATCGCAGAGCTTGGCTGTAGACGATGGATCGTGTGGTGTGGTCAGGGTGAAAGCTGGAGGCATGTAGGTAGGAATAGCCGTCAGTAGGTTTCCCCTATAGGATGGTGTTTATGTGATCATCATTTATTAGCACTGTAGTGTCCAGGAAGTGGATCTCTTGTGTGGAGTGGACCAGGCTGAGGTTGATGGTGGGATGGAAATTGTTGAAATCATGGTGGAATTCCTCAAGGGCTTCTTTTCCATGGGTCCAGATGATGAAGATGTCATCAATATAGCGCAAGCAGAGTAGGGGCGTTAGGGGACGAGAGCTGAGGAAGCGTTGTTCTAAGTCAGCCATAAAAATGTTGGCATACTGTGGGGCCATGCGGGTACCCATGGCAGTGCCGCTGATATGAAGGTATACATTGTCCCCAAATGTAAAATAGTTATGGGTAAGGACAAAGTCACAAAGTTCAGCCACCAGGTTAGCCGTGACATTATCAGGGATAGTGTTCTTGACAGCTTGTAGTTCATCTTTGTGTGGAATGTTGGTGTAGAGGGCTTCTACATCCATAGTGGCCAGGATGGTGTTATCAGGAAGATCACCGATGGATTGTAGTTTCCTCAGGAAGTCAGTGGTGTCTTGAAGGTAGCTGAGAGTGCTGGTAGCGTAGGGCCTGAGGAGGGAGCCTGGATTTGTGCTGGAAATGGCCCACCTTGATTATCATACACATTGTAAGAAGCGTGATCACTTTAGATACGCTATTACCAGCAGGAGAGTGTGGTGGGGGGAGGTATTTTTTCATGCTTTGTGTGTATAAAAAGATCTTCTACACTTTCCACAGTATGCATCCGATGAAGTGAGCTGTAGCTCATGAAAGCTTATGCTCAAATAAATTGGTTAGTCTCTAAGGTGCCACAAGTACTCCTTTTCTTTTTATACACACAGACCATGAAAAAATGGGTGTTTATCACTTCAAAAGGTTTTCTCTCCCCCCCACCCCACTCTCCTGCTGGTAATAGCTTATCTAAAGTGATAGATACACATTGTAAGGAGAGTGATCACTTTAGATAAGCTATTACCAGCAGGAGAGTGGGGTGGGGGGAGAGAAAACCTTTTGAAGTGATAAACACCCATTTTTTCATGGTCTGTGTGTATAAAAATATCCTCACTGCATTTTCCACTTTTATGCATCCGATGAAGTGAGCTGTAGCTCACGAAAGCTTATGCTCAAATAAATTGGTTAGTCTCTAAGATGCCACAAGTCTTCCTTTTCTTTTTGTGAATATAGACTAACACAGCTGCTACTCTGAAACCTGTATAAAAAGAGAAATTGTAAACAAAACCTATATTGATTGTCTTCTCCTATTCCCCCACCTTGTAGCCAAGCTTTTTCCTCTGGTCAGTACAACCACTGCCGTTTGTTTTACATTAGAACTGAGTTGCTCTGGGCTTAAGCTCTTTCTCAAGCTATGTGGTTGTGGGGCCTTAGACAAGTCACTTAACTTCCCTGTTTCAAAGTTTCCTTAGCTTTAGAGAGGTAAGGGATACGTGAGACTTAATTCATTACTGTTATCTAGGTACTCTGATACATTGGTGATGAGCGTCAGAGCTGCCGATAAATAATTAATTAACACTGATACAGAAGAATGCGGATCACAAGACTGTCCCAAAATAAAAACATGTAAGCTGCTAATTCCAACTTCCTCTCTTTCCCCTTACTGGTTCTTGAGAAACAAAAGGGGCTCCACTCTTTTTCTCTGAGGAGCTAATCAGAAATAGCCATTCAGAGGCCTGATGTCACCACACTGACCTTGCTCTGTCTGGTGCCTCCAGCCCATGTGCTACAGAGACTCCAGGTGAGGATGAAGTAGCTCATGGCCCCACCAGGAGTCCCTTGGGTGCACTGGAGAAGTCCCAGCCCCACGTGATATCCACAGTAGGGGGTGCTGCACACTGCATTACACAAGTCATCCTGTAGATACAACATAGGGTCTGCTTCACAGTTGTGTGGCATCTTGTGTCACCATTTACACCTGTGCAAAGTGGGTGCAAAATGCTGTCAAATCAGAGTGATGATGTTTTACACTCTGCGTTGGTCTAAGTGACTGCACAAGGTGCAGGGCAATAGTGGATGGGGATTGTTGTGGCTAATGACTGGAACGTCAAAGGTGGAACTTAGTCCCACCACCCCTAATTGCCAGCTGCTGGGATGTAATTGCACCCCTTAAACTCAGTAAGATTTCCTTACACACAAGCTGCAGTTAGGGAACTTTTGGTTGAAGTATTAACTAATGGGGTTAGTAGAAAGTACGGGCAGAGGTATAGTCTGAAATGACACTCGGATACAATGTTGAACAGAAATTTGGGATGAGGTCTTGGAACCCCCCGGTCTTTGTGGAATATGTTATCAGGTGGGTGGGCCATCAGGGACTGCAGTGCCAAAATTATCTCCACTGAGGTTCTGGTCATTAAGAAGAAAAACTTCAGCAAAAGGTTGTACAGAGTGCAAGACTCAATGGGCTCAAAGGACCTCCCATAAGTTTGGTTAACAGTATCTGCAACTCCAAGACCTCACTGGTGGACTGCTGAGGACTTTCTGGTAGCCAGCAGAAACCTGGCTGGTCACATGGTGCCAGTTCTCCTCGTTTCCAAAGCACATTATAAAAAGCTAAAAGCACTCTGCTAAGGTTGTTTGTCCAGGTAAGCAGCTGTTCTAATTCCCACAGGGGTGGACTTGTGATTGTGTCTCCCAACATTTACAATCTCTTTATTAGGATGTGGTCCATCTTATGGAAATGGTGGGAAAGCCTGTCTTAGAATGAGACCCGAGGAAGAGCTTGTACTGTCCACCAGCAGAAGTCGGTCCAGTAAAAGATATTCCCTCACCTACCTTGTCTGTCCTCTAATTAAGCTGTTGAGAAGGTCCAAGAGAATATTTGTGGCCTCTGGAGAAAAATCTCTCAAAGTCAAGTGACCTTGGCTTAAAGGCTGTCTATGTGGATAAGGATTTATACCCCTTCATGCCCTGAACTAGGGGATGTGCCTGTGTCTGAATGTCTCAGGGCCCAGTCAACTCAGGAGGGGACAGCCACAACAGCCCGTAGCTGCACTGAGGCTTTATATGAAATCTATAGGGCTGCTGGGTGGAGCTTGCTTCACACTCTTACTAACCACTATTCTCTTGACACTGCATCAGGAGCAGAGGCTGGTTTTGGGAGGACAGCTATTCGACTCTTGGGGCTCCTCAACCCTCCTTCCCAAGGAGGTCACAGCTGGATAAATGTCTACTGGGAAGCTCTGCGAAGACAGTGTCATGAAGGAGAAAACAGGGTTACCTGCCTGTAGTAACTTACATTCTCTGGATGTGTGTCCTTCACACAGACCCTCCCTCCTTCCCTCTGCTTCAGAGCCAAGCTGCAAATAGGGCATTTGGGGGTAGTGAAGAACTGAGAGGCTGGAAGAGAAGGGCTCTGTATACACTTGATATGTAGAGCTCAAGGGAATGGTGTGCACCCTTTAACTGCCAACTAGTGCCCCAAAAGAGTCAGTGACTTTGTAACCATTCCTAAATTGGGTTTCTATGGAGGCAACTCAGTCAGAGAACAAGCATTACTGCTGGTGAATAACATCTATTTATCCTCAGCTTTTAAATCTCCTGTTTACAATAAAAAACAATCCCTTTTTTAACAGGAGACTTTTCTCAGGTGGTTCCAATCCATGTTGTTTCTATGTCACAGCAAGATCTCAGATAAAAGAACTAAGTCCTATGGTTCTGGATTTATTCCTCTTGATAGAAAGTATATTGTAGGGACATGTACATAGTTTTGCTTTTCATAAATATTAGCGTGACAGGTAACTGATTCTCAATGGCCTCAGGTATTATGTTCTCAAGTGGTTACAACTGGAAGCAGCAGAGACGCTTTGGGCTGATGACCCTGCAGAACCTGGGACTAGGCAAGAAAGGCCTGGAGCACCAAATCCAAGAGGAGGCCCGTCACCTGGTGGGGTACTTTGAGACGTCACTGCTAAAGTGGTTTTTAACTACAGTTGTGTTGCCAGCAGGTATTTTATTACTAACATGAAGATTTCGTCTCAAAAGAGCTACATAGAAAAGCTCAGGGTTGGGAGATAGGACTGAGGCTTTCGGGCATCCATCTGATGAATTTTGCCCTTATTCACAACGGCGGCCCATTACGTCACTTAGGAATGAATTCCTGATGGCAACAATTTCCCTATAGCCTCTGTTTGCCCCGAGTAAAAATGATAGCTATCCCCCTTTATTTCCAGTGCTGCCATAAGGGAACACAAGCATAAAGCAAAGGCAGGGCAGCTAAGGAACTGAACAGGAAATGGTGAGGAGCTGAGGGACTGTGTGAGGTAGGATTGGGACTTGGAAGAGACTGGAGGGAGTTCAGGGAAATGCGTATGTGCTGGAAAGAGACAGAGGGAGGTGAACGTGAAGGAGCCGGAGGGAGACTGAATGTATGTGGAGGAGTGGAAAGGGAAGAGGAAGAATGAGGAGGAGAAGGAGGAACACAGTGTAGGGTGCAAGAGAAGACAGAGGAGGGGAAAGATTTACCCTTTCTATTTGCCAGTTGTTTGAAGACAGGGGTTTCCAGCCGTCCAGAAAACTCTTCAGAGTGGGTGGTCAGACTAGCCTTCACTGCTTGGAACCCATGCAGCACAATCGCAGGGGTGTGTTCCAGCCCCAAAGTGAAGATGTTGCCATGAACTTCTGCCATCTGTGGGCTGCACCAGTGCCAAAACAGCACAGGTGAAAAAACATCATGCCAAACAGTCATGATTAGGCCCCACCAAATTCATGGCCTTGAAAAACACTTCATGGACCGTGAAATCTGGTCTCCCCTGTGAAATCTGATCTTTTATGTGCTTTTACCCCATACTATACAGATTTCATGGGGGAGACCAAGGTTTCTCAAATTGGGGTCCTGACTCAAAAGGGGGTTGCAAGGTTATTGTAGGGGGGTCGCGGTATTGCCACCCTTACCTCTTCACTGCCTTCAGAGCCGGGTGGCCAGAGAGTGGCGGCTGCTGACTGAGCTCCCAGCTCTGCAGGCAGCAGATCAGAAGAAAGGGTGGCAATACCATACCAGGCCACCCTTACTTCTGCGCTGCTGCTGGCCGCGGCTCTGCCTTCAGAGCTGGGCTCCCGGCCAGGAGCCGCTGCTCTCCAGCTGCCCAGCTCTGAAGGCAGCCCCGCCACCAGCAGCCGTGCAGAAGTAAGGCTAGCAGTACCACTAAACCCCCCCCAATAACTTTGCGACCCCCCCCCACAAAACTTCTTTTAGGTTCGGGACCCCTACTATCACAACACTGTGAAATTTCAGATTTAAATATCTGAAATAAGGACATTTACAATTTTTAAAATCCTATGACCGTGAAATTGACCAAAATGGACTGTGAATTTGGTAGGGCCCTAGTCATGATGAGCCTGCTCTGTTTTCTGAGAAGGGTGATTCCAGGGTTCAGTACTGAGGCAGGGACTGTCTTTTTTTTCCCTGCTTGCACAGCACAGTTGTATTCATTTAGATTATATAAATAGACCCCAAGAGTCAAATGTGTGAACATGACCCTGTCACTGTCCAACATTAAAGAGTTTTAAGCAAGGTTTGGGGTTAGGCATACAGAAACCTTAGCCTGCTTAGTACCGTGGCAAACACCATTAACAATCCTATTAAAGATAGAGAAAAAGAAGGAAAAACAGTTAAAGCATTTGAAAGGCAAAGCATTTGTCATAAATATAAAGGGGACAGTAACCACCTTTCTGTACACAGTGCAATAAAATCCCTCCTGGCCAGAGGCAAAATCCTTTCACCTGTAAAGGGTTAAGAAGCTAAGGTAACCTCGCTGGCACCTGACCCCAAATGAGCAATGAGTGGACAAGATACTTTCAAATCTGGAGGGGGGGAAAAAGGCTTTTGTCTGTCTGTCTGATACCTTTGCCGGGAACAGATCAAGGATGCAAGCCCTTCAACTCCTGTAAAGTTAGTAAGTAATCTAGCTAGAAAATGCGTTAGGTTTTCTTTGTTTTGGCTTGTAAATTCGCTGTGCTGGAGGAAATGTGTATTCTTGTTTTTGTGTCTTTTTGTAACTTAAGGTTTTGCCTAGAGGGATTCTCTATGTTTTGAATCTGACTGCCTGTAAGATTATCTTCCATTTTGATCTTACAGAGTTGTTCTCTTATCTTTTTTTGTTCTTCTAATAAAGTTCTGATTTTTAAGAATCTGACTGGGTTTTTTGGGTCTTAAAAATCCAAGGGGTTTGTGCTCATCTTGTTTATTCTCAAGCCTCCCCAGGAAAGGGGTTGTAATGGCTTGGGAGGATATTTTGTGGAAATAGGAACTCCAAGTGGTCCTTTCCCTGTTCTTTGTCTAAATCACTTGATGGTGGCTGCTTTGTTCTCGAACAGTATGCTAAGTTTGTGCCTTGGGAAAGTTTTTAACCTAAGCTTAGGAGGTCTTTCATGCGGGTCCCCACATCTGTACCCCAGAGTTCAGAGTGGGGAAGGAACCTTGAAAGCATTAAGTAAGGCTTTCATTTTAAGAGTGTCCCTTGTTCCCTATCCCTAAAGCTGAAGAAAGTTTTTAGAAGGAGACCACCCCTCTATTTAACCACCTCTTAGTATTAAAGATGGCGATCATTATCTTTCTGGGGAAAAGAGAAATTAGTTGAGATGAGCTGGAGCTGTTGTTAAAGTCCATTTCCTAGCAGACAAAACTAGACAAATGCATACACGAGGGGAGAGAAAAGAACAGCAAAGATCGAAAATGCAGCTTCTTTCTCTGGGGTTGACTCTTCCTTGCAACCTCATTGCTGAAAAAACACAGGCATGGCACACAGAGTGATCAGCCACTCCAAGACCTGGCAAATTTGTACTCGCATCAGGCTGTTTAGGGCATTGCTCCTAACTGCTCCTTTGAGCAGAGGCTCACAATCGTATTGCCAAACATACAGTCTTGGCCAGCTGGGCCAGATTCCTATTAGATAGGAGGCAAAAAGGAAGTGGGATAGGAAAGAGAAGAAGAAATAAGGTGAGGAAGGAAAAGGACACACAAAGGGGTTGTGGGGAGATGACAAAGTCTCACACCCACAGTCGGAGCCAGATTTAGTGGCTGGATTTCTAGAGAGCTCATCACATTGGCTGCTCTCTTGAAAATCTGATCCCAGTTGTGTGTGTTGAGCGTTTTATAAAATCTTTCCCTGTGATATCATGAAAATCTGGCCCCATATGCTCAGTGTGGACAAAACCTTTCCCCCTCCCAGCTCTATTCCCCTGCATCATCCACCACCTAACATCTTACCTAGGTGTAACTTCCTCCCCACAGACTTTCTGAAGTCTGCAGGACAGGTGCCACTTTGATAGACTTCATAAAACCTGATGGAGCAGGACTCCCTCTTCTGTGCAGTTTATACACCATCCCAGTTTAAATTATGGAACAACAGGTGGGAGATGACTAGATTTGATTTTTCAGTACACATCATACAACCTTCTAAACATTTATTTAGTGGGATGTCTAAAAAAAAAAAGCCAGTTCTTTAAGGGTCAAATCCAATGTATCTGAAAATTTCTACAATATGAAAATTTATTCCTTCTTCCTCTTCATGAGGCAGAAATACTGTCCTCAGTGTTGTTTAATTCTTATGCACATCAAGGTTTCATGTACATTTGACACAATCTCTGTTTAAAAAAATGACAGAATGATCCAAGTTGACTTTCATATCTCCAATTCTTAAGAAATAAACTCTTTAGCATAAAAAAAACCACTTTATACTACCAATAAATGTCACTAATTTTCCCTGTCAGCTTATTAGTCTATTAGTTAGTTATCTGGAAATACATACCTTATTGAGGATGTCATGATCAGCTTTAAAGTTCAGCTGCCACAAGCTTCCAAGAATGGGGAATGGGGTTGGTCCTGGAGGAAGGTGTCTACGTGCCCATTGCAACTTCAGAAACTGCACAATCAGAAGAAACACAACCAGCCCTATGAGAGTCTTGCATATTGTCAGCATTTTACTGCTGCTTTATAGAGCTACTCTCTGAAAAGTCATAGAATCATAGAATATCAGGGTTGGAAGGGACCCCAGAAGGTCATCTAGTCCAACCCCCTGCTCGAAGCAGGACCAATTCCCAGTTAAATCATCCCAGCCAGGGCTTTGTCAAGCCTAACCTTAAAAACCTCTAAGGAAGGAGATTCTACCACCTCCCTAGGTAACGCATTCCAGTGTTTCACCACCCTCATAGTGAAAAAGTTTTTCCTAATATCCAATCTAAACCTCCCCCACTGTCTGTTGCAGATATACAGGCTGAACCCTCTTTATCTTGCTTTATTAAGGATTTAATGCATTAATTAGTCCACTTAATTATAGGAAGCTCTGTGTATCTCTCAAATCTCCTTCCCTCCCTGTTCTTAGAGCATAGGACATTCACCTTCTAGAGTGTGTTTTATTGTTATGATGTTGTGTTAAACCTCATGGAAACTGGTGGGCGTAACAGCTACCCCTCATTGGGATAAAAGTGTGAAACAGTTAATCTCCTTTATCGCTGAAACAGGAGCCTCCACCCAAAACACAGGCGCATGTCAGACACTTTTAGAGAACTTTTAGTGCTCAGTAGCAGGATCTGCATGGTCAGTCAGCGTGTGGCAGGCTAGGCCACTGTAGACTTACACCCCAGTTTGCTGCAGGCTAACGCACCAGATAGACATGCCTTTGAGGGCCTGTGGAATTTGCCATTGAACTTGAGTCTTTCCTGGCACCAGCCCACCAGAAGAGGAAGAAGCACTAGTAAGGAGGATAGAAGCTTATCGCCATCAGTACAGCTCTGTATCTAATACATATAGTGGGAAAGGGGATTCTGATCTGGTTCATGACAGAATTATACTGAAAGGGGTTAGTGGCTGCCATCAACCACAGATCCGGTTGAAGTTGATAGGTGTGCTGAGCGCCTTTCATTCAGGCTAAAGACAGGCGCAATTATATACCCCCTTCATGGTCATGGCTGAAGCAGTGGAGTCTTCCGCCAAAAGCACTGGCCACATGCGAGGCCTGGGCAGAGGCTTACCCATGTGAGCCGAAGGGTTTACCTGGGGACTGACTGCAAATGCTGGATTGGGGAATTCATTGGTTGGAGCTGTGTGTCTGCATGGGGTAGAGGCAGAAATCAACCAGAAAGCCAGAGAGAAGCAGTGACTGCTGCTTCCTGTGTCTAATATGATTGTTTGACTTTTACATTCTCCTCTACTCCTCATCTCTTTGTTTGTCTCTACCGGTTTTCTATAGAGTTTACACTAACTTTTTCAATACAGGTACACAGAGCCTAATACAAAGGAGCCCTGAATCATGATTCATGCAAGTAAATGCTACTGTAATAACCAACGTCAGGTACTGGGGGGAAAATGAGGCCGAGCTGGAGCCACCCCTTGCCCCAGCACCCCTTGGACCCAGAACTGTGCAGAGGAGACACCCCTCATCTGGGGGCATCAAGACCCAGGTGTTGTATTCTCTCCCCGCCTCACCCCCTACCTGGGCTTATTAGAAAGCTGCAAAGAGAAGCCAGCTGGAGACTCCATCTGAGAGGGTCAGAAACAGCCAAAGCAGGGACCAATGGTCCTCTGGAGAACTTTTTTCAGTTTTGCCTTGACTTAGTCCTGTGCTGATTGGTGGTTTGTTCCAACCCTCCCCCTTCCTCAGTCTCTTCACCTCAGGATCACTCCCTTTCCCTTCAGTGTCCCCTATCCCTTCCCTTTTGGGGATGCTCACTAAACTAAACACGTAAAAAAAGAAACCATCGTTCAACTAACATGACGTTGCTGCCATCAACTTTTTCGGTTCAGCTCAAACTGTTCAGCAAATTCGACACAAATTTGCAAATAGTTCTGGTTGATCTGAAATGACATTTTTCGGTGAATAAACTATTCATCCAAAAAGTTTCACCCTGTTCTAAGTGTAAAAGCTTTGGGGTGGGGGCCCGTCTTTTTGTTGGGTGTTTGTACAGGACCTACCAAAATGGGGTCCTGGTCCTCAGCCTTACAATAATAATCAAAGGTAAAAAACCAAATGTATTCATCTGTTGGCTGTTCCATACATTAAATTGGGGTGGTAGATAAGGTCTGCAGAAGAGGGAGCCCTGCTCCATCAGACTTTATGAAGCCCATCAAAATGGGACATTCTGCTTGCAGTTTCAGAAGTTTGCGGGGTGGTGGATAATGCCCAGGAATAGAGCTGGGCAGGGGAAGTTTTGTCCATATTGAGCACGCAGAGCCAACTTTTGAAAAGACCCAGGGGCAAGATTTTTCAACTGCCTGACAGCCGGAATCAGAGCCAGATTTTTAAAAGAGCACCCACCATGCCGAGCTCTTCGGAACCGCCAGCCAGTTGTTTAGGTGCCTAAATGGAAGCCATGCTCTTCTGAACATCTGGTTCCAATGGTGGGTCCTGAGCACATCTGACAAGGTTATCAGCTAGAAAATGTTCAGTATTTACAGTTTAACATGGAGATAATAGCTGTTACCTGACTTTCCATCCTCGCACAGCACCTCACCTGCCATGACTCCGGTTCCCTTCGCCCCTTCCTGCCCTAGAGCCTCTATTTCAAGACCAGGTAGCACAGCTCCATGACACCCAGTCCCTAACCCACAGTCCACTTCCCCCATCACCATGTCCCCACCTGGACTCCTGCCCCTCTGTATTTCTCTCATCCCTTATTCTCTGCTTTCAGCAATGGTACTGCCAGTACCAAGAGTTCCAAAAGGCAACGTTTCTCACCTCGTGCAATAACTAGTTCTGCATTATGTGCGTCCCTAGGGGTGCTTCACTCCAGGTGCTCATGCGCCTCTCAAGCCTTTGAGCAGAGACTTCTGGCTAGCAGTGCCCATTCAGCCCACACAGGCGCCCTATGCCTTCTCACGGCAGACACCGAGGCTACAGAGGGGTCTGTGGGCAAACTGCCCTCGGTTCCTTCTCTACTCAGTCATCCCTAGGGAACAACCGAAGCAGAGGGTAAGGAGGGCGGGTAGGTGAGCACCCATTGCGGGACACAACTCAAAGAACTACAGTTACTGCACTGGGTGAGTAACATTGCCGCCTTCTTCGAGTAGCAGCATCCTTTTGGGTGCTCCACTTCAGGTGGAGATAAGGCCTCTGATGCTGAGCTGGGAGGGAGGGGACGTGGCTCCATGACAGCTGCTCAGGGGGGCTCTGTCCCTCTCAAAGCACACCAGGGAGCCTGCAGCACAGCTGCCTCTATCAACAGAAGGGGGAAACACAGGCAGTTCAGGTGACATTCCTGAGCTGACCGTGCTCTCGAGAGAGATCGCGAGAGCTCCTTCCATAACTAGCCTGAAACTGCAAAACTTGCAGCATCACCAGAAGCGTTGGCAACAATGGGCATGTGAAACTTCAGGGACACCTGGTTCTTGGGTAAGGAGGGAAGGGGAGGGTTTGAAATGTTGGCTTCAAATAAGCAGCTGTCTTCAAATTTATAGCTCTGAGAACTCAGCCTGAGATCTGAAAGTCACACTGTTTTTTCCTTCTCATCATCATCAAAAGATTTTCCAGGCCAACAGGATCCCTCAGTTTCACTTGTGCAACCTTAAAATCTACAGATTATGCCTTCATTGACACCTCTGCAACTCCCATGGTCTTTAGTGCATTTGCATAGGTGTAACACCTGGGAACTTGGCAAAGAATTCTGTTTATGATGCACCAACAGACATAGAATCCATCTCTCTCTTGCTTTCTTTGGCTCTGCATGGCTAACAGAAACAAAAAATAATCTCATATGGGTCTGATACACACAGGCAGTAGGTATGCATTGATTCAAAGGGCCATCTGACCATTCACTTTAAACTAGCAAGATGATATTTTGTCATTAAAAATGTTCACTAGTACAAGTTTGCTGTAAAAATACAAATATGAGAAAACACAGCAGTAAAAACAGTGCTATGAAAACTCCTGAAGACCAAAGGAATGTAGAGAACATCAGAACATCATTCAGACCGCGTGGGGTCTCATCACAAACACGCTCTCAGAAGCAGGAGCAGATCCATCTGCAGACACAGCTGATGTGCCGTCACTGGCGAAAATGTAGCTTAGGAAACAGAAGCTACTTCAGGGAAGAGCTGTGAAAGAAGTTACACTGTAAGACATGGCCACCAAGGCTTCATGACGTTAACCTCTGAGTGTGGTATTTATCTGCAAAGGAGGAGGCTTCTGTATTAGGCAGTAAAACATACAACAGACATAGAACATGGATTGTTAACGGCCGGGTCCAGAATTGTTTAATACTGTTTTTGAGCAAAGCCTGTAAAACCCTGTTCACAACATTACGAAATTGATTCAATTAATAATTCTTGGCACTTAATATTTTCCCTCCGTACATCCTCAAGTGATTCATAACAGTGAGTAAGACATCATTAAGCCCCAACAGCATTCTCAGCTGTTGTACTTGAAGGCACAAGTAGGCATCATCCCTGTGCCCTGTGAAGCTTTCAATCTAAATGGATACAAGGCTCACATGTCAAACCCAGAGAACAGAGCTAGCTGATAGATTTTCCTCTCTCCACCACAGATATGGGTTATTACTCACATCATCCATCCAGAGGGATGACTTCTCTGCTGCTCAGAGAAGTTAAGTGACTTAAGATCACACAGGTTTCAGAGGGGTAGCCGTGTTAATCTGTATCAGCAAAAACAATGAGGAGCCCTTGTGACACCTTAGAGACTAACACATTTATTTGGGCATAAGCTTTCGTGGGCTAAAACCCACTTCATCAGATGCATAGAGTGGAAAATACTGGAAGGAGGTATAAATACACAGCATATGAAAAGATGGGAGTTGCCTTACCAAGTTGGGGGTCAGTGCTAATGAGCCAATTCAATTAAGGTGGAAGTGGGCTATTCTCAACGGTTGACAAGAGTAAGGCAACTCCCATCTTTTCATATGCTGTGTATTTATACCTCCTTCCAGTATTTTCCACTCCATGCATCTGATGAAGTGGGTTTTAGCCCACGAAAGCTTATGCCCAAATAAATGTGTTAGTCTCTAAGGTGTCACAAGGGCTCCTCATTGTTTTTGCTGATACAGATTAACACGGCTACCCCTCTGAAACCTGTGTGATCTTAAGTCACTTAACTTCTCTGAGCAGCAGAGAAGTCATCCCTCTGGATGGATGATGTGAGTAATAACCCATATCTGTGTTAGTCTCTAAGGTGCCACAAGCACTCCTCGGTTTTTTTTTAGATCACACAGTGTATTAATAAGTGACACCATCAAAGAACATAATCACATCAGCCACACCATCAGGGGCTCGTTCACCTGCACATCTACCAATGTGATATATGCCATCATGTGCCAGCAATGCCCCTTTGCCATGTTCATGTCTGTCCCATTCACACTGTGTAAATGTTGCCATAGATGTTGGTTAACTGGAGAGTTGATAACCATAAGTCAGAAAAATTGAAAGCAACAGGCAGATCTATTAAAAGGCTTCTTTCGGATGTTTTCTATAACTCTGACTAAACCCATTTGCCTCTGACTGAATCGGATTAGAGTTTACAACATAATTTAGCTGCCTAACGTAACACACTTTGGGTATGGAATGCCAGTCCTACTCCATTTTATGCAACATGGACACTGAGCGTTAGAACATCACTCAACAGGAGGGAAAAGGCGACAAAAGGAGAACCAGAGAACTTCCTCTAAAATATTACATCAGCTCAAAGTTAAAGTGAATAAACAGACACTTGTTATTTTTTCTTTTTTTTTTTGTATTTGTTTTTTCCTTTTTGTTTTAGTTTATTGCAAATTATTGTATGTGTTTGCTTCTCTCAGTGTCAATGTAGGAAGATAACTATTTTTTGCACTCTACGTTTCTTTTCTTGCTACTTCCCTGTGACTTTTCTTATCTTCCTTCTCATTGCCTTTTCTCAGGTCAGACTTATATTTTCTCCTGAAACAGAGTCTGAAGTGAATTTCTTACTATTGTAATTATTTAAACTGTTTCGCAAGAGAATGGCACTTCAGGAAAACAGGAGTACAGTTTTTCCTACTCCATCTTAAAACCAATTGTCTGGGTTATTGCAAAACTTTGTTTTAGGGTGTACAGTTGGCCATGCTATGGAGATCAAAGTTCTCACAGCCTGGAAACATTTCACTGATATCAGTGTCAATATATCATAGTGCCTTCTGCAAGAAAAGTTCTGCCACGGATGCCTTATAGAAGGAGATACTCTCTGCTCTCTATATATTGTGGGTGAGTCCAAACGGCCAGTAGAACATAATGAGTGCTTTTTAGAAGAAGGCTGAGTCTTTTATCTATTTTATCTTATATCTATTACCTAGTGCCACTCGCAGTCTGGAAGAAATACCAGAGAAGCGACGAGCTGTTCAGCCTCTGGCAAAACAGGATATCTAAATGGTCACGGAACTGTTTTGGAAACAATAGGGCCTGATCTAAAATCCAGCGAAGGCAATGGAAAGACTCCCATTGATATCAATGGGTTTTGGTTCAGTGCTATTCACACACTGGATTTGTGATAATAAAGTCTGTACATTATAAATTCTTAGAGAGAGAACAGCAAAAGCAAAGAAGAAAAATAGCAATTGAAAGTGATTATTCTTTTTTCCCCAGTAGTGCAGTTCCCCACGTCGCGTGTGTTTGGGTAATAATTAGTCAGGTTCAAAACTGCAGTAGCGTCATTCATGTCAGAGGGGTGAAAAAAATTTCGCCACTGGCTTGAAATGAAGTAAATCAGATTTTCCCCAGATAGAGATAATGGGACTTAAAGCAAGACTGAAGGATGCAACCTGCTACATATCTGGCACTCTAATTTCTCTTAATCCACGGGGAAACTGAACACAACGAAACAAAAACCCACAGCTGAAAGTCATAATCACACCTGTAACTCAGGCTCTTGTTGGGCATTTAAATGAATTCCCTGGAGTTCATTCTGTACTTAATGAATTATTGGCACTAAAACGTTGGATCCAATAGCAGGTACACAATGTGCTCAGAGTGATTCGGTAACCTTGATTCTGCCAAAGAGATATGAGTCTGGAAACGGCAGCTGGCACACTGAAGCAACTGCTGAAATGAGATATAACGACATTTGCTTATTAACAGGCAGTTTACAAGAGCTTAGTTGGGCTGAATTCTACACAGTCAGATTCATTCCTCAGATACTGAAGAAACAATTATTATTTACTTTCAAAGGTGTCAAAAACAATACATAAAAAAGCGCTCACCCAGAAGCTATACAAGTTGGAAGGTTTGATCTTCCGCAGGGATCAATAGGGAAGGAAAGGCAGCCATTTTATAGCAAAGGTAACAAAAATTGAGTGAAAAGACTGTACTTGAGGTCCAGTTCTAAAGAAATGTACACATCCCAAACAAATAAATAATTCTAGGAAGCGCTGCATGCCTGAGAGTGGCCCAAAGTGGTCCATGCCAAGTCGGTTAGCAAATTTGATCATGCTAGCCAGCTGCCATGACCTGACTCTTCCTGGACACACATCTTATTTTGGGTTGCCAGTGCAGCCTTTTTATCCCAATCATCTCAGGGTGCTTGCCTGTGAATTGAGTGATCCTGGCTACTTCTCCTAATTTTATTTCGAGGGCCCTGCAGAGCTCTTAAAAACCTACCGACGGACTATACCGCCAACTTCTGCTCGGTTTAAATAAACGCCTAGTGTTTCGTCAGTCAGACTAAACATAACATAAACCTAACAAGTGTTCAGAAATCTTCCAACTTGTTACTCCAATAGGGACAGCCTGTTCTTATACGGCCCCAGCCCTGCTTCCCCTCATGACCGCAGTCTAGCTCTCCGACCCCATCTAGGATCCTGCTCCCTCTCCCCACAGCAGCCAACAATCCCTCAAATTCAAACCCTCCAAATCTCTAACAGGCAGACTGGGTGGAACATCCATCCAGGAGTCCAAGCCTGTGTGTCTATGTACACTCAGCACCATGTTCTTTTTGGTCTTCATCCTGCTTCATATCCCATCATACGATTTCGCTTAACATTTTATCCTATGACCACATCTCTTACCAAACAATTTTCAAACCAACGTAGTTCCTTCTTCACACCAGCTCACGGCCCAGGTGCATTCATTTGCTTCTGCCCTTCTAAGCTAGCAAGCACTCTAGGTCCTATAGTGCTCAGAGATTGATCCATCAGGTTTACAAGTGGTTTGCCTTCAGCCAAGAGAATACCAGTCTTGCTTCTCCACCAAGAATGGGTCTGGAAGGATGCTAAGGTTGAAATCCAGGGAAGTCAATGGAAGTTCTGCCATTCACTTCAATGGGCCCAGGATTTTGCCCAAGAATGCAAGGCCCTAAAGAGGTGTTTTGGTTATTTTTGTTTTTTAAATATTTGAACTGTGCATTTCTCCAACTCCAGGCTTTCTGTACAGTGAGCAGATTCTTTCTTGCAGTCTTGCCCATTTGCACTGTTCTGGCATGCCCAGTAACAAAACGCTCCAGTGAAGAGAATCATTTTATACCCTTACTATTCAGAGGCCCCCTTCATAGTGGTTTCAGCTTAATATCATATATTTTATCTTCAAACTATTTTCTGTCTTCAAACTATTTTCCTTATATATTCAGTCATATTATCTTGTTTTGGTGTGATTGCTTTGCTAAACAAGGTATTAATTAACCGTATACAGTATCTTGTGGATGCCTTCACTCCCATTTGCAATTATAGCAATCACTTCATAGAAAAATAATATGATAAAGATAACATTCTTAGCTGTTTTTAATGCATTTTAGCTGCTGGGAACAAAGAGAAATGTCACCATTATATAAAAAGAAGTGGAGTACTAGTGGCACCTTAGAGACTAACCAATTAGACTAATTAGTTAACTAATTGGTTAGTCTCTAAGGTGCCACAAGTACTCCTTTTCTTTTTGTGAATACAGACTAACACGGCTGCTACTCTGAAACCTGTCACCATTATATGAGAGTCCAGATGCCGATGGATCACAATTTCAGAGCCAATAGCATGTAGCCCCAGTATCCATCCTAATAGGAGAGTTTCTCACTGAAAAGAGAGAGAGGTCACACTGGGAGATCACAGAACAGGGTGGGAGTGGTTTGGCTAACTGAAATGGATCACCTATTTCAAAGTTTACTAAAAACGCGTTAGTTTGGCAAGTGTAGAGTGTATCAAAGAGAGGAAACAATAGAGAGAGCGAGAGATGACTAGAAAGGGCAAATGCGCTTAGCAAAGAGCTAGAATCTAACAGAAACTGAGCTCAGTGTATGCAGCTCCAGGACAATTTTCAGAGAGACAGTACCCTCAGCAGAAAGGAAATTGATAACACAGCACGGTGAGATGTTGGGGATAACTGAGGTTGCAGTGGCTCTGATTGTGTGTCTCCTGATTGCACAGTTTCTGAAGTTGCAATGGACACGTAGACGTTTTCCTCCTGGACCAACTCCCCTACCCATTATTGGCAACTTATGGCTGCTGGACTTTAAACTTCACCGAGAAAATCTTGTTAAGGTATTTATTTTAGCAGAATTCTGTACTTGGCTGAAATAGAGAAGCTTGGAATGATTCAGGTGGATTTAAAATTGGCATTGCACAGGAGTTACCTAATCAATTATAGGGTATTCCGCAACCTGACTTAATTATTACCCAAACACACGCGACGTGGGGAACTGCACTACTAGGAAAAAAGAATAATCACTTTCAATTGCTATTTTTCTTCTTTGCTTTTGCTGTTCTCTCTCTAAGAATGTCCAAATAGGCATATTTATAATGTACAGACTTTATTATCACACGTCCAGTGTGTGAATAATACTGAGACCCTGAACCAAAACCCATTGATATCAATGGGAGTCTTTCCATTGCCTTCACTGGATTTTGGATCAGGCCCTATTGTTTCCAAAGCAGTTCCGAGACCATTCAGATATCCTGTTTTGCCAGAGGCTGAACAGCTCGTCGCTTCTCTGGTATTTCTTCCAGACTGCGAGTGGCACTAGGTAATAGATACAGAAGACTCAGCCTTCTTCTAAAAAGCAACTCATTATATTCTACTGATGGTTTGGACTCACTCTCTGCTCTCTATATATTGTGGGTATCTCATTCTATAAGGCATCCATGGCAGGACTTTTCTTGCAGGAAGCACTATGATATATTGACACTGTGGCAGAGCTCCGACCTTGTCCCCGTGGGTCCCACGCTTCCAGGCGGTTTATGCTAGCTTCAGAGGGTTGCAGTGAGCCTCTATGTCTTCCTTCTCTCTCTAGGGCCAGGGATGCAGTCTACTGAGCCTTTTTCATCATAAGCCAGCAAGGAGGTCGGTGAAAGAACTCCCACAGTCTCTGTTGCTCCTACGGCCTTATACCAAAACAGTTCAGCCTCCTGTCCTGACAGGGGCCTGTCTTCCCCTCCCAGGAAGTGTTTCTGTTGTGGTGGGTTGGGGGGAACCCGGGCCCGCCCTCTACTCTGGGTCCCAGCCCAGGGACCCTAATGGTAGCAGCTCTTGGCAGCCAACCTTTCACTGCCAGAGTTGCTAGATTTCCCTGGGCCACTTGCCCACAGCTCTCCTTCTTCTCTCTTCTTCACCCTTACCTTAAGGCTCCCTAACCAATGACTTGAGCGTGTCTTCATGAACCAGCCCTTCAGGCACACCTCCTCTCCCCGGCTTTCCTCCGCCTGACTGGAGTGAGCCCTTTTGTAGTACCAGAGGGGCCTTAGAGTCAGGAGGTCACATTAGCTTAATGGCCTCACCTGACTCTTTGCAGGTTAATTAGAGTCAGGTGTTCTCATTAGCCAGGAGCCTAGCCCCTGCTCTGGTCAGTCAGGGAACAGAAAACTGTTAATCCAGTGGCCAGTATATCTGCCTTCTGCTACTCTGCTGTACCCAACTGGCCTGGGTCTGTCACATATCCCTCCCCCCTGCTCAACACCAAGGGGTTGGGCAGCTTGGGACGCCAGACAGCGTGCGCGTGATAAGCCATCGGCGTTGCCATGGCGACTCCCTGTTCTCCACTAGATGTGGAACTGGAAAGGTTGGAGGGATAAGAACCACCTGGTTACCCTCGTGTTCTTTTCCTTGTTCCGTTGCACCCATTGAAGAGGGGCATGGTCGGTCACAAGGATAAATCTGCACCGCAACAGGTAATAATGTTTCCATGGCCCATTTTACGGTGAGGCACTCTCTCTCTCTCACTGCATATTTTTGTTCCCTCGGAAGGAGTTTCCTATGAGGTACAGAATTGGGTGGTCCTCTTCCCCAACCATCTGCGACAGGACGGCCCCTAGCCCCACTTCAGATGCATCTTTCTGTAGGATGAATTCGTTGGTGAAATCCGGGGCTATCAATATGGGGTTACTGCAGAGGGCAGTCTGTAGGTCCGCAAATGCCCTCTCTGCTGCACCGGACCATCTGACTGGATCAGGACCATGGGCCTTCACTAAGTCAGTTAGGGGATTTGCCCTTGTGGCAAAATGGGGGATGAAAAGCCGGTAATACCCCACCACCCCTAGGAATGCTCGGACCTGCTTCTTACGACTTGGCCGTGGCCAATTTTGGATGGCCTCTAACTTATTCAGTTGGGGTTTTAACAGACCTTTTCCCTACCACATAGCCAAGATATTTGGCCTCCATGAATTCTACGGCGCACTTAACAGGGTTCGCCGTAAGGCCAGCTCGCCTGAAGGTATCAAGGACCGCCCCCGCCTTCAAGTGGGTTTCCCAATCTGGGGTATGAATCACCATGTCATCCAAGTAGGCCGCAGCATAACTGGCATGGGGGCATAATAACTTGTCCATGAGGTGCTGAAAGGTAGCTGGGGTCCCATATAGTCCAAAAGGGAGGCCTGTATATTGGAAGAGACCCTCTGGTGTAGAAAACGCCGTCTTTTCCTTTGCATCTTCGACTAGGGGAATCTGCCAGTACCCCTTTGTCAAGTCCAGGCTTGTCAAGTACTGGGCATTCCCCAGATGGTCCACTAGTTTGTCGATGCGGAGTATAGGGTAGGCATCAAACTGGGATATCTTGTTTAGTCGACGGAAGTCGTTGCAGAACCTCGTGGTGCCATCAGGTTTGGGCACCAACACTATTGGTCTGGATCACTGACTGTGGGATTCTTCGATGATCCCCACCTCCAGCGTTTTCCTGACTTCTGCTTTTATTTCCTCCCTTTTGGCTGCTGGCACCCGGTAGGGCCTCATAGTTACTCTAGCCCCAGGGTTCGTGATGACATGGTGATATGTCCCGGTTGTGTGACCCGGCTTTGTCGAGAATACGTCTTGATATTGGGCGATCGTCTCAGTTACCTCTTTCTTCTGGGCTGTCATTAGATCAGGAGACACCCTCACCTGCTCAGGATTTTTGTTCCCTGGGTACAACTCTTCCCGAACCACTGTGCATGCCTTTCGCGCATGCCAGGGTTTCAGAAATTTGACCTGGTATATCTGCTCTAGTTTTTGATGTCCTGGTTGTCGCACCTTGTAATTTACTTCCCCTATGGGTTCGACTATTTTGTAGGGCCCTTACCACTGGGCCAACAGCTTACTTTCTGCCGTGGGTACCAGTACTATTACACGGGTCACCGGGTTGAAACTGACAAACCTTGGCTTGACGGTTGTAGTAGGATCTCTGGGCCTCTTGGGCCTTCTCTAGGTGCTCCCTCACTATGGGCATGACCCAGGCTATCCGGTCCCTCATCCATAGCACATGATCTATTACGTTCTTTCCCTCACTGGGTTCCTCCTCCCAAATTTCCTTGGCTAGGTCCAGGATGTCTCGGGGGTTGCGTCCATACAACAGCTCAAAGGGAGAGAATCCGGTGGAAGCTTGGGGGGCCTCACGGATGGCGATCATGAGGTACAGTAGTAGGCTGTCCCAATCTTTCCTATCCTTGCTTACCACCTTTCTTATCATGGCCTTGAGGGTCTGGTTAAATCTTTCCACCAGACCATCGGTTTGTGGATGGTAAACTGAGGTCTGCAGCGTCTGGACATGGAGCAGGGAACACAGGTCCTTCATCAACTTAGACATGAATGGTGTTCCCAGGCCTGTGAGGATTTCTTTTGGTAGCCCTACTCGGGCAAAGATTGCCACTAATTCTTTGGTAATGCTCTTGGAAGCTGTGTTTTGTAAGCTTCTGGGTATCTGGTTGCATAGTCTAGGATGATAAGCCATACTGGTGGCCTCAGGTCATTTTCTCTAGCAGCCCCATGGTGATCCGCTTGAACAGAACTTCGATGATCGGCAGGGGTACCAGAGGAGCTCTTAGATGTGGACGAGGGCTGTGCAGTTGACATTCGGGGCAAGAGGCACAGTACCGCCGGACGTCTTTATGTACCCCCACCCAGAAGAACCTGTGTGAGAATCGCACCTGGGTTTTCTCCACTCCCAGGTGCCCTCCAAAAAGGTGACTGTGAGTGAGGCTTAATATTGCTTTCTGGTGTTTCCGGGGTACTAGGAGCTGGTGTACTTCTTGCTCCTGCATTTGCACGACCCGGTATAGGAGATTCCTCTTGATCACAAAATAAGGCCCTGACCCCCCAGGTCTTTCCCCTCTATAGGTACCCCATCTATCTCAGCCACCTCCTTCCTGGCGTTCTCTTGGGTCTTCCACCTGGTCCCGTCCAAAAGTCTCTCTCCCGGGACTTATCAGCCCAAACTCTGAGGGATCTGTCTCTGCCCTCTCGGCTGGCTCCGTGAGGTTGGGGCTGGAAGCGGTCTCTGACCCCTCTGTCTTGGGGGGTTGTCCGTGTACATCTGCCTACACAGGCAGCCCTTGGTCCTTGTATCCGGATTCGGGTACGCAAGGGCTTGGCCACCCTCCTTTCTCTCTTGGTCTTCCTACCTTTCCCCAGGACAGAGGATAGCTCCTGGGACATTTCCACGAAAAGTGGGAGGTGACATTCGCCTCCTGAAGTTCGGGGAAGTCCCCTTCCTCCAGTCCCTCCAGTAGGAGCAAGTTTCCAAACGAAGGGAAATCTCTACCTATGATCATGGATTATAGGAGGTTTGGGACTACTCCTGCTTTCATGCCGTGACATTTCCCTGAATTTCAATTTTCACTGGTATGATGGGGTAGTAACTAACAGTCCCATGGACACAGGTTACCCCCATACGCTTAGCCTGCATTAACTGGCTGCGCTTCACTAACTTACCTGAAATTAGGGTGATAGCACTCCCCGAGTGCCATGGTTTCTACCCCATTCAACTTTACCGGCCTTGTATATTTAGGTGGGGTGACTGCAACCCCTACAATATTGAGTAGGCTGTACGGGTCTGTCCCGTCCCCCAGGTTCCACTGCATGGGCTCTACGACATTGGGGCGTTGGACCGCTATGTGCCCCAACTCCCTGCACCCGTAACACTTATAATTACTTCTAGTCACTCCCCCGTCACATGGGTTAGGGGGTTTAGTCCCAGGGTTCCCCCCACTCAGGCCTTTTCCTTCCTTCTGGGTTCCTGGCTGGTTTTCGGTCCCCCTCTTCTTCCACCTAGGACTCCCTGGGGATTTGGCCACCCGACCCTCCAGGGTCAGGGTCAAGTGTTTGCTTCAGGAGGGGCCTTCCTTGGGGAGTTGGGTCAATTCCCTGGCTGTCATCCGTCTTTCCACCAAAGTGATCATTTCATCGTAGGTGGACGGATCATTCTGGCATACCCATTTGCGGAGATCTGGCAGCAGTCCCCACATGT
Organism: Lepidochelys olivacea; assembly: GCF_965140295.1. Taxonomy (NCBI): domain Eukaryota; kingdom Metazoa; phylum Chordata; order Testudines; family Cheloniidae; genus Lepidochelys; species Lepidochelys olivacea. The sequence goes on from NC_140419.1 coordinate 7,628,361, forward strand.
AATGGTCCATTATCAATGCTCCAAAATCTCCTCCGGGCTGCATGCCTTGGGCCGTAGCCACTTCCGAACGAGATGTATGAGATCAAATAGTTGGGACCTCGGAGGTTTATTCTCCCTGTATTTCCACTCCTGGAACCTCTGGGCCCGTACCACTGCCGTCACCCCTGATCGTCCTAGGATCTCTGCCCTCAGCCGGGAATAGTCAGCAGCGTCCTTGATGGGCAGATCAAAGTAGGCCTTCTGAGCCTCTCTACACAAAAAAGGGGTGAAAATGCTGGCCCACTGCTCCTGGGGCCATGCCTCACACTGAGCAGACCTTTCAAATGAGAGGAGATATGCCTCTACGTCATCCTCTGCTGTCATCTTTGGCAGACAACCGGTGGTCCTCAGGGTTCGGGTCCCATCGGACTGCCGGGCCTGGGTGGTGAGGATCGTCAGCTGGTCCATTACCTCGCACAGGAGGGCTCGACCTTGGGTCGCCTGGCTCATCAATAATTGGTTGGTTTCCTACTGTAGCCTCATGGACTCCCGTTGCGCCATCGCCTGAGCCCGGGTGGCCTCCTGCTGGGCCGCCGTGACTTGCACCAGCGCTCTCACCACCTCCTCCATCGTGGTACAAACAAACACCCCAAACCATAAACCCTAGTGCACTTTTTAAAAAACAAACAAACCCTCTTTGTTCCGCCACACTGTGAACAATCAGTATCCCACTTCTCACACCAGTTGTGGCAGAGCTCCGACCTTGTCCCCGTGGGTCCCACACTTCCAGGCGGTTTATGCTAGCTTCAGAGGCTCACTGCAACCCTCCATGTAACCCTTCTCTCTCTAGGGCCAGGGATGCAGTCTACTGACCCCTTTTCATCATAAGCCAGCAAGGAGGTCGGTGAGAGAACTCCCACAGTCTCTGTTGCTCCTACGGCCTCATGCCAAAACAGTTCAGCCTCCTGTCCTGACAGGGGCCTGTCTTCCCCTCCCAGGAGGTGTTTCTGTTGTGGTGGGTTGGGGGGAACCCAGGCCCACCCTTTACTCCAGGTTCCGGCCCAGGAACCCCAATGGTAGCAGCTGTTGACAACCAGCCTTTCACTGCCAGAGTTGCTAGATTTCCCTGTGCCACTTGCCCACAGCTCTCCTGCTTCTCCCTTCTTCACCTTTACCTTAGGGCTCCCTAACCAATGACTTGAGCGTGTCTTCATGAACCAGCCCTTCAGGCACACCTCCTCTCCCCAGCTTTCCTCCGCCTGACTGGAGTGAGCCCTTTTGTAGTACCAGAGGGGCCTTAATTAGAGTCAGGTGTTCACATTAGCTTAATGGCCTCACCTGACTCTTTGCAGGTTAATTAGAGTCAGGTGTTCTCATTAGCCAGGAGCCTAGCCCCTGCTCTGGTCAGTCAGGGAACAGAAAACTGTTAATCCAGTGGCCAGTATATCTGCCTTCTGCTACTCTGCTGTACCCAACTGGCCTGGGTCTGTCACAACATTGATATCAGTGAAATGTCTCCAGACTGTGAGAACTTTGATCTCCATAGCATGACCAACTGTACACCCTAAAACAAAGTTTTGCAATAACCCAGACAATTGATTTTAAGATGGAGTAGGAAAAACTGTACTCCTGTTTTGCTGAAGTGCCATTCTCTTGAGAAACAGTTTAAATAATTACAATAGTAAGAAATTCACTTCAGACTCTGTTTCAGGAGAAAATATAAGTCTGACCTGAGAAAAGGCAATGAGAAGGAAGATAAGAAAAATCACAGGGAAGCAGTAAGAAAAGAAACGTAGAGTGCAAAAATAGTTATCTTCCTACATTGACATTGAGAAAAGCAAACACATACAATAATTCGCAATAAATGAAAACAAAAAGGAAAAAACAAATACAAAAAAAAGAAAAAACAACAAGTGTCTGTTTATTCACTTTAACTTTGAGCTGATGTAATATTTTAGTCAAAGTTCTCTGGTTCTCCTTTTGTCGCCTTTTCCCTCCTGTTGAGTGATGTTCTAACGCTCAGTGTCCATGTTGCATAAAATGGAGTAGGACTGGCATTCCATACCCAAAGTGTGTTACGTTAGGCAGCTAAATTCTGTTGTAAACTCTAATCCAATTCAGTCAGAGGCAAATGGGTTTAGTCAGAGTTATAGAAAACATCCGAAAGAAGCCTTTTAATAGATCTGCCGGTTGCTTTCAATTTTTCTGACTTATGGTTATCAACTCTCCAGTTAACCAACATCTATGGCAACATTTACACAGTGTGGATGGGGCAGACACCTGTGATTGTATTGAATGGATACAAAGCAGTAAAAGATGGCCTTATCTCCCATTCAGAAGAGATTTCTGGACGGCCTCTCACCCCCTTCTATAGGGATCTGATGGGAGAAAAAGGTAAAAGATATTACTCTTTTGCAAGGAATAATATTGAAGCATAAAGGTGGCATTCTAAGGCAGACTATTCTTCCCAGATACTGTCTTGCCACGTGGTACTTATGCAGTTGGATAGCAGGGCTCCACGCAGAACTGCAATATTAAAAAAGAAAAACAGACCAAAAAAGGCAAATCCTGTACAACTTACATAACACACCACTGGCTATGCTTCTCTTCTTTCCATAGGATTTGGAGAAAAATTTGCCCACCAAGTTGGCCTTAATATGGCTTAATTCTAAAGAGACAATGTCTCCATATACAAAACCCCCACAACAGACATGTATTCAAAGGTTTGCCTATAAGCACATCTGACACACCAATAGATGAGTTATTCTATCCTCTCCAAAAGCTGCCCCCATGGAGTTTCCAGGGATGTGACTATAACAAGATATATAATTATACTAATGGTGATAGAAACCCAAGTAACAGATCACAGCTCAAAATCTGTAAAGCACGTCATTGTTTCCTCTTACTAGAAAAAGGCATCTTAATTTAAACTTGCCTTCCGCTATAAAAGGGTTTCCTTCCTAGCAAGAGTATAATGGTGTTTCTATTGTCCTCAGGTATTTTCCTGACAAGCGGTCACACCTGGAAGCAGCAGAGACGCTTTGGTATGACGTTTCTAAGGCGCCTGGAACTGGGTAAGAAAAGCCTGGAGCACCGAATACAAGAGGAGACCAGACACCTGGTGGAGGTCTTTGCCAGTCAGAAAGGTAAATTCTTTGAAAGATTGTAATTTAGAGCTATTCCCTATATATAAGACAGGCTGTGGGAGTGATAACAAGTCTAACAGCACTTCTGTTCTTGAATGACACAGAGATGCTCATGCTGGTGGGGACTGTTATGGGTTTCTCAATTGAGCTGTAGCTCACGAAAGCTTATGCTCAAATAAATTTGTTAGTCTTGAAGGTGCCAGAAGTCCACCTGTTCTTAATTGCCTAAGTGAACGAAGCACTTTAGGAGGAGTGCTCAGGTTTGAGTGTACAGATAGACATTTAACGGGTTTTAAAAATAAATACACCAAAACCAATTTTTATTTCTCATTCATATCACTGTCCTATTGAAAACACAGGGAGCTGGAACAATCCCTATCTTTAGAGTCACCTAACACTTTCCATCACACCAAATTCTTGTGACCTTTTTGTGTGAGGCTTTACAACTCCATTGCTTGCAGGAGACCTTTGAAATTCAGCTGGGAATGGGCCCTCAGGCTAGAAACATGTCTTTCCCTTTTCCCATGAAATTTCATGCAGGCCTGGATGAAATATAAGCCACTGAAAATCACCATCTTCCCTCGCTTGTGTTGTTCAGTAACATTGTGGCAGAATGCCAAGAGAATAATAACTGAACATAAATATATATTCATAACAAATATATATTTATGAATTGAATATATTTATGAATTCAAAATACATATTTTGAATATATAAATATTCAAAAAAATGAGGTCTACCCCACCAAAGCAGTAGCACCCCATGCTGTATGGGGAATGCCTAAAGAGTCCTAAGGATCAGGGCGTGGCCGTGTTAGTCTGTATCCAGAAAAACAACAAGGAGTCCGGTGGCACCTTAAAAACTAACAGCTTTATTTGGGCATAAGCTTTCGTGGGTAAAACACCACTTCTTGATCTGAAGAAGTGGTGCTTTACCCATGAAAGCTTATGCCCAAATAAATCCATTAGTCTTTAAGGTGGCACCGGACTCCTTGTTGTTTTTTAAACAGTCCTGTCGCTCCAGAGGCAGCAGTCTCTGTTGCAATGCTGCAGGTTCAGGGTAAAAACCGTGATGATGTGCGGATGGAGCCGTTATTGGTGCACAAAATATAGCTTGCCTTTTCCCTTTGGAACCGCTCCCCCGGGAATTACACAAAGAAAACCACGTTAGAATCATAGTCATTTTGGTTGCAAAGTCAAGCACTTGAAAGAGACGAAATGCCAGAATGAAGATTGCTGCTGGAACCTGAATTTTTCCCTCTTGTGAAAATTCATTATAACCTTTCATTACCTGTTCATTCATTCATACACACAGGCCCAGAGGACTTTTATTCACTCTGGATGCACAAGACAGCAAAATTAACATTGCCCAGACAATTTTTAATCTAGCATTTGCTAACTTTTGAGCACTTTTCTTTGCCACCTAAATAACATTATTGTAATGCAGTTTTGTAGTATGTGATATCAATTTAGATTGAAGCCAGATATATTTAAAATGAATAATATACCTTACCTTTTAATGATAGCTTAGGAAATGTGAATACTTGTGTGACATTATTAATATGAACGGGGACCATATAGATCATTGTTACAACCAAGGTACTGTAAAGTGGCACCAAATCTTGTATAAAGGGGGTCAAATAAGGTGTCTAAGACAAGGTTATGATTTGCTGGTTATGATTATGCTGTCTGTATGCAGGTATCATTTTATATTTAAAGTTATAAGTATTGGCTCTATACTGTCTGTATTGCGAACTTGTGCTATGCTTCTGGGGGACACCCCAGACAATTTCGTATCAGCACTGCCTAGCCTGCTGGATGGTCCATTAAGGACCATCAGCTCTACAGCTGACCCACTGAGAGAAGGCAGACATGCCTTGTGACTCAGCAAGGTGTGCAGGGATCTGCCTATGGACAGAACTCTAAGGTTTTTCTATGCCATGTGCTGGATAGCTTGTCTTTGGGACAAAGAACGCAGAGACCACATGGCAAGAGACTATAAAAGGCTGCTGCATCTTGTCTTCAATCCTGCTTCTTACTTCTGGAGGAACCTTCCTGCAAACTGAAGCTCTGAACAAAGGACTGAATGACCCATCCCAGCTGGGGATGTTCTCCAGAGACTTGATTTAAACCTGCAGTTTATTCTTTCACTGCTACAAGCGTGAACCAAGAACTTTGCCATTACTGTATGTCATTGATTCCATTTAACCAGTTCTAGCTCTCATCTATATTTCTTTCTTTTTATGAATAAACCTTTAGATTTTAGATTCTGAAGGATTAGCAACAGCGTGATTTGTGGATAAGATCTGATTTGTACATTGATCTGGGTCTGGGGCTTGGTCCTTTGGGATTGGGAGAACCATTTTTTCTTTTACTGGGGCATTCGTTTTCATAATCATTCGTCCCCATAACGAATGGCACCGGTGGTGATACTGGGAAACTGGAGTGTCTAAGGGAATTGCTTGTGTGACTTATGGTTAGCCAGTGGGGTAAAACCGAAGTCTTCTCTGTTTGGCTGGTTTGGTGTGCAAAGAAACCCCAGCCTTGGGCTCTAACTGCCCTGCTCTGCTCTAAGCAATTTGTCCTGAATTGATACTCTCAGAAGTGTCCCACCAAAGGCAGCATTGTTACAGTAGCATAGTTGTGCTAGGATCCACAGAACCAAGGCAATTAAGCTTTGGATCAAAACCCCATGCTATCCAAATTTGAATTTTGGTATTGAGAGTCTGGTTGGTTAAGGAGCAGTTGCAATGGGTGAGCAAAGAGCATATGAGGGCCTTGACAAAAAAGCCCTGGAAGTTTTGTGTTCAGAAAAGGGGATAAGCTTTAAAAAGGTTTCAGAGTAACAGCCGTGTTAGTCTGTATTTGCAAAAAGAAAAGGAGTACTTGTGGCACCTTAGAGACTAACCAATTTATTTGAGCATGAGCTTTCGTGAGCTACAGCTCACTTCATCGGATGCATGCCGTGGAAACTGCAGCAGACTTTATATACACACAGAGAATATGAAACAATACCTCCTCCCACCCCACTGTCCTGCTGGTAATAGCTTATCTAAAGTGATCATCAAGTTGGGCCATTTCCAGCACAAATCCAGGTTTTCTCACCCTCCACCCCCCCCACACAAATTCACTCTCCTGCTGGTGATAGCCCATCCAAAGTGACAACTCTCTACACAATGTGCATGATAATCAATAACCTGGATTTGTGCAGGAAATGGCCCAACTTGATTATCATACACATTGTGTAGAGAGTTGTCACTTTGGATGGGCTATCACCAGCAGGAGAGTGAATTTGTGTGGGGGGGTGGAGGGTGAGAAAACCTGGATTTGTGCTGGAAATGGCCCAACTTGATGATCACTTTAGATAAGCTATTACCAGCAGGACAGTGGGGTGGGAGGAGGTATTGTTTCATATTCTCTGTGTGTATATAAAGTCTGCTGCAGTTTCCACGGCATGCATCCGATGAAGTGAGCTGTAGCTCACGAAAGCTCATGCTCAAATAAATTGGTTAGTCTCTAAGGTGCCACAAGTCCTCCTTTTCTTTTTGCGAATACAGACTAACACGGCTGCTACTCTGAAACCTGCCATTGTGCAAGGCACTGCATTTAGCCGTATGGAGTGGAAATCTATCAACTGCATGAAAAAACTTGTACAGATACAGACAGACATCATCTTCCTTTCCAAATGCAAACAGATGGACATTGTACCAAAAGGACTGAAGGTAAAAAATCCATTACAATCTACATACCACACAGACTATGCTGACAGCTTGTGCCACACGCTCTCAAAGAAACTGCGGAATCACCTGATCAACATCCCCTACAGCAAACAGGGAAAGATTAAGAATGAGCTCTCAAAAATGGATACTCTCATAAAAAAACAACCTTCCACACAAACTTCCTCGTGGCTGGACTTTACTAAAACTAGACAAGCCATTTACAATGCACACTTTGCTTCTCTACAAAAGAAAAAGGACACTAAACTTTCTAAACTACTACATGCTACAAGGGGCCACAGCAATGGTTCCCTCAACCCACCTAGCAATATTGTTAATCTATCCAACTATACTCTCAGCCCAGCAGAAGCAGCTGTTCTATCTCAGGGCCTCTCCTTCTGCCCCTCCACCCCCACGAACATGATACAGTTCTGTGGTGACCTAAAATCCTATTTTCGACGTCTCCGACTCAAGGAATATTTCCAAAATACCTCTGAACAACATACTAATCCACAGAGGTCTCCCTACCAACACTACAGAAAGAGGGATTCTAGGTGGACTCCTCCTGAAGGTCGAAACAGCAGACTGGACTTCTACATAGAGTGCTTCCGCCGACGTGCACGAGCTGAAATTGTGGAAAAGCAGCATCACTTGCCCCATAACCTCAGCCATGCGGAACGCAATGCCATCCACAGCCTCAGAAACAACTCTGACATCATAATCGAAAAGGCTGACAAAGGAGGTGCTGTTGTCATCATGAATAGGTCGGAATATGAACAAGAGGCTGCTCGGCAGCTCTCCAACATGAGTTTCTACAAGCCATTACCCTATGATCCCACTGAGAGTTACCAAAAGCAACTACAGCATTTGCTCAAGAAACTTCCTGAAAAAGCACAAGATCAAATCCACACAGACACACCCCTGGAACCCCGATCTACTACCCAAGATCCATAAACCTGGAAATCCTGGGCGCCCCATCATCTCAGGCATTGGCACCCTGACAGCAGGATTGTCTGGCCATGTAGACTCCCTCCTCAGGCCCTACGCTACCAGCACTTCCAGCTACCTTCGAGACACCACTGACTTCCTGAGGAAACTTCAATCCATCGGTGATCTTCCTGATAACACCATCCTGGCCACTATGGATGTAGAAGCCCTCTACACCAACATTCCACACAAAGATGGACTACAAGCCGTCAAGAACACTATCCCCGATAATGTCACGGCTAACCTGGTGGCTGGACTTTGTGACTTTGTCCTCACCCATAACTACTTTACATTTGGGGAAAATGTATTCCTTCAGATCAGCGGCACTGCTATGGGTACCCGCATGGCCCCACAGTATGCCAACATTTTTATGGCTGATTTAGAACAACGCTTCCTCAGCTCTCGTCCCCTAAAGCCCCTACTCTGCTTGCGCTATATTGATGACATCTTCATCATCTGGACCCATGGAAAAGAAGCCCTTGAGGAATTCCACCATGATTTCAACAATTTCCATCCCACCATCAACCTCAGCCTGGTCCAGTGCACACAAGAGATCCACTTCCTGGACACTACAGTGCTAATAAACAATGGTCACATAAACACCACCCTATACTGGAAACCTACTGACCGCTATTCCTACCTTCATGCCTCCAGCTTTCCCCCTGACCACACCACACGATCCATCGTCTACAGCCAAGCTCTGCGATACAACCGCATTTGCTCCAACCCCTCAGACAGAGACAAACACCTACAAGATCTCTGTCAAGCTTTCTTACAACTACAATACCCACCTGCGGAAGTAAAGAACCAGATTGATAGAGCCAGAAGAGTTCCCAGAAGTTACCTACTACAGGACAGGCCTAACAAAGAAAATAACAGAACGCCACTAGCCGTCACCTTCAGCCCCCAACTAAAACCCCTCCAACGCATTATTAAGGATCTACAACCTATCCTAAAGGATGACCCAACACCCTCACAAATCTTGGGAGACAGGCCAGTCCTTGCCTACAGACAGCCCCCCAACCTGAAGCAAACACTCATCAACAACCACATACCATACAACAGAACCACTAACCCAGGAACCTATCCTTGCAACAAAGCCCGTTGCCAACTGTGCCCACATATCTATTCAGGGGACACCATCACAGGGCCTAATAACATCAGCCACACTATCAGAGGCTCGTTCACCTGCACATCCACCAATGTGATATATGCCATCATGTGCCAGCAATGCCCCTCTGCCATTTACATTGGTCAAACTGGACAGTCTCTACGTAAAAGAATAAATGGACACAAATCAGATGTCAAGAATTATAACATTCATAAACCAGTCGGAGAACACTTCAATCTCTCTGGTCACGCAATCACAGACATGAAGGTCGCTATCTTAAAACAAAAAAACTTCAAATCCAGACTCCAGCGAGAAACTGCTGAATTGGAAAAAGAAAAGAAGTACTTGTGGCACCTTAGAGACTAACCAATTTATTTGAGCATGAGCTTTCGTGAGCTACAGCTCACTTCATCGGATGCATGCCGTGGAAACTGCAGCAGACTTTATATACACACAGAGAATATGAAACAATACCTCCTCCCACCCCACTGTCCTGCTGGTAATAGCTTATCTAAAGTGATCATCAAGTTGGGCCATTTCCAGCACAAATCCAGGTTTTCTCACCCTCCACCCCCCCACACAAATTCACTCTCCTGCTGGTGATAGCCCATCCAAAGTGACAACTCTCTACACAATGTGCATGATAATCAAGTTGGGCCATTTCCTGCACAAATCCAGGTTCTCTCACCCCCCTCCCAAAAACCACACACACAAACTCACTATACTGCTGGTAATAGCTCATCCAAAGTGACCACTCTCCCTACAATGTGCATGATAATCAAGGTGGGCCATTTCCAAGACAAATAAGGTAGCCTATTTCCCCTTGTTTTTTCCTCCCCCCCTCCCCCCAGATGTTCTGGTTTAACTTGGATTTAAACTTGGAGAGTGGTCAGTTTGGATGAGCTATTACCAGCAGGAGAGTGAGTTTGTGTGTGTATGGGAGTGGGGGGGTGAGAAAACCTGGATTTGTCCTGGAAATGGCCCACCTTGATTATCATGCACATTGTAGGGAGAGTGGTCACTTTGGATGGGCTATCACCAGCAGGAGAGTGAATTTGTGTGGTGGGGTGGAGGGTGAGAAAACCTGGATTTGTGCTGGAAATGGCCCAACTTGATGATCACTTTAGATAAGCTATTACCAGCAGGACAGTGGGGTGGGAGGAGGTATTGTTTCATATTCTCTGTGTGTATATAAAGTCTGCTGCAGTTTCCACGGTATGCATCCGATGAAGTGAGCTGTAGCTCACGAAAGCTCATGCTCAAATAAATTAGTTAGTCTCTAAGGTGCCACAAGTACTCCTTTTCTTTAACCTTTAAAAAGAAAGCTACAAATCAAGAACTGAGAGAGCTGTTAATGGCCAGTGATCAGAAGGCAGGAGCACAGCCCTTACCTGATACTACAGAAGCTGCAGAAGCAATTAGAATGCAAAAGGCAGCAAGTAAACTGCACCTCGAGCATGAACAGAAACTAGCAGACATTCCACTGCTGGAAAAGCAAAAGAATGCTGAATTGGAAAGAGAAGCTACTATAAGAGAGGAAAGGGCTCGTAAGGAGCGTATTGAGCTGCCGGCTGCTGACGAGAGGGTTCGCCAGATGCAACAGGAGACTCACCAGATGCAACAGGAGATGGCCAGACCTCAGCTCCAAGTCAAAAAAGCAATGGAAGAACAGCTAAAATTGTATCCTCTTGGAAGTCCAGTTTATAACAATATTGGTATACTATATATTACTCTGAGCAGTTTTCTGTGTTTAACCAGTTTTGCTATGGCCAGGGAGAGGGGGATTCTAACCTGGTGGGAATTAGCTATTTATCCGTGGAAAAAAGCTGTTTGTCCACGAATGCAGTTTCTGAATGTCTGTCTAAGGTCTCAGAAGTGAATCTGGAATTAGATCAAGCACAGAAAAAACTCATTGGTCAAGAAAATGTTTCACAGGAGCAGATTAAAGTGGATGGTCAGGTTAAAGCCCTAGCTGAGGAAGAAAAGGGTAGATTTTTGATGGGAGAGGAGGACAAAGAAAGTTTGGATGAGCCTAGACAGACTTGTGAGCTGATGGCTTTATCCAGTCAGCAGTTTGGAAAGGCAAGGATGGTGGAAGATGAGTGTCCCTGTACCTTACCTGTGTGGAGAATTGTGACAGTGAAGGAAATGTGCCTGTGTCTGTCAGGGGTAATGGCTTACCTATGGAGGGAGCTACCCCAGCCTCCAAGCAGTTGCCTGTGAACAGCTGTGTGTGCTGGGACAAGGGGAATGAGATCCCAAGTTGTGTGTCTGTTAAAGCGGAAGGTTTCTCCAGCTCTTCTTTGTCTGTAAAGGTTTCAGAGTAGCAGCCGTGTTAATCTGTATTTGCAAAAAGAAAAAGGAGTACTAGTGGCACCTTAGAGACTAACCAATTTATTTGAGCATAAGCTTTCGTGAGCTACAGCTCACTTCATCGGATGCATTCAGTGGAAAATACAGTGAGGAGATTTATATACACACCGAACATGAAAAAATGGGTGTTATCATACACACTGTAAGGAGAGTGATCGCTTAAGATGAGCTATTACCAGCAGGAGAGCAGGGGGGAGAAAACCTTTTGTAGTGATAATCAGGGTGGGCCATTTCCAGCAGTTAACAGAAACGTCCAAGGAGCAGTAGGGGGGTGGGGGAAATACTGGGAAATAGTTTTACTTTGTGTAATGACACATCCACTCCCAGTCTCTATTCAAGCCTAAGTTAATTGTATCCAGTTTGCAAATTAATTCCAATTCAGCAGTCTCTCATTGGAGTCTGTTTTTGAAGTCTTTTTCTTCTAATATTACGACCTTTAGGTCTGAAATAGAGTGACCAGAGAGATTGAAGTGTTCTCCGACTGGTTTATGAATGTTATAATTCTTGACGTCTGATTTGTGTCCATTTATTCTTTTACGTAGAGACTATCCAGTTTGACCAATGTACATGGCAGAGGGGCATTGCTGGCACATGATGGCATATCTCACATTGATAGATGTGCAGGTGAATGAGCCTCTGATAGTGTGGCTGATGTGATTAGGCCCTATGATGGTGTTCCCTGAATAGATATGTGGACACAGTTGGCAACAGGCTTTGTTGCAAAGATAGGTTCCTGGGTTAGTGGTTCTGTTGTGTGGTGTGTGGTTGCTGGTGAGTATTTGCTTCAGGTTGGGGGGCTGTCTGTAGGCAAGGACTGGCCTGTCTCCCAAGATCTGTGAGAGTGTTGGGTTGTCCTTCAGGATAGGTTGTAGATCCTTGATGATGCATTGGAGAGGTTTTAGTTGGGGGCTGAAGGTGATGGCTAGTGGTGTTGTGTTATTATCTTTGTTGGGCCTGTCCCATAGTAGGTGACTCCTGGGTACTCTTCTGGCTCTGTCAATTTGTTTCTTCACTTCAGCAGGTGGGTATTGTAGTTGTAAGAATGCTTGATAGAGATCTTGCAGGTGTTTGTCTCTATCTGAGGGGTTGGAGCAAATGTGGTTGTATCGTAGAGCTTGGCTGTAGACGATGGATCGTGTGGTGTGGTCTGGGTGAAAGCTGGAGGCATGTAGGTAGGAATAGCGGTCAGTAGGTTTCCGGTATAGGGTGGTGTTTATGTGACCATTGCTGATTAGCACCGTAGTGTCCAGGAAGTGGATCTGTTGTGTCGATTGGTCCAGGCTGAGGTTGATGTTGGGAAGGAAATTGTTGAAATCATTGTGGAATTCCTCAAGGGCTTCTTTTCCATGGGTCCAGATGATGAAGATGTCATCAATATAGCGCAAGTAGAGTAGGGGCGTTAGGGGATGAGAGCTGAGGAAGCGTTGTTCTAAGTCAGCCATAAAAATGTTGACATACTGTGGGACCGTGCGGGTACCCATAGCAGTGCCGCTGATTTGAAGATATACATTGTCCCCAAATGTGAAATAGTTATGGGTGAGGACAAAGTCACCAAGTTCAGCCACCAGGTTTGCCTTGACATTATCGGGGATAGCCTCTGTCCTTCATGCCATTGGAGATTTTTTCAAATATTTTGGCATTTTGTCTTTTCGAATGGAGTTCTGCCAGCACGGATTCGTCTCACCATACAGCGATCAGATCCCGTACCTTCCGTTCGGTCCATGTTGGAGCTCTTCAGTGATTCTGGGACTGCATGGTCTCCTGTGATGATGAGCTCTGCATGGTGACCTGTGCAGGTGAGCTCGCCACGCTGGCCAAACAGGAAATGAGATTCAAAAGTTCGCGGGCCTTTTTCTGTCTACCTGGCCAGTGCATCTGAGTTGAGAGCACTGTCCAGAGCGGTCACAACTGAGCACTCTGGGATAGCTCCTAGAGGCCAATACTGTCGAATTGCATCCACAGTACCCCAAATTCGAGCCGGCAAGGCTGATTTCAGTGCTAATCCCCTTGTTGGGGGTGGAGTAAAGAAATAGATTTTAAGAGTCCTTTAAGTAAAAAAAAAAAAAAATGGCTGTCATGTGGACGGGTGCAGGGTTAAATCGAGATAACGCTGCTAAATTCGACCTCAACTCATAGTGTAGACCAGGCCTCTGTAAGACAGAGTCCAGCCTTGAAATTGGTAGAGTCACCGATCTGAAAACCGGTAAACAGGTTCCTGCCTGTGTTGATGCAAATTACCTGCTGACAGGGAGAAGAAAGACTTGCTAATAGCTGTTAGCAAAGATATCACACCCAACCAGCCAGTGAATTCTGTTAAGCAAGAGAAATCAGGGTTTGATCCTTCAGGACAAGGAGGAAAAAGAAAACTTGATTTTGCAAAGGGAAGCCACAGGGTAACCCTAAAAGGCCCAAACCCCAATGGTATTAAGCCAAAGGTGTGGCATGACAAGAATAATTGTAAATGGACACTTGCAATAGATTTGATGTTATTGCTAATGGTTATTTTTTTAACTAATATGTTATATAGAACTGTAAAAATGTACAAGGTGCCTAATCTTTTGAAAAAACCCTTGAACATGTTAAGAGTGATACATGAAAACACACTTTATGTTAAAAGGCCTTGTAATGCTGATGTTGCACAGTTAGTGCCTGTAAACAGTCCTGGAACTTTTCACGGGAGAAAAGACATTCCAAACTTGATGTCATTTCAAAGTTTGGAAGAAACTAAAACTTTGTCAGTAGAAAGGAAAAATTAAAACTCCTGCCTAGAAGCTTGAGGACCTATGCTCTTATTTCAGTGCACAGCACAGAGGGGAGAAAAAAATGCAGTAATTCCACACAAAACAGGCCACAGACCAAACAGGGAAACATAGATGCAAGGGTTGTTTCCTCCAAACGTATTATATTCAGTAGCATCGTTCCATTGTAAAGGACAAGGACTAACATAAATAAATTCCAAGCATCTCTTCACAAATATCTTCAGTTCTTTTAGAAAAAGGAAGTCCTCTCCAGGTTCTAGTTCCTCTGTTTAGTTTACATTAAATAGAATTCACTCCTTTGTAAAATGTCTCACTTATCTAAAAGTAATTCAATCTCCTTTACATTGTACAACTGCTTGTACTATTGTGCAGATTCCTTCATGGTCCTCCTTAACACTCCTCACCACAGTCCATTCAGTGGTTCTAAGTAACACTTGCCGTATTTTCAGGGAAATCCTTCGACCCCCATACCCACATCGTCTATGCTGTCGCAAATGTGATCTGCACTGTGGTTTTTGGCCATCGCTTCTCCAGTGAGGATGATTCCTTCAACCGGCTCATCAAAGCCATCTATTTTGTGATCTTCTTCCAGGCCACGATCTGGGGCAGGGTGAGCATACAGTTATTCCGGTTCTTATCACTGTAAAGTTTATCTATGCTTCACCAGGAAAACCAAAGGGTTAATGGTTACTGTACATACATAGTACAGAGAGATGGACATTACCACAGCATGTAATTTCCAAAAAGTATTATGCAGGATTTTTGCTTATGAAGCAGTAAATACACACTTCATAGATCTCATGTCTTATTTATAGGACACCATCAGTAAATCATGTGGCCCAAGACTTGAGTTATTAGTACAAATCATTACTTCTTTTGGCAGCAGATTTCCAAATCATTTAATGTGTTTCAAAACCAAGAAACGTTTACATAAACGTGTGCGTCTTGAACCAGATTTCTAAATGCTAGTACTAAACCTAACACTCTTGGAATGCTGATTTTGTACTTGGAAACTGAGACATAAAAGTACAGTTAATAAAATCCAAAACTTTGAAGCCCTGTCATTTTGAGCAGATTTCTGATCAGTCTTGCTCAAGATCTGATCTACAAATCCTAAATGTATGTTCTATACTGCATTCTCTCTCAGAATTTATGTTTAAACTAATCTGCACGTATATTCTGTATGGATGATGCTTTTTCTTCTCCTTTTAAGGCCAGAAGGGGCCATCAAATTATCTTGTCTGACCTCTTGTATGATACAGAGGCCATAGAATTTCATCATGACTAAAGCATATTTTTAAACTAGGGCTGTCGATTAATCGCAGTTAACTCACGTGATTAACTCAAAAAAATTAATCGCGATTAAAAAAATTAATCGCAATTAATCGCAGTTTTAATCACATTGTTAAACAATAGAATACCAATTGAAATTTATTAAATATTTTGAATGTTTTTCTACATTTTCATATATATTGTATCTGGGTTGTAATTGAAATCAAGGTGTATATTATTTTTTATTACAAATATTTGCACTGTAAAAATAATAAACAAAAGAAATAGTATGAAGTGAATTGAAAAATACAAGTACTGGAGTGCAATCTCTCTATCATGAAAGTGCAGCTTACAAATGTAGATTTTTTTTGTTACATAACTTCACTCAAAAACAAAACAACGTAAAACTTCAGA
Organism: Lepidochelys olivacea; assembly: GCF_965140295.1. Lineage (NCBI taxonomy): Eukaryota > Metazoa > Chordata > Testudines > Cheloniidae > Lepidochelys > Lepidochelys olivacea. The sequence goes on from NC_140419.1 coordinate 7,644,117, forward strand.
GCCTACAAGTCCACTCAGTCCTATTTCTTGTTCAGCCAATCACCAAAGACAAACAAGTTTGTTACATTTACAGGAGATCATGCTGCCCGCTTCTTATTTACAATGTCACCAGAAAGTGAGAACAGTTGTTCACATGGCACTTTTGTAGCTGGCATTGCAAGGTATTAACATGCCAGATATGCTAAACATTCATATTCCCCTTCTTGCTTCGACCACCATTCCAGAGGACATGCTTCCATGCCGATGACGCTCGTTAAAAAAATAATGTGTTAATTAAATTTGTGACTGAACTCCTTGGGGGAGAATTGTATGGCCCCTACTCTGTTTTACCCACATTCTGCCATACATTTCGTGATATAGCAGTCTCGGATGATGACCCAGCACATGTTGCTCATTTTAAGAACACTTTCACTGCAGATTTCAGAAAATGCAAAGAAGGTACCAATGTGAGATTTCTAAAGATCGCTACAGCACTCGACTCAAGGTTTAAGAATCTGAAGTGCCTTCCAAAATCCGAGAGGCAAAAGGTTTGGAGCATGCTTTCAGAAGTCTTAAAACAGCAACACTCCTATGTGGAAACTACAGAACCCGAACCACCAAAAAAGAAAATCAACCTTCTGCTAGTGGCATCTAACTCAGATAATGAAAATGAACATGTGTTGGTCCACACTGCCTTGGATTGGTACAGAGCAGAACCCGTCATCAGCATGAACACATGTCCCCTGGAATGGTGGTTGAAGCATGAAGGGATATATGAATCTTTAGTGCATCTGGCACGTAAATATCTTGTGATGCTGGCTACAACAGTGCCATGCGAATGCCTGTCCTCACTTTCTGGTGACATTATAAACAAGAAGCAGGCAGCATTATCTCCAGCAAATGTGAACAAACTTGTTTGTCTGAGTGATTGGCTGAATGAGAAGTAGGACTGAGTGGATTTGCAGGCTCTAAAATTTTACATTGTTTTGTTTTTGAATGCAAGTTTTTTGTACATAATTCTACATTTGCAAGTTCAACTTTCATGATAAAGAGATTTCCCTACAGTCCTTGTATTAGGTGAATTGAAAAATACTATTTTTTTTTTTACAGTGCAAATACTTGTAATCAAAAATAAATAAAAAGTGAGCACTGTACACTTTGTATTCTGTGTTGTAACTGAAATCAATATCTTTGAAAATGTAGAAAACATCCAAAATATTAAAATAAATGGTATTCTATTATGGTTTAACACTGTGATTAATCACACAATTAATCACGATTCATTTTTTTAATCGCTTGACAGCCCTATTTTAAACGTATCTGAAGTTTATCTGTTTATTGGGCTATGTCACCTTTCTGGCATTCTAGTATTCACTGATAGTATTTTTGGGTACCCGGAGGCCTTCAAGTAGGGGTGCTTCAGAAATTAAAACATAAATGTAAGCGAACACTGCAGAAGTTGCTCTGCTTACAGCCCTAGAGACCAAAATCCTCTAGCCACAGAAGAGGCACAGCATAAGCAATGCAAAAGAAAGCTTCCCACAAATGACTTCCTAACGGTGCATCTCATCTCTGTTTTGGAGGGAACACATCTAGGAATTCAGCCTCCACACCCACTCAGTCTTCAGTCTCTTTAGCGAGGAAGTTAAACAGGGCGACAATAGCATAGGTGCTGCGCCTGCTCCCTAGTAACTAGACTTGGGGTACTACCACCTGCTCCATGACCACACATGTCACTGAGCAGATGTCACCTCTCTGCAGCTTCTGGTCAACATGCTCCATGGCCTGGGCTCATGGTGCCTGTGGGTCTGTCTACACTGCAATAAAACGGCCAAAGCTGGCCCGTCAGCTGAGTCAGGCTTGTGGGGCTCAGACTGCGGGGCTATAATATTGCAGTGGAGATGTTTGGTCTGGAGCCCAGACTCTAAGACCCTGCAATGGGGGAGAGACCCAGAGCCCAGGCTCCACCTCGAGCCCCAATAGCTGCACTGCAATTTTACAGCCCGGCAGCCTGAGCCCCGCAAGCCCGAATTAGCTGATAGCGATGAGCCAAGGGTGTTTTATTGCAGAGTAGACATAACTTAAAAAGAAAAGGAGGACTTGTGGCACCTTAGAGACTAACCAATTTATTTGAGCATGAGCTTTCGTGAGCTACAGCTCACTGAAGTGAGCTGTAGCTCACGAAAGCTCATGCTCAAATAAATTGGTTAGTCTCTAAGGTGCCACAAGTCCTCCTTTTCTTTTTGCGAATACAGACTAACACGGCTGTTACTCTGAAACATAACTTAAAAACAGTCCAAAGCTCCAGGAAAAAGACCGTGGTCAGCAACTGTGCCCCTCTGGCACAAAGGAACGCTCCACATCTGGGGGTGATCCAAGACTGTGGATTGAATTCCCCCAGGCACTAAGGACCATGACAGACCTAACTACTTTCCACACCTAATGCAAGGTGCATTTCTTTAACCTTGCCTTCTCTTACCTAAACACAGAGCAACAAGTATATTTATATTAAAAACACCCTTCTGAAACAAGACTCTCCAATGCACGTGCTCTGGGGAGAGAATGAGCGAACAAACTCCATGATAGGTGTGCACACACGTTGTTTAATGAACACTGGAGAGCACTCAGATACTACCATGAATAAGCACAGTACAAAAATGTATGTAGAACAGATCAGTTTAGTCCAGATCAGAACTGACTTAAAGCAGAGGTTAAAAGGTTTCATATTCCTACTAGAAATGTAAACCCTCCAGTCCCTTCATACTTTTATTTAAGTTTTCATGACACTTTAAACTTCCTCAGGTTCACTTGCTTATATCAGAGAACTCACATCATCTCCCCTATGTTTTACCCATAGATGTATGATGCTTTCCCATGGTTTATGCATCATCTCCCAGGACCTCACCAGGAAGTGTTTGTGTACACCAATTTTATGCATAATTTAGTTAAGAACGAAGTCCGAAGTCATGAGGAGAGATGGAAAGAAGATGATCCACAGGATCTCATTGACTTCTACCTGGCTCAGATAGCAAAAGTAAGTGCCTGTACTCTGTATAACACTAGCTTCTCCTTAGCCTCACTGTCCACTGCAGAGAGACTTAGTTGAAGGATTGCTAAATAATTTTATAGATTAATATTTCAAATCTTCCTGTAATTTGGGACTTCAGAAGCATTTTTGTTTCCCCCCTGCCATTTGTTGGACATTTCACGAGACGTTTTCATCAAGCAACACTAACCGTGTCAGCTGCCTCCCCTGCGCCCCCTTGTGGCTAAGGGTGGTGCTGCAATACCCAGCCTCAGTTTCCGCTCTTGGTTCCTCACACTCAAAAGAGGCTTTCCCAAGTCCAGCAGCAGCAGCACCTCTTTGGGCTGATTTTAACGAAGTTCCAGAACAAACACAAAAGCTTTCCCACTCAGCCTTAAGCTGGGCAGAGCCCCTTTTTGCTGAGGTACTGTCTCTTCCTCTGTTCTCTAAGCCACTGGAGCAGACGCCAGGCCTGGCCCCCTTCTTGGTCTCTCCCCAAAAGGAAAACAAAATCGTCCAGAGGGGTCTTTCTACCCAGCCCCAAATCCCCTCCCAGGAATCACTACAGGAGGCAAACACGCTCCCTGCAGCTTCACTCTGTCGCCCCCATCCATTTGGCCATCCACCAGCCTCTGTTTTTCTACCTCCCCAGAGGTTCGATTTAGTCACACACCTGCCTGTCACATGACTTGCTTCCTTCTCTCCGCCAGGGGAGGAAAATTAGCTGTGTCACAGGTGGGCTGAGAGATACGTCCCTTTAGAAGGGCCAGCCAACCTGTGAAAAATGTGTTAATTACCACACAGTCAACCGTACTCCTGTAGAACCTTCTGCTTTCAAATCTTGTGAATGTCACCTTCAGACCAAAGATGACCCCACCTCCACCTTTAACGAAGATAACATGGTTCAGACTGTGGCTGATCTTTTGCTGGGAGGGACAGAAACCACAACTATCACCCTGTGCTGGGCACTCCTCTATATGCTGCAATACCCAGATATCCAAGGTGAGTGGATGCGCATCGAAGGGACACACATTAAAGTTTGCCAATAATTACTAAACAAATATTAGCTCAGATTAACAGGGTGCTGTAAGACAAAGTGACCTGCCAGCAATGAACATCAGTGCTTAGCTGTTAATATCTAACAGCTCAGAAAAGAGAATTTAATCTATGAAATATCATGAAAGGAAATAGAAATATGCTGTCACCCCATCAGCTGCCTGAAATGCAACACCAGCAGGCTACTGGTCTCCCCCTTCATACTAAGACAATAGCGAGGGAAGATAGCAGGCTAAAGGGGCAATTTCACAAGTAAAACAAGCATATTTTCTCTCACGAATACCTTTTCATTGCCAAAGTAGAAACAGTGAGCAGCACTTAAAAATTTACCTAATCTGACATGTATTTATAACTTTCCTGTCAAAAGATATGGTGAATATAATGGGAATATGTCAATGTCCCTCGTTTCATCTAAACGGGAATACGCAGGCACTTCTGTAAAGATTAATTTGAAAGAGAAGTACCATTTGAGAAATTACCATGAGCTCTGGGGAAACGCTCCCCCTCTCAACTTCAAACCAATGCAGGGATCAAACCACACTCCAAAGCATCTCAAGGCAACGTATTCTTATTTTACAAAACCCTGGATTGTGTACGTCCAGTCAAGGGACACACAGCAAGTTAACACAGCTTTGTAAAGAGATGGGCGTATTAAAAAGAAAACCAGAAAAAGGGACGAAAAATATTCACCGGTTATCAGTAAAACCGAGTATTTCTTTGCAGAGAGAGTCCAGAAGGAACTAGACACGGTTCTGGAACCTTCCCAACTAATCCACTATGAGGACCGGAAGAAACTGCCTTACACAAACGCTGTGATTCATGAGATCTTGCGCTGCAGCAACATTACTGCTGTCGGGGCCCCTCGGCAGTGCGTGAAGGATACAACAGTGCTGGGGTTTCCCGTTGAAAAGGTACAACGGTATTCCCCATGTTAATGACCCCTGCTTCTTTTGCATCATTATTACTAAAGGCACGTCTACACTAGAGACATACATCAACTTATGTTACGTCGACTTACAGACACTGTTACAGCCTACAGCAGAGGGGGGCAAACTACGGCCCGCAGGCCATATCCAGCCCTCAGGACCCTTCCCTCTGGCCCCTGAGCTCCTGCCAGGGAACGGGGTCAGGACAGGCTTGCAGAGGAGCCAGCCCAATTCCCCCGCAGCGTGGTGAGCGGGCCAGAGGCTAGCCCCTGGTCCCTCCCCTCTTCCCTCCCTCACAGTCACAGTTCCCCCAGCTCCTGGGCAGCATGGCTGCAGCTCCAGCCGGGCGGCACCGCTATAGCGTGGCCAGGGGGAGTTACGGGGGGGGAGGGGGGCGAGGAGCAGGGGGAGTTGCAGGAGGGCGGTCAAGGGGTCTGGGCCCTGCTGCCAGGGACAGTGGCAGAGCAAGCCAGGGCCCCCCTCCACCTCCAGCATGCTTGGCCCCTGTCCCCAGCAGCCAAGCCCAGACAGGGAGCGAGCCCTGCCCGACTGCCAGGAAGAGCAGCCAAACGAGCAGGGGAAACGCACAGGGAAAGGACTGAGCCCCCCTTTCCCCCACTCCACAAGTAACGTGGGGCAGGAGAGCAGGGAGGGTTGGATAGGGGGCAGGGGGGCTTCAGGGGGTCAGTCACGGGGTGGGGAGCAGGGAGGATTGGACAGGGGACGGACGTCCTGGGGGGATGATCAGGGGGCAGAGAGCAGGGGTGTTTGGATAAGATGCAGGAGTCCCAGGGGGCAGTGGCCAGGCCATGCATAGCCTCCCCCAGCCTTCCCTACCTGGCCCTCTATACAATTTTTGTACCCGATGTGGCCCTAGGGCCAAAAAGTTTGCTCACCCCTGGCCTACAGTCTACACTACAGATTTACAGTTGTAATTACTGCTGTGGCTGATGTCCACACTACCCTCCTACTGTTGGTGGCATGCATCCTCACTAGAAGCACTTCCATTGACTGAAGAGGGGCAGTGTAGGGAGGCTAAGAGCCAGGGCTCTCAGCTCCCTGCAGCTCCCCACTGGGAGCCCAGCTGCTCCCCCCCGCTCCCAGGCTCTTGGTTCCCCACTCCCACCTGTGAGTGGAGGCCAGCCACCTGGGGTTCGTGCCTCCCTGCTCACAGCTGGGTGCAGGGGGCAGCTGCCCGGGCTTCTCGGCTCCCTGAGTGGGAAGCCGCCTTGCAACAGCCCAGCCAGGCTCCAGCTACCCAGCTTTCTTGTCAATTTCACTGCTCCAGCATGGAGCTGTAAAATTGACAAGACAGCCAACAGCTGCTGTGGCTACACAGACACTGTGTTGTCATAACTACACCAACGTAAGTCCTATGCCTCTCCTGGAGGTGGAGTTATTATGTCGGTGTAGCAGGGCACTTACATCAGTGGGACAAAGCTGTGGTGTGTACACTGACATAATTAGGTCAATGTAAAGTGCCTTCCATCCACCTAACTGTGTAGCGTAAACCAGGCCTAAGTAGTCATGTTACACTCATGCCTCGCTATCCTAATCAAGGATCAGGGCCCCACTGTGGTAAGAACTTCAGAAAAAATAGCCAAGACGACAGTCCCTGCCCCCAAACACTTTCCGTCTATACATGAGACAGGACAGAACAGGCAAATAGGGTGGAAGTAGGTTGGGAGTTGAAAAATGACCACAGCTTTGCAGAAGTAGTCTAGGCCTGTAGGCATCATGGCATCAAGGTTTTAAGGGTGGGGGAAGAGAGATGGTGGTGTGCTTTATCAATTTGATTGGGCATTTTCCCCACACATATGAGAGGATCACAGGAGAAAGCCTGGAGGCGTTTGAGGGAGATGATGATTAGGGCTGCCGTCAATACCAAGCAAAGGCAGGAGCCAACTATTCAATGTGCCAGTAGATCTTACCGATAGCATGGGGCTCACTGGTGAAGGGCCAGAAATGCAAAGACAAGGAGCTAGTGTCTGATGTGGTGTGATAGACGGACCCAGCAAAGAAATGGAAAGAGACGGTTAATGTGGTTAGAGTGACAAGCCATGAATGCAATCCTAGTAGCAGAATTTTGAATACACTTGAGAGGGACAATGTAGCTGGCATCAAGGCCAGAGAAGAAGAGATTATAAGGCTCATGGCATAAAATGATGAGATTAGATGACAGTCTGGACACAGACAAGGCCAAATCTTTGAAATATTATATTGGTGGCAGCAGCAAGATTTGGCTGCAGTCTAGATTTGTGAGTTTGGAGAGAAGGCCAAGTTGATGAGAACATCCAAATTATGGTCTTGCAACAACTGGGAGGGTGGTGGTGTTATCCACAGTGATGGAGTAAATGGAGAAAGAAGAAGGCCAAAACTCAGTTTTGACCATGTTGAATTGAAGGTTCCAGCTGGACATCCATGAAGAAATGTTAGAAAAGCTATCTCAGATGTAGAACTGGATGGAGAGGAACTCAAAGCAGTAGTTACAGAAGACATATTCTATGTGTGGAGGTGGAGGGGAAAGGGACAGGGAAGTAAGTGGGGTAAAGGTTAGATTTTTTTCATGATAGGGAAGAGAAAAGCATGCATTTATTGAGAGGAGTGAGTGGTTAAGAGAGAGCAAGGAAGAGGGTGAATGGGGTGAAGGGAGGTAGAGTAGGATCGGGTTGCTGGGACAGATGGATTAAAGGAGGGCAGATGAGAAACCTCTGTGTCAGTAATAGAGGAGAAGGAGAGAATATGATAAAAGGAAAAAGAGGACAATTTGTAACAGAACATTTGAGTACAGTACTATCAGATGTGACCCTGGTGAACCACGCTGATAAGCAGAGAAATGAGGCTAGACAGTCTGAGCCACACAGCTGCTATAAAAGGGCATAGACTTGTTGATGTCAATGAAGCCACACTGATTTACACAAGCTGAGAACCTGCTCCTGTTTTTAATGCTTAGCTAACAAAGACTAATTCACAAATAGAAGACAATTAAGTTTTGCTTCTTTTTCAGGGCACAATTGTATTGCCAAACTTACACTCTGCTGTATACGATTCTGAACACTGGGAGACCCCATGGAAGTTCAACCCGAGTCACTTTCTCGATTCAGATGGCAACTTTGTAAACAATGAAGCATTCATACCTTTCTCAGCAGGTATTTCACTGGCATCTAAATCTGCTTGCTCCAAGTATGTAAGCATGTGAGATGCTAGCTACATACATGGGGCAGTTAGCCCTTCCCGCTGGTTCCACCGTGGCAGCCATGCTTTATTTCTAGTGATCTAGCATGGGCATGTCTCCATGATCTGCCTGTGAATTACATCCCCGGCTCGAAGCATAGACATACCCAAAGCCAGATATATATCTAGCATCTCAGGTAAAGAAAATTATACAGATTATGTCCCTCTGAGGCAACTTCTCACCTTAGCGTCCAAGAGACTCAGCAGAATTTTGTTTGGAAATTCACTTTTCTCTGACTCACTCTGCAATCATTTGTAGGAGTAATGCCCTTCTCTTGTTCCTTCCGTAGGGCATCGGGTGTGTTTGGGGGAACAGATGGCAAGAACTGAGCTCTTCATCTTCTTTGTCAACCTGCTGCGGGTGTTCACATTCCAGCTTCCAGAGGGAGTGAAGGAAGTCAATCTAAACTATATTTTAGGGGCTATATTGCAGCCACATCCATATAAGCTCCATGTGGTTCCACGCTAGTCTGAAATGAACCATAAATGGAGGTGATTCTGTCAGGGATTTTAATATTCATCTTGTACTTTATCTTATTAGTCTTATTTGATAATTCAGTATTGTGACAGTGGATGGAGATAGTTTTATTTAGGAACACAGACTTATTAAATTTTAACTTTTAAAAAATAAATGCATTTGCCAAAGATCAAGCGATCTTCAGTGTACAAAAGTGCAAGGTAACACCTATTGGAAAGAATTATCTAAACTATTTCTACACAGTAGAGATACTGATGAACTAGCTGTAGTCCCACCACGGCTGCACAATTGTCCAGATATAATAAAGATGCATTATTTTAACTGAACTTCAGTGTGTACCATTCACTCTTCTGTGTTCACAAAACCTCTCCTCTCTCCTTCAAAGTTCATTTCACATGTTTTTATCCAAAGGCTATCAATGTACTTTGGGTCCCCCTTCCTTTACTCTCTCTGGGAGGACTATTCACAGTAGTAAAGTTAAGCATGCACATGTCTGCAGTTTTAGGGCCTCATGTCCTCTCACAACCACCATTCTTTTGAATGTCCCTTTGGATTTGGCAATGTGACATGTCACTATAGTGTTACAGATTCTTTTTGTTCGCCTTCTTCTCCTGGTTTCCTCATTAAAGCTACTGTCTCTTGACAAGTTGCTTATGCATCTGTTTTGTTATATCAATCACGGCATCTCCAGGAACCAACTCTTTTTTTTCTTAAGAATCCCTCGTTTCCCCTTACAACTCCATCCTCTTTGGAGAGGTTAGTGGGACAACATTCTACTACTGGTTACTTAAAGTGAGGGCACTGAGCAGTTGAGAACTGAAGAAATTAGATCAAATTACCACCATTTCTTAGGATCACCCCTAGATATAACACTATTCTATGAAAATTAAGGGTTAGGTGCACTTGGTACTACCATTTATTGCATCACCATCCCACTAATCTCAACCAAACGTATCGCGCTCTGTTGATTCCACTTCTGAAAAGGTTCCGTTTCCAAATCGGCTGCGTGCAGCCTAGTTTTCTTCAGTTTCTGAAGCTCAATAGGGAAAACCGTAAAAGATTCTGGAGTGAGTTTTGACGCTGAAAGTATCATTGTGCATGTGAAGCTGCTGTAAAGTCAATGTCAGAGGAGAACTGGGCCCTCTAGGTCTGCTTTTCAACTCCCACTTAACGGAAACCTGGGGATTGCAAAAAATTGCAAAGCTTGCCACAACACAACAAATAAAGCTTAAAGAAACACAAAGAGATTGAAACTATCAATGATATTAACAGAAGACCTTTTAAACTCTTTAACATCACCTTACATTTATTAAAGAAAATACAATATCTAAAAAACCCACACTTGAGTAAGAAATATTTTAACAGGAATTAAGAAAACAACATTCTGGTTACTAGTAAAAATACTGTCTTATATGGAGTTTCAAACCAACAGCTTTGCATAAGTTATTTCTTCCTTCCCTTCCAGGTGTTCACATGGTGCAAGACAAACTCGCCTACACTTATCTTTTCCAAAGTTACAGTTTCATGACAAATATTCATAGTAGCAGGGCCCATGATAAAGTGCTCAGTAATAAGACTGGCAGTGGTAGATCTAGATCTGGTCTATACCTGTTCCAGTGTACTTCGTTGGATCCTAGTCTTTCCTTCCTGGAAAAGGGACTCCAGTTTCTTTCCCCTACACTCCTCCTTTCCTCTGCTGGTCTCCTGAGGTTGTTCTGTAAACTTGGGTACTCTTCACCAAACATTCTTTCATTATGTACACATAGGTCACATTTTTTTTTTCCTGTTTTAATGTTAAAACTACAGCTTGAGTTAAAACACGTGCACACACCCTTTGCCCATATTTTTGAAGAACTGAGGTATAGCATGAAGTTCATTTGTATGTTGCTGGTAGTAAAACATGGAGGGGAAGAATGCTCATCAGGATGCGAATGATCAAGGAGGTATCTTTTCAGAGAGGACGTCACCAGGCTGGAAGTCAGTCTGAATGGAAAACCACTGGGACCAGGGTATTTTCTGGTTAATTCATTTCAAATTGAAAATAGCCACAGGTCAGGCTTTTCCAGTCTCTCTACTGTTATGATGTTGACGCGAGAATTCCAAATTACCTTTTCATCACAGCTGTAAAGGAGACCTGCAAAAAAGAGGCTGAACTGAAGCTATTTCATAGGTTAAAACCTGTAGTTTTGTAACATGTTAACAGTCTCAGGGTGAAAAAGATTGGCAGATATGCCTTAGCTAGACAGAGAAAAGGAAAATTCAGGAATTAAGGCCATGTGTTGTTACACATTCTCTTCCTGTTAATTGATACACTTAAATAGTCTCAAGGAAGTGATGCAAATCCCATAACTTCAGTAATTTGGAACTAGACTGGACAGAACCCTAGAAATATACAATACAGTATACCACTCGCACCCGCTCTACGTCTCTCTCTCAGTGCCATTATCCACTTGTCCCAGTGCCCGAGACACACAACTACCTGAATGAAAAGCAAGTAATGGGGCTGGGAGGAAAGGGGAAAGCACTGCATAGTCTCATGGTTCTAAGTGGACTCGTCACCACTCCTACGCAACCAAACAGCAGCTGTAATCAAAAGTGCTTTAATATTTGATTAACAGAGGGACTGCACCTTTTTCTTCGAGATATAGACCCAGCGCAGTCAGCCATGTTTCCATCTCCTTCAGGCTAAACTACTGCAGTGTACTGCACCTGGCATAGACCAGGAAGGGCACATAGAAGCGTTAGTTGTTTTAATACACAGCAGCCCACTTCTATGTAAGGCAGACTAACAAAACCACATCACCGAAGCAGTCCATGCTCTCCACCGGTTCCCCTTCAAAAACCTGAACTGCTTCTAGGTTATAGTCTTTATAACCTTCACCTAGCTAGGATTTCTTAAAAACTCAGAGATTATCTCTTTCTGTATCTTAGCTGGAATCAATGAGGAGATTGTGGCTGTCATCTCCAAACTGAAATTCTCAGGAGGTTTGAAGCAGGGTATTCTCAGGGGAGTGCCACTGGCACTTTACCCTACTACTGGACAGCAGGGTAGGCCCAAGTCTGACTACCCTTAGGGAATAATGTAAAAATAATCTCACTAGATAGGCTGTTGTTACTGAGGGAGGGGCCTATCAACGTTTGCCCTAGAGACAGGCAAGAACCACATCTAAGAAAGAAATGAATAATGAACAAGGAATGGAAATAATGCTATTATTAATTAGGTGTTACAGCTCCTAGATTCTAAAGCAAGGCCACCATTAGAAATGTACATATATGTTTCTATCTCCAATTTCTGTGAAATAAAAGTCCAGGCTTAGTTTGTTGTGTGGTTTTGAGGACAAAGTATAATCACTGGTCAACATAACCTAGAGCAGGAAAATTAGTAAGCCAACTGATACCTGGTGTGGTGATGTGGTTGTTTTTTTATTTGCTTGTTTATTCTGTGTGTAATTGGCCTTTTTACCTCTGGGAGATTTTATCAGGTTGGTATTTGTCTTGCCTAATAAGTAAACAGTGTTATGAAGAACACCCTCTGATTTAAAATGCAAGAAAGATTTTATTTTAACACAGTCGCAAAAAATAATATTTTTGGATCTTTCCCCCCCTAAAATAAAAATATCTTAAGTGTCAGGAACTCAGAACTCATGCCCAATCCTGCAACCACATTGTGCGCATGTGTAGTGGAGAAAAAAAATAATCAGTGAAATGTTAAACATGTTGCATTAACTTGACCAAAACAGCTCACAGCCCAATGTGAATTATCATAATAGCATATTGTGTGTACAAGCAAACACAAACGTAGACCTACTAAGGCATACAGGGCAATCATCTCCAGGTTTTCCCCACTCTTTTTTTCCCATATGATTAGTATTAATTTCTAAATACTGCAGTAGTGCCTAAAGACCCCAATACAGATCAGAGCCCATTGGGTGAGGAAAAGGACTGAATATATAAATAAAATAAGAGTGATGGAGACACAAAAGGAGAGTACAGTTAAAAATATTATATATATACACACACACACACACATATATACATACACACTATTAATATAGCTAGGATTCACGATGTGACGGAGAGACTGCCGAGACTCATCAAGCCCTCGGATCACTACCCCTTCCTGCTTCTCCACATGGGCACCAATGATACTGCCAAGAATGACCTTGAGCAGATCACTGCAGACTACCTGGCTCTGGGAAGAAGGATAAAAGAGTTTGAGGCGCAAGTGGTCTTCTCGTCCATCCTCCCCGTGGAAGGAAAAGGCCTGGGTAGAGATCGTCGAATCGTGGAAGTCAACAAATGGCTACGCAGGTGGTGTCGGAGAGAAGGCTTTGGATTCTTTGACCATGGGATGGTGTTCCAAGAAGGAGTGCTAGGCAGAGATGGGCTCCACCTAACGAAGAGAGGGAAGAGCATCTTCACAAGCAGGCTGGCTAACCTAGTGAGGAGGCTTTAAACTAGGTTCACCGGGGAAGGAGACCAAAGCCCTCAGGTAAGTGGGGAAGTGGGATACCAGGAGGAAGCAGGAGCGCGTGAGAGGGCAGCGCTCCTGCCTCATACTGAGAAAGAGGGATGATCAGCAAGTTATCTCAAGTGCCTATACACAAATGCAAGAAGCCTGGGAAACAAGCAGGGAGAACTGGAAGTCCTGGCACAGTCAAGGAATTATGATGTGATTGGAATAACCGAGACTTGGTGGGATAACTCACATAACTGGAGTACTGTCATGGATGGATATAAACTGTTCAGGAAGGACAGGCAGGGCAGAAAAGGTGGGGGAGTTGCACTGTATGTAAGGGAGCAGTATGACTGCTCAGAGCTCAAGTATGAAACTGCAGAAAAACCTGAGCGTCTCTGGATTAAGTTTAGAAGTGTGAGCAACAAGGGTGATGTCATGTTGGGAGTCTACTATAGACCACCGGACCAGGGGGATGAAGTGGATGAGGCTTTCTTCCGGCAACTCACGGAAGTTACTAGATCGCATTGCCCTGGTTCTCATGGGAGACTTCAATCACCCTGATATCTGCTGGGAGAGCAATACAGGGGTGCACAGACAATCCAATGGAAAATGGAAAGAGAGCAATACAGGGGTGCACAGACAATCCAATGGACAATGGAAAGGGTAGGGGACAATTTCCTGGTTGCAAGTGCTGGAGGAACCAACTAAGGGCAGAGCTCTTCTTGACCTGCTGCTCACAAACCGGGAAGAATTAGTAGGGGAAGCTAAAGTGGATGGGAACCTGGGAGGCAGTGACCATGAGATGGTTGAGTTCAGGATCCTGACACAGAGAAGAAAGGAGAGCAGCAGAATACAGACCCTGGACTTCAGAAAAGCAGATTTTGACTCCCTCAGGGAACTGATGGGCAGGATCCCCTGGGAGAATAACATGAGAGGGAAAGGAGTCCAGGAGAGCTGGCTGTATTTTAAAGAATCTTTATTGAGGTTACAGGGACAAACCATCCCGATGAGTCGAAAGAATAGTAAATATGGCAGGCGACCAGCTTGGCTTAACGGTGAAATCCTAGCGGATCTTAAACATAAAAAAGAAGCTCACAAGAAGTGGAAGGTTGGACATATGACCAGGGAAGAGTATAAAAATATTGCTCGGGCATGTAGGAATGAAATCAGGAGGGCCAAATCGCACCTGGAGCTGCAGCTAGGAAGAGATGTTAAGAGTAACAAGAAGGGTTTCTTCAGGTATGTTAGCAACAAGAAGAAAGTCAAGGAAAGTGTGGACCCCTTGCTGAATGAGGGAGGTAACCTAGTGACAGAGGATGTGGAAAAAGCTAATGTACTCAATGCTTTTTTTGCCTCTGTCTTCACGAACAAGGTCAGCTCCCAGACTGCTGCACCGGGCAGCACAGCATGGGGAGGAGGTGACCAGCCCTCTGTGGAGAAAGAAGTGATTCGGGACTATTTAGAAAAGCTGGACCAGCACAAGTCCATGGGGCCGGATGCGTTGCATCCGAGAGTGCTAAAGGAGTTGGCGGATGTGATTGCAGAGCCATTGGCCATTATCTTTGAAAACTCATGGCGATCCGGGGAAGTCCCAGACGACTGGAAAAAGGCTAATGTAGTGCCCATCTTTAAAAAAGGGAAGGAGGAGGATCCTGGGAACTACAGGCCAGTCAGCCTCACCTCAGTCCCTGGAAAAATCATGGAGCAGGTCCTCAAGGAATCAATTCTGAAGCACTTAGAGGAAAGTGATCAGGAACAGTCAGCATGGATTCACCAAGGGCAAGTCATGCTTCACTAATCTAATTGCCTTCTGTGACAAGATAACTGGCTCTGTGGATGAGGGGAAAGCGGTGATCGTGTTGTTCCTTGTCTTTAGCAAAGCTTTTGACACGGTCTCCCACAGTATTCTTGTCAGCAAGTTAAAGAAGTATGGGCTGGATGAATGGACTATAAGGTGGACAGAAAGTTGGCTAGATTGTCGGGCTCAACGGGTAGTGATCAATGGCTCCGTGTCTAGTTGGCAGCCGGTATCAAGTGGAGTGCCCCAAGGGTCGGTCCTGGGGCCGGTTTTGTTCAATATCTTCATAAATGATCTGGAGGATGATGTGGATTGTACCCTCAGCAAGTTTGCAGATGACACTAAACTGGGAGGAGAGGTAGATATGCTGGAGGGTAGGGATAGGATACAGAGGGACCTAGACAAATTAGAGGATTGGGCCAAAAGAAATCTGATGAGGTTCAACAAGGACAAGTGCAGAGTCCTGCATTTAGGACAGAAGAACCCCATGCACCGCTACAGACTAGGGACCAAATGGCTCGGCAGCAGTTCTGCAGAAAAGGACCTAGGGGTTACAGTTGACGATAAGCTGGATATGAGTCAACAGTGTGCCCTTAAAGAAAAGGAGTACTTGTGGCACCTTAGAGACTAACCAATTTATTTGAGCATAAGCTTTCGTGAGCTACAGCTCACTTCATCGGATGCATACTGTGGAAACTGCAGAAGACATTATATACACAGAGACCATGAAACAATACCTCCTCCCACCCCACTCTCCTGTTGGTAATAGCTTATCTAAAGTGATCACTCTCCTTACAATGTGTATGATAATCAAGGTGGGCCTTCTCCCCCCCCCCCTTTTTTTTTTTTTTTCCAAAAACCACACACACAAACTCACTCTCCTGCTGGTAATAGCTTATCCAAAGTGACCACTCTTTCCACAGTATGCATCCGATGAAATGAGCTGTAGCTCACGAAAGCTTATGCTCAAATAAATTGGTTAGTCTCTAAGGTGCCACAAGTACTCCTTTTCTTTTTGCGAATACAGACTAACACGGCTGTTACTCTGAAACCTGTCAGTGTGCCCTTGTTGCCAAGGCCAATGGCATTTTGGGATGTATACGTAGGGACATTGCCAGCAGACTGAGGGACGTGATCGTTCCCCTCTATTCGACATTGGTGAGGCCTCATCTGGAGTGTCCAGTTTTGGGCCCCACACTACAAAAAGGATGTGGAAAAATTGGAAAGAGTCCAGAGAAGGCCACCAAAAATGATTAGGGGTCTGGAGCACACGATTTATGAGGAGAGGCTGTGGGGACTGAGCTTAATTAGTCTGCAGAAGAGAAGAATGAGGGGGGATTTGATAGCTGCTTTCAACTACCTGAAAGGGGGTTCCAAAGAGGATGGATCTAGACTGTTCTCAGTGGCACCAGATGACAGGACAAGGAGTAATGGTCTCAAGTTGCAGTGGGGGAGGTTTAGGTTGGATATTAGGAAAAACTTTTTCACTAGGAGGGTGGTGAAACACTGGAATGCGTTACCTAGGGAGGTGGTGGAATCTCCTTCCTTAGATATTTTTAAGGTCAGGCTTGACAAAGCCCTGGCTGGGATGATTTAGTTGGGGATTGGTCCTGCTTTGAGCAGGGGGTTGGACTAGATGACCTCCTGAGGTCCCTTCCAACCCTGATATTCTATGATTCTATGAATATTAATAACTTTTAAAATGCAAATATAAGTGTCAATTATTGCCATAAGCCCATCACAGCTATTAGTCCACCAGCTTCTCACAGGCTTTACAGCAGAGGTGGGTATTGAGGATGGATTTGAAGGAGTCAGTATGGCTTTATAGATCATTTCAGAGAGGGGATTCCCTGTGTCTGAGGCAGCATGAGAGAAGACAAAGAGTTATAGTATAATTGCTATTTTGCAGACTGGAAAAATGAAAAGAGAGGTTCACTGATGTGCCTAAGAACAAACAGTTAGCACGGAGTGGAATTAGAACTTTCAAATTCTTGTCTCCCAGTCCCTGGTACAAATCATTAGCTAATGCTTATGTGTTTGCCTCTGACTTCCAGTGTACATCAATCTCAGTGCCACTGAAATTCAAATGCCACCTACTTCTTGCAATATTTGTCCAAGGATCTCCTGGCTCTGAATGCATTTCCTATTTGAAAAGGAAAGAAAAAATTACTTCAGTGCAAAGCATAAATAGTTTCCTACTGTCTCATCTCCCAGGGAACTCTACCTGTCTCTCTCAAGACCTAACTTCCCTACTTCCTGCAGACCTTCGATCAGAGCCTCCCACAGGCCTAACCTACTTCCTGTAGTTCCTCTTTCTGAGGCCCAATTGTTCATCAGGTTAACATCTGATCCCATTAGTATCACCCCCTCAGATTGCGGGCTGGTAATTATGGCACAGATGGAGCCAGCCCTACTTCCCTTAAAGGGCCAGTCACCCCAGTTACCCTGTGGTAGTGGTACAAAGATGTTATAATAAATATGGAAACATTACTATTATAAATTATTGTGTAGTGTTGTCCTATGCTCTGTTACATGTGAATTTAGAAACAGTCTAAACCCAAACAGATACCTATATATTTTTACCTGTCTATTTTGTTTGTTATGACCACTGTGAAATTGCCTTCAGTATTAGGCAAGTACGTTGAAGGTACAATTACATAATTCCCTGCAGAGAGTCTGCACAGTTGGCTCACTTCCTGTGAGTAGCAATGAGGTACACAGCTAACCAGTGGCTCCAAGTGCAGAAAAGAACAACTCTGTGGTTTCCAACTGTCGTTAGGCACCTGAAGAGATTAAAATAATTTCAGATCTCACACCTTTAAAACAAATCAGAGTGGTCCACAAATAACCCACCCCTCCAAATACACGCCCTATTTCATAGAGTGATCACGGTTCGCTCACGGTCACTTATCAGTTGTCAGGGGGGAAAAAAAATTGTTAGGGGAGAAGGGCAGGAGAGAGTCAAGCCCAATTACCAAGCTTGGGTCTTAGTCACCAAGCATGCCCAACCATTTGCATCTGTGTAAAAATGAAAAAAAAATCCACGCATTTTAAAAAAAAAGCGTATAATTTAACATAGAGTTACCTGGCTATAGTCTTAGTGTTAAATAAAACCCTTCAAACATGCAGAAAAATCTATAAGTACTGGCTGCTGCATGACTTCTAAACCGGAATATGACAAGGGTTCAGTGGAACCAGAAATTTGGTTGCTGTGCTATCCACTCATGCATTGTTATACCTACTGTACCTGTGAACTAATACAGCTCAAATGTCTACTTGTATTGGCCCAAATATAATCATTTATAGGGTGCATTTCCCTTCTCCAAGGTAAGAGGCACCTGAATAAGTGATGGATTTGTTTCATTTACAAGAATCAACTAATCTGACTGACTGGGGTAAATCATACCTGGAAGATATGAAACCCTATTGGACGACACTTGCTATCTTGACAGTGCTGGCGGAGGGTGACTTTCATGCTGCGCTCTTCTGTTCCTGCAGGGACGGAGAGGGGAAAGCAGGGATTGGTATGGAAGGAGTGGAAGTTCCTGCTACCTCCAGCACTTTGGCCGTTTTTCCAGCATCCCTGTAGCTGCACTGTCTCCCATTCACCTGGTGGGAGCTCTTCACAGAGGGCAGCATCAGTGGGTGGTGGTTTTATCTCACTATCAAATGTAAGAAAGAAAGGGAAAGTAGTGTACAAAAGGTGAAAGGTTTCCATGACTGCAATTCACCATCCTTAGTGCTCAGCTGTCAAAATATGGACAAATACCAATAATGAAATAAGTGTCAAGAAATGCAAACTCTTACCAGTCAAGCATTCCCATTAACTGTTAATTCAATGCCAATCAATGCCACATATAAGTATAATTAAATGCAAAACCTGAACATTTGTGGAACAGAGAAAATAAATAAAGTAAAATTTAAGATATCTACAGCACCTTGAATCTGGCCACATTGCACAATGTAAATTTAAAGTATAAACACATTAAAATATGTATTTAAGACATAGCAATAGAAAATACAACATGCTGCATTAGTTTATTGATTAAATTTATCTTTTGAATTTCCTAACATTGATGCATTTGGTTTCTTAACCTTAATGTTCCATGAATTTACATTTTTGCATTTAATTTCCCTAGAGTCCCCCGCCCCCGCAAATAGGGCAAGGAGGAAAAGAAAGAAATATGAAAACAATGTAGCTCTCGGAGGCCTTCCCCACCGCCCACAAAGCTCCAGGAAACATCTACCCTGGATGAAGTGAGCACACCACAGACCTGTGCAACATCCAAAATGTACTGATGCCTGCAGTAATTGTGCAGCAGTAACATTCTTGTATAAAACACACCATACCTTGTATGAAGTATATTCTCCACAAGGTACACACCGCAAAGAATTACACCAGTTCACCTCTGAACAGTGTGCACTTCTTCCAGACACTGGGGCTCTCTTGGATCAAAAAAAGATTTAGGTGGCCACCCCCCAGGTCCCTTGAGGTACTATAGCAGGGGTGGGGAATCTTTTTTCTATCAGGGACCACTGATCCACATTAAAAATCAGTCAGGGGCCACACACAGCTCTGGGGTGGGAGCAGAGGCTCAAGCAAGTGGTCGCGGCTCTAGCCCCGTGCGGGGTGGCACGAAGCTCGTGGCTTCCCCTAGGCTTTGGGATGGGGCCAGAAATGATTGGGTTGTGGGAAGGGGTGAGGGCTCTGGCTGGAGGGCTGAAGGGTTTGGGGTGCAGGAGGGGGCTCTGGGAGGGGCAAAGGGGTTTGAAGTACAGGAGCGGGCTCAGGGCTGCGGCAGGGGTTTAGGGCGTGGGCTCCGAGAGGGAGTTAGGGTGCGGGAGCAGGGCCTGACCTGGGGCAGAAGGTTGGCATGCAGGAGCGGGTTTGGGGTGTGGGCTCCAGTCGGGGAAGCGCTTACCTCAGGAGGCTCCTGGTTGGTGGCGCAGCAGGGCCAAGGCTGGCTCCTTGCCTACCCGGGCTCTGCACTGCTTCCGGAAGCAGCTGGCATGTCCGGCCCCTAGGCAGAGGGGCCAGGCGGCTCAGTGCAGTGCACGCGACCAGTGCCCATTGGCCACAGTTCCTGGCCAATGGGAGCTGCGGAGCCAGCATTGGGGGCAGGGGCAGCATGCAGAGCTGTCCTGATCGCCCCTCCACCTAGGGGCCACAAGGACATGCCGGCGATCCGGCGCTCATGGCTTCAGCCCAGTGGGGGCGGGGGGCGCCAAGGCTCGGGGCTTTCGGCCCATGGCACGGAGACTTGCCGCAGGCCAGACGAAATGAAGCAGTGGGCTCGAGGTTACCCACCCCTGTACTACAGGAAGGACTTCAAGCATTTCCAAGACCCCATTCAAAAGAGCCAGAAGAGGTGCCCATTATACAGCCACGCTAATTACCTGAACTCAAAAGATTTAGCACCTTCTTTACATGTACCTCTCCTAACCATAGTTCAGGTCACAGCAAGCCCTCGTAAAGGGCATAAGGCTTTACATAAACTGTCAACATGGTTTTTGTGGGATTTGCTACTTCTCTTCCTTTTTGAACATACCTGAGGCAGATTCTTCCTGTTGAGAATACACGAAGCAGGAAGTCGCTCTCTGCATTCTTCAGAAAGGTGCTAGGGACAATAAGGTAATAACCAGGGGCAAGGTCACAGCGCAGATGTACTTCTCTGTCATAAGAATGACAAATGGTACCTACAACCGGAGGAGCAGAGAGGGTCTTTGGTAGGTTAAAGCGCCTCTTCTCCACCTAAAATAGACACATAATGTAGCATAGCATTGTAGGAAAGTTGACAAGATTATAGCAAAGTTAAATGGGGTCAAATATTCAGTCAACAAACCCCAAATCCATAGTACCACAAGTGTGTGCTTTGCCATCTGGCAGACCATGCAAGTATTATTTCCAAACCTGTCTCAAAGGGTCAGATTCAGGATCGCACTCATGAGGGTGAGCAATTCGGGGTGGGAAAATGAAAGCTGCTTCCCCCTTCTTGTGCTCTGGAGCAGTGCTGGACAGAATTTCACTGGGGACTGTAGTCCCTTCTCCCACATAGCTTCCCTGCGGAAGTTAATGCCAGTAAGTGGGCAAGAAAGGGTGAGATGAGTATAGGGAAATGGTCCACCATCTATCCATCAGCCAATGGAGCAGACCACACATATAGCACATTATACCATCTCAAAAGGTCACAGAACATTCCTCTGGCATATTTATCCTGGGAGTTCCCAGGAAGAATTCTGTCCCAGCTAGAATTGCTCTTGGGGGCATCAGTTACAAACCAGCCCCATGCAGAACCGAACCAGCATGCCTCAGGGCAGAATTTTGCCCAAAGGAAACACAAAATTCTGATACACTGTTGTGTTTTCATTCAGATTAGATTTACCCAGAAGCCAACATGGTCAGACTATAAACCATGGGAAGCTCTCATTTTTCATGCAAAGTTCAGTGGTGCTGAACATTGCTCATGTACAATAGCTACTTTTTCAAACAATCACTTTTTTGGAAATCTCATGTAGTCTCAGGGCAGGTTAAAGCTCAGCACCTACCAGACTCTGAGCACATTTTGTAAAAGTGAGCAACTTATCAAAAAAAGTGAAAACAATTTGTTTTAATTTGCTCTCTTCAAAACAAAAAAAAGGAACAGGCTGGAGCAAACCAGGCCCAGACTGAAAACCTGTCTACCACATTTCAGCTGAAATTAAACGTTTTCAGCGAAGGGCAAACATTTTAATTCTTTCACAATATTTTAGGTACAACAAGTGTAACAGAGATCTGTGGGGAATTAAAAGAGATTAGGAGAAAAATACTGTTCATATTTTGAGTTAAAGCGTTTGGCCTGAGCATCAGTAAAATAAGCCTTCATCCACTACTAATTATGTTCTTGTTTACGAAAGTAATTAAAAAGAAAAAAGTTGTTAGAAGATATTTTCATGGTGCAAATTAAACTTGGAGGTGAAATTATATTAATGAACCCAGGGGCACTGATCACTGTGCAACGACAAGCATAAACACACATTTCTGAAGTTTTTGAACACCTCGATGATAGCTTGAGTACGCAAAAATAGAGTTGCACAAAATTGTAGCTACAAATGAGTAGAATTATTTTCAGTTGCACTAGGCATTTCTGAAATTAGTTTTTTTCCTATGCACATTGTGTTGTATTCTGGGTACACACATTATTAGACAGAGTTTAACAAACTAGAAAGAACCCAGAGAAAAGCAACAAAAACAAGTAGGGTGGTAAAAGGACTGACTTATGAGAAAAGATTAACAGAGATTTTAAAAGATTAATACATATATAAGAGGTGATAATTAAGGGAGGGACATAACAGTATACAAACATGTGAAGGGTGTAGACACCAAAGCGAGAGAAGAACTTCTTAGGATAGTACAAGGGGGTTGAACTAAGAGAAAGGAGTTAACATTAAGAAAGGGAAAAATTATCAGGCAAATCTTTCTAATACTGCAATGTAACTGACTGTGTGAACAGTCTCCAAAGAGAAGTAGCGGAAGCTTCATTGCTTAGAATGTTTAAAAATAAATTCAATAAAGCCCTGGTATATGTACTATAGGCAACGATCCTTCAATGACCCTGTGAGATGGGAAGTCTCATCTAAAAGGTCTTTTACACCCCTGACTTCCATGAACAATGGACTCATGGCATTGCAGTCACAAATGAATGACTATGTCAGATGCTCCTGTTTTTCTGGAAACTTTTCTTCTTGGCCCAACTAGAAGTTTGAAAAGTTACCCCCAATTACCTTCCAGACGTGCAGTCCCACAGCCTGGTAATTCTGCCCTTGAATGCCTTCAGTCAGAGATGGACCTTTCTCTGCTAAGTGGGTCAGATTCTGAGTTCTTCCAGCCCAATCAGCACAGTACTTCCTGGGTTTCTGCAGAAGAGCAATGCACACCTCACTCTGCTCACATATCCTCAGCCAGAACTTGGGGTTCATAGGGAAGCTGTTGTTGTTACGGCAACCACCTGCAGACTGGCCTTTCACCCAGGATCCACAGAGATTCCGAGTATGACTCAGCACTTTCTCTAAGGAAAAAAAACAGGTACCACACATCAGCAATTGGAAACAATTCATTTTTGTGGCTCAAGAGTCTCCAGACTGAAAGCAGTCCTGTGGCAGGGCCACTTTCTGTGAGCTAATGTTCACGGCCAAGATATCCCAAGAGGTATAAAATCCAAGTCAGAGTGGGAAGCTGAAGAACTTTATCCTTAAAGATCATATGCAGACTATTTCTACAAGTCTGAAACCTCAAATTTGTCTCCCAGTTGGAAGAGAACATTACAGGGCTCCCCAGTAAAACTGTCTTCAGGAAACGACTAACTCCCACACCAAGGGGGCAAACATAGCAAACAATTCTTTAGTCTGGGGGAAAAAAAAAAAAAAAAAAAAAGGTTTAAAAACTCCTGTGAAATCTCCTTCTTTCCTCCCAGCAGCAACAGACACAGGAAAGGCCTACAGCAGGGATTGGCAACCTCTGGCATATGGCCCATCAGGGAAAGCCACTGGTGGGCTGGGACAGTTTGTTCACTTGCAGCATCCGCAGGTTTGGCCAATCGCAACTCCCACTGGCTGCGGTTCGCCATTCTAGGCCAATGGGGGCTGCGGGAAGTGGCGGCCAACACATCCCTTGGCCCACACCGCTTCCAACAGCCCCCATTTGGCCTAGAACGGTGAACTGCAGCCAGTGGGAGCTGCGACAGGCCGAACCTGCGAACGCTGCAGGTGAACAAACCGTCCTGGCCCACCAGTGGCTTTCCCTGATGGGCCGCGTGCCAAAGGTTGCCGATCCTGGGCCTACAGGTTGGGAAGGAAGAGAGTAAAATACTGGTATTTCTGCTTTTAAATATTTTGTGTCTGATACTGCAGCAAACGAGGACCATAAAATAACCTACATAGAGATCATCTCATCTGCAGACGTGGGCTGATAAGAACTTTACAGCAAGCGTAGGTCAGAATTCCAATTCTCCATAGATCATCTTGAGGTGGGATGAAGGAGTAACTGCGACACCTACACCTCTGGGGGTGTGGAGGAGCAGGAGGAGGAGAACTTGCTACACTATTTAATGTAGCAAACAATCTGTATTCCACAAAGCACCTACTTCACATTTAAGCACGATTTAATACTTTGGTGAATAGGAATTTACTTACAAATATGTTTACATGTTTTGCCAAATCAAAGCCAAAATGCCTCCTACTGGTCTCTCTGGAATAAGCACAGAATCATAGAAATGAAGGGCGGAAGAGACCTTAAGGAGTCATCAAGTCCAGCCTCCTACACTGAGGCAGGATTAAGTATATCTGGCTCCATTCCCCAGGTTTCTGTTCCTCTGGTGCTGTTCAGATGACCCAATTCAGAATCAGATTCTCCCCATGTGTGCCAGGGAAGGTGAGAGTTTGAAGATGGCATGAGCAACTTATCTCCCCAGGCCTCAGCTACTGCACTGTTCTCCAGACAACCTAGCTTGACAGCTTACACTTCTGTTTTACCCCTTCGCTGCCTGCAAGCTGGACTCCAGCTATCACTCCCAAACCTCCTGATGTCTGGGCTGCATGGAGTATGCACTGAAACTATAAGGGCTAGAAACATTTTTTTAAATGATGAGATTTCAGAGCATAATTCTATAGCAGGCAGGTTAGCTCTGCAGCAATCTCCACAGCCTCAAAGTACATGAGTCCCTAAGCTTTGCATAAGCATTTTCACTTACAACTCTTAAAATTATTGGCAAATAAGGAAGAGGATTTTTCCAGTAAATCAGAGAAATGTAGAAAAAGAGAAAAGTTAATAAGAAGTTTAATTTAATTACCCAGTAGACACCAGTTCTGTTCTCCAACCTCTCCCAGAGTACGCATTCAGGGCATACTCAATAAAATTTGGAAAACGTTTTGGAAACCACAAAGGTCTAGTGTAGAGGGGGACAAACTACGGCCTGCGGGCCACATCCGGCCTGCAGTACACTTCCCTGTAGCCCCCGAGCTCCTGCCAGGGAGTGGGGTCAGGACGGGATGGCTCCTCTGCAAGCCTAACTCCCCCGCAGCATGGTGAGCGGGATGGAGGCTAGCCCTTGACCCCTCCCCTTCTACTCCCCTGGCTCCCTCCCTTGCAGTCACACTTACCTGGGCAGCGTGGCTGCAGCTCCGGCCGGGCAGCCCGGCTATAGCGCCGCCAGACCTGGTGCTCCAGGGCGGCACGGTCGGGGGGGGGGGGGAGGCGAGGAGCAGGGAGGGTTGCAGGGATCAAGGGGCCTGGGCCCGCTGCTGGGGACAGGGGCAGAGCAAGCCAGGGCCCCCCTCCACCTCCAGCATGCTTGGCCCCTGTCCCCAGCAGCCAAGCCCAGACAGGGAGCGAGCCCTGCTCGACTGCCAGGGAGAGCAGCCAAACAAGCAGGGGAAACACACAGGGAAAAGGACTGAGCCCCCCTTTCCCCCACTCCACAGGTAACGTGGGGCAGGGAGAGCAGGGAGGGTTGGATAGGGGCGGGGGTCCTGGGGGTGGTCAGGCGGTGGGGAGCAGTGGGGATTGGATAGGGTACGGGCATCTGGGGGGGGAGGGTGGTCAGGGGGCAGAGAGCAGGGGTGTTTGGATAGGATGCAGGAGTCCCAGGGGGCAGTCAGGGGTGGGGAGCGGGGGGGGGGGTCGGATGAGGGTGGGAGTTCTCGGGGGCTGGAATGGGGGCAGAGGCCAGGCCACACCTCACTGTTTGGGGAGGCATAGCCTCCCCCAGCCTTCCCTACCCTGCCATCCATACAAGTTCTGTACCCGATGTGGCCCTAGGGCCAAAAAGTTTGCCCACCCCTGATCTAGTGCTAAACAAGTCTAATTTTGGCCCTTTTTAATTCAAATCAGACTTTCCCATTAAACTAATCTGACTTGTTACCAATAGTCCCTTTGTCCACATTGTACCTGTATAGAGGCTCTGAAGCTGTCCCTCTTCAGTGACTGGAAACCCAATAGTAATCTCATCAAACTCCTTGAAAAACTCCTCCTCCTCAACCCAGAATTCTCCTTCCTGGATCTGGGAAAGCAATTCTGAAGCAACTATTGGATCCAATTGGCTCCACCCTTGACCACTGCAAATAAATGCACAAAAGTCAATGTCTAAGCTCTTTGCTCACACTCCCAATAGAGTTCTACAAAAATCTTCTATAAAAATTGCTTCGTGAGGGAAAAAAAGGTATTTTTTCATTTTACTATTGTGTTCATCCATGCAACATTTCGTCTAGTTATTAATCAATTGGGACTGGAAAGAGAAATTATAGATAGGCAATCTCCTTGCAGGAAGACCTAGAAACCAGCTACACCAGAGAGTAAGGGATTATGGAACATACTCCCAGGTAAAACAAATAGTTTATTTGCAATGAATACTGAACAATGTGCAAAGTATTTGTACCTTTTTTTATCGTTTAAAAAAAAAGCAGGTGTTAGAATTTGTGCATGATGGAAAGAGGAAGTGAAAAACACAACTCCAAACACACGAAAGTGGTTAAACAAATAAAATTAAATATGGCTGTTTTGGAAGGTTTTTCTGGTGCCACTTACTGAACCCCTTACATCAGCGACACACCATTTCCATAGAGCAGTAGGGCAAGACCTTTTTAGCATGTTGGCTTCAAAGTTACTGCAAGTTGAAGATGTGAGCCACAACTAATTATTTAGGGTCCTACTAGTTGCTGGGCACCTTCAACTCCCATTAATTTTACTGAGACTGAAAAACATTCTGCACTTCACAGAACAGGGTACTACAGCTTTAAGTTCTTTGAGGCAAGGAGTGTGTGTCTTCCTTTATGTTTTATGCGGTGTCCAGCACAACACTAATTTTTAAATTAGCCTGTCTTTTTCTCTATGCAGTGTTGCTGTAGCTGTGTTGGTCCCAGGATATTAGAGACAAGGTGGGTGAGGAAATATCTTCTACTGGACCAACTTCTGTTGGGGGGAGAGAAACTTTTGAGCTTACATAGAGCTCTTCTTCAGGTCTGGGAAATGTACTCAGACTACCATCTTTAAATACAAGGTAGAACGAGATGGAACAGATTGTTTAGCATAAATAGTTCATACATATTTCAAGGGACCACTCAAGTGAAGTGGCCCGATAACATACCTTTCCTGTCACAAAAAAAAGAAAAAGAATCTGGGGGCAGGGAGGTAAGTGGATTACAGGTAACAACGATTTAGGTCAGTGGTTTTCAACCTATGGTCTGCGGACTATGTCTAAGGGGTCTACAAAAGGTGACTATGAAAATAAAGGTTTCAGAGTAGCAACCGTGTTAGTCTGTATTCGCAAAAAGAAAAGGAGGACTTGTGGCACCTTAGAGACTAACAAATTTATTTGAGCATAAGCTTTCGTGAGCTACAGCTCAAATAAATTTGTTAGTCTCTAAGGTGCCACAAGTCCTCCTTTTCTTTTTATGAAAATAAAATTTCAGATCCAGAAAAGGCATTTTGTTTTTCTGATCAATCAAAAGTATGTAAATATCCCCACCTACAGATCAAAACCTGGAAGTGTTCTCATTACCATATAAGTCCACTGTCTAGCACCCTTTCTCATGCTGTGTCAAATGCCATGCTGAGCATGTTCAACATGTATGGTTGAATTCTGTTCAGTCAGTTTTCTGTCTTCTAAGAGGTCTATGGGAGGGGTCCACAGACCACAGGTTGACTTTCCAAAGGAGTTCACAACTCCACTCAAAATACGTGTAGGGCTCCGCAAATTTTAAAAGGTTGAAAACCACTGACGTAGGTGAGATAAGACCACCACTATGCTCTCAGAAGAACTCATACAGAAATATGATAAAAGACGACAAGCCCCATATCACCTGTGGGTGAACACTTTTCACAAAGCGATCACTCTATATCTGACCTCTCCGTCCTCATCCTCAAAGGAAACCTGCACAATCCCTTCAAAAGATGAGCCTGGAGCTTAAATTCATACATTTTCTAGATATCAAAAATCACAGACTGAATTGACACTGCATTTCATAGAATCATAGAATATCAGGGTTGGAAGGGACCCCAGAAGGTCATCTAGTCCAACCCCCTGCTCAAAGCAGGACCAATTCCCAGTTAAATCATCCCAGCCAGGGCTTTGTCAAGCCTGACCTTAAAAACCTCTAAGGAAGGAGATTCTACCACCTCCCTAGGTAACGCATTCCAGTGTTTCACCACCCTCTTAGTGAAAAAGTTTTTCCTAATATCCAATCTAAACCTCCCCCACTGCAACTTGAGACCATTACTCCTCGTTCTGTCATCTGCTACCATTGAGAACAGTCTAGAGCCATCCTCTTTGGAACCCCCTTTCAGGTAGTTGAAAGCAGCTATCAAATTCCCCCTCATTCTTCTCTTCTGCAGACTAAACAATCCCAGCTCCCTCAGCCTCTCCTCATAACTCATGTGTTCCAGTCCCCTAATCATGTTTGTTGCCCTTCGCTGGACTCTCTCCAATTTATCCACATCCTTCTTGTAGTGTGGGGCCCAAAACTGGACACAGTACTCCAGATGAGGCCTCACCAATGTCGAATAGAGGGGAACGATCACGTCCCTCGATCTGCTCGCTATGCCCCTACTTATACATCCCAAAATGCCATTGGCCTTCTTGGCAACAAGGGCACACTGCTGACTCATATCCAGCTTCTCGTCCACTGTCACTCCTAGGTCCTTTTCCGCAGAACTGCTGCCTAGCCATTCGGTCCCTAGTCTGTAGCTGTGCACTGGGTTCTTCCGTCCTAAGTGCAGGACCCTGCACTTATCCTTATTGAACCTCATCAGATTTCTTTTGGCCCAATCCTCCAATTTGTCTAGGTCCTTCTGTATCCTATCCCTCCCCTCCAGCGTATCTACCACTCCTCCCAGTTTAGTATCATCCGCAAATTTGCTGAGAGTGCAATCCACACCATCCTCCAGACCATTTATGAAGATATTGAACAAAACCGGCCCCAGGACCGACCCTTGGGGCACTCCACTTGATACCGGCTGCCAACTAGACATGGAGCCATTGATCACTACCCGTTGAGCCCGACAATCTAGCCAGCTTTCTACCCACCTTATAGTGCATTCATCCAGCCCATACTTCCTTAACTTGCTGACAAGAATACTGTGGGAGACCGTGTCAAAAGCTTTGCTAAAGTCAAGAAACAATACATCCACTGCTTTCCCTTCATCCACAGAACCAGTAATCTCATCATAAAAGGCGATTAGATTAGTCAGGCATGACCTTCCCTTGGTGAATCCATGCTGGCTGTTCCTGATCACTTTCCTCTCATGCAAGTGCTTCAGGATTGATTCTTTGAGGACCTGCTCCATGATTTTTCCAGGGACTGAGGTGAGGCTGACTGGCCTGTAGTTCCCAGGATCCTCCTTTTTCCCCTTTTTAAAGATTGGCACTACATTAGCCTTTTTCCAGTCATCTGGGACTTCCCCCGTTCGCCACGAGTTTTCAAAGATAATGGCCAATGGCTCTGCAATCACAGCCGCCAGTTCCTTTAGCACTCTCGGATGCAACTCGTCCTGCCCCATGGACTTGTGCAAGTCCAGCTTTTCTAAATAGTCCCTAACCACCTCTATCTCCACAGAGGGCTGGCCATCTCTTCCCCATTTTGTGGCTTATTACAACATTATTATTATTATTATTATTTATGGCTTATTACAACAATCTGTAACCCAATTAAATCCCCACCCCCAAAAAACATATTTCCTATCAATGTATCATGTATTTGGAAATCAGGATTGCCAGACCCAAAACCCCAAAAAATCAAGACCACAAGAACCATAATGTTGTATGCTGAACTCATAAAAAGGTTCTAAGAAATAAGGCTACCGTACTCTGCAACTCTCCTCTGTTGTAGCCTATTAGGAATACTACTCTGTAATATACACACACATTTTGTGCTCACACACAGTAAATATCTTCATCTTTATGGTAGTACCTTAAAAAGAGAGTATTCTAAATGAAAACAAGCCACTTACCCTTCCCTCCAGCGTCCTTTCCAACACCTCCTCCCCCAAGGATTTCGTATCCGTAGCAAGATGATTTCGTTGCCCGAGACTCTGGAGAGATGAAGCATATCTGAGACAATAAAGGCATGAAATTCTCCCAGTTCACTGGCACCTGTACAGGAAAGATAACCATCGTTAGGAGGTAGAAAACTACCCAGCATTCTTTTTCAAGGCAAGAGGAAGTAAACTCGCTATCCCCTGTGAAGAAGATTCACTTTGTACTGAAGAAAGTTGCTACAAGTCAACTGCTCTGCCTGTGAACACAACGGATGAACATGCAACCCACCCTGTACGCAGAGACAAATAACTGCCTGGTTTATACATCTATGATTAGAAGAGTGAAGAGAAATGCTGATCACCAGAATCCCTAGAAACATGCTAGTTAGCTTTGAGTATCCATAGACCAGTGGTGCTGAAGCACTACTTTCCCTTACTTTTTCCCTTTTATGGGAAGAAAAAGACACACCTGCCATATTTAAGAATCTCTGGAATGCTCATATTACCTTGCCTGGAGCTGAGGACTGAGCAACTTATCACACATTGTTCCTTCAGGTTCATCAGTCTCCTAAATACCATCTTCTCCAAAACTTTACCAGTCCTCTCTCTTTCCATGCTTCTTCCAGGGTCTTTTAGGATCCATCTCTCAGCTAGACCTCCAGTCAAGTCAACTAAAGCATCTGCCACCTGCCCTGCCCACAACTGCTCATAAGACCCATGCACCCTATAAAAACAAAAAAGAAACAGTGGCACATATTTCAAACTTAAATGAACATCATTTTGGCTTTATTTTAATCACACATATGTCCCCATTGGGAGCCTGATGTTAGTATGACATAAAAGGTGCCACTGCAGCGATGAAATATTTAGGCCATCAGACACCTCACGTATTCAGCAAAGTATCTAGGTGACAGCTGGGGCCTCTGCTGCGATTCTGTGACGTACCAGAGGACCTTGTCCAGATGGTGACAGGTTTGTATGACACTTTCATGACAAGTGGACACACTTCGGTGTAACAGAGTGTTTTGAGGTGAAGGTTGGGCTCCACCAGGGATCAGTGCTTAAACTATTAGTATTCAAAACTGTGATGGACTTCATAAGTAAGAAAATCCAAATAGGTGATGGTCCAAAGTTGATGTATGGAGACCATATTGCACCCATGGCCGATAGTGCAGAAGATTTGGTCCAGGCAATTGATACCTGGAACAGGAAACTAACAAATTATGGCCCCAAAATGACTAAAGAAAAGACTGAAGTCATGTGGGTAATTCACCCGGGACCAAAATAGATGAATATTAACATTGAGGGCCAGCAACTAAATCAGGTTTCTGCATTCAAGTACTTTGGTGGCTGGTTAGCAGCAAACAAAGTAGTCAACAGTGAACTGCGCGCGAGACAAAACTGGCAAAGATAGGTGGTGTGATTTATGACTACTTAAGAGACAACTATACCAAACTTTGGTAAGATCAGCTCTTCTCTACAGATCAGAGAAATGGGTGACGGAAGAGAAGCATTTGAGAAGACCTGAAGCCATTGAAATGAGATGTTTGAGGGCAGTGAAAGAGCTGACATTGCTGGAACACACGTGGAATGATGACATCAGGAGTGAGACTAAGGTCTGTGGTATCAGACAGAAGCTGCAGGAGAGGAAGCTGAGACGGTATGGGCATGTTTGAAGGATGGATAAGGGAGTCCAAACTAGTCACATTGAAATAAGGTGCTATTGGGCTGTTCGGAATACAATCCTGTCCTGATAGTGCTTATCACCTCCAGAGAAAGGGAAGTGCCTAGAAAATGTAAAAGGAAACTTAGTTTGATAGCATCCTGTCTGGCAAGAACTCACTTATCAATAGCTGGGATGTGAAATCCTCACTTCTGTATTGTTTTGTCATTATAGTTCCCACTTTGCTATTGTTTGTCTGTATAATCTCTGTCTGGTTCTGTGATTGTTTCTGTCTGCTGTATAATTAATTTTGCTGGGTGTAAACTAATTAAGGTGGTGGGATATAATTGGTTACATAATCATGTTACAATATGTTAGGATTAGTTAGTTAAATTTCAGGAAAATGATCGGTTAAGGTATAGCTAAGCAGAACACAAGTTTTACTATATAGTCTGCAGTCAATCAGGAAGTGAGTGAGTGTTTGGGGCGGAAATGGGAACAGGGAATGGGGGTAGGGAAATTGGAATCATGTTTGGCTAAGGGCAGGAATGGGAACAGGGACACAGGTGTAAGGCTCTGTGGTGTCAGAGCTGGGAAGGAGGACACTAAGGAAGGAAACTGAAATCATGCTTGCTGGAAGTTCACTCCAATAAACATGAAATTGTTTGCAACTTTGGACTATGGGTATTGTTGCTCTCTGTTCACGCAAGAAGGACCAGGGAAGTAAGTGGGTGAAGGAATAAGCTCCCTAACAGGAGACATTTGGGACTAGAGTTCACAGGCTGAGAACAAGAGGATGGCCGAGAAAACAGCCAATAGACGGTGTACGGGAGGACGAAGTAGATATGGAGTGAGCGTTGGACCAGCAAACCTGGAAACACTGATAGGCTACCTGACTCCAACTAGATGGGAAAAGGGAAAGAAAAATAAGATATCACACTGCCTTATGGAAAGCTTGATACAATCCTTTCCTGTACAGAAACTGCTCACTGCTTGTCATTTGCATCTCATCTTTAAACTTTCATCACCCTTCATGAAGCACAATATAGCTAGTAATGTTTAAAAAATAACATTTCTAACATACCTCCCCTTAATATATTCTTTGTTTGCTAAACACAGTCAAACTAGTTTTTTCTCCCAGCTGTTTCATTTTGTGGGGTCAGGGACGTTGTGTTATTATTTGCGGTAACTACAAAGCAGAGTGAATGAACACACTGAAAGAATACTAAGCCAGATTCATAAAATTTCTGTAAGAAATGGTCAAAATAACATTTGCCTGGCAAACCCACAGTAAGAAAAAAAGGTTAATGTGCCAAAGGTGCCTTGACAGAAACATGTACCTTAACTTCAGCATATCTACTGCTAGCTGAGTAACTTCACCTTAAAAGGTGTTTGTCCTCTGCTGGGGGCTAAACAAACCCTTCTCTAAGATCTTGTAACTGTTTGGTGTCCTTCTTATCCAAAGCATTTGGTCTCTGAACTGCTTTGTCGGTCTACACTGTATACTGGGCTGAGGTCGTATTTTGCTGCTTATTTTATAAAACAATGGCCCCACTGCCAGATATAAAACAAAACAACAACAATAATAATATTCCAGGGTCCATAACTCCTGATAAAACCAGCAAATGAGTGGCAAGGGATGGTTAGACAGAAGTATGCAGGAAAGAAATATTCAGGGCCTGAGCCTCAACTAACATAAGTTGGTGTAGCTTCATTATTTCAGTGGAGCATCATAGATTTTCAATAGCTGAAGATCTGTCCATTGATGTCTATCTTAAAATCTTCTCAAATAATGCACCAGGGAAAACTTTATTTCAGTCTTACTAAGCTAGGTGATCTGCAGCTAGTAGCTAGCTGAGCATCACTGCAGTCTAGCAGCTGCTGGGTCATTATAAAACTCTTATTTTTTTCACAATTCCTTTCAGTAAGAAAATCTCACCCTGTGTGAAGGCGAAAATGTATCTGGGTGATCCAGGATAAACATTGGACCTCTACAGAATCCAATATAGGAAAAATTCTGGAAATTATCAGTCTATATACAGGTTTCAGATATAAAGAGCTCAAGTCCTAGAGAGGGCTCTGGAAGCCCACATGGCATGAAATCCAATCAAACAAAGCACTATGTAGAATATGTGCTAGTCATTACTGCAATTTAAATCTCCTCCTCCAATTAAGTTCACTTACTTGGCATAGACCTTTTCCAGTAAGGGAAGCCAAAACACATCTTCTGTCTGACACTGGGAGAAGCAGAGTTTACCCCCAAGGCAAGGCAGGCGATCATCAATGGTTACCTCCACCCAATGTCCAAACTGCCAGACTTGACAAGTGAAACAGCCTGTGTACGTCTCATCTGTCCAGCTGGGCTGACCTGGAGGGATTACCTGGAAGAAGACAAGACAATATTAGCAAAATCAAGACAAACAGGGACTTTCTTTTGAGGAAACCACCACTTAAAACATGGTCAATTCCAGCTATTCTACATCATAGCATAGATAGAAATAATATGTCATAACATCAAAGAGTAAAGACAGAGCATCAGAGTACATCTTAGAAGTTTCACTAAGTTGGAAAAGACTAGGGGAAAAAAATATTAATGGAGCATACAGGAAAATCTGCTAGGACATGAAACATTACAAGAAGCTGTTCTATACCTTAGTTAGCAGGTATTTACTCTTCTGCAAAGCAACACAGGCACACAGGAACCAACAATCTCCCAAAATCCCTTGCTTCACTTGCACCTCCTGTGGATTGTCTGAAAACAATTGAGGAGCAGAACAAATTTCCTAAAACAAAGCAAACGTTAAGGTTAAATCCTGTATGACAGTCTAAGCCAAACAAGCTATGTTTTGTGGGATCGGATGGCTCACAAGACAATTAACACAATAAGGGACCTTTCGTTCTTGTTTGAATACAGTACAGGTTACCACTAATTGAGAGTTGTTACAGTATGACTATTCAGTAGGTGACCTATGTGAAATAAGACTGGTGGATCTCAGTCCAGATCTTGGTAGATAGATTCCATCATCAATAATACATTACTATTGATAATCTCAGCAAAGAGACAAGAAGTGAATGAACAGAGAGAGAAATAACCCACTCCCTAGTAGTTGTGCAGGTCACAACTCACAAGCAAGGTTGAGGTACATTAGCAGGGCAGCATGAGATACAAGCTATGAGAGAATTCAACATCCCAGAACAAAAAAACCCACCCTTGTCTGGCCACGCAAAACTCAGTTTGCCATTGCTAAGCAAGCTATTGATCTAAACCGCAAAACACTTTTTCTTGTAAACTTTACAGCGGGCAGAAAACTGAATGAATTAGCCCTGAGCTGCTGCTTTGCTACTTTTCTCCTTGGCTAGCGGAGCCCCACACTTTACTCTGGGAAATATGCTTATTAGTTATTTGTTTTACCATATGGTCTAGGAGCCCCCGTCATGGATCAGGATCCCATTGTGTTAGATGCTGTACAAGCAAAGATCAAAAAGGTAGTCCCTGCTGCAAAGAGCTTACAATCTAAATATACAAGAAACAACAGATGAATATAGAAGACAAGGGAATACAAGGAAACAATGAGACACAACAGGTAGTGGTCTCAGCACACCAGCAGCTTGTCAGGTTTTTGTCAGTAAAGAAAAGTAATTAGATAGCTTTGCTCCTTCCAAGCATGGGGGCAAGCACAGGAGAAAGCATAAAGGTGCTAGTTTGAAAATTTAACAAATGGGTTATGGAGATTGGCATCAACTTTTCAATACTGAATGAGAGATTATTGTGGGGGGATAGGGTGGTGATAGGGCATGAAGGCCTTCGAAACTGAAGACAAGTAACTTATGTTTGATGAGACAGAGAAGGGGAAGCTAGTGGAGGGATTCAAAGAGAAGGGTGACATCGTCAAAGTGACAAACAAGAAGAATAATCTTTGCAGCAGTGTTCTGAATGGATACGGGAGGGGCAAGATAGCATTTGTCAAGGCCATAGAAAAGGATGTTGCTGTAATCAAGATGTGAGCTGATGAAAGCCTGCATGAGAGTTCAGCTGTGTGGATGGACAGGAAAGGCCGTATGTTTGAGATGTTGTACAGAAAGATTGGGCAAGATTTAGACATAGCCTTGACGTGAAGACCTACAGAGAGGCCTAACCTGAAGATGATACCCAAGTTATGGTCCCGAGTGACAGGCAGGATGGTGGTGATGTCCACACTGACTGAGAAAGGATGGGATTGGGGGGGAAGACTAAGAGCTCTGTTTTAGCCATGTTGAGTTTGAACTGATGGCTAGACATCCACAAGGAGACTTCAGAGAGATAGGCCAAGATCTTAGTCTGGACAGAAGGGCAGGGATCTGGAGTAGAGAGGTATACCTGTGAGTCTTTAGCATAGAGATGGAGTTGAATTTGTGTTTGCAAATCAGATTATCTAGGGATAAAGTGTAGAGGAAGAAAAAAGGGGAAATTAAACAATACTTTGTTTTTTTAGAAGGCCATCAAGTTATCACATTGACCACTAGTGACAGATTCCTAAAGGGAAGAATCACAGGTGTCAAACTTAGTCAGACTTGCTGGGTAAACACATTTGATACACAGAGTACTAAAGGCTCTCAATCAAAGTGGCCAAAGATACAGTTAGCCCAGCAACCATAGCACACTACTTTTGTCATTTTTGTATTTCAGAACCATACAAAGAACTAGAAACAGTAACTGAACACTAAGTCATCCCGTTGTTAATGGAAAGTCAAATATTGCTAAACCATTAAGCTATCCCATCTCAAAACTCACCTGAGGTCTCAGCCAGGAAATCTCCCCTCTGAATTGTGAGAGTGGGGTGGAACAGTTAAAAAAGAGGGAGGTGTCGCTTGCTGGAAATGTGGGGTCTTTGTAAAGATTTTCTTTTGTAGCTGACTGCACTCTGTCTCCCAGCATTTTCAACACAACTGAAGCTCTGTCGGTCACTCCAAGACTTTACGTCTCTAACTGAAATCTATAATATAAATTAAAATGAACCAGGAATCATAACTTTGGGAGTGGGTGAGTGAGGCTGATAAACTCATAAGCGAAAAGTCACTAACCGTTTCCACTTAATCGCTTGAACCATATTAGCTGAAATTGTATTCAAAATCAGTTGTTGGCTCTGAAGAATCCAATACTGCAAAAAAAGAACACATCAAACTGTCTGAGTAGTTATTACTCCTGAGGGCATTCTGCCCCAAAAAATTAAAAATTCTGTGCACAATATTTTAAAATTCTGCAAAATGTATTTGTCAATAAATAAATGCAGAAGCTCCAGCATGGCAGTGAGGAGCACAGGCCAGTGGCTGTATAAAGGTGGGAGATCACCCTACAGCCTCCCCACCCTCGGGACATGGACTCAGTGGTGAGGCTGCACCTGACCCTGACAGAGCACAAGGCCTGGGCCTACCCCAGAAACACCCTGGGGCCCTTCCCCTCTGTGCCAGGTGCCCAGGTGTGGGGCAGGCAGGCCCAACAAGGCAGGATCCAAGTGTGGAGAGGCTCAGTGGATGATCTAGGTGTGGGGGGATCTGGATGCACAGAGGCTCATGGGGTGGGGTATAGGGGCAATGGGACTCTGCAAGGGCTTCCAGGTGAAAGTGGTTGGGCCTTAGTGGAGGGGTCTGGATATGGGGGTCTCAGCAGGGGGATCTGAGTGCTGGGGGAGCGGGGCTTGGTCTGGGTGCAGCTAGTTGGGAGTCAGTGGCGTGGGGGCTCATCAAGGTGGGGGTTTGAGTGCAGGGAGCTCAGTGGGGTTGGTCTGGGTGGAGTGGTGGGGGTCCAGAGGCAGCGGATCCGAGTGCAGGGGGATCCGAGTGCAGGGGTTGAGGTTCAGTGGGGTGTGGTTCAGGTATGGAGGTTCTGTGTGTACGGGGTGAGGCTTGGCAGGGGTGTCTGAGTATGGGAGGTTCCGGGTATGGGTGTCTGGGGTTGGGAGGCTGGGGGAGCAGCTCCCCATACAGTGACCTCTCCTCCAGCAGCTGAGGAACGATGGAGGCTGGAAGCAGGGGAGGATGCTGAGCTTTCTGGGGGTGGGTCTGACACAGCCCCAGCCACTCCTTGCAGGGGAAGAGGAAATTCCACCCTCTCCTGCCTCCAGCACAGCTGGGACTAGCAGCTGATCCCAACTCAGGGTAGGAGCCACTGGTTGGGGTGTCCCCAGCCCTGCGGTGATTTACCTCTCCACTGGCTGCCCCGGGTGCCTGAAACCATGTACCTGTGCAGCTGGGGAGTGGTGTGCTCTTGGAGCTTCCCTTTGCTTCCCTATCAGAAAGTTATTTTTCTGCAAGGAAGCAAAGAAATCTGGGGGGAGACTACATTAATTCTGCGCACGCACAGTGGCGCAAAATTCCCCCAGGAGTAAGTTATCCCAGTGCAGCCTGACACCTTCTTCTAAGTAATCTCACCATTAAATGACAGGCCAGACAGAGAGAAGTATGAAATCGAAGTAAACCTCAATGTGAGTAGACACCTGCTACTGCTCAGGATATGATCTCACAAAGTATTTGGAGCAATACCCACTCTCCTCTCAGTCATGTCCTGTTAATCCTCCTCTCTACACATCCCTGGCCAGACGCCTCCCCAGAGTTTTTCTCCTAAAACTTCCAA
This sequence comes from Lepidochelys olivacea, assembly GCF_965140295.1. Classification (NCBI taxonomy): domain Eukaryota; kingdom Metazoa; phylum Chordata; order Testudines; family Cheloniidae; genus Lepidochelys; species Lepidochelys olivacea. The sequence goes on from NC_140419.1 coordinate 7,682,349, forward strand.
GACCCTTCCCCAACAAACATGCCAACCCAGCCCCAACCTTCACAATCCCCCCTCAGACCAGTCCATCCACACACATTCCCCAGAGACCTGCCGGCCTAGTTTTTTCTTACTCAGTGTCCCTCACAACTGCCCTCCCAGACCCCTGCCCTCCCAGATCCTTTCCCCCCTCCCTCTCAGAACCCTCCCTCTGTCCCTCCCACCCAGATTCTTCACCCCCCCAGTACTTGCCTAGACCCCTCCCCAAATCCCTCCCTCTTCCACACAGCCACTCCCCCCCCACATCCGCTCCCGGACACCTGCCCCCGCGACCCCTCCCCCCCCACATCCGCTCCCGGACACCTGCCCCCGCGACCCCTCCCCCCGCCCACAGCCGCTCCCGGACACCTGCCCCCGCGACCCCCACAGCCGCTCCCAGGCACCTGCCCCCCTGACCCCCCCACACTCCCGGACACCTGCCCCCACGACCCCACAGCCGCTCCCAGACACCTGCCCCCGCGACCCCTCCCCCCGCCCACAGCCGCTCCCGGACACCTGCCCCCGCGACCCCCACAGCCGCTCCCAGGCACCTGCCCCCCTGACCCCCCCACACTCCCGGACACCTGCCCCCACGACCCCACAGCCGCTCCCAGACACCTGCCCCCCTGACCCCTCCCACACTCCCGGACACCTGCCCCCACGACCCCACAGCCGCTCCCAGACACCTGCCCCTGGGACCCCTCCCCCCCACCCGCTCCCAGACACCTGCCCCCGGGACCCCTCCCCCCACCTGCTCCCAGACACCTGCCCCCGCGACCCCTCCCCCCGCCCAACAGTCGCCCCCGGGACCCGCTCCCGGACACCTGCCCCCGGGACCCCTCCCGCTCCCGGACACCTGCCCCCGGGACCCCCACAGCCGCTCCCAGGCACCTGCCCCCGCGACCCTCCCACACTCCCGGACACCTGCCCCCGCGACCCCCACAGCCGCTCCCAGGCACCTGCCCCCCTGACCCCCCCCACACTCCCGGGCACCTGCCCCCGGGCCCCCGCCCCCGCGACCCCTTCCCCCGCAAACCATTCACATCCCCTCCCTTCAGGATTCCCGCCCCGGGCTCTCAGCTGCCATCCCGGGACCCACCCGCTGCCGACCCGTTACCTGGGCTCCATTCCGCCCGCTCTCCCCGGGCCGGAGACAGCCGACTGGACCACCAGCCAACCAGGAGCCAGGATCGGAGCACGTGACAGCGTACGACCAATTATAACCCTCGAGGCGGGCGACTCCTGATCCTAGCACCCCAAGAGGGAGCCGGCTGACTACCGATCCCAGCATGCGCTGCGGGGCAGAAAGACTACAGCCCCCAGCATGCATTGCCAGGGGGCTCGCTCGCGCCACCCCCTTCCGTCACGTGGGGTACGGGGCGGGGGGAGGGTTGGGAGGCTGAGGTCCAGGCCCTCTGCAGCTGCCTCTTGTGAAACGTGTCCAGCTCCACCTGCAGGGAGCCCTTGTGCGGGGGAAGAGGGAGTGGGGGGTCCTACAGCCTGGGCCTTGGGGAGTTTGGGGGAGAGTCAGCCCAGGGGCCTGTCACCTTTGGACCCTGCGGGACAGATTCCAGATGGGCCGAGCAATACAGGCAGCCGACCTCTCCGTGCAGGGGCCGCCCGAGGACCGGCTTGTCGATGCAGCCTCCATGGGTCCAGGGCGGGCGCTGCTGGGGAGCGCCAACTAGCCAGCCTTCACCGTGGCCTTCAGGGAGGGTGGCCAGCCGGCAAATGTGAAAAACCAGGGTAGGGTAGGGGGCAATCAGTGCCACCATGAGAAAAATCCCCACCTAGCGGGACTGTCCCTATAAAACCAGGACAGCGGGTCACCCTACCTTCGGGCCCTTCGTTCGGCTGATGAAGCTGCTGTCGAGAGGCTCGGCCGGCACCGCAAACACTCGAAGAAGGCGATGGCCCCATTGCTCAAAGGGGAGCCTCCGTGCGAGCCCAGAACACCAACCAGTGCAGGGACCAGCTACGCTGAGTGCGACAACCCCTCCCCCCCATAAATTAAAAACACTTTTAAATATATTTAACACCATTATAAGTGGAAACATCGGTACTGCTCGTTTTAGTCCTGAAACATGAGCCTGCGTCAATTGACCCAGGCTCTGACTTGCTGCTGCCAGGTTGGTTTTTGTTCGGGTTTGGGCTGTTGGGGGGGTTTTTCAGTATCGACAGACCCTAAGTCGCTTTAGAAAAGGGGACTTTACGTGATTTTGAAAATTTTACTCCTAGCCCATAAATCCACAGTAGGCACATAAATGAGACACCTGATTGTTGAAGCAACAGAGTGTCAGTAGCTTCGGTGACTTCATACAGGCACTCAACACCTTTGAAAATCAGACCACTTATGTAGGTGTAAGCAGTGTCAGGATGAGCTCCACCCTGACATCTGGTGGTGAGGTGTGGCAAGTTGTGGAAAAGAACTTCAGGGGCCGATCTCATTTGCATAGGCACACCCACCACGCCTAGAATGAGACCATAGCTGCCCAAATGGTCACTTTGGCTGCTGTGGGATCCCCAGTGTCTCTGTTATTGGGGCAGGAAGAATAAATTGTTATTACCCTGATTATGGGAACTGTGCTTGGAACTGTACGTGGCCTTTTGTTATGATGGAGGGATTCACCATCATCTAAGTAGCACTCGCTAGGCAAGGGTCATGGGTTCCAAAACTGTGTGAATGGAGAGAGGCTGGGGACAAGTATTAATACATTGGTGGCATGGGCCCCTTGGTGAGGGCCCTACATGCTGATTGCACTTCCTCCTCTCTCCACTGTGGAATATCAGAGCTAATTTTGATTTCATTAGAAGTCTAGTTATAGGCTGCTGAGCTCACTTTGGGCTGACAGTGCACCAGCACTGGGGCTCCCCTACTATAAGCTGACTTCACCTAAGAGCTGAAATCACTGAGTGTTGTGTTAAGTAGTGGGGGAGCCTGAAGATATATTGTGGAGCAGTTTGCGGGACGGCTGGTGAAGCAGTTTGACGCGGAGCAGTGTGTGGATGGCAGGAGCTGCTTGTGGGCCGTGGAGCTGAGTGAAGGAGTTCGTGGGGCGGCTGGCGGAGCGCAGCTGAGCGAAGGAGTTCGTGGGGCGGCTGGCGGAGCGCAGCTGAGCGAAGGAGTTCGTGGGGCGGCTGGCGGAGCGCAGCTGAGCGAAGGAGTTCGTGGGGCGGCTGGCGGAGCGGAGCGCAGCTGAGCGAAGGAGTTCGTGGGGCGGCTGGCGGAGCGGAGCGCAGCTGAGCGAAGGAGTTCGTGGGGCGGCTGGTGGAGTGGAGTGCCGCTATGGAGCTATGGGGCGGTCAGCTTCAGATCACATAAGGTGCCTCTTACCCCTGTCCCATTTCCACCCAGGTTGGGAGGTAAAGCTCTGCCGATAAACTTTCGAACTCTGGGGCTGCCCTGACCAGGGACAGAGACTTTTGGGACTTTGGGTGATTTGGGGTTGCTGGACTCAAGAACCAAAGGGAAAAGGGCATGCCCCAATTTGCCTGGGGTGGGGTTGTTTTTGCTCATGGGTTGTGTTATGAATCCTGTTGGTGGTGTTTCCCTAACATAATGCCACATTGTTTCTCTCTGTTATTAAAAGACTTTTGCTACACTCAGACTATGTGCTTGCGAGAGGGGAAGTATTGCCTCTTGGAGGCGCCCAGCGGGGGTGGTATATATTTGTCCCAGGTCACTGGGTGGGGGCTCGAGCCGGTTTGCATTGTGTTATTGGAATGGAACCCCTAGATATTGAACCCGGCCCTTGTTGGTGCCAACTCTGACGGGCAGAAGGGTTACATAGGTGTCTGAATATTGGTTAGTGGCCTTGGTTCAAGAATCCCATCTTGAAAACAGGTGGTGATGTTTACAGGTGGAAGGAAATAACTACAATAAATGACAAATTATGTCAGCACCTATAGATAAAAGTGCATTGATAGTCATAGAATATAACAGTACAGCCATGGGTAGAAGTGCATTCTGCATTAGACCGGTGTCCCCCAAGGCATTTCAACACCTCACAGTCACTGGTATCAAAAGCAGCTGCTAGCTCTAAAAGAATTAACATTGGACAGCCTATTATCCTCCCTCAAACAACATTCCCAGCACACTATACACTGGTCTGAAACCAAACTAACTGGGGTTAATGACCTCAGGACAAAAGTACCGCTCGCGCCATCTCCCCACATCCTTCTCTGTCATCTTTCCCAAACATGGGAGGATACTGTGATAACTGGTTAGAGAGGGACAAGAAAGTTCCTTGGCAAAATCTAACAGTTATTTCTGTAAGCGCTTGGCGGGGAGAGGGCTCTAGCAGGTGTAGGAATAGGTGGCGGGAGAAAAACATTGATTAAACAAACAAATAAACCAATTCTCCAGGAAGCCCCTGAGCCCTGCCACATATAAGCCCACGACACAACATGGGGAAGAAATACTGGGAAAGAACTTTCAAGTGTCACTTTAACATTCTTACATTATTTTGGTGCAAAGAAAGAAATAACCCTTTTCCCCAGTAAGACTTTTTAAGTTGGGGGTCCCAGGCTGACCAACTCTTCTGAATGGGAGATAAGACTATCTTTGACAGCTTGGAATCCATTCAGTATCACCATGGGGGTCTGTCCCAGCCACAAAGTGTAGATGTTTCCATAAATCTTTGCCAGCTGGAGAGAGAAAATTGGCAAGAGAATTAGGTGTTCACATCTGTATAAAACAGAAAACCTATCTTAACCTAATTGGACGGCAGGAGAATCCCCCCTTTGGGGAGGCTAGTCCCTGGCTCCACCCCTTCTGCCACACCCTCCCCACAGCCAGAGTCCCAAGACACCCTGCCCCCACAACCAGAGCCACAAGTTCTCCCTCTCCCCGCCACAGGAGCCCTGGGCTGGCTGAAAGCCTGAGCGCTCCCCGCCCTTGGCTGGAAGAGCCCCGAGCTGGCCACAGCCCAGTGCATGCCACTCGGTTGGAGAAGCCACAGGCTGACCGCAGCCCAGAGTGTCTCCCACCCTCGTGCTGTGCTTCCCCTCCCCGGCCCAAAACTTCTGTTACTTAAAAAGAAAAGGAGGACTTGTGGCACCTTCAAGACTAACAAACTTAGATCTGAGTATAAGCTTTCGTGAGCTACGTACTCCTTTTCTTTTTGCGGACACAGACTAACATGGCTGCTACTCTGAATTCTGTTACTTAGTAGACGCTTTTGATAAGCCCCATACAGGTTTTTGGAAATACAAGAAGTGGGTTTCTCTAGGACCCAACAACTAAGCAAGTCAGGAGACTAGGTGAGGCTGGTCATTAAATCCTATTAATTGACTGGAAAAAGAGCTCTGTTAAATGATTATATACAAATAAATACCTCAATAAGAGTCTCATGCTGAAATCTGAAGCCCAGCTGCCACGTGTTCCCTATGATGAGGGCTGGGGGTCGGACCAGGGGCAAGCCGTCTAAGCTGCCCAACGCAGCTTCAGATACGGCACAAGCAGGAAACACGCAGCCAGAGCTATGAAACTTATCCACATCATCTCCTTGCCTTTTTGTCCTTCTCTTTATTCGGGTCTCTCTGAAAATCTACTGCACTTGTGGAGACTGAAATATCTGTGTCATGAACTCTTCTGCATCCTCATTCTTCTCAAAGGCTCCTTGGTCCTATCTGGGTCTCTCTTATTTATTTCCCCTTTCCACTCCTTCATGTTCCCTCCTATTAATCCTCTTGCATTCTTTATGATGACATGACTGACAGGCTCCTAAATTAATATTCGCTCTTCATTCAAATCCTTTTTTAGGCTCACCTCTTATGCATTACTGGCAAGCAGTGAGGCAATAGTCAGTATTAATAATTACAAAAAGAACAAAAACACACAGCTCAACCATACCATCCAGACACACACAGTCCTAAACTGAATATCTAGGTGATCTTCTTGTTCTAATTTCATCCTTCCTTGCCCTTTTCCCTCCCTGCTTTTTGCTACCTTCACTTGGCATGCCACAATTATTAGATTTCAGGGACAGGGACAGAGTAGTAATTTTGGTGCTTCAGTCTTTGGGTGGCCCAACCTGAGACACTTCAAAGGAGCACAGGTTTCAAAAAGTGCTGAGCTATGTGCCACTTTCATGTTTTTTTTCCTGTGCCAGAGAGGCACATTGGGGTTAGATTATAATGCAGGATCTATTTTACTTACCCATTTAACAAAAATGCAGGACAATGACTAGCAAAACTGTATGACTTTCATGTGTGAAAGTCTGAGCAATTTAAAGCAACATTCTACTTTACTTTTATTTTGGTGTTCTGTAATGTAATTTAAATGAAAATCCAGGATTATAACTGAAATGCAAAGTATTTTGGTTACAAGTATTTGTAACTTAACTTTCATGTGTTTAGGAAATACTGATCAGTTATTGTGATTTTTTTTTCTGTATGGTAGTTTAAATAAATTACCAAAATAAGTGAAACTGGTGTGATTATATTGCATTATTTTGACAAATAAAATATGCAGAATTTTGCAGAATTTTTAATTTTTTGGCATAGAATTCCCCCAGGAGTAGCAGATGATGTGTGGTTAGATGCAGTAATTCGTGCTCTACCAGCTTTCTGTATGAATTTCAAAATTGGATTTAGTCTAGAAAACAGACCCCACTGTATCTTTTCCTATCTTACACGCCGAGTGACTCAGCAAGACTTCTCCCTTCTCATTCTCCCCTTCTTTGTGTTTTAAGTACAATCCTGTTTGTTCAGGTTTACACCTTTAGGGTGAAAGCAGTTACTCCAGTTGTCCCACATGGACTTGCTGTCTCCAAAAAGATTGAAAGGTAACGAAAGGTGGATTTTTTCAAAGTATTAGTAGTCTACATTCGCCTGCAAAAACACAGCAGACCTGTCAAATTATTTTGGATACCAATGTTTGATTCATACAGGTTTAGCCTGATCATAGAATATCAGGGTTCGAAGGGACCTCAGGAGGTCATCTAGTCCAACCCCCAATTTTTGCCCCAGATCTCAAATGGCCTCCTCAAGGATTGAACTCACAACCCTGGGTTTAGCAGGTCAATGCTCAAACCACTGAGCTATCCCTCCCAGTTTGATAAATATGGAGCCAGTCAATAAACTCAATTTAATAAACTCACCAGAAACAAAACACCCGGGATGGTGTAAAGAGGCTCATTCTGGGCGCCTCTAGTGTGCTCTTCACTTTATTGATACTGAAAACCAGCACTCGTATATTGTTTTACTTTAAAATGCTTTACAGACATTAACTTAGCCAAGTGACTGACTTTCTTTTTGAGTTGGAGGTCAGACTAACGATCTAAAGGTCCCTTCTGCCTTAAAATCCATGAACCCAATGGAAATGATGCTAGTGGTATGTTACAGTAACTTTATCAGTTAATGCATGTCTCATCTAATTTATTTTCCTTCTCCATCTTGTTTCCACTGGCCTCTCTTGCAGGGGCGACACGGGGACGATGGGATATCGGAACATTAGAAGGCGTAGGTGGGGGAGTGGGAGAAGATCCCAAATGCAAGAGACGCTGGAGAAGATGAAAAGAATTTTATTGCAATAACAGTTAAACAGCCAGAGTCATTTCTCCTTGTGTACACAGGGCTCTTTGGTACTGAATTCGATCAACCCCTGAATTCCCCTAGAACACCTTTGCATTGGGCATCTCTAACTTTCCAACAGTTTCCCCACTGTCACACTGAGGAGGCCAGCCATCTACCCACACTCCTCGCTTAGTTTTTCCCTGGGTCAGTTTCCTGCCCTCACCCATTCTCATACTTCTCAGAGTGGTGTTGCTGGTCTTCTCCCAGAAGACTAGTTCAGAACTACACCTCTCATTTTAACTGTCCCCTTACAAAACACTCAATTTAACAACTGAAACATGCTTCTGGGTAGGAATATCACTCTACAGAAATACCAACTATGCCAAGATAGCCCCGTGTTCCATAGTCCTACATCTACACTAGGAAACTTACCATTGCAGGTAACATGTGCCGTGAACCAGTGTTGGGAACAATTTAACTGCAAATGTGGACAGGACCAAAGTATGTTCAACACCATCTCGGAAATGTTAGTGGAGCTGTGAGCGCCTTGTCAATACTAAAAGCATTAGTGCCTGCATCCAATCAACTGCCAGCAACTGGGCAGCTCTCCTGTTGGCAGCAATGGTGTAAACACTAGTATAGACAGGGCTCAGGCCCTTCTCATACCTTCCCTCCCAACCTATTTCACCTGCTTCTGCCTGCTCCCTTCAATCCCCTCCAAAATGCCTCCCATCCTCAACAACCAAAAATGCCCACGCTGAAGTCATTAGCAACCTCTTCCTGGCCAAATCTCAGGGACTCTTCTCAATGCACCATCTCTTCCCTTTCTCCTCTTTATCACTGTTGACCTGCCCCTTCTCCCTCACACCTTTCCCCTCTCTCTGCTTCTGACACTATCTAGATCCCTTCCTTTCCCACCAACCACTCCTTCAGTGTCTCCCCTTCAGTGACTTCTGTTCGTCCTCTCTTCTGGCATTCATCAGGATCCAGCCTCTGACCCCTCCTTTTTCCTCCTGCTAAACTAATTTCCCAAGCAATTTCATGATACATGGACGACTCTCAAATCTAACTCTACCCCAGGCCTGTCACCTCAGCTGTAACTTCCTCCTCTCTGGAGAACCGCTATTGCCTCGTTCTGTGACCCATCTGTGCAGTTTCAGAGTCGGTCCCTCTGTGACACACCACGCCCCATATTCACCATGGTGATATAATTGTGATATGTTTTGAACAAACTCTGCCTTGTGCGGTATCATTTTAGAAGTCTTAATCAGCTGACCATTAATATCCTGTTGTCTGTGCTCTCATTGTGTACGAAGTTTTGCTGTGTTTGTGCCACTGAAACACGTTATGAGATTGGGAACACCCACAAGCAGCCTTTCAGGTTGACAATAAAAAGGCCAAACAATGTTGATGGCTCATTGAGGCGAATACAAACACTCACAAGGGTCAGCCCAGGAACTGTGAAGAATGGAAACCTCTCAGAGATCACGCATACCCAAGGGAAACTGTTTGACTCATGTCACAGCAAAAGATATTTCCAGTAAGTTGGAAGAAGATATAAAAGGGGGAAGTGACCTCATGACTTGGCCTCACTTCCCCTACAACAGAGCACTTGGAAACACCTTAGGAACAAAAGTCTGAACTGGGGAATTGGGGCCCCAGGTGAGAAAGAAGGAAGCCTGCCTGTGTATGAAAGCTTGGTGGACTGTTTATACTATCTAACAGGGTGAGACACTGCTAGATTCAAATCCTATCTGATTTAGAGAACTTAGATTGCAATTTTGTTTTATTTCTTAGGGTAATCTACTTTGCTCTGTACGCGATTACTTATAAATCACTTAAAAACTCTCTTTCTGTAATTAATAAATCTATTTTATATTTACCTAAGAATAGTGTGGGTTAAGTGAAGTGCTTGGAGAAAAATCTCAGCTCAGTCAAAGGCTTTTGCATATTCCTCCCCAGATTCAGGGAGAGGTGGACTGGGTAATAAATTTATACTGGGCAAGCTTTTGACCAAGGCAAGACGGTAGAGCTCTGAGGTCCTAGGCTGTGGAGCTGGGGAGAAGCCTTTGTGAAACTGCAGCTGGGTGTATCCCTGCCTGCGTAAAGGTTTGTGCGAGTGCAGGACTGGGAGCAGTCTGCAGCTTGTCACAGCAGCACAGTGTGAGAGGGAGCCCAGGCTGGTGAGACAGAGGGCTCAGTGGTACCCCAGTTCCTGTCTGTACCCGGGGGGGGGGCAGGGGGGACCTGTCACACCCTCCTCTTCACATCAGTCAGGAAAGCTGGCAAACAATAAGAAAGAAGCATACTCACATCCCTCAGCAGGAACAATGCAACCCTCATTCTGCTTCCAGCCAGGCTAATTCCAGTTTCCCATGGAAGCAGGAAAATGGAGGCCCCTCCATCATCAGCTCCTGGCGTCCTTCCTGCTCCACCTGATTGTGCCTGGTTAATGGAATCTCTTTTCAAGCCAATGCCTTGCTGTAGGTCTAACTGCACTTTCATTGTCTGTCCCCCAAAGGGTTGCGGGGAGAATGAGTTTATGTTCACAAAGTGCTTTGAAGGTGTAGAGCCAAGTATTACCATTCTCAGGAACAAGCAATGGGAAAGCAGAAGAAAAGGGCACCCCGCGTGCAATGGAGGTGGGGGCCAGGCTGCACACTGCAGGCCTACTACTCTATGCGAGTGCCCTTCACTACTCCATTTCAACACAGTAAACTTCAGCCATTTCCTATCAGGACCAGGAACTCACTAAAATATACAGGACTGGGATCGTCAGCCAGCATAAACCAGCATAAATGGAAATTCTAAGTTCCACCCTGTGATCAGCTTGGTGGACCAGTTACTGCCAGTCATCTTGAAGCATGTGTCTATGTACTCCAGTATAATCTAGGCAAACATCCCAGACTTTCACTTGACTGGATGCATTCCAGTAGCAACTGCTCCCTTTTTAACCAAGTAATATGTGCACTTGAAAAGACAGGGGCCTCCCCTTCTGGCCAGTACATGAACTGTAGGGACTGGGTAGGCAAGAATGCTCCATTGCAATATATTGATTGGCTCCAGCAGAGGAAGGACAGCACAGTTCCAAAGTGAGTTTCTTTTCCCCTGCAGGAAGCAAGAGCCTTCAGGCCAACAAATAATCCAGAAAATGTAATCTTGAATACAGAGGCCCCAAGAGGTCCTGTCTCAAGAGTGAACGTGCTTGCATGAGCAGGTTTGGGGGCTTTTTTCTATTTCTGAAGCAGATATGAAGTAAAGTGGTAACTGAGAAGAAGTAGGAAAGATCCCGGGCAGCAGCAGTTGACTTGGAAAAGATACTTGAGTACGAGAAATAAATATTTGAGGTTAAGGACTGTGACAGAGTGTTAGGCAAGAACGGCTGAACCAGCACCCTGGTCCTGGCATGTCCAATCAAACAATGCAGAATGGAGCTGGTTAAAACAGCGCTAGGCTGAATTTGTGGATGGAGGAGAGCTGGAATTAAGCAATTAGGCTGAGGCTAGAAATAGGCAGAAGAAGGAAGTGTGGCGAGGGACAGGCAGCAGGGAGAGGAGAGAGATTGCCCTTCCCTGTTTGTTGCAGGAGCTGCAGGCTCCCTAAGACTGTTGGAGCAGAGCTGTATATAGCATGAAGGAGGTGGATATCCACATTGCAAATAAGCTACACAAGGTGTTTGACCAATACAAGAGTCTCTGAGCGGTTCATCGACCAGCGCACAGGGTGGGATGAGAGACGCCCTCAAATCTGACCACTGATTTGGCTAACTGCAACCAGTGAATTGCAGGTACCCTTTGGATTAATGAGCTTGTGTTGCCAGATGTCTCTGTCCTTAGTCACACAAAGTCCTTCAAAGTCCTAGTAAAGACACTTAACATATGCTAATAAATCTGGAAACATATGCTAATAAATCTTGAAAATGATTCAGTTCTAAAATCTGGCTCATCCTTCAGTTGCAATGAGACTGTAAGGTTCTAGAGAGGATCACCCCCAGCTGGTATTTCAGGCTCAGCTTGGGAAGTTGGAAGTGGAATCTCCAAATCAGTGAGGCAAAGACGACAAGGTTCATGCTGGCCCCAGGCTCCCCTGAAAAACACATCATCCGAGAAAAAACACAAAGCTGAACGATTCGTGCATCTGTAAAGAAATAACTGCGTGCACTCTCCACGCACAGGGTTTATTTAATAAAGCTATCAATGTTCACGCCTGCTGCCTTCAAACTCCCCAGTCTACTTGGAGACGGTTGTAACTCAGTGCAGTGCAGCTGGGGAGAGCTTTCCCTACAGCTGTTTCTACCTTAATTTTCCTCTGATGCTATGCTACACCACCACTCACTCCTTGGGAGGTACAACCATTACAGACTTCACCAACAGCACATTTCAGATTTTTTTCTAGCTGCTCTCACACTGTCTTGAAACAAGAATGAAGATTTTTAAAAAGCCAAAAACTCTACCCACTACTTACTTTAGGAATCAGGTAACCATGAAACTGGACATCCCCATGGACCCCTGTTGGTGTGATGTTGGCAGGGAGAATTATAGGTTAAAACAACCAGCGAAATCCCATGCTAACTGCCACTTTTGCACTAACCTAACTGCCAAACGTTAAATGGCCCAGCCTTCAGCTCTGATGAGAAATACATTTTAAATTCAAGGGGGTAGCTGTGTTAGTCTGAATCTGTAAAAGCGGCAAAGAGTCCTGTGACACCTTATAGACTAACAGACGTAGTGGAGCATAAGCTTTCGTGGGTGAAAGCCCAGTACCTTGCCTCTGGCAGTTTCTAATATCCGATGTTTCATAATTGCTTGGGATGGTTCTAGACTATTCTCAGTGGTAGAAGAGGACAGGACAAGGAGTAATGGTCTCAAGTTGCAGTGGGGGAGGTTTAGGTTGGATATTAGGAAACAGTATTTCACCAGGAGGGTGGTGAAGCACTGGGATGGGTTACCTAGGGAGGTGGTGGAATCTCCCTCCGCAGAGGTTTTTAAGGTCAGGCTTGACAAAGCCCTGGCTGGGATGATTTAGTTGGGGATTGGTCCTGCTTTGAGCAGGGGGTTGGACTAGATGACCTCCTGAGGTCCCTTCCGACCCTGATATTCTATGATAAGGCAGCACAAAAAATTCCCGATAGAGTTGGAAGAATATCTTTCAAGATAATCAGCTGACCCCATGGAGCATGAAACCCAATGGTCACCATTTAACTGGCAAAATATTATTGGGCTCAAATTATCCCTCTTCATTTTAAACCTTCCCACAGCACACTCAATCTTGCCCTTAATTTTCTCCCCAGAAACGTTACAGCTGGCAGATCCAGCACAGCCAGCCCTGTCAATGTCACCGGCTGTTCCAGTCCTGGCAGTCTCTAGGGTGAAAGCTCTCCCATTTACCAGAGTGAGATGAGCTTTTTCATTCAGCAGTCCATGACATTGAGCGGCTCCTCTGGGTCATCGCTCTCCAAGTGGCAGCTGATCTGTTCCCTCACAAACTGCTCCATCGCCTCCCAGTTACAGGAAATCCTCTCATGTCGCCCTGGGCTGATTTCCATGAGGAATGTGAAGGCATTGTACAGCTTCAAAAAATCCAAAGAAGTTTAAAAGCTATTATTGGCAGAATTACAGTGGTATCTTATTGCAATAGGAACTGGCACCAAGTAGGCAGCTGCATAACAGACTTTTACTGGGTAAAAGCGTAACCTAACATTGCCGTCCCCAAAAAGGTTTATTTGGTATGACATTCCCTCACTACTCACACTAATTCCTGAATGGCAAATTGATACTCACAGGCTTCTACCAGCTGGGCTATCTCCCATAGCACTCCAGTGCAGGGTTAGAGTATTCCACACCACGGCCATGCTGTGCACCACTTTGGAAGCTCTGCTTTCAGATAATTGAAAAGCTGATGAATAACCCTCCAGGGCCTGAATGCAAGATCACCTCAATCACAAATGGTACCAAGGCTAACCCCCAATACTTCAGAAAAGAGTCTGAGTGTCTCATGATGGAAGCGCAGACCAACTGAACATGAGTCTCACTAGTTCAAGCAGTGACATAAGACAAAGCAAGAAGATGCTGGAGCTCAGATGTGGAGTGCACCTAATATTGTCAAATGTACATTCACATGCAATGTAATGAACAAGTTATAACAAAAGAATACCACTATGTACATCATGTAGGATGCAGCTGTAATGAACTTTAAACTGAAGGGTAGTTCAGTCGTATTATTTGAAAGCACCAGGACCTCAACAAGGAAGCTGTTCTTCAAAGACAAAGGCTTGAATTAAAATGTAAACTCCTCTTTGGCAAACCTTGGGATTCTACCACAGCAGCTGCTCGACACACCTTGATGCAAACACTAAAATCACAATTCATGAAAACCTTGTGTGACCAGGGGAATCACGTACCACAAACAGGAAAGAAAGCTGGGTTGTTAAGGAAATTGTCTGGATATTTGAAACTGTAGAACAACAAGGGAGACTTTACCCTTGAGGAGAATAAACCTAGTACAGAATCCTGTACCCAGAGCCTTCCACCACTTCTATAGACTCTTCCAGCAGGGCTAGAAACCATTGGTCAAAGCAATTTCCAAAGACAATGGCACAGATCACATTTGAGGTACCTTTATTTATCATTAAATGGAGATCGACAAGCTGTGGTGACAAAAAAAATAAAAAAGCATGGATCTCCTTATTTATAATGATCAATACATTTCTTTCCCCATCAACTGTAAAGAATCACAAAAGCAAGAAATCCAGAAATAAAGGTGCCAACCCATCCATACCTCACCTTTATTAAACCATATAAACTATGAACCCCTGCAGAGTGACCCTTACCGTGGGACCTTCCCGGTGCTTGTAGATTACACTCATACCCTTTAACCTTATTCTGATTCAGTGTTTAACAAAATGCCAAGGCAACATTATTGGGTGATCAGAAGTCGGTAACTTCAGAGCCAAGGTCTCACCAGGTGAGATGGCCCTTTAAGGGAGTTCAATCTTAACTCCCATCTCTGACTAATTCGCTCCCCCCCTCGTGATGGGTCTGTGGCCAGAGATAGGTGATAGCCATCAGATCACCAGGGCCTCAGATCCAAGCCCAACAAGAAGCTTGGTTAGGAAGAGAGAGACCTGCTGGGAGCTGGCAGTGTCCTGCAGGAGACTCGAGATTGGAAGAATGAAGCAGTAACTGCAGGCACCCTATCAGGTGTATCAGCCTTTACTCTAGCAAGTTGGAAAGTGTATTCAGGTGCCCAGTTACTGTGCTGACAACTCAAACAACAGGACGTGTTTAATCTGAGTAAGAACAATAAAACAGGTTTTGGAGATGGTTCAGAATATACAATCAACTAGCACTCTTGAGACTGCTACTGGAATATGCATCTAGTTCTGGTGCCCACACTTCTAAAAGGATGTTGAAAAACTGGGGAAGGGTCCACAAAAGAACTACAAGAATGTTTTGCGATCTGGAAAACATGCCCTACAGTGAGCAACTTAAGATGCTCAATCTATTTAGTTTATTCATGAGAAGGTTAAGAGGTGACTTGATCACAATCTACAAATACCTGCATGGGGAAGAGATTTCTGGCAGTAGATGGCTCTTTCATTTGGCAGAAAAAGGCAGAGTGTGAATCAAGGGGCTGGAAGCTAAAGCTAGACAAATTCAGTCTAGAAATCAGGCACAATTTCTTTTTTTAGCAATGAAGGTAATTAACAGTTGGAACAACTTATCTAGGAACAAAATGGATTCTCCTGATTTAAAGACTTTAGAAAGACATTCACTCCATCATTTAAAAGATGCACTATAGTTCAAACAGAAGTTATGGGCTTAATGAACCTCACCCCGTGATTTCTTCTATGACCTGTGTTATGCAGGAAGTCAGACTAGATGATCATAATGGTTTCTTCTGGCCTTAAAATACATGGAGAGAGACATGTAAAACAAGTATCACTAGATTTATAAAGGATTTAAAATGTCAGAGCAGGAGGCGGCCTGAAGGATTTTCTTACTTTGTATCAGCAAAAGGAAAGCTGACCTGCCACAAACGTATTTTCATTTTTTCTGATCCCTTTGCAATAAACAGAAATGCACCCCGAGTTCATAGAGGGATCCTGAGCCCCTGGATAATGGAATATACAATATTTTTACCAAAAATTTCACCGTGAGCTTTTGAACAATTGAGACAGAGGACAATTCTCATGAAAATAATCTCTTCATAAGATTTCACAGAGATCAGGGTGGAAACACCAACCCAAATCTTCCATTCTTTATTCAGGAAAAAGATCTATTGGTTTTGAGGAGTGTATCCTTCCCATCTATGCACTTATATCGACTGGATTTTGTAGCCAATGGGTTAAACTACAGGTTTAAAGTTAGCTTTTACGTAGGATATAGGTATAAAGCAGTTATGCAAGGTCCATACCTCTAAGACATTAACTTTAGCATTTAGCATTTAGGTTTTAGCATAAGTAAGTTGACCAACAGTGACTCAAAGTCACAAGATGACATAGGATATAATTTTGCAATACGCAATTCTGCTGAAATTCCAAATAAAACGCTCACAGGTAACCACAAGAAGTCAGATGATGCAAGTTTGGGTATTTCAGGATAGGAACATCAGCAGATGTTGCTAATAGTAACTAACTGACGTATAGCTAATAAGTTTGAGCTAATAAATATACTAACCTATAGAACAAGGACACTGCAATATTATTAGTGTGAGAAAGTTAGTTATGGGCAAAGGAGGCCAAACATTTTTATGAATATTCAAGGCAGCCACCAGACCCTATAACAGGGCTAACCATGGCCTAGACCATCGAGACCTTAACCATTGGAATAGTTTGGCATGCCAGAGAGAGGAAAGGACCCTCACAGACCACCACTAGTCTCCCTACTCCTAGGTCTACACAAGGATTGTGTGAGCATGCCTAGGACATGACGCTGGACATAAAATTAATATTGCATTACTGTTACAATCTTGTTTGGATCAGATCTTGTGTGTGTTTACTAACCCTGTTAATAAAACAAATGAAAGCTTAGAACATTTTTGCTTAAGTGTGACTGTTGCAACCATGCATTTCGGGGTTTCCAATTTAACTGTAATTCTAATTAATTCTGGGCCTGGCCTAGGAATTCAAACCTGTCAAACCTCAGAGTATTAATTTGTCAATTGGGGATTATTAAATTATTAATATACAATAAATAGATTAGGCAACAATTTCAATATACTGTAATATAATAGATAACATTTACCTTAGACTGTGGACGTTTCCCTCTCTTGGAGGCTCATGCCATGTTTTTGCCAGACTGTCTGCCATAGCTTCTAAAATCCAGGCATGTGGTACATCTTTTCAGCAAATAACAAAACAAAGACAACACACCCTCCTTGTTCTCCCATCTGTTTATAACATTCCACCAATTTTCCTTAAAAAATGCACAGCATTTGGATGGGCACAAAGAACAAAAATAGTCACCCTACATTAAGATTTGAAAAATTCTTGTTTAGTCTATTTCCCACAGATTACTTCTGCACTTCCCACACAATTGTGCGTCTTTCTCTCACGCACCCTATTCCCCACTCCTCTTTCCAGCCAAGATCCTTTGTCTTGCTTCCTCTCAAGTTAACAGTACAAAGCTCACTGATATCTGGCAGGAACAGGGTAAGGCAGACAGCAGAAAAGTTAGACACGTCACAAAGCTTAGTTTAATTTGATATTTAATCATAATTAATTGTGAATCATCAATGTAAATTAAAAAATTTCCACCAGGGTCATATACATTCTCCCGCAAAATAAAATGCTGCAAAACCGAGGCCTGGTGCTGCAAATGAGGCTAGTGGTCACTGGTTTTAGCCAGGCTGTCATTGTCGGCAGTGGTGTCCAGGATATTCAGCGCCAACAATGGCGATAAAGGAAGCGGAAAGGTCAATTTGCATAAATCAGCGTAACACGGTAACAATGAACAAAAGGAAAGAGAATTGTATGGAAAACCCCACTGAACAAAAAAAGGTTAACCCCATTAAAAGAGCAAAGAACACAGCCTGGAGATGTCAAGCTCCCAAATGCTGATGGTACATTTTGGAAAGGACTGTAGTACTATGCAGGCCTGAGTTCATTATTGCTTTATCCCAGTTTGGCCCAGGCTAAGGTGAATGTGAAATCCAACTTCATTTAAGGCCAGAAAAATAGGTCAATAACAGCACCTAAATCCCCATCAGTACATGAGTGTAAACTGATTTCATTTGGAGTAATATCCCCCAAGTTTCCTTTCTTGCCAGTGCTATGTACATCTTCACAGCAGTGCTAAAACGTCTGTCAGAACAAATGATGTTACCTGGAAAACACGGGGGAAGTCACTAGAGCGGGCATGTCTAACAGGCACTTAGTAACAGCCCCTCTTAGAAAACATAGGCAGACGTATTTTAAAAACACTCTCTCGTCCGAAAAAGGCAGCTTCCAGCTCAGTTCTCCTTTAGCTGAGCATACTCCAAAGCTTTCACTGTTTACTCAAGCTAGTTTACTTGCTACAATGCTACATCAGTTCCAAGAGAGCCGCAGGGCACCCGCAGAGAGGCACTGAGAGACTGCCCACATTTTAGAATAGAAAAAGTTCTTTAGAATCCCCACTGTATTGCCTGTGTTGTGTCATTTATTAGGGCTGCACTAGCGATTCCCAAAGGATGCCCCATGTGTTTATTTCTGATGAGCAACTACACCACCACTTTGCCCACAGGGAATGGACAGTGGAGATTCTCTCTCTCTTTTTTTTTTTTTTTGCTAGTAACAGTCAGGTGTGCCTAGCTTGCGAACCTGGGGAAGCACTCTGGGTATATGCCTTGGCACTGCACGGCCATTAGGAGTCAGGGAACAGACTTGAGTAAAGTGGGGTTCAGGCTCCAGCGTTTTGCATCCAGAGAAAGGTTGCTTCCCTCATCCCTCTAACAGACTGTTATTCAGATCGGGGGGGAATATACAATAGATTTTTAGCATGGTCACCATCTCCATGGTTGTCTTGCAGGTCCAGTGCACGCAGATGATTTTTTTAAATTAAATAAAAGGTCCCATTTATTATTCGCAAAGGCAAGTAAGTAGGAAGAACACAGGCCATTTGAAGGATGCAGATGCTCTACATGCCAGGAAATTAGCGAGGGTTGACGCTGGGCTTGTCAAAGGAGTTTAAGGGATTTAGGTTTCCAACTTCCATTGAAATTCAATGGCATTTGTGCACTGAACTCCATTAGGCCCCTTTGAAAATCCCAATCTGTTTGCTCATCATTCCTAATCAGTGCAAAGGGAACACAGAAGGCAGAGTTGAGTTAATGGGGAGGATTTTAAATCCTCCATGAGATTTCTATGCTCTCCATATGTATCCATCTGGAAGAAATCCAGGTGCTGTTTTAAACTAGATTCTCAATTATATAAGCATTAGTTCTCCACCTTCCAAGTCCCACGTTTGTGTCTCAGGAAGGAGCACAAGCAGAAACCATATTCGCCACCACTTCAAATTCTAAAAAGTCCTTTCTTTACAGAGCTCTGACCCAAATCCCAATCATCCTGCTTCTTGATCCTCCTGGCGACACACACACACCCCGACACACACCACACACACACACACAGAGCACCTCAGATTACTCAACAAACCCATCCATAAGAGCCCCCAAAAAGAGAACTATCCACTTGCAGAGGGGAAACAACTCCATGAAGTCCCTGTCCATGATGCAATGAATCAAAATATCCATCCCACAGTAGTTCCCGCTTGCATCGGAAAGAGATCCCTGAAACTTGGCAGCGTCACTGTGTTGGGCACTTGAAGGCACATTTGCTTTGTGTCTGGGGATTTTAAAAACATCCAGTTACAGAAGACGGCAGCTGCAGGGCTGAGGAAAAGGAGGCAATGCATTTTATTTTTCTTCTGTTCCTGTCCCCGCTCTTGAAGCGTTGTGCCTGGCATGAGATGGTGATCTAAGCAGACACGTTACAATCCCTGAGTGAAATGGCACTGTTAGCGGCCTCTGAGGGCTTGTCCTCAAGCACCAGAGTTGGTGTGTCTGTGGCAACTGCTGTAGTGTCTGTGGTGGGAAGAGGATTCAAGCCCTGTGTCAAAATCTGCTGAATGGTTTTCCGCAAGTTCGGGTGCAGCTGGTTCTGGGTCTGGTAGAAAACTTCTAAGGCAAAGGACTTCAGGGTGCCAGTACAGAGGTCCTCATAAAGTGGAATTGTGTACATTCGAGACATCTACAATAAAAATAAAACTGGATAACACATAATACATATAAAGGTTAAGAGACTCAACTATGCAAAGAATACACCGGACAGTTCTCCATGACCTGTCCTCCAAGATCAGAGGCAGTTACTATATTTCTTCAAACTCTCTCTTTGGTAAGACTTTTAGCAAATTACTTTAGATCAGGTCAACCTGAAGCCAGATTGGTATCAGTAAGACAACAGGCTTTTCTTTGAATGTCTGTCTAAGAATCGTTAATTCCACTACTCGTGCACAAAAAATAGCTCAAACAGCAGGCCAAGGGGAAAAGACACGGTGATGAAACGCATCAGCTTTACACTTCTGCTCAATCCAGTAATGAACGAATGGAGTCTGATAGGCCTCAACTTAGTCTATGGACATTTATCCACTGGACAACAAAACTATCACAGATTGGCATGGGTTGCAGTCTCTGCTCTAGAGGGCCCAGGCCTGGAAAAGAAGGACAAGACTGAGGTGGGCAGAGCTAGGCTAGGGGTGGGGAGCCAGACTAGAATAGTACAGACTATGCTTAGGGAAGTCAGATTATGTCCTAGCCAATCCTTCATCACAGAAGGAAGGCGTTGAACAGAAATATGGCCAGGGCAATGTTGTGTTCCCTTACTTGCAGCCATCCCCACCCACTAGCAGGTGAACCAAGCTCAGCCCCTTCGCAACACACCTGATCTATACTTGGCCAAGAAGCAGAAGTTCCAAGGTCTCTTTCACGTCGCATGTCTCATGCACATGTCTCATGCACTGAGAGGTGCAGTGCTGTTTAATCCAGCAGTTAGTACCTGGTATTCCAAGAAGAGTCGGACTTTGTAAAAATCTGGGTAATAGTCGTTTCGGACTACGATCTGCAACCAGCGGATACGGATCTCTGCATTCATGGCGTCCAGCTGAGAGGAGTAACATTCTGAAAGCTTTTTTATCACCTCTAAAGAGAACATATACACAAAGAGAGAGTTTGTTACTAGGAGATATTTTGCCAAGTTTGAAAGAAATTACAAAAAAGCGGATGAAAAACATTAACCAGGGGTGAGGGGCTATGTGTTAAGCGAGCAAAGTAAGCGATAACATTATTTCCTTCACTGTTTGTACCAGAAACACTTGCCCACTGCTTTGCTGCAGTACTCACCAGGAGGCAACGGTGACCCATCCAGCAATCTGTCCAAAAAAAGCACAGTTTGGAACGGTCTCCAGTTAGTGATGTCAACACTGCTAGCAGCAGCAACGGCATCAAGAGGCTCAGTGGTCCAGAGTTTGAAGAGTGTCTCCACTGGTCTGATCAGACTGGATCCCTGAGATAAGTCTGGCTCAGCTAATGGAGGTCCTGTAGCATTGAGCCAACGTTCAAACTCCAGTCCTGGAATGAGGAGCACCGAAAGGGTCAAGCAGGAGTCTCTGCAGCTGACTTGACTGTCTCAAGGCCCAGGACTGCTTCAAGCATAGTTAAAAAAAGTTCTATCAATAGCAATTGGATCAACTTCTAATGGTAGCAATACAGCAGGGAGCAAGATCCTAATAGTGACCCTACCAGTCTTAGCTATTTTCTCTGCACTATATAGCATTTATCGGGTTAGGTTGTTGTTGGCTCCCTTCCAACTGTAACACTTCTCTGTCTAATTCTAACCCTGATGCTATCTAGTGCTTAGTCACTATGGTGATGGTAACTCAAAATACCCAAGATGATGATGTTGAGATAGACAGAAAGAAAGATGAGGCAACTTGAATCCAACTTTCTCTCAGACTCCCCTTCATGCACGTCACTTTCTCGGCAATTTTAAGACCTCAGTTCTGACAAAGACTCAAGTAGAGATTAAAACGCAGGTAAGAACTGGGGGAGAGCTTCAGCTCTGTAGAAAGGGGGACAGGTGACTGCCCCACTAGTGGGAATGTAAGTGATTTCAGATTTATTCCCACTATCAAAGGAAAGATGAAAATAACCTCCTATAATACACAGAGCCCTGCAAACCCATTTGTAGAATCAATGGCAGGATACAGAAAGGCATTTATACATGAACTTCAGGGAAGTATACAGGCTGCAGCTTCATAGTGAGAGAAATTATCTAAATTCCACTTTTATTTTAATTATAGAAAACATTTCTTTTCTATCCTCTTTCTCTAGCTTTGATGACTGACATTACAAGCAGAGTGACAATGGCATGAATCACGTTTCTAATGGTTTGAATGCCAAAGATGAATCAGTAAGGAAGTTTCATTTTCTTCAGATCCAGCATTTCCCTATACACCCTCTAATCCCAGCCTAGGCTGTTCCTTTCAAAAGTCTATGCTTAAACAAAGAAACTCTCTCTTTCCCACCTGCTTTGTTGTCAACACTTTGCTCTTTCAGTTCTGGAAAAAAATTCAGGAAGGAATCCAAAAGATCTTGGGCTACAACGCTGGTGAACTTGTATTTCTCAATGTACGCCTGAAACAGAGTGAAAGAGTGAATTATGGTTAGGAAGACACAGAGTTTGTGGAAGAATCAAGGAGCCTGATGTGAAAATACAGAGATGGGAGAGTGAGAACAGCTATTGGAAAGGGGTTCTGGTACGAAAGGAAAGCAAAGAGGAGGGGAGATCTGTACGAGAAGCTAGGTAAGGGAAGCACCATTGTATGCAGAAAAATGGTGCAGTCACAGAAAGGTTCCAAGGTCAGTACAAACTGCGCTAAGCAAGAGCCCTGCCACACTGAAGTATCAGTGGAAGGAGGGGAAGGTTTCAACACATTCACACTTGTGAAAATTAGAACACAACTGACCAACTGACCACCAAGGTATTCACCAACTGGGTATGGATTACAGGAGACGTACAGATGTCTCTGTACATGCTTGATGTATTAAGGAGAGAAAGAGGATGAGTCAGAAGATACTGAGAGAAAGAGAGCATAGTGAGGTGACACCAATGTGCAAGTAAAGGAGAGAAAAGTCAAGAAAAGAGCAAATGAGCTTTGTTGTCAGTTTTTAAAAACACAATGCAGTAGAAGACCTCAATTTATACAGCATATGCTACAGTGCCACAGGATACCAAGGCTTCCCCATCTATAATAAAAAGTGCTCTGTCCAAGAAGTCCTGATCATTGGGTTTGCTAGTCACACATGCGAAAACCACCAGAAACTAGGGACTCTCAGTAGCAAACTGAAGGTAATCCCAGTGATACCTAAACGATTCCATGCAGGGTTTTCCATGGATTTGAAGCCCTAAACAACGAGTTACAAAGATATCTGATTGTCAGAGCACTATTAATTAAGTCATTGGCAATCACAGGACACCCTTTCAGCCTGCAGCTGGAGATGGACAGGAGCCTGTCCCCGTTCAGTTAGGAGGTAACCCAGGAGACACTTCTCTCTTGTGGTGTCTTGTCAGAATTAGAGTGATGGCATGATTATTCTTCTGCTGTCTCAGACCTAAATGCCTCCTAGCCTCTCCTCACATAGGCCATGTCTACACTACCACTTATGGTGGCAAAAGGTACGCTGCCCAGGGATATGAAAAACACATCTCCCTGAGTGACCTTAACGTGCACAGCACACAAGTGGTAGTGAGAAGGTAGTTTTATTAGGTTGACAGGAGAGCTCTCTCCCGTCAGCACAGAGCGGCTACACGAGCAATCGCACCGTGGCCCGACTGCATCGATAAGCTCGCTAGTACAGACATGGCCTTAGCTGCAGTGACAAAACCTGACACAACAGCAGTTAGAAACACAGGCAGAAATGTGTGCAGGACGAGGTATGTATTCACACTAACTCTGAGGAAGGAGTCGAAGTGTTTGGAGTCTCCGCAAAGCTGGGACAGGTAGTAAACAAAGCAGTAGCCTTTCTCGTAGGTGAACAGGTTCATCAGATTACTCGGATTCACACCTGAAAGGAAAAGATAAACAACAGCATTGTAGGGTACTATATAGCCTGGGACATCATCGAAACTAAGCATAAAATCCCTATGATTTCAGCCATTTCAAATTCCAGACCAGTCTCTAAGGCCTCTTTTTGGAGACCGATCTTTTTCTCAGTTCCATATTCTTCAATGCAAACCTTCGGAACCTCTCAGCATACACACAGTGCTGCTAATTTCCTTGTCAGTGACTCTTGAGATGCCAACACTTGGCACCTTCAGTATTTTTCAACCTGCACTAAATTCTTATGTGCATTTTATTTTGTTCTATGTAGCACCTAGACTGTAAGACTACTTCACGGTCTGGTGCTCTGTGTCCCCTTTACACAGTCAAAAAATAAACAAACGAAGTACAAAGACAGAAAACCAGCACCAGAAAAAAAAGCACATATCAGGGTGTAGAAATAAATTTAGCTGAGGGAGTAACAACAGATCAGCCTCTAATACTGCAGAGCTGTATCAACAGGAAAGCAAACCATGCATTTTAATGTGTGCATATATCCCTGTGTGTGCACATTACTATATACAAATATAAAATTATTATATATGTGCACACCAGGGCATCTAACAGAGCAGACTTTCACAGAGGTTGCAAAACAAATCGTTTGCATTTTAACCACTTATTTTGACATGTTCAAATTCTCAAAAGTATTCAGCTTTCAGGGCAGAAATTTTCTACATTTGGTCTTTGCCCAATGATACTTATTTTGGAAACTGGAAAAAAAAATCCATTCAAACATCTGAGTTTAGAAAAGGTTAAAATAAATAATTTTTAAAAAAGTATTTTTTTTTAGAAAGGGTTATTTTTAGGACAGGGCTGGAATGAAAAATGTCAGGGCACTGGCTGCTCACCAAAGGCAAGTTCCTTCATTTATATTTAAATTGTTCTTCAAATTAAACAGACTGAAAATATAGGCCAAGATTTTAAAAAACTGGGTGTCTACACTTAGACTCCCGAGTACATATTTAGGCATTTAAATATTTGGGCTGTTTCTCGCAACACCAACTCCCAGCAGTTCCAGAACCAGCCGTACCTGGCTCCAACTTAACCTGAAGCTTGCTAACAGGGTTGTCCTCCCCAAGGAGCTTCATCTGTCTGTGGAGGGCATCAAGACGGAATGCGGTCTCCAGGCATGTGAAGGCAGCACCTGCCCCAAGAGAGAGAGATTATACACACTATCCAGTTGCAGGCAGATAACTGCCTCACTGATACATGTAAAAGATACAGACTACTGGAAAGTGAAAGACAAATATCACAACAGGAGAAAAATCACATGAAAGTACTTTACAGGGAAACCAACCATAGAAAACCCTTGCAATTAGTGAAAAATATTTGCAATGGAAGTCTGAACTTGAAACTTTGTATTTCTGAATTCTGGCTACATATCAGTCTGAAACAAAAGGAACTTATGGAATTAAACAACACGAAAAACTACACTAGATTTCCCACCGCAGGCTCTTATCTGAACAGATTTTACAAGCCAAGCAGAGTGGTACCTGGGCAATCTTTGAATGGGAAACTTTCAAGGAACACCCAGGTGATACAGGAAGTGATATTGGAAGTAGAGTAGTGGGCTCTTTTCTTATGGTTCAGTACTTCATCAGTACCTCAGCCTGTTTGGGACACTGCTGAAGGATATGCATCTCACAGATGAAATCTAGAGTGACGTTCCGACAAAGCGTGGCTAGGCTCTTTTTGAAGCAGTAAGGGCTTTACCTACAGTCTCCTAGCCAAATTCTGATTCAAGTTATATCTCCTTCTGTCTCCCCTGTAGCTGAAATTAGGTAAATTATTCTACATTTCCTGTCCCTAATTTCTGTGCAGAATTGCTCTGTGCTGTTAAGGCACTGCTGCTTTCACCCTACAGCCGGCTGAAATTTTTTGGTGAGTGAAGTGATCTCACCTATACCTTCACAGACATAGGGAGGTGTTGGAGAGAGGACCTAAAAGCTAACTTTTGATTAAGAAAATGACTTAAGTCCATGCCCTCTACAGGAGCTTTCTCTGAAAGGTTTCCAATTTCACTTGCAGAGTCAGCTACACAGGGGCAACGTCACAGTTTTTCAGTGTCTGGAAAGGGCTATGTAAAGAAGGAGGACAGAAATTAAATGTATCCAGTCCTGGGGAACTTGGGGGGGTGGGAGGGAAGGAAGAACCAGTACAGGAGGGATGGGGGGGCTCTACGTTAAATCAAAGTGGAACCAACTGCTAGCACAGAAAATTTATAAGATTTGGGGCCCATTTTTTCAACTCGGAGCCGGGGAAGACCCAATTGGTGTAGAGGAGCACTCCAATTGGGCAAAGACCTAGGGATGTCAGTAATACAAAGGTATCTATCTAGTAAAAAGACAGTACATAAATAACTGCAACTGCTAGTTCTAAAGGAGAGAGGAATGAGACAAACCAGCAAGGATCTTCCTCTACCCCACAGAGATAGAGATGGGAAGAGTAACATGTATTGGAAAGAATAATTTGAACTGGAAGAGGGCTAAGATGAGAGGTACTGTCTGGAAAAGAAATAGGGTGTCAGACAGAGGAGTTTAATAAAGAGCCATACAGCAATAAAATAAGATCTGTAAGAGTCTAGCAATGGGAGAAGCTAGAAGATCAAGTTAAATGAACTAGAATGCCTGTGGTGAAAGAGATCTGGACATGAGATCATGGTGAAATGACAAAGTCAGGGAATAATGTAATACCTGACTATAAACCATACAGAAAAGATGGATTAGATCACAGGGGACAATTTCCTGGTGCAAGTGCTAGAGGAGCCAACTGGGGGGAGCTTTTCTTGACCTGCTGCTCACAAACAGGGAAGAATTAGTGGAGGAAGCAAAAGTGGACAGGAATCTGGGAGGCAGTGACCATGAGTTGGTTGAGTTCAGGATCCTGACACAGGGAAGAAAGGTAAGCAGCAGGATACAGACCCTGGACTTCAGGAAAGCAGTCTTCGACTCCCTAAGGGAATGGATGGGTAGGATCCCCTGGGGGACTAACATGAAGGGGAAAGGAATCCAGGAGAGCTGGCTGTATTTCAAGGAATCCCTGTTGAGGTTACAGGGACAAACCATCCCGATGAGTCGAAAGAATAGTAAATATGGCAGGCGACCAGCTTGGCTTAACGGTGAAATCCTAGCGGATCTTAAACATAAAAAAGAAGCTCACAAGAAGTGGAAGGTTGGACATATGACCAGGGAAGAGTATAAAAATATTGCTCGGGCATGTAGGAATGAAATCAGGAGGGCCAAATCGCACCTGGAGCTGCAGCTAGCAAGACATGTCAAGAGTAACAAGAAGGGTTTCTTCAGGTATGTTGGCAACAAGAAGAAAGCCAAGGAAAGTGTGGGCCCCTTACTGAATGAGGGAGGAAACTTAGTGACAGAGGATGTGGAAAAAGCTAATGTGCTCAATGCTTTTTTTGCCTCTGTCTTCACTAACAAGGACAGCTCCCAGACTGCTGCGCTGGGCATCACAAAATGGGGAAGAGATGGCCAGCCCTCTGTGGAGAAAGAGGTGGTTAGGGACTATTCAGAAAAGCTGGATGTGCACAAATCCATGGGGCCAGACAAGTTGCATCCGAGAGTGCTAAAGGAATTGGCGGCTGTGATTGCAGAGCCATTGGCCATTATCTTTGAAAACTCGTGGCGAACGGGGGAAGTCCCAGATGACTGGAAAAAGGCTAATGTAGTGCCAATCTTTAAAAAGGGGAAGAAGGAGGATCCTGGGAACTACAGACCAGTCAGCCTCACCTCAGTCCCTGGAAAAATCATGGAGCAGGTCCTCAAAGAATCAATCCTGAAGCACTTACATGAGAGGAAAGTGATCAGGAACAGTCAGCATGGATTCACCAAGGGAAGGTCATGCCTGACTGATCTAATCGCCTTCTATGATGAGATTACTGGTTCTGTGGATGAAGGGAAAGCAGTGGATGTATTGTTTCTTGACTTTAGCAAAGCTTTTGACACAGTCTCCCACAGTATTCTTGTCAGCAAGTTAAAGAAGTACGGGCTGGATGAATGCACTATAAGGTGGGTAGAAAGTTGGCTAGATTGTCGGGCTCAACGGGTAGTGATCAATGGCTCCATGTCTAGTTGGCAGCCGGTGTCAAGTGGAGTGCCCCAGGGGTCGGTCCTGGGGCCGGTTTTGTTCAATATCTTCATAAATGATCTGGAGGATGGTGTGGATTGCACTCTCAGCAAATTTCCGGATGATACTAAACTGGGAGGAGTGGTTGATATGCTGGAGGGCAGGGATAGGATACAGAGGGACCTAGACAAATTGGAGGATTGGGCCAAAAGAAATCTGATGAGGTTCAATAAGGATAACTGCAGGGTCCTGCACTTAGGACGGAAGAACCCAATGCACAGCTACAGACTAGGGACCGAATGGCTAGGCAGCAGTTCTGCAGAAAAGGACCTAGGAGTGACAGTGGACGAGAAGCTGGATATGAGTCAGCAGTGTGCCCTTGTTCACAAGAAGGCCAATGGCATTTTGGGATGTATAAGTAGGGGCATAGCGAGCAGATCGAGGGACGTGATCGTTCCCCTCTATTCGACATTGGTGAGGCCTCATCTGGAGTACTGTGTCCAGTTTTGGGCCCCACACTACAAGAAGGATGTGGATAAATTGGAGAGAGTCCAGCGAAGGGCAACAAAAATGATTAGGGGTCTGGAACACATGAGTTATGAGGAGAGGCTGAGGGAACTGGGATTGTTTAGTCTGCAGAAGAGAAGAATGAGAGGGGATTTTATAGCTGCTTTCAACTACCTGAGAGGTGGTTCCAGAGAGGATGGTTCTAGTCTATTCTCAGTGGTAGAAGAGGACAGGACAAGGAGTAATGGTCTCAAGTTGCAGTGGGGGAGGTTTAGGTTGGATATTAGGAAAAACTTCTTTACTAGGAGGGTGGTGAAACACTGGAATGCGTTACCTAGGGAGGTGGTAGAATCTCCTTCCTTAGAGGTTTTTAAGGTCTGGCTTGACAAAGCCCTGGCTGGGATGATTTAATTGGGGATTGGTCCTACTTTGAGCAGGGGGTTGGACTAGATGACCTCCTGAGGTCCCTTCCAACCCTGATATTCTATGATTCTATGAGAAGTCAGGTGACATTCTACTATACACCTAAAAGATTCCACGTAATCTAATGAGGTTCAGTTTTTGAGTGGAGAGGACCATACACTAGAGCAGTGGTTTTCAAACTGCAGGTCGTGACCCAGTACTGGGTCGCGGAATGTAAGGCACTGGGTCACGGTAGCTCTGGTCAGCACCGCTGCGGGGGGATGTGCCTGTGGGCGAGAGCCGCGTGGAGCCACTTGTGCGCCTCCTCGTAGGAGCTAGACCTGCTACTGGCTGCTTCCAGGGTGCAGCATGGTCTGGGAGCCGCCGGAGGTAAGCCTGTGCCCAACCCCACACCCCAATCCCCCGCCCCAGCCCTGAGCCCCCCCCAAACCTGGAACCCCCTCCTGCACCCCAAACTCCTTATCCCTGGCCCCACCCCAGAGCCTGCACCCCCAGCCGAAATCCGTGACCCCCTCCAGCACCCCAACCCCTTGCCCCAGCCCTGAGCCACCTCTCACACCCTGAACCCCTCATTCCCGGCTGCACCCCACAGCCCTCACTCCTGCACCCCAACCCTCTACCCCAGCCCTGAGCCCCTCCTACACCCCAAACCCCTCATTCCAGCTCCGTTGGGTCACGAGCATCAACAATTTTCTTCAACTGGGTCACCAGAAAAAAAGTTTGAAAAACACTGCACTAGACTATAGATACAAATCCTAAATCACAAGACTACAAATAGGTTTATACTACTGGCCTCCTGATCAGGAAAAGGATGTTCGGGAAACAGTGAGGAGGGAGTTCAAAGAGGCAACTAAGTCTAATGAAACAGCAATAACAGGTGACTTTATATATTAATCACATATAAAATGATCAATTGTCACATCAGGACAACATATAGGAGAGCAGTTTCTGAACGCCCTAAACAACTGCTTTTTGCAGCAGCAAGTTCTAAAGGAAGGAGAGGAGAAGAGACTGAAACCAGCAAGAGTCTTCCTCTACCCCTCAGAGATAGAGATGGGTATTGGAAACGAATAATTTGAACTATTCAGACAGATTGTCTTTCACCAATGTAACTGTGACCACTCAGAAAAGAACCTCAGCATTACTGTGCTCTGTTCAATGCATAATGGCAGTCCAACAAGGGAACAAAAGGTTACAATGGAATCCAAAGGACACTGACAAATATTATAATGAATGCCTTTTTGTAAACTGCTGGCATCCCTTCTCCTAGAGCTCTATTCTGGTAGACCTACCTCAAAAAAAAAAAAAAAAAGTCAAGATATAGGAGACCAGGAAGGGACATCAAAATTGATTATAGGCATGGCAAGGCTGCTAGGAAAGACTGAATAAAAAGGGACTGTTTAGTTTAGAGAGGAAACATACGAGGGGATAGGATACTCGTACACAGAATAATGACCAGAAGAGAAGGTAAATTGGGCACTCCTGCTTACCCTCTCTCCTAAAGGGTAGGCAAGGGAAAGCCGGTCAAATTGAAGATAGGGATGTAAATACCGTTTTAAAAGTCAACCATTTAAACAATTAAAAATATTTCATTTAAATGGTTAACCGATTAAGTGGCTAGGGCCAATCCTGCCGGCCAGTGCAGCTGGGGCTGGTGCAGGGCCGGCGGGCCGGCCAGCGCTGGGGTTAACAGTTAAGGCAGATTAACCAGTAAGACTAATGCTTACCGGTTAACCAGTAAACATTTTACATCCCTAATTGAAAGACGACAAATTAAGAAATGATTAAATGAAACACTATTTTAAAACACACAACACATAATTGACCTGTGAAATTCACTGTCACAAGGTAGCACGAAAGCCAAGGGCTTAGCGGGATAAAAAAAAAATATTGATTTTTTTTGGACAGTGAGACCAACCTGAGTTAGATTTGATAGGCTAACTTACGGGATATAAACCCTCATACTTCAGGGCATTAGCCAGCCACTGACTGAGGGACAATTAGGAAGAAACTTCACCATGGGCAGGTTATCCCATAAGTAATTACAAGTTTTTTTACTTTCCTCTGAAGCATCTGTCACTAGCCACGGTCAGGCAGAGTTTACAGAGAGACCGCTGGCCTGATCCAATACAAGAATTCCTTCTACTGCATGTAAATCTCTTTGAGATCTTTGGCTGAAGCACAAATAGGAACACCAGTTTTATGGTATCCAGTGTGACATCAGCCCAAAGCCGGGTGGATAAAAAAATCAATGATTTAAAAAAAAAAAAATTGGATTTTTTTTTATTTAAATTGGATTTTTGAGGGGAAAAACCTATCTCAAGATAGTCTTAATTAGAATCATAGAATATCAGGGTTGGAAGGGACCCCAGAAGGTCATCTAGTCCAACCCCCTGCTTGAAGCAGGACCAATTCCCAGTTAAATCATCCCAGCCAGGGCTTTGTCAAGCCTGACCTTAAAAACCTCTAAGGAAGGAGATTCTACCACCTCCCTAGGTAACTCATTCCAGTGTTTCACCACCCTCTTAGTGAAAAAGTTTTTCCTAATATCCAATCTAAACCTCCCCCACTGCAACTTGAGACCATTACTCCTCGTTCTGTCATCTGCTACCATTGAGAACAGTCTAGAGCCATCCTCTTTGGAACCCCCTTTCAGGTAGTTGAAAGCAGCTATCAAATCCCCCCTCATTCTTCTCTTCTGCAGGCTAAACAATCCCAGCTCCTTCAGCCTCTCCTCATAAGTCATGTGTTCCAGACCACTAATCATTTTCGTTGCCCTTCGCTGGACTCTCTCCAATTTATCCACATCCTTCTTGAAGTGTGGGGCCCAAAACTGGACACAGTACTCCAGATGAGGCCTCACCAATGTCGAATAGAAACATTAAGAATTAAGAAACATTATAGCTCAAAGATACCTCACCATGGAATGGGGATTATAAATTCCAATTCTATAGTATAAGACAATATATTTGTGTAATGTTTAAGAAACATTTTCTAAATGAGTTCCAATAGTTCATGGATTAGGGACCCAATCTTATGGGGGTTCCACGGGCTTCTGTATAGATTATTTAGATTAATCTTTCTCTCTACCCAATGGGACCCAGTGCTCAGTCTAGAAGATACCATCAGAGATGCTTAGTTTTGCAGTTCTCAAACTGTGGATTTGTGTCTCCAGAGGTAACATGCTTGTTAACAGCAAAAATGTTTTAAAATAAATAAATAATATATAGAGGTGAGAAATAACAGACCTCAACTCTATTGTCCCTCTGCAAATTTGTGTACACAAAGTCAATCCCTTAACTCTCTCTAAAAGTGCAAAGTTTCAAAAAGTTCAATGAATAGAAGATTGTTGGGGGCAGAATAGATCTGGACACGGAGAAGAAGTCTGGAGATAAATGTGAGAAGCAAGGGACATAGGCTTGTTTTGTTAAAATATTATATGTTTGCTGTTGAAGGAAAAAAATCCAGAATACTTAACGTTGTTGTTCTAGTTAAATAAAACAATTTAAATGTCTGTCTGGTGATGTTCTCCTCCTAATACAGCATGACAAGAAAATCCTCCAAATATTAATGATTAACCTGTTGATTTGGAGATAGTTCACCTCCCAATGACTTCATAACTATCTGCTTCAATTACCTTTGGTAAATGAAATAACCAAACAATCATTCATTTTCTGATATATCTGTAAAACTAATCTGAAAAGTTTTCAAAATAAATCACTGTTTAAAAGTGTATAGTGTGTACCTTCTAAAAATGAAACCCACATCTATCTCAGAGTTGTGAAGAATATATATTAAGGTTATAACAACCAACAAGAATGCACTTTTATGTAGAAAACCATGATTAAATCGAGCCTTCCAGACTAGTGATTTAAATAATGATTTAAATCAAATCCACCCTGGCCCAAAGCAAATCAAACCAAAGAGATTCAGAATTAAGGGTGCTACGCTCATCTAATCCACTGTGGGGTATGCTCACGAACAGTAAGAAAAAGAACCAGAAGCATTAACAGCAATGTTCTAGTTGTTTTATGACACTATTGAGCTCCCATCACTAATATTTTATATTAGGACTTCAAAATCCCAATTCTCAGCTCCAAGTGGTTAAAAGTCAAATCTTTGCATGCCTCCTTCCTCTTATTTTACTCAAAGCTCAAATATTCCTTAACCCTCTTCCCATGAGCTGGGAGAAGTACAGCATTAATCACACATGTCAAACAAAAAAAAATCGCAACATGTATACCATAGGTCTCGGTGGTGATCCGGCGCTGTGCATATGTGGCCAGCCCCTCGCTCAGCCACATCTCCTCCCACGTGGCGTTGGTGACTGCATTGCCAAACCAGCTGTGGGCAATCTCATGAATGACGTCGATGATGAGGAAATCATCACTCTCCAGAATGGAAGAGATTATGAAGGTCAGGCATGGGTTCTCCATAGCAACAATGGGGAAGGATGGAGGAAGAAAAACAATATCATACCTGCAACGGAGGGAGACAGAAAGAGAGAAGCCAGAGGAGCCAAATTACTTTAATTTATCCAAGCTTACACGGAAGTTTTGTTGAAGGAAAGCTTACTTGAGGGCTAATGGGTTTTCCCCATTTCACCTCCTAACTCATTACTTGAGCCCTCTAGTCAATGCATTCCAGGTCAGACTGCAGCAACCCGCCAATCTCCCCCACCAAGTGATCAGCACTGGCCCATGATCAGAGAGCACTGCAATCAGCTTTGGTGGGTAGGAAAACTTTCCTCCTGCCTATTCTTAACAAAGAAATACAAAAGCCCTGTGCATATAGCTTACTCCAAGAACAAAAGCAATTCCCTGAAAACTGACAGACTGATAGTACCAAGGCTTCGAATCAAAGTCAGACTGAACTCCAACAATCAGTTATAGGGGGTACAGGACCCACCCCTGCAAAGTGCTGAGCACCATCAACTCCCACTTCAGTAGGAGATGAGCGCATTTAGTATCTCACGGAAGGCTCTTCACACCTTGCAAGATTGGGCTCCAAGCACAGTATTGACTCTTACACTTGGCTAGGTGAGGTTCAAGCCCACCTTGTCCCAAGGACATAAAACAAAAGTAAAAAGAAAGGGTTGAAATGAAGGAAACAGGGAGAGAGTTCTGGCTTAGTCCGTAGAGGAAGGAAATCTGCATCACAAAGTGCCATGGCACCTCTGAAGGACTTCACCACTCCACAGGAAAGACCCAGTGTCCAGAAAGCTCCGGTCCTCAACACTGCCCACCCAGATGATCACGAGTACAAATACCAAACGATGAGAGACAAATGGATTCTCCAAAGCAAAAATGAAAGAGGGAGATTGGGGGATTGCTGTTCTTGTTTTGAATAAAAGAAGTTTCCTTCCTCCATATTCTTCCTTTTTGCGATATTCTGAATTTCAGAGATTGATCATCTAACCATAGCATGAACCACTCCCCCTCACAAGTGGAATGCGGTGAAAGTTGAAGTACAGACATTTTCCACTTTAACAAAAACGAATGTCGGCAAATACAGAAGGAACTTTTATCATCTGCCTTCACGTTGTTACACAGGCTACACAAATCCAGAGGAAGATAATGTAGCAAAATATACAAACGGTTTAAATACTGCAGGATGACACATGAAGTCAAGTGGGACTTGGCAAACATTAGAAAAATAATTTCTCAACTCGGCTGAAAATTCCAAAGTCTCCTGGGAAATATGGTATAAAGAATTATATTGATTGCTCACAAAAGAAAAAAAATAAACCACTGAGAGGTCAGCATGTCATTTAGAACTGGTTAAGCCCAGTTCGTTCAGATTGTCTGCAGCTTCCTGGAAGGTACTGAACTTTGCTCTTGTGCCACATCCTTTAAGCTTTTGCTGAAGGTCAATTCTAGCCAGCTGAGCTTCACTTTTTATTTTAATATCTTGTAGTATTTTATTGTGCAGAACTTATATACTGCTCAATACATGTTCTATAAGTGTACTGAATAGATAAGGTGTGTTATTAAAGACTTTATTTTATATGTATGCTGTGTTTATAGATTTTCTTGTAATTTTCTTTTGAAAAACTAAACTGAAAAACAAGTTTGTGTGTTTGATCCTCTGCATTGACCTCCATCAAAAGCAGGTCCACCGCTGAACCGAGACTCTGCAGTCAATTATTAACTCCACACCATACACTCCTGAGATGCTTATCAGGCCTGCCAGATAGAACTCCATCATGTACGTCCATTTTCCACATTGCTTTACTATATTCCTGTCATGAGTATCCAGAAGAATTCTATTGAACTCACCTTCCCCATATGTAGGGGCCATAAAGGCTCTCTGCAGCACTCAGCCAACTCTCCACCATGCCAGACAGCTTGCTGATGGCTGTTGGCAACAGACAAGGTTCTGCCCACACCCTACTCCTGCAACAAAGCAGAAAATTGGAGCTAATAATTCAAACAGAATTAATTCCCTCTCCAAAAGAATAAAACCTTATCTTTCCACCACACTTTTATTTCATATCTGTATTCCAGTAGTGAATAGAGAGGTCTCAGGTCAGGATCAGGGCCCTTCTGTGCTAAGCACTGCATGGACTCACAGGGAAAGATGGTCGCTGCCCCAAAGATCTTACAATTTATTAAGACTCAAGTAGATGTACCCATCACAAGGAACACGGAAGCTTAGATGACGGCAAGTAATAAACACATACAAATTAGGGCTGTCACACAATTAAAAAAATTAATCACGCTGTTAAACAGTAATAGAATACCATTTATTTAAATATTTTTGGATGTTTTCTACATTTTCAAATATATTGATTTCAATTACAGAATACAAAGTGTACAGTGCTCACTTTATATTTATTTTTGATTACAAATATTTGTACTGTAAAAAACAAAAGAAAATGTATTTTTCAGTTCCAGCATTACAAGTACTGGAGTGCTCTCTCTTTATCATGAAAGTTGAATTTACAAATGTAGAATTATGTTAAAAAAAACAACCTGCATTCAAAAACAAAACAATGTAAAACTTTAGAGCCTACAAGTCCACTCAGTCCCCAGTTCAGCCAATCGCGAAGACAAACAAGTTTGTTCACATTTGCAGGAGATAATGCTGCCCGCTTCTTGTTTACAATGTCACATGAAAGTGAGAACAGGTGTTCACATGGCACTGTTGTAGCCAGCATCACAAGATATTTACGTGCCAAATGCCCTGAAGATTCATATGTCCCTTCATGCTTCAACCACCATTCCAGAGGACATGGATCCATGCTGATGACGGGTTCTGCTCAATAACGATCCAAAGTAGTGCGGACCAACACATGCTCATTTTCTTCATCTGAGTCAGATGCCACCAGCAGAAGGTTGATTTCCTTTTTTGGTGGTTTGGGTTCTGTAGCTTCCACAGCAGAGTGTTGCTCTTTTAAGACTTCTGAATGCAAGCTCCACACCTCATCCCTCTCAGATTTTGGAAAGCACTTCAGATTCTTAAACCTTGGGTCAAGTGCTGTAACTATCTTTAGAAATCTCACATTGGTACTTTCTTTGCGTTTTGTCAGATCTGCAGTGAAAGTGTTCTTAAAACAAACAACATGTGCTGGGTCATCACCTGAGACTGCTGTAACAGGAAATATATGGCAGAATGCAGGTAAAACAGAGCAGGAGACATACAATTCTCCCCCAAGGAGTTCAGTCATAAATTTAATTAACACATTATTTTTTTAAATGAGCATCATCAGCATGGAAGCATGTCCTCTGGAATGGTAGCCAAAGCATGAAGGTGCATACGAATGTTTAGCATATCTGGCATGTAAATATCTTGCAATGTCAGCTACAAAAATTGCCATGCGAACGCCTGTTCTCACTTTCAGGTGACATCGTAAATAAGAAGCGGGCAGCATTATGTCTCATAAATGTGAACAAACTTGTCTGTCTTCGCAATTGGCTGAACAAGAAGTAGGACTGAGTGGACTTGAAGGCTCTAAAATGTTACATAATTGCACTCAAAAACAAAACAATGTAACAAAAAAATCTACATTTGTAACTTGCACTTTCATAATAAAGAGATTGCACTTCAGTACTTGTATGAGGTGAACTGTAAAATGCTATTTCTTTTATCATTTTTAGAGTGCAAATATTTGTAATAAAAAATAATATAAAGTGAGCACTGTACACTTTGTATATTCTGTGTTGTAACTGAATCAATACATTTGAAAATGTATAAAAACATCCAAAATATTTAATACATTTCAATTGGTATTCTATTGCTTAACAGGGAGATTAAAACTGTGATTAATTGTGATTAACTTTTTTAATTAGGATTTAATTGTTTTGAGTTAATCGCGTGAGTTAACGGCGATTAATCGACAGCCCTAATACAAATAAATAACAGCAATAATGTGTTATTATATGATCACAGTGCTTAGGAGCCCCAGTCTTGGACGGGACCCCAGTGTGTAGGCACTGTACAAACCCAGGACAAAAAGACCGTCCGAAGAGCTCACACAATCCAATTCTGTGGAGTTTCTTATACCCAAGTAAACCTCCTGCTCTCTGAAGGGTCACAGCTCTCACTCCCAGATGGTAGCACGATATGCAGCATTAACCCTTACCCACACTATTGCCCTACCCCCCAACACAGCTTTATATGGACACAAGGAATAAAGTAGAAGCAGCTCGCTGCCAATCTCACCTGCGGCCAATGTCTGCAGATACAAGGTCCCCTGCCACCAGAGCCACGAGGTAGGCAGGAACTGGATATTCCATATAAAACTGGTATATGCCCTCCTGCTCCAAGTAGGTACTTTGGGTGGCACTCATCAACACCTGGATACCCGCAGGGGCCTGAAACATCAACACACATCTACTTAAGCTGGCTCAACAGGCTGAGATGATTGGGGCCAAGGGGCCAGACTCGCAGGTCTTACTTTTCCTGGAAGGATGTAATTTAATAGATGGGAAAACATTTTATATAGAGAGAAAGAGACAGAGCAAGGTCAGATCTTTGTTTTTGTTTTTAATCTGGATAAGCTGTCTGAAGTGACCACGACTAACCCTATTACAGAATGTACATGTGGCAATTGGTGTTCCAGGAGCGCTCACATACCAAGGGGCTCCATCCACACAAGAGATCACATTACCTGGTACAGCTTTTTCAGAACTGTGCACTGCCTAGTCATCACTGGGGAGGGTTACCCCTCAAAAACCATTGCTGGAAGTTACCACCCAATCTAATTCCTCTTTCATAATATGCACTGCAGAACAAATGGTCCCAGAGGACCCTGGCTATTGGAATGCAAGGCCTGGGAGTTGCTTCAAAATGGCTATGCTGGTTCCATTCAGGGAGGACCCAAAGTCTCATGTCTGCTACCAGATAACCATTTCTTCTCTCTCATTAGCTGTCACTGTAGCACTGTGTTGTTCCTACCCAAGATAGCCACTGGAGTTACCCACCTTGACTGTAGCTGAATAGGTGCATTTCACTGCTGGTGTGTCAAAGCAGGGAAAGAAGGACCGATTACACACTGAATGACCCTGGGTGAAGACAAACGGCTTGGCTTTGCCACACGTTAGCTCTGGATCCAGCCACCAGATCTGTTGGAATGTCAGATGGAGCAGAGGTGAGAAAAAGGAACAAAATAGATACACGGGGCAGAGGAGCTGAAATTAACAGGTATGCTGAAAGAATCAAAGGGAGTTAGTGATTCTCCATTCATACTGGAGTAATGCATATTTCCATTTCCAATAATTTCAGCCGCCATACATTTGCCATGGCTATCCAAACAGAGTAATTTTCTTTCACTATCTGGCTACGTAGCGCAGTGCACAGCAAACCATAACCCCACTCAGCTCAAGCCCTGCAATAACCGGAAATATGGATTTTCTTGTGGAGTAATCACCTGCCAAACCTGAAAAAAACTCTCTCCTTGAGTAAAATGTAGTACTGACGTTAAAAAATAAGAACATATGGGGTCAGTAGTGCAAGCCTCCAAAAGCAGGTTAAAACAGTGTAAATATAATTACAGGGTGATAAGTAATAGCCAATATGGATTTGTCAAGAACAAATTGTGCATAACTGGTTGAAAAACCATACTCAAAGAATAGTTATCAATAGTTTGCTGTCAAATTGGGGGATATATCTAGTGTGATGCAGCAGGGGTCTGTCCTAAGTCTGGTACTATTGAATATTTTCATCAATGATTAGGATAATGGTGTGGCGGGTACGCTTATAAAATTTGTGGATGACACCACGTTGGGAAGGATTGCAAGTGCTTTGGAGGACAGGATTAGAATTCAAAATGACCTTCGTAGACTGAAGAACTGAAAATCTGAAATCAACACGATGAAATTCAACAAAGACAAGTGCAGTACTACACTTAGGTAGGAAAAAGCAAATGCACAACCACAAACGGAGAATAACTGGCTAGGCAGCAGTACTTCAGAAAAGGATCTGATGGTTAGGGTTGGTCTACACTTACCGGAGAGGATCAATGCTGCAGTGGCTGATGCATCGGCAGTCGATTTAGCAGGTCTAGACCTGCTAAATCGACCGCCGATCACTCTCCCATTGACTCCTGTACTCCACCTGATCGAGATGAGTACGGGGAGTTGACAGGTAAGCGTCTCCCATCGACATTGCGTGGTGTGGACCGCACAGTAATTAGATCTAAGCTATGTCGATTTGAGTTACGCTATTCACGTAACTCAAATTGCGTAGCTTTGATCGACTTTTCCCTTTAGTGTAGAGAAGGCTTCACAGTGGATCACAAACTGAATACAAGTCAACAATGTGATGCAGTTGCAAAAAGAACTAATATTCTGGGATGTATTAACAGGAATATCACATATATGACATGGGAAGCAACTGCTCCACTCTACTCGGCACTGGTGAGGCCTCAGTTGGAATACTGTGTCCAGTTTTGGGCACTGCACTTAAAGAAAAATATACACAAATGGGAGAGAGACCAGAGGAGAGCAACCAACATTTTAAAAGATTTAGAAAATCTGACCTAAGAGGAAAGGTTAAAAAATCTGGGCATGTTTAATCTGGAGAAAAGACAATGGAAAAGGACCTGTTAATAGTTTTCAAATCTGTTAAGGGCTGTCATAAAGAGAAAGGTGGTCAATTCTTCTTCACATCCACTGAACGTAGGACAAGTAGTAATGGGCTTAATCTGCAGCAAGAGAAATTTAGACTAGATATTAGAAAAAACTTTCTAACTAGAAGGACAGTTAAACACTGGAATAGGTTACCAAGGGAGGTTGTGGAATCCCTGTCAATACAGGTTTTTAAGAGCAGCTTGAACAAACACTTGTCAGCGATGGTCTAGGTATACTTGGTCCTGCACAGAGGGATGGACTAGACACTCTTTCAAGGTCCCTTCCAATCCTACATTTCTATGATTTTATGACCACTGGTCCACAAAACCACCACCATTGAAATGCAGCCATCTCCGGGGAAACATGGGCAGCAGCCAAACAGAGGGGTACACAGCATACACATCACATTCAAAGAGTAGAAAATTTTGGCCAATGGCACGGACGCAATGCCCTTTTTTTTTTGTTTTAAACAGAATGGGCAACAGGATCTTTAGTATCCAGCAAAGCAATCGGCACCGGTTTCTTCTGTCTCACCTGGAATACCCCCATTGCATGCAGGCAGGCTAAGAACTGCATGGAAAGAGAGAAGCTCTTCTGTTGCTTCACATTAGCCTCAGGATTATTACTACTGAGTCACATCGGGGAACTCAGTTCCAACCAGAATATAAAGGGATAGTCCTGTCTCTTTGGGCCACTGTAAACAGACCAGTTACTAATTCCAGGCTATGCTGCTACAGGTGCTGGATAGAACCTGAGCTAACGTAGCCTGGGAGGCACAGGCTGGGGAAGGTATAGAGGGGAGTACAGGGAATTAGGGGGAGCAAGCAGGACCTTTTATATATTTTTTTAAATTGGTTTAAATTCTTAGCATTTTCTAAATGTTCTAAAAGAAAGAACTTACAACACAGATGAAATCCTCCCCGTCTCCATTATCCACATCCCCGAACCAGGGGAAACACACATGCCTCTGATGGACTTCTAAGGTCTGCAAAAAAGATGCCCGACTCTGGTGCACCTCATAAGCTCTGTTGAAGCGGAGCTCCCCTCCTATAGGCCGTACACACCAACATGATTTATACTAACAGCTCAGTAAAAAAAACACAAACACACCACCACCAAGGAAAGTCCCAAATAAAAAATACATTTAAAAAAGAACTACAGCTGGATGCGTGTTTCAGTGGCCTCCACTTAATGCCCAAGAATTCATATTACATTTTCTTTAAAAAAATAAAAATTGTGAAAGGATCTAGTCCATTCTTCACTGCCACATAACTCTTCATCATTCATTAAATACCCCCTTCCAACTTGTAGCCCTCTCTCAACTTTAGATTTGCACAAATATATGCAAAGGTAAAACCAACCAATTAATAAATTATAAAATCCTATTTCCTTTTCAAGGATCCATCTCCAATATTCTGTAACATGAACACACTACAACATTACTCAGCACAACATATTAGCTGCAACATAGTTAACAATAAAAAAGTATAAACTTGCAATATCTCATACGGTTACATAAACCAACATCATCTTACGATCAACACATATCCTACAACAACAGACCATTCCAATCCTGTTCAGAAGAATATCCCGTCTACCCCACCATCACATCCCCCTATGCTGCACGGTGTTACTGAGGGGTGGCTCAACTAACCCCACAAACAGCCATGTCCCGGCTTGTGTTGCCGCCTGCCCCTGAGATTGGGAAAAACCTCACTCTTCCCCATAGCCACTTCACACATGCTCCTTCCCTTACCACCCAGTCGTGGCTTCCCCGAGAGACATTTCCAGGTGTGTGAAATACCCAGCCACGCCTACCTTAGAGAAACAGGGGGGTGGCTGCTTTGCCCAATTCCCTT
The DNA here is from genome assembly GCF_965140295.1 of Lepidochelys olivacea. NCBI lineage: Eukaryota > Metazoa > Chordata > Testudines > Cheloniidae > Lepidochelys > Lepidochelys olivacea. The sequence continues at coordinate 7,723,956 of NC_140419.1, forward strand.
CACTGGAGTGACCAGATGTCCCGATTTTATAGGGAGAGTCCCAATTTTTGAGTCTTTTTCTTATATAGGCTCCTACTACCCTCCACCCCCAGCCCGATTTTTCACACTTGTGGCCTGGTCACCGTACCCTCCACTGAAAGAAAGGGGGTTTCCCACAGTCTGGCTCTCTCTCTCCACATGGACGGAAGAGAAGTGGGGTACGGACACTGCATCTCAAGCAAGCAGCACAAAGCTTCATAGTTTACTGAACCAGATAAGAGTTTATATTTATTGGTTGTGCGCCCCAAAGGCAGATAGCTGAGCTTTCTGCAGCTTTGAAACCTACAGCTGATACTGTATTTATTAGTGGTCAAGCCACCGAAAAACCACCAGTGTGCCAGTTTCTCGGCAGGGTCGGCATTCAGACCTGTGGTGAGGAATGGGCTGCTCCATCTGAAACATGAATCTCAGATCTATAGGAAGCAATTGAACTGCCCATCTGAAATACAGAGGACTTGGGTAAAAGAGAGCCACACCTGGGGACCAGGGAGTGAAGTGTCACTCAGGGATGTAGATTTCAGAGTAACAGCCGTGTTAGTCTGTATTCGCAAAAAGAAAAGGAGTACTTGTGGCACCTTAGAGACTAACCAATTTATTTGAGCATAAGCTTTCGTGAGCTACAGCTCACTTCATCGGATGCATACCGTGGAAACTGCAGCTGACTTTATATATACATAGAGAATATGAAACAATACCTCCTCCCACCCCACTGTCCTGCTGGTAATAGCTTATCTAAAGTGGCCCACCTGATGATCACTTTAGATAAGCTATTACCAGCAGGACAGTGGGGTGGGAGGAGGTATTGTTTCATATTCTCTGTGTATATATAAAGTCTGCTGCAGTTTCCACGGTATGCATCCGATGAAGTGAGCTGTAGCTCACGAAAGCTTATGCTCAAATAAATTGGTTAGTCTCTAAGGTGCCACAAGTACTCCTTTTCTTTTTTCAGGGATGTAGAAAGAACTAGGAAACTGAAATGGTACAGAGGTCAGCTGTCTGAACACAGGTTGACTTGTGTGCTGTATCACAGGGAGGAGGAAATACTAACAAGTTTTATAACCTGAAATGCAAACCTTGGCTTGTCCCATTGTCATGGAAAGAAAACAACAGTGGATGACAACATAGTAAATGACAAGTCAGAGACATGTCACAGCTGGAGAGGTGAAGTAGAATTTGCTTTCCCCGGAATGGCACAAAGAAAATTTTTTTTGCAGAACATCTCTAGTCCTGAAAGGTTGGGGCTGAATTCCCCTCACTTCAACACACTTCACTACTGTATGCAGTCCACACACCACTAGGGTAGTGCTGAGCTTAACAAGCGCTTGCTCCTGGAGCGTGAAGGTGGCATACAGATCATAGTTCCCTAACAGAACACAGCCCCAGAAAGGAACTGGAATGCTCTGTGAAAGGCAGATTTAATCTCCCAGCTGTCCCCTAAGAGCCATCCACCATAAAACTATATTGGCTCCTGCCAGATCTGCATGAGGAATAATGGACAGCTGAACACAGACAGCTAAAGCCAAATAAATAAATGCAACACAATTCCATAGAATCATAGAATATTCCATGTTTCAATCAGATATTTCTAGCCTCTCATGCTACCTTACTGCTGATACCTCTATGCTGGATTGAAACATTATTTAATAACCCCACCCACAAATGTACTAGGGGCCTCAGAGGAAACAGTCCCTGCCCCGCAAAAAATCATCTTAAAAAGATCTTGCAAAGACTGAAAAGATCCAGGGAAGGGCAATGAAGATGGTTTTAAGTCTAGGTAGGACTTCTATGAGAGAGAAGTCTCAAAATCTACAGTTATTTAGCCTGCAAAGAGAAGAGAGTTTGTGAGGAGTTTACTAATGTATTGACAATTATAAAGAGTGAAAACAAATCACTCTGAACACAGCCTCACCTGTACTCATAGTGTAGAGCTACACTAAAAACAATAATAAACAATGGCACCACATTCCCACCACTCAATTGCTCTGGTGCCAATAAGACGGAAAAAGTGTAAGTGACACCATATGCTCAGACATGATGGGGCTGAGGAGCAGATGTTAACTGAAGGCATAATTTGGCTTGCAGAGTATTTATGACACTGTGCAAGTCAGAAAACACAATGTGGCTTTGAGATTGTGAAGCAAAAGCGAGACCACTCCCTGCTGCCAACAATATCCTTAGGACAACAGGCTTTGTATAACTCTATTTCAACAGAATCAGTCAATGCAATCAGAAAGAGAGCAAAAAGGCTGCAAGAGAAAAGCCCCAGGAGAAAGAATAGCTGCCTCACACACCAGAGTCAGAGACCTCCTGGACTATGACCAGGGAGACTGGCTGGATCCCCTGACACTCGCTCAGCGCATGGGGCTCTCCAGGCCTCATACTCCCCGGAGCATACTTCAGGAAATGAGGGCCGCTTTGCTGCCCACTGCTTGGGTTTTCCTCGACCAGGTCCTGTGAGAGGGCACACCCCACCCACCCTCCACCCCAGGCCCTCCGGACCTTTTCATTGGGCCCCCACCCTTTTACCGTGAGTCGGCAACACAAGTTGCAGCCAGTTCGGTTCCAGACCACGCCAAAGAAACATCTGTACATGCTCATGCTCCGCACCCTTCAAGTCCTCACCCTCACGTCCCGCCCTGACACGAGGTGGCGGGACATCCTGCCACCTCTGGAGAGTGAGGAACCCCCGTGAGCCAGCCTATATTCCAACCTGATCCCGAGGCCCACTGGGGGCATCAGCTGGCAGCTCCTTCATGGAGCCGTGAGCACGGGTGTGTACTTGGCACAGTTCACGCCCCTCCCAGACACCTGCCCCTTTTGCGGCGTGAGGGAGACCCTGGCGCATGTATATCTGGAGTGCACCAGGTTGCAGCCCCTATTCCAGCTCATTTTGGATATATTATTACGGTTTTGGTTGCACTTTTCCCCCGACCTGTTCATCTACGCACTCCCTATCCATGGCCCCACAAAGTCATGGGACCTCCTTGTCAACCTCCTCCTAGCCCTGGCCAAAATGGCCATCTACAAAACCAGGGAGAGGAGGTTGGCCGACGGGGTTTCTTGCGACCGTGGGACCTATTTCCGTTCCTCAGCCCGTTCACACATCCGGGCAGAGTTCCTCTGAGCGGCATCCTCTGGCTCCCTTGACACCTTTAAGGAGCAGTGAGCACTCTCTGGGGTTCTCTGCTCGGTGTGCCTGTCAGGTTCCCTTCGTTTAACCCTTTAACTTCTCTCCCGTTCCTGTTATCTCCTTAGTTGTCCCCCGCAATTATTTGGAATCCCGGACCTGTGGATCCTCCCCTTAGGCTGGGAGAAGGTCCTTTAGCAGTACTTCCTGGATCTCAATAGGACTCAATCCAGGAAAGGCCAAACCAATGATGATGGGACTGGAGAATCCAGATGAGGGTCTGGACACAGCATCTATGCATTTGTCATCTCCAGACTAGATTACTGCAATACATTGTATCCAAGTGTAAAAGCAGAAGCTCATGCAGAACAAGGCAGCCCACATAAGCAGGATGAGACAATAAGAGAACATCACCCAAGGTTTCAGTGCACTTCTAATGCCAACAGTCTTGGCTCAGGATGCAACTACGTCTGAGACCATCCATGACCCAAGACAATTCTGCCTGTGGCATAAGGCAGCTGGCAAAATCCAGCAGCAAGATAAAACATTCTCAGTCCAGATGACTAGACTGTGGAATCAGCTCCCAGAACCAGCACGTAGATCTAATTTACCTTTTCAGTACTTCGAAGCTACCGTGAGGAGCTCTACAAGAACAACCAAGACAGAATATATATACTGTTGTAGAGTTTCTGGGGTGACAGCCAGAGATACTCTTTTCTTACTTGTAAGCTAAGCAAATTTGATCTGGAGTTGTGGGGCCAATTTTTACTGCCACTTCTCAGGACAGAACTGCACCTGAAATATCAGCACATTTAGACCAAAAGGAATCATCATTTTAAGTAGCAAATAGCATATACAATTCACTGCCACGGCTGAGTCAAATTTTTAAGTGGCTGGATAATTTTAGACCACCGAGGGGTTTTGCAGTTTTATAATCTATAATAAGACCTAGATACCAGTGTTCACAGTGCTTTAGAAATGCTTTGTGATTAGGTAATTTTATGCCCTATTGCCTGTCATTGTCATGAGAAAATCCCCATTCTCACCGCCTGCTACCACATGCAGCAAATGTGCAATTGGCCAAGTGCATTCTGGAGGTTTTTCTTCCATACCATCAGGCATCAAGCAACATCAGTGGCAGGACAATGAAACTGATCTGATCGTATCAACATGGCAAATCTCATGGGAACCCTTATCTTAGGGACTGCCAATTTCATGACATGGTGAGCAGTGGTAATCTGATACAAGCCTACCAGACAATCTGGGCTTGACAGAGACAGCGATCACAGCCACTAGAAAATAATTTCTTTGTGTTCTGAATTTTAACCACTTTCTCAAGTGGCAACATGGCTGTTTATTTTCTGGCATGCTCTAAATCAGGCAGAGAGATGGCTCTTCATGGGACATTTCCAGGATGATCATCATTCCTGACCCGGTAGCTGGGGACTTAATGAGAAAAGTCTGTAGAGCACCCCAGCTAAAGACTCTAAAGTCAAGATTACAGAGACTGCATGTGAAGCACTATAGAAAGAGGAATACAGAGAGGAAGGTCCAGTGGTCAGGGTGCTAATCTGAGACCCAGGTTCAATACCCAGCTCTGACATAGGCTTCCTGCGTGAACTTGAGCAAGTCACCTAGTCTCTCTGTGCCTCCATTCCCCTTCTGTCCAAAAGGGATAATAGCACTGCTCTACCTCAGTGCAGGTTGTGAGGTGCACAAGTACTATAGAAATGAATGGGGACCCGATAAGTACCTAAAATAGAGAGAGAGAGAGAAATCTGGTAAATCACTTCTACCTGGAAATCTGTTCTTTTCACAAGCGTGTGACACCTACTCTTTGTTGTCTACTAGATTATTTTGCCACAAACTGATTTTTTCTGGTTTTCTCCCCCCTTAGGTTTTCTGTTTGAATCATGTTCAGCAATTAAAACAATTACACTAGATGCAGCACATGATACTAAACAAACAAGCTGAGATAGGTAAGGGTAAGTCACATCAGATAAAATGAGCGCGTCCATCGCATTAGACTATAAAAGTTTTGCGAGTCTCCCAAAAGCCTCGAGACCTTATTACATTTTGCAAAGGAACGTAGGCAGGCCAAGTGAGCATAGTACCTTCGTATTACAGCCAAATACAAAGAAAATGGATATTGTACTTTTCAGCTAGAGAGCGCTGAATTTAACTTAATTTAATGAAGTCCAGTGGTTGCTTAGATATGTTTGTTTCCATCATCCCTTGGAATTTCAATATCAGTTGGGTATTGACTGAAAGCTCAGGGTCCAACTGGTTACAGAGAACTGTGGGAATCAAAATGAGCAGCAAAATTTGTAAAGATCTCTCTTTACTGCAGGAAAAAGTCCCATGCAGATTAGCCAGTCAGGGGCCACCACTAGGCGGGCCTGTTGAGCATACTGTGTTATAATCCAATTAAACACTGCCACAGCCATACACATCCAATAGAATGTCTTCCCAAAATACTGGTACACTGTTATTCATGCCTGAATTGTGTATTAAATGCAAGCATAACAATTCCAGCTCCCTGTGATCGTTTACCAAAATGTAACTGGCTACATAAAGCCTAATTTTTGCAAACATTTGGCAAAAGTCCACTGTATTCTGGCTTACTAGCAGATACCCGACCTGCTCAGAAGCATTCTCAATGAGGCAGAAAAGGAAAGGAACCGAGGCCGGGTCCACATTACAGACATAGCTGGCATAGACAAGGGTGCTATGAGGTGTGATTTGTGACCAAACACATGTGCCAGCAAAAGCCCTTAGTGTAGACGCAGTTATACTTGCAAAACTGCAGCTGGGGCTTAAAATAAGATATACCCACAACAAGCAAGGAGTGCTTTGGCAGTACAGATACCAATACGGCTATATGGGCAAAGCATTCTAGTGTAGACCTCTCTGAGCGTACACCACTTGCCAACAATTATGTTCAATTTAAAGGCGTAACTCAGCTGCTTATGCCCATAGTGGCAATGAACAGGGGTATCAACTTTTGAGAGCCATAGAAAGAGCAAGTGGCTCAGTTAGTGCACGTGTTGTAAAAAGCCTTGGCACCCATCACAGGTTGGTGCTTCAGAAGAAGGCTCTGAAACTTGTTTATTCAGTGTCACATCCTGAGGTATGCCCCTGTTGAGCGAAGAGAGATGTCAAACACTGAATCAGAAGGAGCAAGCTGAGTAGGAAGGGGAAAGCTGCTGTTTACACACAGACCATCTGGTAATCAGAAAAAATGGCAGGATAACGTAGCAGTGAAATTCTGATTTTCTCTAATGCCAGCCCACACGCACACACCAACTTAACAGATAGTGAATTATAGGTCAAAAACGAAAAAATAATATGAAAATAAGTAACCTCACGATATTACATACGGTAGTCACCCCCTCGTTCCTACAACCCCACTTTGTCTGCTGTCGTGTCTCCCTGGGTCAAGCTGTGGCTCATCTAACCTAGACTGTAAGTGCCTCAGACGAGCACTGTGTCTTCTGTGTCTTCGTAGGTGTCTGAAGAGCTACCCACTCGGAGGACGATATATGGATAACGATACGGTGTACTGCCAATATGGGAAACCAGATCCACTGCCACTCCCATGTAATCAAACCACCTACCGCTACCATCCACAAAAACAAATGCTTCGAAATGACGGGCACAGTCCTTTTGGCTGGGCCCAGACAAAAGCCCAGGAGAAAGCCCACAAAACCCCAAAGCACAGCCTAGCAGTGAAGACTATTTCAAGCCACACCTTCTGCTCTACCCTGGCAAAAGGAGAGAGAAATCGCGGCCTAGGTCTCTGTACGTCTGGGAAGATAGCAGAGGGCACAGACTCGACCTCCCACCAGGCTCCCACCTGGCCGCTGGTATTTTTGCTGCCTGTCCGGGTACCCAGACACCCCCTCGACGGGGGAACAAACAGTCGAGCGAAGCTGGCAGGGGCTCGGAAAGGCTACTTACGGCCGGGCCGTCGGCGGTGGTGTAGCGGATGATGATCTGGAAGGGCTGGTGAGGCTGCAGGGCAGCGGGCAGGGAGATGGTGAGGGAGGAGCCGTAGTCGGTGAAGGGGTCTACCCTGAAGACCAGAGGGCAGGGGGCGGCGGAGGGGTCGGGGAAGCTGGGGAAGGGCGGGGGCGGCGGGGCGGGGGCAGGGGGCAAGTCAGGCGAGGGGCACGGCAGGGGGCTGGGCGGGAGGTCAGCGGGCTGGGCCCGGGCCCCGGGGCCAGGGGCCGGCCCGGGGGTGGCAGGCGCGGAGAGGGGGGTGGAGGCGGTGGAAGGGGCGGACAGGGAGGGCGAGGAGCCCGTGGAGGGGTCGGGCAGGAGCGGGGTGAGGGCACAGGCGGGGCCGCAGGGCGGGAGCGGGTCGGGCGGCGGGGGGCCCGCGGGGAAGGCGAAGGCGCAGGGCCCCTCCCCGGCCGGGGCGCGGCGGTAGCCGGCCGAGAGGACGCGCAGGGCCGGGTGCGTGTCCAGCACCAGGGCCCGGGGCCGGGCCCGCAGGCCGCAGAGCTCCAGCACCAGGCAGCCCGCCAGCGCCCGGGCCGCGGGCCGCAGCTCCAGCCCCAGGTGCAGGTGGCGGAGGCGGAAGAGCTGCGAGCTCGAGGCCGAGGCCACGTCCGGCGGGGGCTCGGGCGGGGGCGGCGGGGCCGGCGGCGCCTCGGGCCCGGGCGGGGGCCCCTTGCGGCAGCAGCACAGGCCGGGCGGAGCCGGAGCCGCCATGGAGCGGCGCAGGCGGAGGCGGCGGCGGCGGCCGCTATGTGAAATCCATGGGCGGGCGGCCCCGCGGCCGAGGGCACCGGGGGGAGGAGAGCCGCGCAGGCCCCGCTCGGCACCGGCCCGCGGGAGCGCCGGACCCGGCCGGCAGCACGGAGAAGGGGCGGGACGGCGGCCGCCAGGGGGCGCCGGGGACGGACATCCCGGCCGCGGCCGCCAGGGGGCGCCGGCGGGCGCGAGCGATCGGCGGGGCGCGGCCGCCAGGGGGCGCCCGGGAAGGGACCGTGCCGGGAGCCAGGGGATCGTAGCGCGGGTACGCCCCCTGCTGGAGCCCCGCGGGGGGCGCTAGGCCGATGCTTGGCTCCCCAAGGACCCCGCTGCAGGGGGCACCACCAGCCCCTGGCATGGCTGGGAGGGTTGGAGTCTGCTGCTGGGCTACTGGGGGCAGCCCACGCCCGGCGTCCACCTGCCACCCAGACCCCCCCTCCTCCAGGGGCACAGCCCACGCCCGGCGTCCACCTGCCACCCAGACCCCCCTCCTCCAGGGGCACAGCCCACGCCGGCGTCCACCTGCCACCCAGACCCCCCTCCTCCAGGGGCACAGCCCACGCCGGCGTCCACCCATAGCACAGATGCCCCCCTCCACCTGGGAACGGCCCGGACCCTGTGTCCATCCGCCACACTGATGTCCCCCACCCATGACACAGACACCCCCGCCTGCAGGGAATGGCCCTGAGCCAGTGTCCATCCACAACACAATTGTCCCCCTCCTCTAGATGGGCAGCCCGGACCCATTGTCCACCCGTGACACAGACGCCCCCCTCCTCCAGGGGGACTGCCGTGATCTGATGTCCACCTGCCACACAGATGCTCCCTCCCTGCAGGGAACAGCCCTGACCCAGTGTCCCCCCGTGACACAGACACCCCCTCCTACAGGAGCCAGCCCAGACATTGCCTCCACCAGCTACACAGATATCCCTCCCTCCTCCAGGAGGGCTGCCCAGACCCCTTAATCTGCCCAGAGCCTACTGTCTCCCAGAGAGGAATTTACGCTGCTGGGGTCAGTAGGACACAAACCCAAGTGACAGCAATGCTACCCTGGCCCCTGCCCACGGTCCCCTGAGGATGACGACAAGGCCTCTCTGATTCTGTCCTTCTTCACACCCGCTCTGCCCTGCGGTCTGTTAACTATTGCACAGACAATCACGCTGCGCCCCGTCCCAGCTCTCCCAGTCCCCAGTTCAAACTGCCCTTCCCAACTGTTCACATTCAAACATCCCCATTCCCAACTGTCACCTCCCCAAAACCCCATTCAAATGTCCTCTGCAACAACTGCCAGTCAGACCATCACTCCCCACAACCAAACCTCAACTGTCACGGTCCCAGCTGCCCTAAATCAGCCCTAAAATCCCATCTGTTGCTCCCAGCCATCGTTCCCTTTTCAAATTCCCTTCCAAAAGACCCTTTCTTACCAGCCATTTCTCATTCTCCCTCCCAGGTGCCCCAACTCCCCATGGCTCAGCTCCCTCTCTCAAGTTCACTCCACACGGCAAATTCAAACTCTTAGGCCTGGTCTGCACTAAAAAGTTAAGTCGGCCCAGCTGTGTCACTCAGGAGGGTGAAAAATCCACAGCCCTGAGCAATGTATCTATACCCACCTAACCCCTGCTGTGGACATGCTAGGCTGATGGAAGAATTCTTCTGTAGACCTAGCTACCGCCTCTTGGGGTGGTGGATTACCTATGCCGCTGGGAGAACCCCTCTCATTGGTGTAGGCAGACAACAGCAGCACAGCTGTAGCCTTCCAAGTGTAGACAAGCCATCGCTCTCCCATGACCTATCACTCCAAACTAATGCAGATCCACAGGTCCATATAAACTGCTACTTCCTGACTAGCTGTTCACACCTGCCTAGTTCCAACTGTCCCAGTTCAAACACCCCACCCCATCCTACTCCAAACTGCCACCACTACCAGGCCCAGTTCCACCTGTCCCTACCAGCGCTCCTTCTGGTCTGTTTGGGTGTGTAGTAGGACAGCGCTCCAGTTCAAACCCTATGGTCGCAGCAGCATTGGCAAGGAGATGGGAGGCTGGCATGGTAGCGCCAGGGCAGAATACTGGGAGCCGATGCAGTGCTCGACCTTGGGTACTTTCTCTGGTAGGGGATGCATAGGGCCTGGCCCTAGGTTCTGCAGCAGCAGGAGGAGGAGGAGATGGAGCCTTCTCAAGAATGGTGCCTCGAGCAGCACTCACTGAACTCCATAAAGGGTGCACCTGTGTGCAGCTTCTCGGACATCCAGCCACTGCCCACTTGGAATTGTTACAGGCCCCCCTGGAACCTTTGATCTCATCGCCCCAAACCGTCCAGTTGCAAGTTCAGAGCCTTTGTCTTGCCAGGGTACAATAAAATTGCTGATCTCCACTGCTCTCTTCCTAGCCCCTCCACCCCCATGGCTTCCTTGAAGTTAAGTAAGGGACAGTTTTGCCAGGGTGCTTGCAGCACAGATAGAAATGTAGCTACCCTCTCCTCCCAATCACAGTGATAAGTGTCCATCACTTGCTCGAGCCTGCAGACCGCCCTGGATTAAGAAAACAGGCCCTGTTTAATTTTCAAAATCTGATCACCCTCTGTGCTGTGGCTATGATGGGAACTTGTCACCTTTGATGTATGTATGTGTGTGGGGCAGAGGGGGTGGGGAGAAGTTACACTTCTTTCTCGTCACTTATCCCCTGCAGCAATGTTGCAGAGTGGAGACGGGATGGACAGTCAGCTTCGGTTAGCACCAACAGCACCTTATGCATAACAAATGTCCCAGACCCCAATTCTGAAGCCTTCATGTCCCCCATAACTTGCTTTCTGATTACAAGGGAACATGGATGCCACTGCCACAGGATGGGAAAGGGGCAGGAACCACTTTGAACCAAGTAACAAGCTTCTCCCACATTATACACTAACTTCTTTCTGTCTCTATGAAACTTCTTTTTTGCAGGCAGTGGTAGGGGAAAGAAGTAGGTGAAAGAGGGAGGTTTGCTGGATCCAAACGTAAGTAAATCCCTCAAAGCCTGAGGCCTACCTCTCTAGGGATGGTGTACAGGAAACCTGACTCTGACCCATGCTGACTCCAAATTCCACTCCCCCTTTTGTTGAAGACATCTATTCAGCAAGGGGCAGCAGGGTTGGTGACAGCAGCTTGGAGAAACCTCCACAGCCCTGTGGTGGGCCCAGCTGCACCTTCTGGCCAAGTTCTCCCTGGATCTCCATATTTTTCTTTCTGCTTAGGAACCGAAGGCAGGAGCCCTGGTGTTAGCTCATTGATGTGATCTGAACTTGGCAATTGCATTGCGGCTGAGGGTGGGACAAAACAGCAGATTTTCAAGAACTGTCCAAAATATGGATTTGGGTGAAAGGCTCCAACCCACTCTTCATTAACGAATCTGCGACTTGTGGTCGAAGTAGATCATTAAATACAAAGAAACATGAAGCGAACAATGCTTTCTGTGCTACTCATCTGCATTCCAACACCCAGAAAGCTTTTCTACTTTTGTGGTTTCCCTGTGGCAGTGATGGCTGGGCTGCGAGCACCAGGTTCTTTGCTATTATATTCAGGCCTAGATCTTGCAAATCTGTATGTGACATGACCAGAAATACAAGAGTTGGTGTGGGTAGAGGATGGGTGTTTAAGGAGACATGGGCATAAACATGATCCAGTCTATGCTAATAGGGGGGTTAAGTAAGCTCTACACTCCCCTCTCAGGCCTCCCTCCTACTACAGGGCAGAATCTCATTAATGCGAGACTGGGGTCCCCCATGCTCCCTGTCCTGCTCAGCACTTAAACTTGTAGCATCCTGTACCGGGCAACGTGGAAATAATCTGCTGTACTCTTAAAGAAACTGATCTGTCTTAAAGGGAAAGTCAGCTCCAGATTGATGCATCACGAAAACCGCACCGACGGTGAGAACTATTCAGCAGTGGAGCTCTGCCAACGGCCGCAACGGCCTTGCTGCTCAGCCAGCGATTTGTGTGCCTCAAAGAAACTGCTTCACACAACAAGAGTTTACAAAACCCAAAATAGTTTTATTCACTTTTTCAGATTTTTGCCTCGACGAAACATTTTGCAAACATGCTAAGGCTACAAAATGTCCAAGTTGACAAAGACATGCAATGCTGAGCATTCAATAAGTCACGGCTATAACTGGAGTGACCGCACCCACCTGGGCCCCGGGGCCCACAGAACAGGGATGGTGTACAGTAATCATGGTAACGTACCACACAGGACTCAGCAACCTGAGGTAGGTCTCTTTACAGTAAGAAAATAACTTCCTTCCAGTGTCACACCCTGATCAGCAGGAACCTGTTCAAAGTTGCAGAAGACTTTGGGGTGTTAAGTGTTAAGGTAATATGTGTGCAAGACCAAAACGAGAAATGCTGATGTATTATAAGGTTAGTGTAAGTGAACAGCTCGAAGGGTGAGTGTTATGTATGCCTATAAGAACCAACCTCAACCTGTAAGGAGCATTAGCAGCTTCAGGATAAATGATTCAGCTGGAGCAGCTCAGGAAAGAAAAGACTTTAGTGCCAGCAACCCAGGGTTTGGATTTGAACTTCAGAGAGCAATTGTTTTACTATAGGTTGTTCTATAAACATTTAGATCCTAGTCACCAGTTAGATCAGCAAAGCAGGAGTTCGGTTATTTTAATAGAAACAAAACCCAAACTCCATTGATACATGAGGGAATTGCCCCAGGACACTGCACGAGGAAGAGCTGCTGCATTCCCATCACTGCACCAGGACACAGTGATCGTGGAACTTTCCTGTGACCCAGAAGTGGTCTTCTCCCTGAACCACTCAGGAAATCATAAAAAAAGCTACCCTGGGAAAGCATCATTGGAAGCAGCTGCCACCATGAACATTAGTGATGCTCCAAACAGCTTTAACAATAGTTACGATGCAATAGAGTTACACCACAGAGCCCTTCCCCCTTGTGCAGGACGACAACGATGGGACATTGAAGGACACTACTGCAAAGCTTCACTTCCATTCAGACACGCAAAAAATCCGGCACTATGAAAAGACCAGCTGTAAGAGACTAAATGGTGTCTGATACAGTCTGATAAAGCCAGCTCTCTAGTACCGTAACCTGTACAAAAATTATAGAAAAGAATATGCACTGTTATTAATACAGTGCTCATTTTAATATAAAATAAACAGCTTACATTTCCACTGTAAATATAGGCTATGTACAGAATTATGTATAGATATAGCTACATGTATAAAGCTTCATTATAGGCCTCTGATACATTTATAACTATGGCTCCCTGAGCCACTTGTAGAGTGCATTTAGTAACAAAAAAATTTAGTAATATGAATATGGAATAAATACAATAAAAACAGGAAGAAATCTTACAGGGTTTTAAAAAGTCTCCGGTTTGACACATTGTGCTAAAAATTAAAAAGATGAAAAGGCAATAATCTGCTTTGACAATGAGGAGCAGGCCTGCCACAGGCAGGGATTGGAAACCTCCAAATTAAAGTGACTGTATCCTGAATTTTAGCCCTTGACCGCAACCTTGTTGTCTGCAGCAGCAAACATGGCATAGAAGCGCGAGTTCTCATTGGACAGAAGGGCAGGCGGAGTGTCGAATTCCACTACCTAAAACAAACAAGGTGGGGAGTTTTCATTAATGAAATTCAGCATAAAACAGGTTGCCACAACAGAGGGTATGCTAACATCATAGTGATGCATCAGGGGACTCAATGCAAGGGACTATGCCCAGGGCAGCTATATTCCAGGTCCCAATCCGACTCCCTGCCCACATCATCTCCTGAGGCCACACAGACAGACTGCATAATGCCAAGTTTGGAGCACCCCTTATTTGCTTAGCATCTTTTTTCAAATCATTCCATGGATGCCCACATGCTAGAAAGACTTCAACAGCTGACAGCCTCCTGGTTCATTATCCAGGCCTCCCTTTGCAGATCTGGCTTTAGCCTACTAATGGCATCTGCTTTAAGATTTTAGATTGTATTCTGTTAGGACTGAAACGTCTTTTACCTTCCCCCTTTCATTTTCTTACCACCGTCAAGAGTTTCCATTATTATTTTTTTCCTAGCATCCAACCCCACAGGAAGACAGAGTCCCTCCCCAAAGAGCATTGTTCTGACATAAATGAGCGGCACAGGATAAAGAGAGAGGAATGAAGAGCACCCAGTAATGGATGAAGGCAACAATAAGAGCGCATAATTATTCAGAGGGCACAGATGCCTCTTGGTGCCTTCACCAAATTAGTCTTAAAAACCTAGACATGGCTCCTGCTCCACGTGCCAGCTGGAGTTTTAATGAGAATTAGTTCTCCCAGCTCCCTACCAGCCCAGAGTGCAAGAGCGAACTCTGATGCCCAGCAGCAGGACAATGATAGGTGGCATGGTAACAGTCTATGCCTATTTGAAGGGTGTAAACATCAAGCAGGGATAGGAATTACTTAGACAGGGGTGTAACTTGGAGGAATGGGGAAAAATTAAGAAAATGTAGGCTAAACTTTAGGAAGAAAAAAAAGTTTCCTAAGATGAGACTGATCCAGCTGTGGAATAGTCTCCTGGGGGCCGGGGGTGCATATGTCCCGTCTCTGGGAACATTTCAAATGAGACTGGACAAAACACTAGGAATGTACAATAGTGAGCAACCCTGCACTGGCTCAGAGACAGACAGACTTGGTGGGACCCAACAGGTCTTTCCTTCTCTGACTTCTAGGACCACACCATATTCTTCACATTTGGAGTTTACTGTATAGAGCCCCTATATGAAAATCTGAAGCATGTCTCTCACAGCCAATTATTACCATAGGGCTGCACAACAGCGCCAGGGCAAATGGCACTGAACCCTACCGAGATGCAGGCAGCTCTTATACCGGTTAGAATTAATCTGTCTGTGGAGTTTCCAAGTGATGAGCTTGCTCCTACATACCTGCTTCTAGATGGGTTTGGTGTTTTTTAAGGAAAAGCGGGAGAAGGAACATTCATCCCCTTTGATCTCATCATGATGGAGCAGTCCCTTATTCCAACACAGAGAACTACTGTCACAGGGGTGAAAGAACATACAGCCACAAGTACCATGGCTTTCCATGCTATGGAGAGACAAGCTCAGCCTGGCTATGTAAGCAGCACCAGCAAGCAGGCTATACCTAGAGCCAAAGCAATCTACAAGAATGCCAGCCACAAAGGCAAAGTGCTACTAATTACCTGCCCTTGTGTTAGCACCATGATCCGATCAGAGCCCAGCACAGTGTGCAGGCGGTGAGCAATTGTTAGCATAGTGCAATCTGCAAATGCCTCCCGAACAGTCTCCTGAATCAGTACATCTGTCTCCGTGTCCATCGCAGCTGTTGCTTCATCTAGTATCAAAACCTGCAAACGGCACATAATGCAGGCTGTTACATTCTAGCTAACCCACTTCCCCCAAGTACACAGGCACACAGCGTGGTCTGAAGACAATTCTGCTGACTGCCATGACAACAAGGGTGACTGATAATCCTAATAATGCCTCTTGCACTTGAGAAGGGCATCTTGTGCAACTGCCTTGGACGCAGTCACTCCCTGGGCCTTGTTTGCTGGGAGCATTTTACGAGCGCCTGTCCCATGGCCCTATAACAGATGGGGCCGTCGCGTAGGGCTCAGACAGCAACCTTATTCAGTTTTATATTCCGCACCTGAATCTCAGATTTGAGCTTTAACCAGTGAACTATTCCTGAAGGAACAAGCACCTTCAGCACTCTCAGGAGAAGGCTTTTGGAGAGAGAAGGAGATGAATGGAGGCTAGGAAGTCTGTATCATCAATCAGCTGTCTAGGACTAAAAGCACTGTGCTGTGGACTGCTGGCTCCTTTAACAGCATTAATGCTGGTGTCTACCTTGTAGCAGCTCTCACTAGCTTATATCATACAGCTAGCCTGAGAAAGGAAGAGATTCCCACCATCCAGCCCTTGCTTAGCTCAAGACCATGCCCGCATTACCATAGATAGGTGACAATAGCTTGAACACTGCAACTCACATAGTATTTATTGTTCTCTTTAGTCTCCGCTTTGAAGTTTTCATACACAGAACTACAATTCAGAGACACTATTCCCCTCTACAGACTTCTGAGAATACCCCCCTCTCTCAAGCTTCCATGTTGCCACTCCCATCTAGAGTTAGTCAATATTGCTCCTTAGTAACCTGGAGGGGATCGCTGTTAAACAAGGACACCCTCTTTCTCTCCAGATCCAGACAACCACACTACTGGAATGGCAGCTCATCAAATCTCATTGGCTAAGCTAGGTGGGCATCGCTGGTATTTCATGTGATACAAGAAAAACCCAGGGTACTGCAGAGAGACGTGTGGGGATCTTAGATGAGACCACAGGTCCTTCCAAGCTTGCAATGAATCTGATGGTCTGAGTGATGGGGTGAAGGTGGGAAGGGGGGGGTGGGGAGGCACTGTGCTGATGGAGGTGCCATTTTTTGATGAGATATAAAAACTGAGGATGAGAAAACTCAATGAGAGCCACTTTTTAAAAAGAAAAAGGCAGTTTAACCCTGAGTCCTGGTCAAGTTCCACTTGGGTCCATCCATTCTGAGCTACCTAAAATCCTTTCTTCACTTAAATTATTATTCAGTTTCCCCTCCTAAAGGAACAAAAACCTTGATAATTTTTGGCAGCATAGGTCCCATGTTCCACTTCTAGGGGTTACATTTAAGTGGAAGAGGAAGTGATCCTTACACCAAAAGAAAATACTTCGATACTGTCAGGATGAATGGAGCAATGTAAAATATCAGCTCTGCAACAATCTTGGCGAGCACTAGCAAAGGCGGGGGGCGGGAGACAGCACCTAGTGCTGTCATGCAACAGGACAAAGCCACAAGCACAGCCTAAGACTCTAGCTGTTAAACAACAAATCTCTGGATACAGTATTTGGGAGACCTATGAATCGTAGGGTGTCCTGAAGAACTAACATCTGCCTAAGGAATGCCTTCCCCACTCTCCTGACCCCATATACTCTGTGGGTCACATTACTTGTTGGTGTAACTCCCTTGACATCAATGGAATTAGAACAGGGATGAATTTGGCCCACAGAGCCGTCTTCTCATGCTGCAGTGACTGTGACCTCTCCAGCTATTTCCCCTCCCGCAGACACTCACCTTACAGCGACGCAGCAAGGCTCTGGCTATGCACAGTAACTGTCTCTCCCCCACAGAGAAGTTTTCCCCATTTTCCATCACTTCCGATTCCAGTTTCATGGGCAGCTGAGCAACCTGCAGGGAAAGCAGGGGGAAGATTGAAGCCACTGTACTGAGATGTTGCACCACCACCACGTGAACAGGACAAGTCGCACTGCTGCTTCTCTGGAAATTCAATCCCACCACGGGGCTAAGAAAAGTTCCATCCATCCCGTGCCCCTCACCCTGGCGTCCAAGTGCTTCCCACTCCCTCCATCTTCCCGAAGAAACAGGTCGTACTAAAGAACCTACAGAACTAGAACCTGTTTAAACTAAGCAGGTCTGATAGCTTGAACATCTAGTCAGTCTGTCTGAAATGCCTCATGTATTTGATAATGCTACTGTGAATTTACACTAGAATTCTGGACATGTAGGGCTAGACTAGAATACCCAAATGATTTCAAGAGGTAACCTTGCAGTGACATTAGCTTAAAATAAGTGAACAAGTCTCATTCATAAAAGCCTACAGCGTATTCAGAAGTCACATCAGTATGAATACCCTGTCTCCTGACATCCTCCCCCATCAAGAGCAAACCCTGAACCTAGCCCTGTGCTGTGCAAGTTCCTACATTCTAGAGCCAAATAGGCAGCCTAATGCCATGTGACCGATCCACTGTGGGAAAAGGAAAGAGCTGAAGGTGAAGTGGCAATGAGACTTGCGGCAGATAGCAAGCACACACAGCAGATTTAGAGTTCACTATATGTGTACACACCCTCATCACATCACCAGAAAAGTGACACAAGCCTTTCCCATAAGCAGAAGAGACTGCAAGGACAGACTGAACTTTACCTGCAAGTCTTTAAAGCAGCAGTGGCTACTAGTGGGATACGCAGGTAAGATCTTTCTCTCTCTCTCTCTCTCTAACATAACCATACCCTTTCTCCTCTCTCCCACTGTGCATCATACTTACACACTCCTTCATGTGAGTCCTTTCCAAGGCATCCCAGATTTGCTCCTCACTGTACTGGTTGAAAGGATCCAGGTTTGATCTAGAGGAGGAGGGAGAAAATATAACAAGAATCTCTCACCAGTTCAACACTGAATGGCAAAACTGTGGAGTTCTAACCCCTCAGCATGGACAGCTCGTATCCACCCAATGCAGCAACAGAATTCACACCACAGAAGTCAGGCACTCCTGGCACACCACGGTTAAAATGGCCAAAAAAACTAAAAAGGTGGAAAAAACCCACAAAAAAGCAAGAATCTAAGGGAGATTTAAAGTGGGAGGCTACCTGTAAGACAACACAAAGCAATGATCATGCCCAACTCAGAGTCTCTACCAATACCCAGCTTGAACTCAGATTTCACTTGCTTCTGTGTCACAAGCTTGTTATAGTTTTAAAAGCCTGTTAGAACGGTTATACTAAAATGAAAGGTTGGAAGCGTTCTAACTAGACCACCACTCCTAGGCTCTTGCACTACACACACCGATGGCAGGAGCAGGCCAGTGCCAGAAGGCCCAGCTTCTGCTCCCAAACCAGCATATCGCACCAGGTACCACACACAACAGCAAATGGCAATTCCGTGGCACCCAGATTTCTGAAGCTTCTGCTGTTTCCTAGGATCAGGATTTTAGTCAGTTTCACTTTCCTGCTATCCACACATGGTGCAAAATGTAATGAGAAAATGAACATAGGAGAAGGGATGTGTATGCCACAAAAGAATCAGCCAAGATGAACTGCTGGATGCTACACTATTGAGTCACTCTAGTTAGTGCTCTGGGGGGAGATCCACTGCTTGGGACATTTAAAATTAGACTGAACAATACACCACAGAAATAATCTTTCAAGGTTCATGTCAATCTAATGGCACTTTTCGATCTCCATTGTCTATGGTTTTACTAACCTCACAGTTCCACTGAATAACACAGGCTCCTGAGGGATTATTGAGAGTTTGCTGCGGAGATCTGCTAAACCAATGTCATTGATTTTCACTCCATCGATTTTAATACAGCCTCCAGACAGTTCAACGAGACGAAAGAGTGCCATTCCAAGTGAGGACTTCCCTGCATGGATGGACGGGGGGGAAGGAAAAAAAAAAAAAAAGTCAGCCAGTGGTTTTTGGGAGCAACAGCTCCGTATAGCTGGTACTGTAGGGACAGAGACAGTTTAAAAGAATAGAAGTGTTTCAAAATATTGATACAAAGTGGCCTCCAAACAGTTCTGGGTGGGTCTAATCCAGGCTGGGCTTCAAAATCTTTAAAATCCTAAACACCAATTCCTCATTTAGAAACAAGAATACTGAAACTTAGCTATTCATTTGATATCTTCCTACTCAACTGCCGTTTTAAACGAACAGCATCTTTCACATTACAGGCCTCTTAAGAAGATTTAGGGCCAAATGTGGCTGCCATATCTATGCAAACTCCTCCCAGCAAAACCACAACAAGCAGATTTTAGGGGAACAATTTGGCCATTGAAAGAAAGAGTTGGATAGCTATATGTTGGCTGAGTAGACAAAAATAGTTGCTACTCGATGCTGGGCAACAGCCGTAGATGACAGAAGAGGGGTTAATTAGTACTGTGTTGGCCAGAGCGTAGCTGGGTTTTCCCTCTTCAAGAGGGATTATTTTTTGTTCAAGTCTTCGTCCGTGTGGATCCCACTCAAGGTGTGCAAGTGGGATCCACACAGAAGGCACATGGCACACCTTGAATGGGATCTGCACAAACAATTCTGAAGAACCAGTTACATAAGGTAAGTAAACCGTTCTTGTCCAGCTGGACATCTTGCATCCCATTCAAATGCCTTCAGCTCAGATCCTGAAGGAAGCATCTTCACAGTGGTGCAGAGGCTTTCACATCAATAAGAGCTAACCAGTTATACCGTCAAGCCTGCCAGCAAAGTTATTTAATTCCACCCAAAGCTCCTTCTCACCTGACCCCGTCCGCCCCACGATGCCAATCTTTTCCTTGGGTTTAATGGTAAAGGACACTTTCTTAAGCACCAGTGGGAGATTCTCTCGGTACCGCATCTCTGCGTTTTCAAAGACAACTTCGCCTTCTTGGGGCCAGTCCAGAGGGGGAGCTTTATTCTTAATTCGAGCTGGAGCCTCCAGAGAAAGGGTCTTTAAAAACAAAAACAAGACCGAAAAGTCTAGTTTCCAGTCAGCAAAATGCATCAACATGGCAAATCGTTTACTGCAGTTCTTTACGGGAGTTGGTTTCTTTGTATTGTAGATTTTTCCCCTTCTTTTCTCACTGCTAAGCTGGGGAGGGAAGCTGTGCCCCCAAAACTGATCCCAGGTCCCTTGAATGGTGCTCTGCATTTCCCCACTACAGGGTCAGCCCCACATGCTGCTTTAAATGCCACCTTAATGAGCATTTGAGGAAGGCAATGTTGCCTAGTGGCAAAGGCACCAGATTAGGAGTCAAGAGACCTGAGTTCAATTCCTGGTTAGAACATAAGAATGGCGACACTCAGTCAGGCCAAAGGTCCATCTAGTCCAGTATCTGACAGGATACTTCCGACAGGTTTCAGAGTAACAGCCGTGTTAGTCTGTATTCACAAAAAGAAAAGGAGTACTTGTGGCACCTTAGAGACTAACCAATTTATTTGAGCATAAGCTTTCGTGAGCTACAGCTCACTTCATCGGATGCATACTGTGGAAACTGCAGAAGACATTATATACACAGAGACCATGAAACAATACCTCCTCCCACCCCACTCTCCTGCTGGTAATAGCTCATCCAAACTGACCACTCTCCTTACAATGTGTATGATAATCAAGGTGGGCCATTTCCAGCATAAATCCAAGTTTAACCAGAAAGTCTGGGGGGGGGGTAGGAAAAAACAAGGGGAAATAGGCTACCTTGCATAATGACTTAGCCACTCCCAGTCTCTATTTAAGCCTAAATTAATAGTATCCAATTTGCAAATGAATTCCAATTCAGCAGTTCCTCGCTGGAGTCTGGATTTGAAGCGTTCTCCGACTGGTTTATGAATGTTATAATTCTTGCCATCTGATTTGCGTCCATTTATTCTTTTACGTAGAGACTATCCAGTTTGACCAATGTACATGGCAGAGGGGCATTGCTGGCACATGATGGCATATATCACATTGGTGGATGTGCAGGTGAACGAGCCTCTGATAGTGTGGCTGATGTTACTAGGCCCTGTGATGGTGTCCCCTGACTAGATATGTGGGCACAGTTGGCAACGGGCTTTGTTGCAAGGATAGGTTCCTGGGTTAGTGGTTCTGTTGTGTGGTATGTGGTCGCTGGTGAGTATTTGCTTCAGGTTGGGGGGCTGTCTGTAGGCAAGGACTGGCCTGTCTCCCAAGATTTGTGAGTGTTGGGTCATCCTTCAGGATAGGTTGTAGATCCTTAATAATGTGTTGGAGGGGTTTTAGTTGGGGGCTGAAGGTGACGGCTAGTGGTGTTCTGTTATTTTCTTTGTTAGGCCTGTCCTGTAGTAGGTGACTTCTGGGAACTCTTCTGGCTCTATCAATCTGTTTCTTCACTTCTGCAGGTGGGTACTGTAGTTGTAAAGAGAGTGGTCACTTTGGATGGGCTATTACCAGCAGGAGAGTGAGCTTGTGGGGGGGGGGGGGTGAGAAAACCTGGATTTGTGCTGAAAATGGCCCAACTTGATCATCATACACATTGTAAGGAGAGTGATCACTTTAGATAAGCTATTACCAGCAGGAGAGTGGGGTGGGAGGAGGTATTGTTTCATGGTCTCTGTGTATATAATGTCTTCTGCAGTTTCCACAGTTTGCATCTGATGAAGTGAGCTGTAGCTCACGAAAGCTTATGCTCAAATAAATTGGTTAGTCTCTAAGGTGCCACAAGTACTCCTTTTCTGTCTTCCGACAGTGGCCAATGCCAGATGCTTTAGAGGGAATGAACAGAACAGGTAATCATCAGGTGACCCAATCCCGATCACCCATTCCCAGCTTCTGGTTCTGCTATTGGTTTGCTGGGTTACCTTGGGCAAGTCACTTCCCCCTCCTCTTGCCTCAGTTTCCCATCTGTAAAATGGGACATTTTATTTTTAATTCAAGCTTTATTTTTGTAAAAAGTGCAGATGGAAAATGCTAAGAGCTAGATACTGTTTATAGACAGAAACCATGAAGTTCTTGGGAGCCTGCAGGGAGATTTTATGGCTGTGGGACACAGCAATGGGACACAGCAACTATCTTCAAATCACAATTTTACGGCAATGCTACATAGTGCCATAGAAATGCTGATTCACCCACATTTGCTGTGCCAGGGTCACGTATTAGTTTTGCACATGGGTCAAGCGTGATCTGCATTTACAAGGTGGATAAAACATGAAATTCAACGAGTAGTTCCCCTCAAACTTCATCTGCCAACCCACCGGGCTGGCTCCTTGCCCTTTCCTTTTGTTGCTACACTTGGCACCCTGTCAGAGCCCTTGCTAAGTAGTTATAAACATCACATTCCATAGAAAACAAAAATTAAGAATCAGATGCAATCCATGTGATGGCACATTTCTCTTTGGTACGTTTCAAAATGTGAGTAATTGCCACTTTCCCCAATTTCTTCCAAGAGCATCTTCTTGCTAGAAAGCAGAGATTTGGCTAGTGGACACAGTAGATCTACTGGTGTTCAAAAGGGGTGCTGCTCAATGACCGTAGTACTGTATTTCCTTGAACTAGGTGCTAGTAAAAGAAATCTGAACAGCCACATTGAAAAGATGCCAAGCCTAGGGTTTCATGGGGCACAGAAGCTGCTGGCAGCTTATTTTCTAGCACACAGATACCCATGCCATCCCCAAGATGGAGAACTGAGGCTCTTTGTTTGCTATGGTCAAAGATACAGAAAGCCACGGCTAGCACACAGCAAAAACTGTGATGGGAAATGACAACAAAAGTCAAATATGCTTTATATTGCAATCAAAACAGTTTTAAACAAGTTCATGATACAATGACCATTCAGACAGCCAACAGGGTAGGAAATCATAGAGTTGTCTTGCTCAGTAGCAAGCCGTCCAGGGTGACACAAACAATGACTTTACAAAACCCTATGAAAGGCCTGGGTTTTGTCCCTGAAGACATGGCCATGACAAAAACAGCACCGCTCAGTGAGAGCTACACTTGGCCATTCACAGGGGGAAGGTACAGAAATACCTGGGATGGTTCCCTCAGCTTCTGCAGGTAGAAAGCGTCACCTCGGATGGCTGCACAAGATTGCTAGTTTCCTTTTGTTTCTTTGTGTAGCTACAAAATTAAACTAATGTTTCTTTCCCCTGCACATGCAGTCTCTAGAATAGAACAGGATAAACTATCCCACATATGGACTGCTTAAAGGCCTGGAATTTCCAGAGGATACATGTCTATGGCGATTGTTTGAGATTGCTGACCAACTCCTCAAACGGCACAAGGGGAGCCGCACTCTGCGACTCCTGTGTCTGTGGACCTGAAAAAGAGGCTAGTCTGCAAACCCACATATCAGACCCACTGTACAAGCTTCTCCGGGACCCCTCTCTTCCCACAGTACCAACACAGAGAGCCCACTGTAGTGTAGGAAAAGGTGTGGAGCAGGATTTACTGCTACCTTGAGCAACAGTAACTTGCTATACATTTAGCATGGCAAGTTGCACATCTGTACAAGGACAGCATGTTGTTTAGTCGCTGTCCTGACTCATCCCCGTCCATCTCCCCCTCTCAGCTGTCTTAAGGTTCTCAGCTGCCAACTTCAATTCTGGAAAGGATTCCACAATTTTCAAAATATATTTTACAGCAGACAGCTGTGTGGAAAACAAGAGTGACTCAATGGGGACACAGTGACTTTAAACGCCGAGCAAGCAGAGTCAAGTCTTAAAAGAGCCACTAATAAAGTAAACCTTTCAGACCCTGAAGTGACGCAAACATGCCAGAGAGTGGGTATTATGCAGCTGCCCTAAAATATTGGATGGATTTCCTGCAGTGAGCCCTTCTCACCCCCACATTTCCTTCCTTCTTGCTGCAGGACTCCTTGCAAACATTCAGAGTGTAATTACGCTTCACTGCAACTGGGCAGAAGCCCTGTAAATTTATTCACCAAGCAAATGAATTCTTAGGCCCCAGTCCTGAAAACACTAAGCATGTGTTTAACTAAGTGCAGCACTAGCCCCCGGTGAAGTCAATTTTAAGCACATGCATGTTTGCAGGAGCAGTGCCTTATTTCCTATTCTAAAGCAGGTTCCAATGCAGATACAGGCCAGCTCTCCTTCCGCTCATGTCAAGAGCATGAACAGCAACAAAGAATTGCACAAGAGAGTGAGAAGGTGAACTGATGCCTTACCTTGATATAGTGATCAATCCTCTCCACTGAGGTGAAGCGAGCCTCTGTTTCTGAGGCCAGTCTGACTGTGAACTGGAATAACCCTGTTAACTGGGAGGGGGAAGAGACAGGAACTGAACCATTCATTTCGCAGAATTCTACTGGATTTGTTCATTCTTAACATGTCTAAGAGCTTTTCATAATCAATACCCCACAGAACTTGGATGCCTTGATGCAAAATAACCTCACTTGTGGTAGCTTAATCGTTAATTTTAGAAGGCTTACAGTCCCCATCAATAATTCTTTATTACCTCACCTACCTCATCTCTCTAATATCCTGGCACTAACATGGCTACAACATTGTATAATATTAAGCTCTTCATTTTGTAGTTTCACCTTATTACAAGAAGGGGGCATAAAAAGAAGGGGGCATACAATGGAACTAACCTCTATGTATTCTAAGCACTACTACCATAAACTAAAGATCACAGTAACACACCTCATCAAGCCATCAGATTGGCTAACGTGCGTGTTACTTCTCTAGAAATATCCAGGAAAGAAAAATGTGCAAATATTCTATCAAGTGCCCAAAACAGCTTCCACTCTAACATTAAAAGAGAGAAATTCAGCCACCAACAGCAACAATCTCAAGCATGACTCCCCTCCCAGCCTGTCCCTAATCACTTGGAAAGGCCCTAATCCTTGATCACTATTGCTCCATTATCAACAGAAGCATCAGTCTCTCTGCCCTCTCCCACAACACTGCATTAAGCAAAAACTTTTCAGTAAGACATTATTGTTACCTACACCAAGATGCACCATGGTTAGAGATTCAGACAGATTCTAGAAGACAGATGTGGACAGCACCTCACCTGCACAGCATAAGAGATGGCGAGCCCAGAGTATGCAGGAGGAATCTGGCCATGCATTAAGACAATCATCAGGCCGGTGGTTGTGATGAGGGCGATGCTGATAACATCTAGTCGTATGGCCAGCCAGCGCATTGCACAGCTGAACAAGTAAAATGGTGCTTGATTGTCATCCAGCAGCTCTTGGTACCTGGAAGCAGGTAAGGGAGAGATTTCTAGAGGGGCAGTTGCACCACTTTGAAGCTTTGTATTTAACTATGACACTTCTAATACTGCTGCACGAGACTAATATCAGAACTCATCTGGATGGACTAATCCTGGTTGTTGCCTGTCATGCAGAACACACTCCAAACCAGGCCTAGGGGTAGGGGATTCGCAAATCCTTTTATCCTCTGGCCCCTAAATCACATAAGGGATCTGCTGATCTTTGTGGTTCTCAAGCCAAGAACAAGCCAACATAAACAACAGCAAACCACAAGGGATGCCTCAGCATTCACTAACATTATAGCAACTCCTTTCCCCACATAAACCGAGCAGCATCTTCCAGGAGAAACCCAATAGCTACAAGCTACTAATCCCATAAAAGCTACAGTGCCACAGAACACTGAGCGTACAAGTACTATTTCAAGAGATATTACAGCACATTGATAGGATTTAATGAGACTAGATGATTAAAACAGATATTAGCATCGGATTTGTAGTTCCAGCTCTGTGTAACCAAGGAAATGCAATTAATGGAAGATGGTTTTGAAGGGCTCACAAGACCAGCTGCCAGTTTTTCAGGTCCTGAAACAGTGGTTCATGCAAGTCCTATCCCATGCTAACGAACTCCAGGCTGAGTGCTGTACTGACCTGTGCAGGAATTCCTGCCTTTTGTTGTAGGCGTGGATTGTGGAGAGACCCTGTATACTAGACGTAATATGAGACAGAAACGGAGACTGCGTGATGTTGTCCTGGCGCTTCAGCTCACGAATAAAGACTCTGGAAGAGAGGAAGGAGCAACTCTGATGGACGCACACAACCATCCATACTACACTACACCAGCCTGAAGAATACATTGCCCAATTAATTTAAGATAGAGAGGCTCTGACCCATTAAAGCGACTGGTGAGCTTACCTAGATACAACATGCAGGATTGTGAAGAGGACGGTGAGGGGCACCACTGCTACCATAAACCATGGGAAGACCCCAGCGATCACCCCGGCACAGAAGAACACCAGGATGACATTCTGAATGAACATTTCAGCTTGAAATGGCAAACGGACATCAACTGGAAAAGATGGGAGAGAAAGAGGGAGGTCTTGGAAACAGGGAGCCAAATAACCTAAATAAAGCAATTCAGTCCAGCTTCTACGAAGTCCAGGATACTGGTTTCCAAGACTAATTTAGGTATAAAGCCTTGCTCTTTAATGAGTGTTTTTGTCTTCTACAATGCTAGTGATCTTTGTAATTGCTCCTCCCGTTCCCACCCCACCGGTAAGGTCACTGCTGCAGCATTGGCCATTAAACTCTTTGCTCTTAACTTGCCATAAAAAAAGGCATCAAGGTGGTTTGGATGGGAACAATAAGGTGGCAGGTCTGGTAGCAACCACGAGCATCAGGACTGGACTGGAGTCCCCAGGACCAACCTTACTACACAGGGCATGGCTGAGCCTTCAAAGCCTGCCAGTCTCCTTCCTTCCAAAACAATTTAAGAGCTTCTAGTGCACAGAGAAATGAATATTACTTTTATTTTGGGGATGAACACATAACAAAAAAAACATGCAATAAAATCAATTTTATCCTAGTAATCCTGTGGGCTAGTTACTAGCAGTACCCCAGCACTGACTGGTGGGTGTCCATATGCACTGGATTTAGATATGAAATTGGTTTGCTATATTTCTTTTTGGGTTGGTCTGATTTGGGGCTTTTCCATTCACAGGAGACAGCCTATAGCCTAACCCTGGCATGGCCCAATTACTGATTTGTCTATTTCAAATATGCCACGTGCACCAAAGGCTTCTAATCTTCATCTCTGCAGCCAGTGACTGGCATGCACAAGTGAGTTAACTGGAAGGTCTGAATGCAGACTGTGATGTGTTACAGAGGACAGAGAGGGACACACCTTCATCCATATCTTTGGAGAATCTGTTGAGAATCCGCCCAGTGGGTGTAGTGTCAAAGAACTTCATGGGGCTGCGAAGAATTCGTCGGAAGAGCTCATCATGGAGCCTGGAGGAAGCTCTAAGTGTTCCCTGGTAACACAGCAAAGGTTACTGGGGTTGTGTAGGGATGTCTGGCTATGCTGTCATTCACATCACGCCCACCGCCAAACAACTGAACTGGCTTACTGTGACCAAGGGGCCGAACCTCGCATCAGCCACGACCCAAAAGCAAATCTCTGCTCTTGCAGTCTTGAAGGCAGCTACAGAGTCTGTGCTGCTATGCGTTGGAAGGAAGATAATAATCCAAAAGAGGTTTTAACAGTGAAGAAGGTAGTAGCCCCAGGTGATAGAAGGTTGCAGTCAACCCAACTCATGCTTGGGCTGGCCCAAATTCAGGAAGTCCTTCTTGGGAGCTGAAGGCAGCCTCCTCACAATAATACCAAGAGGAGAGAATCAGAATGCCAGAGGCCCCAGCCATGCAGAAAGAGAGGGAGGGAAACACAATTGGCCTTGGTGCGTACCTTGACAAAGACAACCCCACGAACAGCTTTCAGAATCAACATGACTCCCATAGAGAGCGCATAGATGCCGGCATAGTAGCGCATGTGAGGGTTATCTTTCATACTGTTGCTCACAACAGTTTCATTTCCCAACATCACGGTGGTGTTCTGTGTGAAATCCAAGATCCCAGTTACATGGTTGTAGAAGACAAGAGCAGGCCAGAGGCTCACTGTGGCTGGGGCAATTTGATGACTCTCTTTCTTAAGTATTTTAAAACTTTCTTTTTTTTTTTTAAATAGGCTTCTTTTTTTAAAAAAAAATTTCCATGGAAAAAAGAACCTGGCCAATCTGGAGTAGCAGAGAAATCCAAATCCTCTCACACCCACCCTAAAAGGGAAGCTCGAGTAGAAAGCGAAGATCTTTTTAACTGACTCAGTTACATAGCCACCGTCTGCCTATGTACCCACCTACAAACCCATTCCAGCTGTGCCCCAGTCAGGATCAGTGCTCCTTTATGCAAGGCACTGTATGAACACAAGATGATCCACCCCTTTTGATTTAAGCCAATGTCCCTTTAATCTTTACTGCAGCTGCACTCTGGACTGAGTATTTAATCTATAAATTAGGTCTATCAATACACCCAGATCTCTCTCTCTACTCTTAACTAATTCCGTGGCATTTAACGATAGGTTTCTTGGGTGTTATTTCCACCCAAGTGCACCAGTGTATGTTTAGGCACACGGCATTTCAATTTGTAGCTCCATCCCCCCATTTTATTATCGTCAGTAAATGAAACAACTTTACACGTTCTAGCCTTATCTCAGTCATTAATACAATACTAGAGCATACTGATTAAAATAAAAACCACTCTTCAAACGTCCATGAAATACACACACTAATTCCAACCCTCTTTTGCATTAGTTCTTTAGTCTCCTGAAATAATCTCTCTAGCTGTATTTGGGGTATTTAAGGTTTCATGTGAAATTTTGTCTAGGAACTTTCTGAAAAGTCCAGAGATACTTAGT
This sequence comes from Lepidochelys olivacea, assembly GCF_965140295.1. NCBI lineage: Eukaryota > Metazoa > Chordata > Testudines > Cheloniidae > Lepidochelys > Lepidochelys olivacea. The sequence goes on from NC_140419.1 coordinate 7,752,847, forward strand.
TCATATAGTCCAGTATCCTGTCTTCAACACTGAACAGCAAACAGATTCTTCCCAAAAAGGAGCAAGAACCCTACAGTAGGGAAATGTGAAATAATCTATGCCCCACACTCACCCCTTGAAGGACTCACCCTAATCCCTAGTAGTTAAGGGACTTTCTTAAACCCTGAAGCATGAGGTTTTTATTCCTCCAAAACTCCTTGTTTGTATTAACTGTTATAATGCTGAATACTCCTGTTACACATATAAACCCCCAATCACCATGAATTTTACTTTAGACCCACATTTCATTTTGCAAACTAATCACATTGGGACAACAGTTGCTGTTTTCCAGCTCCTGGGTACTTCTGCAGTATCAAAGTCGCCCTAAAAATAATGGTTAACGATTTGACTATATGAGCCCTAATCTAGTCTTGTTCACATATGGTACTTGATGTTTTACTGACCTTCATCTTTGCCAGATACTTGCTCAATAATTTCAGGCTCCTATTTTTAGTCATTACTACACAGGCACATGCATCAGGAGCGGGCTGTTAATACTCTCCTCAAATACAAAGTTATTGTCCCTTAGTAGCAAAGCATTCCTGTCACTGTATAAAGGGGCAGTGCTGCAGGGAGGGTGGGGGGAGCCTGTGGGGGTCATAGGCACCCCAAAATTTGCCTGAGCCACCCCTCCCCAGAACTGGGCACGCAGCTCCCACTGTGACAGTCGCCCCTTCTTTGGGAACCTGATCCATGACTGGTGGGGCGCTTGGGGAGCTCACCCACTGCCATGCTCAAGGTGGCCATGCCCAAGGGGGTCTCTGCTGAGCTGGAGAGGGGGGACTGGGAGCCTATCTGTGCTGGTGGCTCTGGCTCAGGAGTGGGAGCTGCAGCTGTTGCTATACTGAACAAGCGCTCAGGCTAAAGGGACAGCACGCAACACACACCCTCTCACATACGCACACACAGTTGTCCCGTCTCCCCCTCCCCCAACCTCCATTTGGCAGTGCTTTATTTATTTTGTGCTTTTTTTGTGTTAATTGCCAGTTCATTTAGTTAAAAGCCAAACTGCTTTTGTTACTTGAACAAAGACTTTGGTTCATGGAGGTGAACAACAGTAACAGGAAGAGTGATCCCCTCCGCCAACAAAACAGCTTTACCTATGTTTTGAATTTTCAGAGTGTATGCATTTGATTGGCTTTTGGTCTGATGGAATGGAAATATGGGCTCTAGCGGCTAGGGAATAAAGGTGTACTTCAGTTTTGGTCGGTTGTTTATTTTGTTTTAAACAGTAGGGAGTGTGCGTGTTGTTGTTGTTTCGGGGTCTTTTTGGTATGTGCAAATGGCTAATTTTAAAATAGAATGCAGTAAATTGTCCAATTTAACGTAATTAGCTATTAGTATTATTTAGCCAGTCATTTTTCCCCCCAGAAGTTTGCATTTGTTTACTGTTAATATTATTTATTTATTGATTGATTGACGTAGGCTTTTTCCTGTTTATTTCTGATCCTCTCATTTTCCTGTCCTCCATCGTAGTTAAGCACCCCATTGTTTACTTTAACAACCCTCGCTCGTTGTGCTCCACTGCGCCTAGTCATGTGAATACATACTTTACCTTCCCTCAGTTGCTTCTTATTAAAAAAAGAAAAGTGCAGGGTTTTTTTTTTCTTGCAGCTAGTTTAGAACAACTGGTCATTTATTCCCACTGGTTTGGACATCCAGGCTGGAACTCCAATGAGGATTACCAGTATACCAGGGATGAATTTTATATAATTCACACAAGCTGCCTCTCCACCACCTCTTTAAATGCCAGTCAAGTTTCACCAACCGGGCTTTTTGCTAACACACACACACGCACACCAGGTTATTTCACTTAATAAGGTTCTTCTCTGTCATAAATGACCTTCAGATCTTTAAATGTATCCACTCTCAACCTAAGCCCCGCCAATGGAGAAAATGCTGCACCATCCTAGGTTGTCATCCCCATCTCCCAAACTATTCCCAATACTCATTTTACTTAACAGTCATCTCCTTTGACAATATAAAAGTGTTATCCCACCAGATGTCCAGGTCACAGTGACAGCAAAGCAATGGACAAAATTAGCTATCGCACTTGTTGCTTGAATACTGTAAAGTAGCCACCCCCCACTGCACTGCTCTGCTCCCATTCCTTACGTCGACAGAGCCGAGGAAGAAGGGGCCAACACCAGACTGCATGAGCTGCTGACTATTTTCTTTTCCCCCCGTAGATTTCTGTAAGGCTCAGGGGCTAGCTTCTTTCAGATGAGATCATCTCCCGAAGAGCCCTCCTAACTATCTTCCTTTATGAAGTAGAGTTAGATTTGTCCTAGACTACCCCAAGCAATCCTAGGAAGGTAATCCCCCCCGCCTATTAGAGAGAGTTAGAAGTTCCGATTTCTCTTACCCCGCTGCCTTGCTTGATCCAGTAACTCAGCCACCAGTTGCTGAACGCCATGCTGCCCACATTCAGCACAAAGAGTGCCATGATGATCAGGAATGCAACGGGGCCTCCAGCTGCCTGGATATAGGTGCCATAAACAGACCAGGGGACAGAGCCTTTGCCCTTCTCTTCCAACTGCATCAACTGGCCTACGAAATACAATGGGACAAAAAAAGGGTGAGGGGAGAAGAGTTGCTTCATAAGACTTTAAAAAGTTGTTTACTTCACATATAAGGGATTGTATCACCATAGACCCATAGGAGGAACACTCGCTGTACAGCAGTGGTCCCCAAACTCTGGGGTGTGCCCTCCTAGGGGGTGCAAAGGAATGTTCCACTCTGCCCCCAGCTGCGACTCTGCTCCAGCCCTGCCCCCCCAGCCACAGCTCCGCTTCCAGCCATGGACTCAGCCTCAGCTCCCGGCCCCAGCTTCTGGAGGGGCATGGACAGATTCCATTATGGGTAAGAGGGGCACAACAGAAAAAAGTTTGGGGACCACTGCTGTACAGAGTAGTTCTGAGAGCCTAGTTGTTACTTTGCACACAGAACTCAAAGATTCAAGCAATAGAAGAAAGCCACAGAAGACATTTCAATGGCAGAGTCATGAACAGCCTGGAAAGTATGTGAGGGCTCAAACAACATGAGACTGGTGCCAAAATCAGCATCTTTTGATCCTCACCAGTTTATTGTTAACAAAAAAGACGCTGATGGGGAAGATCAGAGCTTTCCATTCTTTATGCCCAGATGCTGCTTCCTCCCCAGAATTAAGCATGCCAGTAGGTAAACACAAATGCCCCTCTTGCAACAGCAGGGAAGAGAAGTGTGGGAGGTAGGGATGCTGATAGCTAAAGCCAGCAACATGTCACTTGCTGATTACAGCTGACTGTGCCAACTTATTTAAACTGGAATAGTGCTGAACAGACCATCTCGTATTTCTAATGGATGGTCACTGGTCGTCCAATACACGTGTACTATGTGCTATCGGCAAGACAAGTGACCAAGATGCAGGGCAGCTTTCAGAACTTTTGAGCTTCAAAAAGTGAACATTTCAGGGTCACCAATGTATGCTATGATAAAAAAGTCAGAAATCTGATTCCACGGTTACCTTCCTCCTTCTTCACCACTTTCTCCTTCTTCACAGACCCGGCTTTGGCGCTTTTATCCTGGTTTTTTTTTAACGAACTGCTTGTGCTCTTCTTTACATTAATCTGTAGAAAACAAGCTACACTGAAACATACTAAAGCACTTGTTCTTAACCTATTTACCACTGTGGGCTGTGTCTGCAGCTCTCTCTGGGTTAAGTAGGGTGCATCCACACAGTACATATATTACCTATATGGCCCTGAGGAGGTCACATGGGCCACAGCTGTGTCCTGACTGGGCCACAGGTTGAGAACTACAGTACGAGAGTCATCTATTTTTTCAGACAGATATTGAGTTCCAGTAGCTTAGTGTACATACCCAGACAGGACACTCACTGGAAAGAATGCTTGTCCACTATGCATGATTTCACTAAGACTGACTGACAACCACAGACAGAGTAAGTTCTCCCCTCCTATTGTCCTGTGCTGTTATCTGTTTGTACTGTGGTAATGTCCAAAGGCCCCCCAATCAGGATGAGAGTCCCACTGTGCTAGGTGCTGCCAATGCACATGGGAGGATACAATCCCTCTTTCAAAGAGAGTCTACAATCTAATCAAGACATCTTTCTCAGAAACCTCCCCAAGCTCCCTTCCAAGAAGGTACATAGGAGCTGATAGTCTCTTCCAGATACAGTGTTGCTCCCAAGACAGCCTAAGCAGGCATTACAGAGCAAAGTGAGAGCCTTACATCCCCAGACACTGAACGCACAACCTCTGAGAAGCACACACAGAGTTACTGTTCTAAACCTGGGTCATTCTCCCAAATAAGGAAGTTACAATCTGCGAACAGAATGTATATTTCAATTTTCAGGCTAACCCCACTGAAACCCTTATACGTCTTCAGGACCATCTTCCCAGGCTTTATGCTAAAAAGAGATCATTCACACTTGTCAAACCAGAGAGAATATCTATCTCCATTGAGCCCTTTCTTCCAATTCCATACGGACTACAAATCCACTGCCCATTCCATGCGCTCGTGCTTATGGAGAGGTAATGGAGGCCAGCCAAGTAAGCAGGTTGGAGAATCTCATATTAACCAGGATTGCTTTAATTTAAAAATGACAGCACCACACTCGTCACAGCACTGAGAAAGACCATGTGAGGTAACTGATTATATTCATTCCTCTGCCTCTTCCATCAGCACTACCAAGAAGAAAATCCAATCAAGCACCTCCTACCACTAAACCCATCTCCAACCACATCACGATTCCATCTCACCAGCATGTCTTGGGTCTGATGTCTGTAAGAGGCATGTATTCAATCCATGAATGACCGGCCTCTTGTCTCTTGATAAACACACCAGGTTATTTTCCTAATCTAATTCAATTAAGATAAGGGCACTGATTTCTGTTAAACATTCAGAACAAAATTCTGAAAACTCTCTCCAATAAAAAGCAAGAACACTGCTACCTCCCAGGCATGGCTGTTGAGGAAAATACTGTGGGGAGAGGATGAGAGTGAAATGTCACACTTTTAACACTGTAGAGACAAACTCAATCTCCCACTGAATGGTTCCTGCTTGAAGCCATTTCGGTAATTGCATTAAAGGGTGGCCAGCTGACTGAAGTGCAGCACACAAATCCCAGTTTCATTTACGGCAATTCCTCCTCAGCAGGCCCCAGTAAAAATTTTTTTTTGGCCCGTTTCAATCAGAAGATGACGACTCGTCTGGAGTTAAATTCCAGCATTTTGCTGAGTAGGACTTTTGGACAAGTAATGTTACTTCTGTTGTGTCTCAGTCATCTCACGTTAGAAAAATGGGTAAGAAGCCAGGAAGAAATATAAAACCAAGAGCTGGACTGAGCTGAGCTAACTTGGGAAGATACCATCTAAAAATGAGATGCCCATTGAAGAAAGGGATATGTATCCTCCTGTGAGCACGACAGCATAAACCAATACCTTTCCTCCATATTAGATCAACTAGTTCAGGGGCAGTACTGCATGAGAGAGGCACTCCAATAGAAAACAGCCTGCAGCAGATTCAAACTGCCAAATCATCATAGCAAGTCATTTTCCAAACTTCTTTCAAGTGACTAAGAACGTGGTTCATCTGAATTCTAAGTACAGGCATCAGTCAGAATATTTTAAAAAATGGAGTGGAGTACCTCAATATGTGGTGCCTCTCCCAGCTGCAGGCTATTAAAAATCACAGCATAGTCGCCATTTAAGTTCATCAGTCCCTCATGGCTTCCTCTTTCTGTGATACAGCCCTCTTTCATAACGATTACTTCATCACAGTCAACAAGATACTGGAGACAATGAGAGTGAGAACATGGCTTCATTATCTCAGATTGTCAGAAAAAACACACTTGAATTTTCTCAGTAAATAGCCTTCTGGACATGAAAGTCAGTACTCCTCCGCGCACACCTGATTGATTAAGAACCCTGTACTGATTAGAGCACTGTGATTACTTCTACAGTACATATAAAACACAGCTTGCGTGATTTAACAATTACTTTCTGCAGAATGTTGGGGAGATGCATTCAGGCGGCTTTGAACACTAAAAATTAAGACATACCAGTTACAATGAGTTTTATCAGCAGAACAGGTGACAAGACCCCAGTCTCAGAGTACATTTATTTACAACACTAGGCTGGATTCACCGACTTCAATTCCCACATATTCTAAAATGATAAACAGGCTTTATGCACTTCAGTATTCAGGTTAGTAGAAAAACTGCTTTTGACCGGGTCATCCCTCTACCAGACCCATCTTCAGCCAAGCATTCCCAGCTCCTGTTAGCCACCTACCAGACAGCCCTGGCATAGGCTATTTACATCACTGCCAATGCTCTGTGTACAACACACAGATGAATAAAACTTAGGGCACGTCTTCACTGGCAGCGTTTTAACGTGGCTTGTGTAGTCACGGCACAGCACTGGGAGGAAAAAACCACCTCCACGAGGGGAGCAGCTCCCAGGGGTGCACTGTCTACACCGGCACTTTACAGCGCTGAAATTTGCTGTACTCAGGCGGGTGTTTTTTCACACCCCTGAGCAAGAAAGTTGCACCGCTGTAAAGTGCCAGTGTAGGCAAGCCCTTAAACTACACAGCCTCAGGGTGCCATGTTGTAACAGACCAGAGCATGGGAATCTACAGTAAGAGGCAAAAGTGACTAACCAAAAAGCATTCTATCTGAACACTTAGAAAAGATCCAAGCAAGGAAGCGTAAGGGATACTGTACCTGAAGCTGATGGGTGATGAACAGGACAGTTTTTGACTTCAGATGCTTCCTTATTGCACTGTTAAAAATATGGTTTCCTACATGTGCATCTAAGGCACTAAGAGGATCATCAAGGATGTAAATACTCTTGTCACTGTACAGGGCTCGGGCAAGACTGATCCTCTGACGTTGGCCTCCACTCAGGTTAGCCCCTCGTTCACCAATCTGTATAATATACGCAAAGTTATTGAGTTTCTTTCTGCAACACTTAACACAAAGCCGGAGATCCCTGGTGTAACTAATACAGTTAATGGAGTAACAGCGAGAATTAGAATGGGCCACATTAAAATTTAGGCGACTTATTTATTGTAAAAGGAAACTTATAGTGAATACCCCTAATGCTAACATGCTTGAAACATTCCTATTAAACAGCCAGCAGATACTATGATTTTTATTAATTATTTTTAATCTAAGTTTTAAAAGGTCTCTCTAAGGAAACTAATTCCGAGTGCAATGAAAAATTCCCACATTACAGAGTTAAAAAACCTGGAGTAATCAGTCTCCATACAGTCCAGAATCTACATGAAGAGGATTTTTCCCATCAGTTTATAAGCACACCAGACTGATGCCCTCCCTACCCCACCACAGCATGTCAGGCTAACACTTCAATCCACCCATCCTACTCTGTGTTATCACAGCCAGGATTTTTACCTCCGTCAGGTCCCCATTAGGTAGGATGGCTAGGTCAGGTCTCAGACAGCAGCCATTCAGCACAGTGTTGTACCTAAAGAATATGGATAAGACAAGCAGTGAGCACTAGCACTTATGAGGGTACCCTGCTAATGGAGCATTATTTTTATTCCCACACAAACACCAGACAATCTTCTCGCTTTGAGCAATTAACTACTGATCTGCCTCATCAGTAAACTGCAGATAGAACTTTGGGACCAATTTCAGAACCACTACAAGAAGCACAGTGAAGAGAAGCCAAATTCACTTGAGAGGCTATGCCAGCACAGACTCTGGTAGAGATCCCTGGGGTGGAAAATTTGTATGTCGGGAGGGTCACATAAGAGACCCGTGCAGCAGGAACAGATGTTGCACTGGATAGGAGGAGGGCATGGCTAAGGAAGCCACAAAGTGCACCAAGCCAGTGCCTCACCACAGCAGCAGCTACCATCAGACCTCAGTGTTCTTAGGAGAGTTAAAGCTGCCATCCTAGAGAGGATGGGTGCAGAAACACCAACTACCATCTGCCAGATGGAACTTCCCTTCTGGTGCAGGTGACTTAGGCAGGGAGGGGTAAGTCTATCTGGCATCAGCTTTCCTGATGCTGGCCCAAGAATCCCTAAGCTTTCAGGCTCATGAAAGTTTCTATTTGACAAACCTTTCTTCATCAAACTCCTTTCCAAAAAGGATGTTGTCTCTAAGCGTAGCATTGAGAATCCAGGCCTGCTGGGCTACATAGGCAAAATTTCCATTCACTGCAATGCTACCCTCCAGCAGGGTCATCTAGAAGACAAGACAGAAGGTCTTGAAATTATGCTATTTCAAGGGTTTGTGTGTAATCCCCCTATATAAAACAAGACAGACCCCACTGGAAATCTCCATAGGAAGCAGAACCAGCATACAATGTAACTCAAAGATCCAGTGTGTGTATGTGTTTGTCTTTTTGAAGGTCCCACACAAATACCGTGTGTTTATTCTGAACTTCACAAAAGCTTGAATTTCAAATACTGGGCATACATGGATAGATTGTCACAAGAGCTCAGGCCCTAGATAGGCACCTAAATGAAGTAGCTAGATCTTCAGAACTGCTCAACACGAACAATTCCCAAGGAAAGCAGAAGAAGCTGCTGGATACAGAGCCCTTATGAAAATCTGTTCCACAGTCCAGAAAGCATTCATCTAATGGATTATAGCAATTTTAAGACTGTTTGTAACCTAAATGTGATCTATTTGATCAGTGTATGATCTAAATTATAGGTCAGATTAATCATCATATGGAGTGAGACCAATTAAACAAATGCAGCTGCTGGCAGAGAAGAGAAAAAGGGAGAAACCATAAAAATATAAATTCTCACCTGTCCTAAAATGGCTGAAATAAGTGAAGTTTTTCCACTCCCCACACTGCCACAAATCCCAACAAGTTTTCCCTAAAACAGAAAAAAATGTAAGTTCTGGTAACACATTAATCAATCCCCCTAGACTATCTGCAGTATCTCAAACAGAGAAAGGGGATTTAACACTAAAGCTAATGGAAATGGGGTATATCAAATGGGAGAAAGAATGAGACATTGACCAAGTCTAGCCTAAGAAAACAATTGGTGAATATTTTCCATCAGCAACTAAAACTGAGAGTGAACAGGATAGGTGAAAGGCAGATTCACTAACCCGCTGAGCCACTAAGCTTTCCTCTGTGTAAAGACAGGTGACCAATTCCTTTCCATACAGCTCTGATGCAACCAAACTTTAAATGCTGAATTCACCTCTGGGCACCACAATACCAGAAAGATATTGCCTGACTGGACAGAGCACTGAAGAGCTACCTGAACCAAAGGGAGTCTTTCCATTAACTTCAATTGGCTTTGGATCAGTCCCAAAATGACCAAAGGAGTGAAGGGACTGACTTATGAGGAAAGATTAACTTTGCACAGTTTGTCTAGGAGACAGCTAAGGGGGAGGAGAGGAAAGGTAACAGCCCAAGACATGTTAAGGTTTTAACACTAAAGAGTGAAGATAGCCTAAATCTCTCTCATTTCCATTATTCCTGATTATATCCTTACGTATTGCACCGAACAGCTATCAGATAGATACCTTCCTGATTGTGAGATGGCTCTGGTTTAGGAACAGCCTCTCTGGGAAGAGCTAGAAGCATATCACTTGGAACTTTTACCAACAGACTGGACAACACATTTGGAAATAGGGCAATAGGGAGCAATCATAGAATCATAGAATATCAGGGTTGGAAGGGACCCCAGAAGGTCATCTAGTCCAACCCCCTGCTCAAAGCAGGACCAATTCCCAGTTAAATCATCCCAGCCAGGGCTTTGTCAAGCCTGACCTTAAAAACCTCTAAGGAAGGAGATTCTACCACCTCCCTAGGTAACGCATTCCAGTGTTTCACCACCCTCTTAGTGAAAAAGTTTTTCCTAATATCCAATCTAAACCTCCCCCACTGCAACTTGAGACCATTACTCCTCGTTCTGTCATCTGCTACCATTGAGAACAGTCTAGAGCCATCCTCTTTGGAACCCCCTTTCAGGTAGTTGAAAGCAGCTATCAAATCCCTCCTCCTTCTTCTCTTCTGCAGGCTAAACAATCCCAGCTCCTTGCCAATCTTGCCTTGGCTCCCAATTAGAAAGAAGGGATGGGATCCGAGAAGTCTTTTCCATCTCTAATCACAATCTCTAAGCTTCTAGTAGTCTGAGTCCTAGTCAACAGTTTAACAATAGTGTTGAATGGTACTTAACAGAGAAAGTCCTACTGACACCACGTTAAATGCCCAATGAATTTATCAGAATTACTCTGATTACGAAAGAACCAAAAAAATTAAGCATCTGTTAAAAAAAAGTTGTCAGCTGCTGGTACCGGATAAGAACACTGCTGGGCTCTTGTACATAAGTTTTTCCTGCTTTTACAACAATGTAGCTTTATACTATCAAACATGAATTTAGTCTTCTTTCAAGGTTCCTGAAAACTCCTATGACTATGTGGTCACACTGTTTAAGTCACAGGGTTTAAAATACACCACCATCTGACTATACAAAAGATTTTCTGAGTTTTTCCAACAAGTAACTTGGTAGTCGGACGTACAAAAACATTTTTATTAAATATGCTCTGGATTAAGCTTGATGTTTTTGTTCAACATTTTATCGTATTTTTATCCACCTAAACTCCAGGTGCTTGTAGCATCTATAAGTCCCTCTGGATCCTTCTAAAGAAGTACTGAGGACTAAACATTCTTCAGTGAAACACCTCTGCTATGCTAAACCACAGCAATGTCGATCATTCCAAATGCACCTGCACAAGGTCCTCAGTTTAACTGAATATCTGCAAAGTTACAAACAGCTGTAGAAATAAGTCCTGTGCTGAAAACCCTTGCTGCAATGTTAAGATCTCTGCATACTTAATAGCTTGCTCATGATAGATACCATACTGAAAACAAACAAAACCTTCACTGAGCCCATGGCAGGGGTGATAGAGCCCAGAGTTCTGCAACTAATGGTACCAGTTTGCAATGATCCAGGTGGATAAAAGTGGCACAGCTGCTTGGATCAAGATGGGACATTACATACTGGTATTTACAGTTGTCATGGGCTGCACATGCATATTAGAGAGAGATGGCAGCAGTGATCTGCTCCATTTAATACGAATTAAGACAGCCTTTTCCACAGGAATGCCAGGTCAGGAGGGTTCTTGGGATATGCTATAGTTTTTTCTCCTCACCTTTTCAATCTCCAGGTCGATATTGTAGAGAGTCCTCTGAAGCCGAAAGTTAACTAGATGGATGTTTTTGTTTTCTTCCTCAGGGCTTGGATGGTCATCACTGTCCACTAGAAGATGGCCCTTCTGCTCAGCCAGCACCGCTTGCGGTCCCTCATGCTGTAGCTTCATTTTCTCCTTCTTGCCCTTGGTGACCTTCTTGTCTCTTTTCATTTTAGGGGTCAGCTTTGGTGAGCTCTGGACACTGGCGTGGGAGAACTCCCAAGCCAAGGTAGCATTTTTCACCTCTATCGCGATGTGAGGACTGGCTGGTTTTTTCTTTATCATATGAACCTCTTCCATTAGAAACAAACTCTGATAGAAGTTGTGAGAGAGGTGTAAAGATGAGACACCTGGTCAAGACTGGAGACAAGCCTATGGCACACTCATGCAGCAAAACACATCAGGCTGTACAGTAGGAGGAAGCTGAAGAGCAAAAGGTAGCTCATTAGTGTAAATTAACTCCAGGCCTGCTAAGGGGCCTGAGCATTCCTGAATGAGGTGGAAGCTCTTAGATACTGTAAGACTTTCACAGAATTATTATATTTTGGACACGGATATGTATGCTGTAGGGTGGAGTGGAAGGGGAGGTTAGCACTTTTAAAGATGTTTGCAGTTGCTTGCATTATATTTCCAAATATAAGGCATAATAGCAGAGGGCATGAGAATGAAGGAAAGGTGCTCACATGCCTAGCACAACAACTCCTTACAGACTTTTCCCATAACTAGAAGGGATGGGATGGCTTGTTGCACCCACATGCAGAAGAGGTATAATTTCTGCTGGAAAAAGCCACCTGAGACAAAGTTAGCTCATTTGTGAAGTCTTGGGAATGTGCAGCAGTAACAACTAACACAGAAAGTCCACTGTATAGTTTTCCACCACATCCATCTCTCCTTAAGACCACAGTTACAGATTCTGTAGAGGTTTTCCCCACAGTTCAGTTACCAAATCCACACGATAAAACAGCTTTCAATTAGACAACCTGCATTTTGAACTGAACAGGCACTTTTCAACTAGGAGCATTTTAAACTGCCAACAAGAATCACTCTAGTACTCGTGAGTCATCCCTCTAAATCATGCACCTGCAAGAAAGCGTCAGACACAGGAGAGAGCCAAGCAGTCAGCTACGTTTCTATTTGTAGTATTACCGACCACCACAGCCAGCCCATTACCCTCTGCACAGGTGACAGTAGGAGCCTCAAAGAACTTGAGGGATATTACCTCACACCTTCCCCTCGTCACAAAGACACTGCCTTCAGTGTTTTTGAATTTAAAAGAAGTCTGATTTTAGGGCGATTCAAAATTAGGATCAAATGAAGAAGGTGCCTCATGAGCCTTTGGATTTCCCAGGTATTCCACTGTAGATTGCGCTGTCTGATTGTACTTAGGCACAGGCTTCTTTCATGCCATTGATTACATGAAGTCCATCTAACTGACATTACCTGTATGCAGACTTCAGGATACACAGTCATGTTTGGAAACATCAGTGAGATGTTAAAAGCCTAGAACTATCTAAGAGATAAAACAGATCACTGGCTTGTCCAGGGAGTTTGCACTGGGAGAGCACAAACACAAGTGTGCTCTCAGAGATTGAGAGGTGAGAGAAGAGTGTTTCTGTGATCTGAACTGCAAGTTTACTGCCTTAGATTTAGTTTAGACAGACTGCAATGTTACATTTTATTCCCAAAATTCTTCATGCCACATGAATATACATCTATCTAAGCAACAACCACCTTGGGTTAGGCATTTTCTTTCTGGCAGTTAGAGTTAAAGCAAGAGTAGAGAGTCTGAGGCTTTGTCACTGACAACTACATGTACTTCGTATGTGAGGAAACTGAAAGTCACTGCTCTCTCCTGTTCTGTTCCCCTCCACACACATTTCTAGCATCCATTACATTTTCTGCTCTGCAGCTGCAAACCTCCACTAACATAGGTTTAGAACAACCACCTAAGCAAATTGGACATGTATTGGTGGTACCATATGGCTGAAAAAACAGTGCAATTTTGGGCTACATATATCATGGGACAGGAGGGCGATAGGGCCACCAATAACTGCCAGAGGTTAGGATGAAACATTCCTTTATTCTCCATTATGGACTTTCTTGCACTTTTCTCTGAAGCACTTGCTATACTGGCTATTGTTGGTGACAGGATAGCTGATAGGACAGACCATTGGCCTGATTAATACTGGATATTAGAGAAGGTCTATTATATACACATAGGTTAGGAATTCTCCCATTTCTCTGCCATTTAAATGTATGTTAATGTACAGATGGATCAAAATCAGCATTCCAGATCAGGACACCTGAACTTCAGGTATACAGGTCCAGATATTCTAGCTTGGGCCCAATCTCTGGTGGTCAAGGAGCAGAGAAAGAAGTGATCAAAAGGACCTTAAATAATTTAAAAATCAAGAAATTAAAATTCAAAAATGATCATAGTGACAAAGACTCATATGCTCACTAAAGACTTACACCTTGGACACAGATTACTCTTCAGATGCTTTAATGGAACAGGTTTCAGAGTAGCAGCCATGTTAGTCTGTATTTGCAAAAAGAAAAGGAGTACTTGTGGCACCTTAGAGACTAACAAATTTATTTGAGGATAAGGATGCATCCGATGAAGTGAGCTGTAGCTCACGAAAGCTTATGCTCAAATAAACTGGTTAGTCTCTAAGGTGCCACAAGTCCTCCTTTTCTTTTAATGGAACAGAATTCCAATACCACAAACCTTTTTTGGTTACAAATAAAAAAATGTATTCCCAGTTCTTGGAAAGTTAGTCTGCAGAAGTACAAATGTAACACATGCTGGGTTTCACTGAGGAAATATACCATTGAGTTCTAGCTACAGTGAATTCTCCTCTATGAGACTGCTCTTAAAAGACAGTATAGGAACTGCTGTACTAGATAAGATGTGTGGTCCCCACCTAGTCCAGTATCCTGTCTCCAATAGTGTCTAGCACCGGTGCTTCACAGCAAGGTGCAAGAAATCCTGCAGTCATCAGATGTGAGACAGCCTGCTCCTCAGGAAGGTGTCATCTTAACCCCTAATAGTTTGCGATTGGCTTAAGCCCCGAGTATGAGGTTTTATACCCTTTCTGCAGGGAGTAAGAGCTGCACATATAACCAGAGAACAACCTCTGGCCTGCTCCAAAATACCCTTGGCATTAAAATGATTCCTTAGCATAGTCAACTGCATTCATGTATTGTAAGAGATGCTCCACACGTAAGGATAAAATTATATGGCCAAAAGACCACTCACCTTGTATCTGTCAACAGACACAGATGCCTCAGATAGAGACTTCACGGAGAAAGGGGTTACTTTCAGAGCAAACGTCATGGAATTGAAGACTGTGACCACTGTGAAAGCCTAAACACAGGACAGACACAAAACAAAAAGCTTTTGGTGGCAGTATCCATTAACAATTCCAAACCACCAAGGATTAAGTTCCATCAACAGCAGCAACTCAAGACCATTCCACTTGAGAAGGAAAGGTCTGCAATTCCAGACGAGCCATTTAAATATAACATACTCTAACCTGATACAGGAAAAGGCAGGTTCCTCCCCATCACAGAGTTTTAGAATAAACTAAATGGGGAGATATAGTCCAAGTGTTTGTAGTTCCATTGGAAATGACATAACCAGAAGACCTACAGGGTGCTGCAGGTTACGGCTTTAGCCTCTCACTTCTAGAGACCTGGGTTCAAATTCTACCTTAGGTCACAAGGGAAGATAAACTGGTCTCCTACATCCAGCTGCACAACTTCAGCAAAAACCTCTAGTGTCCCAGTCTCTTTTTTGCAGAAGCCTGTTTCTGCCAAGAGAACACAGGTGCAGATCATGCCCACAAACGAGGATACTGGGTCTTCTTCCCAGATGAAAATTTGGCCCTGAGCCCCTGCTCTTGGGAGGCCAGGACTTAATAGCATTGGCCAACCTGTGCACAGGAAGATTGCGTAACTCCTGCCTCTACTTTGTGCCATCAAATACTCACTTCTGTGAGCCAAGCCACAAAATAAAGAAGACTCTCACAGATCTGGGGTATTTTGAACTGCACCCACTTAGGATTACAACAGTTTAACCAAGAAAGGCTACTGCAGGAGTGATATTATAAAGCAACATTCTGTGATGAGCCAGTCAATTACCTGAGCTGCTGTGAGATCATAGCCAAGGATCATATGGACAGAGAACGTCACGACACTGGCAATAACCACAACAATTGGAGCCACTCCCACAGTGATGCTCTGGAAGTAACCTGCACGCTCTAAGATTTTACGTTCTTCCTCTCGGATTTCTAGAAATACAAAAACCACCACCACATCTGAGGTGCAATTCAGACAGATACAAATGCAGCAGGCACAACTAATGCATTGGGAACACTAGGAGTAAGAGAGAATTACCCTCTTCTGCTTTAGCATTTCTCATGTTCTAGAAAGAGCTACCTTTACAGGAGGGTAGAAAAATAAGCGTACGTGTAACTCAGTGAGGCTGGCATCCTGATCACTCTTATTACATTTAAAAACTGACCAATTTGTACTAGGTCAGTCAAGATTAGTACTCATAGTAGAAGCCACTCCAATGTTAATAAAGGTCTTTAAGCCCAAAAGTTAGAGGGAAGCATTGTGCTAAAAGGTGAGACTTTGGAACAGAGATTGCCATGCCAGCCCATTGTAAAGAAGAATAGCAGGACGTCCGAGGGATGGATGATCTAGCACACCACACATGCAAGAGCATCTACCGAAGTGAACTAGGAGGATCCAGCAGGATGTGGCTGGGTGGCGTGTTTTTTAAAGGGAGATGCGTTTACAGAGTGTCTGTACTCACTTTGAACATTCTGAGAGAATGCTTTGACCCAGGCATACATTTTAATGAATTTAATGTAGTTAAGAACTTCATTCATCTTCTGCACACGCTCATCGGTCGCTGACACACATTTCCTTCTGAAATAAGCTGTGAGCCGTGATACAAACATCTGAAACAAGAAGAGGCACCATACATCTTAGCAGCAACTCAGAAATGGCAAATGCATCCAATTCCACTAACTATAGAAGAAAGCAAGTAGTCTGATAAAGGGACATCAACGACAGGACAACCGGATACCCTCCCTGGCCAAAGTGATGAGCTGGAAACGCCCCTTCAGAGCATCACACTTCATTTAGCAAGCATAAATGCACTGAACACTGGGCTCTCTCTCTAGTTCTATTCTCAACTGGGTTAGTTTTATTCAGATTTCCAAAAGGCTCTCAGTGCTTTTACTAATATTTAACCAAACTAGATTTCTTTAAAATCCCTCAAGTAAAAATACAGACTAGCCTCAAATAAAACGAACCCTCACACCAGAAGAATACAAGGTACCCAACATATCCACATCCCATACTCATTCCCCCCCTAAGGCCCAAGAAAGAGATGGGCCTTGCACATGCCGAGCAATTTCTTTAGTATACCAAATCTTACAGCAACACTACTGTATAAGGGTGGTAAAACAATATATTTGCACCTTTACTAATCAGGTCTAAGACAAGATGGTAGCCATGTCCTCATAGACATTTCTCACTCTGTCAACAGTCAGTGACATTTACCCCTTCTCTTTCCTAAAACCCAGAAGAAAACCCACCTCACTAAACAGTTTTCAACTGTTTGTCCCATCTTAAGCATCCTTACTCCTTTTTTAATCCCTCTCAGATACAGAAAGCAGTAAGGAGGAGAGAGGTGAATAGTGAAAATAGTTGGTCAAGGCTATTAAATTCCACCCCTTCCGTCACAATCCAATTATTTACCTGTTGTACTCATCACTATTCCCTTACTATTGAGCAGATAAATTAGACCATAGGAGATCTTGCAGGATTCTGCCCTTCACTCATGAGTAACTTTTTCAAAAAAATACATTTTTATTATAATGGGAAAATTACAGCAGTCTTGCAGTGTGGTCTACAGACAAACAGATTTTGGCTCTGTTTTCCTGGTGGCTCTTTCCCCAACCGCCCGCCTTGGCCAATAACACTTCTTTCTCCAGGTGCAGCACACTTTGTCCTAATTATGTCAGCTCTCTTGTCACAGAGGAATGGAACTGCATTCGTGGTTCATGGATGGAGAGACTGTCTCTGATGTAACTGGGTCTTGATCGGTTCATGTATTTAAAGATCAGAACCATAGGCTTGAAGATTAATCAGAAGTGATCTGGAAGCCAACAGAGGATGAGGAGCACAGAAGTGGTGTGCTCTTGGCTTCCCAGCCTGCTGCTGAGGTAAGTCACCATGTTCTGAACAAGCTGGACACCCTGCATTTTTCACCTTCAGTACCAAATCCAGTGAATTACAATAATCCAGCCTGGAAGCGTATCACTCCATGATTTAGTTGCCAATTTTCCATCTCACCAAAATTTATTTCCATCAGTCACTTCTATTATTATTTCTAATTCCCTTTATTATCTGAATTTCTTGCCTCTGAACTTTTACTTTTCAATGTCTTTTAAATTACATGCAGGACCCTAAAGGGACTTAGTCCAGTATCTATCAACATCTTCTGTTCAGTACACAGACACGGATATTCTTGGAGTGAGGTGTGAAGCACATTTCAAGAATATTTCCAAACTATTTTGTATAAGAGTTTGAATGCCGCTTACTCACCATCGCCGGGTAGAAGAGGATAAAGACAGCAGATCCCAAGAAGCCTGTTGGGCCTAGAATAATTACATTATAAACCATGCCTAGAATGGCAACAATTGGGCCCCCAGCCAACAAACTGCCAACTGCTGCAGCCTCAAACATTCTCTGCCCATCACTGGAACATACGTTTATGAGCTGAAAAATACAAACAACATAAGTATTATCCTCAGAAGGAGGTAATCAACAAGTATCCTTTTTTGTACGGTAATTTCCAACAGGGTACTGTAGCTCACCTCCCCCAGAGACTTGTCCTTGATATTCTTCAGCTTGAGAATTTTCTTGAATGCCATTGTCAGGATAGCTCCCCTCAGTCTGACCCCAGTGCGGTAATTTAAAGCCCAGGTTAGGGCCAGAGACCAAGAGCGCACTATTTCCGTCATTAGGATGCCAAAAACTAACAACAAGCTGTACTGCAGGTTGGACTCACTTTGCTGCGTGTATTCCAAAAGGTGTTTCACAACGAAAGCCTACAGGAAGAAATGCAAACTCGCATGAACACCCCAATGTACCAGAGGCACCATGCAACAACTTATGTTAAGTTAGAAATGAGTGGGCTGCTTTGTTTGTCAATGAGCGATTTGTATTACATGGAATCTTCTTTCTAGAAATAAAAATGGTCAAAACACACAGTACTGTTACACAAAGCCCTGCTGAGAGCAGAGAGTCAAATTTAGCAGGTATGGGGAATTGAAATTTGGAATCTTATTCCTTGCAATAAAAACTTCTTATTCTTTAGGTCTTCTAACTTAACATAAATCTGTCAGTTAGTTGAAAGCAATGCTTTATCATACAAAAAAGTTTTTAAAAATAGTCTGTATTTATACATTTGAACACATTAAGAGACATTCCTTTATGTGACATTAAGACCTTTTTTGTTTGCGTCAAACGTGCTTATTTGATAAAAAGGAACAATGTACCTACAGTTGTACTGGGGAAGAGTGAGAAGGGCATTTGCAAAACATTCCTGAAAATAAACATCAGCAGTTTAATAGTAAAGAAAAGAACATGCAGAAAACACAGGTAAGTGATACCAGACTATTAAAAAAAAAAAAAAAAAATGCTTTGCCCCACCACCCACCTCCCCCCTCCAAAAACAAAAATATTTTACCTCAGGAATCACATTTCAAACATCACCTGCCGAAAGACAGGACAGCCCCAAGAACCACTGATTCCCACCTCCAGTTGTGTGTTAGCCAACAGCATAGTATATCATCATGTAAATCACATTCATCAGCAGCATTAAATACTATCAACTGAGAAATAACAGTCTTTTATTTAAAAACAATCAAGTGCCATGTTAAAATGGGTAACATCTCACAAACACTGTACAACAGGAAGAGCATCGCATAAACATACAATCTGAACATACAAGAGAATTATAAAAGGCTAGAATCTAACAAACAGTCTAGCCTCTGACGCGAACTAAGTTAAAACTACACACACAAAATTAAAGATACAAAAACAGAACCGATATATGTTCACAAAGTCCGAGAAGAAGTGAAACTTGCAGTGCTAGTCAGGCAGGCTCCCGAGGGTGCATGGATTCTTAAATTTGGTTTAAGAGGTATGCTACAGTAAGGCCTCACAGCTAACAAATGGAGGTTCCCTAAAGAAGGCTTTTCGACAAAGATGCTTAAAGACGCTGGTGTTTATACGGTTAGACGTTGGTACTTTAATACAGAGCTGAGAATTACCTTTGCCCACAACACAACAAAATGCCAAAAATGTGAGATCAAAGAAATGATTTGGAAAGCCTTTCACAGTCTGTTGAAGTCCTCTTGGCTAAAACAGGTTTTGCAAATAAGAGTTCTGCATAGCGTGAGCAGGGAGGAAAAACAAAAAGGCACTACTTCAGCAAAGGTAACAGCAGCTATAGCCCAGCACCGAACAACAGATAAAAATGGAGGCTGAATGCGTTTGTCCTGAAGTGGCTGATTCTGTATCCCAGAACCAAGGAAACATGCTGTATATAGTTTTGCTTATTCACTTTCGAAGTGTGAATTAAAGCCAGATGTCCATCAGGTTCTGGAATGGCCCATCGAGAAATTTACACACTAGTCCCTGATCAAATGTGAGAAGCTCACATTCACAGAACTACTGTATTCCAGCTTTTTCCTCACTTACATTTAGCTTTACATCAACTGTTTTGGCCACAACTGTATACAGTTGGTTTGCAGTTACTAATGAGAAGATTGGCTTCTTTTCCTGTTTTCAATCCAACATACACAACTGAGTCACTGAGTAGTGGGAGTCAAAAGCCCCCCTTTTCCTCACGAGCTGTAACTCAGCATGATCGCAGCACAGCAAGCATTTTCTCGCACCCCACAGCACTGCTGAAAGTCTCCAAGGGAAGGTGTGTAAAGATAGCAGATGTTTCCTGGGGTCTCTTTCCTCCCAAAACCTTTTAAGTGCAATTTTTCAGCACTGTTCTATAGAATCAGCATCTCCCGTGGTGAGATAAAAGACAATGCTTACATTATACCAAACAAAAACAAAAAAAAAACATTTCAAACGGAAAAAAAAAAAAAAGAGGAAACAGCAGATTAAAGAATTTGAAAAAGGAAAAAGAAGTCACAATATTTAGCATTTACATTTCAAAACATTCCATTTGAAGAAGTTTAATGAAAAAAAGAAATCCAGCAAAGTTCTTTACAAAATTGGAGTTAAAGCTTTAAAAATTTTAATTTAAACTAAGTGGGGAAAGGGACTCCTGCGATTGTTACCATAGTAATTGGTATTAGCTGCTCGGCTGTCTTAAGCATTCCCATTGAATAAACATTACCTTACCTTTACTCTTGGCGTTGGATTCTGACCAGCTTGACTGTCTCATTCTGATCGCAGAATACAGCCATCCTGAAAATTCTAAAGAACAGCTTCTGTCATTGGTTCCACTACAGAGAAAGATTCCCCACCCACATCCAGTATCTGACAGCACAAAGCAAGCTGCGACTGGAGCGGAACTAGAAGAGTGGGAAACTTACCTCAAACGGCTTACCACTCCCCCCTCCAATAACTGTCTGAACGGTCAAGCTGTACTCCACTAAGATAGCAAGTTTCCCCATCTCCCAAACAGGAAGGCTAGTTCTGAGCAAACATACAAATTGTTCAGGCCTGGAGTTAAACTGATTTTGTTTAGTAAATTAGAAATATTCTTTGCCCCTCCCCTCCATCTGAACATAAAAGGTTTAGCAGCTGGTTAAATGGCAGCAACTGTATCAACTGGAGATGAGAAGTATCTCACCTGCACTCGTGCATTCTGATGGTTATTAGAAGGTATTCTGACACAGGAAAATAAGCAGTCTCTGAACAGGCTACAAGGTTAGAAATTGTGCCAGATGTGCAAGACTCCTGAAGGATATCAAAAAGCCCAAATATGAAATCCAATAAGCACCCCCTCAGTTATAACCATCACAATGCTTATTAGTGAGACCACCACTACGCCATTTCCACTAGCATTCCAATGTCATGGAAGTTCAATTCAGAATTTTCAAGTTTGGGAAAATGTTTAACTCCATTTTGGTAATTTTCACCAATACATGTGGACAAGCTAAGTGCTTTTCCAGATCTCCCTTCTCATTTCAATGTGACTGAAAAGGTGCATCAGTACAAGAAAGCACTGATACTTCAGAGGAGACAGCATAGGTGTATCACTATGGGGAGGGTGGTAAAGACTCATCTTTCATTCCAAGTGATGGAACCCAAAAGGGCACTTTCCTTATTCAGAGAGCAGTCCAATCTTGACTAGATATAGGCAAATGTTTGAAGGATAACTTTAAAGCATCCAAACTGAGCATGAATTGGAACCTAAAAACCCAACCTATTGAAGTTTCTTCCCACTCAGCAGTTTGGCTCTGACAAATAGATACAATTATTCTAAAGAAATTAGGGACAACCCTGCTGTAAGTTCTCTGCTAAAGATAAGAGCAGCTATTGGGCCCTGTAGTGAAACAATGACAGAAGCTCTTCTTGGGGGAACCTGGTTCTGTTAAAACCTTAATACTTCAACATTTTGATAATCAACAGTGCACTCAACAGGTTGTCCAAGTGTTTCATAATTACCACAAGCTATTATCATTAATTAGTTATTACTGTGAAACAATACCAAGAGAACAATTATTGTTATTCCTATTACAAGAAACAAGGCAAACTTTTAAAAGGTTCAAAAAGCAAGAAAAACATTTTTAGAAGACTTTTAAACCTAACAACACACCCCCGTTGTACTTACCCAAGTAATGAACCTCCATCTTAACAGCACACTGAAACATGTACTACAAGCAGTAATACTGCTCCTACTCCTCAAGGGAAATTTGTAGAGAATAAATTTAGTCAAGATCGCAACTGTAAATCTGCACAACATGTGCAACAAACAGGTGACAAGAAAATGGTGTGAATGTCAAGGCCCATACGTTGAATCTTCATTACTAACTAGTGCAAGCAGCAGCAGTTCCTAATGGCAATTCCATATTCTAATGCTTCTAAACGTAACCCGCCTGATCAATCCTTGTAGCATCGATACCCACGTTTGCAGACTTCTCCTGAGCCCCATTTCCTTTGGTTTTTAAATAATGATCTAACACCACCACTCAGTTTCATTTCTTGCAGACTGCACTATTAATGCGAATGCTCTACAAAGTGATGTCTTGCCAGTTTGAATTTTACTTCCAAAATAATTACCTATCTAAAAGCAAAAAACTTTAGGCAAGAATTTAGTGCAATATGATCACACCAGTTAAGGAGGAACTTTAAGCTACACTCAAAACGAGAGAGAAAAGCCAAGTGTGTTTTTCTTTCAGGACACCTAAACCCACTACCTCTCCAGAAACCTGGCCCCATCAGTAAATGATCCACCAGCCGTATGAAAGCTATCTTGCATTGCTGTTTCGTTCTGGAAACATCATCTTCTCTCAGCAAACTGTAAGGACCAATATTTCTAACTAATCATACTGTGTCAGTGACCCTGCAATGAAACCTTAACATGTTAGAGCTGGCCATGGGATGGAGCCCTCTATGGTTGTTAAAAAAAGGATGGATATTACTTACTGGTCCACTGAAGCCTGCAAGCTGCGTGATCATCAGACACACTATGGAAATTATGAGCCTGGTGCGGCAGAAGATCCATACAACCCTCCGGAGAGAAGCATCCTCAGGTCCCGTTTCTTTCAGTTCTTCCTGCCATAGTCTCTCTAACCTAAAAGAAGCACAAACCAGGAGTTACAAATCTTTCTACTGGAC
This sequence comes from Lepidochelys olivacea, assembly GCF_965140295.1. Taxonomy (NCBI): domain Eukaryota; kingdom Metazoa; phylum Chordata; order Testudines; family Cheloniidae; genus Lepidochelys; species Lepidochelys olivacea. The sequence continues at coordinate 7,775,975 of NC_140419.1, forward strand.
AACAGATGCTATATCTCAAAGGTTATTCTCTGATAAACGTCTCATTAGACACACGACTGTGAGCAACACAAACCATCAAGCTTCATAACATGGATAGCATCTTCTACACAGCCAGGGAAAATAGTTCTATCCTGAATTTCTGTGCAAAGAGGCTTCTACACTGAGCAGAACTGAAAAAGTTAGAATGCTTTTTACTTTATCCAGAGTCCTATTAGGAACACAAATCTCACCACCTCCTCCCCTTTTCTGTTCTATCCTGCAATAAAACCCTGGGGCTAAATCTTATAGCTCTTGCCCTGAGCAAATATCTCACTGACCACAACAGTTTAGCCTGACTGCAGGATCTGGCCTGTAATCAGACCATATTCGGTTACTATCATTGTTATCTGGTCATTAACTCAGCATTGCATGTTCAGAATCTGGGCTGAGACCCCCAGAACTTGTTTAAAAACATAAAAATAGTTCTGATAAGGAGCAAAAGCGGAAAAGCAGTTATGAAACACCCATGGGGATAAAACCTGCTCAGTTACAGCAGTGCGACCCCACTGAAGTCAGTGAGGTTGAAACACCAGTGTATCTCAGAAGAAACTGGCCCCAGGATAAATAAGTTTAAGATCCCCTCCTCTGATAGAAAGGATTTAAGAGCTGCTTTTTCAATATTAGCACATGCAAATATCTTCAAAAATACCAGACTACAGTATATACCAGGCTGCAAAGGGCTAGAGTACAAGGGAAATAATATGGACCAGCATATCCCTACCTTCTACAGTTAACATCTGAAGACTCATGCTTTGACAAAGGCCACACATCGTCCATAAACAGCTCCCCTTTCTTGTACGCTGTGCGGGCCAGAGGAGTGAGCCATGAAAAGGTCATGCAGGAGAAAAGTCCAGCATTGTCTACTGGGTGCTGGTGTCTAAAAGACGAGGGAGAAATTACAATGAAATGAAAAAGAGAAACTATTGCAATAACCTTTAAGAAAAACAAAATCCCCTCCAAATACAATCATCATCTGAGAATTCTGCATGGTCTACACAAATAAATACTTGCTAAATACATTTTCAAAGATGACATTTCAGCATCAACCAACAAATTTAAGAGCTGCAATCACATTCTGACAGTCTATTTTCAAGAAGGCTGAGGTTGCCAGATCAGTTCTTTTTTAGCACAAAGTCTTACTTGGAAGTAGTCCGTATGGGTTTTAGCAAGTTCAAGCCATGGTGATATTTGCCCTTGTGATGCTGCTCATCCAACATTCTCAGCTGGGAATGCACGGAGATGTCCAGCGCAAGGCCTTCTGCCCGTGCTGCTGTTTCCAAGGCATCTTGACATTCCACCTGCTTTTACAAACAAGACAATGGAGTCAGAAATTCAAGAGTCCCACGATAGTCTTAAAATCAATCATTTCTGTCTCCAGCAACTTCATACCTGTTACTGCTGTTGATCACTGTGATAATGTAGAGCAATCACTGTAACTAAAGATCTCTGGGGACAAATTGATAGCTTGGGGGCAGCAAATCAACGCGGGGGTCCCATATAGTCTAGATCCACTTTAGCTCTCTGGATTTCTAGAATGGTGGAGCTCAAATAGTAGCATGGTATCCATATGTTTTGGGTTACAGAGGATTAAGTACATAGACTTCCCAGACTAGATCAGAACAATGGTCCATCCTGCCCTGTGACTGGTCTCTGGCCCAGTACCAAATGCTCAGAGAAAGATGTAGAATGCTCATGATGGACAATTAGGTAACACCATGCCCAATGGAGAGGACTATTCCAAAGTTTAGGCAGTTGGTTATTGGCTTATGTTCTGAAACATGAAGGCTAACATACCTTATTAACCTGTATCCTATTTAGTGTAATTCAAGATATCTGTATCCATACGAAGGTATAATCATTTTCAGAATCCTATTAAGCTCTAAGCTTCAAAAATACCCTACAATAGTTCAACAAGTTAAATATGCATTGTGTGAAAAAGTATTTCCTTTGATATTCACAACCGTTGCCATTTACTTTCTCATAATACAGAACAGGGATATCCAATAAAAGGCAATTACACTTGTTCACAGAGGAGCCTCCTGAGAGCAGAAAATCCCTTTCCCATTGCTTCATGGCACCTCCCGAGGAAGCAAATACGCTACCCTCATCTTGGCCAAGAGATATTTTCACAGCTGTCTGAAAAGATGGAATTGAGTTCCAAAGAAGGGAGGAGAAAGTAGCACTCTGGACATACAACATGTCAGAGAGTCTCATGAAACTCCCTTTATTGAGGGGCCAGACATAGCAAGGGTACCAGGCGACATAGTACCAAAGTGTACACAAGCCCAGTGCTCAGTACTGACCCCAATAACTTAAATGGGAGCAGGATTAGGCCCGTTTACATGAAAAAAGTGATACTGAATATTCTAGATCTTAGAGAGACCAGTATGCTTTGTACAGCATCCTGACTTTAAAATCTTTGCCACTTTTCACACGGATACAACATGCAACATTTCCCCGTTAACTGCCCTATCAATGGTGAGATTATTCTACTTCTCTGAAAATATCAGCTGTAGCTAGCTAGTAGTCTCCTGAAGCATGATGGCCTCTGGGTTAAAGGTCCTAAAAGGCCATCAATACCAAGTATTTGATTCCCATTCTCTCTGGTTATATGACTGTGTTAGAAGTATTGATATTTGTCTGGGATTCAGGCTCACAGTCCATTAACATGCAAAGCATTATGGTATTATTAGGCCTCCATATACCCCAATGTGTACAAGAGACAAGGACAAATTCAGAGGGGCATAAATTCACCTTTCATTTATTTAAATAGCACCCCAAAGTAGGCCAGGCACCCTGCAGAAAACCAAAAATACACGGTCCCACCACCAAAGAGCTTACCATCTAAATCTAAACAAATGTGCGTTGACTCAGGCATATGTACAAACTGAAGACTGAATTAAGATTTTATTTAATATAATGTAACTGACTCACTTCTTATGGGCAATGCCTTCCTACTAAGCCTACCCAAATCAACATTTACCATTCGCTTAAAAAGTGACAGCCAAGCAAGTAGGTCTGTTGGACCCACCTTACCGCTGCATCCTCCAGTTATCAGCACAGACCTGACAGTTGGGCCCCTCTCTGTGGCCCACGTGACATGAAGAGGACACAAGCCTAGCCGGTGTAATGCACTGGGCACAGAAGCTTTTCTACAGGAGCAAACATCTCATGGAACACTGAAGAAGATTTGACTTGAGTTGGCAGCTCCTAGATCCCAATAGGAACCATTTTGGCACAGTTTCCCCAACTGGATCCAGCAGTGCAATCCCTAGCCAATGATGCCCTGCTGCCTCTGTTTGCCAAGACACAGACAGAGCTGTCCGAGCACCTCAACACTGATCAAATTCTCGGGACCAGCACTTCTCACTGTAGAGTTAGCTGCTGTCTCCAAGGGCTTATCTACACTGGCAATTTACAGCGCTGCAACATTCTCACTCAGGTGGTGAAAAAACACCCCCAAGCGCAGCAAGTTTCAGCGCTGTAAAGCGCCAGTGTAAACAGTGCACCAGCGCTGGGAGCGGGCTGGTAGCTATGCCTCTCGTGGAGGTGGAGCATTCCCAGTGTAGACTAGCCCCAAGGTAAAGCCAGTGCTGCAGAGAATGTACCGTATACTGCCCCAATAGCAGGTCTGGCAAGGAGAGGAGAGTTTAGAATGTACTGGCCACAGTTGCAATATACACCTGGAAGCTGGATAGTCTTGTAACGAGCAAATATTAATAACCAATCACTTAAAATTCAACAATCTAAATAAAACCAAAGAAGCTGTATTTGGCAGATAAAGCTCATGCTTCCGAATGAACTCACACAGATAAATCACAAATGACAAAACACACCATATCAATCATGGGTAAACACTTTTCGCAAAACAATCACTGCCTATTTGATCTCTCAGTTTTTCTACCAAAGGAAACCTGCACACCACCTTCAAAAGAGGAGTCTGGGAGCTTAAATTCAGAACTTAGCTAGACACTAAAAATCACGGACTCAGTAAAGACACTGTATATATGGCCCATTACAACAATCTAACTCACTAACCCTCCTTTGTCCTGTGGCTGTCCATGTCGTAACTGCCTCCAACGGCCTCTTGCAACATGTGTTAAACATAAGGAGTTAACACTCTGGTCCACGTTGTAGTTAGCTGTGACACTTTCCCAGACCTGAAGAAGAGCCTCTGTAAGCTGAATAGCTTGTCTCTTTCACCAAGAGAAATTGGTCCAAATTAACTCGCCCCACCCACCCCGGTCTCTCAACTTTTAGACAATCCAAAGATTTCTTTCTAAAGCACACCCTATGTAAACAATTTGGTTATCCTGGGCTGCCACTCAACAGAATTTCTCTCACATGCCTAGAAGTGACTGAATGGTACATGAATAGGAAACTGGTTTTGAAAGGAGTCTATATTCTTCTCAATACACAAGGGGAAAGGTGTGTGTAAACCCCTGGGCAGCAAGAGGAGAATGCATCTCATGGTGTTGGCACAGCAGACAGAAGCTTGATGAGTTGCTGTAAATGCCAGATTTGAGTCACCAGAAAGCAGTGCACCACACTGCTGTATAATAACGAGGTCTGCAGCTCTGTGTCATATTAAAAAAAGCCATTAAAAGCATGCAGTTTTAAGCCAAACCCACACTAAAATGTTAAGATGATCCAGCTACACTGCTCAGGGGGTGTGGACTGGACGATGTAGTTAAGCTGACCTAGTCCCTGGTGTAGACCGCACTAAGTTGACAGAAGAATTCTTGCACTGACCTAGCCGCCACCTCTCAGGGAAGCGGATTAACTGCAGCAACGGGAGAACCCCTCCAGTCACTGTACTCAGTGGCTACACTGAAGCACTTCAGTGTTGCGGCTGTGCCCCTATAGCAGTTGAAGTGTAGATAAAGCCTTAGGTCTTATCTACACAGGCAAGTTTCGGCACAGGAAAGCAGCTTTCTATAGTGCGACTCCCGAGATGTACACACTGCCACGCCACTTAGTGCGCAGAAACTGCCCAGTTGCAGCACTGTTAAAACAAAACAAAGAAACCAACAGCCCGATGAGAGATGTAGAGATTTCTCCGCCGGGGTACAGCGCCGCAGTGCCAGCGTAGACACCCTGGTCGATTACAGCGCTGCGACTGGCCTCTGGGAGGTGTCCCACAATGCCTGTTCTCACCTCTCTGGTCATCAGTTTGAACTCTACTGCCCTGCCCTCAGGTGACCAACCGTCAGCCCCACCCCTTAAATTCCTTTGGAAATTTGAAAGTCCCCTTCCTGTTTGCTCGGTGATGCATGCAGTGGTTTCAGCGTATCTTTCCAGGTGGCCATGCCTGCTTCGTGCACCAGGCGATCCCCCGCTTGGAGCAATGCTGAGCTGCTGGACCTCATCAGCATTTGGGGAGAGGAGGCTGTGCAGTCTCAGCTGCACTCCAGCCATAGAAATGATGATACTTACGGACAGATTTAACGATGCATGACAAAGGGGCCATGATCAGGACACAATGCAGTGCAGGGTCACAATGAAGGAGCTACAGAACGCCTACCACAAGACGCAGGAGGCAACCCGCCGCTCCGGTGCTGTGCCCACAAGCTGCCGGTTCTACGAAGAGTTGGACGCAATACTCGATGGCAACACCATCCCAGAGGCAGAGGAGCCACGTGCCAGTGTACAGTACGGTTCTGGAACATTCATTTCCCCTGCCCCTGCAGTTACTCAACATTTTGGGGGTCTTGTGGCCCGTGTGTGCTTGTCTGAAGTCAGCCAATTAGTGACAGGTATGTGAATAGAATCAGTGGTCTGTGTGTTGCAAATACTGCTTCTGTAAAATGTTGCATTTTGGCTTCACAGATATGACCTTGGGAGCCCAGCCTCCTGCTTTGTTATCGCCGGCTGAACGGCTGCGCACAATTAGAAAGCAGCCACGAAGAACTAAAGAGGACTTTTTGCGTGATGTCATGATGCACTGCGTGGCCAAAAAACAAGAATTAAAGGAGTGGCGGGACAGCGAAAAGAGGGACCAAAACGAGAACGCAGCACCAAAACGAAGCCACAGAGGGGCTCTTAAAAGTTATGGAGCGCCAAGCAGACACGCTCCAGGCGTTCCTAACACTATAAACCGAGAAGCTCCCTCCCCTGCAGCTGCTATCACAAAACTCTTTCCCATACGCCCCCCAGACACAACCAACACACCCTTAACAACCTTGCTCTGGTCAGTACCTGATGCATTCTACTCCTGCCCCATCACAGTCCAGCCCTGCAGACTCCCAGTACCCACTGCACTCAAGACCCATCCCTCTGCAGTTTGGCCCTGCTGAAGTACAGTACCTGCTGCGCTGTATTCCAAAGGACAAGGCTGAATATGATACCTGGACATACACAGATCTTTAACCGTCCCGGGACTCCAACTCCTCCCTTCCCCCATCCCCCACAGTGCTGATGTGTTTTTTTGTCTCTCCCCTCCGGTTGTTATTTTTTAATAAAAGCATTAATTTTGGTTTGAAAGCAATCTTTATTCCATTAATTGAAAGCAAACAGAGCCCTGCAAAGCAAAAGGCAATTTTCTTAAACCTTCATAATGCATCATCTGCACCAATCACAATCACCTCCTAGCATTATAAGCACTGCACTCCTGAGCACAGCAACAAATATTAGTAGATTTCAGCTTCAAATTGCTGACTCAAGGCATCCCTGATCCTTATGGCCCTGTACTGTGCCCCTCTAACAGCCCTGGTCTCTGGCTGTTCAAATTCAGCCTCCAGGTGCTGAGCCTCAGCGGTCCAGCCCTGAGTGAAGCTTTCACCCTTTCCTTCAGAAGTATTATGGAGCGTACAACACATAAGCATAGGAATATTGTCATCGGCCAGGTCCAGCTTCCCATATAGGCAGCGTCAGCGGGCCTTTAAACAGCCAAAAGCACCCTCAACAGTCATTCTGCAGTTGCTCAGTCTGTTGTTGAACAGCTCCTTGCTGCTGTCAAGGTGCCCCATGTATAGTTTCATAAGCCACGGCATTAAGAGGTAGGCAGGGTCTCCCAGAATCACAATGGGCATTTCGACTTCCCCTATGGTGATCTTCTGGTCTGGGAAGAAAGTCCCTGCTTGCAGCTTCCTGGACAGGCCAGTGTCCCGAAAGATGTGAGAGTCATGCACCTTTCTGGACCAGCCTGTGTTAATGTCTGTGAAATGCCCACTGTGATCCACAAGTGCCTGGAGAACCATAGAGAAATACCCCTTCCAATTAATGTACTCTGTGGCTAGGTGGTCTGGTGCCAGAATTGGAATATGCGTGCCATCTATCACTCCTCCGCAGATAGGGAAACCCATTTGTGCAAAGCCATCCACAGTGAAATGCACATTGCCCAGAGTCATGATTTTTTGGAGCAGCATTAGATTAATGGCCCTGCAACAGTCGACTTTCCCACTCTGAACTGGTTAGTGACCGATTGGTAGTAGTTTGGAGTAGCCAGCTTCCACAGTACAATTGCCACACACTACTCCATTGGCAAGGCAGCTCTGATTCTCGTGTCCTTGAGCCAAAGGGCTGGGGCAAGCTCACAGTCCCATGAACGTGGTTTTCCTCATCTGAAAGTTCTGCAGCCACTGCTCATCATCCCAGATGTGCATGACGATGTGATCCCACCACCCAGTGCTTCTTTCCTGAGCCCAAAAGCAGCATTCCACTGGGCTCAGCACCTCCGTGAATGCCACAAGCAATCTCATGTTGTTGCTACTATGCGTGGTGAGATCAATGTCGGACACCTCTTGCCTTTGTAGTTTAAGGAATAACTCCACTGCCACTCACAACGTTAGTCAGAGCGAGCAGCATACTGGTCAACAGTGCAGGATCCATTCCTGCAGACCGAAGATGCAGAGCGTGCAGTACACAAACGTTGAAAGATGGTGCCAAATGCAGACGGTAGCACAGAGATTGCTGGGATGCGAAGCAATGCATCATTGGGCACTGGGCAGGACCCAGGATGCCCCACGACCCCCTCCACCTTCCCACAACTCTTAGCGGCAGAAGAGGAAGAGATGCTCAGTGGGATAACTGCCTAGAGTGCACTACTCTGAATGCCACTACAAGTGTGAACATGCTATTGCGCAGGCAGCTGACAGTGTGAACACACAACAGCTTCACTCTGCCAGTGTAGACAAGGCCACAGTGAAATGAGACTTCTACAACACACACACATTGATTATATCATCAATGCACAGCAACAGACTTAGCAGTGTTTTTAGTGAATATCAAATTCAGATGTCCAAGGCTTCTGAGCTCTCAGTTTATATTATCATTTGTCCAGCACTGACAGTGTGCAGATCTCGCCTTGTTGCATAGGTTTCTTTTATTTCACTTGGTAAGTAAACTAGCATGTACATCAGAAAATACATAAAATAACAGGCTTCAACTCATATCTACTGGATTCAATGACATCCAAGTTGTAAGCATTGTAGGGAGGCAGTGTGGTTCCCAACGCCCCGGAGAGGGACGAGTTCCGCCGGACACCAGAGTGGGTGGAACCAGAGCACTCCAAGCTCACCCCCGAGAGGGTCAGATGCCAGATAGGAAGTATAAGAGCCCAACCCCAGCACTCACTCAAGAGGAACAAACGTCTCTGGCCCAGCTCCCACTGCGGACACTCCAGCAACCAGTGGCAGATCTGGAGACTGGCCTGACCAGCTGATCCTTGACGCGGACCAGTGTGCAGGAGAGTTGCCAAGCCTACCCCTCACCAGCTACCCGGAAGAGTCGCTGAGCTTGCCCCTCTCCAGTTACCCCGAGGATCCAATGGTGATCGACCTCCCTGAGGACACCACCTTGACCAAGATATCTCCAGAGGGGAAGTTGGGAAGTAGCCCAGAGGCAGCCGATCTGAGTCTAGCTGCAACACTGCCAGAACCCACGTCAGTGTGTTGCAGCTAGGATTCCCAGACGCAGCAGTGGGCCTTTGGCTGCTGCTAGGGACGCAGTGGAGTGGAGGGCCTGAATCTCCCCCGGCCACCCACGCATTGGGTGGCAGTCTCCCCCTCTCCCAGGCGGCTTAGAGCCTGAAGCCTGGGTGTGCTCTTTACCTGTGTTTGCTCAGCCCCTGCTTGAGGGTCTGAGCCTGAGAGCTTAGCTACACTTGTAAGTTAGAGTGCATTAAATCAGCCCGGGTGCCCTAACTCCTGAGGTGTCCACATTGGCAAGGCACCTAGAGCGCATGGACTCTGCACCTGGAGCGCTCCTGGTAATCCTCCTCTACGAGAAGCATAAAGCTTGCTGCACCCTGGCTGAAACACCCGGGTATCAGTGTGGACAACGTGTTGCATTACTGCGCTGTGATTGGCCTCTAGAAACGTCCCATAATCCCCTGAAGTCAGCTGGCCATTCTTGTCATTGTTTTGAACTTGGCTGCAGGCATGCGGATATTCCCTTTCAAAGCTCCATTTCTGACAGCCGGCATGCTTATCTGCTCTGGGACAAAGCAACCATTAGTGTGAAAATGCTGCTTTTGCGAGTGTGTGAGAGAGAGAGGCGGGTCTGCTAATGTCTAAACTTACAAGACAGCATGCTGACACACACTCTGCCCCCCAAAACAGTCTCTCCCCGCACATACACACAACACACTCTCCATCATACTCCACACACACCCCCATTTGAAAAGCACACTGCAGCCACTTGCACACTGGGATAGCTACCACAATGCACTGCTCTTTGTGGTGTTGCAAGAGCTGCTAATGTGGCCACGTCAGTGCACTTGCAGCTGACAGTGTAAACACACAGCAGCGTTTTCCCTGCTACAGTCTCCGAAGACTGGTTTAACTCCTGGCGCTCTACATCTGGAAGCGTAGCCAAGCCCATAGACTCATTGCGTGCATGTGCGCTGCTCAGCCCCTGCCTGGGGGCCTGAGCTCATTACAGCCTGGCCATGTTAACTGCTACCTGTGTTTTCTCAGTCCCTGCCCAAGGGCCTGAGCTGTGACTCTTTACTGCCCTGACCTAGGGCTTGGGCCTGTTAACTGCTGTTACCTGTGTTTGCTCATCCCCTGTCGGCTGGCTTGAGCCAGGACTCCTGTGGCATGACTGATTCCCCAGGGGCCAGTGCAGGGACTAAGGGAGGTGGTGTGGTTCCCTGCTGCCCCGGAGAGGGACGAGCCCCGACAAACACTCTCTACACGCATGCATGCCAATAAATGGGGCAATTCCTACCACACTTTTTCTAATTCACTATCTTGCTAATGCAGCATTGGGGGTTATTTAATATTAAAATACAAATACAATAAAAGCACATCTAGATTGCAAAGTCAAGCACTCAAAGATTAGGAAACGACAGGTTTATAGATGCCCTTTGCACATCCATCCTGTGACTTGAGTAAAGTGGGACCTGTGATAATATGTTCTCAAATAATTAAGGAAAGTATCATAATCTATATGCACAAGGGAGACAAATTAAGATTGCACAGACACCCTTTCTGTGTAGCATTTCCCAACTTTCAGGTATTTGACTCTGCAGCCAAAAATATATATAAGATAACTTATGTAATTTCCCAGCAAGGGGGATGCTGTGTTTTTTAATTATACTACATGCAACTGTAATAAAACAGCACCCCTCAAAATTAAACACCAAGTTTGGAAACCTGAACCTTCAACACTGCAGCACAGACTACTACCACGTGAACTACAGGACTAATTACATTAAGTTGGCAGCAGGAGAAGGCTGTTTTTCCAGAAAGGGGGTGAGGGATTCAGAGCAGGATGAACCACTGGGTCCAGGTGGTGGGTTTGGGAAACCCAGCCTGATCTCTTCTTCACCTCTAGATTTGAGAGAGCTCCTGCCCCATGTGGTTCCCCAAGATAGCCCCATTGGCCCATTCCCCCTATGGGCTGGGGAAGCCCAGCCCAGGAATCTTCTCCCCATTCCTGACCTGGTGCTTGGAATCACAGTATCACTCTGGTTTGGGACAGCCGGGCACCAAGTCACAACCCTCAGAAGGGGCTGGAACATGAGCCACCACTGGAGAGTGAGTGTAGGGAAGGCTTGCTCTCCAAAACGTCTCCCCCGTGCCCATCCTGGGCCTTCCCTGCACACCAGTCTTGGATTGGGGTTGCAGTGCCAGGGCACACCAGTCTTGGATTGGGGTTGCAGTGCCAGGGTGGACAGTGCATAGATGTAGTGGCGGGTCACCCAAAAAAAAAATTTAATTGGTGGGTCACCTAAGTTTCAGAACCCCGATATATAAATTGCTTGAGAAGAAAGTTTGATGTGCTTAAATGTATATAAAAACCCAAATATACATGCGACCCAAAAAGTTAGAAAGAAGTTGGGGGAGTTTCCTGGCCAAAATGGAGAACTAGTCTGCGTACAGAATTCTTCTGGGATCTTTTCTGCAGTTAAGAGATTGGAATATGTGAGCTTTTACCTGAATAGTTTACAGGTATAGTCAGTTACTTAAATTAATTTGTCCCCAGGACAGCTCCAGGGTAACAGGAAGAAGCAGATATTTTGCTGAATGCAATTCCCTTATTTTTTCAGAACCAAGGGTGTATCAAGCAGCGTTTTTAACAAGAAACGAGAATGGATATGAGTAGCATTCCCCTGAACCAGTTCTCACACAAAAGGAGAGACATCTGTGTGCTCACTCTTGCACCAGGAGTCCACGTAAAAGGGGTCAAACAAGGACTAAGAGCAGCAAGACTATGGCTCAGGATTAAGTGCACAGGCAGAGCAGCATATACTGCAAGGAACAGAATGGGATGGTTCATCTGCCCGTACGACATCAGACTCATAAGCCCTGACTGTACTCTAAATGTACCCTGTGTACTAGCAGAACTCAGAGACGAACAGTGCTTCAAGTGTAGGATACTAACAGAAGCTCCTACTGCCCACTGCCTTACTTGGCTATGGTTTAAAACCAACATTAGTTTGTTTTGCCTGAGGGCAGAGAAGTGTTTCAATTACATTTTTCTAAGATTAATGCTGCACTTTTTCCCCTGCCTGGATTTCCTTCTTTGTCCAGACTGTGCAAGCTTACATCTGCATCAGTCTGTCCTCACCTCCCTGCCAATTTTCTTTGAGTATATATATGCTGTAGCTATAAGAACAGGATGGTTTCAACAGGCTCATTGCATACTTTGTATTTAATTATATATTTGTAAAAAGATCAACCTGCTGTATAGCCCACTTCCAAGTGCCTCAGTGGGAAAAAGGGGAGGCACTTTAAAAATAATTTGTTTCCAGTTTCCTCCCTCTTCTTCCTCCCTCCCCCATGCGATTTAGCCACTCAAGCACATATACTTCCCCATCAACCCACAATACATTCACAGCAAGGTGCTGCGACACAATGGGTGTGAGTTTAATGTTTGCATGTTTTTGGTAGTTCACAGGAACACCTCATTCACCTAATGGTATGTATGAAAGGGGAGGAGACAGACTTTCATTCCTTGATTTGGTTTGTCCTAGGCATCATAGCAGTCACATAACCTGCAATTCCTCTGACAGATGCAGCTTTGGTTACACAAGTTTTCAAATTTATTTGAGCATAAGCTTTCGTGATGTGCATCCGATGAAGTGAGCTGTAGCTCACGAAAGCTTATGCTCAAATAAACCTGTTAGTCTCTAAGGTGCCACAAGTACTCCTTTTCTTTTTGTGAATACAGAATAACACTGCTGCTACTCTGAAACAGGTTTTCACTTCACTTCCTTGCCAGTGACATGTAATGGAAGAATGCATGAAAATTTCAGGGTCCCTCCTAGTATGAGCTGCTCCATTGCAGAAGACATGAAAAACAGCTCCTCCCTGCTCCACCACCCATCTCAATTCAGAGACAAATGTGACTTTTCTACCCAAGCGAGTGACTTTAGAACTGATTAACTCTGATTTGCCTGGAAGCTCCCCCGAGACACAGCTACTGAAAATCCAATCACCCTCTATAATCCCACACACTGCCAGTACATGCGATTTGGGGATCACCATCACTACACAAAGCCTCTTCCTACATGTGGTTGCTCATTTTCTGAGCCTGGCTAAGTGGAAGCTTACACTACAAAACCATACACACCCGATGTTAAACTACGGACATGTAAATGCAGGTTTAGGTTAACACACCCACTCTATACATAGGTACTGCAGGAGTCTACAAACAAATGATTTTTCACATCATACTAGCTAAGAATCAGGGAGTAAGTTAAAGCTGTAATATGTTTGACCAGTTTTTTTTGTGAGTTGAGTGTGTTTAGAAATGGCCTTTAAATATTAACTGCTTTCTACAGGGTCTTTAAACCAAAAGTATAAATACATACCTAGGCCCTGGCCACTACATACATAATCAGAGACAAGTCAATTTTTTTTAATAAACATTTTGACACCAGACTTATCCATAACATTCACTATATCACTAATTTATGTAACACGGATACAAAGAAAATACACAGGCCTCACAGATGAATATATTTTTAAAATTCCAGGTCTTAAAAAAATAGATGGGGAAGAGAGGAAGATGTAGACCAGCTCCATTCCCAATTACAGATTACTGGTGGGAAGCATTATATTTTATGGAACCACCCCCCAAAACAACATTTGAAGCTACATCTTAGCTCTGAAACCAAACATTTATATTTCCATTCTAGGTCTCCAACAATTTGCATGGATCAAGTTTTAATATTTAAACTTAACCACTTGGGCATATAGTACGAGAGCAGCAATTATAGTTAAGACTTCATAACAGTTTCCATTGTAACCCATTTTCCATCAAGAAGAAGAAGAGTTAAGAGTTAAGTTAAGTTTGTACATAGAACAACCTGCATTAGTGGAGTGCTTCACCACGCAATCTGACAGCCCTATTTGTGACACCGACAGGCCAGCTCAGTTTCCAGGCTGAAATTTCATGGCGTATCTGACTAGATTCACTACCCTCGCAAGTTTGAGCAAAATCAGTTCAGCCATTCTTTGGCACAGAGAGTAAGAAAGTTTATCCTGTTACAAAAGAGTTGCTAGCATTCTTGTATATCATAAAATAGCAGGGCTGGAAGGGATCTCAGGAAGTCATCTAGTTCAACCCCCTGCTTAAAGCAGGACCAATCTCCAATTTTTGCCCCGGATCCCTAAATGGCCCCCTCAAGGATTGAACTCACAACCCTGGGTTTAGCAAGCCAATGCTCAAATCACTGACCTATCCCTCCCCCATATTGTCAAAATCGCTGTGGGTTGAACATTTCAATTTGGTATGGTAACATCTCTCACTGAGCAGCAGTAGTCCTGCCTATTCTGTAGGAAAGTGGTTTGATTTGACTAAGTTATTAACCTCCAGGAGAAAAGGAAGTCACCAACCTGGACATCGTATCAGAGGGTAGCCGTGTTAGTCTGTATCCACAAAAACAACAAGGAGTCCAGTGGCACCTTAAAGACTAACAGATTTATTTGGGCATAAGCTTTCGTGGGTAAAAAACCACTCCTTTAGATGCACGGAGTCAAGCTGGACATACAGATTAGATATTTTGCTAAACTTGAGAGATGCAGCTCAGGAATGCTGTGTTGTTTGTGAATATTTAGCTGCAAACCAGCAAAAACCTTAGCGGTTGTGTAAGGGCTGAAGTTGCAAAAAATGGATGACGCACTGTATTTGAGTAGTAGTGTGTGATTGTGTAACTAAAGAATGTGGCAAAAATACATATGTGCAAAGAGGAAGAGTTAAGTTTGTACATAAAACAACCTGCATTTTCAAAACGGAGTGCTTCACCACGCAATCTGACAGCCCTATTTGTGACACCGACAGGCCAGCTCAAATCAAATCCATAGGACAATTCACTTGTATGTGAATATCAAAGAAATGTTAATGTTCTTGTCTTCACTTGCCTATAATCTGTTTATCACCACATTACATCTATCCCATACTTTATTAAACCTAGATCAAAAGTATATGTTAGAGTAAAGATAAAAATTTACTTTATGTGTAAGCTTTATGAAAACTAATGAAAGATTGTTTGTAACTAAACACATTGTGTACATCTCTGTAATTGGATTGCTCATCACGAGATTGGAACTTTGTAATTGTAAATGCATGCTAACTTCAAAGCATGGGTCATTGGGTTTGACAGTGCAAAATCCACACAGACCCAGTATGCGTTTAGTCAAAGGAAAAGCCCATGCTGTGATGAAAACACTTGCCAGATTGCTTTCAAGGGAAAACAGCTGTACGAATGAATCCAGGGAATGATCTTGTCTCTCTGAGCTGTTTGGACACTTTCAGAGAACATTCCAGATGCAAGACAGAGATCTCCAAAGGGTTATTTTGGGTAACTCTGAGACTCTTAGGGAAAACTAGCAGATCACTACATCTCTGCTATCACTTTTGATTTACAACCTTGGACTCACCTGTTAATGTATTTTACCTGCTTTAACCTCTCACTAACTCATTTTCTTTTCTTAACTAATAAACCTTTATGTTAGTTTATTAGAGAAACTGGCTGCCAGTTTTTGGCACAAGATGGAGAGTATCCATTGACCTGGGGTAAGTGGCTGATCCTTTGGGATTGGGAGTAATCTGTTGCCTGATTCAGGAGGTTAATAATAATCTGGATAATATGGGTTGTAGGCTCAACAATCTGTTTGATCAGAAGACAGTAAGGTCCTTGTCCCGAATCAGGCTCAACAGAATTTACAAAGCCTGTTGTGTCCATATATCATATGGCAGGTGAGTGGACAAGAGTGCATCCAGAATGGGGTGGGGGGGATTGTGTCTTAGTCTGTTGCTTGTTTTTGTTGAGCCAATACAAACATCTAAACTGAATAATCTTGCGCTCATTCCCCACTTGCCTATGCCTCAGAGATCCACACTGTAGGTCCTCCTAGATTACTGTGTCTGCTCAGAGGCTGGTGGGATAGTTCTATCAGAGGGGAGAGGAACGCTCACAGCTTTAAGAATAAAAATTCTGAAGATGGTATCTTATTTCCCTCCTCTTGACCACAGAAACCACTTTCTCTCCTCCCCATACACACGCTGTCAGTGACAGGATTCCCTGTGTATGTTTGTTCTAGTAAGCACCCCTCTACTGCAGCAATTTACTCACAGCATTAGCAGAGCAGAAACAGCACAAAAGTGGAATTTCTCCTCCAATACATGAGGTGTAGGCTAATTGCCTGGCAGAAGCAAAGATGGGTTTTTAAGAAGGAGTGTTTTTCCACTCATGGACGAAAATTAACAACACTCTGATAAGCTCTTAAGGTATGTATACACTGCAATTAAACGCCTGCAGCTGACTACTGTCAGCTGACTGGGGCTTGCAGGTCTTGGGCTGTAAAACTGCTGTGTAGATATTGGGGCTCAGTCTGGAGCCCGAGCCCTGGGAAGCTGCGACCCTC
The DNA here is from genome assembly GCF_965140295.1 of Lepidochelys olivacea. Classification (NCBI taxonomy): domain Eukaryota; kingdom Metazoa; phylum Chordata; order Testudines; family Cheloniidae; genus Lepidochelys; species Lepidochelys olivacea. The sequence goes on from NC_140419.1 coordinate 7,792,333, forward strand.
TAGTCCAAGCCCAAAAGGTCAATGCGGCAATTTTACAGCCTCACAACCTGAGCCAGCTGACATTGGCCAGCCTTGGGTGTTTAACTGCAGTGTAGACATACCTTTAGATCCCCCAGTATCCTACTGCATGATTAGATAAAATGAATGGTTCCTTGCAGTCCCGGAATCTCCAAGTGCAGAATGAAAAAAATGCAATCATTAATTTCCAACACCCAGAAATTTAATTATTACAGTATGGGATGTGACGTCTAAGATTTCTGGTGGCAGGTTTTGGGGATTGTGTACCTTGTATGCAGTTTTTCTTCTATGTTAGTGTAAGCAGAGTCAGGATGAGCTCCACCCTGTCATCTGGTGGTGAGGTGTGGCAAGTTGTGGAAAAGAACTTCAGGGGCCGATCTCATTTGCATAGGCACACCCACCCCGCCTAGAATGAGGCCATAGCTGCCCAAATGGTCACTTTGGCTGTTGTGGGATCCCCAGTGTCTCTGTTATTGGGGCAGGAAGAATAAATTGCTATTACCCTGATTATGGGAACTGTGCTTGGAACTGTACTTGGCCTTTTGTTATGATGGAGGGACTCACCATCAACTAAGTAGCACTCGCTAGGCAAGAGTCATGGGTTCCAAAACTGTGAATTGACAGACTGGGGACAAGTATTAATGCTTGGTGGTATGGGCCTCTTGGTGAGGGCCTTACATGCTGATTGCACTTCCGCCTCTCTCCACTGTGGATTATCAGAGCTAATTTTGATTCCATTAGGAGTCTAGTTACAGGCTGCTAAGCTCACTTTGGGCTAATGGTGCCAGCACTGAGGCTCCCCTACTACAAGCTGAATTCACCAAAGAGCTGAACAGACTAAGAGCTGAAATCACTGAGCGTTGTGTTAAGTAGTGGGGGAGCCTGAAGATATATTGTGGAGCAGTTTGCGGGACGGCTGGAGTGCCTTGTGGACAGGCTGGCAGAGCAGTTCATAGGACGGCGGGAGCTGCTTGTGGGACATGGAGCAGTTTGCTGGCGGAGCGGAGCCCTATGGAGCTGCGGGGCAGTCAGCTTCAGATCATGTAAGGTGCCCCTTACTTCTCTTCCACCCAGGTTGGGAGGTAAAGCTCTGCAGATAAACTTTCGAACTCTAGGGCTGCCCTGACCAGGGACAGAGACTTTTGCGTCATGGGACTTTGGGTGATTTCGGGTTGCTGCACTCAAGAACCAAAGGGAAAGGACACGACCCAATTTGCTGGGGGGGGGGGGAGGATTGCTCATGGGTTGTGTTATGAATTCTGTTGGTGGCGTTTCCCCAACATAATGCCACATTGTTTCTCTCTGTTATTAAAAGGCTTTTTGCCACACTCAGACTCTGTGCTTGCGAGAGGGGAAGTATTGCCTCTTGGAGGCGCCCAGCGGGGGTGGTATATATTTGTCCCAGGTCCCTGGGTGGGGGCTCGAGCCGGTTTTGCATTGTATTATTGGAATGGATCCCCTAGATATTGAACCCGGCCCTTGTTGCTGCCAACTCTGAGGGGCAGAAGGGTCACATTAGCGTAGTAAACTGAACTATGAGACAGTGACCAGAATTCGACTTCTACTTTACTTTAGTAGAAGATGAAGAGAAGGTAAAACTGCCAAATCCTAGAACAGTTTCTATCTGAACTTGCTAAATGGATCAAGTTAATGCACAAAGATACCTTCCAATGTGATAAGAGATTTTACATGTGCAAACAAATGCCTCAAGCTGGTGAGCACAGTTGTAAAAGTAGCAGAACAGACTGCTATCATCAAGTTTTCAAAAAGCATACATGTAAACACAGCCATGTTTACTTTGCCCCTGTATATCGCCTGCAACACAGCCAAATGTTGATGGATCTGCTCACTTGGGCAGCAATTAAGCAAACAAATTCAGAACTTTGTGCCAAGTATGTCATCTTGATAAATGGCGCCAATGGTGCTTCACCCTATTTCTACAGCTAATCCACCAGGATTAGCTTCAAACATCACCTACAACTAAAGACACATAGGAACGTCTTCAGATATAAAAAAATGCCAGCTCAGAACAAATTCTAAAGCCCATTTGAGTCCACTGACTACATGGGAACAGAGACGGTTTTATAGAGCGCTTGACTATTTAAAAGATTATCTGGAAAATGTGCGTATCAGTATTTTCCACAGATTTTGGTCATTTTTCCCCCCAGCACCTGAATCTCAGCGAGATTCATTTGTAGAGCTCCTAGTATATGTAATAGGAGTCTTACTAATGTCCAATAGCAATTGTGTGGATTGCTGATCAGCCAGTCTACACTCAGGCTCCCAATACTATAGACCAGCCCAATGGTGGAGGTGAATGGGTGCCAACAACAGTGAGAAATTTTAGGAGTTTTCCTAGTGTAGGCAGGACCTTTGTCTGTTTCAGGACCTAAAAATGTGGTGCTGAATCCCAGCCCTCTTGAGACCTTTAAGCCTTATGAATGTTCAGTGCTATCCCTGCAAGGCCTGCAAACACGCCTACCTAGGCAAACGGTCTTCACCCAATAGAGCATTCAGGAAGTAATCCTGAGTAGGAATGGGGAGAATGGGAGAAGACTGAAGAGAGAATTACTAGGGCTCCACCCACTCCAACTTGACAACATGGATTTTACCTGATTCAATTGATGAGTCACTGTGATCAGAAAGAAATCAATGTGGGTGCAGCACCAATCACCAGTGTTTGCACCACGTTTGGGAGGCGGTCACATCCAGGTCCCGTGGCAAAGACCCTAAGGGTATGTCTGTGTGGCAGCTGGGAGCATGCCTCCAAGCACAGGTAGACAGACACACATTGGCTCTTCTCGAGTTAGCATACTACAGGCAGCCAAATGACTATGGCAGCAGTGGCTCAAGCTAGCCACCCGAACACAAACCCAACCCACCCTCTGGGTATATACCAATGGCCTGAGCCACTACCACGCTGCTATTTTTAACTAGGGTGACCAATCGGAATGGAACAGGGGGATAAACAGGTTGCCCATTTAAGACAAAGTCCCTAATATCAGGATGTCTGGTCACGCTATTTTTAACACACTAACTGAAGTGGAGCTAGTGTTTGTCTACCCACACTGGGAAGCACACTCCCAGCTGCTGTGTACCCTAAGCCTGAGCAGAGTGCGTTGGGGCAGGGTGGAGATAAATTACGGTGTTTTAACCTATATTACTTACACACACACACACACACACCCCCTAATTACTGCTTCAAGTTAAAAACTGACACCGCAAATTCAGGAATTTCCAGGAGTACACCGGACCCTAGCTAGAACGCGGGATTTGGGATCCATGCGCAGTACCGCGTTAACCGCATTATAGTAGGGACCACATTAAAATGAATTGCAATTGAAGTAATTAAATTTGGGATCCATGGCTGCAACTGCGTTATATGCGAATTTGCACTATATAGACGCGCGTTCTAGCGAGGGTCTGGTGTATTACATATCACTGTTTCAAAATGCTTTTGGTTTTTAGGCCTTTCTGATAAATTACTTCCTACCATAGCCCTTAAAGCTTTTCTGGAATGTCAAATTCTTTCCATTCCTTGTAATGTCTCTCTTTCTGCAGTGGACTTCATGGACACAACTTCCAATAGGGTCCCAGCTAAGGAAATATAAGCAATGCAATCTTTCTGATATACTTCTTTAAAGTACATGGTTAAGAAGTTTGAGAACAAAGGATATTAACGCATGTATTAAAATTCTGGTGAGATATTGATGGGATGTTTTGAAACATGCAGAATATATTTAATCTGGTAAAACACACTGGCTTTTTAGCATCAGTAAAAGGATTGTTTGTGGAACCCTGCAACTACCTTTAGATTTGTTAGCACCAGAGAGCAGCATCTTTCATCAGGAAATTAAACACTATAAAACACAACGGTGCTAATTAGCACAGCATCTCCTTATACAGGAGCAAAGTTAAGTGTTTAATGCATCTTACAAAATAGAATATTAAGGTCTCTTCTACAACACGGCTTTTAAAAATCCAGTGTGGCAAAAGCACATGTATAATTTTTATTTGTTATTGTTATTATGTCCATCTTGGGTCAATAAGATTTTCACTGGAATTATACTGCTTTTAATTTTTAGCTTCCCAAAACACTTTTCACAGGTCCAAGTTTCTATGACAATGCCTCTATCAGGTAGCATCAGGTTTCCTTGGGGATTATTCTTACCTGTATGACAGGGCACTGAGAGTTAATATTTCAGGAATCCTGCCTGAGATAAATACCATATCTTTTTATCCACACAGCCAAGATCTGATAGTGCTGTGAGCATGATACCCTTAGCTTTCATGAAAGGAGCAACTCACTCAGCAAATACTATACCTACCCCGTATCAGCCATCCCTAGAGATTTAGGAATAGCCCTTTCAGTCTTCTTTTGACAGAAGACTCGAGGCCACAATGCCACGCCCTGGGAGCGGATGGAATAAGTAGCATATGAGTGGGAACTCCCTAGGGCAAAACAACACAGAATCTTCACATGCTCGGGATTGGAGAGCGACCCAGGATTGACATGACATCCACCAGTAGCCTCTAGGGTCTTGGCTATGCAATGGCTCATACGCCATCCTTTCACCCATGAAAGATCTAATTTAGGAGACAAGTGAACATTTTGCTGATCTCAATTTACTAAGTAGGATGTGCACAACTACTGCTTCTTAAAAGCAGTTTTTAGCACACAGAGAAATGCAGAAACCAGAACTTGGAAGACACACTCAGAGGCAAGTCTGGTCTGATGCAGCTACAGCCCTGCCTGGAAGCATGAGAACCTGGTGACTAATAAAAAAAATACATACATACATACGTACATACATACCACCTACTTCTTACATAGCATTTTTCCATCTATAGATCTCAGAGCACTTTACAAAAGGAGGCCAAGTGTCATTACTCAGCACTCCACTTACTTTGCAGCTCCCACTACTTATGAGAGCCACTGAAGAGGACATCCCCCGCTCCCCAGGACAAGAGGAGGCACATGCCTTCATGCTCCTATGCATGGACAAGAGGAAATTAACACCCCATCTTCCTCTCAGAATAAAAAAAAGCTGTGCAAACACTTCTCTGGCATCACACTTCGCAACAAGTGTACTGTGGTACATTTGAGGCTCGGTTTCAATGCAGTACAGCTCTGAATGTCCACATTTCAGCATTTTCATTTCAGCTCTTTGTAGCGGCAACTTTGTTGAACAGAAACTCTAGTTTCACACAACTCACGTTTTCAGCTGTGTTGTAATTAGGAACAACAAAACTACAAATATTGAGCAATCCAGCTAGCATTAGCAACATTTAGCAGTTTAGTAAAATAAATTGACTTTTTTTTTTTTAAACTAAGCAAAGTGTTCTGTACAGGTTGTTTGTTCTACATTTAATAAATACTGACCAAAATTGTTTGAGCGCCCTCTGCCAGGACCCTCACGTTATTTATTTGTACTATCTGATTGGGTCTTCTGGGCACTACTGCCCAGGCTCCACTGTGCTAGGCAATCTGCATGCACACACGCATGCTCTCACACGCTAAAAAAGAGTAACAATGATAGATAAGCAACCAGCAGATTTTTTTTTTTTTTTAAACAAGAACTGACTTGAGGGTTTTTTTGTGGGGTTTTTTTGTTTTTTACACTGTTGTTCTACACCAGAACTTTCTAAATCTTATTGTCCCCTCTTTGAGACTTACCTGTTTTCTGATTTTTTACCATAGCTTCCTGTTTTGTCCTTCTCGGTTAACCCTTCGACCGTGGGGTTTTTTGTGTTTTTAAACATATATAAATACATAAACCCAGCCCTACTGCTCCCTGTCCAGCCTGGAGCCCTGGACGATTCATCCCACCTTTGTTCTCAGCCTTCCACTCAGAATTCCGCACTTGTGGCTGAGAAAGGTACAGAGTGTTCCACACAGCAGGCACCCCTCAAGTTCCAAACACTCAGAGGGTGCATGGCCTTTCCTGACCATCCACAGCAGGGAACTCCTCAGTGGGACCAGGCGTAGAGGTGCATCTCCAAAGACTATCCTGAATGTAGCTCAAAAGTGAATTTCAAAGCAAATGACCATGAAGTTTATTTCTTCTCAGTTGTTCCAAGAGAATAATTTGAAGCACAACACCCCCATCAGTACAAGGGGTACTGTACTAACTGCAGTTTACAAGGAGGTAAACAGCAGCTCATTCCCAGCAGCTTTAATAGGCTCACTGCAGGAATTACCCTATGCAGGAGCATGTTCTTAGGATGCAGGCCAATCAGAAGAACCATCCTAACATGGCTTCAGCTGGACTAAAAACCCATTGGCTAGAAAAGAAACAAGGCTCCCCACCAATGGTAACACTGTTGTCACCACCAATTCAACAGTGAAGAGTTGCTACTGGATAATGTATATTGGGTTGTAAGCCAATCATAATAATGTAATCAATGCTGCTCAGACGCTGCACCATGACTTCAGAGGGGCCCTGCTTCATTACCGTTGCCCGCATTAAAGCAGAAGTCAGATGTTCTGACTTGCCCTGAACAATGTCTGTTATCAATATTATGCTGAGTCACAGAGACTGTGCAGAAACTAAGAGAACTGCAGAGAATGCAAGTACACTCGGCATTCTGCCCCACTGCAGAACAGACCATTCTATAACAATTCAGCCTCTAGTACTGCAATGCTTTAGCCAGGGTTACAACCAACTGCCAAAACACAACTTTATTGCCATTTATCTTACTTTATTGGTACTTTACATGTAAAAACACAAGTTCAGATTACCTGACATTTAATATTAGCCTTTACAACAACATTCTCAATACTTGCTTTAAAACATTCATAGACTTCTCGTGAAAAAAAAAAAAGTAACTGGTAACTATTTTTCATACTGGGGATTTCAGACAGCTGATCTTTCTAAGGTGTTTACTATGAATCCTGACAAATTAGCATGTTTACTAGAGTTTCATATTGTGTGCATATACAAATAACAGAGAATCCAAACCTAAGCAAGACACATTTGCAGTATTAATCACTTACTTTATATGTTGTTTAAACTAGTATTTACTTCCTTAGCATTTAGATACAAAAATTCTTGAGAAAAAGATATGCCCCACTAGATTCCAAAAGCGTCAGTAGTTATAGTAAACATCCCTAATCTAACTTGAATTGGCATAAATAACTGGTTCTGAGCTACACCTTTCACAAAAGTGGATCATGATGGTCAAGATTTATTGAGTAGTTGGGTTTTTCTGCACACCAATTTGTCTTGCAGTGTTTATGTTCCTGTTAAGGTTACCGCTAGCTATACATCTGCATAACTCCATTCTTATTAACCCATCACAAACTCACCAGTCCAGATAACATTGGAGAACACTAGCACAGCAGCTGAATGGCAGTGCCAATGCCAGAGTTTGGTTCTTAACTGGCAGGGACAGTTAACTACTTCAGTGTACAGCACAGGAAACACAATCAGCACTAAATAGTAAAGAACTAGAGATATGTAGTGGTATACGGGATATAATAAAGATTCGAATTCATCCCTTTAAGTACAAACAATTCCTACTAAGGCAAGTTAAACATCTGCTTCAGGAAAATAATCCAGAACAAACGCAGTGCATGATTAAGAATATCTTTAAGCTGCTAGCTCTGACTGGAGCTTGATTAGCAAGAGCTCTTTATGTTTTCATGTCATTTCTGTTGCCTCTGTGTTCAGAAGCATCATTCCAATGGTTAAACCTGACTTGTGCTTACAGATTTCTCTTGGCTTTATATCACCACAATTATACAGATGGCCTGATAAATGTGCATCAGAAAATGTTGTCTGTCAGAATATTTGGCATAATTCAGTTTAGTTTATTTAGTACTTCTTGAGAAAATGTATTTCAGTTTTGAGCATCTGTTAAGCACTAGTCTCCCTCACTAGTGCAATTTTGCACTAGAGGTTAATATATGTACAGCGTTCCTTCAAATGACCTCTCCTATGCAAGACGCAGAATGTCCATCATTGACCTTCAAGGTAACAAAGCTGGCATGGCAAAATAGGGGTTGCTATATGTAATTTATTAAGCAGCCACACAGAGACATGGAGAGTGGAAAAGAGAAACTGACCTTATATTTAGCTTGCTGGAATTTCAACCCTTCCTGCTCTTGGAACTGCTCCGAGCCGGCTCTCTCCCTCACATTTCTATACCCAGGACTGGGTATAACATACTCTTTTCCTAGGTCGATGTCTTTCATCTTCTCCTTCCGTAAACGCCAGGGTTTACAGTTGTATTTTCACCTCAGAAAAATCTAAAGAGAATTAAAATCCCACTTAAAACATATGTCCTACACCCTAAACAACCCTATATGATTAATAGGAAGCTTTTTAACCAAAGGTCTTGGGCAGCAATTTTGAAATCCTATTATAACATGTGACCAAACTACTCCACAGTGCCTTGTGGAGAACTGATTCAAGAGCACATGAACCCCTTGCTAAGCTAGTTAAAGGGTATCCATAAGTAACCATGAGACTAAAGTGACTCAGTGCGGAAGCGCCACTATAATATCTAGCCTACTTATAATTTTCAAGTATTTGTATCCTTATGTAATCTTAATTGCTAGAGATCAGTCATTTGATTCTAGCAAATTATAATTTTTTCAAAAATGTTTTAATATCAAACATCTAGAGCTCTATTTTCTTGATTGTGTAATTTTACATATTAGCATTTCAAAATAGTATGCTAGTTTCAACACCCATAGGACATACAGCATGCATCTCTGCAAATCTAGCACAAGATATTGTCAGTCTTCTCTACAGCGCCCACAGACACTATGAAAAAAGCCTATTCTTAAAAAGATAATTTTTTCTCCCACACAAGTACTATTCATCTTCATTACAAATTTGTACAAGCATTAAAATGTATTTGCATTAGATTACATGCCTGCCTGTACATTTATTTATAAAGAAACGCTTTGGGTTGCTGTTCTTTTCAGACTGTTAAGTCTTTCAGGTTAGAATAGCAAATTTATCCATAAAGCTGCTGGCCTTAAAGTCACTTTGTCCCACGGCATTACATTTTATATCTCCATAGTTGTTGATTTAAAAAAAACAAGTCACTGTGAAAAGGTCAGCTTAAATCATACTGCAGCAAGAAAAATGTAGCAGCAGGTCTGGTCTGGTGCAATGGACCAGAAGCCTCCCATATTAATTGCATAAAGATCATCATCCAGGCTATTTCTGTAACATGCCCTTTGCCTCATATTTACAACTGGCCCTATTGACTTACAAGGTGGGTGAAGTAAGATCTTTCATTGGACCAATTTTTGCTGGTGAGAGACAGACAGAAACGGGTCCAGGACAAGGTATCACCTCACCCACCTCGCCTCTCTAATATCCCGCGACCCCTCCCCGGCCACCACGCAACCTATTTACTCACAGAGAACCAGACGGTTCCCCACTATGCCCCTCCAGAGAGCTCCACCCACTGGAGCAGGAATCCACCGAACACACATGGGCCGCCTTGCCCCCACCCTTGCCTGCCTTGGGGCTTATTTGTCTGCGCCGGGCGAGAGCGGTTCTTCATCGCGCTGCCCCCGCGCCCCAAAGCCACCGTGCACCCCCCCCCGCTCCCTAACACAGGGCGGGTGTAGCCCCCCCCCCCCCCGCGCCGCTGCACCTGCCCGCCACATAAACAAGGGAGGGGTCCGCGGCCCTGACTGCCTCTGCACCCCCATGGGACCGGGGGGGAGGTGGTGTGCGCGCCCCCCCGGCCCGTCCCATGGATCCCGGGGGGGGGGTCTCCCCCCCGGTACAGGGGGTAATGCCCCCTCCCAGCCCGGTCGCCGCCTGGGTGCCCAGGGCACCGGCCTCCCCCTCCCGCCCTGCGGGCGGCCCGGCCGCACCAGTCCCCGGCGCACGGTCGGGGGAGCGGGTGTGAGGGGAAAGCGCGCGCGCGCCCCCCGCCGCCGCGGGCCGTTACCTCGCCCGGCTTCTGCCCCGCTGCTGCGGCTTCGCCACTCAGCGGCCCCCGCAGCCAAACCACAACCTTATAGCGGCGCCGGCGGCCCCACTGCGCCGGCGCGGGGCCGAGTCTCGCGCGGGGAACGACGGGAAGCGTAGTCCCCCCAGCTAAGGCTGCGGAGCCGAGCCTCGGGGGCAGGAACGACAATTCCCGGCAGCCCCCGCGCCGGCCGGCTCCCGCACTCTCCCGGCCGGTGCCGCAGCGCCCGCCGGGCCTGGAACGTTCTCCGCGGTCCTGGGCCCCCCCCCCACGAGCTGAAGGGGGAGGGGTGAACCTGGGGGAGGGTCCGACCCCGCTGCGGGACCGGGGGTGGGGGCAGGACGCTCTGCAAACGGGAGCCGCCCCCCCCCTTTCGCCGCGGGGCGGCGCGCGCCCCTACAGAACGGGACTAGGGCCAGGCCCATAGCGGCGGGGAGGGGGGGGGAAATGGGTCTCTCTGGCGGCAGACACAGCTGGAGCGAGGCCCCTGGCTTCCACTGCCCTTGTTCTTTCACCCAGGCCAGGTCATTTACATTGCATTAGGCCTGGCTGCAGGGGGGCAGCTTAGAGAGACCCACAAAAAACCCATCACCCCCCCCCCCCCACACACACACACACACACACACAAATTTAAAGACAGATTCCACTGGAGGTTGTGTCTCATGGGGAAAGACCCTGCTGCAGGCCATCCAGACAAAGCATTAGGAGGATCTGCAGTCTCATCGTGTTCATTTGGAGTATCGTTCAGCCAGGGCTGAGTGCAACCTAGGATAGCAAAATACATAGCCACATGCAGCAGAAACAGACCCTATGAATAAGGGACAGGTACAGTTACCACAGCCAGACCTTCAGGCGCCCACATCCTGACTAACAACTAGACCCCCTTCTCTCCCCTCACATCCTTCATGGATATTAACAGATTGAGAGATAAGAATACAGCTGTATCCCTAAACACACTTCATCCACTAAGAAACAGATGGCAGCTTTTCACTAGCAAAGACCCTTAAAAACAAGGGGACTCTAGTTTCTCCTCTGTTTTTAAAAAGCCTTACCCCAGCCCAGCAATTCTATGTTACTTTCAGAAGTTAATCTTGGCTGATGTCGCAGGTAAGCAATTTATATGAAACAGGTGCCCATCTGTACAGCAATTGTTCTCCTGTCAGTAAACTTTCTACATCAAAGCTGGTGTTTTTCAAGATGCTGAAACAGACTCACTGTAAAACTGGCATGTGGGAACCAACAAGTAAACTGGACCCTGAATGTTTGTTTTGGGTCCAGAATATAAGAGCACAGATAAAAAATATTGAATTCTGCCAACCTTACTTAATAAATTCTTTAGATAAAATGCTTAATAAATGGGTCTCTGTTTAAATGTTCAGTTGTGTGAGAATATGCGAGAGACCAGAATCTAATGAAGACGTTGAAATGGAAAAGGTTAAATACATATAGTCAACGTCACATGTCAAAAAAAACAAATATCCTTAAATCAGACTAAGTTCTCAATTGCCATTCCTCTTTGCCTTTTCGTACATTTCAGTCTATCAATAGCAATATTTTTTCACTGGTTGTGCCTATGAAGTTGACATTTACCAACATTAGATCTTTATCAGTCAATCCTTCCAAGCCTCTATCTAATAATGGCACCACTGACAGATGTTTCAGGGTCATCCTATACATAACCCCAGGAGCATTCATGAGCACACTCACATCACTCTGAGCCTGTACTATTTCTGGCAAAATTGAGAATCATCTCCATGGAGGACACACTAATATATTGGAACAGCAGAACCACAAGCCAATTACTGACCAAAGGCAGAAGAATAGCAATGACCACAGCAGGGCAGCCATGAAAGCACAGGGCTAATATGTTGGGTAATCATGTGTCTTCCCTTAAAATATTCCACTGAGAACTCAGCTGTGCAATTTCAAACTGGTTTGGTTGGAATTTTATTGTGTTTGGGGATTATTTCATACCAAGTGACAGGGTGCACTCCATGTTTTATAAACAAGGGCAGATATCTGGACAGGAGCCAGAAGGATAAAGGGAACCTAAAACGCTTTTGAATGGAATTATAAAACTGGACTCCTATTAACAACACACAAGTTCTGGTATAAAAATACACACAGCTGCAATTAAACAGCACAACCAAAGTAGTACAGGGTGTGAGGAATCAACTGGAAGGGACTTCGAGAGGTCATCTACTCTAGTCCCCTGATGGTGAGAAATAATCCAAGAACCCAGCATGGTTTAAATTAAATATAAATAATTTATTTTATAGTGTGTTGACATGAGTCATCTTGACCAGAATAAAATACCTGCCAAATATTTTAACACAGCTGTGAGTTCTGGGCATCCTGTACCAAGTGTGGGCCTTACACAGGCTTCCCAATGAGGAGTTTGCCTTGAGTCTCATTCCAAGGTCATAATTCTAAGAAGGCCAGGAACAAGTGTACTTCGTCCTCCAGCACAAAAATGGGGAAGTAGCCCTTGATCCAGAAATGCTTGCATTGTGCTTTTTTAAACAAATCTGCATGCTGCAGTCTTGTTACCAGTGGGATCCAGCATGTAATTCTCAGCCTTCCTGACCCCAGAAGGGCACAGAGTAGCTTTCAAGTGAGTCTTTGGAGCCTGAATTGTGGAAGAAACAGGAAAATAATTAAATTTTATTTTTTTTAAGTTGAAGAAATGAGAGCGCTCAACAATTCTGTGGCATCTGGTTGGAGACATGCAGAAAGACTGAACATTCAGCAAAAACACCAAAACCATTGAAAATGAGATGGTGACAAGACAAGTGGAGGAGAGGAGGTCATCCCAATAAATGAAGCAGAAGTAGAGCGTGCTTGGCTGTGACTATCTGGCATTTTCCTTTATGTCCGCCACCTTTCCACTAGCACAGGGGCGGCTCCACTGGTGGGAGGAATAGTAGGAAAACTAGAAGAACAGGTGCTGACATTTTAACCAGAATCACCTATCTTTGCTCAGGTCAGGTCAAGGCAACAGTGGTTGAACCACCAGCAGCCTATTCACACTTGCATTCCTACAATTATAGACACCCCATGCTGGTGCAATGATAGGAAATTTGAAGAAAAATACTGGTGTAGACATAACCCACTGGTAGGTCTGCATTATGAGTCTCTGCTAGTGGCCTGTCCAGAGGATATGCATGTACCAGTTAGAGGAGTTATTTTATTTAACTCCAGTGGCAGAAATTCATGCTTTTAGTGCTAGGTTCATTCCCTCATAATGACCAACGATAGACTTTACGTAGGGAATTAAAAAATGTCACTGATTCTATATTCAGTCCCAGAACAGGAATTTTAAAAAGTGACATAGCCAAACCAAGGGACCAGTGACAGCTTTTGAGACTTGTGTCTGAGGAATCACCAACTCTAGAAAATGTTTGCTATCATCTGACAAGTGGGATACCATCAGAGCTGGGATTCAGAGTACATAAAGTATCTGCTTCTAGCCCTGGCAATTAGAGGATACGGAACCTTAACGATCACCTCATTCTGATTACCAACCTGTTTGTTTGCCACTTGAATGTAAACACTATTTTAATGTCTTGAGACCCACTAACAAGAAACCAACCCTGTAAGCAAGCCAAAAGCTGAGAACTTGTGCAGAGAAGGAGCAAAGTCAGCTCGGAACAGCTGGCCTCCAAAGATGCAGAAAGAATCAGGAGTAGAAGTGTGCCAGAGCCGCAGAAGGGAGGGTGATGAAGCTTAAATCAAACCAAGTTACTGTCGGATCTAAGCCATTTGGATTTGATAAGTGGAGTGTCACCAAGTTACCCAGAAAATCCACATTCAGTGTATGGAAGTGATGGCCTTTATCCAGCTGTTTACACCACATCCATCACTATTGTATCTGAGCACTTGCATCCACCCACTGAAGAGCACATGTTGCATCAGAGCACATGTTGCAGAAAATTACTTAGTTACCTTACCTGAACTTACCAGACTTACTTCAGTCTCTTGGGTAGAAACAAGCAGACATTGCTGAGTGCTTCAGGAGTTCTTCCCAATTAAAACTCCTATGCTAGTTTAAGCATTACTGCAAATGTGGTTTGGATCACCAGTATGGTATCTCCTTTTAGAAGCACACCACAGCCCACCAGTGGAAAGCCTAGTAACATGCACAATTGCACAAAAATAAAATTGGACTGCAGTTTTAATGTTGTCCAGACCCTGGACAAAACCAGGCAACATCAGCTACAAAAAGAGGAGGAGATGTGACAGTGGGTTAGTTCAATAATTTATCTCTGCTGCACGACTAGCTGCAAATTCTGCTTAAGGCCCTAAGTGGACATGAGTTGGAGGCTGTGCTCCTAGTCCAAGGAAGTTTGTCCACAAAGGAGAAACAATGTAATTTAACTAAGTGTGGGCTGACTGACAGGGTCTATCAAGAGACCTAGTTTTGGAATAGCAGGAGATGCTGCAGGATAGCAGAGATGCATAATGAAGCACTTCTAGTGCATACCTAGTCTAACAGTTACCACCAGTCTCAGCCTCTCCCCATCCTGCAAGATTAGCCAATAGGATGCTCAATCCCTGTATTTCATTCAGGTAGGACGATGCATGAGAGTGCATCTTGCTTGACAACTTTAAAAGCTAGATGCCACCTGCACTCTGCTTAGTTTTGTTCTTTTGCAACTCATTGTTCAGTGAGTTACTCGGCCCCAGTGTGCACAGTCCACAGTGGCTATTACTCTGCCACAGCAGCTCCCAGGTAGGGAATTCAGTTCAAGCTGCAGAGGCTCATGTGTACAGTTCTGGAGACCCCAGGTTCGATTCCGGTAACAGTTTGTGCTTTTGCTTTCTCACCGAGTGGTGCGTTCAGCCACAAAACAAACAGGATTGAGAAATTAACTTCCTTTTCCTTGCGTCAACCAGGAGTCCTATGACCATCTGTCTAGCCTGAGGCACCCTAGTTCCCACCAGCTCCAATAAAAAGCACAAGCCCTGGGGAGAGCTGAAGGGATTGCAATCAGCTTGTTCCCTGGTTTTTTAAATCCACTTTATGGTGGCTGATCTTTTATTAGACCTGAACATACATTCAGTTTCTGACCCTTCTGATTCCACAGAAGATTTCTCAGAGCTTCTGCTATTAGTTAGATTCTGCTCACTGATAGAGGGGTGCCCGATCAATCTCTCAGCCCCCAAGAACCAGTCCTGGCTATTATCCAGCTTGTTTCAGGAACACCACTCAGTAAGTTGTAACAGCACGCTAGGGACTTTATGTTCTTTTCAACTCTCACCCATGTCAGATCTGCCAATACCAGAACACCAGTCTGATTTACCCAGATATCAACAGGTCCTGTAATTGAAGTGCAGCACTGGAAAGGATGTGTGTGTGCAGTGTAGGCTGGATTGGAATTGTCAAGTGACAGAGGTCACTTCTGCTTTCCTACAAGCCAGCGAGTTTAACAGCTAGGGATAACCTTGTGATAAGAAGTCATTACAAAGGTGGCAGTTTTGTCATGGTAGGAAACGGGACAGTCACAATTTCAATTTAAGAAAAACTGTGGCACATACTGTACTAATGGGCCATTTGCAATGGGAAATGAGAGTTACCAACACACTTCACAAGTGTTTTATGCTATTCACAATAAATTAACCATTTCAAATCCTTGCAAAGCCAGATTCTGCTACACTGGCCGTCTCAGGAGCTCAAAACTGGGATCTGAGCTCTCTTTGCAGAGGGCCCCATCAGATGCAGAACATCTTCTGTAAGAGATTAGAATGACCATGGATCTCATTGCTTTCAGAACAGAGTGCAAGAGATTGCCCTTCCCCATAACTTTCTCACAGTAAGAATATATAAACACAAAAGAGGATTATGCATCACTCTCCCCAGCAGAGACAACAATCAACTTTCATGTAAGCCACTCCAGTACTAAGGGGATAAGTGCAGGACAGATACGAAGTCCCAGTGGGGCAGGCAGAAAAACAGTTACACACCCACCCACCAGTGGAATTTTCCCAGCAAGCTAGTTTCCAGTTTCATGCCAGGGTTAAGATCTTTCAGGAGCTCAGCTTTTTCATGAGGGACCTGATGGTCCCTGCAACTTGCACCCCTTAGATGGGAAGTATTACCTACTATGCTAGCCACCTTGCAAGCTGGTGGGCTACGGTAACTGGGATTTGCCCCAAGCCCTTGTTAAACCAAGTGTCGTGTGGAGGCAAGGGGATGGGATCAGATCGAAGCAATCTACACCTCAGCTCGCAACTGAAAACCAACCCAGAGCTCTCTAAACAAATAAAAGGTGGGTTAATTCAACGGATTTCCAAGGCCCTAGGTCCTATGAGGACACATGAGATCTAAATTATGCACCAGGGACCCCAAATAGTGCATCACTACTTCCTCCAAGCTCTCTCTCCTACACTGCCCCCCCCCAATCCAATCAGGGCTCTGTGTGTGTGTGTGTGAGACTGGTGTATTCCAATATTCAGTTTATTTTATGCTGCTCCCAACGTTCCTTATGCTGCAGATCAGTGTAGCTATGCTGTGTAAGGTGGGGCAGGGGGGCGGGAAAGCAGGATCTGTTTGGACATGGAGCAGTTGGGGTTTTTGACACGCATGAAGATATGGAAGCTGGTTTTGGTGTCCAAGAGGGATGTGATGCTTTTGGAGCTGGGGAGGGGATCTACCCCCTCTTTCCCTCTCTTTCGAGCAGCAGCAGAGGAACTAAAACTTGGAGGAAGTTTTAATTCCTTGTTCCCCACCCTCGCAACTTGCTGCTTCACTGCGTACCTCCCCTGACATCTGCCCCTACATGCAAAATTGACACACACATACATTAGCTGGATGTTTCTGCAAAAGTGATCAGCCATGTGAAATAGTTCATGCTAGCACTCAAACTGTCATTGTGTTTCAGAATTAACCCCCACTGGAATGAACTGGGCAGCTCACACTTTTTCAGAGCTGCAGATTCAGGCAAACATCACAGCATTAGTTTAGTATTTTCCCCAACCATAAAGGCCAAGGATTACTACTTTTGCTTAAATGAAAGTTAAGCTTCTGAAGCAAAGTTTATGTGGCAATTTAAAATAATCCACAATTTTGCAGCAATGTAAGTCACAATCACATTATGCACAAGGCTCTGCTTACCTCATATTACTGGGATATTTCTCTGTGCCTTTGGTTTTAGCCAAGCTCAGAAGTCTTGCAAGAGGCTATTCTCACTGTATCAATCAGGTCTGTGTTAGAAAGCTTTGGTTTCGTGAGATTTCCAGTTTAAAGTGAATATGTAAAGGGGAACCTCACTATTACAGCTCACCCTGTTCTATTGTTTAGGTCAGGCAGTAAGGAACATGACAGAGCATTCCATCTAACTTTACCTTGCCTCAAGAGCCCTTTCCTTATTGTGAAAGAGATAATGCACTGGTTAAATCCAGCAGCCACGAGTTTGAAACTATTTTTGACTGGGATCAGATTTAATGGAATCAGAAGGTCAACTATTGCAAAGTCAAGAGTAAAATTAAATATATGGAACAAGCCCAGAGCAGTTAATCTGTACTGAGTGTGGGACTGTTTGATATCTTTAGGAAACCTGATATCTTCAAGGACAAAACATATGTTAAACAACAGCAGTGGATCAGCCTCTTAACAATAGCTGACCCTGTATTTAATACTGCTCATGCCAGATCCAGAGTGACGGCTAAATTAGAAGTCTGTTCCACAGCTAGAGTTTGATGTCTGCACGTTCTTACAGGCAAGGAATGGACAAGAGTTAAGGCTTAGCCACCTCTAGCTGTTGGTTAGTAAATGAACAGAATTACAGTCTAACAAGGCTGAAGCAAAAAGGGACAGAGATGCTGGTCTTGAAATTGGATTGGATGCTTCTGATTCAAACCCTACCTCCTCCCTTCCCCCCACTCCCCGTGGTTCTGGGATGTGGAGTAGAAGTTTTGGTTTGGGACCTATATCTAGCACTCAAACCATAGGGCGCACCTCCCCCATCCCTCCCAGATCTGCCTATGTTTTTTCACTTGGCAAATTTACATTGTGAGGACAAAGGTCATGTCAAGAGACAGGTCCCCAGAGGCCATGTTCCTGGATTTGTTTTCAGCTCTGTATTCTGGCAGGTTGTATTTGCACTGGAACCAGCCAGGGCCCAAAAAACAATTCAGGCCTAAGCAACTCCCTCACTATTGCTAAATACAAGCCCTGGCTGCTATCAGTTGAGAACCAGTCTCTAGACTGAGGAGCAGTTGGAATCCTTGGCCAGAGATAATGGTACAAGAGACTATTCCTTTCCATTGACTCCTACAATCAGTCCTGCTGCCTGTACCAGCATACTCTTTTCCAGCAGGGCCAGAAGACAAGAGTCCATGGTTAGACAAGCCAGGGGTGTTCATGCTTCTGGAGGTGCACAGGGACAATCAAAACAGCAGCTAGTTTACTTAGCTAGGTCATGTCAGCATGTGATTTTGTAACTGACAGCTGCTTTCCTCAAATCAGGAGAATCACTTCACCAGGCCCCATCAATGTGATAGACCAGGGGTTCTCAAAGTTCATTACAGCACCTCAAGAGGGAGGAAACGAAGCCTGAGCCCACCCATGCCCTGCCACCCCAGGTGGATGGGTGGGGCAAAGCCAAAGCCCCCCCAGTCTTGTAACCTGAGCCCCACCACCTAGGGCGGAAGTTGAAGCTTGAGCCCCACAGCCAGGGGGCTTCTGCCCCAGGCAATGGGGCTTGGGCTTCGACATCAGCCCCAGGTAGCGAAGCTCGGGCTTCGACCTCTGCCCCGGGCCACAGCACGTCTAATGCCAACCCTGGTGACCCCATTAGTTTGAGAATTGCTGTGATAGAAGTTATGGAAAAACACTAATAAAATACAGATTTAACCAAACCATGACTGATGTGGCAAGCCTAGAGGTGCCCCCCGGGGCTCAGCCCCAGCACAAATTAAGGCCTACCTGAGCTTCATGGCCAAGTGCTCAGCACCTGGCAGCTCCCACTGTGACACTTAAGGCCAGGTTTTTCCAAGAGAGCTCGGCACCTCACCTATACCCAATATGCTGAGTATTTGGAAAAATCCAGCCACTTCTTTAGGTAGAGAAAAAAACAGGCTCTTTTGAAACTCAAATCCCAATTGTGGGTGCTGAGCCCTCTTGGAAATTCAGGCCTGTTTTTACAGCAGCCACCAGCAAAAACTTCTAGGTCGTGCAGGAGGCAGCTGCTGCTGCCTCCTTCCCAGGCTGAACAGCCAGGACGGCCCTACACCTGCCTTGCACTCTTCACTGGCTACATCTGAAGTGCAGCATGCTTTCTTGGCTGGCCTGGTTCACTTTGGAGACCACGAGAACGTTTTTCTGGACCTCCTCCTAACCAGCACCTGGGTTCTGAGTAGAGTGGCAGAGCCCAAAAAATCCTATTAGATAGCACTGGTGTTACCCTTAGTGGCTGGTTCAGCTGGTATGTCTACACTGCAATTAAAAGCCTGCAGTTGGTCCATGCCAGCTGATGCAGGCTAAGGGTCTGTTTAATTGCAGTGTAAATGTTCAGTCTCAGGCTGCAGCCTGAGCTCTGGGACTCTCCCACCACACAGAGTCCTCAAGTGGAGGCTCCAGCCAGAGCATCTACACTGCCATTAAACAGCCCCTTAGCCCGAGCCCTGGGAGCTCAAGTCAGCTGGCACAGACCAGCAGTGGGGTTTTACTTGCAATGTAGACATACCCTAAAGGCACAGAAGGAAGCCTCACCTGTCACTAACCAGCACTCCCGGCAGCTGATGTGCAGCACCGTTAAGACAGCATTCAGCAGGATGGGGTACAGGCCCCAAAGGATTAACCTCTCAAGACTTATGAGAGTACCAGGACTTGCCCCACTCAGGGTCATCCAGAGCTGCAGCCAGTAGGTCACATGGGCTTCTCCCTGCTCACTCAGCCCACAGCCTGGCTAGAACCCTCCACGGGGGTGCAGACTGCCTAGTAGCTAGTGCTTGGCCTGGTCAGTGCTGCCTACCAACTCCAATGTGCCTCCAGATTCCTCTGAGCACAGCCCCAGCCTGCCCCTTTCCCACAGATCGAGCGGAGGTTCCCAGGCTCAGGGGGCCTTTTGCTTCTGTTTATGAGGCTGGGTGGTGAGCCACTGAGAGAGACTCTGCTGCTCTGATCAGACAGCGCTCTTAGCACTAGGAGGGATCCATCAGGGGCTTGTTTAGTTAATACCTTTGTCAGACTCCTGAGGGCATCTTACAGAAACTGATGGCTGTCACACCCCTGGATGGATGTCACACCCCTCACCCCACCTGCTCACCTTGTAACCAAGGGCTGTCATACAGGACCCCGGGCACGAAGGGGAAATATCAGACTCTTGGGCTCAGGCTCCAAAGAAGGGACCCCGGCCTGGGTTTTGGAAAGCGATCTCGGCTTTGAGAGGATCGGAGCAGGACGAAATCAGCTTTCTGGATCCCTTGGGAAACCTCAGCTCCACAAGAGGAACAGGAGCTCAGGAATGCATCATCAGTGTCTGATCCACGTCAGACAAGGCGCCGATACTGGTAGCCGTGCAGCCAGTCAGACTTCACATACGAAGCCATTTGAGTCAATATCTTTAGTGACTCAGGCCCCAGGGCTGCAAGGGAAAGTGCCAGACTCCAGTCAAATATGGACAGATGCTGATGCAGGCATTTTGTACCTGGGGAAGCCCAGGAGGAGCCAGAGATGTCCTGGTACCTGCTGGGTGATTGGAGGATACAGAGCCTTTCAGCTCCAGGCTCCTTGTTCAAAATTAATTCAGGTGCCACTGGCAGTGACCATCTGTTGGCAGCCTACATTAGATCAGTTTGGTGGGTCTCCATTCATTGGGCAGTGGAAATATGTCCCATCATCCCAAACGGCACGAACTGACACGTTGGCTGGATATTTCAAGAAAGAAGCCAAGAACTGAATGACCTTGGATACTGAATTCATCCCCCTAGAGATGCAAGTCAGAGCTGGACCACGTTGGCAGGGCAGAGGAAGGAAGGGGAGTTTGCCTTGCTGTTACCAGTCCTGTACGTGTTCTGGGGGTAAGGAGAACACACACTAGTGTAAAATAGACCAGCACCCTTTAAATAAATTCCACACTAATTCAGAAGCTACTGGTTGGGTCAGACCAAGATGCTACGGGATCTTTTGCAGATTCTTTAATTTAATGCATAGGCTCAAATAGCACAAGCCTGATTCTCATAATTAGGGCCCTACCAAATTCACAGCCATAAAGAATGTGTCACGGACCATGAAATCTGGTCTCCCGCGTGAAATCTGGTCTTGTGTGTGCTTTTACCCTATACTACACAGATTCCACAGGGGAGACCAGCATTTCTCAAATTAGGGGTCCTGACCCAAAATGGGGGATAGCAGTTATATTAGGCAGGGGTGGTGTGTGCCCCGGTATTGCCACCCTTACTTCTGCACTGCCTTCAGAGATGGACAGCCAGAGAGCAGCGGCTGTTGGCTGGATGCCCAGCTCTGAAGGCAGAGCTCTGCCAGCAGCTGTTTTGAAGTAAGAGTAGCGGTACTGCAACCCTCACCACAATAACCTTGCACCCCCCAGCTCCTTTTTGGGACAGAGCCCCTATGATGACAACACCATGAAATTCCAGATTTAAATGCTGAAACCATGAAATTTACAATTTTAAAAATCCTATGACCGTGAAATTGGCCAAAATGGACCGTGAATTTAGTGGGGCTCTACTCATAATTTACCAAGGCTGCCAGTTCACAGGGACAGCAGCAAAACCAGAGAGCCCCTTCTGCCGGTCTCTTGTGCTGACCCACTCACTGGAGTCCCGAGCACGTCTGGGTTCTCCTTGCACCACTGCCTCCCTACAAACATCACAGAATGGAATGGGGTGGGTGCTTGCAGAGACGCCTCAAAATCCTAGAGCCAGCCCTGAAAGAGATGCCTCTGCCCTGAAGGAGGAAAGTTAGGACAGCTAGCCAGGCAGGCCCAGCAGCTTAACTGTGCTCTTGTATCATCTAGGGATCCAGGGGCTTCCATTTTCCCAGTCTGGTAACTCAGCTGCAGGAGCAGGTTCTTCCAGGTAGTCCTGCTTGGCATGACAGCCAGACTTAGGAGCCCCATCATAGCATGCAGCGTAACAGCAGTGTGCCATGGAGCAATCCCAGTAACTGGGAGGAGAACCTGATGGGGCTGTATAGGAGGATCACAAACATTGTCAGGAGAGTCAGTCGGTGGCATCAGCTAAGAGGAAATACATGAAGTCATAGACGGTTACACAGAAAGATCACATGTGCCAGCTAGGGCTCCCCGCACTTTGCACCTTCACTCCCCCGCCCCCAATAATGGCTGCTTGGGAGGTGTAACCCTGAGCTCAGATTGGGTGAATGTGGATTTGTTCGGCAACATCCAGGGCTATTGGAGGGGTGTTTGAATCGCTGCACAGTCTGGAATTCACTGCTTCAGCCAGCAGCTGTGTAAGTCAGCAGCTCTCAACCTATCCAGGCTACCGGTGCCCCTTTCAGGAGTCTGATTGGTCTTGCGTATCCCAAGTTTCACCTCACTTCAAAAACTACTTACTTACAAAATCAGACATAAAAATACAAGTGTCATAGCACGCTATTACTGAAAAAAACTGCTTACTTTCTCATTTTTACCATATAATTATAAAACAGTTGGAATATAAATATTGTACTTACATTTCAGTGTAGAGTATACAGAGCAATATAAAAAAGTCATAGTTTGTATGAAACTTTAGTTTGTTCTGACTTTGCTAGTGCTTTTTATGGAGCCTGTTGTAAAACTACCCAAATATTTAGATGAGCTGACGTACCCCCTGGAAGACCTAGGCGTACCCCTGACTGAAAACCACTGGTGTAATCACTCAGACAAGACTCATCTCAGCAGAGGTTTCTGCAGCTAGGCAGTTGCTTTGTGTTTGATCAGGATAGTGTTAAAAGCTCTGGCCCGTGCAGTTACCCAGAGCAGCCAGAAGGCTTTAGACAAGCCACTCATCTGGGATTCAGAGGACACTTGCAAGTCAGCATGGGTTTGTTACTCACCAGCACACCCTCTTTGAGGCTGGACAAGGACATTTCCCCTCTGGCCTGGTGACATTCCATTTAATAAACAGGGTTCCTCCTCACAGTAGAGCAGAAATTAATGTGCCTCCCATTGCAACTGGTTAACCACTTGACAGCCGCATTCCTCTGTGCTGCAGCCAGCCACGGGTCACCCCCTCTCCATGCAGGCACACTGGACAGCAGTGAAGTTAACAGCTGTGATGGTGCAAGCAGCAATGTGGCTCTGGGGGTGGGGTGTCTGGATTGGCTCATCCTCCCTGTGCAGCAAAAAAGCAGAGATGGTCAGAAACAGTGACCTTAAAATATACATAGAACCACGGCTACAGGATGCAATAAATTGGAAAATAGATGTAGCAGCTGGAGGACCTGTCCATCCACTCTCTGAGAAGGGGAGTAGGTCAGATGGTGGGCCACAAGGACTTGGAATGGAATAGTCCCAGCGTGGCACACGGAACAGTCTCCCCCTACCCCCAAACTGGCAGGCAGCACACATATCTAATCCTGCTACAGCATGGTCTAGTGGCTAGCGCACAGGGCTACGACTCAGGAGATCTGGGTTCTATTCCCAACTTGGCCAAGATTACGTGACCTTGGACAACTCACTGTCCCCCCCCATGACACAGGGATGATGTTTCAGCATGGCACTGTTGGACCCCCCTAGAGGAAGCTTCTGGACAACGGGAAGGTACCTCCAGAGAGAGCAGGTGGGTTTCTTTGTTCACCACAGTAGCAGCTCCCAGAGCGCTACCTCCATTGCTAACCCACAGCAGCATTACAGTAGCTCCACTCAGGGCAGGGACAGGCAGAAACCAGGTCTGCATTAGCAACATTAATTTTACATGAAGCAAAATATTTTACAGGAGAAGTGGTCCTGGGAGACCAGCAGGTACCATTATCCTGGAACCCAGCTGGAATGGGAGTGGCTAAAGACAGAGAACAAGGACAAAGCTGCTGAGGTAAGATGGACAGCAGGCATGGCCATTCCACCATGAGCAAAAGATGCTCTGCCCCACTCTTGAACTAGAGCCAGGAACTCTTCCCTTTTCCAACCCCCCCAACCCTTAGGATCGCCCAGAGCTCAAGCCCACTCCCAGTGTCCAGCCCCAGCAAAAGGGCTGGCTTAGCATGCCACCTCTGAGGCATGGGGGATGGAAAGAGATTCAGAGATTTTACAAAACTTTTACTATCATCTAGTTTGACCTCCTGCATAACACAGGCCAGACAGTTTCATCAGTAACTCCTCCATCCAGCCCATAGCTTCTGGCTGAGCTTTCAGAAAGAGCCAGTCTTGATTTAAGGACTGCAAATGCTGGAGAATCCAACACCACCCTAGGCAAGTGGCTCCAACCTTGAATTACCCTCACTGTTAAAAATGCATACCTTAGTGCTAGCCTTTGCCTAGCCTCAGCTTCCAGCCACTGTACCTCAGAATGTCTTTTTTTGCTAGGTTAAAGAGCAGTCTGTGATCAGAAATCTTCTCCACACCTAGGTACTTGTTGACTGATCAAGTCTATCTCTGGGATAAATTTAATAGTTGAAGCATCTTTAGTCTCTCATCAGAAGGTCCTTCAGTGGGAATGATGCCATCCTTTTTCCATCTAGTTACACTGAAAGCTCTTTGGGGCTGGGACCAGACCTTGCTATCTGTTCATACAGCACCTACCACAATGGAGCCCCAATCCAGACGGGGGCCTCTTGTAAGACTAGCACAGACTAACGGACCAGAATGCCAGGTAGCCAAGGTGCTATAGAATAAGGTGAGTACATCGTGTGACTCACAAAACCAGGAGAACAAGAGATGGAAGAACCCAATTAAGTCCCAGCCGGTCTCTCTCAGGCCAGGGCATAGCTTCAGTTTGAATTTAAGATGGGGGGGGGAGGGGAGAAGAGAAACAGGACAAAAAGCAGAAGGGCAGCAAGATAATCCTGGGGGAAACAGTGCCCCACATAGCTGGGCGGGAGGAACAAAGGAGCAACGGTATGTCTGGTTCTGTAACTACAGGTACAACCCAAGTACACTTGGGTCTCTGGGGTCACAGCAAGACCTTTAAGGGATGCAACTCTCCCCACATATGGCTGCATGGCCAGGGCTGTCCTGCTACTTGAACAAGTTACAAGGTAGCTGCTTAAGGGAGTGGCAATGAATCACAGGACTGTCAATTGAAAACTTACTTTGTTTGGCTGCCAAAGGGAAGCATCTGCCTTCCCCCACTACAGGCCTCTGAACTGCTGGGCTCCAGAGAACAAGTAGAATGGTCTGTAAAGGTTTGTAACAGCAGCCGCTATCTATAGTCTCCTTAAGCCCTAAGGCGCTCTGTGCACTGCCCTTTTAAAGCATGTGTGGCTGGGTGCTGAAGCAGGGCCAATTGTCAGCACCTGTGCTCAGCTCCACACCAGACCAAAGTCTTGTCTGAGTCTGAGTCAGAGATAGGGGAGCTCTTTAGTCCCCCAGCTCTCTGCTCTCACAAGGAGCTGATGGGGGGGGGGGGAGAGAATAAGGTTATAGAGTCACTGCAGTGATAGCCCAGGGTGGGACCAGGGTTGGCCAGGTGTGAGTGGCTGCCCTTGCAAAGCTACACCTGAGCTACCGGGCCCTGACTGTTGCTGCACTCGCTAGTGTGTGTCGCTAGGACTTCCGAGGGCACAACCCATTGTCCTTAACTCTGCGCTGAGCTGAGCTGCTTCATGGTGCTTTCCCCGTGACTTGTACCTAGTGAGGAGCTGGGGAAGGGCGGGCGTCCAGTGACTTGTAGGGGAGGTTGTCTGCCCATCTGGGCACAAGGCATGAGAGGACTAGAGCATTCAGGTGCTTAGCTTGTGTACTTGCTGCAACGTGCGTGTATTATCAGCATGCAAGCAGACCCCCTGCTCTAATCCACCCCCTAGCCAACCAGCTAGCTCAGAGTGAAGGTACCACCCTATTCACCTGACAGAATCTTGTGTGTGGACAGGAGGGGACATAGGAATAACACCTGAATAAGAGCCCCAGCTAACTCTCCAGTGAACAGAGACCCCAAAGAGAAATTACCAATTAGGCCAAGCCCTTGAGACCATTTGTTAAGTCTACAGGAACAGCTCAATGGGGAAAACATAGGTCTGTAGGATCTGTATGTTGCTGAGCTGTGCAGTCCTGTCACATGCTCTACCGCTGGGAAAAAAGCCCTCTGGGCATTTTTCAGCCACTAACACAAAAAGCCCCGTGTGTAATCTGGGATTAGCCAGGTCAGCTAGTAGCAAAATTCTCTGGTTACCGGTTCTCATCGCCAGCTCCCTCTCAACTCACTTATAACATGCTAGGAGTCACTGCACTGGGAGCAGCGAAGATGAGGCCTGCTACCCATCCTTAGCAAGGGGGGAGAATCCTAGAAGCATCCAGACAGATTAAAATAAGCAATAGCCCCTGCAGTGTTTATAGTGTTAAAAAAATCAAACCATTTGAGTGTGTCTTTCTGCATCCCCTCCTCCCCAAGGGTTACTAGGACAGCTATACCCAGCCGCATGGCACTGCGCAGGGAGTAGCCAGCACCCATAGCCCTATGGCCTGGGGACAGGGAGGACATTAAAACCAAGGCCATAAAGGCACGACAAGGCTAATCTTGTGTGGTTAAAGCACAGGACCGGGAGCCAGGAGTTTAGTTCAGTTCCTGGCTCTGCTTCTGACTTGTTTTCTGATCATGAACAAGTCACGGCTCCTCTCTAAGACTCAGTTTCCCCATCTGCAAAGTAAAGCTAGTGATGCTGATTTGCTGTGCAGGGAGGTTGGGAAGCCCAATTCATTCATGCTCGGAGAAGTCTTGGATGGGAGGGTTCAAGACATCTAGTCTTGTTCTACAAAAAGTGTCTTGGGGTCCCAAATCTCTGCAGGCCCTGTTCAGAGAAATCTGCCCCTCCCCCAGCAAGCAGTATGGGCCTCAGCACCTCAGGCTTCCTCATGTAGACAAAGGACCAACTCAGCATTGCACAGGCTAGGCATCCGCACCTGAGCTAGGGAAGCAGCAAAAAGTGGTTTGAATCCAGTTCTCCATCCGGGCTGTTGCCTGTCAAGTGATCTTTATGTCACTGCAGCCACAGGCTGTTCTACCCCTACAGCCTGTTTCATGGGTGACAAAATTAGACCATCCTCTTAGCTGGGCCTCTCTGTGTGTGCACCACTTCTGCCTGCCTACAGGATGGAGGAGATTTAGCCCCTGCCTGTGTGGGATGCCGTTCTCTTTACTAAGCAGGCTAGCATTTTTACAGCTGCAGGCCCTGAGTTCTATTCTGGATGTCACCTAATATGCTTATTGGTGTCTGTGGGCCAGATTTTGCCCTTCCTTGCACCTCATGTTATCACTGACACCTGTGCAAAGTAGGTGTCAGATGCCACCGACTCAGAATTCCCCACTCCCTCCTGGGGATGGGGGTGTCATTACATCCACTGTGCACAGGTGCGGGTGCTAATACCTGCTGCAGGGAGACACAGGCTCGGAAGGTTTCCAGCCATGGCTATTTGCAAGCCCGAAGGATCAAAGTTTACTGCTATTATTATTTATTGTACTTGTATTACCATAGCACCTAGAGGCCCTGTACAGGACAAGGCTCCCCGTGTGCTGGGTGCTGCACAAACCCACAGGAACACACAGTCCCTGCCCCATGGGGCAACAATCTCTTTTGAAATGAGGCATGAGTGAGTGTGATGAACAATAGACGGGGTGTGGCGGAGAGGCCAAGGGTAACGGTGACAGGGTCAGTGGTTACACAGGCGAATAATGGGCACAGCTCAGTGGGTCCCAAGACAATAAACAACATCTGCTCAACCTGGCTACTGAAAAATCATGATTTCAGGCCTTCTTCTGCAGTTAAGTTCTGGGCCCCTTGGAATGAGATCTCTGAGCCCTGTAAGCACAATGCTGGGGATTACTGGGGGGGGGGGGGGTTGATATTGGTGCCAAGTCACCCTCTCCTTTGAACAAGGTGCCCTGCAGCAGAGGCAGCATCCAGGACTTTGCAGGGCTCAGAAACGCCCAGACAGCTTTGGCTTGACCAAGCCCTGCAACCTGGTGTCTGCTACGCAGGTGACAAAAGCAGGAAGGACAGGGCGCATTGCTGCCTGCATCCTGGACTGACAAATCAGGTGCCAGCAGCTGCTGGAACAGAGTAAATGGGGAAGTATTGCTCTTGTCCTCCGCATCACTGACCGCTCAGAGATCTGGGGCCTCGCTCCTTGGGCTAAAGGGCAGGCAGAGCCAGGGAGGATCCTCTGCTCCCCCAAACAAGAAAACTACTAGGGCTGCTTCCTCCCACAGGGGAAGTGAAACAGCCCTGCCTTTGAGACAGGCCAGCAGAGGCAGAGCAATAGCTCCAATAAGCGGCTGGCAGGCAAAGGGTGAGTGCTGCGGTCGGGTGAGATAAAGATGTGCCATGGGGATAGCCAGGGGTTGACAAAAGGCAGTAAGAGGCAAGTCCCCAGGTCCCAGCTGATTACAAGGGGAGCTAGGGCCGGAGAGCAGCTGCACCGAGCGGGGTCTGCTACAGGGGCACAGCCTGGCTCCCTCAGGCTCTCCTGGGAGAGAGCTGCCGCTGGTTCCCAGACTCTAGGGAACAATTCTGTCATTGTCCCAGACAAGCCTGTCTTCAGACAACTCCTCTGGCTCCCCGCTTGGCTGGCTCTGATGATGCTGAATGGGAAAGACAGCCCAGACTTGCCCTTCCTGTTTCTCTAACCCCGGGGTTCTCAAACTGGGGTCATGACCCCACAGAGGGTCGCAAGGTTATTACATGAGGGGTCGGGAGCTGTCAGCCTCCACCCCAAGCCCCGCTTTGCATCCAGCATTTCTAATGGTGTTAAATATATTTTAAAATGTTTTTAATGGATGGGGGGGGGTCACACTGAGACTTGCTATGTGAAAAGGGTCACCAGTACAAAAGTTTGAGAACCACTGCTCTAATCCTCTGCAGACCTGTGGCAGCTGAACACATGCAGCGTATCTAGCATTGGACACCCCTGTCCTCTCTCAGGATGCAGCGACTGTGGGTGCCAGCACCATCTTCTGCTGCTCCAACCTCTGGAAGCTCAGACTCTTGTGTCTTTTCAGGCTCTCCTAATGATGTCTCCTTTCCCCCTGGCCCAGACCTCAAGATCCCCTCTCCTTGGCCATTGTGTATTCCTGAAATCCAAACTTCCCCAGTGCTTTCTTCACACCTGCTTAGAGAGCGTTCTTCTAAGCACACCAGTGAGGCCTTTTGCCCACTCTGAGAATCCCTGCTGGCACAATCTATCCCAGACATGAGCCCCAAACAACCCCCCCGTGGCTGGAGGAGTCCCAGCCAACCCCACCCCACCGAGTGCCAGGCCAGCTCCAGAGCGGGTCTGTGCTGCTGGCCCAACTCCCTCCACCCCAGTGACACTGGCTTCAACCAGAGAGAGAGGTTGGGGCCTCGGAATGCAACATGGGTGGGACCACAGCCCGGGTCAGGGGAGGCTTAGCCCGCCCTGGCCTATAATACCCGCCGCCCATGCTCCCGGAGCCTATCCAGTTAAGAAACAGGGGGCTGAGCTGGTGTTATAGTGGGACATTTGCCTCCTTCTTTCCCCCTCCATTTCATTGGACTGGGAGACACATCCAGGATCTCTAATTCTCAGGGGTCAGAGACAGACAGAGGCTTTCAGCTAATTCAGCATTGTTCTAACAAAGCAAACAAATCGGCTCTCAGGCTGAAGCCTGGTTTGCCAAGGTTTAGTGCAGAGCCAAGTGCATAGGCTGTGAAGGCCAGACACAAGCATGAGAGGACTCTGGGGCAGGCGGCCCTTCACGCCGTTCTGGGTTCCCTTTTCCTGGGAAAGCTGCAGGGGCAGCTAGCTCTGTGTTGAGATGCAGGTCTGGAGACATAGGTCAGGAGCAGAGAGGCAAGTTGATGGGTAGCTGAATTCATGTGAGCCGAGTAGTGGAGAGGATCAGCAAGTGGGTCAATGGAAGAGAGATGTGAGAGCTGCCGAGATACCTTGTGGTGGAATTTTCCCCATGCTTGTGTAGTCAGGGTAAACCCCAGCAGCTGAATTAGTGCAAACTTTGGCTTGTCCTTGCCCACACTTGCCCCTGTGTGGGTCAGCACGCAGAAGCAGCTACGTTGATTGCTGATGCAGGGCATTCTGAGTGGAGACATGGCCTCAGTAAATGATGCTTCAGCAATAAACTCAGTTAAGCAGGTGAAGAATCAGCAGAGCTGTGAAATAAAGTCTATAGGGAGTAAGAGTGAAATCACCCTTTCCACTACACCAAGCTGCTTTCACTAATGTGGAGACCATTGTCTGCAGGCAGATCCTGGCTGGAGCCTGGGGCAGATTTGCAGGGTACCTCTTCCTGCCTGTCACCCAGACTCAAAAGAACATCCGGCTCCAAGCAGGATGTGTGATTTTCTCCTGCAGCACTCTCACTTTCCCTGCACTAGAGGGAGGCAGATCAGGGCAGCTGACACCTGCAATATCAAAGCCAGGACACTGGGGTTGGCAGGAGCTGGCAAACCATTAGCCCAGGATTTCCAGGGTGCAAAGGGGAGGGCAGCAAGGAAGGGAGAGGATGAAGATGAAGAATAGCTGGATTAATAGAGAATGGGGAGAGGGGGACTCCAAACCTGTGAGCTTTTCCTTTGCCTCCAGGTTGGCCTTCTGTACAAGGTAAAGTTGGGGTGGGGGGATTTCAGGGTTCTTTGTGGCTAGGCAGTATGGGCTAGTTAGCGAGGACGCTGGGCTAGGAGTCAAGTGTCTTAGGTTCTAGTCCTGGCTCTGCTATTGACTGGCTGTGTGACCCTGGGCAAGTCACCTCTTCTCTGTGTGCCTCTTTCCATGCTAGCCAGACCACGGTAAGTGCACGTGGTGATTTACAGGGCAAATGATCCACCCTGCTGCCCGAGCTCTGCTCTGGTACAATGAAGACAGGGGTTATCAGAAAGCAGCCTGCAACTTCCACTGGGACCAAGACAGGTGGGGATCACAAAGTTAGACCTGCCAGGAAGCTACTCTGAGTGGAGCAAGGCCTAAGTGAATAGAGAACTGAGTGATTACACTGTCAGCTAAGCAGGTGAAGAATCGGGGACCTTATGCCAGTGGAGGATTGGGCATAGCAGATTTCTGCTTCACCGCACCCTTGCCACCCACCTGGAATTCCCCAACACGCTTTGCACTTCTACGCCAGAGGTTCTGGGGGGTGTCTGGTCCAGGAAGTGGCTATGCTGGCAGAGTTCCCCTGCACAAAGTCGCCACAGGCCATCTCTGTCCACTTTAAACCCATATTGGGCTGCTTATGGGAGTGGACTTAGCAGACCAGAGAATCCAACCCAAGGTCCTTTCCCTGCAGAGCTCATAAAGGAACACAGACCTGACAGGACAGGAGTTCAGGCACCCAGCGTGTGGAGACAACAGGGGTGAGAAGAGCGAGCAGCCCAGGGAGGGGAGGGGTGAGGAAGGAAGGGGAGAGGCCTTGGTGGAGGAGAGATTGTTCCATGCAGATCTGGGGAAAGCTTGTTAATTGTAACCCTCCATTTCTAAGCAGGGGATGGAGGGGATAGCTTTGTCCCAGGAGTCACCATGCCTCTGCAGTGGTGTATGCTGGCAGTTCACACACTGCAGGCCCCAAATTCCAGGCAGGGGTTAGTTTACACTCAGCTGGTTCCTGATCTGGAGAGCTACAGGTGACTGCCTCATACCGTTTCTTGTGCAGGAAACATGGGGGTAAGAGACAGCACAAAGCAGACAGCTGTGCCGGAGGTGCAGGAACCAGCCCTGTGGAGATGCACGTGAGGGGGCTCTGTGAGGTCTGTGAGCCACCGGGAATCATCCAGAGCAGCAAGCGAAGGCCGAGACTGAATGGACTGAGATCATGCTGGACATGCTGCTCTTCTGGATCTACTCAGCACCCTGTGGACAGCCTGGTACAGGTCCCCCTAGCACCATAGCTGTAGTTTGACTTCTATGTTTGGGGCACCTCCAGCCAGGCCAATGGGGCTGTGCGTGGGGGGCAAATTCCGTGCCTGCCCGAGGCTTGTAATTTGGGGGGCAATGCCCCCCATGCTCCCACAAACTACACCCATGCCTAGCAGCTATCCCAGAAACTCCCAACCACCTAGCCCTGGCCCTCCAATGGCAAACATGGAACCCAGGGGCTTTCAAAAAGTTTGACCCTATTTCCAAGTGCCCAGCAGGGTTTTAAACTATGTGATCCCCACTGACCTCATTGGAAGTCGCACAGCTAAACTCTGCTGGCTCGCGACGAGTAGAACAGAATTCCTGGTCAGGGAACGTTGTGCCTTGCTAGTCCTGCTTGGGGGAGTCCATTTCACGCTGGTCTCTGACCCCTCTGCAGTGGCAATTATTCCCAAAGGTATGTTACTCCTCCATTTCCAGGCAGGAGAGTGGCACTTCTCTAAGGCACAGGATGGCAGGTTCAGCCTGGGACCTGACAATCCAGCTAGATTCATGCTCCTCAGCCCCAGCCACCACGATCCTAGACTTCGCATGAAGCTGCCAGTTCTGTAGCTGATGCCTAAGGTGGATAGATCCCAGCCCACCTTTGTGTGGCTCTCGGGAGTTTGTGGGGCCAAATGAAGTGAAACCCTGGGGTGAAGCACAGCACACACAACTGCAGTCCAGGGGTGGGGTGCAAAGGTGGAGTCTAGGATGGCTGGGGACCGAAATAGCCCGTGGTATGACTCAGATAGTTCCAGGGAGCAGCTCTAAGTTACACCAGCCTCCCGAGGGCTACCTATGGGCAGCTCCACAACCTAGAGCTCCCCAGAACCCCCACAGCAGCATGGACTTCAGCCCCATCCCCTCTCACTCTAACACACCCCAGCCTGTCTGTGGCGCACCCCCTTAGCCAGGGAGTGGGAGGGAGCCTGCATGGGACAGCCTACAGCTGTCCACCAAGATCCCTGTGCTGGGGGATTCTCTCCCAGAAGCTTTCATGGCCACTGTACTCCACCATAGCAGCACAAAGGAGCGGGAGCAGAGGTTATCCCTCCACTGGGCGGCAACCCAAGAGCAGAAGTGACTCAGTGGATACATGGGGCAGAACTGGCTGGCAGCTGACACTTTGTACCATGACAGCAGTTTAACCCTTTGCTATTCTGAAGAGCTTTTGGGAGCTCCATAGTTAAGGCTGCAGCCAGCTTCCATTAAAAAGCTCTCTCAATACTGTCCCCTCCCCCCCTTATCATTTTGTTTGGGAAAATATGCTTGGCCTACAAATTTACTCTGGCGCCTCAGGAAAACAGGTTGACCAAGTCTGAGGAGGATTTGTCAAGCCATTTTGGCGTTACAGCTAATTGCCCCAAGTGGAAAGTTTTACTTGTAACTTCCCCTAGTTCAGAAGTGGCTTGTTCCTGCCCCTGCCAGTTTTCCAGGGCGCCAACCTGGAGACTCAGGTGTTGGCTGCATTTGAGGAAAATAGGATGGAATTATCTTTGGGGCAGGTAGAGACTCTCTGTTCCGGGTTTGTGCAGCGCCTAACACCATGGTGCACTAGCCCATGGCTGGGGTTCTAGGATAGACAGATAAATAGATAAATTCATAAATTGGGCCATAATTTGGTTGTGAATCTGTATGGGCCCAATCCTCATATCGATGGAAGCTGGGATAGACCAGATTTCTTCAGCTGTCTGTATACTGGGTGGTGTACACACAAAAAGGAAGACAATGTCTTTGCCCTAAGGCTGTCACAATAAATCTGCCTTTTCCTTTCTAGATCACTTCCCAAGGCTGTAACCTTGGCACTAACATTAGCCTGGACCCTTTGTTCCATCCGCAGTTTGTTTGCTGAGGCAGCCTCACTCCAAGCCGATGCTCATATGCTGATGTTGTGTTGCCTCTCCTCTATTTTTAGTAGGAGGGGTGGTGATTTATTTCTCCAGAGCACTTCATTTCTCAGCTACATCTTTCCTCGCTGCTTTATTTCTACCTGCCAGCATCCTTACTTGAAGCATGAAGAGAATGTCTACGCTGCAATTAAAAACTTACAGCTGGCCCACAACAGCTGACTTGGGCTCACAGGGCTCCTGCTAAGGGGTTGTTTAACTGCCGTGTCAACATTCGGGCTCAGGCTGGAGCCCAAGCTCTAGGACCCTGCAAGGTGGGAGGATCCCAAAGCTTGGGCTACAGCCCAAGCCCAAATAGCTACACCACAATTAAACAGCCCCTTCGCCCAAGCCCTGCAAACCAGAGTCTTCTGGCATGGGCCGGCCATAGGTTTTCAATTACAGTGCAGACAGACCCTAAGAGGTCAAGCAACTTCCCAAGCATGTACAGTGGAGCATTGGGCTGCAATCCTGGCAGCGTTAACAAAGATGGATGGCAACAAATAAATGATCTTTCTAATTATTGCTCTAGTTGTAAATTTTAACCAGCACTGAAAATCCAAGGAACACCCAGTGCTGCAGGAAGTACTGCTGAGGACTCAGAAGGGAGGACTCACTAGCTCACTCCAGAATGGTGCCAGGGTGATGCCATGGAGTTTGGCAGATAGGAAATAAACCCAAGTCTCTGGCCCATCCGTAGCCGTCAAAAGTTCCCATAACACTTTCATAACAGTTGTGATGTTAACTACAGGGTCACAGCCAAATTTCAACTCTGATTATTGTATTCTGCTTCCCTACATCCTCCTGCAAATGCAATTGGATATAATACTCTTCTTTACTTCTTGCCCTAAACTGTTGTGTAGTGTTACTGTGAGCTATTAAACAGCTGTTGTGTTTCACCCCAGAAATGGCTGTTCCATAGTGGTGGCTGAAGTGTATACTTTGGGTCTCTATTCTTCCAGAGTGGGTGCTTCGGCACTTTGGTTTCATCACAAAGCCCTCACTCCCAATGCCCGCGAGACGCTATTGATCTGAACCCACAGAAGTTTCAGCTAATGCAGGTGAGGTAAGGCCATCAGCAGCCGTGGGCTACTCACACCAGAGCTCTGAGCCTGATGTGCTACTCATACGCTCCAGCACCTTGTTGTTGTATGAAGCTTCTCTCACCAGCAAAGCAAAACCTGACTGAATGCTGCTACTTGCTTCATAGCTGTACAAGTATGCTGCTAATTCCATTGAGAACATGCCCAGCAATGTTCTGACCCAGTGATATCCCCCAAGGCCCTGAACCACCTGCTGGCACAGGACCCAGGAGTCCTCACACTGGTCTTTGCCAACACCTCCTGCCTGATAAAGGCCTGGAAGGCTGCAGGATATCCAGAGTGACCAAAGAGACAATGGCATCCAACAAAGCAAAGGATTTCCCAGCTGTCAGAGCCCACTTGCTGGGCATCTCCCTGTCTCCTTTCGAGGTTAGGACCACTTCCTACCTGGGGCTCGCATCAGACTGGCTGCCAAACCAGCTCTGGTGACGAGCACAAGGATGAGTGTGGGTTCTTCACTAGGTCACACCAGCACTGGTGTACATATATGAGAGCGCTTAGGAGACCCCTTTGCCACCTGCTGTGGCTGCTCCTTATCCCAGACCTGCTGCTCCATGGAGATTCCATGGTCCCCTCAGTTTTCTCAGGTGATGGGATGGTAAAGAGCAGAGTGAGGAGTAGTGGGATTAAGACTTTCATGTCTCTGGTGGAGCTTGAGGATCCCCCAGGCCCATGTCCCAGACACAGCAGTTTGACAAAGGAGATCACAACTTCCTTCAGTACCCATCATTGCCCCTTGTGATCAGTCAGAATCACTGGGAAACAATGCGAGGCCTCCACATAGCAATGCAGGAATTGCCAGACTAGATCAGAATGATGGTCCATCTAGTGGTCAGTGACAGTGGTCTGTAGCAGGTGCTTCAGAGGAAGGTATAAGAAACCCTGCTGATGGCATGGGATAACCTGTCCCCAGGAGAAATTTCCTCCAGACCCCCAAGTCAGAGGCTAGCTCATGTCCCGAAGCAGGACGGTTTATGCCCCTTCTCAAACTCTTGTTTGTTTAGAGTTTGCTGTTTTAACCTGGATTTCTCTTTTAGCTATGTGTCCAGTCCCTGTTTTAATCCTGCTAAACTCTTGGCCACAATTATATTTGGTGGCAGCGAGTTCCATAGGATGATTATGAGAACATAAGAATGGCAATACTGGGTCAGACCAACAGTCCATCTAGCCCAGTATCCTGTCTTCCGACAGTGGCCAATGCCAGGTGCCCCAAAGGGAATGAATAGAACAGGTAATCATCAAGTGATCCATTCCTTGTCGCCCATTATCTTCAAAAGTATTTTCTTTTATCAGTTTTGAATTTTCCACCACTTCATTCCATTGAATGTCACTTAGTTCTTGTTTTTTGAATCAAGGTGGGTGTAAGTTCCTGATCTACCCTCTCTAAACCATTTAGGATTATTTTACATATCTTGCCCCCTTTTGTATCAAGTCTCCTGTCTAAGGTAAACACACCCAGTCTTCTCAGTCACTCTTCATTATGAGTTGTTCCAGGTCCCTAACCTTCTTGCCAAAGGTCTCTGACTCCCCCTTTATTCTGCAATATCATTTCTGAGATAGAATGATTAGCAATGAACACAGTATTTGAGGCAGTATCCATGCTCCTGGCTCCCACAACCTCATTCTTCTGGCACAATGAACCTTTCTACCACAAGGGTAAAGCCTGTCTGTGCAGGGTACAGAACTTTCTTGGTGCTGGCCAAGACAGTGGAATGAACTCCCTGAGGAACTAAGGACCATCACAAATCTCACCATCTTCCGCTCCAAGTGCAAGGTGCACTTCTTTGACCTGCCTTCTCTAACATAAACATAGATAGACCATTTGAAAGAAATCCAGAACAAAGCCCTCCACGGCATACACAAGCCTTCAGTTTTATGAATGAGCCTTGAGGTAGCACTGACTGTACACCAGTATGTACACGTGTGTCTGTGTCCACGTGCGTGTGTATAAACACACACCTTTATTTTGGGGTGCTCCCTTTTCCATCGCACACCGACAATACGGTTTGCATTTCATAGCCCAGCACATACAGCGCAACTTCCTCCTATATGGTGGTCACAGTACTGCCAACCCCTTATGTTCAAAAGTCATGAGTCAGGCTCACCAAAAAGCAGGAGATTGGCTCTCAAATCAGGAAGTTATGCAAGAGTAATGGCTGTAGCGTTCTTTTTATTTGCCTTTTGCTTTCTAACGTGCACTGGCGTCACATTTTGAAGCTTCCTCCACAGCCACCAGGGCTAGAAACTTACTTTGTCTTGAAGAATGAAGGCTGAAATCCACACAGACCCGCTGGACTCTGAGAGCTGGAGCTCTAAGGAAAACAACAGTGATCAGGAGACTCTCGACAAAATCACCAGAGTTGGGACCACTGTGGTT
Source organism: Lepidochelys olivacea (assembly GCF_965140295.1). NCBI lineage: Eukaryota > Metazoa > Chordata > Testudines > Cheloniidae > Lepidochelys > Lepidochelys olivacea. The sequence goes on from NC_140419.1 coordinate 7,829,639, forward strand.
AAATAGAGAGGTCCCCAAGAGAGGCCCTGAGAGGAAACTGAGGAAAATCACAACACCCCTTTGGCAGGGACCTGCTGAGCTGGAGGCTGCACCAAGGCAGCCTGGCCTTGCCCTGGGGGACATGCCCTGCAAGCAGCCAGCACGGCCATGGCCATGGCCAAGGCAGCCCCAGCTGGGCTGGGCTGGAGGCTTCCACACAGCCAGGAGGAGCAGCCATGCGAACAGCAGCGCCCACTCACTCCAGGCGCTGCCCGCACACCTCCAGGGGCCAGGAGGCCTGCCCACGTGGTGCCCCTAGGGCACGTGCGCAGCCTGCCTGAGGGGCACCCAGCCAGAACACGCGCATGCGTGTCAGGAGTCCCCCTTCGCATTCTGCGCGGGGCGGTGTGTCCTCGCCGAGGCGCCGTCTCCTTCCGGAATCCGAACCCGGGGCAGCCCGGAAGCGGACGCGGCTGAGGGGCCGCGTGCGTGCCTGAGGAGACGGATGATGGCGGCCCGGGGCTCTGGGAGGCGGGGAGCCGGGTCTGGAGGGGCCCGGGGGCCGGACCCGCAGGAGGAGCCGCCACCCCCGCTGCAGGCCGTGCTGGTCGCGGACAGCTTCAATCGCCGCTTCTTCCCCGTCTCTAAGGACCGGCCCCGGGTGAGACAGACCGGCCGGGACCCCTTCCCGCCGCAGCCGGAGAGACCGGGGCCGGCCGGGACCCCTTCCCGCCGCAGCCGGAGACTCCAGACCTACCTCCCCGACGGAGAATCCGGGACCCTTCCCCCGCCCCGCCCCGCCCGAGAGACCGACTGGGACCTCCCCCCAGCTGGAGAGACCGGCCCCCTCCCCTCTCCCGCCCCGGTGGAAGGGCAAATCGGCTGCTGCTGCCCCTCCTAAGACCAGAGGGAAGGCAGAATTCCCCATCCCCTCCCGGGATCTAGCCCACATTTCAGCTCTGATTTCTCTTCCAACTCTGCTGCCTCAGCCAGCTTGATCCTGTGGGGAAAATCCTCCCGAACCCCCCAAAAGCTGCAGAGGAAGGCGACCCCCCCCGCCCCGGAGAGCCCCAGGGAACTGCAGGGGATCAGAGGGCAGGACTCGTGGGTTCTGTTCCTGGCGCTTTCCTTGCTTTGCTGTGGAACCTGGGCCAACCCAAGCCTTCTGCAATCCAAGCCTCAACTGCCCTGTCTGTAAAATGGGGGGTAATTGTACTGATATACCCAGGGGGAAGGATAGGGAGTATCCCTAAAGGTCTTTGACAACAATTTGAGAGATACCTGTTTGTGGTATTCTCTGGGAACAGCATGTGATGGGGGGGAGATACTGATTTGTTATATGCAAGTATAAAGTGCCCACTATTCTCCAATCTGGTTGTTTCTTAGGCCTTCTCTATGCTGGCAATTTATAGCGCTGCAACTTTCTTGCTCGGGGGGTGAACACCCCTCCCTCCCCCCCCCAGCGCAGCAAGTTTCAGCGCTGTACAGCACCAGTGTAGACAGTGGACCAGCACCTGGAGCTGCGCTCCCAGCTCTGGTAGCTATGCCCCTCATGAGGGTGGGTTTTTTAGAACCCTTTCTCCCAGCGCTGCGGCCACACAAGCCACATTAAAGCGCTGCCATTGTAGATTACGTACCTTACGTACCTTAATTCAATAGAATATGTTTCCGGAACACTCATTCTGCATCTCTGATAGCAATCTAACTGGCTTTGCTAGAAGAACAAGAAATTGGTAGTTTACCAGCGAAGGACTAATTGCCACTGTGAGTTAATAAAATAGCTAAATAAAGAGATGTTGCATCATGTGCTGAAAGTGTCCAGGCTCATACACAGTTCTGGAGAGGCCCTGCTATGCAAAGCATGCTATTACCATCTCCCATTTGATCTTCCTGGTGGAGTGACAGGTCTTGGAGGTGAAAGCTGCCATGACATCTTCCAACAAGAAAGTATTTGTTAGAGTCCCTTTGGAACCTATGGGAGACAATTTTAGTTGATTGAAGTTTAGTTTATTAAAAAGAAGACTGAGAGGTGTCTTGATTAAGCATATAAGCACATTCACAGGGCTCTTTCATCTAGAGAAGAGAAGCAGAACAAGAACCAATGTCTGGAAGTTGAAGCTAGAGAAATAAAAATGAGAAATAAGGCACACATTAACAGTGAGGGTGATAAACTATTCGAACAAACTGCCAAGGGAGCTGGTGGCTTCTCCATCTCTTGATGTCTTAAAATCAAGACTGGATCCCTTTTTAGAAGACATGCTTTAGCCATACACAAGTCATTGGGGTCAATACAGGAGTGACTGGATTAAATTTATCTTGCTTTATATTTGGTGAATCTGTGAATTTCTTTTTAAATCCTTACTTAGGGATTTTAGTATATTAAGAAGCAAAGTACCCAAATACAGCAAGAAACTGCTTGAGAGGAAAGAGACCTGTAGAGCACACACTGATGTATAATATCTTGTAAGATCAGTTTATGATGAATGGAGGAGGCTTTCAAATGAGGCAATCTAACGGGAGTCCAGTGGTTAATGTGACTGATGTCATGTTGTGCCCCCTTTTTCCAGATCAAAAAGCACACCTTTCAACTCTGAAAGAGAAAGGAGAGTGATGGGGGTGAAGGATTTCACTGCATTAATTTCTGAACTGTTGAAAGGAGAGTGGGTGAAGAATGACAAACTCAGCTCTGAAACTATTTTGAATAGTCTTATTTGTATTACAGTAGCATGCTGAGGCCTCAGTTATAGCACAATTCCCATTGTGCTGAGTACTGTACAAATTTAAAACAAAATATTCCCTGCCCCAAAGCTCTTACAGTCTTAACTACAGACAAGACATGACAGGTTGGTAGAACACAATGTGGAGAGGGAGAAGACAAGGGTGACAGTAATAGCTAATACATACAACATGTTCGAAGTGCACAATTTGGAGGGAATATTTTCAAATGCAATAACAGCAGCTGTTTGTTTTCTTATCTTGTGCTGCCTCTCCTGGGTGTGAATGAAAGATAGTGCTTCATTTGAGGGAACTACATTGCCAATAAATGTTCCTGTAGCCCTCTTGCAGTCTAGACCCTGGGGAATTATAGTAAGTCATAAATAGGGGGAGTGTGTGAAAAGATTTTGACTCTACATAGCGTATACATACCAGCTATTTCTGCGGGAATGTTTTGGGTTTTTTTCACCCCCACAATGAGGAAAAATAAACCAGAAATCCAAACTACAACAGTTATAACACTGGGGACTAGAGAGCATTATGGTTGTTTGCTTTGCATTTGCTAGTGATGATATAGGAACTGCAGCTGCCTTTCTCACGGGAGGGACAAATGCCTTTGTGGTAAATGAGGAAGAGGCTAAGCCACTGCCCAGAGCAGCAACAATGTTTCCCATGAAATCATCAGCAAATGAAAGAAGAGAGTACTTTAATTGCCCAAATCTTAAGGCTCTGGTGCTATAGGAGACAGCAGTACCTCAGTTGGGGTTGAACAGTTATCCTCTTTCATTTTAATCTCACTGTCAGAAAAAGATGCTTTTTGAAAATGATGGATACAAAACAATTGATAAGTGATCCTTCAGTTTTAAATTACCTTCAAGAAAACACTTGACTCTCCAGTTGATGGAATGTATTGACATTACCTGCATAAGTGTTCTGTGGTTTTTTAAAAAAAAAAAAAATTGTTTTTTTAAATTTTGTTCTGAAGACCATTGTTCCTGTGGCTTCATCTCTCATGTCTGGCATTTTTTTTCTAATGGTTAGAGCATGAGACAAGGAGTCGTGACCGTATTACTCCAACACGGCTGAGTCGTCTTTCCTGCAGCTGGCTTGTCGCTGACCTTGTTTGGTGTACAGTGTTGGTTCAGCTAACTCTGTCCTGTTTCCCTAGGTTCTCCTTCCTCTGGCAAACGTGGCCATGATTGACTACACCCTGGAGTTCCTAACTGCAACTGGAGTGGAAGAAACCTTTGTCTTCTGCTGCTGGAAGTCTGCTGAGATAAAGGAGCATTTACAGTAAGGAACACCTCATCTTCCTTTGAGGCTCACTGTAAAGGAATGTTTTCCAAGGTCTTATATCACAGTGACCCCTTTGGCTAATGAAAGCTGGATGCTACTCCCATTATTGTCCCGAGGAGATAATTTGAGCAATGTCTCTTTAGCAGCTTCTGCTGGTCCTGGGAGCATACTTGTTGCATGTCCTTATTCACCAGCTGTTGCTAATAGCTGAGAATACAGCAGGGTAAATAACATGTGAAGAGAGAACATTTCTTCCATTGGAGAGCAGGATGTGGGTAGCAGTGTAAGTGGGCTATATCTCTCTGAGGACTGCATACATGAAGGTCTTGACTGTCTTCTTTTTTCGTATTTAAAGGCAGAACTTTCCTGGTTAGATATTTAATAACACTGTATACCTGATGGTCCTTAAACTACTGGCTTTCACTGAGGAGTCATGGCCTTGCTCTGTAACACTTTTAAGTGCACTTAGCAGGCTGGGGTCAACTCTCTGCTACACAATGTTCTTAGCTTCCATAATCTGTAGGCTTGTGTGCTAAAGAGGAGTATACAGCTTCATCTCTTCCCTGTTTCAGCTGTTGCCTACAGGTTAAAATTCTTCTCTTTGATTTTGCATAAATGCTTCGTGTCTTTCCCCTTCTTTTACGAATCTCTACACAAGATCTTGCCCACAAGAAAGTCATTGTCCTCTAAGCTATCGTCTCAGAGCATTACCCTCTTTTGTCTGTGCTACAGAAATAACTATGGTTAAATGTAACAGTGGGCCAGCCATCATAACATGGTTGCTTCTTATATGTGTGGACAGACAACCCCTCACACTGGAGCACCATATTCTAGCCTAAGGTAGAAGATCATCCTTTTCATTCCTTCTGGCCTGTTTTCTTCCCCTCCAGTAAGTCCAAATGGTGCCGCTGCACCTCTCCCAACAAGGTGCGCATTGTGACCTCAGACCTGTACCGCTCTCTTGGTGATGTGCTAAGGGACGTCGATGCCAAGTCCCTAGTCCGCTCTGATTTCCTCCTCGTCTCTGGAGATGTGGTGTCCAACATCAATGTTTCCACAGCTCTGGAGGAGCACAGGTGGGTGACTGGAGAGAAGGCGCACCGGCCTGGCTTGTTCAAGCTCGTTGGTGTCACTTTTTCAGAGGCATTGTTTAAACTCTTCCTTTCCTGTTTAGGATGCGCCGTAAGCTGGACAAGAACGTGTCTGTGATGACGATGATTTTCAAAGAGTCCTCACCAGGTCACCGTGCTAGGTGCCAGGAGGATGACATCATCCTTGCTATGGACAGCACTACGAACCGTGTCCTGCACTACCAAAGAACCCAGGAGCTGAAGCGCTTTCGCTTTCCCATGGTACATGCAGTGTGTGTGGCTGGCCATGACTTGTGGAGTGTTCTCCAGATTTCCAACCAATTGAAGTGCATTCTTAGTATGTTGTCCTCAGCTGGTGCAGAGGTGTTCTGGATTGACTCCCACATGAGAAGCACTCAAGCTGTACTGTGTTCTCTTCTCTTTCCAGAGCTTGTTCCAGAGCAATATTGAGACGGTTGAGGTGCGCCATGACTTGCTGGACTGCCATATCAGCATCTGCTCCCCACAGGTGAGTTGCTGTAGTTCTGGAGGGCTGAAGTGTTCTGAGTAGCTGGTTTAGTGCTGCTCACATGGTAGAAGCACACTGCATTGTTACAGCATAGAGTGGATTCCAGAGCCCCGGTCCCATTCTTTGCTACTTTGCATGCATGGAGCATGTCATGGACACAGAAAGTATGATACTTTCTTGGGCTGCCCCAGCACTCTCAGCGTCTGGTGTCTGTTGCTGAGGAAACAGGTCCAAAAGGAAGCGCCTCTGTGTGTGTCCATGTCTGAGATGAATGGAGGAACTAGTCCAAGATTAAACAAGGTGAAAAGTAACTGATCTTGCTGAGCTTGTTACAGGCTGCAATAGCAGAGATGGCATCTCTGGGGGCAGGGGACCAAGTGAAGTGTCAGTTCTTGCTGGCTGGTACCTTGTTGGTAATAATGTTCAGGGTGTTCCCTGCTATGTCCTAGATTCAGTAACTGTTCTTCCACTGTCAGGAGGAGAACTGATCTTCAGTCTTTCATGCTAAGCAAAATTACAAAGTTAGACTGGGCCAACCAGCTGGAATTAATATCCCACCCCTTCTGAAAGCCAGACTCTACTAATGTTCACTATGGAAGGGGATATGGGAAGCCCCAGCACCTCCCATGGAAGAGATTGAGCCTTTCTCATGCCAGTAGGAGAAGGACAAGAGCAGTGTCTTTTTGTGTTGTACTTTCCTGAGCTCCCTGGGAGTGGCTGGTCGGGGTTAATAACTGGGCTGTCCTGGCAATGTCCTCTGAGTTTTGCCCTCACATTGTCTCCAGGTGGCTGAGTTGTTCACAGATAACTTTGATTATCAGACTCGGGATGACTTTGTGCGTGGCCTGCTGGTGAATGAGGAGGTAAGGAGGGGTATTGCGGGAGACCCACTTCTGTCTGACCCGAGAGGGGCCTTTGGCTTATCCCTTATCTTTTCAGTGGGTGGCTGGGACCTTTTTGTGTGCTGTCTGGGATGAGGTGTTTCCATGTCAGTGCAGCTAGTTGTGCGTGCTGGGCTGTAACATGTTCTAAGTTGTGATAGGCACTGGAAGTTCTTGGGGAGCTGGGAACAGTTCTCTGTTAAACTAGGAACTAGATCTCCTGCGATTCACAACAGCACCTGCTCTCAGCTCCTGGTTTAGCTTGTATGCGGAAGGAAATATGAAGGCTTGGTCTTGTTAAATTAGAAACTGACACAGCCTTTACTGCTTCACCAACATGGTGCCATGTTTTACATTATGCTCTTCAGAGCAAGGACTGTCTCCTGAGTTTGGCACCATCCATCACAGTGGGCCTGTGATCCTGTTTGGGGCCTTTGGACACTGCCATAATACAAATAACGATAACAAAACTTTATTGCTCTTGACCTTTCTTCTTTCCAGACTTACTGTTTGGTTGAATTTCAGCAATTATAGGGGATCTGAAAGTCCTGGCTAGAGATAGGTGTCATGTCAGCAGATGTGTGCTAGCTGCCTCCACGGAGCTCTGCTGATGCCCCTGGGTCTTGACTTGAAGACCACCCTTGTTTTCCCATTCCACCACCTCCCATATAGCTCTGCCAATGTCCCTCATCCCGACCTGAAGCATCTCCTTGTATACCAGTCCTCGCTAATCATATTGGTTCTGTAGTGGGTGTCTTTGGAAACAAATGAGCAGGCTTGTGCAAATGAGATGCCTTCCTAAAGCCACTGGGGTGATAGTGACTGTGGCTTGTAATGCATTTGGGAGGCTGGAGTTTGGGAGTACTTGGGATGTGATTTAGGTCACTGGGGTCTGAGTGTGTCATGGAAGCAATGCCCTTCGTGTCTGAAAAGGCTGGTTAGTGAATATGGTAGCAGAGACGTCTTTATGGAAGCAAGAGTGCAAAGAAGAGGGGTGGGTTGTGGAGGGAAAGTGTGTGGGTGACATTTAACATGGCATAGAACCCTGCTAAGGTGCAGGGAGCCTTCCTCTGCAAAGAATCCCTTGACACGCTTCTGTCTGTTTCCCAGGTCCTGGGGAACCAGATCCATATGCATGTGACAGCAGAGGAGTATGGTGCCCGTGTGTCCAACCTGCTGATGTACGAGGCTGTGTGTTCCGATATCATCCGGCGCTGGGTTTATCCTATGACTCCAGAGATGAACTTCACTGATGATGAGACACAGAGCTATACCCATTCCAAGCACAACATCTACCGAGGGGCAGAGGTGAGCCTGGGCCACGGCAGCGTGCTGGACGAGAACGTCCTCATTGGGCAGGGGACGGTCATTGGCAGCAACTGCTCCATTACCAACAGTGTCGTCGGTCAAAACTGCAAAATAGGTGAGTGCCATAAATGGGAGGTGTGGGGAGGAGAAGCCTGATGTTGTTTGGAATTATAGTGAATTCAGTTCTGATCGAAGGTACTTTTTGTGGGAGGAGAGGAGTGGAGGCAGTGGGTGAAATGGGATTATTAGGGAAACCAAAGTGGAAGGAGGGGAGTTACAAATAGTTAAGCTAGTATATATTGTACAGTTTTTGAGTGTTTAATTTTTAAAGAGGTCCAGGCCTGCGTGGTGGGAGCTAATGCCACAGCAGGGAGTATAGTGAGGAGTGCAAGCTAAGTGAGAGGGAGGGCACTTGGCACGCAGGAAAAAGAAAGAGGGGTCGTGTACATATGTTAAGACAATAACTTACTGGGCTTGTCTCAGACCAGTATTCTAGAGATGAAAATCTCTGTATCCCATGCTCGTCCCCATGAACCTCCTAGTGTCCCAGCTTCATGGCCTTGAATACAGCTCCGCTGGTCTCATTTTTCCCTGGTTTGCTGAATTACTGTAGGTGGGAGGCCTGTTGGTACTGCAGATTTGCTGAATCTCTACAGAAACCTTAACTCAGTTTATTTTCCCTGGCTTAGCCTAAGGAGTGGCTGCTGAAATCTGAGGCTGGCTCTGCCATGACGTCTAACCTTCACTGAGCCACAAGGGTACCCTCTAGTTCTGGAGCTAATGGGTTGGATACTCTCTGGTGCATTCAGCATTGGGAAAGTGCTAGCCCGGGGTGAGAGCTGTGATCTGCCCTGCTCAGCATCTTTGTGGTGGCGTTTAATAGGGGATGAAGTTATCCTGGATGGAGCATTCCTCTGGAATGGTGTCCACATAGCAGACCGCGTGGAGATCTGGCAGTCTATTGTCTGCGATGAGGCTGAAGTGAAGGAGAAGGTCAAATTAAATCCTCACTGCGTCCTGACTTCCCAGGTGAGTTGCAAGGTTCTCCACATGCCCTTGGAGAGCTATTAGACTTGCTCATTGAATGTATGAAACTGAGAGGACCTGGCCAGCAGCTAGATTGAGGGGTGCTCCAGGCCTTTTTTTCTGGTTGGGGCATAGGCTACTGCCTTCACCTTGTCCCTTCTGCAAGGAGTTTGTTTTATTTAGCAGGCTACATGCCCAGGCACCGCTAATATTTCCAAATATGTTTCAATGTTAAGCAGTTCCAGGAGAGACTCTTTGAGGCAGCCCTCGGCTCCTGGGGGCGGGGGGGGACAGGAGGGGAATGAGAGGTGGCAGTGGAGGGAGCTGTGCTTCTGTTCCTTATAGAAATGTGTACGTCCTTTATTTTTAGGTGGTGGTGGGTCCTAAAATCAGCCTCCCTGCGGGCACAGTGATCTCACTGCACTCACCAGATGAGGAGGAGGAGGACGACGATGAGTTCAGTGATGATTCTGGAGTGAACAAGGAGGAGAACAAAGTGAAGCTGAAAGGTGCATGAGCTTTTGTTGAGCACTTGGGTCCTGTCTTTTGTGGGGCTTCATCCTCTGGGACCAGCCCGTGGTCCCAATTTGCTGAAATGCAAAGCTGGTTGCAAAAGTCTTATGTTAAACTTGGCATCTGTGCCCATTTAGTGGGGAAAGGGGGATATCCAGTATACCAAGCTAATAGTCAAGTCAAATAACAGGTGACTACCTGCCCTCTCTAGCATCCAACCTCCTGTTTCATCATAAAGATCTGTGGACGCTTGTCTTGGGGTAGGAGCTCTCTATAGATGACAGGCTACAGCTTGAACAGTTACTCAATTCAGGACAGATGCCAAGACATCTGGCCCTCATTTCTCTTCCACTGCACCCCAGGGAGTACCTGGATCTTAATCCTCCTCCCCCATGGGATATTGGTTCTGTCAGTCCCCACTTGTGTAGGATTCAGTGTGAGAGTCAGTGTGTCGAGCCAGCCAGGCCATGCTGCTATAGGGCGAGATGAAAGAACAGTATGGTCGTCTTCTACTGGGCTAGGTTAATGAGAGCAGCACCCTGTATTCATGGATGGGAGACCCAGCCCTCCCCCCGTGGGTTAAGTATTTGGGACGCAGCTTGGTGCAGGTCATTCTGACCCTACCCTCAGTCCCCCACTAGAGGCCAATCCATTTCAGGTTGGTTGGCTGTCCCAGTGTGCTTCCTTCCTTCTAAACGCCATCTTCTTCTTTCAGGTTATAATAAAGCAGAGGTGGGGTCAGAGGGCAGAGGTTACCTCTGGAAAGCAGATGATGAGAATGAAGCGGATGAGGAAGAACAGAGACAGAGTCTTTGGGGTGAGGAAAGGTTTGATGTAGACTGCTGGGAGTGGAAACGCATGTACACAATTTCAGCGAGTTGCTGAGTGGGACATTAATAACGGGCAGGGATCATCTTTTTGTTCTGTGTTTGTGCGGCGCCTAGCACAGGCAGGTCCTGGTCCATCACAGGGGATCCAAGATGCTGTAGTAATACAAATAATAATTAGTATCTAAGGTCATCGAAGGTGATGTGTTGAACCAGGCTGAGGAAGTCTCCCCAAATAAAGTGGTGTGAAGTCCATTACTGAGATGTCAAAACTCAGATTAGACAAAACCCTGGAGAAGAGGGAGTGGGGGGAACAACCTTGGGTTAGAAATCTGACATTCCAGCTGAATGGGGAAATCCCATCCCTCTTGGAGCCCTTGTTTCAGACTGCCTCCAGACGCAGGCAGATGTCACTCCCCCAGTTCTGCTAAGGACATGTTTGGAAAACTTCCTTCCCAGCCATAAAGGCTAGATACATTTTATTGAAGAGAAGAAAAAAAAAAAAAGGGCAGCTGAGATTCTGGAGCACAATTCCACAACAGGGATGGATCTCGTGGCAAATTCCATCGCTGCCAAACAGCGAAGTCCATGGCATCTCAGTTATAGGTGTGGGATTGGGTGGCATGAAGTCTCCCATTGAGCTCCATGTAGAGTACGGTGTATATGGATGCACTGTGTTGACCAAACGCTCCTCTTTGCTCTTTGAATGATGGTCGCGGATCTTGCCTCTTCTGCTCCAGCCTTTTGTCTCACAATAACAAACTTCAAACCTGTGTCTAAATGGTGAAGGGAGCCCATTACATTCCAGGCACCAAGCTGCTGCTGTCACCCCTCGGGATGGGGGAGGCATGTATGTTATCATCATTTTCCACCAGAACTGCTCAGCTCAGAGGCTGCATCTGTTTTTCTGCAAGGTTCCAGCTCAAGTGAGAGTCCCATGCTGCTGGCATTGCTTGCCTTGCAACGAGTGAGCAGTTTGGCTGGGAGGGATGCTTTTGCTTTAATCACTGACCTGTGCTGCCTGATTCTAGGGATCTAGCAAAGCCCAGTCAAGTTAGTGGCAGGACCCACTCAATGGTTGTGGATGTCTGGATCTGTAAGTAGCAAATCCCATACAAGGATAGCTTGTTCAAACCTGCCTGGATTCCAGCTTTGTCAGTTGGGGAATTACTGCAGCTCCTCTGCTTTCGGGGTTCCCACTTAAAAGGTTACATTTTCCTGTGTTTATCAGGCCCCACCTTGAATCTAGAGGAAGAGAGTGAGACAGAGAGTGACCTGAGCCTGGGCTCTGAGCAACCAGACAGTCGGACTGTTTCTCCTCAGCTGGATGACGTGAAAGGTGAGAGGCCTGGGCCTAGAGGGAATTCTGTGAGGGGCAGGGAAGGGCCCTGACCTTGTGGGTAGTGGGGTGAGCCCTGTGCTGTGGTAACGGTGTGCACTGAAAGTTCCTGCCTTGCTCCATCTCACGCCTCCCTCTTCAGAGAGGCCCCCAATCTTCCTGGCCAGCATTTCTCTTGTTCCTGTTATAGTTATTTGATATTCTCTTCCGTGCCGTTGGCTGGTTAGTATATGCACAGGGGGCCCAGGTGGGAAGGTTGAGAAGGACTTTCGCTCTTCCTGACCAAAGGTTGTTTGAGGCTGTCTTTGTCAGAGACTGTTCCCTTTCCATAGCAGCTTATTGTGGTAATTCTCCCCCTGCTGCACATCCAAGAAGCCACAAGATGTGTTAGTACTTGTCAACATGGGAAAGTTTTACTGGTATAGTTAAGCCAATGTAGTTACACTGGAATTACGCCCCATGTGGCACTCTTAGTTTGGTATGAGTGCTTTTTCAGTTTAGCCTATGTGACTTGGAAAGAGTTTGTTGTTCTGGTATGAGTGGCTATTTTTCAGTTTAAGTGCATCCACTTAGGGAGTTATGCCAGTCTTGCCACATGAGTTTAAAGTCCCCCCTAGCTTATACCAGTATAACTTTCCACGTAGATGAGCCCTTAGGTCATGGAATAGCCTGTCAAGGGAGTTGTAGAAGCCCTGTTGCCTGAATCGTTTAAAACAGGTCTGCATACAACCCTGGAGAACACGTGGTGCAGTAGGAGACAGTCCTGTACTGGTGCCTAAGGATGAAATTGGTGGGATCTGGCAGGTCTTTACTTTTACTCGTACTCTGCAGTTACTTACAGGTGGAATAACTGTGGGCATGTGTTGGGTTATGGAGGGGAATGAGGAGCTGTTTAGTAGGCTTGTCCCTGCTCCTGTCATGGGGCTGGTTTCTCTGAAGTGAGAGGTGCTGTATGCTGGACTTCTTCCTCTCCTATCTAATGGCCTATTCTTTCATTGGTGACAGTTTTCCAGAATGAGGTTCTGGGTACCTTGCAGAGGGGTGAAGAGGAGAACATCTCCTGTGATAATCTGGTCTTGGAAATCAACTCTCTCAAGTAAGTGCTCCACCTGGGACTGCAGTGCCTGACTCTGAAGTGTCTTTTGTCTAATGAGCATGATGCTAAGAGGTTTGAAAGGGAACCATGTGACTAGCCCATGTGGCGATCAGTATCCAGTTAGTTTCTTCAGCAGTGGGGCTTAAGAGCTAGTGATGACTGAAGATAGTGACATGAGGCGATGAAGAGAGTGCTCTCGCTCCATAACCTCCCCAGCTAGCGTTAGCTGTTGTTCCATGAGCTCTTGGTCTAGGGACTGAATATCCATTGGGTGCCTATGAAGGGAATGGGAGGACACCAGTCCTTTTAGAGCTAAGCCACACGTTAGTTTACCCAGGGTGTTGCTGCTTTCCATACATTGCAACGTTCAACCAGCAAGTCCAGAGCCAAGAATCTGTGTGTGGTGTGGCATTTCCATCTTATTTACACAACAGCTCGTGGGTTTTAGCCTTCGTGATATTCTGGTCTGCTCTTGTTAGGATCTCCACTGCTAACATGCTTAGGTAACCTCAGCTTGTCCATGCTTTAGAATTCACCTTCCACTGTCTGCTGTCACTGAGAATAATTAGGCAGAACAAACCCGCTGGGCCTCATTAAAGTCTTCTCTCTACTGGGAGCAGACTATAAACTAGAGACACAGACAAACCAATTGACTTTTTCCTGAGCACAGATGGCAGTGGACCTGGTTTGTCTCCCAGGTCTGTGTAGGGGTGATGAAAGTAATGCTTATCTCACATTGAAAGCTATCAAATTGGTGAGGGTTGGAGCGCAGGGTCTAACTGGGTGTGTTCTACCTACCACTTCTCAAGTACAAGTCTGTTTCTCTTGTTTTCCCCATCATATTCCTGCATCATACCAGTAAATGTGAGTGTGCTGTCCCTGTCCAGGCAGCATGTTACATTCTGAAACTTGGTCTTTAGGAATGTGGTCTTTCATGAGACCCATTGCAATGCAGGTGTGTTTCTGACTGCATGTGTACACTAAACATGTTGTTTTTTTTAAAAAAAGACTTGGGCCCAGGGCTTGGAAGTTAAAATTGAATTGAATTCTTAGAAGTTCCTGTCCTGCAATAGAAGAAAAGACTTCAGTGGTTTGCCATGGCTGGAGGCAGGATGCCAGATTGCACAGATTTATGGTTGTAGAAGGTGTGTCAGTCTGACAACCCCTCCCCTTTCCCTTACAGATATGCCTATAACATTGGCCTGAAGGAGGTGATGCAGGTGCTCAGTAAGGTGGTCATGGAGTTCCCATTGCAGCAGCTCGGCACAGAGTTAGACCCCCAACACTACTGTGTAATGCTGATACCTGTGAGTATACCTCCCCACTCCTTTCAGTTTGCATATATTTTCTGTTATTGACTGTGACATGGTGTTTTAGAGAGAGGAGCCCTGGTCCCTGCCCCTGAGTTAAATCAGACTAATCTCAGGCACTATTACAGGAACAACAGATGGATGTTCCCCTTTGTGCTGAGCACCATACTTGAACATGAACCTTAGAAGAGGGCTGGGGATGGGATGGAGAGTTATGCACTTGGCAGTCTCTTGGTTTTTGCACTGGACACACCCTTCTAGTAAAGTGGCATTGGAGTGTGGGGTTCAGAAGTGGGATCTGAAGGAGCTGGGAGGCTGCATGGCCTGCGGAAGCAGGGAGAACATTCCCAGTGTACACAACAGCATGGCAGTAAGTGGGGCAGGCACTTGTGGGAGAAGGACTCAATAGCGCACAGGGCTTCAGTTTGTGCCAGCAGGCAAGATACAGGTCGGTTCAGAATGGTACAATCTTGAAAGTGAAGACAGAGAAATAAAGAGCCTGAGAAAGTACATTTTGGTGAGGCTGGAGGGACATGAGAGTCAAGAAAGCCAGAGAGCAGGAGGCTTCAGCAGCAGCTAAAAGATAGGGGAATGGAAAATTAAGACTACTTCTTATCTGTTCTTTCTTGGGACTTCTCTCCTGGTGCATAGGAGTGGGTCTGGGTCCTCCAGCCACCTGCTGGCTGTAGGATCATTGAGCCTAGGGACTGGCCTGTCGGGAATTCAAGGAACTTGCTGGCTCATGAGCCTCCCTTGATTCTCCTAAAGCAGTAAAATTATCAACAATGTTAACTCCACTTGACAAAGCTCAGCTGGGTGTCTGGCTTGGAAGAGACTTTTTTGTTTAAGTAGCATATGCTGCTTTCTGTCTCCTGTGCGTGAGGACTGGAAATATTATCCCTTCCTTAGAGAATAGATCCAAAAGAGGCACAGTCCTATTGGTCAGTCACCAGGAGTACTACTTGCCTGCAGTACAGATCTAATACTGGTAACTTTTCCAGTGTCCACTGCAGAGACAGAGGCAGGACCTGGCTGCCTCTGAGTAAGATGCAGGGCACTGCTTCACCCCTAGAAAGGCCCTGGGTGTATGTGGCTGTGTAAAAGGGGCTGCCATGTTACCTGCTGACCCTCAGTGAGAGCTTGTTCCAGGACCTCTGGTCTCAGTTTGGAGGAGGTGGACAGGTTCCCGCTTTTTCTGCTGTGGCCTCTGATGCGTGTGTGTGTTGGACTGAGTGACCCTTTAGTGCTTGCAATGATGCATGTTTTAGAAGAAGCAAGTCTGGCTCCTAGTTGCAAAGGGTTGATTTGGATTGTTCTGCCTCTTGTGGGATATGGGCAGCAACAGTGGGCAGCTCCTGTGTTTTCTGTTGGGCAGTGTGATTGTGTGGGGTGGGGAGGGTGGGGGAAAAGACATTTCCCCAGATGGATCCAGACATGTGACTTAGTTCAGTTTTGGGAGATGCCTTCTGTTGGAAATGTGCAGCAGTTGAACAATTCAGTTCATACTAATTCAGTTCTCCTTATAAGGTTTAATTGAAAATGTACCATTCCTCGTGGCCAGAAGGTACCCTAACGAAAGTGGAGTACTGGGGCGCACACTGGAGCAGATGCTAGACTCTCCTTGTATGTGGAAAGCAACACAACTGGAGAGTTGGATGCCTGAAGTCTGCTGCTGTTTGGGATCCTAGTTTGAATAAGATACAGCGCCGCTCCTTGCTGGATCCTGCAGTGAGCTGCTGGTCCAGCAAGTGAGAGACATGGAAGCGTCACGGCAGCATCCTGTCAGAGGAGCTGGTGGACGAGAATGGGGCTGAGCCCATGGTTTTTCCATTAGCTTTGCAATGAGGGAAAATGATCAGAAAACCACGATGATGATTGTTTGTAGTACAGTAGCGCCTTAAGTTGTGAAGCTGCAACATCAGGACCACTCTACCCTTGTGCACTATTACAGATATTGTCATGTGAGCCAATCGTCATTGATATAATATACAAATCATCCTACTTGTATTTCCCACGCTATCTCCTCTCCTCCCCCCTGCTGGATGCTTGAAGTCACAAAGACCCGAACGTGTTCCGTCGTAGTAAACTTTGGTTTCAGAGTAACAGCCGTGTTAGTCTGTATTCGCAAAAAGAAAAGGAGTACTTGTGGCACCTTAGAAACTAACCAATTTATTTGAGCATAAGCTTTCGTGAGCTACAGCTCACTTGATCAGATGCATCCGATGAAGTGAGCTGTAGCTCACGAAAGCTTATGCTCA
This sequence comes from Lepidochelys olivacea, assembly GCF_965140295.1. Classification (NCBI taxonomy): domain Eukaryota; kingdom Metazoa; phylum Chordata; order Testudines; family Cheloniidae; genus Lepidochelys; species Lepidochelys olivacea. Next base: position 7,845,786 of record NC_140419.1, read on the forward strand.
AATAAATTGAGGTGCCACAAGTACTCCTTTTCTTTTTGTAGTAAACTTTGCCACCAGCAGAGGAGATGGAATGTGGCACTCCGGAGCCATTCAGTGTTGCCTTATGCCTTGGGAATTGCTCTGGGTGCTCTGTATTCACAGCCTTTGCAGGCTTGGAAACTTGCCCAGGGTCCCCTGTGTGGCTGTCATGCTGCCTGGAGGGGCTCAGGAGTGAGAATACAAAGCTCAGGGCAGACTGCTAAGAAGCAGGGCACAAACCCCAAACTGGTTGTGAGTTCAAAATACTTCGATTTCACCAATCAAGTAACAAGTGTAAACTCCTCAGGCACTATACGGCCTTAACATGGAGTCTCAGACAGTCACCTTGGGCATTCCACTCTATCTTGCCACCCAGGCAAGATGGACTCTGTGATGGATGGTCACTTTACACCAAAAATTACAAAATATTCAGGTTACTCCCAATCCTAAAGGACCAGTCACTACCACAGGTCAATTTGCATTTTTAGATCTCTGACCAAAGACTTGTAGCCAATCCTGTAATAAACTAACTAAAGGTTTATTAACTAGGAAAAATAAATGACTCTTATTTACAAGGTTAAAGCAAGTAATCATCCACACACGAGTTAGTCGGTTTTCAAAAGGTAACAGCAACTTCTATAGTAAGCAGACTCTCTGTATCCTTTAGGGCAGGGGTTCTCAACCTTTCTCTTTCTGAGTCGTCGTCCCCCATCCCGTTCCCTCCCCCCCCCCCGGCCAAACCATGCTATAAAAACTCCATGGCTCGGCTATACCACGGCAACTGGTTTTCTGTATGTAAAAGCCATGGCCAGTGTCAGGGGGTAGCAAGCAGGGCAGTTGCCTAGGGCCCCACGCCAAAGGGAGCACCGCAAAACTAAGTTACTCTGGCTTGGGCTTCAGTCCCGGGTGGTGGGGCTCGGTGCCCAGGCCACAGTCCTGTGTGATGGGGCTTCGGCTTTCTGCCCTGGGCTCTAGCAAGTCTAATGCAAGCCATGCTTGGCAGACCCCTTGAAACCTGCTCAGGGAGCCCCAGGGGGCTCTGGACCCCTGGTTGAGAACCACTGCTTTAGGGCTAATCCAGGCAAAACAGCTGGGGATTCCTTGCATATGCTTAGAAATCCTTGCCCCTCAAAGTTCAAGCAGCAAAGGAATAATACATTTGGCTCAACAGGTATTTTTATTCCCTTCCCCCAGCATTCAGGCTGTGATGGGATGAGGGATTGGGCACTTACCCTCTTCAGGGCTGTGGGGGAAAGTCTTTGTTCCACAATGGCCCATTTGGATTCAGTAGTCCTTCCTGATAGGCAGGAGACAACGTCTTCTGTAGGAATCCAGCATTTTGCATTAGGTGAAGTTTTTTTTCCTGTTTGGTAAGTTACGTAGTTTCAGAACAAACATTTTACAATTATAAAACAAACACTTAAGTATTACCTTGTAGCATGGGATATAGAGATTATAAGTGAGATTAATGTATGTGGCAACATACAAGCATTTCATAAAGTCTAAACGCTCTACGCATTGAAATAAGTCCAATACCTGTCTTAACAATCCTACACACAGGTGAGCCAGACTGATTTCCTGCTCTGCATTTGTCAGTGTTCAGTGAGGCCTAAAGGGCCTTGGCATGAACTGGCACCTGGTCTGCCAGTGTCACAGTGACAATGAAGAGGTCTGAGCTTTCCAGCTGGCAAAGGTGCTTCCTCCCAGGAGTTGATGGGAGAAGTGAGTATTGATTAGCCAGGAATATGGCTGTGGGAGGTCTTTGCCCAAAGCTCCTGAGAAATCCCTATTGCTGCTGTGTCATCTCCACTCAGTGGGCAGACCCATTCATTCTCTGAGGGAGCTGCTATCCCTGGAGCATGGTAAAAGAGTGCGTGTATCTCCATGGGCATGCAGGGGAACTTAGCCATTGGTTTCTCTCTTTTTAAATTAACCCTTGTAAAAAGAAACTGAACTCACTGACTTATTTCAGAGTAACAGCCGTGTTAGTCTGTATTCGCAAAAAGAAAAGGAGTAATTGTGGCACCTTAGAGACTAACCAATTTATTTGAGCATAAGCTTTCGTGAGCTACAGCTCACTTCATCGGATGCATACTGTGGAAAGTGTAGAAGATCTTTTTATACACACAAAGCATGAAAAAATACCTCCCCCCACCCCACTCTCCTGCTGGTAATAGCTTATCTAAAGTGATCACTCTCCTTACAATGTGTATGATAATCAAGTTGGGCCATTTCCAGCACAAATCCAGGTTTTCTCTCCCTCCCGCCCCACCAAACCCACTCTCCTGTTGGTAATAGCTTATCTAAAGTGATCACTCTCCTTACAATGTGTATGATAATCAAGCACAAATCCAGGGTTTAACAAGAATGTCTGAGGGGGTGGGTAGGAAAAAACAAGGGGAAATAGGCTACCTTGCACAATGACTTAGCCACTCCCAGTCTCTATTCAAGCCTAAATTAATAGTATCCAATTTGCAAATGAATTCCAATTCTGCAGTTTCTCGATGGAGTCTGGATTTGAAGTTTTTTTGTTGTAATATCGCAACTTTCATGTCTGTGATTGCGTGACCAGAGAGATTGAAGTGTTCTCCGACTGGTTCATGAATGTTATAATTCTTGACATCTGATTTGTGTCCATTTATTCTTTTACGTAGAGACTGTCCAGTTTGACCAATGTACATGGCAGAGGGGCCTTGCTGGCACATACACATTGTAAGGAGAGTGGTCACTTTAGATAAGCTATTACCAGCAGGAGAGTGGGGTGGGAGGAGGTGTTTTTTCATGCTTTGTGTGTATAAAAAGATCTTCTACACTTTCCACAGTATGCATCCGATGAAGTGAGCTGTAGCTCACGAAAGCTCATGCTCAAATAAATTGGTTAGTCTCTAAGGTGCCACAAGTCCTCCTTTTCTTTTCACTGACATAAACATCCTGCTTCCCACAGCATGTTAATGGGAGCTGCACACCCTGGCTCATCACACTATCAATCAGGCAACTTCGTGTTCAGTTGTTCTCTTATTCTAGTGCTATAAATCATTGGTTCTCAACGAGGGGTCTGTGAGCTGGTTTCTGGGGGCTGCGGGGCCCTGCAGCAGAAGCCTGCGCCCTGGCACCCCCGTGCGGCTGAAACTGGGAGTGGAGCCACGGAGAGCCCCAGCTCCCCCTTTGGGGCTGAAGCCAGAGCTGTGGGGTTGGAGCCCGAAGCTGTGGCACAACTATGGGACTGAAGCCCCAAGGGCCCACTCCACCTGCCTGGTGGCAGAAGTCTGGAGCTCCCCTGCCTGCCACTGAGCCCTGGAGTTTTTATAGCATGTTGTGGGGGGCCTCGGAAGGAAAAAGCTTGAAAACCCCTGCTGTAAAAGATCTTGTGGTTTGGGATCAGGATGCGCACCTCCTGCATTGCCCTCGAGTTTTCCTCCCCAAGCCCAGACCCCCATTAGGCAGCATCCACTTTCCCGTTTCTCAGCTAGAAATGCAGCACAAAATCACTACGCGAAAGGTTTAATGAAAAATAAACCTTGGGGAGGGATCAGCCAGTAATGTGACAGCTTCCTGCTTCTCATCTCTCCTCCCCTTTACCTGTAACAGATTCTAGTAGCTGCTGCAGTGTCCTACGAAGCTTCCAGACAAACACAAGCAAATGGAGACTGAGCCTTTGGGAATATCTCTTATGGTGCATTTGTTCTGGAGGCAGCCCATTTTGCTGTGTCTGTCTGGGCTCAGCTAAAGGGGACGGACAGTGCAGGGTACAGTTACTAAGGCTGTGTCTACAGTAGCACTTTCATTGGTAAAACTTTTGTCACTCAAGAGTGTGAAAAAACACCACCCTGACCGACATAAGTTACACCGACAGATGTGTCAGTGTGGACAGCGCTGGGTCTCCTGCCGACATAGCACTGCTGCTCGTTGATTGAATGATGCCGACGAGGGAGCTCTCTCCCGTCAGCACAGAGCAGCTACCCAGGAGACCGTACAGCGGCGCTGCTGTAAGATCTCTAGTGTAGACATAACTTAAGTCTTTGCTCTGTTTTTAAGAGTTACTCCTTTTCAGTTAGACCTTCTCTAGCTGCTCTGCGGAGTGATCATGTCCCAGTCTCAGTGATGTACCTCTGTTCGCCATTGTCTGCTGTGAAGTGACATCCTTTGAGTTCCCTGCTCCCATGAACTCATTTGTGATACCTAGCACTCTATCTATAGCTCCTAAAGCACTTCAGCAAGATAGTTACACGTCATCTTCATGCTACAGACAGGAAAACACAGACACACAAGTGGCCTTGTCACCTCGTAGTCCTGTGCTATAACCCCAGCTGCCCCCTTAACATCACTCAGCTCTTGGGGAAGGTGTTGTGTATGTAATTAGGTGGTCTGAGTGATGAGCGAGTGGCTTTCTACAGTGCTTTGCTTCCCCAGACCAGTCTGTTCCCACTGAGGAACTGCATTGAACATGCACATTATCTGTGTTTAAAGGTCTCATAATCCAAGAGCATTTGTTCTTTACCCTAATTCCTCCTGCAGCTGTTGAAGAACTGGTCCCCGGTGTTTAAGAACTACATAAAGCGGGCATCAGATCACTTGGATGCCTTATCTGCCATTGAGGAGTTCTTCCTGGAACATGATGGCCTCCACACATCCATAGCGAAAGTAAGTTCCTCACAGCAGCAAGGACTTCTTCTTCCACTAGCTCAGTGGTGAATTGTGGTTTGTTGGTGCCATCAGCTTGTCATCTATCAGGAAAGGAAAGCTAGTGTGTCTGTTGGGAAGGGTGGGTGAAAGAACATCTATGAACATGATTAAAATCTCTCCTCTGCATCTGTCCAGGCCTCTGAGCCCTGCTATGGAGGATACTGGTTGACATGAAATCTGGAGCTGCTATCTAGCAGCTATCTAACCCAGAGGGACCCCTTCCATGGTGCTGTAGTGGAGGAGAAGCCAGTTTCACACTCTGAAGGCACCCAAACCCACCACCTTGGACCCAAAAGCGAGGGGGTATAAAATGGCTTTTGTCACACTTAAAGATGGGAGATAGGCAAGGCTGGAAAGAGGGTGGGATTTCCTATTCAGGCTGAACTGGGTGGAAATCAATGAACAAAATGAAGGTAGCGTGTGGCTGATCTGCTTTTCCACTGTAGGTGTCAGTCTTGGAAAGTGTTAAACCCACGTCTCACACACACACGCGCTCCCTCTGTGTTAATGGATTATTTCTGCCATCTAAAATTGCAGCTAAACTCCCCAATTAGAAATCTTTCCGTGAATAGTTCCTCTGCAAGTGCCTGCACAGCATTACACCCGTCACTTCAAGAAGAGAGCTGTCCTGAAAACCCGCCTACACCTTGGTTCCCCAATAAGGAGGAATCTTATCTCATGGTACCAGTGCCTCTGCCTCATGGCATGAGCACTTAGCCTGGACTGATGCCAAAAGCCTTCAGCTCAGTAAGCCAACATGTCCTTGAATGACAGAGATTGTTTGGCATGTATCCATTGTTCTAGCCTGGCTTTCCCTGGTGGCCAGGAGTTGAAATGACACTTCATTACTGGACCTGGCACATGTAGCCCAGCTTTTATCAGTCCTCTGCTGTGAGGAGACTGACTGCAAAGTGTCTCATCAGGCCGCGCACAGAGGGGTGATGAGGTCCCCCCAAGCGAGAGTGCATTAGCATCCTCCTCTCATCATGGTGTCCAGCAAGAGCTTGATTCTACAAATGTTCAATTGCATTTGACGCCCACTATAAGGCACTGTTTAGCAAAGGCCATGTGGGGTTGAGTTGCAGATGTGACGACCAGAGTTAGGACTGGCTGGTTAGGACAACCAGAGTTAGTGCTCTTCCCTACTGCAGCTGCCAGAATTATGTGCATCTGGATCTGCGGACACAAGGGGTTCCTGAAAGATCCCTTTCGGTGGTTGTTGTTAGTGTACTTTACCAAGGAGCGGAAGATGACTTTGTGGAGCCCCCTTGGGGTCCTTCGTTGCTTTCAACTCCTAAATACCCCTCCCTGCATCCTTGGAGTTGAAAGCCGTGAGGGGAGCTGTGATTTGGACCTTGGGTGCATCAGAGCTACCTCACGTCAGGGGCTCAGTGTCAGCAGGGAAAGTGTTGGTATTGGGGACAATAAAAGCACAATGATATACACCCTGTTCTCGCCCACTGAGGCTTGCGGTGGGCGTCCCAGATTGTCATACACAGCCTTTGGCTATTAAGTGAACCAGTCCCAGAAGAACTGCCTGTTCTGTTGCCCCATTTATGGTTTTCTGATTGGTCCAGGTGCTGATGACCTTTTACCAGCTGGAAATCCTGGCAGAGGAGATGATTCTCTTCTGGTTTTCTCAGCGGGATGCATCTGATAAGGGCAGGCAGCTTCGTAAAAACCAGCAGGTAAGTTCGAGTCCTGGAGGGATTCACTAGCAGCTGCAGTCAGCCTTGGGGCAGGGGTGGTTCTGGTAAAGCTGGGTTCTCAGCAGGGCAGGTAATGAAACACACAATGCATTGGCTTACGGCAGCTCAGCCTGGCTTTCTGCCATGTTCTTCTGCGGTAACCAGAGTGTTCTGGTTGGGGTGAAGGATGAGGAAGTGGGAGAGGGAGATGTTTACTGACAGGTGTTCGAGAACCTGCTGGGAGCACCCTATGCTCTGAGTAATGAAGAAGCCTCTCTAAGCTAGGCAACTACTTGAAATGGGCTTCACGGAAATGAACTATCACTCCTTACATGTTTCCTTTGAAGCTGCTGTACCTGGCTCTCTCTCCTCATCCATTTGCGTGGTTCGCTGAGCACTGGCTCTGCTGAGCGGCTTGATATCAGAATAGCTCTTCTATAACTGGCTTGTGCTGCAACAAGCATAAAGCTCCTCTCCATCAGTTGGAACTCTGTACCTGGATGTGGCCAAGCCCAGTTCCAAAGCCTTTCCCACAAAAAGTACAGAAGGAAAACCCTCTTTGAGGAAAAGACCAGATCTGCTTAGTTTAGAGCCCACATGAAGTCAACTCCCTTTACAAAAACCTGTCCGTGCCTGGAGCTGCTTATTTAAACAGGGTTCAGAAGGCAAAATGAGCAAAGTACATACCCTCAGCAGCCCGTCAGGGAGTAGGTTTCTACTAGCAGCAGCTTTCCTTGCACTGCCCCTCTTATGGGCTTGAAAATTAGGTGGAGCTGTCATGCCTCCTTCTCATGAGCCCTTGATGGAACAACTCTGGGTCCAAACTTCCCTTCTCCCAAGCAGACTTTGCCTCTTTTTATTAGGGTTTTGGGGGTACCTTGGCCATGAGGCCTCCTTTGGGGGTTCCAAAGAGTCTGTACTGCCCACACCACCTGGATTTAAGTGTCCATTTTTATGTCTGTTTTCCTTGTTCCTCGGCCCCCCCATCTAATGTGGAGGTGGTCAAATGCCAAGAAACTGCAGTTGTCTCATTAAAGTAGGTGTTTTCAGGGGTTTATTTTTCCTCACTACATTTCATTGTCCCTGCAGCTTCAAAAGTTCATCCAGTGGCTGAAGGAGGCGGAAGAAGAGTCGTCCGAGGGCGACCAAGACTGACCTGGCCCCCTGCCATGAGAAGAGGCACTCCTGCTGCCCTTAGAGGAGGAGGGAGGGATCTCTTACTGGCCAGGCTTTGCCTGGCAAGGGGGGCAGAGCAAGAGCAATGTCAGTGCAGGGGGCGTAGGTGTGGGACCTGAAATCCAAGTGACTGACAATCCCAGCATTAATTGTTGTGTATTCCCAGCCCCGGAAATGGCATCTTACGCGGGATAGTCACAGCACAGCATGAGACCCACAAGGGAAAAGCAGGACACCAATGTCCAAGATCCTTCTGTGGCCTGACTGTGATGTATTATAAGCTATCCGTTGGGAGGGAGCCACTCACTCCTAATGTAGAGGTGACAGGCAAATACGTACGAATTCCATGTAAATCTAACTCTTGGGGTTTGAACCATTTCTGGTTTGTGTAAATGTGGTTATATGGCCTGGTTATTGGGAGTTACTGACGTTCCTGGAGCTGTAAAGAATGGACAATTCATTCCCACTCACTTGTGGAGAGCCCCTTCTGAAGGGACACTGGCAGGGCAGGTGGACAGACATGGCTTAGTGATCTAAGCACAGGGTTGGGCCTCAGGAACTCCTTTGGCAGGGGAAAGCACAGTTGTCAGAGGAAGCCCAAGGCATTTGGCAGCCTGGAATGAAAAGAGGCACTTGTGCTGTCTTTCGAGGAGGGAGAACCTCTTACCATCAGGCACACCTGGCCAGTTAAAATCTTGGGTCTGACATGGACTTGCACTGTGATCATAGCAAAACCATGTAACCTTTCTGCGTCTTTCCCTTTCTGTAAAGTGGGGCTAATACTCACTCTCCTACCTCACGGAGGGCTAGCTAATAACAGAAACACACTTAGTGAATAAAGTACTGTATAGAGGATTATGCCCCAGATATGACCTACCTTCTCTGTCACCCTAGTTGCTGGCTCTTTGGGTGAGGTTTTATTTTAACTTGTAAAAGGGAACAAGATGCCTGACTCTTGTTAAGGCCCCTGGTTCAGGGATTTGCATGGTTCTGAGCATGCAAGCTGTGACACCAGATGTTCTCTCATCCTGCTTCCCATGCTAGCGACAGACACACTAGCTCAAACCAGGTGTTTTATTTATTTATTTATTTTTTAAAAGCTAGCTTTGCTTTTCTCCTTTGGGGGAAAAATCTATGGGTCAGCAATTGCAGGGTAATGCATGGGTATGCAGCAGGAGTGAATGTGTCCTTTCCATCCATCCCTCTACTGCATCCTCCTCCATGCAGGTAATAGAGCCCTCGGGAGCAGCATTCTTGTAAATGTCATTGTGCCACTTCCCGCCCCTGTTCTCCCCCAAGAATGGAGCAGATCAGCTGACCCTTAATAGGTAGGTCATATGTTAAGCATGCTGACCATGCCACTGTCCTTTTAGGAGGGATCTGGAATAAATTCTGTGAGGGGAATACATTGAAGCTGCCCACTCAAGGTTTTTTTGGATGATGCCACATATTCTAAATGAGGGGACATTGATCTGTGCGGGAGGGCGGGTCAGAAAATGCTGCCTCTTAAAGATGGATGTTGGGAAGGGGGCAAACTTGAGAACTCACAGGGTCAGTTGCCAGGACTGTGCATGAAGGCCCTCGGCTTCTGGCATCACGGAACCCAGTCTTGTAAATGTTGGGGAAAATAGCTGATATATGAACTTTCTATATCTGCCAATATTTAATTCAGGGAGTGATTAAAAACATCCTGGTGTAAACAATGACCTCTCTCCTCTGTTTACTTTGAACAGATGTCTCTGATCATGGCACAAGCCTGAGCAGGGCTCATACGTAGTCTAATGAAGAGACTTATGTAATAGCTTTATTTCTCAACAGGATCCAAGTATGCCTATAATATGCAGATGTGAAATCAGCCCAATATGGAATTGGGATAATTGTTCAACCATGTCCAGCAATACCACCATCTAAGATAGGAGCTGGAGAACAGTTTACCTGATTAGAACTCCTGCACTTCAGTTTTCTACTAGCCGGGAGAGGCTCCCTTTTATTCAGAATTAAGTTACAAAGATGCATCTTAAATCTCAATGAACCAATGCTGAGAGTTACAAAGTGTATATAACACTATGCCCTCCTGATATTATGTGATTTTGAGGGGCAGAGGGTGGCAACAAAGCCCTTTTTCAAGTGTGTTTGCAAGCCAGCTGCAAGATCCAGGCAGCTTAAAATTTCCCTGGATGTCTTGAGTATTTTTTTAATAGTATAAAGATGGTTTAAAACAAATGGGTTTTGCTTGTAATTGCATAACTAACTTGTTTTGAGCAGAGGATCTGGATTCTTTGTGCCAAGGAACAAACAATTCTGCTTTCTGTGTTCTGCATTTCACAGCCTGAATTCTCTGTGCTAAAGTGGCCCATTTCTTACTGTTGTGAGCCTCTCTCTCACCCAGGGGTTATAGGCACATACAATAGAGATTTAGGTAGAATGTTCCTATGTTGCCAGACTTTGTCCTAATCCTTCAGGGCTCTTCTGAGTGGATTTTTTTTGTACTCCTGTCTCCAGGTCTGTGCTTTACACAAAGGAGGCTTCTCAAAATAACATACTTGATCTCCTCCTCCAAGGGACAGCCATAGTGCAGTACAGACACTCTTACTTCTAAAGGGCAGATAATTATATATTTTATGAAAGAGTTAATTACAATGCTGAAGAGCGGACGAGGCTTAGTGCTTTCTCTGGTCTAGTATCAGAAGTTAGGTGGAATGCAAAAAATTTTCTTAGAGGTCTTGACTGTGCTGTAAAATTAGCTACCCATTTTTAGGAGTGATGGAAGTGGTAGATTCATGTATTTTTTAAGGCCAGGAGGGGCCATTATGATAATCTAACCTGACATCCTGCATAAAACAGGTCAGAGAATTTCACCCACTGGTTCCTCAAGCAAGCCTGTAACTTCTGTGTGAACAAGGGTATATCTTCAGAGATGCATCCAGTCTTGATTTAAAGACTTCAAGACCGACCATTTTTACCACTATGTCATCACAGACTGGTCTGAACAGGTTTTCATGACGTGCTAAAAATACCTGTAGCCAGACTATGGAGGTGTTTACACCATGGGAAGCAGTGGTGCTCACTAGCTGCTACAAAATTTTAGACCAGGTGTTTACAGTATAAACTTACATCACTCAGAGGGGGTGAAAAATCCACACCTGTGAGCGACACAATTATACTGACCTAAGCCCTGGTGTAGACAGTGCTATGTCAAGATCCGGGCTTCTCCCATTGACTTAGCTATCGCCTCTCGTGGAGGTGGATTAACTATACCAACAGGAGAAGCTCTCCCATCAGCGTGGTAGCATCTTCAGGACTACTAACTGTTGTCTGTAACCTATCATTTAAATCAGCTTCTGTACCAAATGACTGGAGGATAGCTAATGTGATGCCATTTTTTAAAAAGGGCTCCAGAGGTTATCCCGGCAATTACAGGCCAGTAAGCCTGACTTCAGTACCAGGAAAACTGGTTGAAACTATAGTAAAGAACAAAATTGTCAGATACATAGATGAACATAATTTGTTGGAGAAGAATCAGCATGGTTTTTGTAAAGGGAAATCATGCCTCACCAGTCTACTAGAATTCTTTGAGGGGGTCAACAAGCATGTGGGACAAGGGGGATCCAGTGGATATAGTGTACTTAGATTTTCAGAAGGTCTTTGACAAAGTCCGTCACCAAATGCTCTTAAGCAAAGTAAGCTGTCATGGGATAAGAGGGAAGGTTCTCTCATGGATTGGTAACTGGGTAAAAGATATGAAACAAAGGGTAGGAATAAATGGTCAGTTTTCAGAATGGAGAGCGGTAAATAGTGGTGTCCCCTAGGGGTCTGTACTGGGTCCAGTCCTATTCAACATAGGATCATAAATGATCTCAAAAAAGGGATAAACAGTGAGGTGGCAAAATTTACAGATGACACAAAGCTACTCAAGATAGATAGTTAGTCCCAGGGAGACTGAAAAGCTACAAAAGGATCTCTCAGAACTGAGTGGGGAACAAAATGGCAGATGAAATTAAATGTTGATAAATGCAAAGTAGTGCACATTGGAAAACATAATCCCAACTATACATATAAAATGATGAGGTCTAAATTAGCTGTTACCACTCTAGAAAGAGATCTTGGAGTCATTGTGAATAGTTCTCTGAAAATACCCTGCAGCTGCAGTCAAAAAAGTGAACAGAATGTTGGGAATCATTAAGAAAGGGATAGATAATAAGACAGAAAATATATTTCCTCTATATAAATCCATGGTATGCCCACATCTTGAATAATGCATGCAGATGTGGTCGCCCCATCTCAAAAAAGATATATTGGACTTGGAAAAGGTTCAGAAAAGGGCAACAAAAATTATTAGGAGTATGGAACAGCTGTCGTATGAGGAGAAATTAATAAGACTGGGACTTTTCAGCTTGGAAAAGAGACGACTAAGGGGGGATATGATTGAGGTCTATAAAACCATGACTGGTGTGGGGAAAGTAAATAAGGAAGTGTTATTTACTCCTTATAAACAACCCTGATATTCTATGATTAACCTGATATTCTATGATTAACACAAGAACTAGGGGTCACCCAATGAAATTAATAGGCACCAGGTTTAAAACAAACAAAAGGAAGTATTTTTTCACACAACGCACAGTCAACCTATGGAACTCCTTGCTAGAGGATGTTGTGAAGGCCAAGAGTGTAACAGAGTTAAAAAAAAAAACTAGATAAATTCATGGAGGATAGGTCCATCAATGGCTATTAGCCAGGATGGGCATGGATGGTGTCCCTATCCTCTTTGCCAGAAGCTGGGAATGGGCGATGGGATGGATCACTCAATGATTACATGCTCTGTTCTTTCCTTCTGGGGCACCTGGCATTGGCCACTGTCGGCAGGCAGGATACTGGGCTAGACGGACCTTTGGTCTGACCCAGTGTGGCCGCTCTGATGTTCTTATGATGCACTACAGTGGTGCAGCTGTGGCAGTTCAGCATAGGTGCTGGAACTAGGTGCCACACCTGACTTGAAGGGGTTTCCATCATATCCAGGGTTTCAGTTTGGTTCCATGGCTCTCAGCACCCCTGGACCCGTAGTTCGTGTAGATTTAAGCCTACAGTCTGTTCAGCAAGGATTCCTTTTGGAACTGGCTTGCTTAGCCTAGTCCCTTACTCCTCATTTCCTTGGCTCTGGGGTCTTTACTCCCATGCATTGAGTGAATCACACATAACAAGACTTTTGCAAGCAATTAAGTCGGTGTTTATCAGCTGGGAGTATTTAATCACTTATCCTATTTTTAAAAAGCAGCTGCGGTAATGAGTCTGTTAATGATATGAGCTGCAGGATTTGAACTATGGAGCTGGAGCAACATTACAACTACAGAGTGCGTACAGTCTAATTTCTCCATTCAACCTTACATGGCCTGTCCGCACCTACCTTATCGTTGAGGAGCCTGCCACTAGAGAATACTTTGAAAACTCCCTCGTGTTGTGCTGCAGCCTTACTAGCAGAAAAGAAAAGGACATTGTAGGGAGAATGGTCACTTTGGATGAGCTATTACCAGCAGGATAGTGAGTTTTTGTGTGTGGTTTTTGGGAGGGGGTGAGGGGGTGAGAAAACCTGGATTTGTGCAGGAAATGGCCCAACTTGATTATCATGCACATTGTGTAAAGAGTTGTCACTTTGGATGGGCTATCACCAGCAGGAGAGTGAATTTGTGTGGTGGGGTGGAGGGTGAGAAAACCTGGATTTGTGCTGGAAATGGCCCAACCTGATGATCACTTTAGATAAGCTATTACCAGCAGGACAGTGGGGTGGGAGGAGGTATTGTTTCATATTCTCTGTGTGTATATAAAGTCTGCTGCAGTTTCCACAGTATGCATCCGATGAAGTGAGCTGTAGCTCACGAAAGCTCATGCTCAAATAAATTGGTTAGTCTCTAAGGTGCCACAAGTCCTCCTTTTCTTTTTGCGAATACAGACTAACACGGCTGTTACTCTGAAACCTAGCAGAAAAGAGTCTGCCAGGAGTTGGGAGTGCAGAAGGATGACCCTCCCAGTACCAGCCACCCCCACCTGTGGGCACCCAGGAAAATCTTTAACATTAGCTCCCTGTATGGTCCCAGGGCATCGCCTGCTGGACAGGCAGGAGCTGAAGTTGCACCATAGGGGGATACAAACACACTGAGAGGGGAGCTGTTACAGCAGACCTCCACATGTCCAAGAGCATTACAACACAAGAAGAGAGAGTTATGCTACATCCTTGAATATCTTTGAGGCGTTAACACTGCATTAGGAGGGCAGTTACAGTGGATCCCTCATGCCTTGATGACACTCTCCGATGAGAAGGGGCACATTAAACTAGACCATTGCACGGCTGGGACTGTTGCCAAGATCCCTGTGGAGTTGGACCATTCCTCTGCCAGTCACTATTCTGCGTGAAGGGCCATTGTCTACAGAAAGAACTCCAGACCAAGGCATGTGGCAATTTCCCCAGGGCTGAAGTGGAAAAACCACCCATTCCCCTCTTCCTGCCTCCTATAGCTGCTGCTTATTTGCCAACTTTTCCTGCTCTGTGCTTAGGGCTCCAGTTAAATATTAGATTGATCTCCCTCACACCGGGCTGTGAAAAATTGGAGCCATAGCTAGGTCGACGGAAGAATTCTTTCATCAGCCTAGTTCCTGGCTCTCAGAGAGGTGGATGGACCGAAAACCCCCTTCCGTCAACGTAGTAGACATCTATACTACATCGGCACAGGTGCACCGCCAGAGCTATGCTGCTGTAGGCGTCGTACTCTCAGGAGCTATTCTTGAAGGCTTTTTGTTTGTTTGTTTTTGGCAGGGGGTGCGGAGCTAAACTTAATGTCAGGCTAATAGATTCCCAGCCAAGCGAGTGCAGCTCCCTGCCAGCAGCACTGCCTGAGTGACCCAGGCCCATCGGCAACAGTCACAAGACTTGTCAGTGTTGCCTGGAAATTATCAAGTGGGGATTCCACCCTGGATGTCTGGGAACCCAAGGAAACTGGCCTGTTCCCTCCAAGGGGAACAGCTTATCCTCCCGACACATGGGATTCTAGCCCTGACGGTGGGTGATTTTTCAGAGTCTCGTCTGTGCTGAGCCCTTGGCAGTAGGATGCTTTCTCCTGGCTTCACTGTTTTGCCTACAGCACCCTCATGTGCGGGTACTAGACAGTGCAACAGAATCCCTCTCCAGTAGAACTGGCTAACGCTCCCAGCAGCTCCCTTACAACTTTGCTCGTCAATGAGACCGTTTCTCAAAGGGATAACATTAGTCACATAGGTGAAAGGAGTTCCCGGGTCTCAGGTAGAAAGAAGCTTTCCTAACCAGCCACCAACTTGCACGCGTTTGATGAGGAATCTACTGCTGGGAGGGGACTGTTTTCCCTGCAGCCCTCAGGGGCACTAATGGGGAAATCCAAGGAGATCGCAAGGAGTGTGGAGAAGCAAAGAAGGGAGGTGTCAGAGACGCAGAGGGAGTCTGAGATGGGGAGTGTTAGAACTGGGGGGGGGGCACATGATTGCGAGGGGTTGAGATCGTAAAGGGGTGGGGGTGAGAAAGAAAGGGGGTGGGGGGGTCAAAGGACAGCTTGGGAGACCCCAGGGTCCGTGCACACATGTGGGGCTTTGTTTGTAGGAGAACCAGGAGTCGCAATTAGGTGTCCCTTGGCGGGGGCTGGGGTTGGAGGGAAGCTGGGGTGGGGGAGAGAGCTCTGGGGTGGAGAGAGGGTTTGGAGCCTACAGGGGAGCCTGAGAGCAGGTTAGATGAATGGTATGTGTGTGTTCAGGCTGTCCTGGAGCTCTGTTAGGAGTGGGGGCAGCTGGTGGGTGTCAGGAAGACGGGACTGGAGGGAAGTATGTGTGTTCAGGAGTGGGGGCTGTCCTGGAGCCCTCTGTGGGGCAGCTGATGGGTGTAAGGGAGGGGGCTGTATGGAAGCCAGGGCTCAGGGGGGTGGGTATGTGTGTGTCTTGGGGGAGGCTGTCCTGGAGCCCTGGGGTTATAGAAGGGGACTGTAGGGAAGCTGGAGCTGGATGGAGCTCTATGTGTATTTGGTGGTGCAGGGAGCTGGTGGATGTAGTAGGGGGCTGCTGGGAAGACTGGGTTGGGGGAGCTGTGTGTATTCAGGAGTGGGGAGCTGTCCCAGAGTCCAGGGGAAGGGAGGTGGGAAATCAAGATGTCTGGAGAAGCTCACGAACATGGGTGCCAACCTCAAGGCAGACTGTCAAGAAGCAGGACACAAACCCCAAATTGGCTGTGTGTTCTATAACTAAATTTCACCCACCAAGTAACAAGTGTGAACTCTGCCAGCACTAGAACAACCTTCCCATGGAGTCACACATAGTCCCCCTGAGCAGGTGCTCTGGTCTATCTTGCCACCCAGGAGAGGCTGCCTTGGTCCCTTTTACCAAAACTCACAATAATATTCAGGTTACTCCCAATCCCAAAGGACCAGTCACTTACCCTAAATCAATTCCATCCCAGATCTCTCACCAAAGACAACACTGGCAGTCAATCCTGTAGTAGTTAATAAATCTTTAGTTAGATTAAGAAAATATATGAGTTATTTACAAGATTAAAGCAGGGGAACGTAACACACACAAATGAGTTAGTCTTAGGTTCCAAAAGGTGATATGCAAGCTCTCTATGTTCTTTAGGGCTAACCCAAACTAAACAGCTTGGGGATCCCTTGCTTATGCTTAGAAATACTGCCCTTTCTGAATGCCAAGCAGCATAGGGATGATAATTTCTCTTTAACAGGGATTTTTATTCCCTTCCCCCAGCATTCGAGCTATGATAGGATGAGGTACCCTCTTCATGGGCGTGAGGGAAGCCATCAACAAAGTCTTTTGTTCACTGATGTTCCACTGTGGTTTGTCTGGCTCTTCTTTTGTTGGGGAGGAGGTAAGGTAAATAGTATTTAACACTAAATGCTTCTCCCGACTGTGGGTTTTACAGTTTTAGCAAACACTTAAATATTACCTTATAACAGGGGGTGAAGATGTTGCTAGTAAGATTAAGGGCTTGGCTACACTCACATTTTATAGCGCTCTAACTTGCTGGCTCAGGGGGGTGGAAAATCACCCCGAGCACAGCAAGTCTGAGCGCTTTAAAGCGCTAGTGTAGACAGGCTCCAAGTGCTGGGAACTGCTCTCCCAGCACTCAGAGCTAATCCCCTCCTGGAGGTGGATTACCAGGAGCGCTGGGACACCTCTCTCCCAGCGCTCCTACGCGACCACACTCACACTTCAAAGCGCTGCGGCGGGAGCGTTCCCGTGACAGTGTTTTGGCATTTCCAGTGTAGCCATGCCCTTAAGTAAGCAGCCTACAAGCATTTAATAAAGTCTGAACACTAAACACATTTTTATATCTTTTTTTTAACCATGGTAACGCACAGACGAGCCAGACTGGTTTCCAGCTATGCATTTGTCAATGTTCAGTGGGGCCCAGGGCCTGTGCAAGGATATTTTGCGCCCTAGATGAAACTTCCATGTTTAGAATCATAGAATCTCAGGGTTGGAAGGGACCTCAGGAGGTCATCTAGTCCTACCCCCTGCTCAAAGCAGGACCAATCCCTGATTTTTGCCCCAGATCCCTAAATAGCCCCCTCAAGGACTGAACTCACAACCCTGGGTTTAGCAGGCCAATGCTCAAACCACTGAGCTATCCCTCCAGAATATCCAATTATTGTTAATAATACAAATTATAAAATTAGAATGACAGGTTTCAGAGTAGCAGCCGTGTTAGTCTGTATTTGCAAAAAGAAAAGGAGTACGAGTGGCACCTTAGAGACTAACAAATTTATTTGAGCATAAGCTCACAAAAGCTTCTGCTCAAATAAATTTGTTAGTCTCTAAGGTGCCACTCGTACTCCTTTTCTTTTTGAAAATTAGAATGGCGGATACGCCGTCATACAACAACTGACAATATCAGTATGACAAATTTCAACAACCTACACACGTATATTCGCACATGATAAACATATACACTCAAATACTTAACATACGCACACACCTGACGCAGAGTTTTAGCGAAATGATGCAGCAGCGAGTGCCAGAGACTGAGATCTGAAACAACTCAACAAAAATAATTAGCCTCTGTCGACAATCTCCGAAACCTAGTCAACTTAGCACTATAACCGGCCTGTCAGGACGGGTGACGGCCACGCGCGATGAAAAGGACGACGCCTTGGCCGCTTTGTACCGTCGTGAAGCAGCACGCTTGTGCCCGCCACGCAGAGCTGGCGTAGGCTATAGCTGTAACGTGCGAGAGAACAACCTCTCTCTTTTCTTTATTCATTCGTTTTCCATCAATAGTGTAAAAAAAAATTGGGGGGCACCGCTTTTTGGCACCCCCAAATCTCAGCACCCTAGGCGGCCGCCTAGTTCACCTAGAGGTTACACCAGCCCGGCTAGCACCTGGTCTGCCAGCATCACAGGGGAGCTGGTGGGTGTAGGAGGAGGCTGTAGGGAAGCTAGGGCTGGGGGAAGCTGTGTATATTCAGGTAGGGGCTGTGCTGGACCCTTGTGGCGGGGGGTGGGGGGGAAGCTGGTGGGTGTAGGAGGGGGCTGTAGGGAAGCTGGAGCTGTATGTTCAAGGGAGCTCTGTGTGTTGGGGGGCTGTAGGGATGTGGGGGACTCTGTGCTGCAGGACTGCAAGGAAGCTGGGTCTGGGGGGCTCTGTTCTGGGGGGAAGTAGGGAAGCTGGAGGCTCTGCATGCTGCAGGGAAGCCAGGACTGGGGGCGGGGGGCTCTGTGTGCTGCGGGGCTGTAGGGAAGCTGGGATGGGGGGCGCTCTGTGTGCTCAGGGGGCTGTAAGGAAGTAGGGCTGGAGGGCTATGTATTGTGGGGCTGTAGGGAAGCAGGGGGGACTCTGTACTCAGGGAGGGTTGTAAGGAAGTGGGGCTGGGGGCTGTGTGTTGGGGGACTGTAGGGAAATGGGCTGGGGGGGGCCTCTGTATATTGGGGGACTGTAGGGAAATGGGTTAGGGGCCTCTGAATATTGGGGGGCTGTAGGGAAGTGGGGTTGGGGACTCTGTATATTGGGAGGCTGGGGGATCTATGTGCTTGGGGGCTATAGGGAAGCGGGGGGCTCTATGCACTCAGGGGGCTGTAGGGAAGCAGGGGGAGCTCTATGTGATGGGGGGACTGTGTGCTCGGGGGCTGTAGGGAGGTTGGGGAACTCTGTGAGCTCAGGGGGCTGTAGAGAAGTGGGGGTGAACTCTGTGATGTGGGGGCTCTGTGTGCTCGGGGCTGTAAGGAGGTTTGGGGGACTCTGTGCACTCGGAGGGCTGTAGGAAAGGGGGGGCTCTGTGTGGTGGGGGCTGTAGGGAGGTTGGGGGGGCTCCATGCCCTCAGGGGCCTATAGGGAAGCTGGGGGAGCTCTGTGTGCTCGGGAGGCTGAAGGGAAGCTGGGGGGGGGCTCAGTGCACTCAGAGGGCTGTAGAGAAGTGGGGGGGCTCTGTGGTTTCAGGGGGCTGCAGGGATGTGGGGGGGCTGTGCTCTCAGGGAGCTGTAGGGAAGCGGGGTGGGGGCTCTGTGCTCTGGGGGGCTGCAGGGAAGCGGGAGGGCTGTAGGGATGCGGGGCTCTGTGCTCTCAGGGGGCTGTAGGGAAGCGGGGTGGGGGGCTCTGTGCTCTCGGGGGGGCTGCAGGGAAGCAGGGGCTCTGTGATTTTGGGGGGCTGTAGGGAAGCGGGGTGGGGGGCTCTGTGGTTTTGGGGGCTATAGGGAAGCAGGGGCTCTGTGGTTTCAGGGGGCTGTAGGGAAGCGGGGGGGCTGTGGTTGCGGGGTGGGGCGCTCTGTGGTTTCGGGGGGCTGTAGGGAAGCGGGGTGGGGGGCTCTGTTGTTTCGGGGGGCTGTAGGGAAGCAGGGGCTCTGTGGTTTCAGGGGCTGTAGGGATGCGGGGGCTTTGTGCTCTCGGGTGACTGTAGGGAAGCGGGGCAGGGGGCTCTGTGGTTTTGGGGTGCTGTAGGGAAGCAGGGTGGGGGGCTCTGTGGTTTCAGGGGGCTGTAGGGAAGCAGGGGCGCTGTAGGGAAGCGGGGGCGCTGTGGTTTCAGGGGGCTGTAGGGAAACAAGGTGGGGGGCTCTGGTATCGGGGGGCTGTAGGGAAGCAGGGTGGGGGGCTCTGTGGTTTCAGGGAGATGTAGGGAAGCGGGGTGGGGGGCTCTGTGGTTTCAGGGGGCTGTAGGGAAGTGGGGGGGCTGTAGGGAAGCAGGGGCTCTGTGGTTTTGGGGGGCTGTAGGGAAGCGGGGTGGGGGGCTCTGTGGTTTTGGGGGGCTGTAGGGAAGCGGGGGGCTGTGGTTTTGGGGGGCTGTAGGGAAGTGGGGGCTCTGGTTTCGGGGGGCTGTAGGGAAGCAGGGGCTCTGTGGTTTTGGGGGGCTGTAGGGAAGCGGGGGGCTGTGGTTTTGGGGGGCTGTAGGGAAGCGGGGGCTCTGTGGTTTCGGGGGGATGTAAGGAAGCGGGGTGGGGGCTCTGTGGTTTCAGGGGGCTGTAGGGAAGCGGGGGGCTCTGTGGTTTCAGGGGGCTGTAGGGAAGCGGGGGGCTCTGTGGTTTCGGGGGCCTGTAGGGAAGCGGGGTGGGGGGCTCTGTGGTTTCGGGGGGGCTGTAGGGAAGCAGGGGCTCTGTGGTTTTGGGGGGCTGTAGGGAAGCAGGGGGGCTGTAGGGAAGCAGGGGGCTCTGTGGTTTCGGGGGCTGTAGGGAAGCAGGGGCTCTGTGGTTTCGGGGGGCTGTAGGGAAGCGGGGTGGGGGGCTCTATTGTTTCTGGGGGCTGTAGGGAAGCGGGGGGCTCTGGTTTTGGGGCGCTGTAGGGAAACGGGGGGCTCTGTGGTTTCAGGGGGGCTGTAGGGAAGCAGGAGCTCTGTGGTTTTGGGGGGCTGTAGGGAAGCAGGGGCTCTGTGGTTTTAGGGGGCTGTAGGGAAGCGGGGGGCTCTGTGGTTTCAGGGGGGCTGTAGGGAAGTGGGGGGCTCCGTGGTTTGGGGGGCTGTAGGGAAGCGGGGTGGCTGGCTCTGTGGTTTCGGGGGGCTGTAGGGAAGCGGGGGGCTCTGTGGTTTCGGGGGGCTGTAGGGAAGCGGGGGGCTCTGTGGTTTCGGGGGGCTGTAGGGAAGCGGGGTGGGGGGCTCTGTGGTTTCAGGGGGCTGTAGGGAAGCAGGGGCTCTGTGGTTTCGGGGGGGCTGTAGGGAAGCGGGGTGGGGGGCTCTGTGGTTTCAGGGGGCTGTAGGGAAGCGGGGGGCTCAGTGGTTTTGGGGGGGCTGTAGGGAAGCGGGGGCTCTGTGGTTTCAGGGGGGGCTGTAGGGAAGCGGGGGGCTCTGTGGTTTCGGGGGGGCTGTAGGGAAGCGGGGGCTCTGTGGTTTCGGGGGGTGCTGTAGGGAAGCAGGTGGGGGGCTCTGTGGTTTCGGGGGGCTGTAGGGAAGCGGGGTGGGGGCTCTGTGGTTTCGGGGGGGCTGTAGGGAAGCGGGGTGGGGGCTCTGTGGTTTCAGGGGGCTGTAGGGAAGCGGGGTGGGGGGCTCTGTGGTTTCGGGGGGGCTGTAGGGAAGCGGGGGGCTCTGTGGTTTCGGGGGGGCTGTAGGGAAGCGGGGTGGGGGGCTCTGTGGTTTCGGGGGGGCTGTAGGGAAGCGGGGTGGGGGGCTCTGTGGTTTCGGGGGGCTGTAGGGAAGCAGGGGCTCTGTGGTTTCGGGGGGCTGTAGGGAAGCGGGGTGGGGGGCTCTGTGGTTTCAGGGGGCTCTGTGGTTTTGGGGGGGGCTGTAGGGAAGCGGGGGGCTCTGTGGTTTCGGGGGGGGCTGTAGGGAAGCGGGGTGGGGGCTCTGTGGTTTCGGGGGGGCTGTAGGGAAGCGGGGGGCTCTGTGGTTTCGGGGGGGCTGTAGGGAAGCGGGGTGGGGGGCTCTGTGGTTTCGGGGGGGCTGTAGGGAAGCGGGGTGGGGGGCTCTGTGGTTTCAGGGGGCTGTAGGGAAGCGGGGTGGGGGCTCTGTGGTTTCGGGGGGGCTGTAGGGAAGCGGGGTGGGGGGCTCTGTGGTTTCGGGGGGGCTGTAGGGAAGCAGGGGCTCTGTGGTTTCGGGGGGCTGTAGGGAAGCGGGGTGGGGGGCTCTGTGGTTTCGGGGGGCTCTGTGGTTTCGGGGGGGGCTGTAGGGAAGCGGGGGGCTCTGTGGTTTCGGGGGGGGCTGTAGGGAAGCGGGGGCTCTGTGCGGTCAGGGAGGCTGGGAGCGGGGCTCGTTGCTGAGGGGAAGCCGCCGCGCGCGGGGCCGGGCGGGCCGCCCGGGGAGCGGGAGCGGGGCGAGGCCGGGCCGCGCTCTCGCTGCCCAGTGAAGCCCCTGGGACTGGGGGCCGCGGGGGCGGAGCCGGAGCCGCCGGAGTTTGCGCTGTAGCCGGGCGGCGCTGGGACCCGGAGAACAAGGGCGAGGGGGACCCACCCCGCGAGAGGCCGGGCCGGGCCGGGACGCTGTGCTCGGGGGGCTCCGCGCCGGGGCCGAGGGGCGCTCGGGGCCCGGGGGGCTGCGGGCCTGGTCGGGGCCCGGGCGGGGGGCGCCATGGCGGCCGCCGAGACGAAGATCATCTACCACCTGGACGAGCAGGAGACGCCCTACCTGGTGAAGCTGCCGATCCCGGCCGAGCGGGTCACCCTGGGCGACTTCAAGGGCCTCCTCAACCGGCCCAACTACAAGTTCTACTTCAAGTCTATGGACGATGACTTCGGGTGAGTGGTGGGGGGGGCACCCCCGGACTGTGCTGGGGGGCACCCCCCAATCCTGGCCCCGGGCTGTGCTGGGGGGCTCTCTGGGGGGCACCCCCCAATCCTGGCTCCCGGGCTGTGCTGGGGGCACCCCCCAATCCTGGCCCCGGGCTGTGCTGGGGGGCTCTCTGGGGGGCACCCCGCAATCCTGGCTCCCGGGGTGTGCTGGGGGCACCCCCCAATCCTGGCTCCCGGGGTGTGCTGGGGGCACCCCCCAATCCTGGCTCCCGGGGTGTGCTGGGGGCACCCCCCAATCCTGGCTCCCGGGCTGTGCTGGGGGCACCCCCCAATCCTGGCTCCCGGGCTGTGCTGGGGGCACCCCCCAATCCTGGCTCCCGGGCTGTGCTGGGGGGCTCGCTGGGGGGCACCCCCCAATCCTGGCTCCCGGGGTGTGCTGGGGGGGCACCCCTCCATCCCAGGGCTCCTAGCACCCTCAAATGTCCATGGCTGGGTTAGAAGGTTGGGGGATTTGTACCTTCTTCCCCAAATCCTCTCTCATTTTGGGGCTCCGTAATCTAGTTTTTCTGACACCCCCCCCACAAAAATCTGCATCTCTTCAAGGAGCCACCAACCATGCAGGCACACGCTTAATTTTCCTGTGGAGCCCCTGATCCTTTCCTCTCCCTGGGATATTCACATCCCTTCACCCCATTCTGTCATCTACCTGCGTCCCACTCTTTTCCAGTCTCTGGTGAAGATCCCATTTCTGGCTGAGGAGCTCTGCTCCTCCTCTCTTGCAGAGCACCTGCTTGGGAAGGGGTTGCAGAGCCCGTCTTGCTTGGTTTTCCCCCCCCTCACAGGATTCACAGTTTACACTAGAACTTGTGAGGGGGCGACTGGGGGTTGCAAGTGGCCTATAGTTTCACACTCCTCCTAGCTCCTTTCTACTACAGCCAAAGACTGCCTCAGGCTGTGACCTTGTTCAGTCTCATAAATTAAACAGGGCTGGGCCTGGTTACTGCTTGGATGAGAGTCTTTCAGATAATTCTGAGTGCTGCAGAAA
Source organism: Lepidochelys olivacea (assembly GCF_965140295.1). Classification (NCBI taxonomy): domain Eukaryota; kingdom Metazoa; phylum Chordata; order Testudines; family Cheloniidae; genus Lepidochelys; species Lepidochelys olivacea. The sequence continues at coordinate 7,869,055 of NC_140419.1, forward strand.
GCTGTGTGTGGGAGTCATTAGGGGGTACTTTCTCTGCTGAGTCCGTTTTGACCCAAATGCCCCAGTCTGGTGTTAGGTCTGGAGATGACCGCTTTTCGTTTAGACTTAGAACCAATGTTGAGCCTATTCATGGTCCTGAAATGAGTTGGTATTACCTTTTGTCCAAATTCCAGTTGAGTTAAGTACATCTTCCTGCCCTACCTTCTCTCTGGAATTTCAGTTGTTTGCACTACATATTCTGTGCCTAAATTGTTGTATCCCGTTGTTGGGTACTGCCAAACTGCTGCTGCCTTCCCTTCAGAGGAGGCTGCATTTCAGTGGTGGGTGAAATGAATTCTCTATGCATATTGAAAAGGAGTACTTGTGGCACCTGAGAGACTAACCAATTTATTTGAGCATAAGCTTTCGTGAGCTACAGCTCACTTCGCTGTAGCTCACGAAAGCTTATGCTCAAATAAATTGGTTAGTCTCTCAGGTGCCACAAGTACTCCTTTTCTTTTTGCGAATACAGACTAACACGGCTGTTACTCTGAAACCTGTCTCTATGCATATTGTTTGTAAATAAATGCTTTGGGATCCTTTGAAATATTGATCTCAAAATGAATTGGAACTCTTGACTGCACCACTGCCATAGAGGTGGAAAAGTGTCTGTCTGCATTTGTCAACCAAGAGTAGTAATACATCGCAATGTCTCAAGTTGTGGCCAGGGGGTCTGGTGGAAGCTGTAGGGACCTGTGTTAGGCCTGGTCTTATTTCATAGCTTCACTAATGATCCAGAAGAGGAGGCGTATGGCAGATCAGTGAAATTTGCAGATGAACCAAAACAGGGAGGAGCTGCAGATACCAGTGAGGACAGAGAAATGATACAGAGAGACCCAGTGAGACTAGAAATGGGCTGCAAATAATAAAACAAGGATCATCTTGGACAAATGCAGCTCATTCAATGGGGGAAGGGAATAACCCTAAACCTGGATCCTCTTTGGGTGGAAGAAATCTGCAGTGTGGGAGTGGATGAGAGAGACTGAGGGGGTGGGCAGCAAATCAGACAGGAGTCTGCAGTGTGATATGGGATAAAACGCTGGTCAGTGTGGTTTTGTTTTGGTGCCACGTACTTCTATGCTGCTGAATAAATCATCTAATTGAGGCTGCAGACACAGAGGCCTCAAGTTCTGGAGCAGGGAGGGGAGAGTCTCTCTCTGCCTGACTCTGGGGAGAACCCATCTGGAATGCTGCGTTTAGTTCTGGGTACCTGCTCGTTCAGGGAAGTGTAAGGAGAACGATCTGAGGGTTGGAGGGAGACAGTAAGACTGATCCAGCTGTGGAATTGTTCCCAAGGAAGGGGCGGGGACCCTGTCACATGAGATGTTTTGGTAACTTCTAAATAGTATACAGGAGGGAATAACTTTCAACTGACCCACGGGGAGGTGGGCTGGCAGGTACCTACTCGGGTCTTGTATCTCCATCTTAGTAAGATGCATGGGGAGGAGAGATCGTAATGATTTGTAGAAGGGCATGGACACTTGCAGTGCCATGTGAATGACTGAAAAGAATTGCTGTGTGATTGAGATAGAAAGGGGTGGTATTCATGTGCACTTATTACTCTTTGCCAGACAATCTGCCCCTTTTCCCCAGGTTGCCCCTTCCCCCAGCACCTGCAAGAAGGAACATGGCTTGTGTGGAGTGAGTCTCCTAAGCCAGCCTGGTTCTGACAGTGGGAGAACTTCTAGAAACTACTTCTTTATGAGGCAGAGGGAATGTTGGAGCCTGAAGGTTCAGTGGCAGCTGGTAAAACAGAAAGGAGAAGCCTCCAGCTGGGATGGGCCTTGGCCCTGGTTCTAAGGAGACAAAACTCCTAGGGAATGAGGGTGAGTTCTCTGCAAGCTGTCTGCCAGGGATGGATGCATTTCACTCTCCCCAGAGTTAGCCAGATTTACCTGCTAATACAGGCCTAACAATTTCCCCTTTCCTCCTCTGCCCTTAGCCCAGGCCTGGTCAATTCCGTCTTTTCCACCTTTCTCCAGGCAGGACAGCTCTGGCATGGCGTTCCCTTGGGAGCTCCGTTCAGCTCTCCACATCCCAAAGCAGCAGTGCAGCCACTGGCTTAGGCCATGTCTTCTCTGTGAGCACTAGGGCAGCACAGCTATGGCACTTTAGTGTGTTAGGGTAGACACTTGCTACGGCGCTGAAGGCGCTTTTCCGTCACTGTAGATAATCCACCTTTCTGAGCAACAGTAGGTGGGTTGATAGAAGAATTCTTCCATTGATCTGGTCATGTCTACCCTGCGGGTTAGGTCAGCACAGCTACAATGCTCCAGGGTGTGAACTTTTAGCTATGCCAGCCTAACATTTAACTGTAGACCATGCCTTAGCGTGTGGGATTTTCCTTTCTTTTATTTATCTTGGTAACATCTGTTTGCTCTGAGTATCAGGATTGCAGGGAGGCTGATTCAGAGTTTTCATCTCCTTGGAAATGTGAACCAAGATTCTCCTTACTGAGTGCGGAGTTGCAGGGCTGATCAGCAGTTAATGCTAGCCAAAGTGCAGGGTACCCAGCCTTGGAATAAGCGAATCCCAGAACGGTATCTTCTGTGGGAAAAGAAAGAAAGAAACCCAAGAATAATTAATCTTGCAAATTTGGAAGAGGGGAGGGTTAAACAGAGAGGTTGCAAGGTTTCCTGAGCTAGTCCTCATGGGGAAATGTGTTTATTACCCACCCACGAAGCAGGAGTCTGTTGCTGGACTGAGATGCGACAGCTACAAATGGCAGTAAAGTCCCCTTGGGTAAGTCACTTAATCTTTCCGTGCCTCAGTTCCTCATCTGTAAACCAGCCATTATAATACTGCCTCCCATCCTTTGTTTGTCTTGTCTCTTGAGATTGTAAGATCCTCAGGGCAGGGACTCTTACGTGTGTGTGTTTGTGTGTGTGTGTGCAGTGCTTCACCCAACGGGCCCCGATCTCAGTTGATACAGTAATTTAAAAAAAAAAAACCTCTAAAAAATCAGGGTACCCGTGCAAGGACATCACAAACACCACACCTCCTGAAGCCCCATTGTAGCTTGCATGGTTATTCAGTAAGGGTATGGATCTCAGTAATGTGTGAAAAGGCTCCCCCAAGTTGTCATAGTGAAATGGTGTCTTGCTTTGTGCATCACAAATGCAGGTTTCAGAGTAACAGCCGTGTTAGTCTGTATTCGCAAAAAGAAAAGGAGTACTTGTGGCACCTTAGAGACTAACCAATTTATTTGAGCATGAGCTTTCGTGAGCTACAGCTCACTTCATCGGATGCAGGTCTTCTCTGCAGTCTGTGCTATGATACAGTTGCAAGGGTTAAACTAAAGGTGTGATTTTTAAGCCAGTTTAAATTAACCTGGTGCAACTCTGCTTGTGGCTGTTCTCTCAAATCAATTTAAACCAGGTTTTTATTGGTTTAGATTTTACCTGTAACCAATATAACCAGTTTTAAACCAATAGAAGCATGTCCATGTAGTCCTTGCTCTGGTTTAATTTAAGTGGTCTTTTAAACTCATGCAATTTCTGTGTGTGGGTAAACTGTTAGCAACTGGCTCAAGGGTTTCCCTCTTCTCTCCTCTCCCTAAATCCTTAGCTGCCTGAAAGTTTTAATTTTCCCCCTTAGTCTGCTTCTTTTTCTCATAACTCCTCTTGTGCTTAAGGAAGTGGTTGGTCTGAGCGATTGGTTGTTTTGCTTGTCTCCATTGTGCCTTGCCAACTCTTCTGTTCCATTCCATTGCAGTCTCTGGACCTCTGTGATCTCCCCTTTTTTGGCAGTGATAAGACAAACTAGCCCCCATGCCCTTTTGTGCTGCATCACTGAAGGGACACAAGTGATTTGGAGTGGGATGATGGGGTGCTTCTGCTGCTTCTCCCATTGATTTTTGCTTCTCCCACTTGTATTCAGGAGTTGATTCCAACTTTAACCTTTGAACAGTACCGAGTGATTTCCAGGTCTCAGCTGGCAAGCGAAAATTGGTATCCAACTAATCACCAGCCTGATAACTAATCCAGGCCTGTTTAATTATCACTCTGCTTTCCAAAGATGGGTTCAAGGCTGAGATTAGGAGAACTTTCTGGAGACCGAACAAAGCAGGCCCTGCTGGAATTCCCAGCTTGTGGGTCGGACGCTGTTGGTATTTGGCGACCTCATCTCGCGCACATGTGCATGGGGAAATGTGTTGATGTCTGCTGAGAGGCTGGCTGATTTATTTTTATTGTGGGATCTTTCTGAAGTCAGTGCCAGGAGCCTCTGTCTTCCTGGTTGAGAGTGTTTGGAGACAAGGAATGGATCCTAAACTTAATAAGCAGTGTCAATCCCTAAGAAGTGGTGAGCTGCCTCACAGTGTGCCAGCACTTTGGAGCCTGAGATGATATTTTCTTGTATGCGTAACTTTCTTGTTTGCAGAAGGCTCTTGGCTTTGCCCTGTTCCTGGTGTTAGGTGCTGCTGTCACTCAGACTGGATTGCATGCAGGGAGAGGGTGAGAGAGAATCTGTTGACAATGTAAGTGAGCTTACAAGGCTTGGAAACCTTGTGTGATTTGTTTGCTTACTTATTTCCCTTGTGGTAAGTGGCAATGCCTGTCCTGCACTTCTCCTCCTCCTCCAGCTAGTGACCCACTAACTGTGTCCTTACTCATACTGAGGTAGGGTGTATGCTGTCCCTATGGTGTTCAGGGGCTGAGCACAAATCCGTTGCTGAGTCTTTCCTAAGCAGTTAAATTCTAATTGAGGAGAAGAGTTGCTTGTTCCCTGGATGTCCCCCAATCCGCTGCTGCAAAGACAGGAAGGGCTGAGGGGACAAGACAAACGGTTTGGTTGAATTGTAGATGCCTGCAGTGTTGGGTGCTCTGTGTAGCTCTGTTTAGGACAATTCGTCTGACTCAACCTAGAAATCCTTGTGAAAAAGCACCTGGCTCCTAGGACAGAATTGATGTGGTTGGCCGATGCCTAGCATATTGACTGGCCCTCCCCCAACCAGGTTATTCCTTCTCAAGCTGACCAGAAAGCTTGAGGTCCTTGGAGGGCAGTGTTCAGCTCTGAGACATGTTCACAGTACGCTCGTCTATTGCAGTCTCTCCTACTTAGCTGTGAGGGTACAGAGGTCTCCCTGCTGATCAGGTGGGATGGAGTTGCCTGAGTCGGGGCGAATGGTTATTTGCAATGTTTCTTGGGTGTCTGAATGCTGGGCTCTGCACCCACTGACCGGCTGCACTTCCTGCCTTGTAGGCTGCTGAGCACATGGCTAGGGACTGCCAGCCTCTCCCTGCTCTTCTGGCAAGTTTCCACACCATTCTCCCCAGTGTGGTGTGGCACATAGACACTGGAGTTGATCCTAGTCGTGGCTATTGCAGGAGCCTGTTCCTAAGTTGTGGGGAGGAGGCAGAGCAAGAGCACCAGGGCTGGGGTGTCACAGATATGTCTGGGGAGGGTTAGCTGCTCTACTCACTCCAGGATGGCATTGCATGTGCCTGCATTGCTGCACCTTCCTGCTCAAACCCAGCTATTAGACTCTGTCGGTGTCCAGCCCTGTCTGTGTTGTGGTTGGCACCATCTTACCGTCCACCATGTTTGATGGCACTCGTACCCGGGCTTCTTTGCCATGGAGAGGTGTTCTGTAAGACAAGCTAGCCAAATTGGGCCCTGTCTACAGTACACAAATAACAAACCTTCACAACCCTTACTGAACTTGGTTGCAGCTAACAATGAATTGAAAAGCTGAACACGGACTTCTTGACACAATTCTGATTTTTGAAAAAGTCTGGAAGGTTTTGTTTTTGTTCTGGTGTGGAACGTAAACCAGTTTTGGGACTTCAAAATTTGTCGTGAAACGGAATTGCTGTCCTCTAGCCATCTCTAGGTGCCTCTGAGCTGAGTTCCAGCATGTTTGATCTGGCATTTTGTCTGTGATCATGGCCAAACATAGCCTTGTTCTCTGCCTGAGCTGCCTGCTCTTGGTTGTTAATGTCACGGTTTCAAGCATGGTTCTCAGCCCATCTGCTGAAATGTATTGCACTGGATTTAACCCCTTGTATAAACATGGCCCTTCATCCTTGTTTCCCTGAGTTGCTGTATGCTGTCCATCACAAGGTCCTATTTGGTTATGATGTGGCGAAATGGGAATTTTCTGTAAATTTTTGTGAAACCTATGTGTGCCTCAGTTTCTCCTGTATTTCACATGCCTACCCAGTAGTGGAGGAAAAAGGACTGTTTTCTCTCAGACAGGCTGAGAGAGAGACATGGGTATGAAACGTCTTCTGTATTTTCCACAGTATGCATCCGATGAAGTGAGCTGTAGCTCACGAAAGCTTATGCTTAAATAAATTGGTTAGTCTCTAAGGTGCCACAAGTCCTCCTTTTCTTTTTGTGAATACAGACTAACATGGCTGTTACTCTGAAATGGGTATGAATGTCATTTGTCTGAGCCTGAATGGGTCCTTAAAAGGACTGACTGAGGCTGACCCCATCTGAGTGGAAAATCTGAGAAGACCATGGCAAATCCATTCACCAGGACATTGACACCTGGCAACTGATGCCCAGAGGGAGAGGGGTTTCCCCACCGCTCAGCAGGGAAACTGAGCAAAATCCCCCAGCTCGAGAACAAAGAACTGAGAAGGAGTGAGGTGGAGGGATCGGAGTTGGCTGTTGGAAAGAGTCGGGCCTCTCACCTGGGAACTGCTCCTGGAGGTCAGAGTGAGTGAGTGAGAGAGAGAGAGAGAGAGAGAGACAGAGCCTGAACATGGAGTTCATTACAGCTTGGCTGGGCTCTGGGCTAACCAGAATGGGCTTGGACTATGCTTTTACCTTCAGTTCTCTGAGCTCATCTAAGGACTTCCCAGGCTGCGACCAACTGACTGATAAACCTGACGGTTTTTGACACTGAGCGTCACTGCAAATACTAGTGCGTTAATCCCTACAGGGTGGACAAGTCTCTACCAGGGTCTGTCTCAGCTGGACTCTCTGGACGGAGCTCACAGGGTGAAGCAGGAGGGCTGGAGCCCCAGACGTTCAGTCTAGGAGGTGGTGAGGCCTCATGGCCCACCCTGAAGGAAGAGTGATACCCCTTGGGAGTCTGGCACATCGAAGGGATTCCTCCCAGAGACTGTTCCAAAGCTGAGGGCATAGCACCAATCCTATGGATCTGTGACATATGGTTCTGCCAGAAAGGGTGTTTTTTTGTACTCAGTATTAAATTGGCTTCAGTCGCTGACTCTCTTTTCTGAGCTCAGTGGTCTGCCACTGGCTTTCAGTGACAGCAGGCTCTAGTGCTTTGAGTGAAGGAAAGAGGCCTCATGCACATAGCAGCCTGCCAGGGAACATGTGAGACTTTGGTCGGGGGGTATCTCTGGCTTCTGTGGTCAGGACAGTGAGTGCCCTCCCCCAGTGCTCACTGGAAGAACATGATACTGTTGGTTTTCTGGTTTACTTTTGCCTCTTGTCCTATTAGTGAGCTAATGATGACAGTATGGCAGCCATTGTTCGGTCTCCTGGTTTCCATTTAAAATAAATGTTTGAGAGTCTTGTTCTGAACTTGGCAGAGCTCCATTCCGCACAGGGCCCTTCGCTCCCTTTGTAGCCTGGCTGCCTTTCAGCCATGTGTCTGGGTGGTGCTGCTTGGGGGCAATGTTAGTGTCCCCTTTGCCGGGAGCAGTAAGGGGGTGGGATTGCCAGGGAATTAGTGTTGTTGGCTGGCTTGGAGTTGGTGATGCAGATGATGGTAGCTCGTGCCCCTTGTGCTCATGGCTCAGGATGCTGAGCCCCTGCCAGTCGCTCTCCTCAAGCTTAGCTCCCATGTACATGACTTGTTTGCCCTTGGATTCCCCACCTACTCTCATCTCATTGGGCAGCTCTGTGATTCGTCTCCATTGCAGTGTCCAGTCCAGTGACTGTTGTCGTATATTGTTGTAATAGCTGTATTGTTGTCCTGTTGCAGTCCACTGCCCAGAGGACTGGCTAATCTCTGTCTCCGATGAGGGCTTCTCCTGAACTAGGCAATCGCTGAACTGGTGCCATGCGCTCCCTCAGCAGAGACTCGGGCATGGCTGTGCAAACACTAAGAAACAAGCTTCTGCTCAGTCTTGTGGATCCCCAGGAGGCTGACAGGACCAAATGTGTTTGAGCTGCAGCATTCTGGCCCAGAGACCTCTTGAGCTATGGAAGCTGATGTGCAGAGCTTGGCTTGATATTGCTCAGCCAGGAGGGAAGGGGAGTGCGAAAAGGAATCTCGGTGTGGGTCCCTCAGCAGCTCTTTCTTCACAGTCGTGCTTGGCTTCCATCTTCCTCACAAAAACCAGCCCCTTTTTCTAGGCAGTCAGGCCATACGCCTTTCTCTTTAGCTATGCAGAGCACATTGTTAAGGTTCCTTGTGTCCTTTCTGAGGCTTCTATGATGTAGGTTAGTGGAAGCCACCTGTGTAGCTGTTGGGGGCGGTGTAGGGTGACCAGATGTCCCGATTTTATAGGGACAGTCCCGATTTTTGGGTCTTTTTCTTTATATAGGCTCCTGTTACCCCACACCCCCATCCCAATTTTTCACACTTTCTGTCTGGTGTGGTGGGAAAAGGCTATGCAGACTCCCCACTGCAGCTGATGGGATGTTTCAGTTTATGCAGCTCCTGGAATGAGAGAATCGGTTTGATTCTGCTGATCCGTCACCTCCCCTGCCCGTGAGCTAGCCTTGGCTGCGTCCCATATAAACATCCCAGAGAACACAGCAGTGTCCTGGGCCAGGGCATTGCTTTTACCTGACTCTTTGTGAAAGCCCCTGCAGGGCAGCTGGGCGTGGGTGAGTTTGGTTTGTAGAATGCTGTGCAATCTGCTGATGTGGACATTGCCTGTGTGTTACCCAGTCCTCTGTGCACGCTGGATGCTGTTTGGGTTGCGTGGAGGCTTATCAGATAGGGTGACAGCCAGAACCCTGTTTGGTGTTTCCGATTGATTCCCTCCTCTTTCCCCTCCCACCCTCTTGTTTGTTAGCTGGAGGCTGCTGCCATGACCTTTGCTACCTGGCTGGTGGTTTTCTGGAGTGTTTGTAGTGGGGTGGTTCTGTCTGCAACATCATGTGATCCCAGCCCTCATGGCTGCTTGTTCAGATGGAGCATGTGAACCCCATCATTTCATTCGGGAGCGGGAGGTGTTAGACAAGACTTTGTTGGAAGCTACTGTCCGTAGTACAGTTTTCAGATCAATTCTCCCCGACACATTTTTGAGGCACTTGGAGCAGATCTGATTTTTGGGAGGTTGGGTCAATCTCTCAGCTATTTTGGCTCCATAGCAAAACCTTCCACTCCCTCTGACCACGTCTACAAGAGAGGTCCCAGTCATTATTCTTGTTTATAGAGTGCGCCAGGGTGCTCTGTACTGTGTGCGCCATCCCTGCCTCAAAGGACTCTCAGGCTAAGCAGACGAGCTTTTGTGACTCGCAGATGAGACATATTGGCATCTTCCTGAGCTTCCTTTCTGCTGCTCTGAGGCTCTTGGTCTGGCTTTTCTCTCTCTCCAGCCTTGTGCTGTTGGGACTGTGATAATTACAATGGGCCAGCACAGTTAAGAGCTAAGTTGCTCTGGTAGCTTTGGCAGGCACAGAGTTGGAGCCGGGCTCTTCTCCCCTGGGCTCACAGTTGTACAGGCAGTATTGTTTGGAGTTGGAACAATTATGATTTTATATCAGTTACTTTCTAGATTGGGGGGAAAAAATTCCCTAGAACTGCCCCATTGTGGCTCAAGTCTCCAGGGCAGTGGGAGCAGCATTCAGTCAGTGTGTCATACCGGCTGGGCTTTGAGTTGGTTGTCCCCACTCTGCTCTGCCTGCCTTGCTGGCCAAGATGTAAGTAAAACTACAATGAATTCCCGTAATAATGACTGAACTGGCAGGAAAGAATCAGGCTTGTTGGCCTTGGCATTACAGGCTCCGAACTGCACTTAAGCTTTAAATCCCTGGGAGGGAACAGGCTTCCTCATGCCCCCCAGGGTAGGGACATAGGCTTCCCCATAGAGAGCAGCTGCTAGGAGAGAACTAGCAGCAGCCCTGTCTGGGAAAGTCTTTCCTCTCAGCTGACTTCTGGATCTGCCCTTGCAGTGCTGAGAAGAGCATCTGCTGAATGACCTCCCTCTTTGTTGCCAGCTGTCTCAGTGACTCATGCGGAGTGCTGGGTGTGAATGAGACAGGCTGTGTTTGGGTTTCTCTGTTCTCTGATGCCCAGCAGCTGCTGCCATACACACTAGTCTACCTCAGAGATGAGTCTAAGGGCCAGTCAAACAGGATTGCATTCTGGGAGCTGTGTCACAGGCTTGGATTACAATGGAGAGGACGTTTGTGCTGAAAGTGTAGGCCTAAGAGTCAGGTGCCCTGGATTTTGTTCTTAGCATTGCCACCAATTTACTGACTTTGGCCAAGACACTTCCCTTTTGTGTGCCTTAGAGTCCCCCTCTGTAACATTGGGGTAATACTGACCTACTTTATTGGGCTAGAGATTAGTGTTTGGAACGTGCTTTAAGATCCTTGGCTGGGATGTGCTGAGAAAGGGCCAGGTCTTATTCTAGCCTCATGGGGTGAATTCCAGAGGGATTTATTGTACAGACAGGGTTCCTCCTGAGTTGTTAGTAATGTGGGTGTCCTAAGAACTTTGCTAGGATTTCTGATGGAATTCTTTCCTAAACTGGCCCCTTGTGATGTGTCAGCTGTAAATCCAACCCTTTCCGGCTCTGTAGTGAGTACCAGGGTCTGAAGAGAGAGCACAGAGGCTAGCAGTGAAAAAGGCCTGTGGATGTGTGCTCATCTAGGCCTTGTCTTCTCTAGGGGAAAAAATGTTTTATTTTTACCATTAGTGTTTATCTCTGCCTGTTAACGTGTGTTAAAAGTACAACTGCCTTATCCATAACTTTACCACGTTAATTACCATCAGTGCTTAATTTGTAATGAAAGAGGTGCCGGGTCTCAAGCAGTATTTTTACTTTCATAACTAATGTGGCAAGCATCGGTGCCGGGGCTATGAACTGCCAAACCTAGAGGTGCCTCAGCCCCGGCACAAATTAAGCACTGGTTACTATCTGTTGGCAAAACAAACTTTTTTCTTAGTTTGGATGCACCCCCAGTCTGGCTTGCAGATACTGGGGCAGTTTTATTCTCTAATGCACTTTTTCTAGTGTTTTGCCCCAGTTTAGTTTTAAATGTCTGAAGCAGTTGGATTCCCACCTCTTTTCTAGGAAAATGATTTCCCTGGCAGGTTTCTCTCCTGGCAGAGTTCTCGCTGATAGCTTATGTTATTCCTTTTCTTAATAATATTCTCTTTCTCCTACCTACACTCCACTGTCTTCCCCTGAATAGCTTTTCATTTCTAGGAGGCTAGTAGCAAGTCACTGTACCTGTGACTCAAGAGTCCTGTGGGTAATCTATACGTGGGCAAACCAAACTGTTCACTGTTGGAGATTCTTATGCTGTTTGGGAGGAGAGCATCATGTACCTAATGTACAATGAACCCTGCAGGGCAGCTTCTGGTCTACCCTTTTGTGTTCATTGCAGTGTCTGAGTCATTAAATAGCTGGAGGTAATGTGCAAAATACTGCACTAAGTGTGACTTTGGTACTTGATGTGATCACCAGTTTGTTGGCAAAGCTTTGAGAGTGCAGAGAAGTTCATTAGGGTGCTAGTCATTGTGGTAGCTGACTCATCCGTGTGTTACTTAGACCTTCCTAATGCAACCTCTCTATTCCCACAAGTGAAATCAGACTAGGCCAGGAGATGCCTTCATTGTAGTATGGTAGAGGGACTTGCATTATAGATACATTTTCAGAAACGTACAACTTTCTCCCCAAAGGGCCCTCTTGGATAAGATTTCTCATGTTAACTGGAGCCAAAAGGTGGATTATTTTGGTATGCTGATAGGATTTTGTTTGTCTGGACCTTCTCTCCCACCTCCCCCTCCCCCAAGAATTATGGTGTGTTTGTCACACAATTCAGCTGCCTTTTTATGCACGTATATCTTTAATCTGGGCCCTTTTGAATCTTCTAGTCCCCCCAGCTGACACAACCCTCCATGTGGCCAATGCCTTGGGCTGTGCTAAGTATGGGGAAATTGCCTGCTGCTTGTGTGCTCTTCCTGAGATGTGGAGTTCATATGCACCTGAGTTGAGATGTGCACAGTAGTCACATGCCTGTGTTTCTATGTGATCCTGTCTGGATCTCCCAGTCTTTCAAATGCGTTGTCATAAAGCGCTCCCCGTGACTTAACTGCGGGGCAAGGAGAGACATTCCATGCAAATGCTGTATTATTGCTTCAATACGGCTAAGAGTGAGGGAAGTGGAAGTCCTGGGTCACATAACAACTCTGCCCATCCTGCAAATACACTGGGGCAGGAAGTGGATCTGTTGCTGAGCATAATTATCAGCAATGGGCCACTCTGAAGTGGTGGTGGAAAAGGTTTAACTAACTGCTAGTGTAACCACTTTTCAACACTGCAACAGAACTCAGTATTCTGTTGTTTATTCACATAATAGCTGCAGCTTGGGTAGAAGCAAGGCAAGTCCTACCACCTTCCACTGTGTCTTTTCCCTGCTCTGGAGAGACCGCTACAGGAATGGGGCCTGGCAACCTAGATTTGCTGAGACCGCCAAGAAGAGGACCAATTTGTGCCAGTTGTGACAGTGATCCAAGAGAAGCAAGGGAGCCAAAGCAGAATGACTTTAATTTTGAGGGGTTTCAGAGTAACAGCTGTGTTAGTCTGTATTCGCAAAAAGAAAAGGAGTACTTGTGCCACCTTAGAGACTAACCAATTTATTTGAGCATGAGCTTTCGTGAGCTACAGCTAGCTCACGAAAGCTCATGCTCAAATAAATTGGTTAGTCTCTAAGGTGCCACAAGTACTCCTTTTCTTTTTAATTTTGAGAACAGCCTGGGAAGGGCTGGGGCTGCTGGGACTTTCCCTGTCCTGCACATTTGGCTAAGCTGCTGCTTGGAGCAGTATGCCATCTCCTTGAGGGAGTGCTTGACTTGACTGGTCAGTGTTAGTTTTGTTCTGTAACTTGATCGCTCCCTGGGTCTCTGTTCAGTCCCAGCACATCCTCTTTCTTACTAGGTGGAATCAGAGCATCTATCTTTCTTTTCTTGTTCTTCCAGTTGCCAAAACCAGTGTCCCCTTCCCTTCTGTTTCGCTTCCCTGGACCCCCAGGTCTGGTGTTTGCATGGCGCTGGGGGTAGTGCAGAAGGCAGGACTAAACCAAGAGACTTTGGCCTGGTTTACACTAAGGGGTTAGGTCGAATTTAGCCACGTTAGGTTGATTTAAAAATGACTAGGTCCATGCAACCAACCCCGTTCCGTCGACCTAAAGGGCTATTAAAATCAACTTCTGCACTCCTCCCAACGAGGGGAGTAGTGCTAAAATCGATCTTGCTGTGTCGAATTTGGGATAGTGTGGACACAAATCGATGGTATTGGCCTCCGAGAGCTATCCCAGAGTGCTCCATTGTGACTGCTCTGGACAGCACTTTGAACTCCGATGCACTAGCCAGGTACACAGGAAAAGCCCCGGGAACTTTTGAATTTCATTTCCTGTTTGGAAGTCGTGGCGAACTCAGCAGCACAGGTGACCATATAGTCCCCCCAGAATCGTAGAGCGTAGAATGTTCCTACGCTCCCCGTATCATCTCCGTCCCTGAGGTTTCCGTAGATTAGAAGGCAAAAAAAACGCACTCGCGATGACATGTTTTCCGAGATCATGCAGTCCTCCCGCACTGATAGGGCACAGCTTAATGTATGGAGGCATTCAGTGGCAGAGACCAGGAAAGAATTAAGTGAGCACGAAGAGCAGAGGCAGAATGTGATGCTGAGGCTAATGGGGGAGCAAACGGACATGATGAAGTGTCTGTTGGAGCTGCAGGAAAGTCAACAAGACCACAGACCCCCTCTGCATTCACTGTATAACCGCCTGCCCTCCTTCCCGTGTTCCATAGCCTCCTCACCCAGACGCCCAAGAATGCGGGTAGGGGGAGGCTCCGGGCACCCAGCCACTCCACTCCAGAGGATGGCCAAAGCAACAGAAGGCTGACATTCAAACAGTTTGCTTATTGTAGCCACACTAAAAATCAGTGTGGCTTTGTCCTTCCTCCTCCCCTTCCCCACCCGGGCTACCTTGTCCGTTATCTTATTTTTGTTTTTAATTAATAAAGAAAGAATGCATGGTTTCAAAACAATAATTACTTTATTTTGAAGCGGGGAGGATGGTTGGCTTACAGGGAATTAAAATCAATAAAGGGGGGTGGGTTTGCATCAAGGAGAAACATACACAACTGTCACACCGAAGCCTGGCCAGTCATGAAACTGGTTTTCAAAGCCCCTCTGATGCGCAGCACACCTTGCTGTGCTCCTCTAATCGCCTGGTGTCTGGCTGCTCAAAATTGGACTCCAGGCGATTTGCCTCAATCTCCCACCTTGCCATAAACGTCTCCCCATTACTCTTACAGATATTATGGAGCACACAGCAAGCAGCAATAACAATAGGAATCTTGGTTGCGCTGAGCTCTGACCTAGTCAGCAGACAGCGCCAGCGAGCTTTTAAACGTCCAAAGGCACATTCTACCACCATTCTGCACTTGCTCAGCCTATAGTTGAACTGCTCCTTACTATTGTCCAGGCTTCATGAGCCATGGGAGCAAGGGGTAGGCTGGGGTGGGTGCGACCTCATGGTGCTGCCAGCTGGGAGAGCAGCCTGAGGCAGAAGCCTCCAGCTCGCATGATATTCCAGGCAGGACTGAATCTCCGTGAGACGAAACTTAAAGAAGAGACTAACTTGGAGTCTCTGGGTCCCATTTGGTGCTCCAAGAGGAGGATAGCCATGTCTGTCCAGGCGCCCCTGATCAACCTCACCAAGGTCTGCCAGGAGCACCCAGGAGACGCATGATGGCTATCAGTCCTACTTCACCATCTGCTGCGAAGGCAAGGAGCTGCTGCCATGTAGCAATGCAGTACTGCGTCTGCCAGCAGCACCCAGGAGACATACAGTGACGGTGAGCTGAGCGGTCTCCATGCTTGCTGTGGTGTGGCGTCTGCATGGGTAACCCAGGAAAAAAGGCACGAAATGATTGTCTGCCGTTGCTTTCACGGAGGGAGGGGGGCCTGACTACATGTACCCCAAATCACCCACGACAATGTTTTTGCCCCATCAGGCATTGGGAGCTTAACCCAGAATTCCAGTGGGCAGCAGGGACTGTGGGATAGCTACCCACAGTGCACAGCTCTGTAAGTCGATGCTAGCCACGGTAGTGAGGACACACTCTGCCGACTTAATATGCTTGCTGTGGACATACGCAATCGACTGTATAAAATCGGTTTCTAAAAATCGACTTTTATAAATCGACCTAATTTTGTAGTGTAGACATACCCTTTGATTTTGCCTGGAAAATAATCTTTGTTATGGTGGCCCTGCTGAGAGTCCATGCTTGTCCTACAGTAGGTGCATTGCTCTAGTGCTGGGTCCTGCCTCTGGGGAAGAGCCTGAGAAATGGCTGGATTTAGTATAAAATGCTCTTAAGATCTGTCCCATTCAGAATTCATTCTGTGAATTTCTTTCAACTTCCTCTGAAATGACTGTACTGGCCACTGTTGGAGTCAGGAGACTAGGCTAGCTGGTCCAGTGGTCTGGTCTGGTCTGGTCTGTCGGTTCCTATTGTCCATGCCTCCTCCTCCCCCAGTAGACAGGTGTATTTCTGTAACTGTCTCCTTGCAGGCCGATCATTCCAGCCACATTGTTTTTGGTGCTTTTCTTTGAATTCTTCCCAGTTTGCTGACATTTGTCTGGTGGGCACTCTATACAGTACTATATGTGTGATTTCTTCCTTCCCTGCTTGGCTGTGGTGCAGAGGAGTTGTCCAGTGATTGCTCCCTCTGTGGTTGGAAATAGTTCTCAAGCTGGCTCTCGCTCTCCTCCCCTGCATCTGGGAGGAGAGCGAGAGCCAGCAGGGGAATTGGTGCAACTGCTCGCCCTCCCTGCCACCAAAAGATATGCTGGGATGTAGAGTCCCGGATCCGTGACTATCCAGTTGTTTCTTAAGCCATCATCCGCAGCTGCCCTGGCCCGACTTTTGGAAAGGGGCATGTCCACTTTTTTGTGGTTCCGTCTGTCATTGTCTGGGGCTGTTGCTTTGTCATACTATAAAAGGAGGTGATTTGGTGCTTGTTATTTCTCCCCTGTTGGCTTTGTAGAGGCTGTCTGTGTAGGCACAGAGTGCCCTGGTCAGGAGAGAAGTTGCTGTTGATAGTCCCACAGGCCATCTGGAGACTTTGTGAGCCTGTGGAGAAAAGGACTCAGGATTCTGCCGCTCCCCACAGCTGCCCCTCTCTGTCCTTACAGGGCATTTCATTGGAAATGGGAGCAGGGTGTAGAAGGAACATAGTTGCTTATCTGAAGTCATGTGTTTGGGAAAGAGCCTGTGTGAAATTTACGTTTGCTAGGGCTGAGAAACATGACTTTGTCCTTTAGATGCTGCTTCAAAGGAAATAGCCATCAAGGCCCAAGAATGGAGCTTTGTAGTTGCTCCCACATAAGGAAGCAGCACTGGCTTCTGCTCACTGTGGGAAGCGGAGGTGCCCCATCAGTGGGTGCACTGCCTGCCATTGTCCAGCCCAGCATCCCATATGGAGTCATCCTCATGCTGGCCTCAGAGGTGTATGAGTAGAACTCTCAACCTCACCCACTGCCCTTGCTTTACAAGCCCCTCTGGGCAGCTGCACTGTGGGAGGCCGTAGGTGCTGAGACTACTGGAACCTTCTGGCCTAGAGTCTGATTAGCAAGGTTGTGCCTTCTCCTTCATCCCGAATGTCTCATGTTTGGGCTTCCCCCTCCCCGCCCTTCCCAGTACTCTTGCACTGTTGGATGGGGCAGTGTGAGGGTAGTATGTGATGGTTGGTGACAGTTTTCCCTCTAAATTTTCCCACACATATGCGGAAAGAATTTTGTTATGTGCACTGATATGGAGATGATGTGTCACACATCACCTCCGTATTGGTGCACATACGCAAAATTCATGTGGCAGGGGTGGGGCCGAGGGGTTCAGAATGTGGGAGAGGGCTCAGGGTTGGGGCAGAGGGTTGGGGTATGGAGGGTGAGGGCTCTGGCTACGGGTGCCAGCTCTGGGGAGGGGCTGGGGATGGGAGGCTTTGGGTGCAGGCTGCCCCGGGGCTACAGCAGGGTGACACCTCTCCCTGGGCTGGACTGGGTTGGGGCCGGGGGAGGGGTGCCTGTTCCCTTGCCGTGGCGGGTCCGGGGCTGGGTTGGGGCTGGGAGAGGGGTGCCTCTCCTAGGCCCAGCCCAGCCCCGGATCTGCCGTAGTTGGGGAAGAGGCGCCCCTCCCCCTCCTCTGGCCACAACCTAGCCCCGGCCCAGACCTGCTGTGGCCAGGGGAGAGGTGCTTATCCCGGGGCCCCAGCCCCGGAGCTGCCATGGTGGAGAGAGGCGCTTCTCCCTGCTGCAGCCCTGAGCGCCTGTGCGGTGCTTAATAGGCTGCCGCGCAGCTGTGAAGCTTAGGTGGAACTTTGGTCGGTGACATGAGGCCAGGGTGCACTCAGAGGCCATTTTGTTGCCTCCTCCCCCTCCCTGGGCAGATCTGTTGTTAAACACATACCGATTGTTCACGGGGTGGGGGGGAATAAATCCAGTGAATAGTCACTGTCCTCCCAACAAATGTGTGCCCAGGACTCATACGTGATTTGGAGGTGTCTGCCTGGTTTTGTGCCTGACCAGTTCTGCTCTGCAAGGAGGCTGCACTGCTGACTGGTCCAGGAATATGGTCTGAGAACAAAGGGGCTGTGCTGGGATGGGCCTGTTGTGCGGAGAGGCCAGGAGGAGGGGCTGCTGGTGAGCGAATTGTTTTGTGGTGACTCCCTTGTTCCCCAGGTGTGGAGGTTGAGTTGCTCAGATCCCCTCTTCTCCCTTTTTGCCTCTCTTTGCTCTCCCGCTGAGTTGATGCTTTTCCAGGAATGAGCTGTTCTGCTAACCCAGCACATTCCACAACATCAGCATTTTTTTGGCAGGAGCTTTGCCTGCTGTTAAGAAAGAGCTGGAGCTGGCTGGGCTTCTCTCCTCCAAAGGCCAAGGAAGGAGGGCCTCCTCCTGCCTGCTACATTGCACACACAGGGGCTCATTGATCTTCTCATCCCTGCCTGCCACACTACATGTACTGGCAGTGGTGTGGGTCAACTCCTTTGTTGCAGTATCCCTCCATATCCCTGGAGAGCTCTTTGCACCTCCTTGCTTTGATGTTTCCCTTGCTTCTCGCTTTAACCCCTGTAAGGTCCCAGCCCCTGCAGGTGAGAACAGAGAGCGTGTTACGTTCTCAGGCAGCCTGGAAAACAGTAACATATTGCAAAAAGAAAAGGAGTACTTGTGGCACCTTAGAGACTAACCAATTTATTTGAGCATAAGCTTTCGTGCAGCTCAGATAAATTGGTTAGTCTCTGAGATGCCACAAGTACTCCTTTTCTTTTTGCGAATACAGACTAACATGGCTGTTACTCTGAAGTAAGATATTGGAAGAACTGCAGAGATTCCATAGAGAGCTCATTAACGAGCTACTAAATAAGAATGTGAAGTACACCGGATTTGTTGTAAGCACTGGGTTAGCTACTGCCATTGGCCCCGTAGATCTTTCCTTCCATCTAACTGGCTAGTCCCTGCTTTTTCCTCAGCATTCCAATGGGAGCTGAGCTCTGTTCTGCTTGACATCATCAAGCTGGCAATTCCTGTTGGATAGTTAGTTGGTACGTTGGTGAGTTTCTTCTCTCTTCTGTCAGCAAGCGTTGCAAGGGGAGTTGACATCCAGGTACTACAGTGATGGGTGCTGTATCGTGTGCTTAATCCCTATGTTCGTATCTTTGACATTGCTGTGGCGTCTCCCAGCTGCTTGGATCCAACTGGAGCTGAGCAGCACGGTAGGCTAGGCTCTGTTGTTTTTGTTGGCCACCCCTCACCATTCAGATGAACCTTAAAAGCCACCTTCGGATAGTGTTTAGCCCACCCTAATATATATCCATCTTCTTTCAGTTGCAGCTTCTCTGAGCCAGTTTTCCCTCAGCAGGAGCCCAGCTTTCAGTCCTGGGTATGTTGTTATGTCTGCTGGCTTGTCCAAGGTTTCCTGAATTTGTCTGTAGGGAGTTTTTTACCCAGAGGCCCTTCATTCATTCCCCCAGTGTGGTCCCTTTAGGCTTATCTGCTACCTTTGTGGTTGACCTTGTAGACTAGCTCATTCTGCCCCAATGAGTTGAAGCTGCTTGGATTACAGGAGTGGGGAGATGGGCTTATTTTTAGTTGGGGTGTTTCCTTTTGCCCTAGCCAGAGGTCATGAAAGTGGCTTTGAACCTTCAGAGACCTGGAGAATGGCTCCTTTGATGGCTTCTTTAAACATTGTTGTGGGGGTGGATGCCAGAGGTGTCTGCTGGGCAGGGCAAAATTAATTAATGTGGAAATGCCTCTGTGTCTCCTGCAGTTTTTCCCCCAGCTTCCTGTGTCTGTCCAGACTGACAGGTCTGTGGAGCTTGTGCAGGGTGGGTCCTACAGCCAGATGGTTACTCTGCAGCTCGCAGAGATCCAGGTGGGAGAGGCCACTGTGGGTCTTTGGCTTAATTTGATTTCTGGGCCTCGTGCGTAGTTTAGTTAAATCTTGGTGCTAGACAGGCCTCTGAGGTCAGTTTGCTTATTTCCAAATCCTGTTCCTTCTGCATCCCTGGGCTGGATCAACACTCAGTCCTGGGTGGGGTGGCATGGAAGGGGGTGCCCTCTTCACTGAGCACAAATCCAGCAGGAGCTGAGTGTGTCTGCCACCTCCAGCTCTGGGACATAGGGCCTGAGCTGGTTTCTTTTCCAATCATTGAAAGGGCTATTCTAATGCTTGAGTGTCTGTCTAGGGCAGAGAAATCATAACAGGAACCATCTTCTTATTGTGTGTACGGTGCCTAGTTCGGTGGGGCCCCGATCCCTAACTGGGACCTGTACACTATATTGTAGTATAATAATAGGTGCCTTGACAAGGCCTCATGACTGCAGTGATGTGAAGCAGGCCAAAGGAGCTCTTTAGGAGCTGGGAACTATAAAGAACTTGCCCAACAGTGACAAAGGAACAGTGAGTGACCAAGGTTTCATTGAAGTCAGAGTGCTCAGCCCTTGGGCTGGGGAGAATTTCACGCCCCCTTTGCCTGTTCTCAGTTTGAAGGAGTCATGGCCCTGAGTAGCCCTGCTGAAAAAAATCCTGCATGA
Source organism: Lepidochelys olivacea (assembly GCF_965140295.1). Classification (NCBI taxonomy): domain Eukaryota; kingdom Metazoa; phylum Chordata; order Testudines; family Cheloniidae; genus Lepidochelys; species Lepidochelys olivacea. The sequence continues at coordinate 7,889,308 of NC_140419.1, forward strand.
CTGATTCCTTAGATTCCAAGGTCACAAGGGACCATTGTGACCATCTAGTGTTATCACCTGTATAAAACAGGTCATAGAAGTTCCCCACAGTAATTCCTTTTTAATACAGTATATCTGAGGGAGCATGGGAGGGAAGTTGTTACAGTTGGGTATGCGCATGTTCAGTCTTTTGCTCCTTCACTGGCTCCATTACTTCCCTTAGCAATAGGAGCACCAGGGGGTAAGACTGGTTTTGAGAGACTGTTGAGTTGGCAGGCCAAAAATGGCAGAGCTTGGTGATGTGCTTTAGTTCCTGGGTGTGGCTTTCCCTGCTGCCTCTGTGAGCAAGCAGTGAAACAAAACTTGAAGACTCCTTGTAAAGTTCATTTTATGACTTATGCAGGAGAACAGATGACAGGTGCTTGCTATGGCACTGTGTTATTGTAGGGTCCCAGTTTCGCAGATCAGTTGCTTTACAATCCCTGCTTCCCAAAAACCTCAAACGAAGGCAACTGTGTGATGAAGTTCTCAGCAGCACATTGGGACCAGATGATGGAGACACTTGAGGACAGTTGGGGTACAGTATATTGCCTTCTGAGAGGGAAGGCTCAAGGGAGCTGGTGTGCAGTTGAGTCTGTAAGCTCCTTGTGCTACGAAATTGGAATGCCGAGGAAGGTATTGCTTGTGGGGGCTTGGGAAAGGAGTTTGAAGGGACGCGACAGTCTCATCTTGTGCTCCTAGAGCCCTTCTCACCCCAGCATGCCTTACAGACTTCGTGCATGTGCATCTCCCAGCCATAAAACGTAGTTCAGTTGGAGGTTGCCTCAGTTACTTCAGTGGAAGTGTAATGTAAGGTTGCGCTCAACATTGAGTTCTAGACTTTCTGAGAAAATGCCACTGTTCTGTGATGGGTTTTTCCTTAAAATAAATTAAGCTTTTTGCTTATGAATTTCCTTAAATTTAAAAAAAACCCCTCTGTTCTGAAGTTTTTCCTGATCTTCAGCCTGCAACTGCCATTGCTGAATTGAATCTCCTAGCTCACTGCTTTACTCTGAGGCATTCCTTTCCATCCTTGGTATAATACATGCCTCAGATGCTTTGTGATCACATTATTGCCCCCTCTTCCATTCTCAACCTCTTCCCCACCCCTCAAACTATGCGGATTTGGGTTTTCTGATCTCTTCTCCATAAGTAAGTTCCCGGGTGCTCTTGATAATTTCAGTGGCTTTTCTCTGTACTTCCTTCCGTTTGTCATTATCTTTCTGTTAATGAGGCTTCAGAAGTGAACACGATTCTGGATGCGGTCATCCCAAAGATGCTCTGGAGGGAGTCTATCCCCTTCGTGCCCAAGAATATCGCTGCATACGCAGCTCAAAACTGCATATCCAGAGATAGCTACTCTCACCCCCAGGCTTCTCGAATGTTTCCATGTTTCTACTTCTGGGTTTCTCCTTCGCACTGAATCTCTCTCTCTCTCTTTTGCCAGATGCATTAGCTTTCCTGCGCATCCCTGGTAGCCAGTGGGCCCTGTCTAGGAGAGCCCTGGGCTGGAGTGATTCCCATAGCTCCCCCATAGCCAGCACTGCTGTGTCAGCAGGAGGCACTGCAGGGAAATGGGAGAGGCTAAGACTCCAGCAGCTGCATTTGAGGCTACCTGGTAGTGGCTCTGGAGCCCAGGGGCTCCATCGGGGACACAGGCCAGCAGTCTCCAAGTACTTGTTTGATTTCAGCTGCCTCCTCTCCCCCTGCCCCATTCCTGTTACCTTCCCCTCACCCCCATCCATCCTGCTGTAATATATGAAATCCCCTGTGCTTGTGAGCCTGGGATTGGGTCTCTCTGGAGGACACTCTGCACTCCTCTCATCCATGTGGAGTGATGGGACCAAGATGAATCCCAGCCTCCCTGCCCCAAAGCTACTAGCCTGCAGGAAATTCCCTGCTTGGTCACCTCTGCCGGTGGAGGGGCTGGCAGCCTGGAGGGTGGTGTTGGGGAGGAGCAGTTGGCTCTGCTGGAGGGAGAAGGCTGCAGGAGGGTAGGGGTCTGATGAGGGCCTGAGCTGGCTTCCTCGCCTCCCTCTCTATTCACAGGCTGCCTCTGCCCCTCCCCCACCGGCATGGGAACAGATGTGCTGCTTGTGTCAGCGTCTCAGCAGACAACTGTTTCACGGATACCCAGCAAGCCCAACCCTAGCTCCTGCGGCCCTCCCCCAGCCTGGCTCCGTGTACAATCCGCCTCCATGTCACTGGGGGATGGAGCCTGAATCATCCGCCCACTCACCCTGCCTCCCCCAGACCCATCCTCCTTCCCGCAGGTCCCTTTGTTGGAAAATGCCCCACAGAGGAGTGGGGCAGTGTGAGGAACGCTGCCCAGGGGCCAGGCCCTGTGTGCTGTTTGCGTGTGGCGTGCTGCTCTGCCCACGGCTGCTGCGCGCCGAGTGCCATGGGTCGGGCTGAGGCAATGTGTGCAGTTTGTGCGTGGCAGATTGCTGCAGAAGGCAATGCAATGTGCTGTCGTATATACGGCCCATGGAAGGCCACATGCAGTCAGGGGAGGGGCATCTTTATTGAGGCCCAGGGTATCTTCAGTCCTCTCACACCTGGGGCTGTGCTGCCATGTACTGACCACACACCACGTAGGTCGCTCTTCGGGGATGATATGAAGGGATGATGGGCTGTGAAGAATACAGATCCTGTCTGGAGCAGTTTCCCAGCCCTGTTGACTGCTGTGCTCGGTAATCTCTGTGGGTCGCAGAGCCATTGCAGTCTGCTCTGTGGCATGTGGCCTGTGCCACGCTCGATTGGGCAGGGTTAGGGCTGCCCACTAATAGCTAGGAGTTCTCATTGGATGGGAGAGGATATCGTTTCTCAGCATGCACCAGAGCTACCCAAACCTAGTGGGTCTGTTAAACCCTTGTAGTGTGAGGCCAGCCTGCCTTGTGCACAGCAAACCAGGGGTAGTTCTCCTGGGATCAGCCTTGGCCTGGCAGCCTGCTGGGCTCCACAGGGCTGCCATGGCTGCCATTAGGTAGAAGGGTCCTTAGAGAGCCAAGAGTGAAAAACCCCTTTCAGTCTCATCCGGTGCTTTGGGAACCCTGGGGTATGACCCCCCCAGCTGAGGCTTCTTCCCCAGGAGGTATGTGGCCCTGTTCTTCTCCATGGCTTCCTCCAGGGTTGTCCTGTGCAACCTATTGAGAACAGATGTGGCATTACGCACAGCTATCATGGGAGGCTGCCCAGCTCAGGTGTGACTGACCTGGGGTAGAGTGAGGTGTAGCAGGGAGGAGGACCTTAGCTCAGGATTGGGAGGCATCAGCAGATCTATAGAGTGGAGAGCCTAGGACTAGAATAGCATGGAGAGCTGTGCAGACAGGATTGACAGGCGTCGACAGAACTGGGCTGGGGCCGGGGAGGGAGGGAGATGGTCTTGTTCAGTTTCTGACGAGCTCATTGCTATCAAGCTTTCCTCTGGGGATTCTAAATATGTATTTCATTGCACGCTGGAATCCTGGTGGTAAATACATGATAAATAATGCAACGTGCATGCTAGGAGCAGGTTATGGAGGAAAGTTAGAGGGGTAGATTGGGAGGAGCTTGTCCATGTACTATGGGGAAGAAATCTGCTCCCAGCACCAATGTGAATCCTGAAAGGCCTGTTCCCTTCCAGGAGCAACTGTGTTCCTTCTGTTTCTCTGTGGGGACATGGGGAGCAGATCCCTGGTGGGACAAGCCATTTGAAATTGTGGGGTCTCCCCTATCACCACTCCCTGCCCCCCAAAGCCAGCACACTTTGTGGGGCTATTCAGTCCCTTCCTGGCTGTTGGTCACTTTGTCCCTGCCGTGGGTAGCACTGCCCCCTTTCTTGCACTTGGGGCTCTGTGCTGCTAAGGAAGCTGCAGACAGTACTGGAAACTGGCTCTGCCTGGAGCTCTCTCTAGGAACTGGATGGAGTCCAGGCTGCCTATGTCAGTCTGAGTGGATGTTAGTGCTGCCAGGCAAGGAGGGAGTGTTGGGGGAGCCTTCCAGCAAGTGAGACGGACTGGCTTGGGTGGTGAAAGAGACTGGTGTCTCCTCAGCAATGTGCCAGCATTTGACACTTGCTCTATGGAGCAGAGCCACGCTGATAGCGTCAGTGGAAGACTTCACAGACTACAGGAAGGAACATTAGACTGGCAGAGTTTTAATCCTGGATTTGCTGCTGCCTTGCTGTGACCTTGGGCTGGCTACACCTTAGAGGAGGAAGGATTAATCTGCTCTAAATTGATAAGTGTTCTTGCTCTCCTGGTCTGTGGATGTATCTTTCCTTGTACCCAAGGGATATTGCCTTCTGGGCAGTTGTGGGATTGAGATGCTGCATCTCTTCTCTTCCTCCCACCCCACCCTCGTCCCAGTCCCTTAGGAACCACTGTTTCTCTGCCTTGGGAAGAGTTCATAACAATTGTGTGTTGACAGCCAGTGGTGATCTTGAAATCCATTTGGTTTCATTTGGTGACTCCCTTAATGGGAGCGTGTGGCACTGAATGGAGCAGCTCATATTGCTGCCAGGGTGGGGCAAAGCCTGTTCCCCGGATTTTGGCACATAGCATTGTCCATTTGCCTTTGATGCTTTAAGCGTGTAAATGCAGTTTGCTGCCCTAATTTCAGCAGCTATCTGAGCACCTATGCTCCCATGTCCCAGTGTGCTCTGCCTTGATCTAAGTGGCCAGGTTGCATTGCATGCTGGGCTGATGGGTCACAGTCCAGGGAAGACAGCTGCATCCAGTTTTATTTTCTGTAAGTTAGGGGGAAGCCCTTAGATATCTAGGATTGGGCTTATGTGGCCCTTGTTTTGTGCCTTCCTGCTTCGCTGTAATAGTTTACTTCCAGAGTGGAGTGATTTAAATCACCAATCTGAGCCATGATGTAAATAACCAAGCTGGAAACCCTGACTCACATTTAATCCTGTTTTGCATTTGCACTTTTTAGTTCTTTTACTAAAGAAAGGTTCTTTCTCATTGGTTGGTAGCTATTAAAACATGTTGCTTTGCAATGAAATATACCCTTTTAACTAAATTATATAGATGTATAATATCTACGCACACGTGCCCACATGCATTTATTTAAGCAATTATATAACTTAATATTCAGAATCTAAATTTTTATATTTTTTCTGATGTTAGAAAATGGTAAATGATACATTTCTTATTTACTAGATTAACTTTTTGTATGTGATTTTGTGTCAAGCTACATTTGGATGGAGATTGGAATGCAATTAAAAATGCTCAAAACCAGCATTTTAAAATTGTTTTTATTAGCTGAATAAAATCACCTTAAATGTGCTGGATATATAAAGAAAAAAAGTAAGGTTGTCAAAACGTGTTTTGCATTTAAAACTGATTTGTTAAATGAAGGCAATATTAACTGTAGTTAACAAAGTGGCAGATGGTTTCTGGTCACTGTAAGCCACACTTTCAAAGGTGTTTGCAGATAGGTGCTGTTTTATTTAATCTAAATTAATATATGGGCCAGAGGTGTTGTCATAACCAGTCACTGTCCAACAATAAACAGTGTTAACCAAGGTCTGGGGTTTGATATACAGAGACCTCAGCCTCAGAGACGATGGCGAACACACCAGTACAGCTTCTTTTAACCTTTTATTAAAGAAATGGAAAAGAAGGGAAAGCAGTTAAAGCATCTGAAATGTAAAGTATTAAGTAAGGCTTTCATTGTAATAACATTTCCTGCTCCCTTTCCCTTCAGTGGGATTTTGAAATCAATGAGAGTTGAATCACTGGGAATTAGGCACCTACCCTGCTTAGGTGCTTTTGAAAATCCACCTAGGTATCCCTCTGCATATTTAGGTCACAAATTACCTTTGTAACTCTGCCCTCGTGTCCCTCAGGATTTTAGTCATAGAGTGGAAGAGGAAAACAAGCTTTCCTGCTTTTTCAACTCCTAATCAGTTTGTCAACTTTGATGAAGCAAATATGCCCCACACCCGCTAGCTAAACTGAAATGAACAATAATGGCATTTCTGCACAACAGAAGTGGGAAGTACTTACATTTGGAAAAATGAAGATAGCCGCATCGGCTCCATTGCAAATACTGTAAATGATACAGATACTTAATGCATGGCATGTACATGGCGTGTACATTGTGACGTCTTTAAAAAGCTTGATTGGACCTCAGAAGATAAAGATGTTTTCCTCTGAGTCTGTATCTAATTCAAAACCCAGCACCCTTTACCTCTTTAGAAATTGAGGAGGGCTTCTTGCAGCATATTATATTTTAATGATTTCCATTGATCCTGGTGGTGTTAGGCCTTCACATAGCTGATCATAATTTCAAATTTAATTTTAAAAAGGTTTTTTTTTAAGTGCATTTAATTTAAATGTTAAAAAAATCCAATTTTCATATGATTTTACGTAGCGATTTTTATGCGCCCTGGTTACTTCCCTCCATTGGTTTCTCTCCAGGCATCCCCCTACTTGGCTTCTCTGGGCTCGGTTGAGATAGCTGAGCAGCGTAGGGTACTGAGCAGCTGGAGTCCATACTGCCGCCAGTGCTTTCCTCACCCCATCAACCCTGCGACTGGCCATTTCTCTGAACTTGCAGTGGGGCCTTCTGCTGCCAGCGCCAAGGGGATCAGAAACGACACTGCAGCCCAGCGTGGGTGCCTCTGTGAACAGCAGGAGTTCCTTGTCCCTTCTCATCTCCTCCTGCCCCATGACCAAACTGATGTCTGATCTGATGGCTCAACCCAGAGGTTGCCTTCTGTGACCCTTAGCCATAGGATTTGAGCCTTATTGCTAACCTGTCCCATCTCTTTTGTCTACAGGGTCGTGAAGGAAGAAATCTCGGATGATAATGCCAAGCTTCCCTGTTTCAATGGCCGGGTGGTATCCTGGGTAAGCAGGCCTCTTGGCTGGATGTCTGTCTGTCTCTACATCAGACTACGCAGCCAGCTGTGAAAATCACCATTCCCATGGTACATTGCCAGGTAGAGCAGTGGGACAGCTGTGCTTTGTACTGAAGAGGGACTAACTGTAGTAGGAGCTGAAGCCATGCTGAGCTCCTGAGTGTCTGGGCTGAGGGTACCACTTCCCATCCTAGTCCTGAACCCTAGAGCAAGTCTGTCCTGGGTCCCCCACACCCGCTAGGACACAGTCCTGGAGATATAATAGTTAAGAACGTGTATCAAGACTTTTTGTAACTGCTTCCTAGTGTAGCTGCTGCTTGGAGTGCTGCTCTTGGCCTGCCTAGGGTAACCAGTGTGCCCTGACAGCGTGGTCAGCTTTCCAAGTTCAGATGACTGTAGCAAAGGGTTTTAAGTGCTGGAGAAGAAGACTGGATTTGACTGTTGTGAAGCCTGAAGGTACTGTCTGGGCAGCCACAGGCAAGCTTCTCCCTCCATCCCACACCAGGCACATGCTCTCCCCCTTGCCCTGGAGGGGACCCCATTTTGGGACACGAAGGCAGTTCAGTCTCCATGGCCCACTGAGCCCTTGCCCTCTCTGCTGAGGCTACAGATGATGCTAGTTGGGATGTGGGCATCTGCCTACTAGGAACTAAACTGAAATCCAACAGCTCATTTCCCAGGGGCCACTGAACGGTCCCCAAATGGAAGCCACCATCAGGCACTGGCGACCTAGGCCGGATGAGAGCCGATGCCTCCCAGTGCAGATAAATTACACACAGTCCCTGCCTCAAGGAGCTTACCATCTACTGTCAGACAAGGGGTAACAAAACGGCAGTGGTGATGGTAGGACAGTTGGGGAAGAAGGATGGGGAGCAGTAAGGTTTGGGAAATATGAGACCAGCCGGCTGGGTGTCCAGGGCATGCTACACGCATTATCCCTGCTATGAGTGTGTCTGAAAAAGGCACCCATGTCACTGGGGTTGAATCCTTTGTTTGTGAGTGCAGGGAATGGGGGCCTCTCTGCCGGCTCAGACACAAACAGTTGGCCTTTTTTTAGTTGTTGCCGAACAGTTTGCAATTCTCCCTCTAGTGGCTTGCTGGGCGCCTGCACTGCGCAGAGCGTGTCCAATTCCCATCCCTCTCCAGTATTTATTGCAGCTGCATCTATCTGCTCTGCTCTTCCCCTTCCCAGTTGCCTTTGTTCTTATGTGCTCGGTCAGTGGAGCCCGCAGGCTACGAGCCCTCTGCTCCCCAACTCCGTTTCTTTGCCATACTTCTAAATGCGGTTTGTATGCATGCACAGCAGCTGGCTTCCCCTCTTGCATCCTGATGGATTCAGGGCCTGTGGCTGAGCAGAGTCATGTCATATGGGTATAACACAGTTTGGTCCGATCTACCTATACAGAACCAGTCTGTGTTCTTGGTACCCCAGGCAGGTTAGCAACTGATACTGCTGTAGATGGGGCCTGAGTTAATTGGACTCCGTGTGGGGCTGTCAGACATCTGGAGTTAGCAGTGGCTTTCAGCCCTTGTGCGTCCTGGGCAGTAGCACTTGGCTCCCTCTGGGCGCAGCTGACATTCCGACTTCCCCCTTCCCCCCCAAGATTCCCCATCGGTTGGTGGCTTTGGAAGCTGTGTGGTCTGTTCTGCTGCTGCCAGACAGGCTGGAGTGAGGCTATTTCAGGAATCTAGTGCTAATTTTAGCAGGGGGGATTGAGTCTGAAGCCTTCACAGCAGCTAAAGAGGCAGGGAAACTGCATGAGTGTTACTAAGCAGTGACAGACCCTTGCCCAACAGGGGAGGGGGAGTTCCAGCCTGGTGCTGTTAGATTACTGCCTGGATCCAGCCCCCTGTCTATCTGTAGTTATTTCTCTGTCCCCATTCCCACAGTGTCTAAATGGAGAGGGCCATGGGTGCACTTTTCAGAACCTGTCCTCTGACGCTTCTCTTGTGCTGGCAATTTAATCCTGAGCTCACCACACAACATAATCAATCCCGCTTTCCTGGGCCTCCCAGCCTCTCACCCCACCTTCTTTTGCAACAAGGTTTCTGCTTGCCTGGGGGCTCATTGGAGCCAGGACTTTGTTCACTTCTCTGAATATCTGCAGTGCCCTCTGCTGACAGAAAGCAGAGCTGCAGGTGGATTTTCCCAGCTGCATCAGGGAAGAGAGGTTATGATGCTATTGGAGACAGCAAAGTCCAGTTAGTGGCCAGCCAAGTCCCTCCTCTTCCACCCCTGGTGATCTTTCCAGCACTGCAGTGGACTATTCCCTGTTTGTCCTATGATCAGGCCCTGTCCCCTCCCATGGCTAGTGATAGGTAGAAGAACTGGGGCCCAGGTGGTCCAAGCAAGTAAGATCAGGGGCTGCCCTTGCTAGGCCTAGTACCTCTCGCCTCCAGCTCTCTTGTCGTTCTTGCTCAACCTGTCTCCAGACTCGCACCAGCTCCTGTTCTAAGACCGGTTTCAGAGTAACAGCCGTGTTAGTCTGTATTCGCAAAAAGAAAAGGAGTACTTGTGGCACCTTAGAGACTAACCAATTTATTTGAGCATGAGCTTTCGTGAGCTACAGCTCACTTCATCGGATGCATACTGTGGAAACTGCAGAAGACATTATATACACAGAGACCATGAAACAATGCCTCCTCCCACCCCACTCTCCTGCTGGTAATAGCTTATCTAAAGTGATCATCAAGTTGGGCCATTTCCAGCACAAATCCAGGTTTTCTCACCCCCCGCCCCCCCCCCAACTCACTCTCCTGCTGGTAATAGCCCATCCAAAGTGACCACTCTCTTTAAAATGTGTATGATAATCAAGGTGGGCCATTTCCAGCACAAATCCAGGTTTTCTCACCCTCCCTCCCCCCCCCCCCCAAAAAAAAAACAAAAAAAAAAACCACACACACAAACTCACTGTCCTGCTGGTAATAGCTTATCCAAAGTGACCACTCTCCTCACAATGTGTATGATAATCAAGGTGAGCCATTTCCAGCACAAATACGGGTTTTCTCACCCCTCCACCCCCTTTTTTCAAAAAAACACACACACAAAAACTCACTCTCCTGCTGGTAATAGCTTATCCAAAGCGACCATTCTCCCTACAATGTGCATGATAATCAAGGTGGGCCATTTCCAGCACAAATCCAGGTTTTTTCACACCCCCCTCCACACACACACACAAACTTACTCTCCTGCTGGCAATAGCTCATCCAAACTGACCACTCTCCTTACAATGTGCATGATAATCAAGGTGGGCCATTTCCAGCATAAATCCAAGTTTAACCAGAACGTCCGGGGTAGGGGGGGACGGGACCAGCACTGCACTGGGCCAAGACCAAGGGACAGTGTCCGAATCCCCTCCTTGGGCCTGGAAAGAACTCGCTGCCGATCTCCTTGCTCTCCAGTGCAGGGAACATGCCATGTAGGAAACATATTTGTGTCAGCCAAGCCCAGCAATGAAAGGGGAAACAATGGAAAGGTATTTATTTATTGTTTGTATTACTGTAGTGCCTAGGATCCCTGGTCATGGACCAGGGTGCTAGGTGCTGTACAAACACAGAACAGACAGTCCCTCCCCTGAAGATTGTGCAGTCTAAACAGAGCAGACAGAGGAAGGGGTAGAACACACAATCAGAGTGAACAGTATGATGGCAGCAAACGGCATGTTAGTTCTATGATTTGATTTTTCTTTTCTTGGTTGGTTTAGTTTGGGGGGATCAGTTAAAGGGAAGAGAGAGGGGACGTTGAAGGGATGGAGAAGGAGAGAGACAGAGAAGGGGACAAGAGGGTAGGAGGAGTGATGCTGAGGTGAAGACTGAGGAAGGGGGAAGGTTGGAGGAAATAGCCAGTCAGCACAGGGCAGAGAAAGTCCAGTGAAAACTGTAGACAGTTCTCCAAGGAACCAATGGTCCCTGCTTTGGCTGCTTGTGCGGTCCCTGCTTTGGCTGCTTGTGTCCCTCCCGTCTGGCTCCTCTTTGTAGCTTTATCCCTAGCGCACGTGGCCTTGGTTTCTCTGTCTCAAAGGCTATTGATCAGCCCTCATAGGAAAGTGACTTCTGATCACCACTGTCCTAGGCTGCATTTGATTGGGTGACCTAGGTCCCCACCTCTCCTACAGACAAAGTTTGGGAATCATGCTTAAATGTAGTGCCAGCTAAACCACTTTCAAACACAGCTTGGCAGCAGTGTGGAGGGATATATCCAGTTAGAAACTGCCTCAGCTGGAGCCATCTTCAAACAGCTCCATAAAGTGTCTGGAGCATTCTGTCCTTTTCCCAACCCTCCTGAGTCAGCCAGTTCTCCCTGCCTGGGGATAAGCTGGCATTGGTGCCATGGTGGTGATAGGCACTGTACCCCATTCTTTGAGCCCGGGCTCAGGCGGTGGGTGGTTGTTTAAAACAGTACCCAGAGGTCCCAGTTCAGATTAGGGCCTCACTGTGCTTGGTGCTGTCCCAAACCATATACAGTCTAGGTTACTTCATGACCAGAATAACACAGTGTTTTGCAGCGCACAAAACCCTGATGCTTAGTTTCTGCTCTGAGCAAGGCACTGAGCCCCTCACAAGGCAGCATACAGGCCGTGCTCACGCCCTGTGGTGTGACTGAGGTTGTGGGTTTGCAGAGAACTTGGAACGGTCAGGATGGAAAGCACATTGGGGTCTGCCCCAGGGTTGGGCACAGCCCAGACCGCCTCCTCCACCAGCTCCTAGGGGCTGGAGATATGGAAGCCCCAGTTGGTCCTAGGGCCAGTGCGGTTGTAAATGTACCTCATGCTGAGGCTCCCACTCTGTTCCTGAGCCGCTTCGTTCCCTTTCTCTCCTCTCTTCAGCTGGTGTCTGCAGAGGGGTCGCACTCAGATGGGGGGTCTGTCTGTGCCGATAACCAGCCGGAGCTGCCGCCCTCAATGGAGCGTACCGGGGGCATTGGGGACTCCAGGCCTCCCTCCTTCCAGTAAGTCACGTGGAGACTCATCTCAGTGGGCTTCCCGAGGACAGGCTGTCAAGTGAGCTCTGAGCTGGGAGTGGCCACGTGATCCCATTGGTCACAAACCAAGATGGGGAGAGTGATGGAAGGGCAGGGGCTAACCAGCATGGTAGGGATGCAAGCTGGCAAAAGTGGGGCTGGGAATGGAGTGCTGGGACAGGGTTCCTTGGGTGGTGAGCTGGGAATGGAGTAACGAGCACTGGGACTGGAGTTCTTTGATTGTTTGACAAGCAGGGCATGCTGCAAGCAGCAAGAGGACCCACACCACCTGCTGCTGTTGCTTTGGTCTCCCGTTGCGCATCACACATGACAGGTTTCCATCTCCCTTTTCTTTTAAAAATGGTACCAGCATATTTCACTGAGGGCTTGGCAGGGAGTGGCGAAACTGCTCCCTGAACCGCTTTGCCTCCCAGCTCCATCCCAGTGTGGGTCTCAGATTGCACCCCCACTCCCCAGTCCTGTGCTGGGGCTGTGTGCACCCCAAGCCCCACATGTCCCAATCCCGCACTAGAAAGAGGGGGGTGGAAGCTGTCATCCAGTGGCTCCAGTATGCCCCTCAAAAGTGAGGGGTAACAGGAAATACGACTTGAGAAGTGCAACATAACTGGCGTATGTCAGAGCAGGGAATGCCAGGAGGAGAGGGGGGGTCCCTTCATGTCTTTGGGGAACCACTGAGTTCTCTGTTGGACGTGTCACCCCTCTGCAGCCCCAACACCGGGGGGAGTCGGGAGAACCTGGATAACGAGACGGAGACCGATTCAGTGGTTTCATCGCAGCGGGAGAGACCTCGCCGGAAAGACGGGCCTGAGCATGGTAAGCCCCGATGACCTGACTGGAGCCTCTGAGGGGCATAGCTGGGACGCAGGGAGGGTGCTGCTCTAGGCACAAAGAGCTGTGTCCACAGTGCCCTGCGGAGCTTGTGCGCTGACTCCTGCTGGGCAATCAGGCAGCAGTGTGGGTAAATCCCCCAGCACAAGCAGGAGGATCCCAAGGGTGCGATAGCCTCGTACCACTACCTCGTAGCTGGCTCCCGGATCCTAGTGTACCCATGTGTCACCTCAAAGTGTTGGACATGAGTCTCTGGGGGGCAGGAGGGGCAGAACACCCATTGCCTCTAGATACCAAGGGGGCACTGGGCAAGGCACCTCTCAGCTGCTTCCCAGCACCTACAGGCAGGACGTGTGTCTACAGGGGACAGCGCTGCAGAAGGTCCAGGGCCCAAAGGCATCCGGGTTGGGCTCTAACCCCTCCCAGTGAAAGGCTGAGATGGAGGAGAGAATGGTTCCCAGCCTGGGCTGGCATGGCACTGCACTCTCACTGCCCGCGATCTGGCACTTCTCACCCAGAGGGACCATCTCCAAGTAACCTTCCCTACTCTGTAGGGATCGTTGTGGCTTCTACCCTTGCTCCCAGTGGCTCACCTTCCCCTTCTCCATTATCTAAAGAAGCAGGGAAGTTGTAACCCTGAAGGGGAATGGTCAAAGTGTGGAGGGCAGCACAGTGCCCCCTCATGCCAAGATGGGATGTTTGATGGGCAGATTCCTCCTCTCGGAATTCCTTTTGAGCCCCAAGATTCCCCCCTGTGAAGTGCTGAGCCCATTGGGTGCTCCTGCAGGAGGCCGGGACGCAGCTCTGCTGCAGCGGGATCTCCCAGCAGTGCTGACCCCACTCTCTCCCCAGCACCCAGAGTGAATGGGACGGCAAAAGGAGACCGGCGCCGAGACCTAGGTGGGTACGAGAGCTCTTCCACTCTCATGAGCAGCGAATTGGAGACCACCAGCTTCTTCGACTCAGATGAGGATGACTCCACTAGCAGGTAGGAGAGCGTGAGGCCTGGGAGAACAGGGGCACCTCTTTCACTCTTAGTGCCAAGGAGATGCCAAATCAGGACACCTCAGCCCCATCCTTCAGGGCTCTTCCCTCAGCTAGTGGCCTCAATCCCGACCAGCAGCCCCCTCTGCTATTACAGTCTTCTGCTCCCCTCACTGCTTTGTTGCTGCCCCCAATCCTGGCCCGCAGCGTTCTCTCACCCTGCTCCTCCTTTGTGGCCGTCTTGCTGGCAGACCTGTCTTCTCTTGCCCCCTGCGGGCAGTGGAGCTGACTGTCTCCTTTGCCGGCAGGTTTAGCAGCTCGACAGAGCAGAGCAGCGCCTCCCGCCTGATGAGAAGGCACAAGCGACGCCGGCGGAAACAGAAGGCCCCACGCATAGAGCGGGTACATCTCTTGGGAGGGCAATTGCAAAGCTGGGGCTGGACTTTCTGGTGCCTGTGGCATACCCCTCCCCACTCCCATGTGGGGGCTAGGCTTCACCCTGGCCCCCAGGAACTCAGCTGGTGGAATCTCCAGTCCCTACAAACTGCACCCAGGTGCTGAGAATCTGCTGGTGAAAGTACCACAAACCCTTCTGGGTCAGTGCTGCTGTTAGGACCAAAGGCCTTTCTTGTCCCAGTCACAGTGGGAATGTGTGGGGTGCAGCCACCAGTCCCGTTTGTGGAGCTTCCTGCATTGATCGGGGTGGGGTCAGAGGTGGGAGCATGGGGACAGCACTACGGGGAATAGAAGGGGCAGTGGGGAGCATAGAAACAGTATACGGGGGGCAGTGGAGAGCAGCGAGAACTGGCAGGGGCTGTGCTTGGACCAGGGAGCAGGGGGACATCTCATTGCGCCTCATTGTGTTGCAGTCATCGTCCTTCAGCAGCATCACGGACTCAACTATGTCTCTGAACATCATCACAGTCACTCTAAACATGGGTGAGTGAGAGACTCTGTCTTTCTGTTTGGGCCCGAGGTCCTCCCGAGCTCCAGGAGTGAGATCAGGAGGTGCAGTGGGGAAGCAGGGAGATGGAGGAGTGGGGAGGTAATGAAGGGAGAGGGTCCCTTGGGGAAACTGACTGGTCCTGAAGCATTAATCCCCTTAAAGATTTCCAGTTTGCAAGAATGTGGTTGGGATCAGGGTGGTGGGGGGAGTGGTTTTTGGTCCTGGGATTTGGTCCAGGATGAGTGTCAGCCTCTTCTCTCCCCAACCTGAGCTCAGCTCCGTCTGTGTCCCATGTGCGAGGCTACCCCACTGTTGCTTCCCAGCTGCTTCCTGTCTGGGAGCCTCAGAGGCCAAGATGCACATGGGGAGGGCAAGGGGAGAACAAAAAACTCTCTGTGGAGCCCAAAATGTGTCTGTGTCAAGGTGGGCAGTGTCTTTCCAGTGCTTGGCACACAGGGCCAGGTGCAGGAGGATGCAAGGCAGGAGCACGGCAGGGTAGCGGTTAACTCTGCTGTCATCCCCATGCTCCAGTTCTCAGGGGGAAGGAAGTGGGGAGCAGGCAGAGCATTGGGAGGCTGAGGAGATCAAGGCTGAGCTGGGTAGAGTTGGGACGGGAGGAAGGAGCCAGGAAGCCACTTGATGGGGTGGGGGAGGGTGGTTGTGTGGCTGGGACTACTGGAGGGGGATTGCCCAGGTGTGGGGCTCTAGGGCCAGTGCAGTGAGGCTTTGCTGTCCCATCCTGCTCTCACTGTGCTCGTTCTCCACCCATCCCTGCAGAGAAGTACAACTTCTTGGGCATCTCCATCGTGGGACAGAGCAACGAGCGCGGGGACGGTGGCATCTATATCGGCTCCATCATGAAGGGGGGCGCAGTAGCAGCCGATGGCAGGATCGAGCCGGGAGACATGCTCTTGCAGGTACTGCACGCCTCGCAGCCAGGGCTGGGGCGGTGGGGGGCGAGGGGCAGACTGGAGCCCCTGCTCACCAACTGATGGGCCAAGTCACAGAAGCTCCTCTCAGAAGGAGCCCAGCCTACAGCCGTTTCTCTGGAATTCAGCCTCTCTTTGTCTTGTTTGCAGGTGAACGATATCAATTTTGAGAACATGAGCAACGATGATGCTGTGCGCGTGCTGAGGGAGATCGTGCACAAGCCGGGGTAGGTGCTTTCCCCCACGTCACCCACCAACTCTCCCGTTTGGGGCAGGTTGCCCCCAAACCTGCATCTCCTGCTAGGCTATAGTCCCCTTTGCTCTGGCTCATCAGGCACTGGTGATGCAGCCAGCCCTTGTGTCTAAGAGCAGCAACCCCTGCTGTTCTCAGCAGCCAGACCCCCACCCCTCTTATGCTGGGTCTGGGGAGGCGGCCCAAGGCCCTCAAACGCTCTCTCCTTATTAATATCGCTCTGATTCCTGGGTGTCATATGAATGACCTTGAAAGAGCCCAAAGCAAGAATTGGAGCTGGGAATGTCTCCATGGTCAGGTCATGAACCAAGTGTCCCAGCACTGGTCCCCTGCCCCGAGCCCCTCCTTTCTACCTAGGCTGGGTTTGCTGAATGCCCCTGCAGTTCCCACTGGCCTCCTTGTTACCGGCTGTGCCACCTGGGTGGGGGTGATCCCCAGCTGAGGGATCTGTGCTGGCAGTGTGCCAGCAGGCCTGGACCTAAACTGCCTCCAAGAGAGCAGGTCGTAGCCACTGAGGGCCAGCACCTTGATGAGAGCAGCCTGGTTGTGTTGCATGCTGGCCTGTCCGCAGGTTGCAAAAACGGTTGTGTTTCTGCTGCAGGCCAATCACCCTGACTGTGGCCAAGTGCTGGGACCCCAGCCCCAGGGGCTGCTTCTCGCTACCCCGGAGTAAGTGGATTGCTGACTCGCCCTTAACGCTGGTGCCCAGCCCCTGTGAGAGCCTCGTTGCCAGCACCTGCTTGTTTGCTTTAGTTCCTGTCTGTTTGCTGTGAAACTGAGTGTGGAGTCATTGAGGGTTGCACCCCCTCTCCCTCTGCTGTGGCCTCAGGTGCCCGGTGCAGTGCAGACCTTTGAGGACTGCAGTCTCCCTCTCCTTGTGTCACACAGCTAGGAGAGCTGAAGACCCCCAGTGCCCACCCTCCTCCCCCACATCATGCCTGGGACATACCCACCTAACCAGGGTGGGGAGGTCACCTGCTTGGAGCTCCAGAGGAAGGAGAAACACCCCCAAGATTGCAGCCACTGAGCCATAGGGGGACTCTCTCCCTCTGTGCCCCTCTTGCTGACCCTCCCTCTCTTCTTTCTCTCCCAGTTGCTCCCCAGCGGATCTGGGCTGGGCCAGACTCTCCATGCTCCGATCCGGGTGAGTCCCGGCTGATGCTGGGGAAGGAAGGGGCTGCCCTGGGCGCCCCCTAGAGGTGGGTTTCATGAGGGAATGATTCTCAGACAGCATCTGATCCTCTCTGCGTTCACTCTAGGTGAGCCCATCCGACCAATCGACCCGGCAGCCTGGGTTTCCCACACGGCAGCGATGACTGGCACCTACCCGGCGTACGGTATGAGCCCATCCATGAGCACAATCACTTCCACCAGCTCTTCCATCACCAGCTCCATCCCAGAGACCGAACGTAAGTCCCTGTGCCTGTGTGCTCCCCGCATTGCACGGCTTCCAGTCACCTGTGCTGTGCCTGCCGGCACCCAAGCCTGATGGGAGCAATACATCTGCATGGGCAGAAACCAGAGGTCTGGGGTGGGGCTAGGGAAGGGGGATCCAGGGACCATGGGGAACTCCCTACCAGCAGGAGTGGGGACTGGAGGAACAGGCTCTCCCTCCAGGCAAAGACTAAGAGAGCCTGGCTGGGGTGGGAAGAATTCTGCAGGCAGGCACCTGGGGTGGTGCTGGGGAAGGCTAAGAAAAGTCCTTTTGTCCAAAAGCCCAAGACAAGTACAAGCTTTGGGTAGGCAAATTCACATCATTTTTCCTGCTCTCCAGACAAGGACAACAGGAGAGGCTGAGTGACATAGAAACACAGGGTTGGAAGGAACTTTGAGGGGTCATTCCCCCCACACTGAGGCAGGACCAAGTAAACCTAGACCGTCCCTGACGGGTGGTTGTCCAGCCTAGTCTTAAAAATCTCCAATGACAGGGATTCCAAAACCTCCCTTGGCAGCTTGTTCTAGTGCGTAACTGTTCAGATAGTTAGAAAGGCGATGGGAGGAGGCAGGAGGAAACTATGCTAGTGGGAAGGGAGGTGATGTCAGTCACCCAAGGAATGCCTAGGGGAAAGTGAGCGGGGCCAGGAAGAAATGCCCTGCTGGGCGTGCCTGAGGCTGCACCTCTGCTTGAATTAGTGCACTGATCAGAGGCCTGTGGTGGCTGGGAGGGAGAGAGCTTGGGCTGGGCCTTTCAGCTATGGGCAGGTAATTCAAAGGTAGCTGTAACAGGGAGGTCTGCCCTGTAAGGGCTGGGGGCCTGGAACCGGCCAACCCTGTTCTGAGGTGGAACCCCATTAGGCCTTATCCTGTTCTGGGTAGTTTGAAACGGGTAAGGTGATTGCCTGATGGGCACCTGATTCCTATAAAGGCTGAAAGAGCTGAATTGAGAGAGGGGAGCTATAGGAAGCAGGCTGGCTCCTGTGGTAGGCCCTGAAGCAGATGCTCAGGCAGATGGCCTCCAGGAGGGCTAGAGGAGAGCTGCCAGGAGCAGAGGCCCTGGCAAGGAAACCGCTCAGTTAGGGGAATTGTTTAGTTGTATTTTGGGGGGTGGCTGAAGATTGTTGGTGCCAGTGGTAAACGGTGCTGTGAGGACAGAGCCGGGGCATGGCACTGGTTCTTTCCTGAGCAAGTGACACTGGCCTTTCTGGCAAAGCTGGAAGGTACCAGTTTAATTTCCCAGCTGAACCAGCACCTGGCACAAAGCAGCTTTTAGAGCCTTGCAAACTTAGCAGCAGGTGCTGCTGGCTGGAGGCAGTTTTTAGTTTGGTTTTGCAAGGAAAGAAAGCCGAGAAGACCCACAGGTGCTGCAGTGTGTTGGCCAGTTGCTCGGTGTTATGGGGTGTGCCTGCGATGTATTGTTCCCTGGCCCATCCCCTTGTGTGTGACACCTCCATGTGGCTCCGTGGCCTCTTCCGTCCCCTCTCATCTCTGCCTTCCTTCCCTTCGTCTGCCTCGCAGGCCTCGATGACTTTCACCTGTCCATCCACAGCGACATGGCCACCATCGTCAAAGCCATGGCCTCCCCTGAGTCAGGTCTGGAGGTGCGCGACCGCATGTGGCTGAAGATCACTATCCCCAATGCCTTCATTGGTAAGAGGCAGCCACTTCCTCCTCTGGGACTCGGGGAGGGGTAGATGCATGGGTAGACAGGCGCCTTCCCTGTGTGAGGGGATCCTGTTTGGGGACCTATGCCAAGGGAACATCCTTCACCATTATGTCCTATTGGCTCGTCCTGTTGGTTGTGCTAGGAAAACAAATAGAAATCTTGGCCTTGTGCTGCCCCTGGGAGTGTCTCTGCACCTCTCTCACCCGTGGACCACTCCCATCCCTCACCCCTGGAACAAATTCAGGCCCCTCTTGTCTGCCCCCAGAGCCAGTCCTTCCGGTCCTTGCTGCGTTTAACCGTGCTCTGTGGTTAATCTCATGGCAGGTTCAGATGTGGTAGATTGGCTTTATCACCACGTGGAAGGTTTTACAGACCGGCGAGAATCCCGCAAGTATGCCAGCAACCTGCTGAAGGCCGGCTACATCCGACACACTGTGAACAAGATCACCTTCTCAGAACAGTGCTACTACATCTTCGGAGACCTCTGCGGCAGTACGGCCCCCTGCTCTAGTGCTGTTGAGGAAGTGGGGGGTGGTGAGGGTGCTGAAAGGAGACGCTCTGCTCTGCCCTGACAACTCTCTGAGGACAGTCTTGAAGTGGTTTGCCACCTCTAGACTGCCAGCCTGACCCCTTCTGTGCTGCTCTCCGGTTCTCAGTGTATTACTGTGCAGCTGATGTCACCATCTTCTGCTGCACGATCCTTTCTCCTGGCTGGACAGGGAGCAGTAAAACGGCACCTTTCTTTGATCCTGGGCTAAACCTAAACCCCTGGGTGGGGCTGGCTTCCCTCTGTGCTATCAGAGTCTGCATTGTCCTTAAAGGAGTGGGCAGGGAGCTGAGACCTAAGGACACCTGGCTCACCTGAGAGGGATGAGAAGGGAAGGGAGACAGACAGACAGACCTAAGGGTGTCTGGCCAGCTCTGATGTTGTCCTCTCTCTTCTGAGCTGGTTAATGACTATTTAGCAGATCATTGATCCTCTTTGACCAAGTGGGGAACAGTAACCCCCAACATAGCCTGGGCTGGTGTCTGGCAAGGAGGTGTCCATAGCTGCCCATGAAATCTTCTGCCCCTCTTGCAGGCACCCCATGATTACCTGTCAGCAGGGATGGGGGTGAGGTTGTCCCACTGTACATGGCTGTTTTTATTCCGGGACTAACCTGGATTTTCTATTTGCTTCTCTCCAGACATGGCTAACCTGTCCCTGCATGATCATGACGGATCCAGCGGAGCCTCAGATCAGGATACGTTGGCTCCGCTCCCCCACCCAGGAGCTGCGCCGTGGCCCATGGCTTTCCCATATCAATACCCACCACCTCATCCATACAACCCGCACCCAGGATTCCCTGATCCAGTCTACAGCTATGGTGGGGGCAGTGCAGGCAGCCAGCACAGTGAAGGTAAATGAATGAAAGGAACTGAAATGTGCCATCAGGGTACTTTCCTTAACACCTTTGGAGAGCAAGACAAGATCTGGGTCATCTCCTGGAATGAGGAATATGTCTCCCTCTCTGTCTCTCTCATGCACACACACAGCACAGTTGGGCAGGTGCACTGCAGAGCTGCTTTGAAGCATCAGGTATGGGCCATTGCCACGGGCTAGATCCTGGGCGTGATGGAACCAGTGTATGATACCTCCTGTCACAGAGCTGCTGTTGGGTTAGAGGGCAGAGTTTGAAAGGAGGCCAGATTTGCTGCGGTGGTGCCCTGTCCTGGGGCTGAGAGCTATCATTGGTCAGGTTTATTATGGTAGTGCCTGAGGCCTACCCAAGACTGGGGCTAGGCCTGTCCAAATACAGAGTAGCAGAGAATCCTGGCCCTGACGATCTTACAATCGAAATAGACCAGACAGACACAAGGTGGAGGAAGGGGTGGAACACACAAGCAGAGTGAACAGTGTGATGGCAGCAAATGGCATGTTACTTCTGTGATTCTTTAAATTTTTAGTCTTTTTTGGTGCAGGGGGTTAGTTCAGAGGGTATCAGCAACATGGAAAGAAAACAGAAGGGAGAGGGGGCATGGAAGAGAAGAGGGGCTGGGGGACAGCAAGGGGAGAAGAGGGTGAGGGGGCATATGTGGACCGAAGCTGAGGGGGAGAGACTGGGAGGGAGAGAGTTGGAGCGAACCGTCAATCAGCACAGGGCAGGGAAAGTCCAGTCCAAACTGTAGACAGATCTCGCGATGACCAAAGATCCCTACTTTGACTGCTTCTGCCCTTCCTGGCTGGGGTCTGGCTGGTTCCTCTCTGCAGTTTTTCCCAAGGCCATGTATTGTGGCCTTGGCTTAGGGGAGGCTCCTTTTATTCCGGTCTCTCCCTTCCCCTGCTGTGCTGGCTGGGGTTGCGTGTTGGGGGTGCGCTGTCGGGGCCATTCCCTAACCTTGCCTTGGGCTTCTTGCAGGGAGTCGGAGCAGCGGTTCAA
The DNA here is from genome assembly GCF_965140295.1 of Lepidochelys olivacea. NCBI lineage: Eukaryota > Metazoa > Chordata > Testudines > Cheloniidae > Lepidochelys > Lepidochelys olivacea. The sequence continues at coordinate 7,910,626 of NC_140419.1, forward strand.
ACCGCAGTGGCAGCGAGAGGAGAAAGGAGAGAGACCCGAAGGCCGGCGAGTCCAAGTCGGGTGGCAGTGGCAGTGAGTCGGACCACACCACGCGGAGCAGTCTGCGGCGGGAGCGGGCAGCCAGCGAGCGCTCGGTGCCAGCCAGCCAGCGCAGCCAGCACTCCCTGACTCACAGCGTCCGCAGCCACCACAGCCAGCCGTCTTATGGGCCGCCCGGCCTGCCGCCCCTCTACAGCCCGCCCATGCTGCTGATGCCTCCGCCGCCTTCGGCCATGGGGCCCCCAGGGGCCCCGCCGGGCCGCGACCTGGCCTCTGTGCCCCCTGAACTGACGGCCAGTAGACAGTCGTTCCGAATGGCAATGGGCAATCCCAGTGAGTTCTTTGTGGATGTAATGTGAAGCACCTGTCCCCCTGTTTGTCTGCTGCCCTCATCTGTTTGTCTTCTAGGAAAAGCCCTGGCTTCACTTTGTTTTTTTTTTTTTTTTGTCTTGATAACTAAAAAAGGGAAAAATAAACTGAACTAAACCTTGAGTTTAATCCCTAGTCCCGTGGCATGGAGGCGGGGGCCAGCAGGCCTTGCTGAGCCCGGCCCAGCCCACCTCCGGACTCATGTGTGCAGAGGCAAGTTGCTGCTGCTTGTGCAAGCCCCTAACCCCCCATCTCTAACCCCATTAACCTGCATCCGTCCTGGAGCCTGTGCTGCTCGCCCGTGTGTAGCTGCCGCTGCCCCCTTACTCCTTCCGCCCTAAATGTCTCCTCTTTCTTTTCATCCTTTTGTGTTTCTTCTGTCAAGCAGCAAAGAATTACGGGGTGTTTGACTTCCTCTGAGCTTGCCGCCCGCAGGGGTGAGAGCTGGAGCATGGCATAGCAGCTTGGCCCAACAGAGGAGGACATGAAGCCCCAAGGGTGCTGGGCACGTACGGTGCTGAAGATGGCTTCTTTCCCACTAGCTGAAGACGCCCCCCCCCGTCCTCTCCACAGCCCTGAGAGGGGAGCAGGGCCCAGCTCCAGCCTTTTGTGTGTTCAGATCAATAAATGTAGCCACTGAATGTGCCAGGGCTTCAATGCCTCTGGGGAGTGGAGAAGATGAGGCCCCATCTGGGAGGGTACCATTCCCTGTTCCCCCATCCCACCACATGCTCAGGCTTGGGCCAGGGTCTGTTACTCTCTGTACAGTATTAAAGCCAGTGTACCCCTGTGGCAAGGCCCCACTTGGGTTCGGAGGCAGTACACTAATGAGGCTCTATTCCTGACTGAGTGCTGTTGGGTCAGTAACTCCCATAGGAGGTACAGGCCAGCGTCAGGAGGCCGAAATACTGGTCATCCATTACTCAATGCTTGTGGCCATGAGCTGCGTGGTGTGGATTTGGCTGAATGTGAGGGTTCCGTTTGCGCCCGCTGCGCTGCAAGGGTGGATGTCTGGCTCTGAAAATGTGCCTTTAGTCTAGGCAGCCTCTCCCACCCCCTGCATGACAATGGGCCTGACTCCCCATTCCTTGGCCACAGAGCATGCTCCGTCCAGGCCTGCTGTGTGTAGGTGGGGGCTTCAGCTACTGGCTGTACTCTCCTACACTGGTGCTTAGCAGCAGGCTCCGGGTGCGGAAGCTATTAGGCCTAATCAGAGCAAGAGGAGGGGGTAAGAAGCTGAGAAAGGGGCAGCTGTGGGATTCTCCTGCATTTGCTGCCTCCCTCTGTTGTCCTAGAGGGGTGCGTTGTGCTGCCTTTTTGTCCTCATCCTCTCCATGGACAGGGGAGGGGTGGGGCAGGACCAGGCTCTAAGGAGACTGGAGAGTGACAGCCTTGGGCCTGCTGTGGCAGTCCCTGCTTGAGATGCTGCCTCCTTCTGTGTCGTGGCACTGCAGCCCTTGCCTGTGGCATGTATGCAGGGCCTGGGCCCTGTCCCTCTGGAGGACTGCAGTCAGTTTAGCTATTAGAGAAAAGTTCCCTTTTTCTCCCTCGGCCTCCTGGAGCCACTCGGAGCCCTACTCCTTCTGCCTGATGCTGGTGTGACAGAGAGGTTATCTTGGGTAACTGGCTAGTGCACGAGACAGTACATGGTACGCTAAGCTCCACTGCAGCCAAGGGTGGGCTTTGCCACAGTCTTTCCCTTTCCTCCCTGGGTCCTCTCGCTTCCGTTCAACAGCTTCCTCTGCAACAGTGTAAACTCCTTGGAGTTGTGGTTTTTATTATTCTTAGCAGGTGAAATATATCGTACGCCTGGCACCAGCTCATCTACTGCCCCCTATTCTGCCCTGTCTGCCATCCCAGCACCAGCTATCCTGCCCTATGTGCCATTCTCCTGCCCCTCTAGCGCAGCACCAGCTGTTCTACAGTCCTCTATTCTCCTAGCTCCCTACCATGCGACCAGTGCATCTACTGTGCATAATCCTTCATATCTACCCTGGTGCCAGCCTAATATCCACTATCCTGCCCCGTGTGCCATCCTGCCAGCTCATGCTGCCACCTACCATCCTCCCTGCCTTCCAGCCAACTCATCATCCTGGCATTGGCCTGGCTTCGCCCCCTGGCTGCTGGGTTTTATAAAAACAAAACCAATCTCCTTGTTTTTATTTATAAACATAGTTTTATTGGAATCCTGGCTCCTGTTGTTTTTATTCCTCTTCTGTCCTTCTGCGTCTTGGGCTGCTGCGGCTGGCTGACCCACAGCAGGCTTCCCTCGCTGCTGAGGCCTAGAATGCTTGATCCTATTCATTTCCCGATGAGCTCTTCCCAGATGTTTCCGGCTCTGGCACGTGAACAGTCAGTGTCTGTCCTATGTGGCTGCTCCTCCAACAGAAAGAGACTCTCATACTCTCTGAGGCCCAACCCGCAGGGGTGCGGTATATTTTCAAATGTGTGTCCTGATGAAGGTCATTAGGGAAAAGAAGCCATGACATCGCTCTGAACTAAAACCTAAACTGGAGTGCTTGATCTATTCTTTTTTTTCTTATGCCTGTCTTAAATAGAGGGAAGCTAATGCAACTCTGGTAGAATTGAATGGGATGGGTGAATAAGCCTGCCCCCACCCCCACCCCACTATGCTGTGTATGCATGGGAATAAATGGGTTTCAGTAGCAACCCCCACCTCTCAAAATATGTACGCGGGTCAGTATACAGCAGGCTCTACATTACAAGCTTCTGCTGGCATAGCTGTTGGGCCGGCAGGGTGAGGGGCGTGCAAAAAGCTCCTAGTTCAGATGCGGTTCTACCGGCCAAACTCTGCTTTTGGGGGGATGGCTTATTTGGCTCAGAGTGGGGACAAAATAAGCTATCCTGCCAAAAGTGCAGTTTTGCTAGTATAAACTGTGCCTGTTTCTATGCTAGGAGCACCTTGATGATGATATTATAGGTATAGCTGTACCTGTAAAGCCTTCCAAGTGCAGACTGGGCCTCTTAACACCTCCCACCTCTCTCTTCCACGTGACTGCAGTTCTGCTGGCTCCAGCTAAACTTGGCTTCCTGCCTTTGATACCGCTCTCTTCTATGTGTCCTGTGGCAAATACAGCAGGCGGGAGCTGAACTGGTCCCTTTGGACATTTTAGGGCTTTTTCCAAGCTCTGGATTGGACAAATGAGGCAGAAGGGTGACAAAGAAGTGAGGAGAGTTGCAAACCCTTGCAATAGCTGGTGTTTAAACTTGAAGCCCCAGCTTCTGGAGACAAGTGACCACGGGAGAATCTTAGCTTTATTTTTTTAAAGCCCTTGGGGGTGCGAACCAAACCCTAAAAGTGGGCCCAAGACATTAAAGTCTCAAAAGCCAGAAGGCAAGTAAAAAGAACCTCTTTAACCTCACAATTTTTAAGATAAGCTCAGTATTTGATTAGTGAATAGGGGGGGGAGTGAGGTGATGGGGAAGGTGAATTATGGGGTGAATCATTTTGCCAATCTGTGCCTTAGTTTCCTAATGTGAAGAAAGAATGCTGGTGTGGCTCCCAGCCGTCAGGCAAGTGCCAGCAGGGCTTTGGCTGGGAGGGATTCTATGAGCTTGGGAGTGGCATTAAAGTGTCTGAGCCGATGGGGTTCCCCACCCCAACCCTTGGAGACAGTCACAGATGCCATGTGGCCCCTGTTGCCCCATCCCACCGCTCACTGGGGGCTGGAGCTGCTTGGTGCCATGTTCACTGTGGCCCGCAGGCTCTGACATGGGCTCTGGGAATAAGGGGGTGCTTCCTATCCCGCCCTGACAGAGCCTCGTGGCCCGCAGCCCCACCCTCACCATCTGGATTTGAGGGACATTTCTTTTCCCTAACCGCGGGCCCGAACTCAGCTAGCTGGCGCTGTCCATGTTCAGGGACTACAAGCCCCAGCATGCAACGCCCCCTCCTGGAGGTCCACGGTCTCCATCGCAGCAGTCTGGCCGGAGAGACTACAAATCCCAGTATGCAGTGCGAGTGGCCTCTGACGCTATTCGGATCAAGGTGTCGCGGTGCATCCTGGGACATGAAGTTTTCGCCTCCCCGATCTGCACGCTTCTCCCTTCCCGCCCCCGAGCCCTCCTGGAGGCGCATGCGTAGAGGCTGCTGGGCGGGGGTTGGGCATGCGCAGAGGCGGCGGCTCTGCAGTAATGGGGGGGGGCGCTTTAGGGCGGGGGAGTAGCCGCCATTTTGGGGACTGGGCGGAGGGAGGGCGCGAGAGCGAGCTGAGGCAGCACTGGCAGGTGAGGCCGGGCAGCGGCTGCTGGGGCGCGGCGGGGCCCTCCCTTGCCCCGGGCTGCCCTGGGCGGGTGTCTCATCTAAGGGGCCCTGTGGGCTGGGACAGGGGGCGATCTCCCGTCCCGTCCGGGCGGGGTGGGCTCCCCTCTCCGGAGCCCTCGGGGCGTGGGTCACAGCCTGCCCTGCCTGGAAGCGAGGTGCTGCCCTGGGGGCCGGCTCAGCGAGCTCCCCCCTTCTCGGGTGTCCTGTGGCGGGCGCCGGCTTGGCATGGGCTGGGCTCGGTCCCTACAGCTCCCCCCCCGGTAACTGGGAGGGGGGCACCATGGGGGGGAGAGTGGGGGGAATAGACCCCGTTCCTATCTGGGGTGGAGGGAATACCCTGTATTTTTCCGGGGGACGACGACATAGACCCTATGCCTGGGAGGGTGGGTACGAGGGAGGACTTGTATTCTGGTCGGGGGGAATAGACCCTGTATCTCCGCAGGCGTGTGCAAGGCGATGTGTGGGCGGGGGGAAATAGACTCGGTATTTGGGAAGGGGGTGTGAGGGAGAGACCCTGTATCTGGGTTTCTTGTTTCATCATTTTTCCTAACCCACTGCTTTAGAGCAGGAAGTCTGATGGCTCCTTGCTTGGCTCACCCCTGACCTGGGAGAAGCTGTGAGGAAAAGAATCTTTCAATCCTTGGCTTGGGGCGGGTGGGAGTTTGGCTTGTAGCTACAAATGCCTTGTGCTTGGACTAACAAATGTTGCGCTAACCAGTACTTGGTGGGAGACTCCCAAGGAGAAAACAAGTACTGCAGGAACTGGTGTGGGTGGCTCTTCTCCTATGTCAGCGTACAACCCATTGCTCTGCTCTGATACTGAGTATGGTAAGAGGCATTATGCTCAAGGGAAGGCTACAACCAAGGTCCTGTGGTTACTGTAATCTTCTGACCCTTTGCTGTGCTTTGCAGGCCACTTTTCCTTTTGTAATTGGGCTATTATCTTGTGCATCCTGTGTAAATTCTAGTCTGGCTCCCTAAAAATCTCCTGCAGTTCCTGTTGGATAGAATTGTTTCTTTCTTGTGTAGGGAGAGTTGCTGGGCAGCTGTTAAACAGCTGTGGTGCTCCCCCTCAGAACTGCATAGTGGTGAGTCAAAGATATTGAGAGCTAAATGCTAATATCTGTAGTCTGTTCTCCAGAATGCACATAGACTCTGCTCTCACCTAGTGATGAGGATATTTGACACCCCTCTTCAAATGCTATAGCACTGTTTCTGTGGGTTTCAGAAAAAGAAAAGGAGTACTTGTGGCACCTTAGAGACTAACCAATTTATTTGAGCATGAGCTTTCGTGAGCTACAGCTCACTTCATCGGATGCATGCCGTGGAAACTGCAGCAACTGTGGGGTACCAGTTGGCTGTTGGTGATCCATTGGAAACACCTGTCATGGCAACAAAACTGTTATGAGTCATCTTAGCATCAGTTATGCAGCTGAAGGTCCTTGAGTGAAATGGGAATTAAATCAGGATATGTAGAGCTTTCTTGAAGGTGGTGTGGTGTAATCTAACATGACTGGTTAAAGTGAGCAAAGGCCTCATAGGCGGATCAGGAGTATCCCTTCCCCAAAATTATCTGCATTATTGGTGTAAGCATGAATTAGTTGGCTCATGGATTGCAGCTTCTTTCTGTAAAGCCTACTGGGCTGAGGCATTATGTAGCTCTGGTAACTGTAAAGTGTTGTTCTGAGGTTGAAAATGGGGCCCTTTTCACACAGCTCATCCACTGCATTCCCATTTCCTTTCTCTGGGCTTTTGAATTCTGTACAATTGCAGGAAACCCAGTGTCTGTTTATCAGGCAAGGTAGTTGGCTTCTCTCCCCACTTGGAAGCTAATCTTCTCTGATCTCTTTCCTATTTTAAGCTGTAGGCTTTTTGATCACCGCTCTTATCTCCTCTGCACCATAGACTGCTGTCAAACTTTACCCTTCGGCTGCCCAAAATCAGAACTTGGAACCTTTCCAAGTAGGGAAACCTGAATGCTTTGTGCATTCCAAAAGCCTGGGATATTAGGGGCCCTTCTTATTGAGTGCACATTCTGTGTAGTTACAGGCTGTGTTTACACTGAAGACTCTGTGTTGGCATAGCTATGCTGGCATAGGCCCCTAATGTAGCCCCCACCAGTAGAAGTTTTTTTTGCTTGTGTAGGAATGCCACCTCCCCAAATGACATTAGCTATGCCATCAGAAAGAAGCACTCTTCTGTTAGCCTAGATGCATCTACTCTGGGGGGTTTGTTGGCATAGCTGTATTGATGGGGTGGGTGGATTTTGCACACTCTTGACTGATATAACTGTGCCGATATAAGTTTAAAATGTAGACTAAGCCACGGCCTCTTGTTAGAGAAGGTTTACTTGGGCTCCTTAAGAAGTAGAGCTGATGCCATTCTGATCAATTAGCAGGAGCAACATTACTTGTCCCTGCAAGCTTTGTTAGCAGTCTGGTCTCTCATCTGGTGTGATGCTACCAAACTGCCCTTTCTCTAATTTTTTGTGTATGTTGCTTTGGTAGAAGGCAGCATTGCTTCTCTTGTGTTGTAAGGGTTCCATCACTGGTAACTAGTACCTCAGTGTTGTCATTTTTTGGAGCCACAGTTTGTCAAAGTTTCCTTTCAGGGTGGTTGGGGAGATCTCCGTTGAAAAAGATCAGGAAACCTCTCTGCCCAGGGATGCCCAGAATGGCACATTTAGAATTTCTCTGTTATAAAAGATAATGGACCCCTGGGGTTATGGATGGCTTGCAGCATGAGTTGTTGAGAAGTAAATGACTGGAAATGTGGTGAGTTGGTGTTGGAATGAAAAAACATCTCTTCTCTCTTAGACTAAGGATGAACAAAGAATAGTTCAGGGTGCTAAATGCATCAGAAAGACTTGTACTGTACAGCCTGCAGCTTCCTTTCTCTTTAATACAGACAGGTGACCAACAGAGACTATAGGTCCCAGCAAGCAGCATTTCATCTTGATCCCAGCAGGAGAGCAATTAATCTAAACGCATGCTGGGACCCAGGACTCAAAATATGCTTGTTCACTTAGCAATAGGACACTTTCCCTGGTGAGTCGGGGGGCCAAAACCATCAGTTTTCTGAAGTCTAAGCTTTCACTTAAACCCTAAAACTAATTTTCTAGCTTTTAATCTTCCAAGGGGGATGGAATCTAACTCATTTTCATGAGATGTTAGTACCTCTTTCTGCTTCTCAGAGCTTTGTCAAGCAACAGCAGTGAGAAATGAAAGACTTGACTGTTACTGAGAACCCTAAAAGCAGCAGTGAAACTCAACTGTTCACTTAACACTGGTGGTTGGAAAACTTATGAGCAGCAGTGGAGGGAGAAAACATCAAAATTGGAGGCTAAAGAGGGGTAGGATATTGAGAATCTATTTTCCCACATCTCCAGGCAGCAGTCTAGAACAGAGAGAAGCAGAAAGCTCTTTATCCCTGGAAATAGTGCTTCAAACGGACATCCTCTGTCCACAGGCTGATTATATGAAACATGGCACCCTCAAGTGAGAGAGAAATCCCAGTACTCTTTCCCTCCTGCCTGCTCTGAGGACTTATTGGGCTGGACTTAAAACCAGGGTATTGTCCCTGAAACTCCAGTGGTGGTCACCTTTGTCCTGAAACTGTTGTCAGTAGCTACTGGTGTGGTGCTCTGCTCTTGTTTGATAAGCTGCGTGCGTGTTCCCTCTGTGTGCTGCCCCAGCTCTGTGCAGATAGCTAACACAGCAGACCCCAAGAGAACCCGCAAAAACCACAGACTCTAGTAAGGTATGAAGGAACCCGAGCCAGGTTTATTGTCGAACGAAGCACAGTAATAGTTTTCCCTGTAGACTCTACAGGGCATACTACGAATTTGTGCTCCCTGGCAATGGAGACAGCTCAGTCAGTGGTGGGACACTCCACTGCCCCCTAGACTGGACAAAGATGTGCGCTCCTGGACCTACTTTTATACAGTTGCAGGACAGATTACTCATCGTAGTTCAAACGAATCTATCCATGTTGTCCTTTTGACCCTGTCTTTAAGATGCACCTGCCTGTTTCTTGTTATGTCTGTGGAGTGTTCTGATGCTGTCTTGGCCCAAGTTCCTCTCATTAGCACTTGTGTGTGTGCATGTGCTTCTAACAACCTTTTCTTGCCAACTTCTGTGAGTGGGACCTGCCTCTGGCTCACAGCCCAGCTTTGCATAACACTGCCTGGAAGTACTTTGGTTCAGGCTTCAGGCCTCAGACAGGGCCTCTGATACAAGAGTTTGTTTCAGGGCCTCTTCTTACTACAGAAACTATCTCTTGCTGGGTTTAGGCATCCGTATTTGTAAGGGCAGCTGCTGTCTGTTCCCTCACCATAAACCAAGTGCAGCTCATGAACTGCTTAGAGGGCCACATTAGGTACTTGCCAGGAAAGTTTGGGGGCTCGAGTATTAGTTTGTCAGCTGCTTTATGGCCTGTAGGGTGGCATTGTCTGATCTGATAATACCAACTCTAACCAGAAAGTAATTGGCTTACTAAGCAACCTCATTTTGCTTAACTCAAATCTGTGAATTAATCCTCTTCCTCTTTCAGCCACTGTCACACTTGTACTGGGCTTCAAGAGCAATCTGCTTTACCATGTAATGCTTTATGCAATTCTGAATTCCTGCATCAGTGGCAGTTGGGGGTTGCTTGTGACTCATTCCTGTAGATATATTGCTACTCAGAGGGAACGTTTTTCCTGGATTCTTCCTAGCGCTGTCCTCCTCTAGATGTTGCTGGGTCTTGGGCTGCTTAGTCAGATAAAGCTTATTAATATTCAGGAACCTCACTCATTACTTGAAAATCACAGCTCAAACCAATTTAGTAGGCTACTAAATATACACAAAATGGTTTGGGCAGTGAACAGCAGACCAGATTAGGTGATGGCTGGTGAAAAGCAGTGCTGTGTAAGTATCATGCATACCGAGGAAATAGTTACTCTTCATCTTTCATGCATTTTCATCCATGTGCAGTTTGTGCTGGGGAAGGGTACTGGCTTGGGAGCCATGGAGACTGAGCTCCTCTTAGCTGGAGTAGGTACAGCCAGGGTAAGGGCAGTGCAAGCTTTTCCAATACCATGGGCTCCCACCAGAGTGCCGCATTCCTCATCCAGCCAAACTTCTTATTGGCTACTAGGAACTGGACTGAAACTACCAACTTGTTTTACAAAGGGGCTATTGCACATCACTGGAGTGACTTGGTGGGTATTGCATTCATCTACCAAGTCTTGACCTTTTCCTTTCTGGCAGCTATTGGGTAAGGCAGCCGGATAAACTATGCTTCAAATGCTGCTCTGATCACCTACAACAGTGGTTTTCAAACTTCTAGCATATCCCTTTCCAAATAATGTAATTTACTGCAAACCCCTATCTGAGATACGGTCATAATATACCTATGATTAGATTTCCAAGTCTTACTCAATAAAATGTGGTATTTGCCATTGCAGGATTTTTCTCTCATACCACCGATGTAGAGCTCATGTACCCCTACAGGTACGCACACCCTCGTTTGAAAAGCGCTGACCTACATCAGACAAGAGCCCATTTGCTTTGACAAACTGCTGCTACCTGCTATCCTTCTCCTTTGGTGGAGGGACATCTTAATAGTAAGGACTAGCACGTGTGTCCATGGCTGGAAGCCCATAATGTCTTCCTTAAAGATAGGTGGTAGCACGACTGGAAATATGCAAAGACTTCAACCTTTCTCTGCTAATGCTGCGCTAATAGAAGTACTTTGGGGTTTCTGGTTATGCTGGGTGGTGATAGCTGTATCTTTGTTATGGTGATGAGAACCATATAGGATCTGAATAGAATAGAATTCCTGTCCTGCTTACAGACTTGCTTTAAGACTACAATTTCAAAGGTGTAGTGAGGGTGCAGCACAGAGAAGCTTGGCTATCCTGTACGTCAGTTTTTCATGGCAGGAGGCTGGGCTCAGAATTTTAGCAGAGATGTTTTACACAGCTTCCCTGAGGAGAGGAGCTCTCTGAAGTCAGCCAGTGAGAATACAAGTTAGCCCATTAGCTTTATGACAGAAATGTGTATTGGCATGTGCTTGCTTTAGGAAAGTCCATGGTAGTTTCCATAATACTAGGATACGATAACAGCCTTAATGACACCTGTGTGTTTTTTTTTTCTCCTAGAAAGAGGAGAAACACATCTTCTGGCAAGTTTTGAACTTGTAGCTTCTGCAGATATGTTTCCTCTTACTCAGGTGATGGCAAGAAACTGCTGAGATTAGGGTTTAGAGGGGTGGTTCCCAACCTATGTACCATTGTGGGCTGCATATGCAGCTATCTGGGTTAGGCTGCATCCACAATACTATCTGTATGGCCCTGAGGATGTCTAATGGGTTGCAGCTGTGTGCTGATTAGGCTGCCAAGCAGCCTGTGGGTTGAGAACCACTGGTTTAGAGCCTGGAATTGAGTGTGAGTTGAAAGCTGCTAGTTTCTTCCTAGAGAAATGGAGGGAATTAGTGTAATGAATGGTGGTGTCTTCATTTTCAGTCTGCTATAAGAGGGGTGAGTGTGTGGTGGGGTGCCCTCAGGATGGGGAAGTTGGGGGGGAGGAGTAGGGTATGAAGCCGCAAGTGGGTTGCAGGGGGTTAGGAGTGCCTGTCAGCACCACATTTTCCCTCCCTGATCCCTTTGGCCTGGCCTGGCTGGCTGGTGGTGTGGAAAGGACACTCTCAGACCTGTCTCAGGCTGCTGATTGTGGGCTAGAGGGGGATGTGTTTCACGGTGGGTGGGTGGGGGTGGAGGGGAATAGGACAAATGGTGATCTGTAGCCTTGGGAAGGGTAGGGACCCCCATGTGAGTTGGAAATCTGGCGGTCTTAGCCCTTCTCCTTCCTCCATGTGTTAGCTGGGGTACTAATGCCTCAGTGAGGGGACGTGAACACCTACTGAGACAAGTAAAGCAGTTCACACCTCTGAGCTATTGTTGGTCTGTAGTCTTCTCCATTGGGTGTTGTGGTCAGACATCTCAATGAAGTGAAGGGGATCATTTCACACCTCTCTGATCCACCTTTGCTGCAGATGTTTGTGTAGAGCCTTTCCCCAATATATTAGGCTCAGATCTGGGAAAGTAGAGATGGATGACAAGATTGTGAAGGGGCTAAAACACACCAGTACAGTCTTTGGCAGGGGTAATGGGCAAGAAGGAGCCAGGAGAAGTGGGAGGAGGCAGGGGAGCATAGGATATACTGAGATCACTTTTCAAAAACAAGGACATTTAAACGCAGAGTTAAGTTTGCCCAGTGGGGCCTTGTGCCCTTCCAGACCATGGAAGGTGGCTAAACTGAAAAGCTAAAACAGTAATACAAAGCTGAGGTACACCCCCTCCCTCCCCCACTGGAGCTGGCAATGATCACTAGGAAAATTTCAGTAAGAGTGTTGCAATAGTTAATAAATCACCAAAGTAAGTGGTGGATTTTCCCCCCTCCTGATGGCATCAAATCTAGAATGAATGCTTTACTGGAAGTTAATTTGAGACTGACTAAAGCATTAGGCTTAATACAGATTAATTTCCTGTTTAACACAGACAAGAGAATTTAAATCTAGTCTAATGGGCCTTTCTGGACTTAACAATCTATAAGTAGATATGATGGACTAAACATTCCATTGTGTTCCCCACCTTTGAATTCCAGCACTTTTCTGGATCCATTCAGCTGTGTTCACTGTTGGGTGTAGTTGTATTGAATTGTAGAGGGATTAGTTGGAGTATCTCTGCCAAGTAACTTGCTGTTAACTGTAAGGGATGGTAAGTCTCTAGCCATGTGTTGGGTCTGAAGATTTGAGAAGGATCTAGTTCCTGTTGAGCACTGCTATACAGAAACTGACATGTGACTGACCCTCAAAACTCATGTGATTTAACAGAGTAAGGCTATATTTACGCTGTGAACGCTATTGTGGCAGTGATGCAGTTATGCTGTTACAGTGCTCATAGCATAAGTGCTTCCCACATCAACAGAAGCAGTTCTTCTGTTGATGTAGGTAATCCACCTCTCTGAGCATCGGTGGATAGGTTGATGGAAGAATTCTTCTATCATCCTAGCCATGTCTAAATCGGGGGTCAGATAGGCTTGACTATGGGGCTTGAGTGAGTGTGTGTGTGTGAGTGAATTTTTTCACGCCTCTGAGTGACCTAGCTAGGTCAATCTAAATTTCAGGTATAGACCCAGGCTTAAGTATTCCTTCAGACCGAGCCTATTGTCACAGTACCTGTTGGAGACTAGAATAAACACATCTGTACTGTAGCGGGGCGGTGGGGGGAGGCGAGGATTGTAACATCTTTACAGAACATGCAGCTCTAGGTTCAGGCTTGTCACACACAACAGTGGTAACTGCATTCACAGTAGCAGACTGGAACTGCTTTTTCACAGCTCTTTTTCTTCAGGTTAAAGATCTCCTTAATCTGCTTCTGATGGAGCATAAAGCCTAGCTAGCCTTTGCTTCAAGTTTCTTCAGGATAAATAACTTGTATTGTAGGTTGTTAAAGCTCAAGAGCTGAGCCATTAATCTTGTACCTCTCTTGGGTGCTAAATCTGAGGAAGTATAGGGCCTGCATAGGCCAAGCTACCTTGAAAAGCCTGAAAGTGTAAAGAGAAGAACAGAACATTAGTCGCTCAAGGCTGATTGTTTCCCAGTAACAGGATTGCTCATTCTGACTGAGTCATTCTGCTTTGTGCATAGCAGCTTGCTTTAACTCCATTTTGGATTTTTATTATGGGGGCCTCCTGATTCCAACAGCTATGAGTCACAAAATATAGCAATGTTTCAGTTATCTAAACTGTTGCCTGTGTTTTTTAACCACTACATGCTGTTTGTGCTTTACAGCCCACTTATTTACTTATGACAAAAGGCATGAAAGCTTTTAAGCTCTTTTGTGCAGACACATCCCATGGTTCTAAGCAGGATTGTCCAGTAGTTAAGGCACTGACCTTTGACACAGGAGATCTGGGTTCATTTCCCTGCTATGCCACAGACTTCCTGAACTTGAGCAAGCCACAGTAGTCTTTCTTGGTTCCTCTTCTGTAATATGGAAATAATGCTTCCCTACCTTGCAGGGAAGTTGTGAGGTTAAATACACTAAAGATTGCATGGCACTCTGACCTAGTAGTAATGGGGCTATATAGGGATCATAGATAGGAAAACTAAGATCTATAATCCACCAAACAGCTTTGTGTGGTGTTTGGATAACATGGTGGCAGAACTGCCTAAATACTGTCTGTGCTACAGCCTTCACCATTTCTGCCACCAGTAGAGCTGCACTGGTGTTGGATTATGGGTCCTAGTTTCTCTAGTGTAGTGAAGGCTGTTGACGTTTTGACTAAGATGACAAGCTAATAAGTATCTAGGTTTCTTACTAACCAAATGGAGTGTTTCACTGTACAAAGACAAGTGAGAACCTAAGGCCATCAATGTGAATATTTCAGACAAATGAAGGTGTTGGTCAGAAAACTACATGAATGGCTGTTGGTTAGACTTCAGCAGTCTTCTGGGAGGGTGTGATTTGCGTTTCATATCAAGAACCCTTGTATTGTGTGATGTTTGTTATGTTTAACGCCCTACTGAATTCAAGGCCTTGAAAAACACGTCATGGACTGTGGAATCTGGTCCTTTGTGTGCTTCTACCCTAACCCTATACTATACAGATTTCACATGGGAGACCAGTGTTTCTCAAACTTTGGGTCCTGACCCAAAAGGGGATTGCGGGGTGGGTGAGTGGTCATAAGTTTTTTTTTTTTGGGGGGGGGGGGGGATCACAGTATTGCCACCCTTACTTCTGCTTTGCCTTCAGAGCTGGGTGGCCGAAGGGCTGCAGCTGCTGACCGAGGGCCCAGCTCTGAAGGAGCAGCACAGAAGTAAGGATGGCAAAACCATGCTATCCTTCCTTCTGCGCCGCTGCTGGCAGCGGCTCTGCCTTCAGAACTGAGCTCCCAGCTGCCACTCTCTGGCTGCCCAGCTCTGAAGACAGCACCGCTGCCAGCAGCAGTGCAGAAGTAAGGGTTGCAGTACCACAACCTCCCTACAATAACCTTGAGACCTCCCCACAACTCCTTTTTTGAGTCAGGACCCCTACAATTACAACACCGTGAAATTTCAGATTTAAATATCTGAAATCATTAAATTTACAATTTTTAAAATCCAGTGAGCATGAGATTGACCAAAGTGGACCCTGAATTTGGTAGGGCCCTAGCTACATTGTGTCTGGTCCTGATGCTCATCAAAACAGGTGTTTTTCCTTTGGCAAGCTAAAAATCGTCTAATCTTAAATCATATTGAATTCCTGAAAGGGAGATTATTTTTAAGGCTGGGATGTTCTTTCTAGGAAACCTGTTGAAGGCAGGATGAGGAGAGACTTCTGACATGAGCTGTGGAGAGAGCTGTTTGTTTTATGTGATCTACCTTCATGCAAATTACATAAGCATCTAGGAATGTCTCTGTAGTCCACTGAATCAGTGTTTTTAATATGATGGAGAAACTTTGCTTTGTCTGCTCTACGTTCAAAGTCTCTACTGTAAAACACAACATACTCTTGTCTTGATTGCATATTAAGTAACAGTAAAAGTACATGAAGTGGATAACAAGCAGCACTAGCCAAATTAATAGCAATTGGACTAATCTTGCCAGCATGTTGCAAAAGGTTTATCCTAGTGTATTCAAACACCTGACTTCGTGTTCTGAAGTTGTGCAGTTGAGCCACAAGTATGAATAACAGTGAACATAAACTTTGTAACTTGACCATGGCTATCCAGCAGTACTAATGTAGAAGTATCCCAATGCTAACTAAAAATATTAATCTTCTGAACAGCATAGTTCAGTGGTTTTCAAACTGCAGGTCTCAGCACCACTGACCAGGCCACTAAAAGTCCTGTTGACGGTGCTGCCTGGCTAAGGCAGGCTAGTTCCTACCTGTTCTGACACTGTGCTGTGCCCCAGAAGCGGCCAGCAGCAGGCCCAGCTACTAGGCAGGGGGCCACAGGGCTCTACACATTGCCCCCACCCTGAGCACCAGCTTTGCACTTCCGTTGGTCAGGAACTGGCCAATGGGAGTTGGGGGGGGGGGGGTGTGCCTGTGGGCAAGAGACATATGGAGCTGCTTGTGAACCTCGGCCTAGGAGCTGGACCTGCTGCTGGCTGCTTCCAGGGCACAGTGTGGTCTGCGGTGCCAGGACAGGCAGGAAGCATGCCTTAGCATCCCTGCTGTGCTGCTGACCAGGAGCCACCTGAGGTAAAGCCCGCACCCCAATCCCCTGACCAAGCCCTGAGCTGTCCCAAACCCAGAGCCCCTTACTGCACTCCAAACCCCCCGTTGCCTGCACCCTATTCCCCTTCCCAGCTGTGAGACACACCCACCCTCCCTCTCTCCCCCCCCCCCCCCCCAAGCCCCTCATCCCCAGCTCCATTGGGTCACGGGCATCAACAATTTTCTTCAACTGGGTCGCCAGAAAAAAGGTTTGAAAACCACTGGTATAATTTATAGGCTCTACATCCCAGTAGGCAGGGTGCTGTTACCTTGCTAAAGATATCAGACCTATGGATACTGTGACTTCCAAAGGCTGTATTTCAAAGCATGTTACATGTAGCCTACTGATGGTACTGTAGCTGCCCATTGAGACGGTAATGGGCAGAATAGGTATTCTGTTAATAGCCAAATTAGAGAGATCATGAGCTAGTGGACATGGCACAGGAATTGTAAGCATCCTGTCTTTTCTGACTTAATGTGGCCTTGAGTCACTCATCCTGTTTTCGGATCATACCACCTTGCTGCTTGGCAGCTGAAGCTTGTTTGTACATACTTTGAATATGTGATGTACTAAGTATTATCACTGCATCACTATCAGAACTCTGCTAGCTTATAAAGGCATGGGTTTAAAAACAAGTAACTTCCATACCAGATCAGACTAACCCACTAAGTCCAAAAACCTCTGTCACTTGATGCTTCAGGATATGTAACTAACTCAAGTAGAAAAGTATATAAGAATAGTATGTCCACAGGGAAAATGTCTTAATAGCGAATGCCTTTGAGCATGATGTTTTACATTTTATTCCAAGTCGTAATGTCTTTTACCCCATAAGAATACCTAATCTTTCTAGAAATCTGCCCAACTTTTCTCCTGCTTGCGACCGTGTAGCAGTTAGTTCCCTAGGCTAAAACTGCATTGAGTAAATGTTTCCTCTTTTTTAAAATGTGTTGGCTTTTTGAATTTGAATATTACTTTGAGCATAGATAATACATGACTCAGTACCATTTGCTATCTTATATGTTCTTCCACTTTTGGCTTGATTTTTATTTATTTATTTATTTATTTTTTAAAATCTCTCTCCGTGGAAGTCTTGTCATGCTTCCAGTTGTACTTGTCATCTCTAGACCCCTCTGTTCCTGATCCCCTTGAGGTAAGCAGGGGACAAAATAGTTCAGCTTCTTTTCTTGGTGTGTTCTAGGAACACCACTTACATATAGTTCAGTATCTCCTTCCATTTGTTGCTTCTTGCTATCCTTTACTTATTTGGGATGGGTGGGAAGAACAGCATGTGGCCATTGGTTAACCAAGTGTAGAGCTGTGAAATGCTTGCATATTGACATTCTTGTGACTGCTTGTGAGGGTCCTGTCTGCTATCATCTTTGCTGTACGACTCTCTGGACTAAGCCACAAGAGCAGCTGTTAGAATAGATACTATGACTTGAAGGAGCTAATTGAGTGAAGAGGGCAAACAATTGCATTGCAGAAACTGGATCTGTATTAAAGCAGCTGTCTGTCATAGATAAAAGCTGTCTTCAGTCTGGCAACCTCTTAGTGGCTGTGAGGCCAGTAAGCACACATGAGGATTCACTGGCAAATAGCTGATCTTGGCTGTTCTGTGGAGGGAAAAACCTTTGATCACTTTTCTCAGAGAACAAATAGTTTGGAAACTTGAAGTGTCATGAACAAGTGCAGAGTAGAATCTAGGGTCATCAAAGTTACGTAACTCTCTCCTTGCTGAACTTCCATTCTCTGCACTATTG
Organism: Lepidochelys olivacea; assembly: GCF_965140295.1. Taxonomy (NCBI): domain Eukaryota; kingdom Metazoa; phylum Chordata; order Testudines; family Cheloniidae; genus Lepidochelys; species Lepidochelys olivacea. Next base: position 7,928,328 of record NC_140419.1, read on the forward strand.
TACTTTGAGTGCAAAGTGGAGGCTTTGAAAAGGATGAAGAAGGCCATGGCTTGCAGCTAGACATCTTTTTAACTTATTGTGTCATTAGTGTAGGTGGTAAAACTCTGCAGTATGTAAGTTTGGCTTTGTAGGCACTTACAATACAGAAGCGCAGTTCTACACCACTTCTAGTTTTCCTGATGGCATCAAATCTGTCTGGGATCTTAGATTGCATTGTTTCTGGTGTGTGGTGATGGAGAAGCATGTAGTTTCTTGTGAGGTGCTGTAGAGTAGCTCTTTTTGTTAGAGATCAATGTAGTGGGTAAAAGCTGATGACATTTGTAATTAGCATCTGGGTTTCCAGTGGTAGTCTTAAGTCTAGCCGATACTAGAAAGAGTTTACCCATAGATGCAGTTTATAGCAGCAAAAGTGCTTTTGCCAGTATATCATCTTTATACCTGTTTCTGAGCAAATAAGCTAGGCCAGCAAACACTCTTACTCCAGTATAATTGCCTCTACACAGAGGTTTTTGGCCGTATAAAAAGTTGCATTCCTCTTCAATATACGTTTTGGTGGTATAGTATCTGTATAGACCTAGTGTTAATCCAGTCTTGGCTTAGTGGTATCCAAGATGCCATGACTTGGAGCAGTCATGGAATAAGAGGGAAGGTCTTCTCGTAGATCAGTAACTCGTTAAAAGTCTAGAAGCAAAGAGTAGGAATAAATGGTCGGTTTTCACAATGGAGAGAGGTAAATAGCTGAGACCCCCAGGGATCTGTACTGGGACTAGTGCTATTCAACATGTTTATAAATGATCTGGAAAAAGAGGTAAACAATGAAGTGGCAAAATTTGCAGATAACTATTCTGAGTGATTTAGTATTAAGTCCAAAGCAGAGTGCGAAGAGTTACAAAGGGATCTCACAAAACTGGGTTACTGGGCAATAAAATAGCAAATTAATGCACATGGGAAAAAATAGTCCCAACTATCCTTACAAAATGATGGGGGTCTAAATTAGCTGTTACCACTGAAGATTGAGATCTTGGACTCATTGCAGATAGTTCTCTGAAAACATCCACTCAATCTACAGCAGCTGTCAAAAAAGCTAACTGTTAGGAACCATTCGGAAAGGGATATATAAAAAGACCGTAAATATCATAATGCCACATTATAAATCTGTGGTACACCCACATCTCAAATACTGTGTGCAGTCTTGGTTGACCGTCTCAAAAAATATATTAGAATTGGAAAAGGTACAGAGAAGAGCAACAAAAATGATTAGGGTTATGGAACAGCTTCCATATGATATGTTAAAAAGACTGGGGCTGTTCAACTTGGAAAAGAGATGACTATGGGGAGGGACATGATAAAGATCTCTAAAATAATGAATGGTGTGGAGAAAGTGAATAAGAGGATTATTTATCCTTTCATGTAACACAAGAACAAATTAAATTGATAGACAGCAGGTTTAATACAAATAAAAGGAAGTACTTCACACAATGCAAAGTCAACCTGTGGAATTCATTGTGGGGGGATGCTGTGAAAGCCAAAACTGTAACGGGGTTCAGAAAAGAACTAAAGTTCATGAAGGATAGCCATTGATGGACCTATTAGTCAAAATGGTCAGGATGTAACCTCATGTTCTGGGTGTCCCTGAGCCTCTTACTGCCAGATGTTGGGACTGGATGGCTGGGGATGGATCACTGGATAATTGCCCTGCTCTGTTCCTTCTCTTTGAAGTGTCTGGCATTGACCACTGTTGGAAGACAGGATACTGGACTAGATTGGGCATACTGGGTTAGATCAATGGTGTTTCTTATGAAGCTTTAGTAATGTTGTCTTTGCATTTTCGGACACTTCATTAGGTTGTGAATTGGTTTACTAATGTGATTGAAGAGCCATAGGTATGGGTCATTGGATTTCTGTACCTATTCAGTGTACTTAGTCAACATACTATTATAATGCTCAGAATGCACTTTAGGTTTAGTCCAGACATAGGAAAACAGACCATTCCTTATAAAACAGCACAGTGTAATGCAGTACTTATACTGCTGTGTGGCAGTGGGCTTTTCTGCAGTAAACCATTACAAGTCAATTCAGAGTCACATTTTCCTTATCTGTGGACTCTGCCTGAAATGAGAGAGATCTGAGTCAAGATGAACAAACTCTAATAAAATAATTGCTTTGAGACTCCATGAATACAATGAAATACTTTTCCTCTCTAGAAATACTAGATATTATATTGGGCTCAGCACTTGCCTGTAGCTTCAGGCAGGCATGGGCCCTGAATTCTGCTGAAGTGGAGGGATATGAGTATCTCTACTGGGAGGTGTCTAAGGGCTTGTCTACACTGGCACTTTGCAGCGCTCAGGGATGTGTTTTTCACATCCCTGAGCGAGAAAGTTACAGCGCTGTAAAGTGCCAGTGTAGACAGTGAACCAGCTCTGGGAGCTACTCCCCTTTTTACACTGCTGGGGAGCTCTCTCCCAGTGCTGGAGCCGCGACTACACAGCTACGGCAGCGCTTTAACGTTGGTAGTGAACACATACCCTTAGTGTAACTGCTATTAAGCTAAATTCCTGTGCTGACTTAAACTTTTAAAAATAAAAAATAAAAAAATCAGTAGTACATTGTAACATTGATTTGACATGTAACTGTATCCCAAAACAGTCACAGTGGGCATACAGCCTCTGGCAGTTCCGGAAGTTGGGACTCTTGGCACCTTTGATGGTATAGGAGCTGGGTTTTGTTTGTGGCATCTAGGAGGCTGTTGATCTTAGTTCAAGAATTAAAGCCAATCAGTATAGATGTATAGAAAACATATCTTGCTGAAATAACTTCATCTTTTCTTATAAAACTAATAGTGTGATGTAATACTTAGAATTCTATAAGGTGCTTTAACTTGGTACCACACATTTTGATTTTAAAAAAACAACCACCCTAGAATATAAAATTAACATGACAGATTAAATGTCATAAAAGCTGGATCATAGAGCTCAAAATATAACTGTGAAGAGGGAATCATCAAGTAGGTGGTTGGTTTGTATTTTTATTGGGGTGGGCCCTTTAGGGATCGGGTTTTGGTCTTGTACTATTTAATGTTTTTACCAATGACCTGGAAGAAAACACACAAATATCACTGATAAAGGTGACAGAATGATACAGTAATACACAGTGATCTGGATCACTTTGTAAGCAGTATGCAAACAATGTATTTTAACAGGCTAAACATAAATCTTTAGGAATAAAGAATGTAGGCCATACTTACAGGATGGGGACTCTATCCTGGCAAACAGTGACTGTGGGGGAGAAAACTTGGCTGTGGTGGATGAACAGCTAACCACGAGCTACAAAAGGGCTCATGCAATCCTCCCCTGCATAAATGGGAATCAAGTAGGAGTAGATTTTTACCTAAGTATTTGGTATTGGTGTGACAGCTGCTGGAATATTGTGTCTAATATTCAATTCTGGTGTCAACAATGCAAGAAGGATGTTGATAAATTGGAGAGGTGTCCGTGAAGAACCATGAGAATAATTCAAGGATTAGAAAACATGATTTATAGTGATAGATTGAGCTCCTTGAATCTATTTATCTTAACAAAGAAGGTTAAGGGGTGACTTTGATCAGTCAAGTACTTACATGGGGAACAAATATTTTCAGCATAGCAGGGAAAGATACAACACGATCCACTGGCTGGAAATCAATGCTAGGCAAATTTAGACTCCAAGGTATAAATTTTTAACAGTCAGAGTAATTAATCACTGGAACAACTTACAAGGATCGTGTTGGATTCTCCATCAATGCAATTTTTAAAACAAGACTGGATTTTATTTTATTTTATTTTTATTTTTTTAAGAGATGCTTTTGGGTGGGAAATTTTATGGCCTGTTTACACAGGAAGTCAAACCAGATGATCACAGTGGTCCCTTCTGGACTTGGAATCTATGAATTATTAAGTTGAGGTGGGGGGGAGGGAATTTCTAACTCTCCCTTTAAGAAGCTGCAGAAATCACTCTAAATTTGAGTGAAAAGGAGGGGGTGTGGCACTCCTCTTCATTCCAGCAACCATGGTTAGCAATTTGCTACCTTGCTATGCCTTATAACTAGCTTGCTCTGGCTAAATTGATCAGCAGTAAATTAGCCAGTGTTGGTCAAGGTTTCATCAGACTTCAGAATAAATATTCTTTCATTACACTTAAGGGTAAACACCTAGTTGAGACAAATGCTGCAATATATCCTTCTCAGGCCTACACATGTCTACACTATCTCAGCACTGCTACCCTGCTGCAGCCGCTGTAGTGTAGACGCTTCGTACATCAATGGAAGGGATTTTTCCATTGATATAGTTAATCCATTTGTGAGGTGGTAGCTAGGTCTACAGAAGTCTTCTATTAACCTAGCCACACCTACAGTTAGGTTGACCTAATTACAGCACTCAGGGAACAATGTTTCACAGCCCTGAATGACCTCTCTAGAGTGTTCTAATTTAAGTGTAGATCAGGTCTGAGTTATTGTTTCAGGCTGTGGCTGTTTCTGCAAATGGACAGATACTGCTGCCTTACACTTGGTGGTCACACTTCTGAGGTTCCTTTGAAACCCTTGGGCAACACTTTCTTATTTAAAAAGAACAGCTTAAATTGTCAACTCAAGCTATTTAGCTTGAATACCCACAGTTTATGCAGTTACTACATCTGGAGCTTCAAGCATAATATGATTGTAAGAGGCAAAATCCTCAGAGCTTCACCAAAATTTCATGCAATACCAAGTAGTATCATAAAGCTCCTTGCTGCTGATGTGAACCGTACAGGTCATTCTGAGCCATTAATACCTTAACTAGGAAGTTCATCTCTTAGGCTTAGCTTACTCAAGTTACAAAATGTGCACCCATAAGTAAACTTCAGAATGAATAAACTCTATAGTTGGCTATCACTGCACTGGGGGTCAGGGAGAAGTTCTGCTTGGGGTAAAAATCATGAGTAAGTAAAGTAGTCTGGAAGTTCCCAGATAAAACACGTTTTTTTAACCACCTCAAACTTTTTAGATCTCAGGATGTAAGAATCCTGTCCCAATGCCCTTTTGAACTTTGTAGAACAGCAGTTCAAGATTGCTTATTGCCGTGGCACTGCCAGCAAGGGCATACGCACAGGTCCAGAGTGACTGAGCCACAAAGCTTGTGGTTTCAGGGTGACAGATCAGTGTTCGCTTTCCTGAATAATTGGGGCTTCGCTCATAGCCTGGTAAACTGACAAGTTGAGAAGCCACATCAGTGCTTGTGTAAAGTTTCCACCTGGCTCTAATTGGTAGAATCTTGAAGGTGATAGTGTATTCAAGCCTATAACCTCATGTAGGGATTTAGAACCTTAATACAAACCTGTCAGAACTCTCATTCTCACCTTTTACAGTGATTCTGACTCTACATACATAGGTCATTTGTGCTAATCTCCTAGCTGATAGAATTTAGTGCTGTGAAAAGTCTAATGCTGTACAATTACACCACTTATTGCCATACAAAAAGCCTAATGCTCCCTCTGTCTTCTCAGGTCTTATGCAATATGGAAAGAGAAGACTAAGGTTCCATCATGATCGGAGGCTTGTTCATTTATAATCACAAAGGAGAGGTTCTAATCTCTCGAGTCTACCGTGATGACATCGGGTAAGTAACTTGACTCCAACTTAAAGCTTCTGCACCCTAGTCCCACTCACTGTGCAGACAACATTCCATAGCTGCTTCCTCTGCATTAGCTGTGTATGCATGTGAGACTAGTTCATAACTACGTTAACTTAACTAGCAGGATTTTTTGACGTACTCTAGATCTGTTTCTGAATATTGGTGTCCTTCAGGTGATGGTAAAAAGTGCCCTGCTAGTTAGGCTGGGCTTCTCAGCTAAAAACCTCTGTAAGGAGATGCTTCCTAACTTACAGTGAAGCTGGTAGATTTGCAGTTAAAGCAGGAGTGGTAAAATGGCATTTGAGTGTATACCACATACCAGGCCTAGGGGACACATGCTAGTCTTCCCCATGAGCATGGGGAGAAAGAGGGTATGTTTCCATACTTGGATATGGCCGCATTGCCCACAAAGCCATTGGGCAAAGTTTGCCTAGGTCCCAGGAGCTGAAGGTTACATCTGACTTGTATAAAAGAGGTAGTCTACAGCCGTGGTTCTCAACCAGGGATACGCATACCCCTGGGGGTACGCAGAGGTCTTCCAGGAGTACATCAACTCATCTAGATATTTACCTAGTTTTACAACAGGCTGCATAAAAAGCATTAGTGAAGTCAGTACAAACAAAAATTTCATGCAGACAAAATGAGAAAGTAAGCAATTTTTCAGTAACAGTGTGCTGTGACACTTTTTATATTTTTGTCTGATTTTGTAAGCAAATAGTCTAAGTGAGGTGAAACCTGGGGCACTCGAGACAAATCAGACTCCTGAAAGGGGTACATAGGTCGGGTAAGATTGAGAACCACTGGTCTACAGAGCCCAGCATGCAATTCATTCTTACTGCTTGGATCAAGCCTCTGATATCCACTAGGGGCTGCCTAAATTCAGCTGCCATTGTCTTTATGGTAGCCAGAATAGATTTAAAACTTACTTTACCTGCAGGAGGAATAGCTCAGTGGTTTGAGCATTGGCCTGCTAAACCCAGGGTTGTGAGTTCAATCCCTGAGGGGGCCATTTAGGGATCTGGGGCAAAAATTGGGGTTTGGTCCTGCTTTTGAGCAGGGCGTGGGACTAGACGACCTCCTGAGGTCCCTTCCAATCCCTGATGATGGGTCACTGACCTCTGTATTTATCAAGTCAAGAATCCAAAGATCTAGCCGTGCTTAACAGGAATAATGTGTATGCTAGTGCCTCCTAAGATGGAAACCAGACAGAAGCATCCCAGTGAAGTTAGCAGTCCAACTCTCAAGTGCAGCTTTTTCCTTTTAAAAAAAAAAGTTATGCAAGGCCCTTTTTGTATAGTGAAACTCTTGCCTCTAGTGGATTCTAGCTAATGTCCAGTATCAACAGATTGGAATCACATAATCAAATCAAAAAGAAAAGGAGTACTTGTGGCACCTTAGAGACTAACCAATTTATTTGAGCATAAGCTTTCATGAGCTACAGCTCACTTCATCTGATGCGTACAGCCCTCTGAACCTTGTGTGATCTGCTGGGTATTGACACGCACGCCTACACTAATGCAGAATGTGTAATGGAGAAACAAGTATGCAAATATCCACATGTAAAGTCTCACAAGAATTCAGTTAAGGGTATGAATTCTGCAACCTTGTAGAGCTAAAAGTTGATTCTAATGCCTCTCAAAATGGCACCACTTAAGGATGCTTTATCTGAATAGCATCCATTGAAACACTGGCCAGCAAAAGGCTGTAGCTGGGCCAAATAATTTGCAATTCCCCTTGTTTTGCACCGCCAGCATGTCCGTATTTCAGAGCCTAACGTGCAGTGAGGCATCTGACCTTTTTTGCATGGAAAGTCACCCTTGTGACTGGAAAAAGCTCCTGGCAGAACAGAAGGTAGCAGTACTGGAGCCTTGGCCTTTGCTCTCAGTCCTGTACTTCATTCAGCAGTTTGCACCTTCTTTGGGCTCAGGACCCATTTGTAAACCGTGATGGCCTGTCATGACCTAGTAAATGGCTTTAGTGTGCAAAAAAACCCCAAAAAACTGGCTTAAATGTTACCCATGATATATATTAATAAGTACACACAGTGTATTTATTTAGCATTGTAACAGCAGCTCCAGTAGCTCCTGTCCCCACTCTGGGCGTTGTGATCTCTGGGGTTGCAGCACTGCTCAGGTTTGCCTGGTACCCTGCACTGGCTGGGCTAAACTTGTGAGTGGCGTTGTGATCTGGTACTTGGGGTTGGAGAACCACTTAGTCATATTTGGCTCTTAGCTCTCATGGAGGAGCTGGGCCAAACCTGAACAGCACCCCATGCACCCGGTTGCAACTCCTGGAACAAGGAGTGGAGCCCAGCCAGCTCTGTGGGACCAGAGCTGCCACTGAAGGATAAGCACAGGGTGGGCTCACTCTGCAGCTCTCTGCTTGTCCCTTTGACGCATTCATCATGACCCCTGGGTTGAGAAACATGACCTATGCCTTGCTAAGCAAATTGACTAGCCAGCCTGGGCCCATTTAACCTCATTTTACTGAAGGGGAACTCCTACCTCTGCATGGCTGTGGAGATCAGAATACTGTATCTGGATTTTGCTTTCAGTAACTTTCCTCCTCTTAGAAATAAGGGAATTGAGGCCCATGTTAAATGACTTGTCTGGAAGGAACTATAAAAGTAGGTCTCTAAAATTACTACAGCTGCTTGGTGAGGATACATGGTTGGTGAGGAGATTATAAAGTGGGTTGGCCTGGCCTGGGCCTGTACATATGCTCAAACTCCTAATGTGGCTGAGTGAAGTGGGTACTTATGCCTTCAGCACCCCTTTCCAAGGACAGAGCATAAACTTTGGTGAAAGAAGCTTTCTGGAGTGAAGCGTTTCTCACAATTTGCAGCTCTGCAAAACTGCTTCACTTTCACTTCTCTTGTAGCCTCTAAAACTGGTAAAGATCAATTAATCTTCCGGCAGGAACTTCACCTGGCTCTTAAAGTGCCCAAAGAATTATTGGGGGTTTCTTCTGTCAGTGTGGTGGAACCTGGTACAGAGTTGGCTAATGGCCCACATATGCTGTTTTTATAAATAGCTGTAACTTGGTAGGGAGTGTCCTGTGCATGCTAAAAACTTGTGATGGAAGTGAGCAATTAAATTAGGGTTTTCTGCTGTACTGAGCAAGTGTAGTGAGCAAGGAGAGCTTGATGCTAATGTCCAAACCAGGAAATAGCAAAGCCATGTCTGCTTCAAGCTGTTGCTGGCCCGTCTCTGCCCTTTAGCACATCATTAGAGTCCAAAGAGAATGGAATACTATCCAGCTTCTAAGTATTCAAAAGGAAATAAAAAATACTGTTGTCCAGTGTCCTAAGTGGAATCTGGGTATGAAATGCTCCAGGCTTTTTGCTAAAACATTGCTGGATCAACTCAGTATCCTAAATGGCTGTATTGTGACTCCTGGAGCCTGTGGGCTCTTGTTTCCAAACTATCTTAGCTGAACAGTGATGTAAATGCAAAAGTCAACATGAATGTCATGCACAGAGGGGAGGTATGCATGCCACAAACAATCACTGCTGATGCCCTTGTTGGTTGGTAGCTCATGACCTGAATTTCGTCTTTCGGTGCCAGAGTTGAGACCCACTGACCGGATGCCCGTTTGGAGGGAGAGGAGTGAGACTGGATGGGGGTGGGATTGGGAAGACTTGCGCTGCTGCTTATGCTTTATGTGAACTCTGAGAAATTAAGGCTTCTGACTCCTTGGCTCTTGTTTGGCCCCTTCACTCCTGCCAAACTCTGTGGAAACTTGAAACCTACACACTGGGGGAGAAACTCAAAGCCATGGGTCTACAGTAGCTAGAACTCTTTCCCCTTGTGCATATGTAAAATCTTAAACTGCATATGGTAACTTGGTGTCCAGTGAGCAGAGTAGCAGTTAAGTAACCATTGCTTTGAATTTCCTGGCACTTCTGTATAGCACTCAAACTTGAGATTTGTTTGCTTGCAACTTCTCTCTAAAAGAATGGCTTGAAATAAATGCATGTAGAGCATCTGCCAGTGCCATTTAACTAGATGCATGCATAAATGGTCTTGTTACCTTTCTTAAACTCCATATTGAAACAAAAGCACAGTGCATTTAATTCGAGATTACATGGAAGGGTTCACTGTAACCTTCAAGTGCAGTTTTTATTTGTATGGTTAACTCCTGAAGTAATCCTATCTGCATTTAAACATGCAGATCTCCATATAGCCACCTGGTAGGAATGTGCCATTAAATGACAAATTGCATGTATCCTCTAATTCTTGAGCATTTGATTTCAAACCAGACTCTCTTAATATTGATCTTGTGCTTTGATTATCACACACTCGGTCTTAGTTGTGCCAAGATGATGATGGTAAAGTGCAGCATCTGAATCTTCTGGAAGTGCCATCTCTCCTTCGTGCTCTGATTGTGCCTGCCTTTCTATAATTCCCTACGGTTGGACCAAGCCTCAGATGCTTCAGTCAAAACAGCCTTTTAGGAGAGAATGGTGCCTCAGTCCGATCAGTAATATCATGCCTGATGTCTGCTGGTAGGAGAAATCTAAACTCTAAGCAGGCTTCTCCATTAGATGCAGCCTCACACTTTGAGGCTTCTTCATTCTTGGTGTCTGCTATTTTATTTGTAATAAACTGCACATAAGAGTGCAAATTGGGTAATACTGATAGCAACTTGGGTATGGCTCTTGACTAAACGCCCAATTAGAGCTGCAACTAAACAGCACAGAAATCTGTTGGCACAGACGGCTGCTGAGTGACCACTGCATGTTAAGTTTCTGTCTGCAATTGCTTCACTGCTGTCACAGCTTCTGACTTTCCATGAAGTACCTCCTTCGCCTCTTGTGCCTGGAAATGGGGAGGGGGTGCTATTTGGTCTCTCCTTATCTCTTTGGATTCATTGTGCCTTGTGTGTGTTTCTAACCCTTTCTCTTGTTGCTGTCACTCCTCCTTTCTTCGCTGGCGCCATTTCTGTCCATCCCATCTCATTGGCTGCTGTAGCAATAGGTAAGAGACGCGTGGCAGGCCATGACTGGCCCAACAAAGTGGGGAATTGATGTGCTAAAAGTTTCATTCATTTGAGGCTTCCTCTCTCTTGGCCAGTCCATGACTCTTGGGGCTAGTATTAGTGTTAGTGGGGGGAAGATTTAGCTCAGTCCTGGAGCATTATCATTCATTGCAGGGTTTATTGGGTAACACTTAAGTATTACTGAGGAACTTAAACTCTTCGGGATGAGAGGTAATTTTTATTAACTTGTCTCCCTCTTGAAGACAGAAACTAAACTAGTATTCTTCAAGGTTCTTGGGTAGTAACAATGTATGTTATCAAGTGTAAGTGACAAAGATTGAAGGGGCTGGAACTTAACCCATTTTGAGGATGAGTATTTACTATCCAACTCACTAATATTAACTATACCCAGTATCTTGACTACCAAAATGCAAAGGCATCAGAATTGCAGTAGGCAGTTCAATACCTAACAGCCTATTAGAAATAGCGTTTATCTTCTAGATCAGCAGTTCTCAAACTTTACCAACCTGAGGACCCACACTTTGATTTAAAATTTTTCCTGGACCCCCAAGCCTCCTGCTTCACTCCACCCCTCTTTCCCACCTCTTTCCTTCTCCTTCCTCCCAGCGCCTCCTGCATGCTGTTGAACTTGGAAGGAGGGGGAGGAGTTGATCAGCGGGGCCAGTGGCTCTGGACATGACTTGTGGACCCCCTGGAGTACCTTCATGGACCCCCGGGGTCTACAAACCAGTTTGAGAAACCCTGTTCTATATCATAGGGTCAGTCCCAGAGCAGAGGTATTGAAGGACTATTGTATGGCTCCTAGCTCATTCCTTGGTGTACAGACACTAGTTCTCAGGCTTGCATCAAGAAAAGAGTGTAAAAAGCCTCCTGACTCCCTGGATTCCTAGTCTTAATGGACTTTCAGCTTAATTATGGGAGTACAGTCTGGTAACTATGCAGTGGCCAGGATGCCAAAACCTTCCTGCTACATAATGCAGAAGGTTGAAGAGCTAGCCTCTGGAGTTTGTTCTAGGTTTAAATTCCACATCTCTCAAAAGTAAAGGCATTTGTACAGTAAGGACTTGGTCTAGTGCACATAAATTGTCAACTGTGTAGTGGGTTTTAAGACAAAGGACCAGAATGGTAGTGCATCATGTTGAGATTAAGGCAGAGCTACATAGGGAAGCTTGCACAGTACCTGCCTGCACTACGCAACTACACTAGTGCATTTCCATTAGCTTGTTGCACCACTGGAATTCTAAAAACTATCAGTCAAACCACTCTGCTGTTCTATAGTTGAAGTATAAGGACTAGCAGTGTAGACTGGAAACAAGTAAAATATGCTCTAAATTCTACATTTCACTTACTGGTTTGAGCTTCCTCATTTATGCTTGCTGTGTTCAGAGATTAAGCACATCTGGGAACAATCCCATTCCTGACATGGCCTGCCTCCGTATATCAGGCAAGTGAATCTAGTAGGATTTGATGGATTTTCACAATGGCATGTGATATGACAGCAGTTCCTTTCATGCAGAAGGGGTTGCAATCAACCTAAACATCAAGCAAGTTGTGGGGGGCAGCAGGTGTAGAAGCCAGGCTGCTGTGAAGCTTTAAGGAGTGGAGAATAGGAAGTAACAGGCTGTATATTTAGTCAGAATTGGGTTTCTCTCTACCTAGGCCACAGCCTGCTATGCCTTTTGGCCTCTGACAGTGCTAGCCAATGAGGGAGCACTAGCAAGGTGAATTGAGAGGAAGCCTCTTATTAGGCCAGTTGAGAAACTTCCATCTGGAGGCAGATAAGAATTGGTGTTGAGCTGTAGTCCAAAGCTTCTTAGAGGTGCAGTAGGTTCTCTTTCCTCATCCCCCTCACATAGTATATTGCAGGATTTAACATGTTAACTCTGTTCCTGAACTCTGTTAGACCCCATTAGCTATAATGTCCCAAACACCCTTCCTGATAAGGGCCAGGCAAATGTAGCTGTAGCTTAACAAATGTAGTCCTTAAGCAGCTTGGCTACAGTTTCTGACCAATCTGCAGAGTGCATGTGGAGTTTAATTCTGTTTTTCCGCCTCTTGTGACAACCCTCTAGGCGGAATGCAGTGGATGCCTTCCGTGTCAATGTCATCCACGCACGGCAGCAGGTGCGTTCGCCTGTCACCAACATTGCCCGCACCAGTTTCTTCCATGTCAAGCGTTCCAACATCTGGCTGGCTGCAGTCACCAAGCAGAATGTCAATGCTGCCATGGTCTTTGAATTCCTCTACAAGATGTGCGACGTGATGACTGCCTATTTCGGGAAGATCAGCGAGGAAAACATCAAGAACAATTTTGTGCTGATCTATGAGCTGCTAGATGGTGAGTTACCAGTTAGTTGCCAGGATCCAGTCAGCCATAGCTTACCCCCATCCCAGCGTTGGCTTTGAGTAGCTTCGTGTAGTTTGTATGGGGCAGGGCCATATAGCTTCTAGCTCTGCTTTAAAGTTCCCCTGCATTCTGCTTTCCGGTGTTATCAAGTGTAGGATGATGGAGCTTCCCCATTCTCAAACGCTTAAGCTTGTTAGCTGCTTCTCACTTCAGTAGTGAGATTACCTGTGCTATGGTGGTGATGAGGATGGCATAAACATGTTGAGAAAGTGAAGCAAATCACTGCTTCAGCAACCATCATTGAATCTAATCAAGCTGGCATCCATGCCATGTGCTATTCCTGTCCATGCCATGTGCCCTGTTCCTTACTTGGTGTTCGAGCAAGTCTGGGGAGCTAACACCTCAGCCCTCTCTTCCCACTGAGGTGAGAGTGCAGTTCAGAGCTGCTTCCAATGGCATATTATTGTAGTCTCTTCTATCTGGATGCTCACTGAAACTTTTTTGATGCTCAGTGTATTTTTAAAAAAAATACAAAACTGCTTGGGTCTGTGGAGGCTAAAGGTCTGCACTTGGGCTGATTCTGGGTCCTCATCTTGCCTAATGCCAATACAAATAAAATTATTTCTAATGCCATGACTCTAGATAGCCAGTGTCAGCTGTTTCCTAAAACTGAGCTCCATCTTCCTCCAGACTTGAAATCAAAAGAATAAAACAAGTGTGGGTGTACTAGGATTCAGAGCCTGTCCAAAGGTCACAGTTAGTGCTTGATAAACTCTCTACAGGTTCCTCTTGATGGGGGTGGAGGAGAAGCTGCAGAGCTGTAATTTATTCATTTCTCTTACATGGCAGGCTCTGCCTTTGGTGCTCAAAGCCTGCTCTCTCCTAGCAGAGTGGTAACAGTTCCTGCATGTGCAGTGTCATGCTATATTCACATTACAGGTTTGCCATCCCCGCTGGATTTTGTGTAGGTGGCCCGCTCTCCCCTGGAGGGGCAAAGTGCACTTCTTTCTCTGTAGCTAACAGCTGTTTCTCTCCCCTGCTGGCTCACCCTGCGGTGTCACTACTCTGCTGTTATTTTTTTAGGTTTTGATTTTTATTACATCTTCATGCGAAAATCAAAACCTAAAGAAAATGCTGCAAAGATAGATTATTCTGCTGTTGGATAGACCCTCTTCACTGTCCCTTGGATGTCTCTGGATAGACCCTCTTCAGTGTCCCCTGGATGTCTGTCTTGTCTTGCTAGTATTTAGACCCTGAAGTACAGTGCCGTGAGAGCTAGTGAGCTCCTCACTTCCAGATGGACAAACCCTCCCTTGCCCCCAAACTGGCTTGAAAATTCAATTTCCCCCAGACAGTCGCTGCCGTTAGTCCAGCAGGGCTGTGTCTGCTGCAGAGGAGCATTCTGATGCAAGTCTTGGGCTGGTCGTGTCTGCCCTGCTTCAGAGGCTCCAGGCTCTGTGGAGCGGGGTGGGCATCCATGCCCCAGTCCTTTCTCCCTCTAGGAATGTTTACCGGTGGGGACTGCTTGCGTTGGAAGTGACTTACACCCTGCAGCTCTCTTGTCTTGTGAGTTCTTTGAGCTGATTATTCTTTACCCTTCTGTAGAAATCCTGGACTTTGGCTATCCTCAGAACTCTGAGACAGGGGCTCTGAAAACCTTCATCACTCAACAAGGCATCAAGAGCCAGGTAATGAAAGGGATTTGGGATATAGTAGCACTGTCCTGTCCCTGTTCTATCTTGGTATAAAAATCTGTTCAAGGAAGTGTAGGGGTCTCAGCCTCTTGGGGGAGGGATCTATCTAAAGTACACAAACTTTGACCATGGGATCTGAGCTGGTCATGGTATAGGAAGCTGGATAGATTGAGCATAGCGGAGAACCTGAGCAGTGTTTCACTCTGTGCTTACGATGTACTTGCTCCATCTCCTTGTTTCTCTCCCACAAGGGTGGGGACTGAGCTGGGGCAGCTCTTATCACTCCTTTACTTGCAAATGTTCAATAGTTTGATTTCATTGAACTGACTGACAATGAGGCTGACAGGTGGAGATAAACATCCTAAGTCCTAGTAAGTCCTAGTCATAGCCCAATTAGGGAGAGAACTTGTTCATATCCCTCTGCTAGAGCAGGATGGCTCCGACTCCTGCTCCAATCTACTCTCCAGTTCTCAGTGTCTCAAGCCATGGGGCTCTCACCTTCACCTGGGTGACCTTTTTTGCAACCTGATGAGTCTTGCTGTTAATCTCCCTTATTCTTAGTTACATGGCCTTGCCCTCACAGATTTAGATGCTGCTTTGTTTAGCTTTTGTACAATGGTAGCACCTAAAAAGTCCCAAATGAAGCGTGCTAGGTAGTGTACAGACACCAGGCAGTGTCTGCCCCAAAGAGCTTAAATCTAGATAGGAAAGAAAAAGTGTGAACACTTGATAGAAGATCCTCCATGTGCCTGAAAAGGAGGGCTGGGTGTTAAAGGAGGGAAGCTTAATCCCCATGAAGGAGGGTGTATTCCCTTGCCGTTCAGTGCTTTTTGGACTGTACAGCCTGAAGTAGAACTAAGAATTGGGCTTGTTTGAACTCATTGGGAAGGCATTGCTTGTGAGATCTTACTGATGCACTCAACTCCACAGAGATGGTCATGAAATCCACCTGCTATGGAGTAGGAGTTGGCCATGAGGCAGAAGGGCCAAGTGGGGTGAGAATTCTGCAGTTGCAGTTCACGTTGGACCCTGTGGAATTGCTGGAGGCACAGCAGTCATTCAGCTTTGGTTCCGAATGGCCATGCCCATAGCAGGCCAACTATACACTCCATCCAGTTTTGGCAAAAGCCATGCAATTCAGAGTGGAGAATATCACTTCTCCTCACCTGCTCTGCATAGGCAGAGTTGGAAGAAGGGAAGGGACTCAAGTCCTAAACCTGCATTAGTGAGCAGTCTGAATCTTGTTAATCTGAGTTTATCCAGGGCTGCAGTCCAACTACCTTCATCTGCACTAACTTTCCCAGTAACTGCTTTTTTTAAACCAGAAATCCCAGCAGTGGCCTCGCCCTTGGCCAGCCCAGAGCCCCACTCACATTCCGTCTTGCACAAACTGCTGACTTGTACTCCAGCAGGAAGTGTCAGGCCAGATGTGAAGTCTCTGGAAAGGCTGCTCTTCCAGGCTTCCTCACTCCCTCCTGATCACTCCAGCCTGCTGCAATCTGACATGCCAGGCAGTCAGTGCCCAATCTGGCTGAGTCAGCTCCAGTGCCTAGGAAGACTTAAAACTAACCATCTCCGTCACTTCCTTCCTTGATATTTTTTTTTTTTAAACACTGCTCTTCATTCTGTTTTTAGCAAATCTTCATGCTGGTAGGCAATAAGCTGCCACATACAGCTCAGGCTCCATCACCATCATACATAGCTCATTCAACAGCTGGCCAAAGAGCCAGATGTGCTGTTATCCCTGTAAGAGTAGTTTTAGACTACAGGTCCTAGCAATGGTCCATCTTGAACCAAATAATTCTGCTTTGCATGCTGGGATTCTGTCAATGGGCTTCACCCACCTATTAAAAACAAGAGCAGATTTGGTCTGCAGCTGGCCTTGTACCTACAAGGCCCTCAGATTGTTCTGCTTGAGAGTCCTACCATATTTCCAGGACTTCATCGTGCACTCTGCATCTCTATCGAAGAACGCAAATTTTGCTTGGAATCCAGACTTCTGTGTCCAAGGACTTTAACTGCTTGTAACCGTTGAGACTAAACCTGCAAAAGCACGTACATGGGGCAACGCTAGGTGGCTTGCCTGCCCTGTTTGTGACAAAGACATTTTTAGGCCTCAATCCAGCTGTAGTATGTAAAAGGCTACTCTACACAAAGCATCCTTCAGTTCCAAATAGTCTGACTTATGACACTTTCCAAATAGGTTTGAACTCTGCTTCCTTTGACCAGGGTGCCCTATGCGGCCTGAGCACCTCCTCTTCTTCCCCCACCAGCCCCACAGAGGATCTCTGCTGCGCTCAAGGCCTGCGGGGCTGGGGAGGCAGGAGCTGTGGGAGGCTGCTTTGGGGGAGGAGGCTTGGGTGTCATCCCCCCTGCTTCCCCTCCTCCTCCTCCCCCCCTCCCAGCACTCACCAGTAGCAGGAAGTGGAGTGATCTGGCCCCAGCCCACTCTGCTTCTCCCCAGCCTTGTTGCTCAGGGGCGGGGGAAGGACCACCCACTGCAGTGACTGGGAGGTGGCGGAGTGGGCTGGGGCTGGGTTGCTCTGCTTCCCGTCACTGCTGGTGAGTGTGGGGTCACTGGGGGAAGAGGTGGAATAGGGGTGGGCAGAGGGAAAAAGGCAGGGCGGAGGGAGTTGTCCCAGGTCCCACACCCCGCTAGGAATGTCCTTTCCCCTTGCAGTGGGCACAGCCCGCCTGGGGCTGGCCGGGGGATAGGGCTGGCCACCGGAGCTGGTGCTGCCTCAGACATCATGAATTTTGGGGCCATTTGGTGCCCCAAATTTCATGGTGCCCTACACAGCTGTGTATTCTGCCTATGCCTAGAGATGGCCCTGCCTTTGACACATTGACCCCTTACCACATCCATAGGAAGGTCTTGTACTGTCCAAAATGCACATTGCCTTCTTGGAAGGGCTGGTAACAACTGGACACAAATGTATCCTGGAAATGGTGGTTCTGACCAGCTATTGCTTTATAGCTTCTCAAAGCAGCTCCCAGAGGGTGCTGGAAAGGGTGTCATGTCTCTCTGAAGCTCATGACAGACATTAGTGTGTCCCTTCCGGTCAATACTGTGTACCCACATAAGGGGTAGTCTGTCTTCTAGGGATACCCGGCACTAGAACAGGGTACAGATTGCATCGATCTCCCTTGGAAGAAGCTTGCTCTGTAGCTTGGCTCATCCTCCCTTTCATGAAAAACTAAACGCTCAGCTTTTGAAATCTTTTCATAATGGCCCTGCTTCTGGGCAGAAAAAGGGAGGCCAGTTTGCCATCTCTACACCCCCTATTATAAATAGGAACTAATTCTAGGAAAAAATCACACACCACATTCCAAAAAGTGTGCCCTATTTGAACTTTCTACTGCAATTCCAATCCATCAGCATCTCCCTTACTTCTCACTTATTAGCAAAGTTCTGGACTTTCTGCAGCTATAGGAATTCTATAGCTACAAAATGTCTGGTAATCCCCACTCTGAATTGGAAGTCTCTCTGCATTCCAGGGCGCGTGCTGATTAGCACTCCACATGCGTCCCCCAGGAGATGACATGCTGGGCCTGTCTCAGTAGCTGTGTGTTCAAAACAGAATCCTGCAACACCATAATATTCCAAGGATTTAGTGAATACAATAGCTGTGGGGCTGCCTCAGCAGAGCCAAATACCCTTGAACAGTTGAGGTTGACCACCTCTCCAGCTCCATTCAGTAGAAGTGGTTAGACTTGCCCCATCTGGCTGCTGGACAAAAACAGCCCAACAGAGTGGCTTGAGCAGGAACTCGCCGCAAAGCAACATTCATCCAGTTGAGCAGTGGGCTGAGCTAGAGCCATACGCCCCACTGGCTTTCCCATGTGTGACAGCATTCTGCAAAGTGGCTCTGACTACCCAATCAACCATGACTTGCATCTGATAACCAGTAAATGTTCCACTGGCTGTCTGTGGCAGAAACTGGAGCCCCAGGATTCATGTCTGCTCAAGCCTCCCCATTCCTACCACTAGGCCTAAAATTGAAGCAATAGTTTGGCAAAAATATTCAAAGGATTGAAGGATACACATATAAGGAGGTGGTCAGTGGGGTGGGTGAGCGACCGTGGGGTACCCTGCAGGGTATTCGGCAAAGTGCTGTATGGACAGTGTCCTGCAGATCCTGAGCTAGTATCTTGTTTAAGGAAGGCAATAGTCTAATGGCAGCATGAGCACAAAACTGGAGATATTTGTAACCTCGTTAACGAGGAGCCTGGCATAGAACCAAATTCCCTGCTGTTCATGTGTTTGGTTTACAATACTGAGTTCACACACTGCCCCCTTGTGGCTACCGCCATAGGGATGTGAGACAAAAGGCTGATGTTGCCCAAAACATAGCCATTTTCCTGTAAGGATTAAAATGGGGCCTAATGGTGAAAATGAAACCTAATGTCTGCATCCACTGCTATGAGACTGTCTTACAGAGTACCCTCCTGCTTCACTCTAAAATCCCCTTTGCGGCTGTGCTGGGGCATGGCAAGTGCCAATGACTTAGACTGAGGGGAGTGCAGAGTCTAGACCCAGTGCAAGGGTGTGTCTTGCTGTGCAAGGCCTGGTGCTCACCCAAGTGAGTGTTCTCCACTCTGCCTGCACTGCTGAGCAGATTTCAGGCTCCTGCCTTGTCCCTGTTCAGTGGTGCCTTGACGGGTCATGTCTGGAAGTAGCTCCTTCAGTGCTGGAGTGCTCCATAGCCTGAGCTTACAGGAAAGCCTTCAACTTGTTTGTGCTTATTAGTTGCCCAGACAGTGACAAACTAACCTACTGTGTTCCCCTCCTGAGGTAGCTCTGAACCTAACCTGCCTCTTTCCTCTTCCTTCCCTTTCCTGCTACTGACCTGCTTGCCTGTTAACTCTGTGTGCACAACACTTGCTGCTATACATCTGCTTCCTCTCGCTCTGCGTCTGACTGGACCTGCCTATAGCACCAGGTAGGCGAACCTGCTGTACGGCCCAGCAAATGCATAATGATGTTAGTAGTGCAGATGAGTTAGTGGGATTAGATCCCAGAGCAGCATTTGTTATACTGACCCGATGTATGTGTAACTTGACATGGAATGGCTGTCCCCAACTTGAATATTTTTGGGTGTCTCTTGCCAGTCATTGGAAACTGGTCTGATCCTGGCCTGAGTAAAATACAGTACAAAGCTTGTCAAACTCATGTCTTGTTACATTTGTCTGGTGGCATTATTCTTGGCTAGCCCAGGGTTTGCTGTCAGCCATCATGGCTTGGTAAAGCCTGAACTGCAGTCTAGGTCTAATTTCCCTGTAATTAACCCTTGGTCTAACTATGCGCTACCTGACCTAATGGAAAGAGACCTATCCTTGCTTCCTTATGATGGCAGAGACTAGAGCCAGATGAGTGAGAATAATCAGTCCCTTCCCAGAACAAGGGAACTCTTCATATGGACACTGCACACTAACTTGGCTATTGATACCCAATGGGGTATCATGATGGCACCCTAGATCAAGGCAACAGATGTAGTCTCATGGCCGATTGTGTCTTGCACTGCAAGCAACTTGCTATATATTCAGCTGTAAACTATTAATGCTTAATGTTGGGTTTCCAAAGAATTATCATCTTCCCTCTTATTCAGACTAAAGAAGAACAATCGCAGATTACCAGTCAGGTGACTGGTCAGATTGGCTGGAGACGTGAAGGGATCAAGTACCGTCGGAATGAGCTTTTCCTGGATGTGCTGGAGAGTGTGAATCTGTTAATGTCACCACAGGGTACGTGGAAGAGAAGCAGGCTTTTGTCACAGTGGATAGGCCTGGAATCAGCAATCTCCCCAGGGGGCAGGAGTGGAGGTTCTGTAGGTAGCAACCTAACCACCTGGTGCTGCTTCAGTGTGTGTTCTTCTCCACCCAGGTCAGGTTCTCAGTGCCCACGTCTCTGGCAGGGTGGTGATGAAGAGCTATCTGAGTGGAATGCCAGAGTGCAAGTTTGGCATGAATGACAAGATCGTCATTGAGAAACAGGGCAAAGGGACTGCGGATGAAACAGGGAAAAGGTAAGCATGTTAGGGCAGGATTCCTTAGCCAGGGACTTAGCAGTTTTTGATCTGGTAGACAGAGGTGATGTGAGATCGTCCTCATCTCCTTGAGAACTGGATCATTAGATGTCTTTGAATATATTGTATTGACGCTTTTTGCTCTGAAGGTTAAAAGGGGAAAGCTGGCCTGAAGGCATCAGCATAGATAATTTTGCTGGCTTGAGAATAAACTGGTTCCAGGAACCAGGGCTGATGTGAACAAGGAGACAACCTGGTGCTAGTTGCACAGAAGCTTTGGTGCCATTAGTCTACACAAGACCATGAGAGTAGCTGGGATCCTGTAGGTCCAGTCATGGCTGTGTCCTACTTGGCTGCAGAGGGAACCAACTACTCTAGTGGCTTTTCGCTCCGACATGCCACTGTGGAGTCGGAGGTCTGTGGGAGGCTTTGATTCCTCCACTTCCTCCCTACAGTTGTTGCCTGCAGGGATCCCCTGGGGAGCTGCTTCCTTCCAGAGTACAGGTTTCAGAGTAACAGCCGTGTTAGTCTGTATTCGCAAAAAGAAAAGGAGAACTTGTGGCACCTTAGAGACTAACCAATTTATTTGAGCATAAGCTTTCGTGAGCTACAGCTCACTTCATTGGATGCATACTGTGGAAAGTGTAGAAGATCTTTTTATATACACACACACACAGAGCATGAAAAAATACCTCCTCCCACCCCACTCTCCTGCTGGTAATAGCTTATCTAAAGTGATCACTCTCCTTACAATGTGTATGATAATCAGGGTGGGCCATTTCCAGCACAAATCCAGGGTTTAACCAGAACGTCTGGGGGGGGGGGGGGGGTAGGAAAAAACAAGGGGAAATAGGTTACCTTGCATAATGACTTAGCCACTCCCAGTCTCTATTCAAGCCTAAGTTAATTGTATCCAATTTGCAAATGAATTCCAATTCAACAGTTTCTCGCTGGAGTCTGGATTTGAAGTTTTTTTTGTTGTAATATCGCGACTTTCATGTCTGTAATCGCGTGACCAGAGAGATTGAAGAGTTCTCCGACTGGTTTATGAATGTTATAATTCTTGACATCTGATTTGCATCCATTTATTCTTTTACGTAGAGACTGTCCAGTTTGACCAATGTACATGGCAGAGGGGCATTGCTGGCACATGATGGCATATATCACATTGGTGGATGTGCAGGTGAACGAGCCTCTGATAGTGTGGCTGATGTGATTAGGCCCTGTGATGGTGTCCCCTGAATAGATATGTGGGCACAGTCGGCAACGGGCTTTGTTGCAAGGATAGGTTCCTGGGTTAGTGGTTCTGTTGTGTGGTATGTGGTCGCTGGTGAGTATTTGCTTCAGGTTGGGAGGCTGTCTGTAGGCAAGGATTGGCCTGTCTCCCAAGATCTGTGAGAGTGTTGGGTCATCCTTCAGGATAGGTTGTAGATCCTTAATAATGCGTTGGAGGGGTTTTAGTTGGGGTCTGAAGGTGATGGCTAGTGGCGTTCTGTTATTTTCTTTGTTAGGCCTGTCCTGTAGTAGGTGACTTCTGGGAACTCTTCTGGCTCTATCAATCTGTTTCTTCACTTCCACAGGTGGGTACTGTAGTTGTAAGAATGCTTGATAGAGATCTTGTAGGTGTTTGTCTCTGTCTGAGGGGTTGGAGCAAATGCGGTTGAATCGCAGAGCTTGGCTGTAAACAATGGATCGTGTGGTGTGGTCAGGCTGAAAGCTGGAGGCATGTAGGTAGGAATAGCGGTCAGTAGGTTTTCGGTATAGGGTGGTGGTTATGTGACCATCGTTTATTAGCACTGTAGTGTCCAGGAAGTGGATATCTTGTGTGGACTGGACCACGCTGAGGTTGATGGTGGGATGGAAATTGTTGAAATCATAGTGGAATTCCTCAAGGGCTTCTTTTCCATGGGTCCAGATGATGAAGATGTCATCAATATAGCGCAAGTAGAGTAGGGGCGTTAGGGGACGAGAGCTGAGGAAGCGTTGTTCTAAGTCAGCTGTAAAAATGTTGGCATACTGTGGGGCCATGCGGGTGGGTACATACATGCACGTTGTAAGGAGAGTGATCACTTTAGATAAGCTATTACCAGCAGGAGAGTGGGGTGGGAGGAGGTATTTTTTCATGCTTTCTGTGTATAAAAAGATCTTCTACACTTTCCACAGTATGCCTCCGATGAAGTGAGCTGTAGCTCACGAAAGCTTATGCTCAAATAAATTGGTTAGTCTCTAAGGTGCCACAAGTCCTCCTGTTCTTCTTCCAGAGTACTTAATTGTTCAAGCAGCCTGTTCTGGCCAATGCTACATGATCACTAGCACTATATCCTCATGTAGCATGAAGGAGGGAGCACAGGCTAATCTCCTGTTCCATGACTAATGTTGAGGCCAGATCACTGACCTTTGAGCCCTGCTTAGAATGGCCAGTTAGATGACAACTTCCTGTTAATCACTTGGTGGTAAACCTGTCTCTGGGCAGTGTTGAGCAAAGAGCAGGTGATGCTGGAGCTGAAGGCTCCTCCCCCACCCACCCTTGTGGGCTTAGTTCTTGGTGCCACGTGCTCAGTCAGTTCCCTTGCTCTCATGCTGTAGAGAGAGGCTTGTGCTCTCTCCAGCTTCCCTGCTTGGGATTAGAGTGCTAACTCAGGCGGGGGCTGCCGACAGCACTGAGCAGCTCTGGCCTCTCACTAACCATTTGTTACATTTTCTCTTGTTTTCTGCTGACCCCAGTGAATTGGGAAGGTAGATAATCTGCTTTTGCTGTGTGCGCACACTCTGCTCCCTATCCCTGTCTCTTGCTTTGCGTGACTTGTGCATGTGACTCAAACTTCAGACACTTCTCCTGACAGTTCCTGTGACTGAGCTGCTACCTGCTTACCCTTCAGAACAAGCCAAGGATGAGCACTTCACTGTCCCCTTTAATCCCATCTGTCCGTAGCTGTGTTGTAGATGTGACCCTTGGCAAGGAGCTACTGCTCTGGAAAATCCTCTAGCTCAGCAGTTCTCAACCAGGGGTCTAGGGCCCTCTGGGGGGCCACAAGCAGGTTTCAGATGGTCTGCCAAGCAGGGCCAGCATTAGACTCGCTGGGGCCTACGGCGGAAAGCTGAAGTCCCACTGTATGGGGCAGAAGGCTGGGGCCCTGAGCCCCACCACCCAGGCCTGAAGCCAAAGCCTGAGCAATGTAGCTTCATGGAGGCCCCCTGTGGCATGGGGCCCCAGGCAATTGCTCTGCTTGTTACCCCCTAACACTGGCCCTGGATTTCATATGCAGAAAAACATTTGTTGTGGCACAGGTGGGCCGTGGAGTCTTTGTAGCCTGTTGGTGGGGCCTTAAAAAGAGAGAGGTTGAGAGCCCCTGCTCTATCTAGTAAAGTTCTCTGCATTGGCTGGTAAGTCTCCAGCGCTAGTAGCCAATAGCAGCCATCTCTCTCCAAAGCTCCTTTATTGGCCAGAAGTGTTAAGTGGGGAGACAGGATGGGAGTTTTCAAAGCAGGTTTGCCAGTTGTAACGCTGCCTCTCCAAGGTAGGGAAGCAGGAAGGGAAACTCACCATCTTGGTGATCCAAAAACTGAGCTGTCTCTGGCCACAGCAGCAGTGAGCAGGAGCACTGAATTCTGGTACTGAAGTGCCCAGCAGTGGTAACTGTCTTGAGTTCCAGTGTATGGAGGTTTAAGGCACAAGCGGCTCCGCTTTCGTGTAGAAGCTAAAGTTAGGCAATCCTGAAGTCCCAGCCTCTCCATAATTCTCTGATAGGTAGGACTTTTCAGTTCTGCAAAAGTATTGATTATTGTAATTGGCTAGTCCAGTGATAAAGGCCTTCCATAGATACACAGGAAGGAACCAGGACCTAAAGGTTTCTCTTTCGCTTGGCAAAATAGAAGGGCCTTAGGCTTCTCTGAAGAGGAAGCAGTAGGCAGATCCCACTGAAGAGTGGCCCGTGTCAAGGCTGCAATACAAAGGCTGTGTATAGTAGACACTGACCAGTCAGACTGGAGTCTGCCCTTGTAGCCTCCACCACTGGCTGCTTTAGGATACAGATTATTGCATAAATGAGAAGCAAACTGCTTCCCAGGCTGCCTGTTCTTACACAGCTCCCCCATTAGCCATGAAGCCCTCAAGGCCTCCCAGCTGCCAGACTCCTGCACTCTGGCATCCTTTCCCTGTCACTTTTGGTGTCTTTGTCCCTTTCACGCATCCCCTCAAAGCTTTTGAGGCAAAGTGCCTCTTGTGTCCTCCGAGGCAGAAATGAGGATTTTCAGAGTGTGTGGAACCCAGTTGCTATCCCAGGCACTGTGGTCATTCCAGGAGCAGCATCTATCCAGCTTCTACAGGTACAATGCCAGAAACTCAATATCTGAACTTAAGACCTATGGCAGGGAAGCATTGTCCTTCACAAGCCAAACTTGTTGTGCTGGCTGGCTCAGTGAGGAAGGGTTGTGGCCCTGGAATGAACCACTGTTAGGTGCATGGAAACATGGCTGGTGACTAGAAAACTTCACAAGGTGGAAATTTGAGAAGAAAGGGACACCCCAGAAGGACAGAGTAGAATATCGCTGTGTGCAGGAAAATGCTTCCTCTCCCCTCAGACTTCACTGCAGGGACACGCCTCCTTGGGTGAGGTTGGCTGAGTTTCCCATGGCCCAGTGAAGTGATGTTAGTTGGGCAGACTCCAGCATTGTTGTCCAGCTCACATCATGGGGGGCACCCAGCCGAGGCCTGGGTTCAGGTTTCTCACTTAGGAAAGTGTCCTGAAGGTCTGATATGACTTCAGTGGTTCACTGAGACAAGGAAAGTGTGTGTCTGAGCTGGCAGGTCTGTGTCCCCTGAATCTCTCCTCCCTCCCTGCCTCCCTCACTTCGTGGATACACATGATGGCAAAGTGCTCACATAGAATACTCGCTATGAAATGCAACGTGGGCAGACCTCACGTGCCCCACGACATTCTAGGTGGCCACAAATTGCACTTTAACTTTCTGTCTTGTGCTATAGCGGCAAACAGTCAATCGCCATTGACGACTGCACTTTCCACCAGTGTGTGCGGCTCAGCAAGTTCGACTCGGAGAGGAGCATCAGCTTCATCCCACCTGATGGAGAATTTGAGCTAATGAGGTATGGCCACTGGGAATGCAGGGCTACTGCATTGGTCTCCCTTGCTGCTGCAGGAGTCTCCCTCTGTGCTGCTAGCTTCCAGCTGGCCTCAAGTTCCTTGAGCACTAGTGCATCCTACCCGTCTGGTCCCTCCTTCTCTCCTAGGGGGTTTCACAGGTCTATATGCTAACAAGCTGAGCCTTGCACCTTCTCAGAGGACAATGATCTGCTCAGCTCCTTGTTTTACAGAGGGCACACAGGTTAAGGGCCGAAGCCCAGGGTCATCTCAGCCATTCCCGAAGCAGTGCATACAGATCCCCTAATCTGTAGGGTGCAGCCCTGTTTCCTAGCACTTATAGCAACCTGTATGTGACTGGCTCAAGAGCCAGGAACAGATTCCAAGAATCCAGACTCCTAGTCCTGTATCTTAACCATTGGCCTCTACTTCCCCATCCTGCTTGTGGGGCAGCTCACTTTAAATGGTGTCTCCAGCTAGTGCTCTTAATAAATTGTGGAGCCATCCAGCAGTCTGAGCTTACCTCTAGTACATGGCTGGCCTCCCCATTTTTGGGAGAGCTGCTGCTATTTGAGGCCATAAGGGCCTTCTCCTTTGCAGAGTTTATTGATATGTTCGTCCTATCCCTGCAGATACCGAACCACCAAGGACATCATCCTGCCCTTCCGTGTCATTCCCCTGGTGCGGGAGGTGGGCCGCACCAAGCTGGAAGTAAAAGTGGTGATCAAATCCAATTTCAAACCCTCCCTGCTGGCCCAGAAGATAGAGGTAGGACAAAGCCCCATGCGGTTTTGTGCTTTGGAGAGAAGCAGGGGGCTTAGCTGGGACCCCAGTATCCTCTGTGCAAGACTAGAAAGGCTCAGTGTTGGTGCTGCTATTCAGGGAGATAAAGGGCTACGAAGTCAGCTGTGTGCAATCTGCCTGAAAAGTTGCACCTCAGAATTGGGACCATTCCCTAGGTGCTGGACTGGGCTCACTTTGTGCTCTTCCAGGCACCTGCCCAGCAGCTGTTCGCTGAGCATTCCAGCCACTGTTAATGCTTGTACCCTTCTCACTCACCTGATGCAGTGAGCTATGAGCAGCCCCATTGCTCACTGCAGCCAGAGGTAACCAGGCCAAGTACAGATGTGCAGCAGCAGAGCCTGCTGCCAGGGGGAGCATAATACTGCAGTGCAGAACTCCTGACTACCTTATCCAGGTGTTCATGGTGTAGATTAATGTAAACCTCTTGGGCTCGCATGCAAACCCGTTCCCCTCATGCATACATCTCTGCAGTGGGGTTTACCCTTCCTGAGGAGGGCTGCTTGTAATACTTGCTGGAAGGTATACTCATGCTTCCCCCCTCCAATGCTTCCTCAAGCAGATCTGCCTGCCTGAATTAAAGGGAAAAGGCTTTATCTTGCCCTTCAGTTGGCTCCTTCAGCACCAGCTGGCAGTTTTGGCTCTCAGGGGTTTAAAGCGCTCTCCAAGCCCTTGGGTTTCTTTCCCTCTGGGTAGAGTCTCATGCTATAATTCCTGGAGCAGTATCTAGTGTTTCTGCAGTAGCAGCTAGCTTGTGAGCCCTGGAATGGATGGGATAGGGTCAGGGAATACAGGACAAGCTGCTCAGTCATGGCTGTTCTTGAGTTAAGATGAAGCTGCCCACAGACTCTCAACCCCAGCCAGAGTTCTTCCTGCCTCTGCTCACTGACTGTCTTCCAGGTCCGAATCCCAACTCCCCTCAATACCAGTGGAGTGCAAGTCATCTGTATGAAAGGGAAGGCAAAGTACAAGGCCAGCGAGAACGCTATTGTGTGGAAGTAAGTGAGCATGGCAGCTTGGACGCTGCTTGCATGGGGGGAACCACGCTTCCATGCAAATCAGGAGTAACTCCACAACTCTGCTGGGTACTTGGGGCCAGCAGCACCCTGTCTGCATTAGGCCAGACCTCTTTCCCAGAGAAGAGGTGGAATAGCTGGAATCTGAGTCTGACATCTCTGGTCTTTTCTTTTCTAGGATTAAGCGTATGGCTGGAATGAAGGAGTCCCAGATCAGTGCAGAGATTGAACTGCTGCCCACCAATGACAAGAAGAAATGGGCTCGGCCGCCAATCTCCATGAACTTTGAGGTAGGATGACTGCATCCCTCCTCCTCAGACGCAAATCTAGCCTTGTGGGCACTTGGCTGCTGCCACCTGTCCTGCTGGGAGGAACCTCCGCTATGGAAGCACTCTCCTGCTCAGGCTTGTAGGAGGCCGCTTTGGGAGCCATGGGAGGAGGTCCACAGTTTGTGTTCCTAACTGCAGTTAGGAACACAGTTCCCTGTGTGGCTGTAGCACTCCCTGTGTTTGTGCCTTCAAAGTCACTAGAAATGCCTTCCCTGTTCCTTCCCCCAGGGACCCTCTGGCTTTTGCCATGCCTGGTTTGGAGGAAGATCAGCCCTAGGATTAGGAGTTCTGTGCCAGGCTCATAGCATTGCATCCCATGATCAGGATCCACAGTGCCTGCAGTGTTCTCAGATGCTCTGCTCATACGCTTTCCATTGGTTGTTCCCTCTCTGAACAGGTCCCATTCGCACCCTCTGGGCTGAAGGTGCGTTATCTGAAAGTCTTTGAGCCAAAGCTGAACTACAGTGACCATGATGTGATCAAATGGGTGAGGTACATTGGCAGGAGTGGAATCTATGAGACCAGGTGCTAGCCCCAAGAGGCTGGCGGGTTCCCTCTCTTCCCCAGCCACCCTCCCAGTCTCCTTGGTCTTCAAGTACACTTAAAGAGAGCATCTGTCTGGCACCCTCTGCACACGGACTGGAAGTTAGACCCCTGTGGCTCACCTCGGGAATGGACTCTCTCCTGTCTATGATCTCCGTTACCACCAGAGTGGCAGCTGAAGTTCAGAACCTGACCATGCACAGGAGGAGCATAGCTAGCCTCCTGCTTCCTGTCCCAAGGTGGGGAGGGACTAGTCTAACCACCATCCTCCTAGGATCGTTCTAGGGAACATCCACCATTAAACTCTTCTGTTGGTGTCTCGCTACTCGCATCATATCCTAGTATTTTTGAAGTTCTTGTGCATATGTACTCGTAGAGTAGACCTGAAAACCGTAGACTGGACAAATCTGAGTTGACGCTGACCTGGCTCCTGTACTAGTTATTGCTGTCGTGGTAGACATTGCTGTGCAGTCTGAGGCGCCTAGGTGTGGTGAGCGCGCCAAGCCTCCCCACCTCCCTTTTTTCCCTTGCAAAGTCTTCAGTATCGTGTCCTGCCATGGGAAGGTTTGTGACCAAAAAGGATGAGGGTTTAAGACGCTCTCACTGGTGTGTATGTGGGTGGCACAGCATTTCACAGCCCATATCAGGTCCTTGGCGCACTTACCCCCACCTGGTGCTGGCTTGAGCCAGAGTCTGCCCTCAGTGGATTGGAAACTCCTCTTCCATCCCAGCGGGTGTGGGCGCAGGTCATCCTTACTCTACCCAGGATGTGAACTACAGGATCCGTCCTTGGCAATCTGAAACATGATGGCCAGTAAGAGCCCCTTGCCCCAGCCCACCCTCCCCACACTTCTACCAAATGCTTCTGGGTCTATAGAAATGCTGCTGCTACCCACAGTCCTCTGCTTCGAATAGTGTGGTCTCCATTTTGTACACGTTGTGATTTGTCCAGTTCTAAACCTAATAAAGTACGTAGAACAGAGGAGGCTGTGAGAGCTGTTGTTACGGGGGCCCTGAAGGAGCCGAGCTGGGACACAGGCTTTGACCTGTAAATACTGCCATGTTGCTGGAAATGTCAGGGCTCCCAATAGCTTGAGAGTTTGCCCGGGTGGGACAGGTGAAGAGGGCCAGTGAAGCTCTTGCTTGCCAGTAATGGCAGCACCACTCACCTGGCCACTCACTCCCTGGACTCTCGGGTTGTGACAGAGCTCCCCTGCAGCAGACACCCTCATTTTGCAGTAGCCAGCAGTGCTGCTAACTTCTCAAATGACTCTGCAGAGCAGCATGTGGCAACACCCTGTAGCCCAGTAGTAAATGGGCAGAACCCCTAAATTGATGGGGGTCATTGATCTGGCAGCTTTAGTGGCAACTTTCTTTCAGGCAGAGACCTTTCGCTGACTGGACTTCTGGTAGCTGCAAGTGCTTGAGGCCCATGGAGCCTGTCAAGCTACACCTACCTTCAATGAGAGCCCCTGGAGTCTGCTGCAAGTTCACCTAGACTTAAGAAAAGACTCCGCCTGGCTGAATGACATACAAATGGCCAGCACTGTAGTCCTGTGCTCGTTACTTTGCTATAAAGCAGTGTTTTTTGTGGGGGTGGGTGAGAGAGAAAGTAAAGATCCTTTACTGTGGTCTTGGCCCAGCACACAGCTCACGAGGCAGATCCAGGTCTGTCGTCTTCTGGCCAGGAGTGAGTGACCGAGCCACTCTGCAGCCTGCAGCAGAGCAGAGTGCAAGGCTTGGGTCGGGTGGAAGGGGAACCTAGCAGTCCGATTCAGGGGGTGGGTGCATTGGGCTAACATTGGTTTCTCAGCCCACTGAGATGAATGGGGTAGCCCATCCCCCTGCACTCCCATGCACTCAGGCTGGCACCTCTGCTTTGTTACCCTTAATTACTGTTACCTCTGAGCCACAAAGGCTAACTCTCAAAGTGGGAACAGAGGCTTTTGGAGCCCATCTCTGCAGCAGTGGAGTGAGATACAGAGTCAGAACATGGAGCCTTCCTTGTAGCCTAATGCTGAAGGGCTTGCACCTGGAGTTGCCAGTCGGTCCTTGTCTGATAATGCAA
This sequence comes from Lepidochelys olivacea, assembly GCF_965140295.1. Taxonomy (NCBI): domain Eukaryota; kingdom Metazoa; phylum Chordata; order Testudines; family Cheloniidae; genus Lepidochelys; species Lepidochelys olivacea. The sequence goes on from NC_140419.1 coordinate 7,958,900, forward strand.
GTCTGTCTCTGGACCCCACATCAGGAACTTCCAGTTCCTTTGGAGCATAGGCAGGGGCTCCCTAAAGCCATAATGTCAGTGTGCAGGAACGCTGTCTTGCATGGTAATGTCTGACCATAGTGAAGTGCTAGTTTCATAGGCACTACCCTGTTTCCAGCTCCCCTTGTTTAGGGGAAGAGCATTACGCAGCAGCCTGTCCTATGATCCCTACTACAAAAACAAGGCCCCATTGAGCCTGGCTGGATGCTGTCTCAGGCTCTGGACATGGAGCCCATCCCCCTACTTTTTAGGATGGTGTACGTACTCCTCCCCCTCAGCACCCCTACTGGGCCATCACTGTCTCCAGCTGGCAGATTGAGGCCATGAGACCCTGGGGCTGAAGTGCTCAGAATAGCAGGCTCAGCCACCTCTCCTCTGGTGGGCTGTGGAGGGTGTTCTTGGGCAAACTACTGTTACCAGCATCATCTTCCCCCAAAGGCCATCAGAGATGTCTGGGCCGGCGATAGCATACAGTGACCACAACTATATGAGGAAGAAGAGTTGGTATGTACGATGGGGGTGGATGAACAGCCTAGGATTTCCTGCTCTAGGAGCTTCTGCTTCCAGATTTGGTCTGCTGCAGCATGGGCTGGGGCCACCCTTTCATCTGACAAGGAGCAGCACTAGCTTGGTGCTAAGAGCTCTCGGTTTCTAGTACTGGTTCTGACCAGGACTTGTAGTAAAATCTCCCTGCCTGCCAAGGGTTTGCTCCCCTTGGTACATGGCTCTAGAAATACTGAACATGTAATGAGAAGGGCTTCTGTCTCGTCTCTAGGTGCATGCAAGAGCCCTGACCTTCACTCGAACAAATCCTCTGCATCCTCTCCTAGCACCAAGGTTTCTAGTTTAAACTAGAGCACACACTTGTCATCCAGGTCACTTGGCCTTGTGCTTGTTCCTTAAACATATGTCGATACTGCCCCCCACCCCCAAAAAAGACATACCGAGCAAAACTGGGCCTTGTGATATGGGGCTAAATATCAATGTTGCTGTTTCCACTTAAGCTGGAGCCCAAGCTGAGCCCTGGTGAGGGAGAAAGGTCTCAGAGCCTGGCTTCCAGCCTGAGCTGGAACATCTACACTGCAAACGAAACAGACACCTCGCTACAGGGCTGAAAACAGCAGTGTAGGCAAACCCTTCCTGCTGAGCTGAGTCCAGTTGCAGGCTCTGTGATGTTCTTGTGTGAAACTGGTGCCATTGGCTGGGCCTGAGCGGTGCACTGTGAATTGATTTTGTGTTTGTGTTTGCAGCTCAAATCCTCCCTGGTACTGAGAGTTGATTCTGCTGTAGTGACTTAGACGGCTTTTTATTCCACTAGCGTGCACCAACCCTGAGCAGAGAGTGGGGTGCTAGGCTCTGTACATAGCAGTAGCCCCATCCCAAAACTCCCCATGTACAGACAACAAGACACAGCCGGTGCTTAAAGCAACTGAATCCTAGAAATGTCAGTCTGTAAGAGACCTTGAAGTAGTCAAGTCCAGCCCTCTGTGGTAAAAGCAGTCCCAAGTAAACCTAGACCATATACAATCTGTGATCTACCGTAACCCCCAGATCCTTTTTAGCAGTACCATTGCCTAGTTGTTTGTTCCCCATTTTGTGTTGTGCATTTGATTTCTCCTCCCCTCATTTCTTAAGTGTAGTACCGTGTATTTCTTTACTGAATTTCATCTGGTTGATGGGGAAGGTGCAGGGGCTGAGGTGAAAAGTGAGCCACTCATGATTGGCAAAGGCAGCAGTGCCAAACAACTGGCCTTCCCGCAGCATGAGGGGGTCTTAAGGAGGTGTAGTTATGGTCATGGACACAGATTCCACCTCATTCTTCTGAACTGGGCCCATTCACTTGGGCACTGGTCCTAATGAACTACAGGTTCTCCTGAGGGCATTCTGCGCACAATATTTTAAAATTCTGCATATTTTATTTGTCAAATAAATGTGACTCCAGCATGGCAGTGGGGAGCACAGGCCACTGGTTGCACAGAGGTGGGAGATCACTGTGCAGCTGTCCCCCATGGCCCCCAGGACATAAACTCAGTGATGAGGCTGCACCCAGCCTTGACACAGAGCAAGGAATGTGCCTGCCCCAGAAACACCCTAGGGTCCTGCCCCTCCATACTAGGTGTGGGCAGGAAGACTCAGCAGGGCAGTATCTAAGTGTGGGGGGGATCCAGGTGTGGGTTGAGAGGGTTCTGTGTGGGGCAATCTGGTTGCAGGCAGCTCACTGGACATCTGGATGTGCAGGGGCTTGTTGGGGCGGGGGGAGGTTCTGGGTGCAACAGTAATGGGACTCTGCACGGGGTCCAGGTGAAGGTGGTTGGGGCTGGGGGGGGGAGGGCATCTGGGGGGGCTTAGTGGGAGGTCCAGAAGCTGGGGGAATGAGGCTCAGTGGGGTGGGGATCCAGGTGCAGCTGGTTGGGGCTTGGTGGGGTGGGGATCCCGGTGTTGGTGGCTCATTGGGGTGCTCCAGGTGCAGGGGAAGTGGGGCTCATTAAGGGGGATTCTGAGGCGGGGGGGAGGCTCAGCAGGAGGGCTAGATGCATGGGGATTAGGAAGATGGGGGTACAGCTCCCTGTGCAGCTGAGGAGTGATGGGCACAGGAAGTGGGGGAATGGGGAGTTTGCAGGGCTTCCTGCAGCCGGCAGGAAAAATTGGGGGGTGGGTCTGAGCCAGCCCTAGATGCCCTGTAGGGGAAGAGGAAGTCCTGTGTTCCCCAACTGGGACTTGCAGCTGGGCCTGGTGCAGGATAGGAGTCACCAGCCAAGTCTTCCTCAGTGCTGCCTCCTGCCCCACAGTGCTTTACCTCTCTGTTGGCTGCCCCCGGCACCTGAAACATACTGCTAGTGGTCTCTGTGAGCCAGGAGTTCCCTTCTGGTCCGAATTACCATTGAGCCTAAAGGGCATCCGCTGGGCTGTGTCAAGGAGCCCAGGACAGAATGGGGGCATTGGCAGAATAATGAGCGGGGGGTGGGGAGATGCTGGGCTGCAGTGGTTGGCAAGGATTGGTGGGGGGTTGCAAGTAACTAAGAAATGGGGGATGCTCAGGCTGAAAGGGACAGAATTGGAGAAATGGGGGGGAGGTCGTGGCGTATCAGCCGGTGTGACGATCCGGCTGTCGGTGCTGTGCAGCCTCCTGGTTTGGGCCGGGCCGGGGAAGGGGTCTGCATCTGGCTGTGAAGCTGGAATGGCTGAAGTGGGGCTTTGCTTTGTTTCCGTGCCTTGTGGACAGATGGATCCAATCTAGCAGAGCTGGGCCCACCTGCGCTGTGGCTTGGGGGCTCCTCGCAGACGTGTGCTCTCACAGCAGAGGGCCCGCATGCGGGTGGCTGTCGGTGGGATTGGCCACAGTAGGGATAGGGGGACACTTTGTGCTGAGCCCTGTCACTTGGGGAAGGGGAGAGCTGAACCCAGCCATGGGCACGGGTCTCCATATGCCTGCTCAGCCACGCCGAAGGGGGGGCGGGGGCGCCAGGGCTGCTCTCCTGATCCTGCTGCTGACTGTTTTCCAGACTTTGCAAGGAGCTGGCTGGAATCACTGGGTAAGTGGAGAACTTCTGCCACTGGGACTCTGAACTCCGGGGCTTTGTGTAGCTGATCCCCTCGCTTGGGAGGGGGAGAGCGGGTCTGTAGCGTATGGGGGTGCAGGAGAAGGAACAGAAGTCAGATTTCAGAGTAGCAGCCGTGTTAGTCTGTATTCGCAAAAAGAAAAGGAGGACTTGTGGCGCCTTAGAAAATTGGTTAGTCTCTAAGGCGCCGCAAGTCCTCCTTTTCTTTTTGAGAAGTCAGGGAGGCAATGTTTGGGGTTAGCAGGGGGTCAGGGGCATCCTGCTGGGAACCCAGGGAGTTAGGATTTCTTACCTAGAGTGTTGCAGACTGAGGCTGCGAGAACCAGACACAGAGCTGCCTCTGTCTCCCCCAGTTGAAATCATGGGGTGTGGGGGGGCTCTCTGGCCAGTGAAAGGGGCCTCTGGCTTCCCAGCCCATTTCCTGCTGAGCCCCTCACCTCTCCCCACTTCCTCAGCCGCAGCATTGGCCAGAGCTGGGAAAAGAACCCAAAATACACCACAGAAGTTTTCTTCACAAGGCAGAGCCCGCAGCCCAGCACCTGCCCTGGGTCCGGGGCTGGGGGTGAAGAGGGGATCTCAGCTTTCCGAGCCAGATTTCAATGGGCCCTGGGCTGGGGGAAGGGCAGGTGCGGAGTGAAATCAGCACCAACCCAGGGGGAAGAGGGGACCCTCACTCTGCCCCCTCGGTGCTTGAACGAACCATGGGGGTGGAGCATTAACTCCTAGTGCTGCTCCGTTTGCCCAATGCTCCAGGAGCCCGAATGCTGCCCCTCGGGCGGGGGTAAAACGGAGCAGATCACAGCTGATAGCTTTCATAGGGGGTTGGCTAGGCTGGGGTCACTGGCCCCAGTGCACGCTGGGACCTGTAGTTTCCCCTGGAGCAGCCCAGCAGAACGCCTTGGTCTGAGTTTGGTTGCCACCCTCCCCCCCCCCCCCCTTTCTCTTTGCTAACCTGCAGCTGCCATTGGCTGGTAGATACCGCCCAATGCAATGCCCCAGAGGGAAGTGTTTCCCAAGGGCTGCCCATGGGCTCTCGTGGTGACCGCTGTGGCCCATGCTGGGCCGCTGAGACACGCTGCAGGAGGGAGCGACAGCCCCCCGAGAGTCAGATCCCAGTTTCACCGTCGCACAAGATCGTCGCATGGGCAGGAGGAGGTGCTATGCCATCAACCCGCTTGGTTACAAGTGGGACCATGTTAACCTGACCTATAAGTGAGTGTACCGGGGAGGACAGGGGTGCGTCAGCCTGATCTGCAGCCCCCCCAGCCATTCCCATATGGAGCACCCTACAAAGAGCTCAGCTGAGCCCCCTCCAGCCTGGCCCACAGCCCCCATCCCTTGCAGTTAGCCCAGTTCTTGGCTGTCCCTGTTCACCCTGTTTGGCTTTGAGAGGCCTCAGAAGGTGGCTCCACAGCTGAGCCTGCCCCTGGCTCCCACCGCCTCTGCACCATTGCATGTCTCTGGAGAGCAGCGACTCCCTGACACCAGCCTTTGCTAGCAGGAGCTAATTGCTTCCTTCAGGACAATAATAGCCCCGTGGCTGCCAGGAGCCCAGAGGTCTCTGTTGGATGCTCCCACTGCACAGGAAATGGGGCCCTGACTCTGCTCCGAACCTGCTCCCCCTGGGCTATGCGTGGCAGGGAGCAGGGGCTGCCTCATTGAGCCCACCTGGGGGCTCAACCAACCCAAATAATCTCCCACCACTCCTGCAGCTGGGCTCTATGACCTTATGGGGACGTCCCTGCCATGTAAGCACCCAGGGTACAGAAGGAACAGGACCCTGGCACCCCGCTGCTCCACTTGCCCTAATACAGTCTCTTTCCATGCTGTGCAGACAGGCCCCTTCCACATAGCTAGATGCACTGGGGAAGGGGCAGGGTGGGAAGCTGGCCTCAACTCAAGAAGTAGTTTGTGGTATGAAGGAGTTTGAGACTTGTTAGTGTAGCCAGCGCCCCCTGTCGGGAGAGGCTGGGTCTGGTTCAGCTGGGACCCTACACACACAGACAGCACTCCTGCCCCACCCTGCACAGTGCCCCCTGCTGGGAGAGGCTGGGTCTGGCTCAGCTGGGAGCTTCCCCCCCCCCCATAGCCAGCGCTCCTGCCCTGCTCCCTACAGTGCCCACTGGTGGGAGCGGCTAGGTCTGGAGTAGCTGAGGGGACTCCCACCCCTTCCCTACAGGAGCCCTGGCTACAGTAGTAGAGGCTGGAGGAGCAGCTGGGGCCCATGGGTCACCCTCCCCTCCTCCTGCTGCAGGATTGTGCAGTTCCCCAGCACGCTGAACAAGGGTGACACAGAGAGAGCCATTGCTGCCTTCCGCATGTGGAGTGAAGTCTCGCCCCTCGGCTTCCGGCGCCTGCCCCCTGCCCAGCCGGCTGACATCACCATAGGTAGAAATGAGGGGCTGGGGATGGGGCTAGGGGTGCCATTGGCAGGGCACCCTGTGTCTCTCACTGGTGCTCTCCCTGCCTCTTCTGAGCTCCCTTCTGCCTTCCTCCTGTTTGTGCAGATGGCTCTGGGGTTGCCTCTGGGAGTTGCAGACCCAAGCTGCAGGGGAGCCATCTGAAGGGCTTTGAGACCATGTGCCACCCCTGTTCACTCCTTCCCTGCTGCCAGACCCTGCCCCAGCAGAGCATACAAGCCCCCAGGCCCTCCCCTGCACACACCTGGCACCGAAGAGGGGCTGTCACAGGCAGACTTAGCAGATCCAACCACACCTCCTGCTCTCCAGCAGGTTCCAGAGCTGGGATTCCTGCTCCAAGCCACCAGCAGACTCACTGCCTCACCTTTGTTACCTTTTCCCTGGGATTCACATGGCCCTCTGCTTCCAGGACGTCTTTCTGGTTGTTGTTGGGCAGGCTTCTACACCTTTAACCACACTGACTGCTGGTTTTCCCCCGGCACCCCTGCTTTGATGGACTGAACGGAGAGCTGGCCCACGCCTTCCTGCCGCCCCGCGGCGAGATCCATTTTGACAACCATGAGTTCTGGATCCTGGGCCGCTCGCACTTCAGCTGGAAACAAGGTAGGAGGGAGCATGCGGCGGCTAGAGGCCTGCCAGGGTTGGCAGGGCAGGCGCCTCTGCTGTCCTGAGATCCCTCACAAACAGCCTTGGGTTGTTTAGCGCCTCTGTGAGGTTCATTATCCCCTTCACCAAAGCACCAGCTCCACCCTGCGCTGCATGGCTAGGCCAGATTTCCTAATCCCCAGCTCTTTCTCCAGGGAGACTCTCACCCCGACACCATCAACCCCCAGTCTGGTCACTCCTCTCCTCCTCCATCAGCCCTTTCCCGGGGGAGCCAATTAATGCTTAAGTGATGAGAATGGTCGGCTACCATTTGTCACAGCCAGCAGGGCAGGCTCCAGGCACCAGCTTTCCAAGCAGGTGCTTGGGGCGGCAGTCAGAACGGGCCAGCAGTCCGTGTCCCATGGCAGCAATTCGGCGGCAGCTCCGCCCCCTTCCCACCACGGCAGCTTTTGTGCGGCAGCCCTGCTGCTCTTCCGGGGGCGGCAGCAATTTGGCGGCGACTGCTTGGGGGCCTCAAAATTGGTAGAGCCGCCCCTGACAGCCAGGCTCAGCCTGCCCCCACCCCCAAGGATCAGGGCATTATGCTACCCTCCCTCTGCCCCCCAGCAGGAGCCCACCCACTACAGCTCCCTGTGCCACAGCAGAGCCTTGGGGCGGGGAAGAGTGGCGAGTGCTGTCTGCACAGACTACAGCCAGCATGGGGCGCCTTGTTCTGCTAATCCTATAGAGCCGGATGCCTTCCCAACTCTGCCCAGGGCCGTAGGGCATGCCCCGGCTAGGCCAGCCCAGGAGGAAGAGATTCTGCTTGCGACTAGCTCATGGCAGCTCCCCTGGGCTCCTCGCAGCTCCGCTTAGGGGGAGATGACTTGCAGCCAAGGCCAGCTCGGAGCAGCTCCAGCCTATGATTCTCCCAAGGGTCCCGGTTCAAGTCCCAGCTGCATGAGCTTGTGCCCTGGGGTGGCTTCTTCCCGGGCCCCCAGTAGAGATCGCGGCTGGGAATTGCTCACCCCCCACGAGGCCCCTCTGCTGCGGGGATCTGCTGTCTCCCCTTCCCCATGGGTTTGCCAGGTGCCTTGGGTTGAGGTGCCGTCCATCTACAGATGACACAGGGGCCTTGCCTCTCTCATCGCCCCAGAAAGCTGCAGTGTCTCTTTGGGCCCAGCTGAGCTGGCGAAGAGCGAGCTGGCGGCAGCTCAGTCAATGAAGGAGCATGGAAGGAATGGCAGGAGGAGCCTTCTCTGTGGCGGTGGCCTCCGGCCAGTGGGGCTACACTCTTGGGGGGCCTGTGGATGCCTCACTGTTCCTTGAGTCCTGGCAAGGGGACGTACATGGCTCTGCACCTGCTTTTGGCACCCAGGTGCCATTTCCTCCTGGATGGTGGGTGCTTTCCTACAACCCTATCCTCCGTCAGCTCAGAGTGCGCTGTGCGTTGGGAGTGCGCAGCTTGGTTCTTGCAGGCAACAGCTGAAGGGACACCGCTGCTGTTGCCCATGACGTCCAACTCTGCCTCTTCTTCCATGCCCCTGCAGCTGATCTCTTCTCCCTGGCAGGGTGTTCTCCGTGGGGAACTCCCCCCCCCCCCCTTTGGAGCTTTCTGCTCCTCTATTTGGGCTTGTGTGCCAGGCTCCCAGATCCTGCCACGCTGCAAGGTGTGAGGGCCCAAATTCAAACCCCACTGCAGGAGCCCCTTGTGCTGCTGCGTGGGGCGGGAATTCCCCATCAAAGCCAATATTCCCTGATGTTGGGTTGGGTTAGGACAGGGGCTGTGTGCAGGGGTGGTGGGGAGCTGCAGCGGTGGCTCTTCAAGGATGCTTGTACTTGGCTAGAAGAGAGAAGCCAGGCTGGGCTTGCTCAGGGGGCTGGTCCAAGAGCCCTCTCCCTGTACCAAGGTGGCTGGGAGCTGCCAGGGTTGGCTCTGCAGCATGTGTGTGTGGTCCTGCTCCCTGGGGGCACTCTGTGCTTGCAGGGGTCTGGCTGAATGACCTGGTCCAGGTGGCAGCTCATGAGATCGGCCATGCCCTGGGCCTGTGGCATTCGCGGGACGTCCGTGCGCTCATGCACCCAAACGCTACCTACAGCAGGACGTGGCGCATCGGCCACGATGACGTTTGGGCCGTTCAGCGACTGTACGGTAAGGGGGTGCCAGAAAGTGCCAGCCCTGATGTGTGGCCAGCACTCATGTGTGCCCAGCACCTAGTTGCCATCTGGCCCCAGAAGAGGGGACAGTCCCCTTGAGGGCCCCTTTGGCTGAATCATCGTCCTGCACCGAGACAGAGTCCTGCATCGGTCCAGCTGCATCCAGCCAGGAGCCCAGAACGCACAGAACCCACAGGTCGACCAGCCCTGCCCAGGCCCCTGCAAAGCAAATGCCACCTAGCACCTCCCATGCCCCTCAATCCCCATCCAGCCTCTGCAGTATGAGGAGAGGTCTGGGGGAGCTGCAAGGGCCCTCAGCTGTAGACGTCACTGTTCTTTGTCTCTCTCTTTCAGAGCCCCTTGCTGTCTCCTCCTCCCCCTCTGTGCGTCCCTCCCCCCCCCCCCCCCACATTCACACCAAGTACATCTCCGAAGGCAGAGTCATAACCTTCCGCTGTGGGCTGAACTCCTCCAGGCCACACCTGCAAGTCAGGTGAGTCACTACCCCCTGCAACTGGGGGGCCCTTCTTGGGTTCAGAGCATTGATGTGTCCAGGGTCACAGACAATTCACTCTCCCCACAGTAGCCACTAGACCTGCCCCAGGTCTCTCTACTCTAGCCCCATAGGGCTGATCTCTGCAGTAACTTCCTTGTCCGGAAGCTTGATGTCTTCTGAGGGCGAAGGTCTTTCCCAGTGCAGCTCGCTCTCCTGGAGCTGGTATCTGGGCAGATGCTACCAGCTGTGGAGGGCAGGAAGGAGGGAGGCTACTGCTTTGGAAGGGCAGAGCAGATGGGGTTCAATGGCTACTGAGCATTTAACACCCCTCTAATAAGGAGCAATCATGGTTCCTGATTCTGACCATGCCTGAATGAAACAAACTTCTCCACTGTGTTCTGTGTATAAAGTCCCTGTCTAAGAGGCACAGCGGAGAGATGGAGGGAAGGGAGAAATGGCCTGATCTCTGCTGTAGCTGGGAGCGCTCTGGGCAGAGTGAAGGAGGCTGTTAACAAACCAGGAGCTGCAGGAAAGGCATTAACATTTGCAGGGTCACACTGAGTGATGGGCCAGAGGTGGCTGGTGCTAGTTGAGAGCAGCTGCCTTGGACTTACTGTACTGCCCCCCTTTCTCTTGCAGCTGGTACAAGATGGGGAGCTCCTTTCAGATTCTGTTCCCAGCTTCAAGCTGCTGCCGTGCCAGGAGCTGCGCGTTCGTGCCACTAAGTTCAGCGAAGGGCAGTACACGTGCTTGATCCGCCACGCCAGTCGGATCCTCCGGGCCCATTCTTGGCAGATAAAGCTCAAGGCCAGGAGTCCTTCCTCTCACAAGCAACCAGGGCTCTGAAGGGACATACAGGGAAATGCATGTGCCTGATTCAGAGGGTGAGGGATGCATGCACAATTGTAAACATGTGTCTCGGGGCCCTAGGGCCCTGAGGGGGAACAGTATCAGCCCTGTTCTTCACAGCAGTCTCATTGCTCGGGTCTCTCATCACTCAGCATCCTGCCCCATCTCCTCTGGTTCCTCCTCGTTCTAGGCACTTAAACCAGGGCTGGCCAAATAGCAGCGAGTTCAGTGCTAGAACTCTGCTCCTTTCATTGGCCTACTCCCAGTGCTGGTAGAAGCTGCTCTGCTCACTATTCCTGAGCCAGGGCAGTGATCTCCTGCTGGGAGGAAGTGAGGGTGAGATTGCTATGGCCTGCTTCCCAAGGCCCTCTGCTTGCTTTCATTCCCTACCCCCCCAGTTAGCTGATATCTGTGAGCATGTCTCTTCCCCTTTCCATGCACCTCAAGCCTGTGCTTATATCTGGATCCACCCTGCTGTAGCCCTGTCAAACCAGGAGCTGAATTAAAACCTAGGTAAGAATCCCAGCTGCCTTCTTCTGCCCGTCTTCTTTTGGCTCAGTTGCCCTTTACAAGTAGTGATTTGTCATTTTCCACGTCCACAGCCTGGCCTAGTGCAGCTGTTAGCTCTGTACCACAGCCTTTAAGGGTGTGGATGTTCGTTTTCCTGGAATAGATCCTTGCAATTTCCCGCCAAACAAGTTATCTGAAAGAAATGGCAGCAGCGTGGGCTGGAAATGCTGCTTATCCAACGCTCCCTTGTGCTTGGTTGCTCGGGCCCTTTGGCGATGTCTGCGCTGTGCACCAACTGCCTCTGGGGCCCGGCTGGGCCCTGGCACGGAGCAGCTCCTCAGGTGCAGAGGGCTGCTACCGTGCCGGATGGAAATACACCCCGCCTTTCCTTTCAGCATCTTCGGTGGGTATCAGAAGGGAATGAGGGGCTGAAGGAAGGGGGTATTTTAACCTCCTGCCACCCACGTCCTCGGCTATCTTCCAGTTTGAGGCCCCGTCTCGTGGAAAAGCCGCAGTGGGAGCTCTTCGCAGGGGTGGTGTAGCCGTGTCGGTCCTAGGACATTAGAGAGGCAAGGTCCTTGGGCTCGGGCCTCCCCGCGGGGCAGAGTCATTGATGAGGGGTGGTGAGAGGCCCAAAGTCCCCAGCACCCCCTGGGGGTCGGGATCCTGGCTGGCTGGATCCCCGGGGCTACGGGGGGGTGGGCTGGGCTGAACCCTGTTTGGTTCCCAGCAAGGGGGCGGGGCCCTATCTCTGATCACTGGGGCAACCGTGTCGTTGCCCCGCCCCCTGCCCTCTGCGCTCCGCCCCCTGGCCTGGCCTCAACTTGATCCCCACTCTAGAGCCCCGCCTCCAACCCCACTGCGCATGCGCTCCCGCAGTCCCGGCGGGAACTTCGAGGACTGCGCGCCCCAGGCAGAGGCGCATGCGTGGGACTCCGTCTCCCGCCGTCCCTCGCGCTGTGGCTTGTCCCGGACTCCATTTCCCAGCAGCCCGCGCGCCCGGCGGACTTTTTTTCCCCGGCGTGCCCCGCTCTTCCCCCTCTCCCGGGGCTGCGTGGGCCGGTGGCGGCTGGTCTGGGGCCTGCGGTCCGGTGCCGGGCTGCGCGGCGATGGCCTCCTGCGCCGAGATCCTGCGCAGCGAGTTCCCCGAGCTGGACGGGGAGGTGTTCGCCTACGTGACGGGTGAGGGGGTGGGGCCGGGGCTCGGGGGTGCCCTGCCCTGCCCGCCGCCTCTCCCCGGGGCTCTGAGGGGAGGCGGGCGCCGCTGCCCTCCGCTCCGCCGCCTGCGGTCCGGGCCTCGGCTGCTTCTCTGCCTGGGCCGGCCTGAGACAGCGGGGGGTGCCGGGTGTCCTGCCCGGAAGCCGAGCCTCCGGAGCAGCCCCGCTCGGCGGGACCCGGGCGCTCCCCTGCCGCTCCCCTGCCGCCTTGCTCCAGCTGCCGGCGCCGCGGAGAGTCAGTCCCCGGCTGGCCGCCCTGCTCGCCCGAAGGCTGCCTGCTCGTGGGGGAGGCTTCAGTCCCCGGCGCCCGAGGTGCGGGGTCTGGTGGTCTAGGCGCTGCTGCAGCCCCCAGCGGCGTGGCCTGAGCCTCTCCCATGTGAATGAAATTACTCTCAATTCCTGGGAGAGAGGGCGTCTGGTCCCGTGGTGGGGATCTGAGGCGCCTCATTCCTATGGGCTTTGATGTCCGTGAGGCGCCTAAAGGGCTTGAGGATCTGGGCCAAAGTGACTTACTCATAGTCACACAGGGTGTCTGTGGCAGAGCCTGGGATTGAACCCACAGCTCTCTTTATTAGTGCCGGTCGAGGAAACCAAGAGTCCCAGCCCACTGCCTTAATCCCAGAATGATCCTTGGTGCTCAGTTAAAATGATGGGGAAGTGCTGAGCCCGTGACGCTGGCTGTTGTTTGGGTTGGGATTATTCGGGGCTTGTTGCTCAGGGGCTTGTCTCTTTCCTCTTGCAGGGGTCCTGCATAGTGGCAGTGCAGATTTTGAGTCTGTGGATGATCTCTTTGAAGCGGTGGGAGAGCTCTTGCAGGAAGTGTCCAGAGACTCCAAAGATGATGAGGACATCCGGGAAATCTGCCAGAGGATGTACAACACTCTCCACCTGTAAGTACCCTCCATCAAGTGACGTGGTGGGAGGCTCTTGGGCCTCAGTGCAAGGATCTGGAAACAGGCCTGGGGCCAAGGCAGTGGGTGAGAGATCAGGTGTGCTCTGGGTCTTGTGATGTGTTGGAGCCTGCATTTTACTTTGGAGCTGTGGTGGCAAGCGTCAGCATCTGGAATGTATGGCACGAGGATGTAAAACGGGGTGACAAAGAATAATTTAGAGCAGCATCTGAGACTCATTTGGGGAGGTGTGGCAGATGGGAATGTTGCAGAGAGGATGGTATCTTGGCAGCTTTACTCCTTGACTCTCCTGTATGTTACAGGGATGAGGAAAACTCACGAGGACGCAGGCAGGTGCTGCTGGATGCCCCAATTCAGCTTTCCAAGATCACAGACAACTATGGTGAGTAACAAATGTTTAGCAGCCCTTGCTCCTAGGACATCGACCTTCAGTGCTTGAGCTGGACAGTCTCCCAGCTGATCTGTTCCTTCCGACAGAAGCATCATTGTGGTGGGAAGTTTATAAACCCTGGAGTTTATGGATTGGAATGGGACTCCCTCCTTGGAATTTTGAGGAGCTCATCCTGTGTAGTGGTGGCCTTTGAGACAGTGAGATCTAATGGCAAGAACGGAACTAGGAATAAAGACTTAAATTCTAGTCTCAGCTCTGCCACTCGCTTGCCATGTGCTCTTGGGCAAGTCATTTCACCTTTCTCCATCTGTAAAATAAGTTATTAATTTTCCTGCCAGGGAGCTGGGTAGATTTGTATTAAGCACTGAGTTTGCTTTGGCAGAAGGTGCTGGAGAGAGAGAAGGGCTGAGTGTTACTGTGCCTTTCTTGTTGATTGCAGATTCTGGCTTGGACCTGTTGCCGAAGCTGTTGCTAAAGAGAGACCAGAACTCAGTAAGTAAGAAAGGGATCCATGCTGCTCATGCTGTTACCAGCCTGCCTGCTGCATTGCTCAAGATGCTGAGAGGGCTTTGCCTTCTTACACATACATCCACACAATAGGCTGGGGAGTGGGGCCTTCTGTCTCTTCTCTCTAGATGTTGAAATTGCTTTCTCTCTGTTCACACCTTCACTTTGTGTGGGGCTGCTTGGTCTTGATGTGGTAAACAGAATTACCTAGGTAATTGTAGGCCTGTGAGCCTGACATAGATCCTGGACAAAATAGTGGAACAGATGATATGGTACTCAATTAATAAAGAATTAGAGGAGGGTAATAATACCAATCAACATGGCTTTATGGGAAATAGATCCTGTCAGACTAACTTGATATCATTTTTTGATTAGATAACAAGTTTGGTTGATAAAGGTAATATCAGTGTTGACGTAATATACCTAGACTTCTCCAAGGGGTATGACTTGGTACCGCACATTTTGATTTAAAAAACTAGAATAATATAAAAGTAACAGGGCATGGATTAAAAACTGGTTAACTGATAGGTCTCAGAATGTAACTGTAAATGGGGACTCTTTGAGCATGTGTGTTTTTAGTGAGGTCCCACAGGGATCAGGTCTAAGCTATGTAATATTTTTGTCAATGACCTGGAAGAAAAAATAAAATTGTTAATGATAAAAATCTGTAAATGAGACAAAGATTGGGAGCGGGGAATAGTAAATAAGGAAGAGGACAGGTCACTGGTACGGAGTAATCTGGATCACTTGGTGTGCTGGGTGCAATTGTGTTTTCAGTACAGCCAAATGTAAAGTTATATATTTAGGAACAAAGCGTATAGGCCATACTTACAGGATATGAGACTCTGTCTTGAGAAGAAGTGACTCGGGGTGGGCTGGGGGGAGGACTTGGGGGTCATGGTGGATAATCAGCTGAACATGAACTCCCAGTGTGATACTATGGGCAAAAGGCCTAATGTGATCCTTGGATGTACAAACAGAAGACTCTCAAGCAGGAAAGTGATATTACCTCTTTATTTGGCACTTATGCAACCAGTACTGGAATGCTGTGTCCATTTCTGATGTCCATTAATTCAGTAAGGATGTTGATAAATTGGAGAAGGCTCAGAGAAGAGCTGTGACCCTGAAATGCCCGTTGGTGCCATCCGCACCCTTTTAGTCAATCCTCGTGTCCCACCTAAGTAATTGACCCTTCCTCCTTGAAATTTCCACCCATCAGGATTTTCCCTCCTAACTAGGCTCTTCCCCTTTACTAGTCAATTGCTTCAGGCTCCTTATGGTCATTCTTGCTCTTTTCTGAATGTTCTTCCTTGTGTCCCAGATGGTGAATGCCAAGAAGCTGGAGAAGGCGGAAGCCAAACTGAAGGCCAAGCAGAACAAGAGGACAGAGCGGGATTCCCTGAACCCCACTGGCATACTGTGAGTGTGCACGTGGCTGATGGGCAGGCTCTGATCGCACTGATGAGTGTGGCTCTCTGGGGAGCCTGATGTGCTCCAGGGCTTTGCCACAACTGAAGCTCTACTTTCTTTCATGCCTGGTCACAGGGTCCTGGAGGAGGCATCTGCTAGCCAGGCATCCAGCAAGAAGGAGACTCGCATGGAGTCATCGGGCAAGAACAAATCGTATGATGTGCGCATCGAGAACTTTGATGTGTCCTTCGGTGAGCGGTGAGTCCCTGTGGGGTGGGAAGGACCCGGGGGAGGCTGGGATAGGGGTGGGGTAGGAGAAGATTCATATAGTGGCTGCAGTTTGTGTGGAGAACCCTAGAATAGGGGAGGTGGTGGGATAGGATCGTGGGACAGCCTGGACTGGAATAGCAGGAAAGGTGCAACAGGTCAGGATTGATTGCCACTGTGTGGGAGCTTGTCCTCCCTCTGGCTTTGGGTAGCAGCTTTCATGAAGTTCCCAGCAGAACCCACCATCCAGTGGAAGCGCTGCTGCTGGGTGCTGCTGTGTCCTTGCAGGTGAACTGTCAGGCTGACCAGCTATCGGTCTGTTCTCTTGCCTTAGTGTCCTGCTAACAGGTGCAGACCTGAACCTGGCATTTGGCCGGCGCTACGGCTTGGTGGGCAGGAATGGGCTGGGCAAGACCACCCTGCTGAAGATGATGGCCAGCCGCAGCCTGCGCATCCCCTCACACATCAGCATCCTCCACGTGGAGCAGGAGGTGGCAGGGGATGAGACGCCAGCTCTGCAGAGCGTGTTAGAGTGCGACACCACCCGCGAGAGCCTGCTGCAGGAGGAAAGGGAGCTGACAGCCAGGATCAACGCTGGCAAGTGAGACATGCAGGCATACCATGCCTTGGGGTTACGGCCTTGCCTGAGCCTAGGCTTCCAGTCCCGCTCCTAGTGCCTGAGCCTCGTGTCCTGGAGAGACCAGTGCTTTCTCCTGCCATGTGCTAGCACTAAAATTGAGCTAGTGGCTTTGCCAGGGTTCTACTTTCCATTTTTCCTCCCTGGGGCTGGTCATGTTCAGATTAAAGCTCCAGTAGGAATGGAGTGCATACCCCAGGAGCTTGAGTTCTGCTTGCCTTCTCCCCCAGCCCACATGCACACAACCTGAGAGCCGATTTTTAAACCCTGACCTTACAAGAATTCCCTATGCTGCCCTTGTGTCTCCTACCAGGGGACAAGGTACAGAAGGTGACAGACTGTCGGAAATCTACGCCAAGCTGGAAGAGATAGAGGCAGACAAGGCGCCAGCCAGGTAAGACGAGCCCCCTTTCTGAGCCAGACATGGGGAGCTGCCCCTTGACTATCTGCAGCCAGCTTGGGGTATTAGGAGATGGGTATTTAGACTGGTGGACATGGACTCTTTGTCGGTGGAATGTCCCTACCTGGTCATGGAATCTAACAAATGAGCTGGAGGTTCTTGTGGCCACTACTCCTGCCTCATTCTCTACATCTGGGAGAGATTGGGACTGGAGCAGCTGGGAGCCCCCCAGAGGTTTTGGGGAAAGTCAGGCTTTCTTACCCTCTAATGACTAGACTAATGGTGCTCCACTTGGCCTCTGGGACCTCCCAGAAGGTGACCATCTGAGAGATGTTTCCATGTCTGTAGGTGATGGAAACTGAATGTTATGCTGGCCTTAGAGGCAGGGCTGGGCTTCTTTGGCTCTGGGCCAGTGGCCTGGAGTCAGTGTCTGATTTCAAACCCCAGAACGTCATGTCAAAACCATCCTGTGCACTGTTGGGAAGCTGGGATTCCCGGCGTGGCTGCTATTGTGCGGGAGATGGGTTTCTGCTGGGTCCAAAATCTTGCAGCATCCTTTCGATACCGCAACAGTCTCCATTGGAGCACTTGTCTTGGATTCTGAGCCCTGTGTTGCAGGCAGTTACACATAGCTGTCGAGTGGATTTCAGAGGCCTGTCTCTCCTCTTCCCCACAGGGCATCTGTCATTCTTGCTGGGCTGGGCTTCAGTGCAAAGATGCAGCAACAGACAACCAAGTAAGTCTCCGTGCATCAAGGTGTCAGTGCTTGGGTAGATTCCTCCCTGCCCTAGGCCTGGAGGGGCCTGAGCTGCCCTACCCCAGTGCTTCTCTTGCCAGGCTAGAGGCATCAGATGGAATGCTGGGCACTGCCAGACGCTCCGTGGGTCACTGGCGTCCCCCTTGCTGTTGCCGTGGGGGTGGCCTGGAGTGGATGAAACAGCAGCTGGTATGCTCTTTGGAAGGGCTTGGCTGTTTCCCTCCTGAATCAGGCTGCTACAGATGTGGCAGGGCAGAGAGCAACTCAGCAACATGTGATGCTGCTCTCAAGTTCAGCAGCAGGCATACCATGATGAATTTTTGCTGCCCCTTGTAACTTCTGAGTCAGGGCCTGCTGCATCTCGCCCCTGCTGCACTGACAAGCTCTCTCTGGGGTGACAGCAGAGTTTAAAGGGCACCTCCTTCCCCAGATGGTGATGAGCCCTGGCATCTCTGCTGTGTGGAGTCATGGGGTGAGAGAACAGGGTGACTCGTGGGGGAGGATTTCTTGTGGATGAGCTAAGTCAGGGTGGTTCTGTACTGAGCTCTGATGCCTCCTGTATGTGTGTTTTTCTCTGCCCAGAGAGTTCTCCGGGGGCTGGAGAATGAGGTTGGCCTTAGCCAGGGCCCTTTTTGCCAGGTAGGTCTCAGCATGGTCCATATTTGATCTTATTCCACTCCATCTCTGTTAAAGTAGGGTAGACTCTGATGGCAGAGCCCAGGAGTTACCTTGGGGTTAGCTCACACTCACTCTGCCAGCAAGGGAGCAGGGCAGTATTGGCTGCGGGGGGAGCCCCCAGCCTCTCCAGGCAGGGTAACAAATAATTGAATTAAAACAATCTTACGGTAGATCTACTCATATTTAAACATATACCAGTATTAACTGTTCTCTCTCCCCTCCCCCTACACTCTCTCTCAGACCGGATCTTCTTCTGCTTGATGGTAAGCGAATGCCATGAATCCCTTCTCATCTCTGAGCTGTGGCCTTGTGGGATGGCTCTGAATGCCCTTGCTGGGAGTGGGAGACCTGGTATGGCTTTTTGGCTGCATATCCTGAGTGAATGCGCAGCTGTTCACCTGGTGCTGCCAGGGCTGTGGAGTGAGACCCCTGTGTACTGGCTCACCAGAGGAGTCCAGACATCTAAGGAAGTCAAATAGCTTATCCTGTCCCCTCTTCCTCCTTGGCCATTGACCTTGGCTGGCCTGGATGTTGGCTTGTTCAAGGGCTCTGAAGGCGTTAGTATTTGTGTTTATTACCAAAGAAGACTTGAAACCTGCCAACCATTCAAGTTGGGAGCCACCAGATTTTCACCGTTTGTTGCACCTGCTTGTTGCATCTTGTCCGACTCTCATCCAGTGGATGTATGCAGTACCCAGTACATTGTCCCCATGATTCTCTGGGCACTACTGTGACGGTCCCCTTTCCAATGGTCCTAGTTCTGGAGCAAGTGGTAGCTTTGCATGTTCTTACCAGCTGGGTGTTTGCCATCCTTTGTGTGGGCTGAATCCACTGATCCCTGTCCCTTTTCTGTTCCCTTTCAGAGCCTACTAACATGTTGGATGTGAGGGCCATTCTGTGGCTGGAGAACTACCTGCAGGTAGGTGAGGTGGCAAAGGGTAGTCTGACCTGTGGAGGGCTGTTGTCTAAGATCACTCGTTCTTTGGTGATGCACCCTTGGAGTGGAGATGACTCCTTAATGGTTTGATAGGCAGTAGGCATGGGATATGGGCCCCTGTGACACAGGCCGGAGATCCCCATTGGCTGGATGAAGCTCCCCTGGGATCAATTAATACCTTGGCTCAGGCCTCCCCGCTACTATCTCCTCTAGACATGGCAGTCAACCATCCTAGTGGTGTCCCACGACCGGAACTTCCTGAATGCTGTGGCCACTGACATCATCCACCTGCACTCGCAGCGTCTTGAACCGTACCGGGGCAACTTTGAGAACTTCATGAAGATCAAGGAGGAGCGGCTGAAGAACCAGCAGCGCGAGTATGAGGCCCAGCAGCAGTACCGGGAACATATACAGGTACAGAGATGATGACATGGCATGGATGCGATCACATCCTGTGAGAAGAGCATTGCTGTACCATTCTGGGAGTCCCTCCAGCAGAAGGGCCAGTTTACAGAACTCATTCCCATGCAGCATGGCTCTGGCGGTTGCCAGTGGGGGGCAATGGAGGGGCTCATGTGGGCCTAACACTCTTACTCTGGGCTAATTGTAAGGGAGCATCTCTAGTCCTCCTTCATACTGACAGCCATAGACTGTTCTTGGGCTGTCCTCACCCTGGATCCTCCATGCCGCTCTGGCTTTAGAGTGGAATCTGGCCCACAGCTCAGGTCCCATTGTAGGAGGACAAGCTCTGAGGTGGGGGCCTTAGCAGCGGGCAGAGGTTAGTGGCTGGTACCACACTGGGCCAGGGGACTCTGATGATCTGTTCTCTCCTAGGTCTTCATTGATCGATTTCGCTATAATGCAAACCGGGCATCCCAAGTGCAGAGCAAACTCAAGCTGCTGGAGAAGCTGTGAGTGCTTGGTCCTGCCCCTCACTCGGGCCTGGGAGGAGGGGAAGCAGTGGCATGCAGTCGGACTGCACCACTGACACAGCTGTGGGAGGGGCTGAGACCGTGCCATGCAGTTAAACCATGCCACTTGGCCAGGTGGTAGGGGACAGGGCTTCACACGCTTTAGGTGGTAAAGCACCTAATCCTATTTGAGTAAGTGGAAGGTGTTGAGGGCCTTTCCCAGTGGCTCCACATGGGCCTGAAACACAGTGGTGTTTCTCTAGGCTTACAGGGCTGGCTCTGGACCCGGGAATGGCCGATCTTTGGCTGACCAGACATAGGGCCTGCTCTTTTGGAGGAGGTCACCTGACCTACATGGTCAGTTCCCCAAGTGATCATCTCCTCTGCTTCCTGTCCTGTCTCTGAGGCCACCTGGGATGACTGTATGGAGCTGGATGGTTGTACAGTATACGGCTGGGCGTGTCACTGACATACTCCTAGCCCCCTGCCCTGGGGCAAAAGTTCCCCACTCTACCCCGGCCCAGGGAATTGCATGGCATGTGGGGAGGGGGTGCTGTCCTGCTACAGCAATATCCCAGCTCAGAGTGACAAGTTTCTCCTTCTAGGCCGGAACTGAAACCTGTGGACAAAGAGTCTGAAGTGATTATGAAGTAAGTGACGACAGACCCCGTGGTGAGGAACTGGTAGCTCGGTTCCCTGTACTGGTGACTGGCAGCCTCAGACCACAGCTTCTTGCCTCCCAGGTCCTGTTACTGGGCGTGTGCTCTGTAAAACAGCAAAGCACTATCAAGGCTGCAGAAGCTGGTGCCATTTCCCTCATAGAATCCTAGAATATCAGGGTTGGAAGGGACCTCAGGAGATCATCTAGTCCAACCCCCTGCTCAAAGCAGGACCAATCCCCAGCTAAATCATCCCAGCCAGGGCTTTGTCAAGCCTGACCTTAAAAACCTCTAAGGAAGGAGATTCTACCACCTCCCTAGGTAACACATCCCAGTGCTTCACCACCCTCCTACTGAAATAGTGTTTCCTAATATCCAACCTAGACCTCCCCCACTACAACTTGAGACCATTACTCCTCGTTCTGTCATCTGGTGCCACTGAGAACAGTCTAGATCCATCCTCTTTGGAACCCCCTTTCAGGAAGTTGAAAGCAGCTATCAAATGCCCCCTCATTCTTCTCTTCCGCAGACTAAATAACCCCAGTTCCCTCAGCCTCTCCTCATAAGTCACGTGCTCCAGCCCCCTAATCATTTTTGTTGCCCTCCCCTGGACTCTTATCAACTTTTCCACATCCTTCTTGTAGTGTGGGGCCCAGAACTGGACACAGTACTCCAGATAAGGCCTCACCAATGCCGAATAGAGGGGAACGATCATGTCCCTCGATCGGCTGGCAATGCTCCTACTTATACAGCCCAAAATGCCATTGGCCTTCTTGGCAACAAGGGCACACTGTTGACTCATATCCAGCTTCTTGTCCACCGTAACCCCAGGTCCTTTTCTGCAGAACTGCTGCCTAACCACTCGGTCTCTAGTCTGTAGCTGTGCATGGGATTCTTCTGTCCTAAGTACAGGACTCTGCACTTGTCCTTGTTGAACCTCATCAGATTTCTTTTGGCCCAGTCCTCCAATTTGTACAAGTCCCTCTGTATCCTATCCCTGAGCTGGCACCTCCCCTCTGCCTTCCCTGGTATCAGGCCCAATACACATAAATCCTACTGTTTTCTTGGTTTGCTTGCATCATTCTCATGGTGAGGGCACGGATCCAGGTCCGGGGAAGATGGGCTGGGTGGGCCAGATACAGTAGTAATGGATGCACATGGCAGGCAGGTGGGGTTCTGTGCTGAACTTCTTCCCTATCCCAGAAGGTGGAGGTTGGCAGGTGAAGCAGTATCCTTTCCTGCCCTCCCCCTGCCTCGTATGGTGTGTGGGTATTCCTCCTCTTCAGGTGTTGTGCTTCCTCTAGCTACCTCTCCCCTTGCCTGTTGTATTGACCGCGCTGGGCTTTCCTCTCCTCCCCCACCCCCTTACAGGTTCCCTGATGGCTTTGAGAAATTCTCTCCCCCAATCCTGCAGCTGGATGAAGTGGATTTCAGCTACAACCCAAGTCACTGCATCTTCCGTGGCCTCTCTGTCTCAGCTGACCTGGAGTCCCGGATATGTGTGGTACGTATTGGGGACTCGGTCTTCTAGCTGGGATGGGGCCGCAAGAGGATGTTTCAGGAGAGACCTGGCAGGCCCTAGAAGTAGGATGTGGGCAGTTGGGGCAGATGTCGTACAAGGGGATCATGGCTGGAGTGTGGCAAGTGAACCTTTGGTGGCCAGCTGGGCTGTGGAGCTCCTTGCATTGCTGGAGTATCTGCTGTCCTGTGGCTAGCCCCCTTTGTGTGAAGGAGGGCCCTGGACAGTGGTAATGGGGGATGGTCAATTATACCTTCCATCCCTAAAATCCAGTCTAATCTTGGGCGAGGAAAGGAATCCCCATGGGCACTGGGGCCCCATTGCTGTCTCTGTGGGACCTAGTCTCTCAACTATTGCTTCTTTGCCCAGGTCGGAGAGAATGGAGCTGGCAAGTCAACCATGTTAAAGATCCTGATGGGAGACCTGGCACCAGTTCGAGGGATTAGACACGCACACAGGTACAGCTTGTGTTGCTATTGCCTGGCTTTAGCACAGAGGAAGGGATTGGGGGGATCATGGGGTAAGGGCCAAGAGGTCTCTGGACTTGCAGAGGGGATTGTGGGAAATGGCCCCCCATTTGCAGAGTGCTGGAGGGAACATGGTTTATCGGCCACTTCCCCAAAAGCACTATGGGTGGGTCCCCAGAATGGCTGCTCCTTCTGTCCTGGGGCCACCTCCCGACATCTCCAGGGCTTGGGGAACCTGCATTAACATGTTTCCCCAGTTACCAGTGGCTAAGACTTAATGGCCAAGAGCTTTCTAAGCTGTCATGGAGCAGCCAGATCCCCCAACCCCTAGGGAAGGCAACCCCTGCCCCCACCACTACCACATGTGCACATGCCTTCCCTTCCTGCTGCCTCTGTCTTGCTCTTGGCAGCGAGTGGGTGAGGCCAGTGGGCCAGAGGAGCTCTGGGTAGTGCTGCCTATAATGGTCTCTCTTCTCTGGCTTGGCAGGAACCTGAAGATTGGCTACTTCAGTCAGCACCACGTGGACCAGCTGGACTTAAACATCAGTGCTGTAGAGTTATTGGCCAAGAGGTTCCCAGGTGAGCATCCCACTTCCATGGGCATTGACTCTGGGTGCTTGGGGGTGCCAAGTGAGTCCTGCATTTGCTGTCTTGCCTCCTGGGGCAAGTAGAGCTGGCAACTGGCATGTGGCGCCTTCTGCCAAGCAAGGAGCAGCATTGATGCATTCGGGAGGCTTCCCCTGGATGCAGATAGGAGCTCCTGCCTAGAGAACCAGCCACCTCTTGCAGTGCTCTGGGGCCATCCTCTTCCCTTGCCTAATATTTCCCCACCTCACGGGAGCTGCAGGCTCTCTGATACCTGGCTTGCAAAGTTCAGGTAGTGTCACAGTGTGAGTGCTGCAGGGATGTCCAACTCTGCAGACAGCCTGAAATGAGCCCTGGGAAGTGATTGTTGTCATTAGGTTTCGGAGTTACGCATCAGCATTGCAGACTATTTAGCTGCTGATCATTTTAGCAGCAAAAGCTTCAGTTGCTCTTCTCCCAGCTGCCAAAACTTCCAGCTTCTTCCTCTCTGATGTAGGATAATCCTTTTACCTTATATAAAAATATGCAACACTGAATTTAGGGCCATTGTCACTTGAATTTCATCTCAGCCAGTACCCTGGAGCCCCTGTCCTGATTGTGTCACTCAGGTTCATATTGAAGCCTCTGTGAATTTCCTCCATTCTGCTGCTGCATTTCCCTCCTCCTGCACTTGAGCACTGTAGATTCCGGGGGACTTGGTGCAGAACCTAGGTCCAGCTTGCTACTGAGGCCTTGTGTGACTCCTGGCCGACTGGAAGCTCTGAGTTAGTATCTTGGGGGCTAATGCGAACAGGCTCCGGCTGGGTTGTGACATTCTCCCTATGTGCTGTTTCAGGGAAGACAGAGGAGGAGTATCGTCACCAGCTCGGAAGCTACGGCGTCTCGGGGGAGCTGGCCGTCCGCCCTGTCGCCAGCCTGTCGGGAGGTCAGAAGAGCCGAGTGGCATTTGCCCAGATGACCATGCCCTGGTAACCCTCTCCCATATGTTGCTCCTGCTGCTTTTAGTGACACGGCTCTGTCCCTAGGTGTTTGTTTGGGGGAGGAAGCAGAGATGCTAAGAGTATTTTGCTGGTTCTGGCTGAGCAGGAGACCCAGTGCTTTCTAGGGAAGCATGGTCACCCTGAGGGAGCTATGCATGGACAGAGGCATGCAGCTTGCTCTTGTCATTACCCTTTTGGGCTCAGTCCACAGTCCTATTCTTGGGATACAGGGGTCCCTATAGCCCACACATGGGACTGGGCAGAGCAGACACTTGGGGACCTGAGCCTTGACAAGAGACAGTGCTATGAAGAACCTCTCTATCACGTTTTGAGCGGAATGATCAATATGCTGGGCTCTCCCGTCCAATGTGAGTCCTTGCTCTCTAGCCCTGCTAACAGAGGGCCTGTTGTTCTTGACGGTAATGCCAGGCAGTGACTGCACTGCAGGGTCTGCATGGGCCTCTTCCAGTGGGATGCTGAGTTGCTGATTCTTTTCTCGTCTTCCAGTCCCAACTTCTATATCCTGGATGAGCCGACAAACCACCTGGACATGGAGACCATTGAGGCCCTGGCAAAAGCGCTGAATAAATTCCGGGTAAGGCTCTCCTTGGTCTGATGCTCCCTGCAGCCTCTTGTCTTGTGGTGCTGGAGCATCCCAGCCCGGTGGCAGCCACTAGAGTAGTTTAAAGTGGCCCCAAATTATCCTGGTCAATGGAGAACATGATGCATTTCCACCTTGACTCTGTGCTTCCTGTCCCTTGGCTTGTTTCAGACTTCCCTTGAAAAATATGGTTATTCTTCTTTTAGTGCCCAGGAAAGTGGCTGGCTCTTACCTGTCAGCCAAAGAGCAGCCCCTTCCCCCAGCTCTGTGAGGTATCTAGACCCACAGCATCCCCTCTTCTAGGTCAGGGTATCCCACTGCTCTGCCAGCTCACTTCACTTCAGCCTGGCCTGTAGCACATTTTACTGTTCCAGTCCTAGGCAAATATGCCACTTGTGCCATATTCTGTGGTGTCTTCATGGGGATGGGCCCATCACAATCTTTTGTTTCCAGTAATAGCTTGACAGGTTAACTCAAAATCTTCCTGCTTCAAAAGAGAAGCTACAGCTTGTTCAGGCAAAGCTGAGGGCAATGGCTGAGCCTTGCTGTGAGTTTGGGTGGCCAGTGGCAAACTCTAGCTGTAGGCCAAGGAGTGAAGTGAAAAGCCAGAGTCAAGCTCCTTCTCACTACACACACAATCCGTTCCCAGACTATGCATTTGCTCTCAAGTCTTGGCCCCAGATCTCCCAGGAGGAAAGGTGAGGGTCCCGAGCCCATTTCCCACCCCCTTGTCCCTCCTGCCTACTTGTACCATGGAAAGTAGGAGTTCCCAGTGGGCCCATTCTGCAATAGATGGAGTCCAGAGGTTCCAATATGCAGTGCAGCCTAGCTATTGGAATGATACAAAGTAGGAGGATATATCCAGTGGGGCCCACAGAGGTCACTCTTGGGTCTGGAAACTAGTCAGTATTTTCATTTATGACTTGGATAATGAAGTGGAGGACATGCTTATAACATTTGCCGGTGACACCAAGCTAGGAGGGGTTGTGAGCACTCTAGAGGTCAGGATTAGAATTCAAAATTACCTTGACAACTTGGAGAATTGAAATCAACAAGGCGAAATTTGATTTGAAATCAACAAGGCGAAGTTCAGTAAAGATAAATGCAAAATACTTCACTTGTTAAGAAAGAAAAAAATTAAAATTCACAACTGTAAAATGGGGAATAACTGGCTAAGCAGTCATACTGCTGACAAGGATCAGGGGGTTATTAATCACAAATTGAAAGTCAACAATGTGATGCAGTTAGGAGAATGCTATTAGCATTCTGGGCTGTATTAACAGGAGTGGCATATGTACGACACGGGAGGTAACTGTTCCACTTTACTCAGTGCTGGTGAGGCTTCAGCTGAAGTACCGTGTCCGGCTCCGGGCACCACTGTAGGAGAGAAATGGGCAAATTGGAGAGAGCGCAGAGGAGAGCGTCAAAACCCATAAAAGGTTTAGAAAATCTGACCTATGAGGAAAGGTTAAACTGGGCCTGTTTAGTCTAGGGAAAAGAAGGCTGTGGGGAACTGACCAGTCTTTAGGTAGGTTCAGGGCTGCTATAAAGAGGTTGGTAATCAGTTGTTCTCCGTGTCCACTGGCGGTCGGACAAGAAGCAGTGGGCTTAATCTGCAGCAAGGGAGATTTATGTTAGATAGTAAAAAATACTTTCTAACTCTAAGAGTAGTTAAACTCTGGAATGGGCTTTCCAGGGAGATTATGGAGGTTTTTGGGCAGGTTGGAAAACCCCTGTCAGGGGTGACCTCTGTTTACTTAGTCCTGTTTTAGTGCAGGGGTGGACTTGATGGCTTCTTGAGGTCCCTTCTAGCCTTACATTTGTATGATGCTGTTTTGCGTGGCCAGACCTGTGGTCTGCATCTCCATGAGCTGAGGGGCCAAGAGCTACACTCAGGCCACCTCTGTGGTCTAAGCAGTGGGGTCAGCAGACTTAACAAGACATGTTACCCTTCCTCATAGTATTCAAATAGCGATTTAGAACTGGACTGTTTGCCGTTGTACCTTATTTTCCCCTCTGGTGTAAAGCACTTTCTCTTTGTACCTCAATCTCAGGGTGGTGTGATCCTAGTGTCCCACGACGAGTGCTTCATTCGCCTGCTGTGCAAGGAGCTGTGGGTGTGTGAGAACACTACCGTGACGCGCATCGAGGGTGGTTTTGATGAGTACAGGGACATCCTGCAGGAGCAGTTCCGGAAGGAGGGCTTTCTATAAAGGAGGCGGCCAAACGGGGTGTGAGCTGGCTGGAGTGGGGAAGTGCAGCGGCCTCAATCTCCATCTGAAAGGTGCCCGGCGGAGCAGCAGGGACACCACTTGCACCCCATGGACTGTCAGCTGTGCCATCTGCATTACCCTCCCCCCAGAACTGCAAAAGTGTTTGGGGTATAGGATGGGCCCTCTCTCCTGCCTCTGGAGCTACACCAGGCCTCTGCTGGGCAGGGGTGAATGGACAGTAAAGTGATGGGGGGAGGGGGAGTCTAAAGCTGCAGTGCGAGGGGAGAAGTGCAGAGTGGGTAGTTTCTGCTCTGAGCACATCCTCTCCTCTGCCCCCTGCCCAGTGCTGCCTAGCTCAGCCAGCCTTTGCGGTAGTGGAGGATTGGTGATCCGAGTGCGCAGGGAACACTGGGCTTGAGTGCTGCTACCTGTTGCACCTTGAGCTGCTTCTCTGCTCTGCTGAGAAGAGGGATAGAGTTTAGACCCCCCCCAATTTTAACTTAAACCATGTGAGGTGGTGGGAAAGGCCTCTCAACCCCTCTGCAGGGAGGAGCTGCTGCCTCCTGGCTTTTCAGTCATTTTTACCTGCCAAACACTAGTCAAACCCTCTTAGGAACACACTTCTTTCTTCCTGGCCTGACCCTATGCTACTCTCCCCGTCCTGCTAAGGAGTGGGGAAGCTTATGCTGCTGCTGAAAGGGCCCTGCTTCTTGCTAAGGTCCCTTGGAATCCTTGACAGGGTTTGCTTTTGTTTTCCCTAAGCTGCAGTCAGTAAGAGTCAAGGACTTGTGCTGTTTGAATCACAGTGGCCCACTACTCTGCCAGACAGGGACAAAATCTTGCCTGCACACAAGCTTCTACCAACTTAACTGCTGCACAAACCCCTGCACCCTTCTCCCAGCTAAAGGCCTCTCCATCAGGACTAGGCTAGGTCCGTCCCAGCTGTCACTCTGTTTCATTTCTTTTTAAATGATCAAATACTGTACATTGCAAGGTAAGTTATTGAGCACTGAGTGAAACTCTCTGTTCCTCAGCCCAGAGGTTGCAGTGTAAATAAAAACAGAACCTAATGGCCTTGGGATTCTTATTTCGCTAGTGGATTCCACTTCCTGGTTTCCAGTCTGTTTCTTTACCGTCCTTTCTACTGATAGTGAATTTGGGCAAGAGGGGCTGGTTACACTTCCTGCACAATCTCTGCCTCCAGTCAGCAAATGTGCTATGAAAGGGGAGTTTGATTATTCGGTTCTTGCTAAAGCACTGAATGAGGGGGAGGAAAAGATCCAGCCCTCCCTCTGCTGAGCAAAGCACATAGTGCTAGGAGCCTCTGCAGAAGCATATCATGAGCAAAGAATTATTTGGCTACTACTATTAGAAGGGTGGGCTGTTACAAACCGGCTCAGGAATGGGTGGTGGGGTGATGCTGAGGATGCTGAAGCTTGTGTGTGACTAGATGAACTAGTTGGGGAAAACTTTTTTTAAAGTTACCATCTGCGAGGAGTCTCATTGCTTGGCCTCTGCTCCCTAGCATGAGGCAGGCACAACTCACTCCGCAACCTCTGAAAGCTTTTAGGGCAATGGTAACCTTTCCCCCACCCCTCTGTGCTGGCAGTCATTATCACCCTTGGAACAGGACTGCTGCCCATGGAACCCTCTATCAGTTCCTCCTAGACCAGTTAGCTAAGGAGCTGTGGCTCTTCTTCCAGAACATGCCAAAGCAGGGGTTGGGTATCCTTTGTCAGGTCCCTGCATTCCAATC
This sequence comes from Lepidochelys olivacea, assembly GCF_965140295.1. Classification (NCBI taxonomy): domain Eukaryota; kingdom Metazoa; phylum Chordata; order Testudines; family Cheloniidae; genus Lepidochelys; species Lepidochelys olivacea. The sequence continues at coordinate 7,987,319 of NC_140419.1, forward strand.
CGGTCCAGGTTGCTCCTGAAATTGTTCTTGGCACACTTGCTTTGACATTCCAGTGTTTTTCTTATGGCAAGAGTATGTGGCAGCTTCAAACTGTCCTTGCAGCAACATCAGTAGCAAATGTGTGGTCTACATCTGCCAGGATGGTGGTCATACAGTGAAGCGATGTAGCCCTGGGGAAACCTATCAGGCTGACAAAAGGCCTGCTTGGACCACTAGGGCTGAGAAGCACAGTGTGCTGCCCCCACAAAGCCTGGTGCTCTGCTGAGTGTCAACAGCACTTGCAGCCTCAGTGCTGCAGAAGAGGCTAAGAAAGGAAGCAGCAGGAGCGAGGGGAGCCATTCTCTCCCCTACAGTCAAGGGGTTTTGATAGCAGCCTGACAGCTCCCACATGCCTTCTTCATGTGCTTGACATGGATGGGGATGGATCTAGTGCTAGTAAACATGCTATGAAGTCTTCAGTCTCAACTAGGACACATCTTGCCCTTCACAGGTGAGTGCAGACTCCTATGCAGTTTGAGCTTTCTCTGCCTTAGTCCTCAAAATAAGGACTTCACTAGCAGTCCACACTTGTACCTGGCACCTTCTCCAGCAAGCAGTCACCCTGCTACTGGATTGCCTTAACAGCTCTAGCTGTTTATGTGGTTGGCCTTGGACTTACAGTCCTATGTGTTGCAGCTGTGCTCTCCCTTTTTCTTTAGGGACATCAGATCTGCTGGAGCGAGAACTCCTCATGGTTGGGATCTTTTTTATCCTAGAAGGGTGGGGGAATCACTTAATAGTCTCTTAATTTTAACATTTGTTTACTTTTTGCAGCTAGTTTTTAATTGCTTGATTAACAGTCTGGAATTTTTGTCTCCTGTGCTGTTGCAATGGTACATTTGCAGTGGCTGCCTTAGGCACCACCTTCCATGCTGTGGTGTGGTAAAGACAGGAGCCACCTGATTTAAAAAAAAAATGAACTCCCTTAAAAACACCACCACAATGCTGCATCTAGCCCTGTGGTGGGCTCTATAACCATTGAATGACTCTACCCCCAGTCTTCTATACACTTATTCCTGCCACACATGGCCCACTTAAGTTCTGTCCTGTATGTGATCCCCTTGGTAAGATTGCAGCCCTGTTGAAAATACACCCCAGCTCTGCTTCTCTCAGCCTTTTCTGGGGGATTTTAGTGCTAGCCTGTTCCCTGTAGGTTAGAAAATGTGGGGGGCTAATTCCCCCAGCAGTTCCCCTTGGGACAGTGAGGGCGTTTTCTGCTAATTCCAGACTTTCTATTGTCTCTTAACAAGGATTTCAGTCTGTCTCCCAGTAGGTATTTTGGGGGAAGGGTTGCAGGGCAACAGTCTAAAAGGCTTTCTGGGCCAAAGCTCTCAATTGCAAGGGTGAAGTCCCATCCTGTCATGGGGGAAGAGGGTCAGTACCAACCTTATCTCCCAGGCAAAGCCGGCCCTGCTGCTTGTCTCACTGGAATCAGGTGCCTTGTGTCTGCTCTGGGAGCTGGCAGCAGGGTAGGGAGGCCTAGGGTCTGCTATAGGTAGCCTCATTTTAGCCTCGGACGGCTGCCTTCACCTGGATAAGGACCCCAAACCTGTAGGAGTTGCCATATTACTCTGAAACATATCCCCTCGGATCCCTGGTCCAGCTCTTGCCAAGGGGCCAGTACCCGTGGCCTCTCCCTCCCGCTGCCGAGCCGGCGCTGGCTGCCTGGCGAATGACCCCAGCCTGGAGGGGGTTCCCGGGCTCGCTTCCCAGCGCAGGGGAGCTAGGAGCGACCGGGGCCGGACCCAGCAGCCCCTCCTCCGCCTTCCCTTGTGCGGCCGGCTGGCGGGAGCCCGAGCCGGGGGCAGCGGGAACGGCCTGAGCTCCGTCCCGCAGCCCCCCGCGCTCTGGAGCCCGTTCCCCCGCCAGGCTCTCGGGAAGCGGCGAGCCCCGGCGCGGAGCTGCCCGGGGGCAGCGGGTGGAGGCCGCAAGGGGGCAGCGGCCGCCCCGCGCCGGGGGCGCTGCCCGCGGAGCCCCGGGCGCTGGGGAGGGCAACACGCGGCGGAGCCGGGAGGCCCCGCCCGGGCCGCTGGCGGCGGGGGGGGGCCGCGGGGCTGCCGCTCAGCTGACGGGCGAGTCCAAGTGCCGAGGGGCCGGGGCGGCTCCCCGCCCTGTGCCGGCTCCAGGCCCCTCCTCCCCCTTCCCCGCCACCAGGTGGTTCCGCCCCCGCCCCCCGGAGCGGCCGGGCGGGGCTCCAGCGTCGGAGAGGAGCGGCCGGGAAGGAGAGAGGAGCCGGCGGCGGCGGGGACGGAGCGGTGCCCGCGCCCCCGAAGACCTGCGCCCCGGAGCACGGCGGCCCGCGCCGGCCCCCGCCCGAGGCACACGCGCCCCGCCCCGCGGCTCCGGCGGGATGAGCGGCGGCGAGCTCGCAGGTGGGAGGCGGCCGGGCTCGGGGTCGCCCCCCTGCGCCGATCGCTCTCCCCCCGCCTCTCCCCCTGCAGGTGCCAGCCCCGGCCCCCCCGGCCCCGAGGAGGTGAGGCGGGCGGCGGGGAGGGAGCGCTGGGCGCCCGGGCTGTGGGGGCGGGGAAGGCTCGGGCTGCCGGGGAGGGGGCTCCATGTGCTGTCCGGGGGGCTCTGCCCCGTGGGGGGGAGGCAGGGGCCTGCTGGTGCCGGGGGCTCGGGGGGGGACCCTGTGTGCCAGGCTCTGGGGGGAGGAGCGGCGTGGCGTGGCTGGCCGGGCGGGGGGGGAGGCTGCGTGCCAAGCTCTGGAGTGGGGGGCAGGGTTCCGTGGGCCGGGCTGAGGCGCGGGCGATCTGGGCGGGGGGCTGCGTGCCACGCTCTGGAGACGGGAGCAGGACTCAGCCGTGTGCCGGGCTGGGGGGGCGCTGTGGGCTGGGGGGGGTGGGGGAGAACCTATGTGGGAGGATAGGGCTTGCGTGTCTGGCTGGGAGCTGTGAAGTGGGGGGCTGTGTGCGGGGGGGGGGAGAAGGCGGAGGGGGGGGCTGTGTGCGGGGGGGGGTGGGGGAGAAGGCGGGGGGGGTGGGGGAGAAGGCGGAGGGGGGGGCTGTGTGCGGGGGGGGTGGGGGAGAAGGCGGAGGGGGGGGCTGTGTGCGGGGGGGGGTGGGGGAGAAGGCGGAGGGGGGGCTGTGTGCGGGGGGGGTGGGGGAGAAGGCGGAGGGGGGGGCTGTGTGGGAGAATAGGGGCTGCGTGTCTGGCGGGGGGCTCTTTGTGTGCGGGGCTAGGCTTTGGGGGGGAGGTGGGGGACCAGCGGGGCCAAGCCGGCCGGGGAGGGGGCGGAGTGCGCTGGTCCGGGTTTTGCGGGGAGGCAGGAGGGTTGCGTGCCGGGGGGCTCTGGGGAGAGCTTTGTGCCGGGGCGGGTGGAGGCTCTGGGGGGCTGTTCACTGGAGGGGCTGTGTGCCGGGGGTGTATCTGAGGGGTGGGCGGCTGTTTACCCGGGGGGGCTCTGAGGGGCTGTGTGTCTGGGGGGGCTGTTTACCGGGGGGGTGTATCGGGGGGGCTGTTTACCGGAGGGGGGTGTATCTGGGGGGGCTGTGAACCCCGAAAGGCAGTGGGTGCCGCCACACGTTTTGGGGGGGGGTGTTCCGGCCCCTGCCTGCCCCCGCCCCTACTCGGCTCCCTCCGGAGGATCCGCCGGGCCGCTCCTGCGGCGGGGAGTGACCCCGTGGGGGGCCGGCTCAGGGCAGGACCGGCAGCGCTGCGCGGGCGCCATCTTGGGCGGGATCAGATGTCGGGGGAGGGACCCCCCCGCCCTTGGACTCCTCGCTCCATCTCGGGCTCTGGGCCGAGGGCGGCTCGGGGGCTGCTCCTCATGGAAGCGCCGGGCTCGGGCTCAGCCTGTCTCCATCCTCCATAATGGGACTCCTCCGTTGGGGACCTCTGCCCTGGCCGGGCGGGCTCCCGGGTGGATCGGGCTTGGGTGCCGCAGCTAACAGGCTTTTCCACTGCCTGCCCCTTCCGCAGGAGGTGTCAGCTATGTGGGGGCGGCGGGTGTAGGTCTGGGCACTGGGAGCATGTGGGGATAAGCTTTGGGCAGTGTGTGTGTGTGTGAGGGGGGAGGTCTGGGCACTGCGGGGTGGGAGGTCTGTGCATTGGGAGAAGAGTGTGTGGCTGAGGGTAGTCAGCTTTCTGTAGCCCTGGGCATGCTCTTTCCTTCAGGCCAGTAACTCTGACAGGAGTGAGGGTGGGACGCTTCTCCCACCCACCATAGGCAATAAAGGCTTTTCCCCCCTGCTCCCCAGGGGGCAGGTGCCCTCCCTATGGCTGGAAGTGATTGCCCTTCTAGCCATTGGGGAAGAGGGGTGGTTGGGTGGAGACAGACCTCTGGGGGTGGGATGTGACCACACCCCAGAAATTCCAGGCTTCCCTCAGTGTTTATCCTGCACTTCCCCTTCTGCTGTTTGGGGTACAGCCCTTCAGAGTTGGGAGTGAGGGGCTGGAGAGTTGGCCTTTCTGGTAGTGCCAAGTGTTAGATGCTTGCAGACCAGCAGGGAGGGGGCCTCCAAGCTGCTGGTTTTGACTCGGGCTCAGCCATTTTTCACTGGCCTTGGGTGGCTGGCATGGACTGCCTGGCTGAAGTAAATGGCAGCACTGTGCCCATATGGCCTATCCCCAGTCAGTCAGATAAGTGCCCCTGTGCTGGCTGGGATTGGCTGCAGTGCTTTCATTTCCCTTCCTCTTGAAGGAGGTGGGTGCAAGAGGCTGTTCTGTGCAGGACCCTGGAGTTCCGTAATAGGCAACTTGATTGTCCCGAGAGGAAACTCTTCCCAGGTGCCCCTGCCATTGTGGCACAGATGTTTTGATTCCCCTCCATAGAGCTGTAGACTCCGGGATCAGGGCAGGATGTTTCCCTAGAGTCCAATGCTCAAGGCTTTGTCTGAACTCTCCTGTGTTAATTGTGTAGGGGCCTGTTATCCTTTCCATTGGATCTCAGAGCAGGATTTCCTTAGGCACTGAACATGGTCCCTACCACAAACACCCCAGTCCTGAGACTGCAGATAAATGGAGCTCATTGCTGGGGGCTCTTCCACAACTTTGGGGGATTCACCCTATTTAGAAACCTTGTAGAAACTCAATATTCAAATATTTTTGTATTATAGTTCCTTTCTACACATTGTGTGCAGGTAGATTTGATGTAGTGGGGATGCCTGTATGGGTTATGGCTGCAGGTTCTGGGTGTATTTTTGACGGGGACTATCTAGGCACAATGAATGTATGGGTTGGTTTGGGAGAAAGGAGGGTCGCCTGGGTGGGCTGGGCACTGCAGGCTTCTGTGGTGGAGTTTGGACAGTCTGGGACTGTGCTGGTTGGTTGTGGGGAATGTTGCTCAGGCATTCCAGGGCTGTATGTGCTGGACGTGTAATGGAGTTGCTTGGTGGCTGGTGTTGCACACACAGTCCTTTCTGACTCCCACAATGGCACCTTGTAGCATAAGATTTGGTCATTGCCAGCTTGGCCTTTAACTGCAGACAATGTTTGGTCACATTTTTTTCCAGCCATCAAGTCTGAGGCTGGAGGTAGAGACTCTAATCAATAAAATGTCATTCTTTGCAGCCGCCACAGAAAAGACAAAGAACCGTGGAGGACTTCAACCAGTTCTGCACCTTCGTGCTGGCCTATGCTGGCTACATCCCCTACCCCGAGGAGGTAAAACAGATTGGTGTGTGCGTTGTGTCATTGTTTAGTGTTGTGTGAAGGGGCCAATGTCCTGGGAGACAGACCTGGCACCTCTTCTTTCTTTCTTGGCATTGAGGTTTGGGGACTTCCTGCTATGTCATTTCTCCTGCTCATGTCTCCTTCTCTCCCCCAGTCACTCCAAGAACACCACATCTGTGGTGTGGTCTTGTGCAGATCCTATGTGCTTTTCTTTGTCCTTCTTGCAGAATGAACCCTGGACCCTTGGAGGCAGCATGAGTCCCCAGAACAGCACAGGCAGCACTCAGGACAGTGACAGCTGGGCCTCATCCCATTCCTCTGATTCCCAAGTCCTGCCAGATGAGGGGAGGATCAGGAACGCCAAGTACAAAGGGGGCAACCTGTTCCTGAACTGCCCTGACTTCCCCAGCAGTTTCTATGCAGCCCGACCCCAGCAAACCAAGAAGAAGAAACTGTCTGCAAAGAAGCTCATCTTGGATCAAGAGATGGAACAGAAGATGACACTGGCTGGCACGAAGAATTTAAGTGATGTTCAACCGCAGAGGAGAGAGTCGGCTGTACTAGAGGAGCAGGCGCCTTACGTAATGGCAAAATGCCTCGAGTCCTTGGTTGTCCCAGCTGGTGAGCTCCGCCCCAAGTCCCTGCTGGAGGAGTTCATGAAGGAAGAAAAGGATTGGACACAAAGGGTTCAGGGGAGTGAGGTGCCAGTAGGAGGCTATTTTCGACCAAAGGAGCAGAAATCATGCCCTGAGGAGAGGAGGAGCTCCAGCTGTCAGAATACCTTGGATCAAAGCAAAGAGGAGGAGGGTACAAGCAGTGTCCGCTCCCAGCTCAATTGTAAGCTTCCAAACTAGTTTGTATGAGGAGTGTGGAGGGGTCTGTAGGAAAATGGGGAAGATGTCCCTGGTCTGGATAGGTGGTTATGTCAATGCTTTGTTCTCACTGCAAAGCTGCATTGTGTTCCAATGCCCAGTACCTTGCTTTCTTCCAGGTGGAGGAACTGTAGGTTCACTGGCTTTGTGGGGAGCCCACAGCTACTGGAGTCCTAGCCTCACCCAATAAGAGGTGAAGTAGGGGAACTGCAAAGTACAGAATCTAGGTGTTGGGCCTCAGCTTGTCAGAGTCTTTATTTCCCCTGGTGCAAACCGTGCTGGAGCCAGAGTCCAGACTCATTCTTCAGCTTGGGAGACTCTCTCAAACTAAGCATCTGACTGGTTTGAATTGCTCTTTTTCCTTTTGCAGCTTCACCTGTAGAATTCATGGTGGCACCTCCCAACACCAAATCAGAAGGTGAGTGGGACCCCATTATGTGTGGTACTGGTAGCCTCTCTAGCACAGGGAGCTGGGAGTCTTGCTTTGCTGCTGGTTTTCTTCCTGAGATGGGGGGGGGATTGAACCAAACAGAGGGGAATGCAGGCCAGTGTAGGACAGGCCTGGGTTTTCTTCAGAGCTGATCGCTAATCATCTGTGGGGGGTCAGTGCTGATCCCTATAGGCCTTCATGCCCCTGGGACAATGTATATTGCCTTCCCCTGCATGCATAATCTTATGCTATAAACTGGATTTGTCTGGCATTTTCTGATGGAGGTCTGTCTCTTTCCTGCCCAGAGGATGATGCTTGGGACCTGATAACCTGCTTCTGCCTGAAGCCCTTTGCAGGGAGACCCATGATAGAGTGTAACGAATGCACCACCTGGATCCATCTCTCTTGTGCCAAGATTCGCAAATCCAATGTGCCTGAGGTCTTCATCTGCCAGAGATGCCGTGACGCCAAACAGGAGATCCGTCGCTCAAACCGAGCCAGGACAGTGCCCCGCAAACGCTTCTGTGACTGATTCTCTCCCCTAGAGACACGGTGATTGTGGGTGGGGGCCCTTTGTTCTAAGACTATAGCCCAAGTTGGCTAGACAATCGATACACAGTGACCATAGGAGGCCGGTGGCACTGGAAAGGGGGAGCATTTTTGCTGGGCATGCCCCCTGTACTTCCAACTCTAGGAAGCTGGCATGTTGAGACTCAATCTTTCTCTTGTGGGGGTCATGTAAACTATGCAGTTGAGACATCAGTTTTGCGAATGCAGTGGGGTCCAGCAAGAGAAGTGTGTCTCTGAATGGAATCCAGTGCAGTAGGTCAGCCAGAAACCTGCCTGTTGTCTCACAAACAGGGCTCAGTGCTTTTCCCCCAGGCACTCCAGGAGAGCCTACTCCAAGTAGTTTCCCTCTGGTATGGTGGCTGCTTAGACTTATCCCACCGGTGTCCAATTCCTTTCCTGACAACCTCTTAAGAGTGAGTTTAGTGCTGGTGAAAGTTGTCACCTGGCTAGCGCCCCCCTGACTAATGTCCTCTTTAATCTGGGCTGTATCTGCTTTGTTGAGTGCACAAGCTTCTCCCTCTACAAACCATGCTCTGGAGTGACACCCTCTCGGGGAGGAAAAGGAAGTTGTCCTCTGTGCTGTCATGGCCCCTCAATTATAGTGAGGTGAACACCTGAGTTGAGCACCCCGCCTTCAAACTTGCTTCATGTGAGTAAGCAAAGAGTAGCTCCTTGATCTGAGTGCACTCACTAGCTCCAGAGGTTTGGAAGAGAGGGGCAGTGTGCAGTTACTGTAAATATTAATGGAGTGACTGTAAATAATTTGTAACAGATGTTTAGAAAATTATAAAACAATTCCTGCTAAACTGTAAAATGGAATCCTCTGCTCCCAAACTTCCAGTTGCACTGTAGTCTCCTGTATGAGGGGATTTAAGGAGTTGTGGCAGGAGACCAAAACAGTTTTGGGGGGGGAACCCTTGGAAACTCATGAGGGAGAGGGTGAGGCCACAGGCAGACCCTAAGCAAAAGCAGATCTCATCCTCTGGGAATGGCTCTCAAGACTTCCCCTACTGTTCTGCACTGGGCTGTCTCCCAGGAAGCATCTTTGGTGAAGGTGTGGTGGATGATGTGAACAAAGTCCTGACAGAGCAGAAAGAAAGTGAAGCTTCTGTCTGAATTGTCCAGTCCCCTAAAGAATTCTGTGTTAGCCATCTAGGCTCCTCAGTAAAGTTTGGGGAATGTTAGTGTCTCAGACAGATTAAGGGGTCTTTTGCTTTGAGCCTCATCCACTATGCAAATTGCTGCCTCTTAGATTGGATGTGCCTGCTATGAGCACACCTTTATGTTTCTAGACAGGATACTTGGTCTTCTGTCTCCCTTGCCTCAGGGAGGACATGGCTGAGCTGGCTGGTCTCTAGGGGCTCCACATGCACTAAGTATTAGATTCCATCTTCTAATTCTCCTTGTATACCCCCCACCAAAGAACCAGACCCATGTGCCTTCTGCATTTAATATGCTGCTCCCCCTGTGCTGGAGGCACTTGATTTAGTCATATAAACTGCAGGTGTGCTGACTCCTGTGCTACATGTTGGTACTGAGCTGGGCCTCTGCTGCTTGGGGTGACTGAGGGGAGATGAAAGGAACCTAAGATCACAATTCCTCTCTATTTTTCCAAACTTGTGTACTCAGCTGCCATGAGACATCATCAGTCAGCAATGTCCCTCTCCTGTAGGGGGAAATCTAGGCCCCTGAAATGCTTTACACTTTTATAGTTTGTAGTAACTTTTATTGAAATTATGTAAAATACAAATTCTTAAGAGTGTGGGTGGAATAATATGTATATAATAAAGTACTTTTGCCATAATCCTTGTGGCCTTATTGTTTCATGACCTTACCTGTAACTCCCCCTCAGGGGTAAGTTTCTGTGACTATTTCCTTTGGCTGTGCTGGGGGTATAGCTGCTAGCCCTATCATTTTTACTATGGAGTCATCTTTGACAATTGGGTGGATGCTGGGGAATTAAAAGTCCAAAGCAGAGTACAAGCCTGCTGCTCTGGGGAAGTAGGTGGTGTTAACTCAGGGACGTTGAGTGAACAGAAATGTAGAATGAGTAGGTAAGAGCACCAGGGCTCTCAGATGGGTCAGGCATGGACACAGTCTCCCCCTTGGAAAGGTGAGAATCAGATTTTAGTACCCTAGGATTAGACCATATGTGCTAGTCAGGTGCAGTGAGAGATTCTAGTTAGGACTGATGAAATCTTTCCTCATCTGTGATGCAATGCACGATTGATTACATGGTAGTGGTCTGACACTAATGGTGCTGTAGAAAAGAAAATTATGGAAATGGAGCATCTCCCTCACCTAAGGGAAAGTATCCCTTCAATTGTGGGAGACAGGCACAACCCCAGGCTACCACACTTCTGAGCATATCTGTGGAAGCAGCTCAAAACACCAACCCTCTCTGCAACTAGACACCCCACACATGCCTTATCCTGGCCTCTGTGGTTACTTAGAAATCAAGCTCTAGCCTCTTCTAAAAAATCACACCAAAAATACACCCTAAAATGAATGTTTTGTTTAGATTACTTTTAGTTTCCAAAACAGGATCAATTTGAACAAAACAGTGATCTCATACACCAAGGCAAGTTATGTACATGACATGGTCTGCTACTAGAGAAATAAATTTGCATTAAAAAAAAGTTGGGATCTCTCCTGGTTGTGGTGGTACTTGCATCACCCTTGAAAAGTTAACTGATGGTGTTTTCTTCTTGAGTTTGCAGGAAGAGTAGCTCTGAGATGTAAGCTCCTTCCCTCACATTCACATGGGGGCAAGACTGATGCTAAAACCGAACAATACTTTAAATATAAAATTAGCCTGTTAAACAATCAGCAATTAAGCTCACTCTGGGAAAGAAGGGTGGGAGTGAATATAAGATGGCAGCATGGGAAAAAACAGCTTTGTGTGATGCTGCAGTGACGATAAGGCACATAAGTTTAGTTACTCCCTAAAGCAGGGGTTCTCAAACTGGGAGTCAGGACCCCTTGGGGGGTCACAAGCTGTCAGCCTCCAACCCAACCCCCACTTTACCTACAGCATTTATAATGGTGTTAATACATGAAGTGTATTTATTAAATGGGGGGGTCATACTCAGAGGCTTCCTATGTGAAAGGTCACCAGTACAAAAGTGAGAATCATACTTTACATTTTATCTTCAAGCCTGCCACTGACAGCAGCAAGGATTCCTTGGTGGACTAAAATTCAAGTTTAGTCCTGAACATTTACTCCAGACCATTAAATGGAACCCAGCCCCCTCCAGAGTGAGTAACAACCCAACTTATTTCCCCAGAGATCTGGTAATCTGAACTTGTCTGCACACACATGGAAGCATCAAATGCCAAAAGTATTTGTTCTGCAGTAGGACAGAACCATTAAATCATTGTCTCTCAGTAGGAGACAAAGGCAGATACTATCCTGGCCCCCATGGACCTTACAATCTAAAGAAGAAGGAAGAGTCTAGGCTCAGCAGGCATGTTCTAGATCCCATAGTTCTGCTAGGGCAGAACCAGAGATAGTCCATTAATCCATCATGGCATCTGGTGGAGTCAGAAGTCCCTGGTGGGGTAGTGGCCAGATGTCCCCATTACTTTATTCTACCTGAGCCCAGACTGAGTTGCTTCTCTTCTCCTCCAGGTGGGGAATCACAGCCTCCATGTAGAACTTCTCCAGCTTGGGCTCAGTTCTCTCCCAGAACCCTGCATCAAAATCCACAGAGGTGATGACTGTATCTTTGTTGGTGTGAACCACGAAGTCAGCCTTGTCAAAGCCAGTTGTTGCCAGCTGGCACTGCACCTGAGTGTAGTAGGGATGGTTTCTCTTCAAGGAGTAGGACTCATCATCCACTTCCAGGCAGAAGGCTTTGTCCTTACAGGCCTCTTTCACTGTCTTGTCTTTGTGCTTATAGGGACACTTGACCTCCAGCAGCTTCCCCGTATCTGCTTCTCTGACAATTCCATCTGGGCTGGCTGCGAGCCACTCCTTCCCTTGGTGAATGAAGAGGCCACACTCCTCCACCTTCACAGGCCTACCTGTCCTCTTGGACTGCAGCTCTTCATATGCCTGCACTGCCTTTTTCTCATGTTGGGTGCCCCAGGACATGGCTGGTGTCTGCACTTTGGAACCAGAGCTCACCACAGCCTTGAGGTAAGACTGGGGCACCTCTGAGCTCTTGCCATTGACAAACTTGCTGTTAGCAATCCTGGGTGCAACTGAGGCCGTGATGCGGTTTTCCTGCCACTCAAACCACTTGGGATTATCTCTCTGGCCCCGAGTTTCCCTCTCCACTTTCACCACATCTTCTGTTGTCAGCAGGGAAGGAAATTTGCTTGCTTTGCCCTGGCCAGTGGTATTGGCCCGAGAGCGACTGGATTGATTCCTTTCCAGGCAGGGGTCGACACCGGCAGGTGCTTTAGCTGTTGTGGAGCAGGGTTTCCTTCCACTAGTCACTGAGGGGTTCTTAGCTGTCACTCTGTAGCTTATCTTGGTGTCTCCTTGATCACTGCCATGTGCTGCAGTGGCCCTTGATTGGGAAGAGCTTTGCCCAGCTCTTCTGGCAGTGGTGCTGCTGGTTGGCTTGTCTGTCTGTGCCCTGCTGCTACCTGAACTCCCAGCAGCCTGAGCACTCTTCAGTCGGCTGGCTGTGGGTGTTGTCTTGGCTTGGGTGGAGGAGGCAGAGGAACGGGGTGCAGCTGGGGTGGCTTTGGGCATAGTTGCAGCCTGACAAGGTAAGGCTGTGCTGTCAGGGTTTTTCCTGGGTCTCCCCATTGTTCAGTGTCAGGGGTCACGCTGTGTGGGCACAAGAGAAAGGTGAGTGTACATCCCTAGACCAGATTGTTTCCTGGCTCTGGCAGAAGCCTCTGTGCTTGAGTCTCCAGGAGGATTACACATCCCTTCTCTCCCCCTGTAGGCAGGACACCCTGCAGCCCTCTGCAAGAATGTGTCTATCTCCATATTAAGTTGTTATGAAACCTCTGCCCCTATGCAAGCCCCTTTGCCAGGCTGTGGTGTCTGCCAGGCAAGCCAGGATGTAAGGAGCATGCAAGTGCATCAATGCCCTCTCTTTATCGCTCTTTAAGGCTGTGTTATGTCTGACCTCCTTGCAGCAAGCTGGTTCTTGGGGCCTGCAACTCTACAGTATGCATGGTTCTGGCCCAATGAAGCCAGCCCAGAACTGAACTGGAGCTTGAGCCAGAGAGGGTTCAGGGAAGGAGTAGGTATCAGCTAGAGCTGTCCCATGGGAGCTGGAGCTGTGATGGATTTGGGGGGACGTAATGCAACAGCTAAATGTGCAAGTTTAGAGAGATGTCTGAGTCATTGTGAATCCCATTGTTTTGTGAACACCTTTTGTTATTGAAAACTTCATATCACTACAGCTCATTAGAACACCCATTTTGTAGCACAGCCTTGACAGTTAGTGGACAAACTGAGAAGTTGAGAGTAATCAAGGAACATCAACACTCAATGAGGCTTTCCTACTGGAACAATGGATTTTCTACTGGTAGGGCCGTTGACTGAATGGGTCTCTACACAATCTGAGAGGGCGGGGAGCTCAAATCTAGACCTCTTCCTATCTTGCAGCACTGTTTTATAATTGGTGCTTCTTTAAGCAAGGGAGGCCAGCCCTTTCCACTACCAGCAGCAACAGGAACAGACCAGAAGGCAGTGAAAAGTGCACAAGGACTCAGACCAAACCCAGGACTTGCAGACCAGCAGGAACTGCATTCATGCGCTTGTTGTCCACAGGTCTGTTACTCTTAACAAGTACAAGATTTTTGTAAGAACTCTTTAAAATCTCAAAGCCCAATAACATAGTAATATTTCCTTCAATTTTCAGACTTACCAACCTTCACCTTTAGGTGCAACGCTAACCACAGCAGTGGCAACCTGCGGGGCAAAGGCCTCCACAGAGATTCTCTGTCCAATCTGGAAGAAATACAAAAGAGAAACAGTAGGAATTAAGATCAAGAAAGTATATCTCCATGATGCAGAGGGACAAACTGATGCAGAGAGTGAAGTGACTTGGCCAAGGCTGTTTGAGAGCAGGTGTCTGTGCCAGGAATGGAACTGATTTCTTGTTTCCTCGTCCAGAGGTACTTTTACCTGTCCAAGCTGCTTCTAACCACACTGTACTGATTATTAAACAAAGACACTTGAGAGTAAATTAGAGGCTCCTGGAGCAAAGACTCCCTCTATGCTGGCCTATGAAGGGTCATGCCCAGCTACAGTGCTAGGTAAAAAGACACAGAGGGGATTAGTGCTTCTCAGAGCCCCAGAGCAACAAACCAAGCCATAGCAAATACTCAATTGCTTCCTGGGAGAACCAGGTCTCTGCATCTGCCCCACTATGAAAGGCCCACTTACTACATCACTTCTCAGAAATCAAGCCTCTGAAATTATGGATGCCCTGGGATTTCACTTCCCTTTCTGGTAGTAAGAGTTAAGAGCCAACAGCAGAGTCCCCTTTAGCAAACATGCCTCTGCCTGCCTCTCCTCCATACAAGGGAACTTTCGATTTGGAAGGGTTGATAGTCAATTTCACTAGTTCTCAGGGAGTGGTGTTAGCATGAATATTGACCTGGCAATAATGAACATTGTTATTAAAGAACTGAAAGGCTGTAACCACTATATTTACAATTAAAGTGTACCTGATCCCCCAAGTAACTCCAGCCATTCTCCTGTCCTCCACCCCCATGTAAGGACCTTTACTCTCATATCCTGGTTTTCTTTCCAGTTTAGTGGCTCAACTGGGGCTTTTGGATGCCAGTGTCAAATTTGCAAACAGGCCCACCTGTTTATTTCATGTTAATCTTTAGAATGGTGAAGTTTTCTTGGGATCACATGTGACACCCACTCTTTGCCACCCTAATATTAGCTTCTCCCTCCAGGTTTCTCACTGGTGCCAGCCTGTCTTCCCAACTGCAGTGCCAGGATTAGGACACAACAAAATGGTCAAATGCCCGTGACTCAAGTAGTCCCTTCTGCCAACAAGTCCGGGCACATTGGTCAGAATGGCTTGACCTGCTCTAGTCTGCGTCCATGGGAGAGACGGTCAGGGGAAGGGGGTTTATTTATGCCTCACTCTGCAGCTGCAAATCACAAAGCAGCCAAAAGTGAATTTTTCAGGATTACACGCCCCCCCCCCACCGCTTCTTCAAAACAAGCCTGTCTCCAGCATACCCCCCCCCCCAGCAGGGAACGGAGCCCGTCTCAACCCAGTCCCACGCAGGCAGCGGAGACAAGCGCCCACCCCGCACTGCGGGAAACCAAATCCACCCCCTGGGGGGCGCGCTTTCCCCCTCCCCCCCCGCCGCCGCCGCCAGCGACTGGCGCCAGCGTCCGTCCACACGGCTGAAAGGGACCCGCGGCGGAGTCACTCCCGCTCGCGCTCCGGAGTCACTCCCGCTCGCGCTCCGGCGCTGAAAAGAGCCGTGCAGACGGAGCCCAGCCCCCAGCCCCCCCCGCGCCCGGTTCGGAGCCCAGGCTCGGGCCCGGACAGCCCCCCGGCTCCGGGCCGGGCCCCCGCCCCCACCTGAGGCGAAAGCCCGGGCCGCTCGCACACGAAGCGACGGGCGGGCCGGACCAGCGCAGCTCCGGACGGCGCGCGCCCCTCAGCGCAGCTAACGACAGCCCCAGCCGCGCGCCCGCCGGCGAGGCTCTTCAAGTAGCCCCGCGGAGCCAATCAGCGACAGTCGCCGCCTCTCCTTTTCTTTCTTTAAAACACAAAAGAATGAGCGGGATGGCCCGACCAATCAGGGGCCTCCGCTCACTTTCTTAAAACGTCCTCGCAGGCCATTGGCTGCGAGGTAGAAGCGGGGGCGGGGCAGGGTGGAAGCACAACAAAACAGCCCAGAGGAAAAGGGGACCATGGGTTTGCAGGAAAAAAGCCGGTAGCTTAACCGCCCGCGTCACGTGACCACTCCGCTCTCTCCCCCCCCCCCCCCAGTCCCCAGTCAGGGGCGCGCAACCCACCGCCTGGGAGCGGGAGAGGGGCGCGCTGTCAGTGTGCGTGGGGGGAGGGGTTAGGTCTAGGCAGCAGGGTAGAGGGGGCACTGAGCGGGGCAGTGGGGTTACTGTTCAGTAGCGGGGTGAGCTCTCTTCCTCAAGCCACTAACTCAGCTGGGAGCGAGGTTTGGGGGGGGGGGGGTGGGATGCGCTGTCCAACCTTCCCCTGTCCCCAATGGTTGGCTCCTCTCACCCTTTGCCTGAGTTTAGTGCTGGTGAAAGGTGTCAGGGAGGTTAGGCCCAGAGGCTATGGGCCTCTTTCAATATAGCAGATACAGCCCAGATCGGAGGGCAAGCTTCTCCCTCTGCACACCATGCCCTGGAGTAACACCCTCTAAGGGGGTGGAAAGGAAGTTGTCCTCTCTGCTGTTATGGCCAATCAATGTCAAATGTGGTGATTTGCCCTAGGACCTGAATTGAGCACTCCCTCCTGTAAACTCGTTTCACCCGGACTAAGCAAAGGGTAGCCCCTATCTGATCTGACAGCACTCACTAGCTCCAGAGGTGGTGAGCAGTGTGAAGTTACTGTAAATAATTTGTAAAAGACATTTAGAAAAGTACTAAACCGTTCTTGTTAAACCGTAAAATGGAGTCCTCTCTGCTCTGGAACTTCCAGCTGCACTGAAGTCTCTTGCACGGAGACCAAAACAGTTAGTTAGCAGGGGTAGTTCAGAAAATTCATGGGAGGGGGAAGAGGGAAAGTCCACAGGCAGCAGAGAATAAGTAAAACCACCCTGGGCAAAAGCAGATCAATCTCAACCCCTTGAAATGGCTCTCGGGTATTCCCCTTCTGCTGCTGGGCTGCCTGCCAGGAAGCATTCTTCATAAAAGTTTGGTGGATGATGGGAACCAAGTCCTGAGAGAGCAGGAAACAGGTGAGGCTTCTATTTCTGAACTGTCCTCTCCCCTGAATAATTCTCAGGTTTTGGCAATCTTGGCTCCTCAGTCAAATTTGGGGACTGTTAGTGCCTCATACAGACTGGGGGTCTTGTGCCTTGAACCTCATCTGCTATGCAAATTGCTGGCCCTTGAATGGGATATGCTGACTATGGAGTTTCTAGACAGGGTATTTGGTCTTCTGTCTTCCTCTCTCTTCTTCAGGGGGAGGTAGGATGATCAGATGTCCCGATTTTATAGGGACAGTCCTGATATTTGGGGCTTTTTCTTATATAGGCACCTATTACCCCCCACCCCCGTTTCTGATTTTTCACACTTGTTATCTGGTCACCCTAGG
Source organism: Lepidochelys olivacea (assembly GCF_965140295.1). Classification (NCBI taxonomy): domain Eukaryota; kingdom Metazoa; phylum Chordata; order Testudines; family Cheloniidae; genus Lepidochelys; species Lepidochelys olivacea. The sequence continues at coordinate 8,004,076 of NC_140419.1, forward strand.
CGGAGGACACAACTGAGCTGGTTGGTCTCTTCGGAGCTCCACATGCACTAAGAATCAGATCCCATTTTCTAATTCTTCTTTACTGTCCTCCTCCCCCACAGAACAAGACCCATGTACCTTTTGCACCTTCTGTGCTGCATTTCAAAGACTCCACTCCTCTTGTGTTGGAGGCCCTTGGTTTAGTCATATGATTGCAGGTGTACTGATGCTTGTGCATAGGGGATTTATGCTGATACTGAGTTGGACCTGTTTTTTGGGGTCATCAGGGACATGGAGGGGTAGGGGACATGGAAGGAACCTAAGATCACAATTCCACCCTTATTTTTCTAAAGGGGTTTTTTCATACTTGTGCATTTGGCTCCCATGTGACCACTTATTGGGGGGAAGGGCATATGGGCGATCTTCCCCTCACTCAGCAATCCCCCGCATTGGGAGGGTTCACTCCCTGTACCCGTCTCCTGCAGTGGGAAACCTAGGCCCATGAAATACTTTACACTTTTATAGTTTGTAGTCACGTTTTTATTGAAATTATGTAAAATAACAAATTCTGGTCCTTGCCCTGTGGAGTGTGGCTGGAGTAATATGTATATAATATAGTACTTTTGCAATAATCGTTGTGGCCTTGTCTTGGTTTCATAGCCTCGCCTCTAATCCCACTTGGGGGTGAGTGTCCCTGAATCTCAACTTTGACTGAGAACGCAGTGGGTGGGAATGGTCCCTTGCCATGTCTTTTCTACCATGGCTCACAGTCTTCATTGGGAGTTTGGTGGATCCTGGGGAGTTAAAAATCCAAAGCATGGAAGAAAGAGTCTGTCTACATGTGTTTGAAGAGTACAAGTCTCTTGCCCTGCGAAAGAAAGAGTTGTGGAAGTGCAAGGGTGAGTAAAAGTAGGCAGAATGAGGTGAAATTGAGCAAACAAACATAGGGTAAAGAGTAGGGAGAACACCAGGGCTCTGAACTAGATCAGGCTCAGATGCAGTCTCCCAGTGGAAAAGGTAGGAGACAGTAAGCTGGGGTACTAAAATCTCAGACTAGAATGTATCTGCTAGCCACAGGCTGAGAGAGAGATAGGACTGATGGCATTTTCCCCCCATCTGTGATGTAAGCAGCTGAAAACAGGTCTCATCTAGGGTCTTGGGAGTGAAATTACCACTGTTTTTTTTATTACTATTTGAGATGTGCACAGCCCTATTGATTACAAGGGTGGTGGTGGTAGCCTTGGGCTGTGAGGAACTCTGGAAATGGGGGAATTCCAACACCCACTGAAAGCACCAGTTCAACCATGGGAGAAACTGGGAGGCAGGCACAACCCCATGGTACAAGGCCCATATGTTAATACAAGCAGCTCAAACTGGGTGTCCTGTTCTTGTGTGTGTGAGCAGACACCCACTCCTGGTAATGAGCCCCTCTGTTGCAGTGCCCTATCCAGACCCCCTGGCTTAATTGTAGCTCCACAACTGGTTCCCTCTACAAATCACAAGAGAATCACCCAAAGTGAATATTTTATTTAGACACTTGTAGTTTCCAAAACAGGAGCAACTGAAATTAACCAAAGCAGTGATTTCAAAGACATAGGCTACTCTACATACTGCTGGGACACACATGGCAGAGTCAGCTATTGAAGAAATAAACTTTAATTTAAAAAAAAGTATCTGGGGAATCTCACGGTTGTGTAGTTATACTTGGTTCAGATTTGAAAGGTTAATTGATGGATGCAGTGTTGTCTTCCTGCATCTGCAGACAGCCTGACATAGTAGCTCTGAGATGTAACCCCTTCCCCCAAATTCTCATGGGGTCCTATTGGGTTCAGGGGAAGCAGGTGGGCATAAGTCCACCCATGACTGAAGACCCCTCAGAGAAAACCTGGATTTGTGCTGGAAATGGCCCAACTTGATGATCACTTTAGATAAGCTATTACCAGCAGGACAGTGGGGTGGGAGGAGGTATTGTTTCATATTCTCTGTGTGTATATAAAGTCTGCTGCAGTTTCCACGATATGCATCCGATGAAGTGAGCTGTAGCTCACGAAAGCTCATGCTCAAATAAATTGGTTAGTCTCTAAGGTGCCACAAGTACTCCTTTTCTTTTTGCGAATACAGACTAACACGGCTGTTACTCTGAAACCCCTCAGAGAATGGAACAGAAATAGGCCCCACAGTCGCAGAGAACCCCCTCAGCCAACATCCTCTCCCTGGTGTTATAGATGCCCACTTTCGCCATCACTAGGAAGTTGACGAAGAGGTCCCATGACTTTGTGGGGCCACAGATTGGGTGTGTAGATGAGAAGGTGGGAGAAAACGCAAAAGTGGGTCCAAGAGGAGCCAGAAAAGAGGCCGCAACCTGGTGCACACAAGCCGGGGTCTCCCTCATGCCACAAAAGGGACAGGCAGCAGGGATGGGGTGAACCGCATCAGGTACACGCCTGTGCTCATGGTTCACATTCTCATGGGGTAATGGGTGGACTCCAAACCCTACTAACATGTTAGGGGGCTTATTCCTTCACCCACTTATTTCCCTGGTCCTTCTTGCATGAAAAGAGAGCAACAATACCCGAAGTCCAAAGGTGCAAACAATTCGATGTTTATTGGGGTGAACTTACAGCAAGCCATGATTCCAGTTTCCTTCCTTAGTGTCCCCCTTCCCAGCTCTGACACCACAGAGCCTTACACCTGTGTCTCTGGCTAAGGGCAGAAATGGGAACAAACATGATTCCAATTTCCCCACCCCCATTCCCTGTTCCTATTTCTGCCCTTAGCTAAACATGATTCCAATTTCCCCACCCCCATTCCCCCCCACACCCCACTCACTTCCTGATTGACTGCAGACTATATAATAAAACTTGAGTTCTGCTTAGCTATACCTTAACCAATCATTTTCCTAAAAGAAAAGGAGTACTTGTGGCACCTTAGAGACTATTGGTTAGTCTCTAAGGTGCCACAAGTACTCCTTTTCTTTTTGTGAATACAGACTAACACGGCTGTTACTCTGAAACCAATCATTTTCCTGAAATTTAACTAACCAATCCTAACATATTGTAACATGATTATGTAACCACTTATATCCCACCACCTTAATTAGTTTACACCCAGCAAAATTAATTATACAGCCGACAGAAACAATCACAGAACCAGACAGAGATTATACAGACAAACAACAGCAAAGTGGGAACTATAATGACAAAACAATACAGAAGTGAGGATTTCACATCCCAGCTATTGATAAGTGAGTTCTTGCCAGACAGGATGCTATCAAACTAAGTTTCCTTTTACATTTTCTAGGCACTTCCCTTTCTCTGGAGGTGATAGGCACTATCAGGACAGGATTGTATTCCTAACAGCCCAATAGCACCTTATTTCAATGTGACTAGTTTGGAATGTGAGGATGTGACCATTTGCTTCCCAGCTTATGGCTGCCTCTGCTGCTTAGCCAAAGATCTTAGCCTAAGCACAGGGCCTCAGACTGTCACAGTAAGAGAAGGACCTTACACCGGCAGACAGTGATTTTGATTCTTTCTTTTATACCCCTAACTAGCCAAGTGATAAGAATACACCTGAAGTCTTAGAGTATAGGCCTTTACAGACAGGCCTGAATATCTATATCCTAACATAACACTTTAAATGTAAGCAGTTAACTGCTGATCATTTTGACAGACTGTGGGAAAGAGGTTGTGAGGGAAGATGGCAAGAGAAGAAACAGCAGTCCATCTAAAGCAGAACACATTATCCCTTTGTCTGATGCTGAATTGACAATGCGGCCCATAATTACAAGTTCAGTTACCCCTTAAAGTCCATACCTTTTGTTTGATCTTTGGCAAACCTGCTATCGACAGCAGCAAGGATTCCTTGGTAGACTAAAATTCAAGTTTAGTCTTGAATTTACACCCCAGACCATTAAATGGAATCCAGCCCCCTCCCCAGACAACCTTGAACTATGCAGTTTTGTTGTAACCGTGTTGGTCCCAGGATATGAGAGACAAGATTGGTGAGATTATCTCACCCATCTTCTTCTCTAAAACCTGAACTAGACCATTTCACAGACAGACCAACTTATTTCCCTAGAGATGGGATACTTTGCAGCAGCTGCCAGGCTCTGGAATAAGAAGTTTAAAAGAGGGCAGATGTTGAGAGAACAGTGAAGTTGTCTACACAGACAGGGAATCAGTTCAGTCCCAGAGCACTAAATGCCAAGGGCTGAGACAGAACCAGAAAATCATTCCCTGTGTCTCCACTCCTGTATGAGACAAAGAGATACAATCCTTGCCCCGTGGAGCTTACAATCTTAATAGGAAGGAAGAGTCCAGTCTCAAGCAATGTCTATATTACAGCCACTACAGCAACACTGGAGAAGTGCTGCAGCTGTACTGAAGATAGTTCCTACACTGAGCAGTAACTAGCTCATTAAAAGACCTAGCCATGTCTACACTGGAGGTTAGGTAGACCTATCTAAACCATTTAGGGAACAAATGTAGCTAGTTAGATCTAATTTTTAAATGTAGACCAGGACTCCGCAGGCATCATGTTCTAGATCCCATAGTTCTGCTGTGGCAGAACCAGAGAGAGTCCATTAAATTACTATCATGGCATCTGGTGAAGACAGAAGTCCCTGGTGGGGTAGTGGCCAGATGTCCCCATTACTTTATTCTTCCCTAGCCCAAACTGAATTGCTTCTCTTCTCCTCTAGGTGGGGAATCACAGCCTCCATGTAGAACTTCTCCAGCTTGGGCTCAGTTCTCTCCCAGAACACTGCATCAAAGTCCACTGAGGTGATGACTGTATCTTTGTTGGTGTGAACCACGAAGTCAGCACTGTCAAAGCCTGTTGTTGCCAGCTGGCACTGCACCTGAGTGTAGTAGGGATGGTTTCTCTTCAAGGAGTAGGACTCACCATCCACTTCCAGGCAGAAGGCTTTGTCCTTACAGGCCTCTTTCACTGTCTTGTCTCTGTGCTTATAGGGACACTTGACCTCCAGCAGCCCCAGTAGCTTCCCTGTATCTGCTTCTCTGATAATTCCATCTGGGCTGGCTGCGAGCCACTCCTTCTCTTGGTGAATGAAGAGGCCACACTCCTCCACCTTCACGGGCCTACCTGTCCTCCTGGATTGGAGCTCCTCATATGCCTGAACTGCCTTTTTCTCGTTTTGGGTGCCCCAGGACATGGCTGGTGTCTGCACTTTGGAACCAGAGCTCACCACGGCCTTAAGGTAAGACTGGGGCACCTCTGAGCTCTTGCCATTGACAAACTTGCTGTTAGCAATCCTGGGTGCGACTGAGGCCGTGATGCGGTTTTTCCGCCACTCATACCACTTGGGATTGTCCCTCTGGCCCCGGGTTTCCCTCTCCACTTTCACCACATCTTCTGTTGTCAGCAGGGAAGGAAATTTGCTTTCTTTGCCCCGGCCAGTGGTATTGGCCCGAGAGCAACTGGATTGA